>NC_067398.1:436002843-437312009 GCF_016432865.1 Antechinus flavipes
CCTTTTCTATATTCTAGTTCTTTAAATACTTGAAGAGAACTGCCATTGCCTTTCCCAACCTCCAAACATATATATACACATTTCCACATCCATAAAACGCAATACCCATACCCATCACACAACACATAACAACACCCACACTCATACCAACCTCTCCACCCCTACCTCCACACACAAACACCCCTCTCCCCTTACCTTCTGAGCTTTCCTTTCTCCTAGGACTTAATTTTCTTCAACAGATCCTTAAGAATCTGCTGTTCATCTATATACAAAGGTTTTTTAGTCCCATTGCTATCTAATTTATATATAAGTGGGGTCACTAAACTTTATATAAGGATCTCCATGGACAATTTATTGTATTAGTTTTAAAATACAAAATCATCTATATTTTATTATATTGTTATTAAATATTTTTCAATTAAATTTTAATTTGAAGTATTTTGCATGCAATCTGTGGGACAGGTGTTTTACCCTTCAGCTTTGTACTTCTTTGGCTTGTTTGTTGATGTGCCCAATGATTGAATTTTCTCATTTAGGGAGATATTTATTTTGTTGTTTAGCATCTAGACATGAGGAGGGTGCTTATTTTTTTGTTAATTCTTCTTAAAAGGAATTGAGATTGCCTTTTGAATTGTGACCAAGTAAACAAGATTGGCAATTAAAAGTGACTTAAAGATTTGAAAGAAAATCTTGAAGTCAATGGTTAATATTGATTTTAAAAAGAACAGAAATGCTAGCAAGTAAAACATAGACAACTCCAGACAAATATGAATGCCTGTTTCCATAAAATAGTCATCACCATAATTACAGTAATTGCACTTTCAGCCGTAAACTATATTTCATGTGTTATTGTACCTTAGTTGAATCTGAATAAAAAATTAGCATCTGATTCAGTAGTACAACTAGGCCTCTTGGAAATAAGATGTTTCTTTGAATATGGTTGGTGTAATTTGTAGCTATAATGTAGCTTGGAATTTCATTTTTTCATGAAAATTAAATACATTAGCCCTGAAAGAGAAGAGGAAAATGCAATCCCTAAAGCATGATGATTATGCTAAAATACTAAACTCATTTGCTCATAGGATTTCTTAGCTAGAACAGATTTCAGAGCTCACCTAGTGTATTTATGTTCATTTTGTACATGTGAAAACTATGATTTAAAAATGTTTACTTCAGTCTAAGACATAATAAAGGTACAAAAGTATTTGGAATTTTTTCAAGAATATTAATTCTTGACCTATTAATAAGCTCTGTTTCCAGATCTTATAAATTCCAAGAACCACTTGATTCACTATACTTTGCTCCATATCTGTTTTGATTCTAAAATTTAAATTTGCTATCCTAAGTATCACTAAATAACCTCTTATGACATATAAAGCAGTGAGTGGAAATTTGCCATCATGTAGTCAAATGGACTCTACAAAATGGATTTTGTAACATAAACTTCACAGATGTGTGATCAATTAATTATTGGGTAGGAAAATGAACCATGTCACACATTCCTAGTGAGAGACAATCATGAGACTGATCTCTAAAACAAAATCCTACTTTACAACAATAAAATATCTACCACTCATATTCTTCTATTTTCCATACCTTCAACCTTCCCTTATAAATCAAAATTTGAGCTTCAATGACCATTATAATGTAACCACAACTATCCCTCAGACACACCTCTTCAGGTGCTATTAGAAAAGTACTCTTCTCTAAATAAAATTCTTCTCTTGTCCACTTTCCAGATCACCTCTTGACTGCTACAGGAGCTCTTTAAAAATGATATCTATCTTTTAAAAATATATCTTCCTCACCCTGCTTTCTTTATATTTTAGATGGAACAGCATAACACAAGATGACCAGTCATGAATGTGAGAATAGTGAGTAAAAAGAACATAAAAGGGTCTTTATATTCTTTTTCTTCCTTGAAAAATTCATTCTCTATGAACTTCACACAACAGCTAAAACTGACCAGTCATATAATGAATTAAAGTTTTCAAAGCACTATATGCATGGGTATGTTGGAGTCAACTTTCCTAGCTTGCAAAAACTAACTGTTAAATTTTTAGCATGAGCATTTACACCTCAGAAATCAGCAAATGCTGCAAATCTCAGCTTGATTTACTGTGTTGTCGACTTTCTAAACTGGTGGTAGAAAGTGATAGAGGAACTGTTAATGATGATTAAATTTGAAAGTGTGTCTTATGTACATTTTTTGGAGAGCTAGCTGTTAAAAATTTAATAGCACACACTATATTTACATATATGCATACATATATGCAGGGACATTTATATAATCATTATATGTGTATCTATCTATATAAACAAATATAAACAAAAATTGTCAAAGGATATGAACAGGCAATTCTCAGATGATGAAATTAAAGCCATCTATAGTCCTTTTCATATAACTCCAATCACTATTCATTAGAGAAATGCAAATTAAAATAACTCTAAAGTACCACCTTACACCTTTCAAATTGGCTAAAAAGGCGAGAAAATATAATGATAAATGTTGGAAGGGATGTAGGAAAACTGAAATATAGTGCATTGTTGGTGGAGTTGTGAAATGATCTGACTATTATGAGGAACAATTTAAAACTACCCAAAGAGCTTTAAAACTGTGCATAGTCTTTGACCCAGCCACTACTGGATCTGTATCCCAAGAAAATAACAAAGGAGGAAAAAGAATTCATAAGTGCAAAAAAACCAATGTTTGTAGCAGTTCTCTTTGTGGTGGCAAAGAACTGGAAAATGAATAAAGGCCCACTAATTGGAGAATGAGTGAATAAGTCATGGTATATGAAGGTAATGGAATATTATTGTTCTATAAAAAATGATGAAGAAGGTGATTTTAGAAAGGCCTGAAAAAATTTTAAGAACTGATGCTGAATGAAACAAGAAGAACCAGGAAAACTATGTAGACAGTAATAGCAAGATTATGTGATGATCAACTATGAAAGACTTGATTCTTCTCAGCATTTCAATGATCTAAGGTAATCCCGATAAACTTTGGATAGAAAACTCCAACTGCACACAGATAGGGAAGTATGGAGACTGAATTTAAATCAACACATGTTATGTTCACTATTTTATGTTTTTGTTGTTGTTCTGTCTTGCTTTTCCCTTTTGTTCTGATTTTTTCTCTCCAACATCATTTATAACGAAATGTATATTTTTTAAATAACTAAATAGCACCTGATTATAGATAAACATTCTCATTCAAATGTAAATAGGACTAGCAATGCTTTGGCTAGTGGCAATATAACTTCCAGACATTCTAATCCATTAAAGTCTCCAACAGAAAAAAACAAACAACAAAAAAAAAAAACTATAGAGAGTAGCAAACCTATCTGACTTCTTCATTTTAAAGTTATATAAATTCAAGCATTGTAAGATTATTCTTTTGCTCACAAGCAGGAGTTGGCAAAACCAGATTTAAAATCCAGATCATCTAATCATAAGTTTCACAAAATCTCCTTCCCACTGACATTAAAAGCTTTACATTAAAGGAATACATTCACTATAGTCAAAGAGCAATTATACTATAATAGAACATATAAATATGTATAGTATTACATACATTGGACTATAAAGCAGCAAACAGTAGAAGGATTTCTAATTTCTTATTCTGATTTCAAAGGGTATTTATATTTTAAGATTTTTAAATTATGTTTATGCTTAGTTAATTGTGATTTTATATAAGGATATATCTCCTCCACCAAAGAAGCTCAAACTCCTTCACAAGTTCTCATCCTATTTTATCCTTGTTAATATGTTTCTCTTCACAGAGAAACTCATTAATGCATTTACATGTCTTTTCCCCCCATCTTGCCCCTTTTATTATTTTAGTAATCAAGATATCCATTACTTTATACTCCTCACCTAAGGAGGAAGAAATAATTGAGAGGTATTGAGATTTTCACATGTTAAACTGTTTAAGCAAATCTCTGACTAGATGATCACCCATTGGATTCATTTTAGAAGGGATTGTTGCTCAGTTATAAGTTGGACTAGATAGCTTTTGAACCATCCCATTAAAATTGGAGTTTCTGATTATTCTGTAAATTGTATTTGAGAATGTGTGTAGTGTTTTCAGTGATTAGACAATACTGAAAAGTATATCATATTTTTAATACCATATTTTTGTTGATACTATTTTATAGGAAAAAAGACCTTAAAACAATCAAAACTGCAAATAACTTACAATTTAATAAAAAAAAATCACGATTTAATTAAGTAGGCTGCAGCATATTATGAGTGATGACATATATAAATAATATTTCAAACATTCATTTAATATTAATTAACATAATACAAACATCAAAAATAATGTGATTAGAAAAGGAGATAGACAAAAATGCATTATTTGAACTACACTTCTTAAAAACGTGAGAATATTACAATTTTTTCTCCCAAATGTATTGATTACTAATTTATTTAATTCCCAAACAATGATAAAAAAAAAAATTAGGAGCAGTATTTATGGAAACTGTCTCCTTAATCACTGCCTAGTTGTGTTTGAGGGATTTATGTAACTCAAAGAAACTATGAACTGTGTGATACAGAATTACCTAAGATAAACATATCATACCAGAGAGTTCTGCCAAGAGACAATCCACTTGAAAAGGAAATGGCAAACCATCCTAGTATTTTTGCCAAGAAAACCCCAAGGGACAGTATTAAATTGATAAAAGATATGACACTGGAAAAGAAAGTGCTTAAGTCAAAAGGGGTCCAATATACTATTGGGAAAGAATAAAAGATACCTACAAGTAGGCCTAGATTAATAAAGCAGCTGCGTCAAAGCCAAAAAGATCACTTTTCTTTGTATTTGGTAGTAAAAGAAAATTCTAATGCTGAGAAGATTAACATTACTTAGAAATGATGGAGGGCAAACTGGACATAGTCAAATGAAATAAAAAGTTTAAACATCAACATCTAGAGTGTCAATAAACTTAAATGGATAATATTGAGTCAATTTAATTTAGATGATCAGTACATATACTACTATGAGCAAGAATCCTTTAGAAAAAATCAAATAGTCCCCATAATCAATAAAAGAATGAGGAGAAACTAGTACGATGCCAAAGAGAGCAAAGTTGATCAGATCTATAGGTATCTATAACGTCTTTTAGAAATAACACAGAAAAATTGAAAAAAGCTGGCCATATTCATTAAAAGATATTTGGAATGCTAAAATAAAAAATTCAAAGAAAATATATGAACTAACAGGCAAGTGTGGCCCTAGAATACAAAATGAAACAAGGTAAAAATTAATAAGATTTTGTCTGATCATAGCAAACTCTGTTTTTTTCAAAAACATCAAAAATGGACATTACCAAATGGCCAACATAGCAATTAGATTGATTATACATTTTGCAGCCAGAAGTTAAGAATCTCTATAAAATTAGTTAAAACAAGACCTGAAACTTACTGTGGTTCAACTCAAATGCTTCTTATTGAAAAATTTATACTTAAATTGAAGATAGTAGGGAGCATCATTAAACTGTATAGATAAAATCCAAGTAATATTCCTTTATGAGTATGAAGTGGAGGTAATGAATAGATTTAAGCTATTAGATCTGGTAGATAGAGTGCCTGAAATATTATCGACAGAGGTTTGCAATATTAGGATAGGAGGCAGCCAAAAGAAAAAAAAATCCCTAAGAAAAAGAAGATCAAGAAAGAAAAATGGCTGTTTGATGAAGCTTTATAAATATCTGAAGAAAGATGAAAACAGAAAGGGAAAGGAGAGGGAAAGATATACCCAACTGAATTTGAGAGGGGGAAAGGTTTTCATAAACAAGTAATACAAATATACAAAACAATAGAATGGGAAAGAGAGATCTCTTCAAGAAAATTAGAGACATCAATTGAATGTTCCATGAAAAAATGGCCATGATAGAAATCCAGAGGTGGAGCCAAGATGGCAGTGTAAAGTCAGGAAGCTATTCTTTTCCCAGTTTCCTTCAAAAAAAAAAAAAAAAAAACACATAAAACCAAACCTCTGAACTGAGTCTGATGGAATAAAATTACTCTCCAGCTCAAGATACGCTGAAAAAAACTCTCACAAAAGTCAATCTCACTGGGATGAAAAGGATGTTCATCCCAACTCAGATTCTGGGAAAGCTTATTAGAGAGTCTTAGTCACAAAAAAATTAGCAACTAAAACTCTCACTCCTGGCTCAGTAGAGGAACAAATCAGTGAGCAGTTTCCAGTCCAAGCTCAGAAGGCAAACTGGGAAGCCAGTTTTTTTTTTTTTTTTTTCCTGAATAGGGCAGGCAAAGCTACCTCCTACAAACACAAGGAGCCCCTATGTTAAAAGACAAGATTCAGAGCTGCACAGGAAGCTTGAGAAAGTTTTGCCTATAATCCAGGAGCAGAGCTCCACCTTAAAAGTAAAAAAGAAGTCTCAAAAGAAAAGGAAAGAAAATGAGCAAGAAACAGAATAATCAAGACAATAGAAAGCAACTATGGTGACAAAGCAGACCAAAACACAAACTCAAATGAGTACAATCCACAGAGAAAATCACAGAGAGTGAAATAACCTGGTCTCAAATCCAAAGAGGCTTCTTGGAATTGCTTATAAAAGACATTAAAAGGCAAATAAGGTAGAAGAAAAAATGAGCAAGAAAATTAGAAGTATGAATGAGAGAGTCAACAGTTTGGAAAAGAAAAGAAAAAAAAATTGTTTGAAGAAAACAACTCCTTTAAAAGTAGAATTAACCAAATAGACAAAGACATACAAAAGCTAACTGAAGAAAAGCACACATTAAAAATTAGAACAGGGCAAATAGAAGCTGATGTTGAGGGTTTTTTTTTTCCTTTCTCCTCATTTCTTTATAGGGTTTGATGAATTTCTATATGCAACTGAATGATTAAGTTATTGCCTCTTAGAGCCAAAACTGATGAGATGAAACTTCAGGCAATATTCATCCCTCTTCCTTCTTTCCCTCAATTGTAACAGGTATTTTGTACCACTTCATGTGAACCTGTCCCATTATACTTCCCCATTCCTCTTTTTCCAGCTATTGAACAACAAAAAAGATAAAACTTTGATTACTTTGGTCAGAAAAAGGAAAAAAAAATCAAATACCCAACATCAAAAATGAAAATGGTGAATTTAACACCAATGGGAAACAATGAAGCAACAATTAGGAGTGGTTAAATATTTATGGCAGCAGTTCACACAATTTGATTGAAATGGATGAATATATCTCTTTGCAGAGGCAAAGCCAAGATAGATGGAGATCAAACATGGTTTTCTATGACTTTCTCTGACTTTTCTTAAACCAACAGTAGATTAAACCTCTAAACTGGTTTTGGTATAACAGAAGCTACAAATATTTGTAGTACAACATATTTCCAGAAGAAGATACCTTGGAAGAACTTTCTGTTTCATTCAGGCAGGGAAACAATCTGCTGAGCACAGACCACAACACAGGGAGCCTGGGGCAAGGAGCTGGGGCATGGAGGCAGAGCACTGCAAGGGGCAGGGAGCCAGAGCTTTATACTTTCCAACAACCAGAAAATCTTCTATGGGGCTCTTAGATACTCTGTCCTGGTTGCAAATGGGTGGTTAGCAGATTTGCTGTTAACTCCCCGCCTCCTCCCCCCCCCCCCAAAAAAAAATGCAAAAAGCAAATTGTAAGCCACTGATCCCTGCAAGAATTTGACACCTGGATACATTATCCAGCACAGGAAGTCAGTCAGAAACACAAGTCCCAGGGCAAACTAAAGCAGCTGTCACTTCTTTGCCTTAAGAGAAAATCTCAACACTTTAAAAAATGAGCAAGGAAGCCAAAAGAATTTAACATAGACAAATTTTATGGAGAGAGAAAAAAGATGTTAAACACTGAAGTTCCTAAGGATAATCAACTCCAGATGAAGTCCCAACAACAATTATGAGATGGTCCTCATTTCACAAAGCTTTCTCGGGAGATTTTTAAAAGTATCTTAAAGGAGTTAGAAGAAAAATGGGGAAAGAAAATGAAATCTTTGCCACAGGATATAGACAAGGAAAAATAGAAATTATCTGAAGAAAACTCCTTAAAAATAGATTTGATGAAATGGGAAAAGCATATAACTCTTTACAAAATAGATATGAAAAAGATACCAGTTCAATGAAAAACAGAATTTGTGAAATGGAAAAAAATGCAATGAAAAGAACAATTCAATTGACCAAATTAAAAAGGAGCTTAAAAAGGTAAATGAAGAAAATAATGTGCTAAAAATTAGAATTGAACAAATGAAAGTGAAAGACAATATAACTTTAAGAAACAATCAAACAAAACCAAAAATAATAAAAAATAGAAGAACATATGAAATACCTCTTAGGAAAAACAATTGACCTGGTATACAAATCTAGGACAGACAATCTATGGATTATTGGACTTCCTGAAAGCCATGATGAAAAAAAGAACCTTGATATTATGTTACAGGAAATCATAAAGGAAAACTGCCCTGATGTCCTAGAACCAAAAGCTAAAATAGCCATTAATAGAATTCACCAATCACCTCCTGAAAGAAACTCCAAAATGAAAACTCCAAGGAAATATTGTTGCTTAATTTCAGAAATATCATACCAATGAAAAAATATTGCAAGCAGTCAGAAAGAAACAATTTAAATACCTAAATTTCCTAGAACTGGGACTAAAATTAAACACTTTACACTTTATACTTCTCTTTTAATCTTCTTTTCCTTAGTTTTGTTTGTACAAAAACATTAAAATTTAATTTTAACTTAATATAATAAAAATTGTACATTTCAATTCCTAAAGAAACATTATATATAACTTTCATAATTTTCTCTAGTTCTTCTTTGGTCATAAATTCCTTCCTTCTTAAACGATCTGAGAGATAAATTATCCCTTGTTCACCTAATTCATTTCTGGTATCATCCTTTACGCCCAAAAATGAAAAAAAAAAAAAAGAGAAAGAAATGGATGAATTTTTATAAAAATGTAAATGTCCAGGAATAATAAATATTCCAGAGGGAATAAAATTATGTAATATTATAATTTTAGAAAAATAAATTGAACAAGTCATTAATGAACTTCCTAAGAAAAAAATCTCTAGGACCAAATGTATTCACAAGTGAATTCTACTCCATACTTAAAGAACATTTGATTCCAGTACTATGTAAGCTATTTGCAGAAATAAATAAAGAAGGTATACTGACAAATTCTTTCTATGACACAAGTATGACACTGATATCTACACTAGGAAGAGCCAAAATAGAGAAAGAAATTTACAGACCAATCTTCCCGATGAATATTGATGCAAAAATTTAAATAAAATATTAACAAAGAGATTACAGTAATTTACAGCAGGACATACAATATGACTAAGTGGGATTTATACCTGAAATGCAGGGCTGGTTCAGTATCAGGAAAACTATAATTGATCATATCAATAGCAAAACCAACAAAAACCATATGATAATCCCCATAGATGCAGAAAAATAGTTTGACAAAATACAGCACCCATTCCTATTAAAAACACCTAGAGAACACAGGGGTAAAGTGAGCTTTCCTTAAAATAATAAACAGTATCTATTTAAAATTTACAACAAGCATTATTTGTAATGGAGAGGAGCAGGATGAATTCCCAACAAGATATCAGGAGTGAAACAAGAATACCCATTATCATTCAATTATCAATCATATCAATCAAGTCAATATGATTTTATATATATAAAATCATATTGAATATATATATATGTATATACATATATATATAATCATATAGTATTATTCAAGATTGTACTAGAAATTTTGATTTTAGCAATAAGAAAAGAAAAAGAAATTAAAGGTATTAGAATAAGAATAAGAAATGAGGAAATAAAACTATCACTCTTTGCAAATGATATAATGACAGACTAAGTAAATCCTAGAAAATCACCCTAAAATTACTGGAAACAATTCACAGTTTTAGCAAAATTGCACAATATAAAATAAACCCACATGAATCATCAGCATTTCTATATATTACTGACAAAGCTCATCAGCAAGATATAGAAAGAGAAATTACACTTAAAATTACTGTAGAAAAAATAAAATACTTATGGGTTTACTTACCAAGACAAAGCCAACAATTATATGGACACAATTTCAAAACACTTCTCACAAAAACACAGATCTAAATTTGGAAAAATATTAATTGCTCATTGCTAGGACAAGCTAATATAATAAAAATGACAATTCTGCATAAATTGCTCTAGTGCCATACCAATCAAACTGACAAAACCTTATTTTATTGAACTAGAAAAATAATAATAAAATTCATCTGGAAGAACAAAAAGTCAAAAACATCAAAGGAATTATTTTAAAAAATACAAAAGATGAGGGCTTAGTAGTACCAAACCTAAAATTATATCATAAAGAAGCAGTAATCAAAACCATTTGGTACTGGTCAAGAAAAAGAGTGGTGGATCAGTGGAAGATTAGATAAACATGATGCAATAATCAAAGCCTATAGCAACCTTGCGTTTGATAAGCCCCCCAAACTTCAACTTCTGGAATAAGAACTCACTCTTTGACAAAAATTGCTAGGAAAGCTGGAAAATAATGTCAGAAATTCAGCATAAACTTACTTCTCATACTCTATACCAAAACAAGGTCAAAATGGTACATAATTTGAGCATAAAGGAAAATACCATAAACAAATTAGATTAAGGGATAATTTACCTATCAGATCTTTGGAGAAGGGAAGAATTTATGACAAAAGAAGAACAAGAGAACATTATAATAGGTAAAATGTACAATTTTGATTATATTAAATTAAAAGATTTTGCGCAAACAAAACTAACCAAAAGAAGGTTGAAAGGGAAGTACAAAGCTGGGGAAAATTTTTATAGTCAGTATTTCTAATACAAGTCTCATTTCTAAAATGCACAAAGAAATATGTCAAATTTATAAGAATAAAAGTCATTCTCCAAGCAATAAATGGTGAATGGATATGAACAGATAATTTTCAGATGATAAAATTAAAGTCATCTAGAGTTATATAAAAAATGCTCTAAGTCATTATTGATTAGACAAATGCAAATGAAAACAACTCTATGATACCACCTTACATGTCTGAGTTTAAGAATACAGGAAGAGTTCATGGCAAATGAAAAGTGGAACACTAATGTATTGTTGGTAGAATTATGAAATGATCCAATCATTCTGGATAGCATTCTGGAACTATTCCCAAAAGATTATAAAACTGTGTATACTCTTTAACCCAGACCTTATTTTACTTACTAGGTATGTATCTCAAGGAAATCATAGAGGAGGAAAAAGGACCCATATGCACAAAAATGTTTGTAGCAGCTCTTTTTGTAGTAGCAAAAAATTGGAAAATGAGTAGATGCTCATCAGTTGAGGAATGGTTGAACAAATTGTGATATATGAAGTTAATGGAATATTATTCTTATATTAAAATGATGAACAGACTGATTTTAGAAAGGGCTTTAAACAATTACATGAACTGATGCTAAATGAAATAAGTAAAACCAGAAATATATTGTTTATGGTAATAGTAATAATATGCTAAAAGACTTGGTTCTTCTCAGTGCTTTAGTAATTAAAAGCAATCCCATTAGACATTGGAAAGAAAATGCCATCTGCATCCAGAAAAATAAATAAGAAAACTGAATGTAAATCAATAAATGCTATGTTTAGTAATTTTTTTCTGTTTTATTTTTTATCTCACCCATGGTTTTTCCCTTTTGCTCTGATTTTTCTCTCCCAACATGAGTCATAAAGTAATGTGTGTTAAAATAAAAAACACAAAAAATCAATAAAATTGATTTTAAATTATGAAAATAAAATAAAATAAAATAAATAATTATGGGCATGATAGAACACAAAAATGGTTGAGATTTACTAGAAGTAGAGAAAATCAAGAAAACTCCAGAATATTATGAATAATAACTGGCATGTAAAATAATACTAAACTAAAATTAAGAAAAAAAAGATCAAATGAAGAATACACAGAAAATTTGTATATGAACATCTTAAAGTCATTGATGAGGAGGAGTATACAGTTTCTGATCTGGAGACATATGTTCTGGAGAATGAAATCAAGTAGCTCTTATGATGTATGACTAACTATGAAGCTAATGGAGCTGATAGGAATCCAGTTATTCAAAATCTTAAAAAATTATGCTGTTAAAGTGTTGTACTCAATATGTGAGCAAATTTGGAAAATTCAATCCAATTCTGAAGAAAATCAATGCTAAAGAATGTTCAAATTACTAAACAATTGCATTCCTTTTATATGCCAGCAAGTTTATGCTTAAGACTGCAAGCTTGACTTCAGCAATATGAAAACCACGAATTACCAGAAGAACTCAGTGATCTCCAAAGAGGCAGAGGAACTAAAGACCAATTTGCCAACCTTCTCTATATTATGAAGAAAGCAAGTTTGTTCTTGAAAAAAAAATTTACTTCTGGTTCTTTGTCTGATCTAAAACCTTTGATTTATTGATCACAACAAAATATGACAAATCCTCCGAGAGAGCAGTACCAGATCATCTTATTTGTCTCCTGAGGAATCTGTTATGTAGTCAAGAAAGAATAATTAGAACCAAATCTGGAACAATTGCTTGATTTAGGATTGTCTAGGGATGAATGCAAAGCTACTTATGGTCACCTTATTTATTTCAACTTATATACAAACTACCTCATTAAACTTTCCAAAATGAATGAATCAAAAATGGGAATTAAGGTTGCCCTGAGAAATATCAACAATCTCAATTATAAAGACAATGCCATTATGACAGAAAATGAAAAGAATTAAGAAGTCTCTTGATGTGAGTAGGAAGGAAATTGTAAATACTTGTTTGAAACTGAACAACTAAGCTAAGATCTTGGCAACTGCTTCTGTCACTTCCTGGCAAACAGAGGGAGAAGAAATGAATGCAAACAGATTATCCTTGTTTAGTCTTTTATCATTAGCTTTTATCATGTTTACTTTTTTTTTCCTCTTCACTAGTGTTTGAACTTCAGCATTTCTATGAAGATCTGATCTGATTCATCCACAATACTTCATAGCCTTCTATTTCACTAAAAATCATTGTCCTCTCATAGTATTATGCCTAACCTTGCTAAGTAAGTTATTCTAGCTAGTATACTTACATCCTTTGTCTCTTGGAATATGTCATTCCAACTTATCTGCTCCTTGGTGGTTGTTAAATCATATATGTGCCTGATTTTGGCTCTTGCTACTTGAATCAATTTTTTCTGGCTGCGTACAATATTTTTTCTTTGATTTGGAAGAGCTGGATTTTTGGCAATGTTTTTCCTGGGAGATTTCATTTTGATGTTTCTTTCAAGAGGTGAGAGGCAGATTGTTCCTATTTCTAGTTTATCTTCTAATATTAATAGATTTGAGTGGTAGATTTCTTTGGGATTTTTTGAAATATGATGTCTAATGCTTTATTTCCTCTATTGCCATGGCATTCAGATAATCCACTAATTCTTGATATTTTTCTGCAATATCTTTTTGTTTTTTTTTTTATTATTATGAGATGTGTTTCTTTCTATGTTCTTAGTCTTTTGACTTTGTTTTAACATTTTCTGATGTCTTATTTAAGAATTAACTTATATTTGGTTCATTGTAATTGTTAGGGAGTTTCTTGTTTGGGAAAGATTTTGTATGTCTTTTTTTTTACACATTACTAATTTTCTTTACAATGCTTTCTTGGATAGCTCTTATTTATTTTCCAAGATTTTCCTCAAGTGCTGTAATTTATGACATTTTTCACTATTAAAAAAAAGCTTACTTCAGTTCATTATTATGCAGACTGACTCAGTTTTTAATATTAGCCCCTTCTTTGCAACCTCAGATACTCTGACCTATGACTGGAGGATTTTGGGTAGAGCAACAAACTTCCTCCCTATCTTTCCTTTGATGAAGGCTTAGAATATTTCAGATAAATTCAATTTTCCATTAGTGGCTCCAGGTACACATTGATGGCATCTCCTCCCCTAATTTTCAACTTCATTTTGTATATTCTCTTCTATTGTTACATTGTAAACTCCTTGAAGACATGTACTATTTCTTTTTTTTCTTATTTGTATCCCCAGAGCTTAACACAGTGTCTTGAATATATTAGGCATTTAATAAGTGTTTCTTGACTAACTATAGTTTATTGATTGTTTTACAATAATTTTAGTTAAGTTTTGCCCCAAATGGGTTTGTGTTTTTCTAACATTGTAACAGTTTTGTGTGTTAATATTCTTTTTTTTACTTATTTGTTCATTCATTCTTCTAGCCTACTTTTTAATTTTGAACTCAATGTTAAGGTCGCACTTTTTGAGGGAATATCTGCACTACTTCTATTGCTATATTCTTGAGTATTAAGTAGTGTTATTTCAGAATCTCAGGAATATGCTTGGGAATTGTAAGCTTTCATCTCAAAGAGCTCTGACCCAAGGGAATAACTCACATCTGGGTCTAAGATATGCAATTCTCTCACCTGGGTTTTCTAAATGAATAACAGTAAAAGCTTGTAGACTCAGTCCCTTTCAGCCAGCTGATAAACTCTCTTGGTTCAGAGTGACAGGATCACATCCCCCACTCCCCCCATCCCGCCCCACTTTTTTTTGGGGGGGGAGGAATTCTTTACTTGGTTAATCCTTGACAGATTATACTAGATGCTGAAACAGAACACTATTCTGTACCTGGGGTCTGAGCCACACATCTAAATTTTCTCCTTTCTTCTTTTCTTTTTTTATCATTTATATATTTATGTGCTTATTTAAACAAAGCTTCTCATGTCACTTTCCAAAAAGTCAGTTCTGCTCTCATCCAAACTATCTTGTGGCACTGGGAGATGTAAAGCTGAAGTTGCTTGCTAGAGAAAAGCCAGAAGTGGTTCAGTTAGCTTTCAAAGATGGCATTGGAGTACCAAAAGTTGGTTATAGGAATGATTTGGGTTTTTTACTGCCAAGCTTAGTTTTAATGTATGTGTCCACAATCCTGGGGTTCCTATATTCTTTGTTAAAGACTGTAGTCAGTCTGGTCCCATATGGTCTTGTGCACATCCTCCTCTTATGATATAGTATGAATTTTCTCCATGTTAGTTTGAGTCATGTCATTTGGGGAAATAAGAAATAATTTCAGTCTGGCCCTCTTATCATTTGAATCAGAAGCCAATTTAGTTTCATTAGGATTCTATTTAGATTTCATAGATGTCAAAGATCTATAAGTGCCAGAAATACATTGGACAGCTATTTGTTGACTGTTCTCACAGACCTTCAGTGCTGATTCTCACTCTTGGATTTCTGAATTGAAGAGTTGGATCTAACTGTCCAGTATTTACTTTTGTTAAGTTCAATAAGAAGGTTCATTTATTTCCCCTTATAGCAAACTCGATCTGCAACCAATTCTCATCAACTCTGTGACCCTTATCCCACTCCCAATAACTTCTACTAAATTCCAATGTGACTTACAAAGACAATAAGGCATAGTTATTGACTGGGGTGGGGGGAGTGCCATGTTTGGGACCATGTTGGGGCCCCAACCTTCCCTCAGGTCATGCCATACTTTCTTCTTTCCTGATACCTTGTTCAGGACTTCCCTACTTAGGAGAACTACCCCCCGCCAATTCAGAGATCCAATCCACCTTGGATCTGTGAAAACTGGGTCTTGATAACAAAGCTGACAGTTGACACCTGTCCCCATAGCAATGACTCTATATGACTCTTGTTGTGCCCTGCTATTTGTCTAGGCTCTCCTCTTGCCCTGGGAAGAGAAGCATTTTTTCTTCATAATGCTCCTTGTCTGACCTTGTCCATAAACTTATATGCATGTCTCACCCATTCACTTTATCCTTCCATGCTCATTATCTATTGTTCCTTATCTCCCCTCTTTTGTTACAAAATGGATGCCCATCAATTAGAGAATGGTTGGGTAAATTGTGGTATATAAATGTTATGGAATATTATTGTTCTGTAAGAAATGACCAGCATGATGAATACAGAGAGGTTTGGGGAGACTTACATGAACTGATGCTAAGTGAAATGAGTGGAACAGTTCTCTTGTTGCACAGGGAGAATTGGATTCAGAAGGTAAAAATAACCCGGGAAGAAAAACAAAAATACAAATACTTTATATTCATTTCCCAGTGTTCTTTCTTTAGGTGTAGCTGCTTCTGTCCATCATTTATCAATTGAAACTCAGTTAGGTCTCTTTGTCAAAGAAATCCACTTCCATCAGAATACATCTTCATACAGTATCATTGTTGAAGTATATAATGATCTCCTGGTTCCACTCATTTCACTTAGCATCAGTTCATGTAAGTCTCCCCAAACCTCTCTGTATTCATCCTGCTGGTCATTTCTTACAGAACAATAATATTCCATAACATTTATATACCACAATTTACCCAGCCATTCTCCAATTGATGGGCATCCATTCAATTTCCAGTTTCTAGCCATTACAAACAGGGCTGCCACATTTTGGCACTTACAGGTCCCTTTCCCTTCTTTAGTATCTTTTTGGGGTCTAAGACCAGTAGTAGTACTGCTGGATCAAAGGGTATGCACAGTTTGATAACTTTTGGGGGCATAATTCCAGATTGCTCTCCAGAATGGTTGGTTCACAACTCCACCAACAATGCATCAGTGTCCCAGTTTTCTGGCATCCCATCCAACATTCATCATTATTTTTTCCTGTCATCTTAGCCAATCTGACAAGTGTGTAGTGGTATTGCAGAGTTGTCTTAATTTGCCTTTCTCTGATCAATGGTGATTTGGAACACTATTTCATATGAGTGGAAATGTTTCATCATCTGAAAATTGTCCCTTTCAATTTCATCACCTAAAAATTGCCTGTTCATATCCTTTGACCATTTATCAATTGGAGAATGGCTTGATTTCTTATAAATTAGAGTCAATTCTCTATATATTTTGGAAATGAGGCCTTTATCAGAACCTTTAGCTGTGAAGATGTTTTCCCAATTTGTTGCTTCCCTTCTAGTCTTGTTTGCATTAATTTTGTTTGTACAAAGGCTTTTTAATTTGGGATATTCAAAACTTTCTATTTTGTGATCAGTAATGGTCTCTTGTTCATCTTTGGCTGCAAGTTTCTTTCTCCTCCACAAGTCTGAGAGATAAACTATCCTATGTTCCTCTAATTTATTTATAATCTTGTTCTTTAAGCCTAAATCCTGGACCCATTTTGATCTTATCTTGGTATATGGTGTTAAGTGTGGGTCCATGCCTAATTTCTGCCATACTAATTTTCAGTTATCCCAGCAGTTTTATCAAATAATGAATTCTTATCCCAAAAGTTAGGATCTTTGGGTTTGTCAAACACTAGATTGTTATAGTTGACTATTCTGTCTTGTGAACCTAACCTATTCCACTGATCAACTAATTTATTTCTTAGCCAATACCAAATGGTTTTGGTGACTGCTGCTTTATAATAGAGTTTTAGATCAGGTACAGCTAGGCCACCTTCATCTAATTTTTTTTCCCATAAATTCCTGTGGGTTTCTCGAGCTTTTATTGTTCCATATGAATCTTGTTGTTTTTTCTAGATCATTAAAATTTTTTCTTCGAAGTCTGATTGGTATAGCACTAAATAAATAGATTAGTTTAGGGAGTATTGTCATCTTTATTATATTCACTCAGCCTATCCAAGAGCACTTAATATTTTTCCAATTATTTAAGTCTGACTTTATTTGTGTGGAAATTTTTTTGTAATTTTGCTCATATAATTCCTGACTTTCCTTTGGTAGATAGATTCCCAAATATTTTATGCTATCGACAGTTATTTTGAATAGAATTTCTCTTTGTATCTCTTGCTGTTGGATTTTGTTGGTGATGTACAAAAATGCTGAGGATTTATGGTCATTTATTTTGTATCCTGCTACTTTGCTAAAGTTATGAATTATTTCTAATAGTTTTTTAGTAGAATCTCTGGGGTTCTCTAGGTATACCATCATATCATCTGCAAAGAGTGATAGTTTGGTTACCTCACTATCTAATCTAATTCCTTTAATCTCTTTCTCGAGTCTTATTGCAGAGGCTAGTGTTTCTAAAACAATATTGAATAATAATGGTGATAGTGGACAACCTTCCTTCACTCTAGATCTTACTGGGAAAGGTTCCAGTTTACTTACTGGATGGTTTTAAATGTATACTCCTGACTATTTTAAGGAAAAGTCCATTTATTCCTATGCTCTCAAGTGTTTTTATTAGGAATGGATGTTGGATTTTATCAAATGCTTTTTCTGCATCTATTGAGATGATCATATGGTTTTTGTTTGGTTGGTTATTGATATAGTCGATTATGCTAATAGTTTTCCTAATATTGAACCAGCCCTGCATTCCTGGTATAAATCCTACTTGGCCATAGTGTATTATCCTGGGAATGATTTTCTGTAATCTTTTTGCTAATATTTTATTTAAGATTTTAGCATCAATATTCATTAGGGAGATTGGTCTATAATTTTTTTTTCTCTGTTTTCAGCCTACCTGGTTTAGGTATCAGTACCATGTCTGTGTCATAAAAGGAGTTTGGTAGGACTTCTTCAATCCCTATTTTTTTCAAATAGTTTATATAGCATTGGAGTTAATTGTTCTTTAAATGTTTGGTAGAATTCACATGTAAATCCATCTGGTCCTGAGGATTTTTTCTTAGGGAGTTGGTTGATAGTTTGTTCTATTTCTTTTTCTGAGATGGGACTGTTTAGGATATTTACTTCTTCCTCTGTTAGTTTGGGCAAGCTATACTTTTGAAGGTATTCTTGCATTTCATTTAAGTTGTTGAATTTATTGGCATAAAGTTGGGCAAAGTAATTCCTTATTATTGCTCTAATTTCCTCTTCATTAGTGGCAAGTTCTCCCTTTTCATTTTTAAGACTAACAATTTGATTTTCCTCTTTCCTTTTTTTAAATCAGATTTACTAAGGCTTTGTCTATTTTGTTGGTTTTTTCATAGAACCAACTCAATTTTATTAATTAATTCAATTAATTAATTAATTTCAATTTTATTGATCTCTCCTTTTATTTTTAGAATTTCAAGTTTAGTGTTTGACTGAGGGTTTTTAATTTGTTCCTTTTCTAGCATTTTTAGGTGCAAGCCCAATTCATTGACCTATTCATTCTCTATTTTATGCAAGTAGTCCTCTAAAGATATGAAATTTCCCCTTATTATTGCTTTGCTGCATCCCATACATTTTGGTATGATGTCTCATTATTGTCATTTTCTTGGGTGAAGTTATTAATTATGCTTATGATTTGCTGTTTCACCCAATCATTCTTTAGTATGAGATTATTTGGTTTCCAATTATTTTTTGGTCTACTTTCCCCTGGCTTTTTCTTGAATGTCATTTTCATTGCATCATGGTCTGAAAAGGATGCATTTACTATTTCTGCCTTACTGCATTTGAGTTTGAGGTTTTTATGTTCTAATATATGGTCAATTTTTGTATAGGTTCCATGAACTGCTGAAAAGAAAGTGTACTCCTTTCTTTCTCCATTTCATTTTCTCCAGAGATCTATCATATCTAATTTTCTAGTATTCTATTTACCTCTTTGACTTCTTTCTTATTTATTTTGTGGTTTGATTTATCTAATTCTGAGAGTGCAAGGTTGAGATCTCCCACTATTATAGCTTTGCTATCTATTTCTTCTTGCAGCTCACTTAATTTCTCTTTTAAGAATTTAGATGTCACACCACTTGGTGCATATATGTTTAATATTGATATTGCTTCATTATCTTTTCTACCCTTTAGCAAGATATAGTGCCCTTCCTTATCTCTTTTAATTAAATCAATTTTTGCTTTAGCTTGATCTGAGATCAGGATGGCAACCCCTGCTTTTTGACTTCACCTGAAGCATAGTAGATTTTTCTCCAACCTTTTGCCTTTACTCTGCATGTATGTCTCTGCTTCAGGTGTTTTTCCTGTAAACAACATATTGTAGGATTCTGGCTTTTAACCCATTCTGCTAATCGCTTCCTCTTTATGGGGGAGTTTACTCCATTTACATTTATGGTTAAAATGACCAATTCTGTATTACTTGCCATCTTGTTAACTCCTGTTTATGCTTTTCTCCCTTGTTTCCCCTTTGCCCCCCTTCCCAGTACCCAATCTTGTGAGCACCACTTGCTTCTCACAGCCCTCCCTTTTTAGTACCCCTCTCCCGACCTTAGAGTTCCTCCCCCTCTCTTACTCCTTTCTGTCACAGTTTCTGTATTCCCTTCTGCTTTGCTTATTTCTTCCCTTTTCACTTTTCCCTTCTCACTTTTCAATGAGGTGAGAGAAATTTCACCGTAAATTGAATATGTCTCAAATTTTTCTCTTAAAGCCAATTCTGATTACCACTATATTCATCCCCCTCCATTCTTTCTCTCAGATATAATAGGTTTCCTTTGCCTCTTGGTGAGATGTAGTACCTCCATTTTACCCTTTTTCTGGTACAATGTCCTTTCCACCTCTAGTTTCTAGAACAAGGTATACATGTATTCTTTATACATCTTTATAGCTGAAATATAGTTCCCAAGATTTCTTTTTACCTCTTTAGGTTTTTCTTAGTTCTATATTTGTAGATCTAACTTTTTGTTAAGTACTGTTTTTTTCATCAAAAATAGGTGAAATTCACTTATTTTGTTGAATGACCATCTTCTTCCCTGGAAAAAGATACTCATTCTGGCTGGGCAAGTTATTTTTGGTTGCATACCAAGTTCCTTAGCCTTTTGGAATACCATATTCCAGGCCCTTCGATCCTTTAATGTGGATGCTGCTAGATCCTGGGTGATCCTTATTGTGGCTCCTCGATACTTGAATTGGGTTTTTCTAGCCGCTTGCAGTATTTTTTTCCTTCATCTGAGGGTTCTGGCATTTGACCACTATATTTCTTGATGTTTTGATTTTAGGATCCATTTCAGTAGGTGATAGATGAATTCTTTCAATGTCTATTTTACTCTCTGTTTCTATGACTTCTGGGAAGTTCTCTTTGATAATTTCATGGAAAATAGTGTCCAGGCTCTTTTTTTTCAACATATTTTTCCTGAAGTCCAATAATTCTCAGATTGTCTCTCCTGGATCTGTTTTCCAAGTCTGTTGTTTTAACAGAAGGTATTTCACATTCTTTTCCATTGTTTGATTTTTTTTTGTTTTGCTTAACTGATTCTTCCTAATTTCCCTATTACTATTGAGAGTAATAACATGATATTCCCAGTCACTTCTATTTACAACCCAGATGTCATCTTTGAATCTTTATTCATCTATCCATATATCCAATTAATTATCATGACCTTTTGTTTCTAACTTCATAACATCTCTCATATCTTTCCCTTCTCCTTTGACCCAGCAACTACCCTGCTTTAAACCTTCATAACCTTATGAATAAACTATTGAAATAGGCTACTTCACTCACTTGGTGAATTTTTCTTCTTCAAGGCCAAGTCTGATTATATCATTCCTCTATTCAATAAACTCTAGTGGCTCCTTTCAGAATAAAATATCCTCTGGCTTTTAACACTCTTTATAACCTGTCTCATTCTTTCCTTTAAGTTAGCTTTTTTACATTTTCTTCCCTCCAATTACTCAGAGACCTAGTCAAAGTAGAATTTGTATTATTCCTTGGACAGGATATTCCATTTCCCTACTCTGAACATTTTTATAGGCTGTCTGCTATGCTTGGAAAAATCTGCCCCTCCATTTATGTTTTGTGATTTCCCTCAAATCTTAATTAAAGTCTAATTTTCTACAAGAAGCTTTTTAAGTCTTCCTCTTGAGAATATTCCACTTTTTATACACACACACACCCACACTCAGATAGATAATTAAAGAGGCATTGGAAATGACATCTATCCCAACATCATTTAATTCTTATAGGTTAAGTGTTCTGTGTAGTGTTTGTTTATCATTAGGCACTTTTGTTGAACTAGATTCTTGATGATGATTTAGCTTAATGAATTACTTTATTAATGCAACTGGAAGACATCTTATATGATGGACATATATCCTGAAATCACTTTTTAAAAGGAATCCTCTTATCTCAGTGATAGGCCAGTGTTCCACTTCCTATTGATTCCAAGTTGTTTCACTGCCAGTCCTAAAAGCAGTCCCTCCTTTATTTGCTCACTGATCTGCATTAAACAGAGAGGAAAGAGAAATTTCAGGAAGAAAGATGATAAAGCTGTCATGCCTAGGTGAGATTTTCTGGAATATCACTAATCCTCCTCGTGACAGTATATAGTATCACCATTATAAAAATAAAAATATATTTAAAATTTCATATGCATTTGACTCTCAAGTGTGCAATACAGGTGCAAAATAAGTCTATATGGACCTAGTGCAGAAAGCATACAGAACAAAGTATATTCAGACCATCACTGCACACTAAAATCTTTGGTTTGGGAAGCAGAAGATGGAGAGAAAGAAAAGTAGATATCAGTGAATCAGAAAGCAGCCAAAATAGAGACTGATTGCATTGTAGGGAGAGAATAAGTTCAGTGGGGATTGAGGAACAGTCACAGTAAGGAATGTAAAGGTTCTGTAAAAGCAGAAATTGGATTGTAGATGTACTGCTGCATGACACATATACATTGACATCTGGGTACTCAGTACTGGACTTGAAGGGACTGGCTTCCTTGACAGTATGAGGCAAGTGTGTTCCTGCCTCTCATTTAACATCTGCCATTATCCTGTCACAGCCACTTTCTCTTCCACACACCCCTCAACCCTTTCAGAAAGAGAGAGGTGTTTGATTTATAGTCCTGCTTTTGCATACAAACACTTATTCAACTATAGAAACATTAAAAACCTAAATTAAGCTAGTAAGCAAAGCGTTTGCATTTATGTGCAAGAAGTACACTTAAGAGTCAGTTTGCAAAGACATCGATGAAAATATGTTTCTGCAGTAGAATTTGTACACACTTAAGATAATGTGTTTAGGGAATTGCAAATTAGGTGAATTTAAGTACTTTCTCTAGCTTCATGATTCTAAAATATACTGATCTTTTTTTTTTTCTTAAGTACATTGTGAATGCAATTTTGCCTCTTTATTTTGCATCTCTTCCTAAATGAAACTTGTAAACTTGGAAAATTAGAACTATATTTATAGAGAACATTGGAATTTTAAAAATTATTTTCACAATTACTTCATCCACATATTTTTGTCATTTTCACAATGAAAACATTGACATAGATTGTGATTTTTCAAATATCATAAAACTATCATAAAACATATCAGAGCAATTCTTGAATTCTACTCTCATAACTAAGTCCAACATTTTGCCCAGTAAAACAAAATTTTACTTTTCTTGCCATTTTAACAACCTTTCTTCCAAAATCAGTTCAGCAAGGTAATATTAAGGTTTAACATTTTTAGTCATAATAATATTAGACTCAGTACAATAGACCAGCCATAAGTATGAATGCTGTTTTACATAATGATATTGAGCCTTCTATTTTTTAGAAAGCTATTCATTACAAGAAACACACTGGATGGGAGACAGAGCTGTATCAATGAGTAGTTTGTCCTTGTACTATGGGAGTCACAGATAAGGTGCTCATAGAAACCCCAGACAACTTTGAAATTTATAAAATTGGCTTGAATTCCAGCTGAAAAAGAAGTTAGGAAAATGTGCAGATTAAATTTAGAATATGTTTTGAGTCTGTGTTGCTAGTGAGACATTTATGTGGAGCTGTCCAGCAGGCAGTTTGAGATAGAGAAATTAGCTGGAAAAAATCATAAAAGTTGACATGCAAATTATCTCCTTAGATTCTTAAAACACTACTGTAAGATTTAAAAGGCTAGTATAGAAATTCCAATTTTATAGATGAAGAAACTGAAACTATGAATTGTTAATCAATTTGCCCAAATTCGCATGACAAAGTCCATACTAGAAAAAGTCCCTAGACTCTTCTTCAAAAGAATAATCTTCTACTTTACCTGATTTTCTTAAGAACAAAAATATATTTTTCTAGACAGAGGGTAAAGTCACTGATAAATGTTCTCTTTAACATATTAATATCATCGGTTTTGATAAAACATTTTCAGAAATGCTAAACATCATGAGTCAATTTTTCACCCAGTTTACCCAAACCTGATTTTGATTGAAAAAAATGTAATTCATACATTTCTGTAGATAATTTTTGGCAACAAAGAGTAATTCTGGAAGGTATTGGATTTGTAGAAAAATCACTTTGAAGTTAAAATTGTGCCACTGCAGAAATTTCCTTACCATATAATTGTGTTTGTTGTTCATTGTGCCCCCCAAAAGAAAAAAATATATATTTTTCCATATTGAAATTTTATTTAATTATGAAATTTTATATTAATTTTATCTTCCTTTTGTTTTTATGTTTAGAACTTAAGATTAGAAAACTTGTGAGATATTCCTGAATTACTGTGTCTCTTTACTGAGGTCTAAACTCAACCAGAACATGGGAAATACAATAAGGCATTTGACTCAAATCCTGAAACTTAAAGAGTTCTGTAACACATTTTTCCAACAGATAGAAACTAATGAATTTATCTCCTAGATGGCAAATATATTTAGTTAATATATAAAGTTACAAGATCTCTTCAGTCTTACCCAATATTATTGAATTGGATATGACTGAAGTAGGATTTGAAATTAGATAAATCTCATTCCAAATCAGTACTCTGTTTCATAACTAAGGATTTGTCATGACATTAGTGATGTGTTTTTGGTTAGGTATGAGATGATTTTGCCCTGTATATCACTGTATTTACTTCATCATTATGAGAAAATGCATTATTATTTATTATCTAGCTCATAACCCATTGCTGTTGAAATGGATATCTTACAGACTTAGCCTTTTTAAAAGACAACAGAGACAAACAAGGAAAATCCAAGAGTAGGCATGACAATACTATTTTAAAAAGAGGGCCAATATTCTGAGACAAGACTTATGGAACTGAATGGCCCTTGAAAAAAAAATATCACAAAGCCCAAAGAGAAAAGTTACTATCCAGAGATATGCTATCACAAGGCCAAAGAGAAGAATTACTATACTTAATTAATTTTTCTAGACCTGAAAGAAAATTTCCAGAAATACTCTTATACTAAGTGGAGACAAAGCTTGGACTTAGATCTAGTAATTTGTGCCATATGGTCTGTGTAGGTGCAAAAGAAAAAAAGTATATTTTCTAGTGACCACAGATGCTTTCTTTTTACAATGGAAACTTCAAAATCAGGATGA
Organism: Antechinus flavipes; assembly: GCF_016432865.1. Classification (NCBI taxonomy): domain Eukaryota; kingdom Metazoa; phylum Chordata; class Mammalia; order Dasyuromorphia; family Dasyuridae; genus Antechinus; species Antechinus flavipes. The sequence continues at coordinate 436,028,025 of NC_067398.1, forward strand.
AACTGCAAGTCCACAAAATATTATACATTAATCCTTAGAGGGCAGTAATTTACCAGAAGAAGGAAATATTTGCTCTAATAAGAGTTAAGAGAAGAGAACTCAACCCAGAATATTCCAAATGGCCCCGGGGAATATGGGAAAAATATTTTGAGAAATAGATGAAAATTGCTGAAAAAAATTTTAGATGAAATATACAAGGACAAAAGTTTATTAAGTTACACTGGAAAGATAATGCCTCTGTGTACTGGCTCACTGAATGCAAAAAAAATGGATGAACTCTCTTTTGTTTATATTTTAGAGGTTAATATTACACAAATAAGAGTTGTATTATGTTGGCCTATAAATGTATTACCAACTGAAGGATTCTTTAAATAATTCTGAGCAGAAAACGAGTGTGTGTGTGTGTGTGTGTGTGTGTGTGTGTGTGTGTGTATGTGTGTGTGTGTGTGTGTGTGTGTGTGTGTGTTTGTGATGTTGGTGCCTGTGTCTGTGTTTTTTTCTTTAGAAGCATTAAGAGATTTACCCTTTTGGTAGTATAGTGTATATAGGATAGAGTATAGATCAAGTAAGTACCATGAATCTGAAGAGTTTTATCTTTGAATTAGGTGTTCAATATACTGGAGAATGAAGAATTATCTTCATTGTTGTGTATCTTTCCATGTGTCTATATGTGTACCTATGTGTTTTCTTTCAGGTTGAATATATTCCAGAATCTATTCAGTGTTATTCCAACCTGAGTATTTTTTGTAGAATTGAGAACTCTTTCCACCCACCTCCAATATTTCAGAGTAAATCTCTTCTATTATTTTGTTCATTCTGGTGTTAAGATTCTTCATTCTGTTGTGTTCTTCTGAAAGACCTATAATCCTTAGGTTGTCTTTCTTTATCTGGTCTTTGAGATCAGTAGGTGTTACTTACATACAGAGCATACTTTTTTGAACTGTTCTTGTTTTATTCCTTCTCTTTTTGATTGTCCTTTACTTCTATGTATTTTTATTCCTAATTTATTTTTCTAAAGTTTGGCTGATGAGATTTATATCGGAAATTTCTGTTTTTCTATCCTGCTCATTATTTTTACTCTGTACCATATAAATTCTGTCCTCATGATTATTATTTCTCTTTTGAACTACTCAGGAACTGTATTTTATTTAAAATTCTCCTCATATTCCACAGGGTCCCATGGGCCCATGATACATTGGATATTTTTTCTGCTTCTTAAAGAATTCTTTTTCAAAACATTATTTATTTAATATTTTTCCACATTTACATTAAAAACATTTTTAAACATTATTTTTTTTTCATTTTAGAGTTATAGGTTTTCTTCTTTATTCCCGTTCACAATTAAGAAGCCACATGTGAAGTTATGTAAAACATTTCAATAAAAGTCAAGTTGTGAAAGAAAACAGCTCTACCAGTTTAATGGAAGTAAAAACCCTCAAGAAAAATTAAATTAAAAAAAAAAAAAAGACAAGCGATAGAGAAAGAATACTTCATTCTGTACTCGGACACAATCAGTTCCTTCTCGGGGCGTGGATAGGATTATTCATGAGATCATGCAAAATATCTGTGGATGATTGTACCACTGAGAATAGCAAGAGAGCTAAATGTTCTTTATATTACATACAACAGTCTGAAATACATGCATGAATATAAACTTTTTTATTCTAAATATCCATTTTATTTTTATATTATAGAGGATTACATTAATCTTAGACTTAGTTAGATATTTGCAGCTGGTCATTCCAGAACATTGCTGTAATGGGCTGAGGCTTGATTCGATACACTGAGGTCCCAAGCACGTGAGGCTAAATAGTAATTGGACCATACTCTATTAATATATATGCTTGGAGAAAAAATGGCCCCCTCCCACTCTTTGTGCAAGTCCTGATGTGTTGTATAGGAAATGATGATTTGGGTGGGTGGAGGCAGGGGAGTGGAAAAGGAAGGGGAAGGAGAGACTGCTGGCTGGCGTCTTGTCACAGCTTCTCACATTGCTATCATGGCAGTCCTTCATCTCCAATCCCCCTCTGCTAGGGGCTTCTTGTCGCAGCTGCCCACATTGCTATTGCAATCCTTTTTCATCTCTTCACTTCAATAAAGATTGAAGATTTTTCTCTTAACCTGAATTCCTGACTCCGACTGATTTTAAATACACAGTCATCACACATTGCTATTTGAATACAGTACATTTCACTTTGCTTGAAATAATGAAAGATTTTTTTAGTTTTTTTTTTTTTTTAAGCATCTTGTTTATCATTTCCCATGGGATAATAATATTCCATCACAAACACATATCACAGTTTTTTTGAGCCATTTTCCAGGTGATGGGCATCTCCTCAGTTTTCTTTTTTTTTTTTTTTGTCCTGAGAAGAGAATTGCTATGAATATTTTTGAACATATGAGTTGTTTTCCTTTTTTAAAAAATCTCTTTTTGAATTCATACCTATTAGTGGTGTTAAAGAATCATTAGATTGAGTGGTATGGCTTTTTTTTTTTTTAATCTTTACTGGGAAAAATAACTCCCAACCTCAAACTCCCAAACAATTTTTTATTCACCAGATCTTTGAATAAAAGCAGAGATAGTAAACAATAATAAGGGGAGAAGAAAGGCATCATTATGAATTGTCAGATTTAAAAATAAAATGAGCACACATATAAAACAAACAAGGTGAAACCTTCCATTGTTCTTTGATGAAATACTGGTCAACCTCATCAGATACTACCTTGTTGGCAACGTTTTTATTATTCCTAATGTGATATTCAATAAATACATGATTGATTGACAAAACATTAAAAGGTAAAAATTAATATAGGAGCAGCAAGGGGATAGTGAATAGAGTTGAGCCTGGAGACAAGAAAAACTGAGTTCAAATTCTGACCTTAGATGCTTACTAGTTGTATAATTTTTTTTGGACTTATCCTCTTTCTGCCTTAGTATACATGACTGTTAAATAGAAATGACAGTATTTACTTCCCATGGTTGTTGTGAGGAATAAATGAGATATTTGTAAAATATTTAGCATAGTACCTGGTGCATAGGAGTACTAAATAATTGCTTCTTCCTTTCTAATCTACCAGGTTTGTAACACCTGTGTTATTTTTCTTCATTACCTTCCATCCCATATATTCATTCAACCAATTGTCAGATAAGTTACCAATCCAGAAAGACCTCCCAGGTTCAAATAATAAATCAGATATTTGTTAGTCACATGACCCTGGATATACTATTTAGGCTCTCTGATTCTATCTTCTTCTATAAAATGGAGATAACAATAGCATTTGCCACAAAAGATCATATAAATTTAAAGGAGAGATCCACATAAAGGGTTGAAAGTAAATGAAAACTTTAATTATTCATTTTGGAATTATTTTAATGGTGCCTAACAGTATACAAACTTTTAGCTGAGGGAGAGGAGTATATTACACCATTAACTTAAATTGAACTTTCAGTTGACTTAAATGTCTAGGTCTATTTTTTCTCTCATCATTTATACTCTAATCATCCTCACCATTTTTTTCCTTTCTTTTATATTTAATTTTTAAAACTAAAATATAAGACTCAAATTCAAGATTTTTCTCTGCCACTAATTCCTTATAAAATGTTAAGCATGATTTTTAGGCATCATTTTCTAAGGGAATTGATCAAGTAGGTTTATTATAACTTTTATCAGGATATGACAGTTGTGATACTTGGTATCATTAAAACTGCTAAATAATTTTCTAGATAGAATTATTTGCCATCTTCCTCCAATTGTATTTTTAGCTTAACTAATGCTGAAATGTATCATATCATTAAAGATAAACATAATGCTGGACCAATTCTAGATGTTCTCTATATTACATACAACAGTCTGAATTACATATATGAGTATCCACTTTATTCTAAATATCCATTTTAGTTTTTTATGTTGTAGATGTTACAGTAATCTTAGACTTAGATAAATTTTGAAATATCAAAGAAGAAACAATGAGAAAGCTACCCAGAAAAAATTACTTAGCATTAAGAATGTATATAGTTTAATAAAAGATAGGCCAGTGGTCAAAATCAAGAACTATATGAACACAGTTACAAAACATTTTCCACATAAATAAAGTCAGATCTAATCAATTCTAAAATATCAAGTGCTTATGGGTAGGCTGAATGAATATAGTAAAAATGACAATACTACCAAAATTTGTCTACTTATTCAGTGCCATACCAATCAAACTCCCAAGAAATTATTTTACAGAGCTAAAAAATAATAGCAAAGTTCATCTTTGTACCTGTGGGTCACAGTACCATTTGGTACTGACTAAGAAACAGAATAGTCGATCAGTGGAATAGGTTAGGTACACAAGCCATAACAGCCAATAACTATAGTTATCTAGTCTTTGATAAACTCAAAGACCAGTTCTGGAATAAGAACTCACTATTTGACAAAAAATGCTGGGAAAATTGTAAATTATTATGACAAAAAGTAGGCATTGACCCATACTTAACACTCTATATCATGATAAGATCAAAATAGGTTCATGATTTAGATATAAAGAGTGATGTAATAAGCAAATTAAAAGAACACAGGATAGTCCATCTCTCAGATCTGTGGAGAAGGAAGGAATTTGTGGCCAAAGAAGAACTACATAATAACATGATGAAATTCAAAATGGATAATTTTGATTATATTGTTTAAAAAATTGTACAGACAAAACTAATGCAGACAAGATTAGAAGGAAGCAATAAACTGGGAAAATTCTATATTCCGGGGATCTGGTAAAAGTGTTATTTCAAAAATCTATAGAGAAGTGACTCAGATTTGTCAGAATTCAAGTCATTGTCTAATTGATAAACAGTCAGAGGATATTTGCATACAATTTTCAAATGAAGAAATTTCTAGTCATATCAAAAGGTGCTCCAAATCTCTATTCATCATAGATATACAAATTAAGAAAACTCTAAGGTACCACTATATACATTTCAGATTGGTTAAGATGACAGGAAGAGATAATGATGAATGTTGGAGGAAATGTGGGAAAACTGAGCCACATACATTGTATGAGGTGTTGTGAACTGATCCAACCATTCTGAAGAGCAATTTGGAACAATGTCCAAAGGCTATCGAACTGTGCATACCTTTTGATGCAGGAGTATCTCTGCTAAGCCTGTATCCCAAAGAGATCATAAAGAAGAGAAAGGGACCCATAGATACCAAAAATGCTTGCGGCAGCCCTTTTTGTAGTGGCAAGAAACTAGAAACTGAATGGACGCCCATCAGCTGGAGAATAGCTGAGTAAGTTATGATATATGAATGCTATGGAAAATTATTGTTCTGGAAGAATATTTTAGTAGCAATGTTCAGATAGTTCAGGCAACACAAGCTTCAAGCATCTCAATATCCTAATATCTTTTCTCTTCTCATGCGGTGCCCACGTTCTTCTCTCTCATCATTCCATCTGTCCCAGATGATTTACTCAGCTGTTTTCTTATTCTGCTAAAATTGTTCAACTACATTCCCTTGAACTATCCCTTTCAGTATTCTGACTCCTGATGGCCAAAGATACCTGTCTTGATTCACAAGGAACTTCCTTTCTCATATCTTAAGTGTTTTTCCAAATTTATGTTTATTATTCTGAAATAATTAACATATCTGAGAGCTTCCCTCTCCTATATCAATAATGGCTAGAATAAGGCAAAATAAAGAGCAAGGCGATAGGCATTTAATAAAATATGTAATATGCTTCTAAATGTTTTCTTCCTGATAAAAATACAAAACAAAAGATTCAGTGAATGAGAATGCACATTATGTCATGTTGAGTTTTCCATATATTTATTAAACTATGGCAAAAATCAAAAATTTCTCAAAACTTTGAAAAAGAAAGCATATTAAATATATCCTAAGTTTCCTCAAGAGATATAATTTTGCTTATTCTATTTTATATTTTACTGCTCAATTCTCCCAAAAAAGGTACCATGACTAGCAAAGTGTTAGAGCTAGAAGGAGCACTAAAATCAACTAGTCTAATTCCTTTCTTTTAAAGAAAAGGAAACAGATCCAAAACTAGTAAATGATTTCACTAAAGAAGAAATTGGGAGATCCAATTTTTTAATCCAAATCCTCTGGTACTAGATTGAACTTTGTTTACACTTCTTATGCTGCTTCTCCTTCATAAAATATATTAATATACTTTTAAAGATCAAACTAAAGATATTTCTAAATCTTCTAGACAAATTATACTTTGATAAAATCCTTAGATAGTTAGAATAGCTTACTCTATGATATTTCTTTTAACCAACTGAGTTGAACTTGCTGTCATTTCACAGCATCCTTGATAGATATTCCTTACCACATAACTTATTTTTGTTTTTACAATGGCCAAGATTTATGTTCCTTTTAACACCTGATTTCTATGTTTCAAGTTTCTTTATTCAGCTGGAATGTTTGTGTCATTATTTGTTTTGTTTGGTTGGTTTTTTGTTTGTTTTTACCTTATCTTGCTCTCCTGGGTATTCCAGAAACTTTACTTCTTTATTCTTCCTTAAATTTCTTATAATCTCTACTCAAATGATGATTGGTTTCTGGTTCCCTATGCTCCCTTGATTTCTTTTTGTTGAGTGAGATTTCTGATCACTTCTTGATATTCTAATCTACAATCATTTTTTTTAATATTTCTTGAAACAATTCTGTCAAGCCTGGTAGCCTTTAAAGAGTAATTCCTACAATGCCTTAGTAGATCCCTGATAACTGACAACTCTACATGCCCATTTTTTAAAACTTTTTTATTAAAGCTTTTTATTTATAAAACACATGCATAGATAATTTTCAACATTCACTTTTGCAAAACCTTGTGCTCCAAACTTTTTCCTCCCTCTCTTCTCCCCCTTCTCCCCTAGATGACAAGGCATCCAATATGTATTTAACATGTGCAATTCTTCTGTATATATTTCTACAATTATCATGATGCACAAAAAAAAATAAGATCAAGAAGGAAAAATGAAAAAGAAAATAAAATGCAAGCAAACTACAACAAAAAAACTAAAAACACTATGTTGTGATCCACACTCAATTCCCACAGTCCTTTCTCTCTTGGTGCAGATGGCTTTCTTCACAAAACCATTGGACCTGACTTGAATCACCTCATTGTTGAAAAGAGCCATGTTCATCCGAATTGATAATTGTATAATAATGCTGTTGCTGTGTACAGTGTTCTCCTGGTTCTACTCATCTCATTCATCATCAGTTCATGAAAGTCTCTCCAGAACTCTCTGAAATCACCCTGCTCATCATTTCTTATAGAACAATAATATTCTATGACATTCAAAGGCCATAACTTATTCATTCATTAACTGATGGGAATACATGCATTTTCCAATTTCTTGCTACTACAGAAAGGACTGCTACAAACATTTTTGTACATGTTAGTTCTTTTCTCTTTTTTTATGATCTCTTTGGCATACAAGCCTAGTAGGTCAAAGTATGGATCAAAGAGTATATACAATTTGATAGCCCCTTGTACATAATTCCATCTTGCTCTCCAGAATAGTTGGATCAGTTCACAACTCTACCAATGACATATTAGTGTCCAATTTTCCCACACCCCCTCTAACATTCATCAATATTTTTCCTTTCATCTTAGCCAATATTAGAAATGTATAGGGCTACCTCAAAATTGTCTTAATTTCACATGCCCAATTTGGCTGAAAAACAATTACACTGAGAAAATTGTTCCTGGAACTAAAAGTCAAAGTGATTATTTAAATAAAATTAATCTTGTTTTAAAATTACATTTTCAGCCTTATCTCCCAGTAATTGTGGCAGCAGGAAGACCTAATTTTTTAATGTCTATTACATATTGTTATTATTTTTCCTGCTTCATTAAAATTATTTTCAAGTGCATAATAATAATAATTACTCTCCTGTGTTTTTTTTTTTATTTATGATTTCCATGATAGGGGGAAGGGGAGACCAGTATTCAGTATTATTGCAGATATATACAAGTTACTACTCTGAAGTTTCATTCAATGCTAAATAATTCTAAGCTCAAATTCAGATATGACATTTTGTCCTTTAAATCTGGCACAATGTTGTAAACTTTCTAAGGAGATACTTTATAGTGGTGAAGCTCTAATCACTTCAACCCAGAAAGCCAAGAAGTTCACAAGGTAAAGTGAATACTGTCAGTTTCATAAAACTAAAAGGTCAGAAATCAGAAATCAGATTGCATGGATTCATTGCTTTAGGCTCTCTCACTACCAAACCATAACTTCTTTATGTTTTCCCCATCCAATGAAATTTTTGCTGGTGATTTCCTAGCTATCCTTCACAGAGGATATACCTAATGTACTGGAACTCTTTCATTCTTTCAGCATCTGAAAAGTACCCACATATGACTCATTCACTTGTATACCTAGGACCTGTAATCTCTGGATTACAAAGGGTTTCTATATGTTTTGTGTGTGTGTGTGTTTGTTTGTTTTTTATCTACTGTTTTGATCTCAACCTGTGATCATTTGTTTCTCTCAGTTTTAGAAGATCAGTGACTAGCAACCTAGTTCTATTTAATCACTTAATAAAAAAAGTTTCAAAGATATAAGAACAAAAGATCAAATTTGTTACTCCTAAGAGGTCAGGATATATTCTCTTCCTCTAGCATTTTGATTTCTAGATTCAATTTATTTCAGTTTCAAGTTTCTATGCAGAAGCAAGTTGTTGGCAGATCAGATGAGTCTTTATCTCAGCTTTTGCTGAGCTAGAGTCCTGAAGATCAACTCATAGTTCAATCCTTACTCTTTGGGCATCAGTACCACCCTCACATGTGGTTGTGAGAAGTTGCAATATACATAATGGCAATACACTGGTAAAAACTATCTCAGCAGATTGACCAAGACTAATTGACACTTACAGACATCTTAAACCTGTTGTCCTTGAGTGTATGTCCTTGAAGACTTTCCCAATTGGATTGGGGAGATGGAAACAATTATTTTCCAATGGCCATGAAGGCAGCTGAAACAAGTTCTGTGAATCAGAGCTTGATCTGACACTGAAGATGCTAAGGTCATCCACTGTATTCTGGACCACAGTCATCTTTATTTTTGTCCTATTTTTGACTTTATTGAATGTGAAGACAGAGGAGGGCTGATAACTTTATGCAATTCTGCCTCACTTAAAAACAATTCAGCTGTAAATCAAGACATTACCCCATGATGTCATTGGTCCTCTTCAAAACAAAGGACATTGAGCAGCATACCAAGATCAGTTACAGAGCATGTATACATGAACCATATTCTTCCCATTGCTTTTCCTTTAACTACATCCCTCCTAGGAGCTGGATTTAAGCTTTTCCACGTGAAAAAGTTTCATCTATGGAGCAAACTGTTGGATTGCAAACACCCGGATTATACATAGATGATATTTACAATCACAGCTTTTTTCAATCAAATATATATATATATATATATATATATATATATATATATATATATATATATATATATAGTTTTATACTCTGTTTTTTTTTTTTTTTTGTAAGCATCACTAAGACTATAGCAGAACTGGCTAATCCCCATCATTTATTCTTTGGTTTATCTGGGACTTCTTTTAGTTTGCAACCATGCAAGTAAGCAGATTTTAAAGAACTGAGCTGACACAGAAGTGAACTTCTTGAACTATCAAAAGTACTGAGATTTTCAGCAGTTCTTGAGGTGAATGTACTCGCAGCTTAACTGTGAGCTCTATGTACTTAATGCAGATACATTTAAATAGTATCTCATTTAAATAATTATGAATATAAGTGTCAGGAACTTTTTAAATACCAACCATGCTTATTATGTGATAATTAATTGAAATTCTTTAATCTTAACATTTTATCAAAAACTATTGTGTACACTAAGGAGAGGTACGCAAAAGTTTAAACGAAGATTTTATATGATTGCCGGTTTAAGATATGAGATTTTCAAGTAATTTACTCTTCAATTAAATTTAATTTCCTTCTATGATTATATCTCGTTGTGTGACTATGGACTTAGGACATTTTGACTAATAGTCATGTAAGTAGGATAATTGCATAATACAAGAAGTCAATATCCAATGCAAATTTAGTTTAATTTGAAAATGTTTATTTAGCATTCCATGTGTAAAATAAGGGGAAAGGAAGAGAACAAGCATTTATATAGTGCTTACTAAATATCACATACTATATTAAGTTCTTATGTCATTTTCATTCAACTTTGCAAAGTAAGTGTTATGATTATCTATCCTAACAGGAGGAAACTGAGGCTAACAGAAGTTAAATTACTTGTTCAACCTCAGTTACTAAGTGAAGTGTCTCAGGCTGAGTTTGAATTTAGGTCTTCCTAACTCCAGGCCTAGTGCTTTATCTTGTTTTTACTAGCTGCAGGATAAAGCAAGTAAAAAATTGTGTTACAAGTTGTTTGTTTTCCAAATTAAAAAAAAAATCTGTTTTATACTACTTCAGAAAAATTAAACTCTTAAAGCTCAAATTTTATAGGTAGAGTAAATAGCTTCAGTGCAGGTTAACCCCCCACCCCCCACTGAATGATTACTTTCTTCCAAAAAGCTTTTGAGACAAACGTTCCTTTGCAAAAAGTAAAGACTGCATGAAAATCAAGGAATCCATGTTGCAAAAAGCCCCATATTATTTGGATTGATCAATTTTTTCCCTTGATCTTTTGGTTCCTGGGGATTTCTATAATCCTAATTATCCATTCTTTGTCTTACACCCAGCCTTATCCTTAACTTTCTACATTTCAAAATCATACCTCTATTATTATATTATTCTGGAACTTCCTAAGAGATGCAGGATTTTCTTGCTTGAAACATCCTACTACCTTGTAATATCACTTTAACAGGCCTCCAGAAGCCATACTTCCTTCTGAAGCCACCATTTTTGTGAAGGGACCAAACTAGGCTGCTTTCACAGTTATTCTGGCATTCTTTTTGACATTTGGATTTCAAAATATGTTCTTATACTGGAAATGTTCATTACCTACATCCACCAGAAATTTTTCATGCCCTTCTTACTGTGTTTCCCTGATAATAAGAACTATCCTGAAAATAAGCCCTCCCCTTACTGTGTAAAATTCCTCTAAAATAAGCCCTCCCCCGAAAATAAGCCCTATTGAGATTGCTACTGTAGCGTTACACACTACATTACAGTACCTTCTGTATGCACCATCTTCTCCCAACCCTGAGTGAAACGCACCCCCCACTCCAAGCTGCATCCAATCAGAGCTGCAGCAGTGAGCATGTCATCCTGTTCTTCCCCAGTGATTTGCTTGCTGGAGCCATTGAGAGCAGTGCCGTGGAGGAGAGCTGAGGCAGGACATCATAAAAACCTGGTATGTAAGCGGGAGTGAGGGAGCATGATGGAGGATAAAAGGGGCATGATGGAGGATAAAAGAAGAACTCAGGGGGCATGATGGAGGATAAAAGAAGAACTCAGCCAGCACTCACCACGCTAAAACAATGAAGAACTTCCTTGCAGAGAGAAGACTAGATCAAGTAATGATTCCTGCAGGAATGACTGCCTATCTCTAGACCCTTGATATTGCAATAAACAAGCCATTCAAGGACCATTTGCGCATGGAAGTCAATGACTACATTGAAAATAGAATGGAAAGAAATCAGCGTGGATACTTTGTGAAGCCCTGTCTGCAAGAAGTCGTAACTTGGGTGAAGAAGTCATGGGATAAAATTACTGACAGCTGTGTCGCCAAGGCACTACGAGCAGGGTACCTGGACAAGACATGTTTATTTAAAGAGAGCTATATTGCTGGACATGACAGATTGGGTCCACTTCCTCTGAAGGAAATATAGGCACAAGACATCCAGGACGAATTCAGGGTATAGACACTTATGACGATGTTGTTGAAGAAGATGACATGATCATTATTGAATAAAGGAACTTTTTTTGGTTCACATTTACCTGTTTATTAAAATTGCTGTCAATGTTCATTAAAATAAGCCCTCCCCTGAAAATAAGCCCTCAGGTGTTTTTCTGTCCAAAAAATTAATAAGACAGTGTCTTATTATCGGGGAAACATGGTATGTGTTTTCTCTTTTATTCTCTTCTCTTTTGTTTCTTCTCCTTTTGTCCTGCTCTAGAAATATTTATTGTTTCTCTGTGTATGAACCCTGAAAATTATGGAACAGATGGGGCAAAATATTTCAAAGATTCTTCACCAAAAAAAAAATAATAAAAATAATTGAGAAGAAAGCAAGGACACTGCAAATGAAAATGGGATACTATGTACATTAATGGGTTTCTCAAATATGTTTGTCTTAAGATCTACAAAAAAGAGAATGGCCAAGGATTTTTGGACCAGGATAGAATGCCAAGAAGTTTTCCACTTTGAAGATTTAGCAAGCAAACTGTCAGGTTCAGACTCTTTACCAAGGTTGTAGGTCAAATAAATGGAGAAAACTTTACAAGATAGGTCTGGTATAAGATCAAGCCTTAAGAATATGCAGATATCAATAAGAAGTGATGGTAGAATTTTTCAGGGTGTGTAAGAGATTTGTATAATTTGTTGCTTGAACTAAAGTATGAGTCTGCTTAGATAAGTCTGCTTATTTGACCTTATGAAGGTTTTTTTGAAGTTTTTTTTTTAATCTGAGGAAATATATAATACAGATGCTCTGAGGTTTTCATTTAATATCATTTTATTATGTTATTTTTCTGGACTTTTCTGACACTGCCTCTTTACTATCACTTGGAGGCAGTATATATATATATATATGTATGTATATATATATATATATATATATATATATATATATATATATATATATATATATTTAGATGAGAGGTATAACTATCCTAAAAACAAAGATAAATATTTTTTTCTCATGTGAAGGTATTCTCTTTGATTCTCTGAATATCCCATTTTGCCATAATTTGCTTATGATATCATTCTTTATATCTAAATCTGATAAATAAAAATCTTAATTTTATTTTAAAATTTTAATATGTAATATTGACATATCATGAAAATATTCATCTCTTCAATTTTTTCAACCTCTTTCATAAATGACCTCTGTTAACAGTCAGTACTATCTGCACCAAGCCATTTCTAACATCTGAGCTATTGATATTTCTAATTAGTCCTTGATATGTCTAGAATTCTTGTTATCCTGAAACATGAAGAAACACCTTGAGGCAAAATGGAACTTCAGAAGATGAAAACCAGAGAGAATGAATAAGATGAACATCTCCAAGGCATCTTGGAACTGTATAGGGCAGATCTAAGATATAGTAAAGCATAGACAGTTCTGATGAGGTGAGTACAAAGAAAATGTCCCAAATTTGACACATCCTGTCTTCATCTAATATCATGAGCTTCTGATTATCTCCCATCTCACTGATGTAGAACATCATAAATTTTGTCATATTTTTTTTTCTACTTCTGTGGAAGATCATAAGTTTTAGTGTTGATGGAGGAGTGATAGATTAAAGAGGACAATTATGAAGATAATTGCAGAATTTTGATTTGGTAATAACTTTTATATTTACTTTAAATCAAATTTGATGTTATATAATTGTTGTCCCTACTTTATTTATATGAGTGTTGTCACTAGAATATAAACTCTTTGAAAACAAGTTGCTTTTTAAGCTTTTTCTTTGTATCTCTAGTGCTTAGCACAAGTTCTGACACATAGTAAGCACTCAATAAATGTTTCTAAATTTTTTGATTACTTGCTCTACTTTGAGTTAAGCAGATCAGGACTTTTCTTAGTAGTAACAGATGCTCTCTATATTGCTTCTACTAGTAGGAAGAGAAACATCATAATTAATAGGGGATTAAGTAAGTGGTGCCTTCAATGTCACAATTTTCTAGCATTTCAGGATTTCATCATGACTTCAAATCTACTATAACAATCTATAAACAGTATTTTAATGGTCTCACATCTTATAGAATTTCTTCTTTTTTACCTTTTCCTGGAGATCTTTTTTTTTAACCTTCTAACTTTTCCTAGAGATCTTTTATTTTTTTCTATATCATACTATTTCATGAATAATGGGTTGGGCTTTAAAGGATGGTGATAGTGATAATACTCACAATAACTCATTTTAATTTCTACTAACCATAAAAGTATTGACTATTATAATTTTGTTAATAATCTTTATTAGAATTTTATAGGGCCAAGGGAAAATATAGTCAAAACAATGACCAAGCAGATGAAAGAGCTAAGGATATACGTCACTTACTGTCTCTACCTGAAATGATAATTTATCATGAAGAAATCAATGGTTACTGCAAAAAAAAAAAAAAAAAAAAAAGCAGGCATGTGAGTATCAACCTCATTTTGCATCTTGTGATGTGTGATAGCAATGTGTGATTCATGTTTGCATAAATAAGAAAACGATGCTCTGTTTAGAAGTAGAGTAGAGTTTTGAATGGTGGCAAAAAGCAAGCAACAGCGTGGCTTTAGAGATTGCCATCTGAATATGAAATGAGAAGAGATAGTGTCTCTTTCTACACACGTATATACACACACACACACAAACACAGAAGGCACATACATTCTGATTTGCATAAATGTAGACATCTCTAAATAATAAAGTAGCTTATTTTTTTTCTTTGTAATTGTCATGCTGGGTAGAAAACATTACATGTCTCTCCTTCCTCTTACACACACACATTTGAACCTGTTCTTCACTGTTAGAATTGGAATTTGGAAGATTCATTTTAAGAAGCCTAAAATCCTCAATTTGATTTTGATTTCTGTTTATATTATTCTGGAAAATATAGGTAACAAGTTCCAACTCAGAGATTAGATTTTGGAAACCAAGCAAAAGCTACATATACCTGACTTTCCAATTATTACTTTCCAATTAAGACTTTCCAATAGAAACAGGTTCTTTGGAAAGAAACTCTACCACAATTCTGTGGGACACCATAAAGGAAGTGTTGTACATGACAGCTTGCTTTTTTATGGGTAAGTAGAAAGTAAGTAGAAAATACAGAGAGTTATATTTAGGATGGGGGGTAAGCTATGAATACAGATATGATTTCTAGTAATTCCTTGAGTTCTCCTTGGCACTATCTAATTCCACTTTGAGCACTGGGCCATTTTTTATTTTATTTTAAATTTATTTTTAATACATATTTCTTTTTTTTTTTTTGCTTCTTTTTTAAATAAAGCTTTTTATTTTCAAAACAGGTACATGGATAATTTTTCTTCTTTTGTGGATCAAAGCATAATGTTTTCATTTTTTGTTTGTGTTTTTCTTTTTTTATTATACCTTTTTATTTACAAGATATATGCATAGGTAATTTTTCAGCATTGACAGTTGCAAATCCTTTTGTTCCAACTTTTTCTCTCCTTTGCCCTACTCCTTCCCCCATATGGAAGGTTGACCAATACATGTTAAATATGTTAAAGTGTAAGTTAAATATAATATATGTATACATGTCCAAACAATTTTTTTGCTGTACAAAAAGAGCCAGACTTTGAAATACTGTATAATTAGCCTGTGAAGGAAATCAAAAATGCAGGCAGACAAAAATAGAGGGATTGGGAATTCTATGTAGTGATTTATCTCCCAGAGTTCTTTCCCTGGCTGTAGCTGGTTCAGTTCATTCCTGCTCTATGCCACGTCCATCAGAATTGATCATCATATATTATTGCTATTGAAGTATATAATGATCTTCTGGTCTGCTAGTTTTACTCAGCATCAGTTCGTGTAAGTCTCTCCAGGCCTTTCTGAAATCATCCTGGTGGTCATTTCTTACAGAACAATAATATTCCATAATATTCATATACCATAATTTATTCACTCATTCTCCAATTGATGGGTATCCACTCAGTTTCCAATTTCTGGCCACTACAAAGAGGGCTGCCACAAATATTCTTGTACATATAGGTCCATTTCCCTTCTTTACAATCTCTTTGGGATATAAGCCCAGTAGTGACACTGTTGGGTCAAAGGGTATGCACAGTTTGATAGCTTTTTGAGCATAGTTCCAAATTACTCTCGAGAAAGGCTGGATGTATTCACAATTCCACCAACAATGAATCCATGTCCCAGCTTTCACAGATCCCCTCCAACATTCCACACTATCTTTTCCTGTCATTCTAGCCAATCTGACAGGTATGTAGTGTTATCTCAGAGTTGCCTTAATTTGCATATCTCTAATTAATAATGACTTGGATCATCTTTTCTTATGGCTAGAAATTGTTTCAATTTCTTCTGAGAATTGTCTGTTCATATCCTTTGACCATTTATCAATTGGAGAATAGCTTGATTTCTTATAAATTAGAGTCAATTCCCTATATATTTTGGAAAGGAAGCCTTTATCTGAACCTTTGACTGTAAAAATGTTTTCCCAGTTTATTGCTTCCCTTCTAATCTTGTATAAATTAGGTTTGTTTGTACAAAAACTTTTCAATTTGATATAATCAAATCTTTCTATTTTGTGATCAATAATGATCTCTAGTTCTTCTTTGGTCACAAATTCCTTCTTCTTCCACAGGTCTCAGAGGTAAACTATCCTACCCTCTTCCAATTTATTTATAATCTCATTCTTTATGCCTAGGTCATGAATCCATTTTGACCTTATCTTGGTGTATGGTGTTAAATGTGGATCAATGCCTAGTTTCTGCCATAATAATTTCTAATGTTCCCAGTAATTTTTGTCAAGTAGTGAGTTTTTATCCCAAATGCTGGGTTCTTTGGGTTTTTCAAACACGAGATTATTAAAGTTATTGGCTGTTTTGTCCTTTGAACCTAACCTATGAAACTGATCAACTAGTCTATTTCTTAGCCAATACCAAATGGTTTTGGTAATCACTGCTTTATAATATAATTTTAGATCTGGTACAGCTAGGCCCCTTTCATTTGATTTTTTTTTTCCATTAGTTCCCTTGAAATTCTTGACTTGTTATTTTACCATATGAATTTTTTTGTTATTTTTTCTAGGTCATTAAAATAGTTTCTTGGGAGTCTGATTGGCATAGCACTAAATAAATAGATTAGTTTAGGTAGTATTCTCATCTTTATTATATTTGCTCTCCATATCTGAGAGCATTTAATATTTTTCAAATTGGTTAGATGTGACTTTATTTGTGTGGAAAGTAATTTGTAGTTTTGCTCATACTGTTCTTGGTTTTCCCTTGACAGATAGATTCCTAAATATTTTATACTATCAGTAGTTACTTTAAATGGAATGGCTCTTTGTAACTTTATTGGATGTTGTTAGTGATATATAAGAATGCTAATAATTTATGTGGGTTTATTTTGTATCCAGCAACTTTGCTAAAGGTGTGGATTATTTCTAATAGTTTTTTAGTAGAATCTCTGGAGTTCTCTAAGTATATCATCATATCATCAACCAAAGATAATTTGGTTTCCTTGTTACCTACTCTAATTCCTTTAATCTCTTTCTCAACTCTTATTGCCAAAGCTAACACTTCTAATACAATATTGAATAGTAATGGTGATAGTAGGCAACCTTGTTTCACTCCTGATCTTATTGGGAATGGTTCCAGTTTATCCCCATTAGATATGATGCTTACTGATGTTTTAAATAGATACTATTGATTATTTTAAGGAAAAGTCCATTTATTCCTATACTCTCCATTTTAATAGGAATGGATATTGGATTTTATGAAATGTTTTTTCTGCATCTATTGAGATGATCATATGTTTTTTGTTAATTTGGTTATTAATATGGTCAATTGTACTAATAGTTTTCCTAATATTTAATCAACCCTGTATTCCTAGTCTAAATCCTACTTGATCATGGTGTATTATCTTGGGGATGATTTTCTGTATCTTATTTAAGATTTTAGCATCAATATTCATCAGGGAGATTGGTCTATAATTTTCTTTCTCTGTTTTCATCCTACCTGGTTTAGGTATCAGTACCATGTCTGTGTCATAAAAGGAATTTGGTAGGACTTCTTCATTCCCTATTTTTTAAATTGTTTATATAGCATTGGGGCTAATTGTTCTTTAAATGTTTGGTAGAATTCACATGTAAATCCATCTTGTCCTGAGGATTTTTTCTTAGGGAGTTCATAATAGCTTGTTCTACTTCTTTTCCTGAAATGGGACTATTTAAGCAATTTACTTCCTCCTCTGTTAATCTGGGAAGTCTATATTTTTGGAAGTAGTCATCCATTTCCCTTAGGTTATCAAATTTATTGGCATAAAGTTGAGCAAAGTAACTCCTTATTATAGCTCTAATTTCCTCTTCATTGGTAGAAAGTTCCCCCTTTTCATTTTTAAGACTAACAATTTGATTTTCCTCTTTCCTTTTTCTAATCAGATTTACCAAGGGTTTATCTATTTTATTGTTTTTTTTTTCATAAAACCAACTCTTAATGTTATTTATTAATTCAATAGGGTTTTTTGTTTTGTTTTGTTTTTTTTTTACTTTAAATATTGTTAATTTCTTTTAATTTTTGAATTTCAAGTTTAGTAATTGACTGGGGTTTTTTAACTTTGGACTTTGTCTAGCTTTTTAAGTTGCAAACCCAATTCATTGATCTTCTCTTTCTCTATTTTATTCAAGTAAGCCTCTAAAGATATAAAATTTCCCCTTATTCCTTATTATTATTTTGATAACTATCAGTTCATGTAAATTTTTCCAGACCTTTCTAAAATTAGCTTGTTCATTGTTTTCTTAGAAAAATAATATTCCATTATCTTTATATACCACTATTTATTCAATCCTTCCCCAATTAATGAGCATCTACACTTTCTCCAATTCTTTGCTACCACAAAAAGAGCTGCTACAAACATTTTTGCACATGTGGGTCCTTTTCACTCCTTTATGATTTCCTTGGCATACAGAACCAGAAATGGCACTGCTGGGTTAAAGGGTATGCACAGTTTTATAGCCCTTTAGGTATATTCCACATTGTTCTTCAGAGTGATTGGATCATTTTACAACTCCTCCAACAATGTCCCAGTGTCCCAGTTTTTCCACATCCCTTCCAACATTTATCATTATCTTTTCTTTAGCCAATCTGAGAGATATGAGTGGGCCAGCTATTTTAATGCATGGTTGTGCGCAGTTTTTTGTTTGTTTTGTTTTGTATTGTAAAATTTTTCTGAAGAAAGAAGAGAAGGATGAGGAGGATGAGGGTGAGAAGAAGGATAAGGAGAAACGGGGGAAAACAGACAAGATAGTTTTTGAAAAGACAAGACGTTTTGAAGGTAGAAAAAAAAATATAAAGGAAAGAAGGAATATGTTTAGAATAAGAATAAAATAGAAGTGAGTAAAGAAACTGACCTATATGGATTAAAAGACTTAGCTGAACTCTTAATTATTACTTTAGTCTTTTACTGACAGAAGAGTTTAAAAATATTAGTAATTAGGTGACATGTATTTAGGGCTCACCTATGTCACTAAATGATATTTGATCTCAGGTAAATCCTTTCATCTCCATGAATTTCAATTTTCATACTTTTAAAACGAGAAGTTAAGTTAGTTTTGATTGAATGAATGTGAATGAAGGAATAAACATTTTTAAGCACTTAGCATAAGCCAAGTTTTGGGGACACAAATCAAAAAGTGAAAACAATTTGTACTTCATGAGTTTTAACTTGCTGGATCATTTGGATGATCCAGTGCCTGGAATGTTCTCTCTTATCATCTACATCACTTCCAAATCTCTTGGCTTTTTTAATGACTCAGCTGAAATGTAAACTTCTTGTTTTCTTGTAGTCTTTCCCGAATGTACCAATCTCAAAAGAATAGTAGTAGCACCTTCTTTCTGATGTTATTTTCCTTTTTCCATTTCTTTTTAGCATTCAAAGCCCTTTATATATAGATATATACCATGTTTTCCCAATAATAAGACAATGTCTTCTTATTTTTTTTTTTTTGGACAGAAAAACACCAGAGAGCTTATTTTCAGGGGAGGGCTTATTTTAATGAACATTGACAGCAATTTTAATAAACAGGTAAATGTGAACCAAAAAAAGTACCTTTGTTCAATAATGATCATGTCATCTTCTTCAACAACATCATCATAAGTGTCCATACCCTGAATTCCATCCTGGATGTCTTGCGCCTCTATTTCCTTCAGAAGCAATCTGTCATGTCCAGCAATATAGCTCTCTTTAAATGAACATGTCTTGTCCAGGTAACCTGCTCGTAGTGCCTTGGTGACACAGCTGTCAGTAATTTTATCCCATGACTTCTTCACCCAAGTTACGACTTTTTGCAGACAGGGCTTCACAAAGTTTCCACGCTGATTTCTTTCCATTCTGTTTTCAATGTAGTCATTGACTTCCTTGTGCAAATGGTCCTTGAATGGCTTGTTTATTGCAATATCAAGGGTCTGGAGATAGGCAGTCATTCCTGCAGGAATCATTACTTGATCTATTCTTCTCTCTGCAAGGAAGTTCTTCATTTCTTTAGCGTGGTGAGTGCTGGCTGAGTTCTTCTTTTATCCCCCATCATGCCCCTTGAGTTCTTCTTTTATCCTCCATCATGCCCCTTTTATCCTCCATCATGCTCCCTCACTCCCACTTACATACCAGGTTTTTATGTTGTCCTGCCTCAGCTCTCCTCCGCAGCACTGCTCTCAATGGCACCAGCAAGCAAATCACTGGGGAAGAACAGGATGATGTGCTCCCTGCTGCAGCTCTGATTGGATGCAGCTCGGAGCGAGGGGTGCATTTCACTCGGCGGGGAGAGACGGTGCATCCAGAGGATACTGTAATGTAGCGTGTAGTGCAGGGGATCACCTTCACTACAGCATCAATCTCAGTAGGGCTTATTTTTGGGGGAGTGCTTGAGAGGAATCTTACACAGTAAGTGGAGGGCTTATTTTTTGGCTAGGTCTTATTATTGGGAAAACACGGTATGTATACATGAAATAAATAAAATAAGCATTTCCATAACATCATTAGAATAAAAAAAAAAAAGGTTGAACATAGAGCAGCCAGTTGAGGCAGTGGAATGAGCACCAGCCTGAAGACAGGAGGACCTGAGTTCAAATCTGGCCTCAGACACTTAACACTTCCCAGCTGTGTGATCCTGGGCCAGTCACTTAACCCCAATTGCCTCAGGAAAAAAAAATGAACATGAAACTTCAAATCAATTATGTACAATTTGCAATTTCTTTTCTTTTCTTTTTTTTAATTTTTATTTAATAATTACTTTATATTGACAGAATCCATGCCAGGGTATTTTTTTTTTACAATATTATCCTTTGCACTCATTTCTGTTCCAATTTTTTCCCCTCCCTCCCTCCACCCCCTCCCCTAGATGGCAAGCAGTCCTTTATATGTTGGATATATTGCAGTATACCCTAGATACAATATATGTTTGCAGAACCGAACAGTTCTCTTGTTGCATAGGGAGAATTGGATTCAGAAGGTATAAATAACCCGGGAAGAAAAACAAAAATGCAGATAGTTCACATTGGTTTCCCAGTGTTCTTTCTTTGGGTGTAGCTGCTTTTGTCCATCATTTATCAATTGAAACTCAGTTAGGTCTCTTTGTCAAAAAAATCCACTTCCATCAAAATATGTCCTCATACAATATCGTTGTCGAAGTGTATAATGATCTCCTGGTTCTGCTCATTTCACTTAGCATCAGTTCATGTAAGTCTCGCCAGTCCTCTCTGTATTCATCCTGCTGGTCATTTCTTACAGAACAATAATATTCCATAACATTCATATACCACAATTTACCCAGCCATTCTCCAATTGATGGGCATCCATTCATTTTCCAATTTCTAGCCACTACAAATAGGGCTGCTACAAACATTTTGGCACATACAGGTCCCTTTCCCTTCTTTAATATTTCTTTGGGATATAAGCCCAATAGAAACACTGCTGGATCAAAGGGTATGCACAATTTGATAACTTTTTGGGCATAATTCCAGATTGCTCTCCAGAATGGTTGGATTCATTCACAACTCCACCAACAATGCATTAGTGTCCCAGTTTTCCTGCATCCCCTCCAACATTCATCCTTATTTTTTCCTGTCATCTTAGCCAATCTGACAGGTGTGTAGTGGTATCTCAGAGTTGTCTTAATTTGCATTTCTCTGATCAATAATCATTTGGAACACTCTTTCATATGAGTGGTAATAGTTTCAATTTCATCCTCTGAAAATTGTCTGTTCATATCCTTTGACCATTTATCAATTGGAGAATGGCTTGATTTCTTATAAATTTGAGTCAGTTCTCTATATATTTTGGAAATGAGGCCTTTATCAGAACCTTTAATTGTGAAGATGTTTTCCCAGTTTGTTGCTTCTCTTCTAATCTTGTTTGCATTAGTTTTGTTTGTACAAAGGCTTTTTAATTTGATGTAATCAAAATTTTCTATTTTGTGATCAGTAATGGTCTCTAGTTCATCTTTGGTCACAAATTTCTTTCTCCTCCACAAGTCTGAGAGATAAACTATTCTATGTTCCTCTAATTTATTTATAATCTCATTCTTTATGCCTAGGTCATGGACCCATTTTGATCTTATCTTGGTATATGGTGTTAAGTGTGGGTCCATGCCTAATTTCTGCCATACTAATTTCCAATTGTCCCAGCAGTTTTTATCAAATAATGAATTCTTTTCCCAGAAGTTAGGGGCTTTGGGTTTGTCAAACACTAGATTGCTATAATTGACTATTCTGTCTTGTGAACCTAACCTTTTCCACTGATCCACTAATCTATTTCTTAGCCAATACCAAATGGTTTTGGTGACTGCTGCTTTATAATATAATTTTAGATCAGGTACAGCTAGGCCACCTTCATTTGATTTTTTTTTTCATTAATTCCCTTGAGATTCTTGACTTTTTATTGTTCCATATGAATTTTGTTGTTATTTTTTCTAGATCATTAAAATATTTTCTTGGAAGTCTGATTGGTATAGCACTAAATAAATAGATTAGTTTAGGGAGTATTGTCATCTTTATTATGTTCGCTCGGCCGATCCAAGAGCACTTAATATTTTTCCAATTATTTAAGTCTGACTTTATTTGTGTGGAGACTTTTTTATAATGCTACTATCTAAAATATAAACTCTTCAAGGACAAAGGCTCTAATTGTGTTTACTTGTCATTGTATCCTAGGTATTTAGCACTTTGCCTGACTCATAAAGAACATTTAATAATTTTTAACTTGAATTAAATTTCATCTTATCTTGTCTATTAGAATATAAGTTTTCTATGGAAATAAATCAAGTTTTTGCTTTACTTTGTATCCAGAGCTTAGTATAGTGACTGACATATAGATGCTTGTTGAATAAATGATTGTTCTGAGAAGAAAACAAATATCAGAGTTCCAAGTGAGGAAAGTTCTGAGAATATAGTAGCATTATAGACTGTAAGGCCCAGGAATCCTCAAAGCTTATTAAATAGTAGATCTTTGACTCAGCAATGCCTCTGTATTGCAAGGAAATAATAAAGGAGGGGAAAGGATCCCTAAGGGCAAAAATATTTGTAGCAGCTCTTTTTGTAGTAGCAAAGAACTGGAAAATGAACAGATGCCCATCAATTGGGGAATGGCTGAATAAATTGTAGGATGTGAAGGTAATGGAATATTATTTTTCGTTAAAAATGATGAATAAACTGATTTTAGAAAGGTCTGAAAAAATTTACATGAACTGATGCAGAGCAAAACAAGCAGAACCAAAAATATATTATACACAGTAACAGCAAGAATGTGCAATGATCAACTTAGCAAAGTTGTAGGATACAAAATAAATCCACATAAATCCTCAGCATTTTTATATGTCACCAACAAAATCCAACAACAAGAGATACAAAAAGAAATTCCATTCAAAATAACTGTCAATGGCATAAAATATTTGAGGATCTATCTACCAAAGGAAAGTCAGGAATTATATGAGCAAAATTACAAAAAACTTTCCACACAAATAAAGTCAGATTTAAATAATTGGGAAAATATTATGTGCTCTTGGATAGACGGAGCGAATATAATAATGATGACAATACTCCCTAAACTAATCTGTTTACTAAGTGCCATATCAATCAGACTCCCAAGAAAATATTTTAATGATCTAGAAAAAAATAACAACAAAATTCATATGGAAAAACAAAAGGTCAAGAATCTCAAGGGAATTAATGAAAAAAAAAAATCAAATGAAGGTGGCCTAGCTGTACCTGATCTAAAACTATATTATAAAGCAGCAGTCACCAAAACCATTTAGTATTGACTAAGAAATAGATTAGATGATCAGTGGAATAGCTTAGGTTCACAAGACAAAATAGTCAACTAAAGCAATCTAGTGTTGGACAAACCCAAAGACCCTAACTTTTGGGATAAAAATTCATTATTTGACAAAAACCTGGGAAAACTGAAAATTAGTATGGCAGAAATTAGGCATGGACCCACACTTAAGATAAGATCAAAATGGGTCCATGATTTAGACATAAAGAATGAGATTATAAATAAATTAGAGCTATATAGATAGTTTACCTCTCAGACTTGTGAAGGAGGAAGAAATTTGTGACCAAAGATGAACAAGAGATCATTATTGATGACAAAATAGAAAATTTTGATTATTTCAAATTAAAAAGCCTTTGTACAAACAAAATTAATGCAAACAAGACTAGAAGGGAAGCAAAAAAACTGTGAAAACATTTTCACAGTTAAAGGTTCTGATAAAGGCCTCATTTCCAAAATATATAGAGAATTGACTCTAATTTATAAGAAATAAAGCCATTCTCCAATTGATAAATGGTCAAAGGATATGAACAGATAATTTTCAGATGAGGAAATTGAAACTATTTCCACTCATATGAAAGAGTGTTCCAAATCACTATTGATCAGAGAAATGCAATTTTTTTTTTAGTATACAATTTTTTTTAAATAACTTTTTATTGACAGAACCCATGCTAGGGTAATTTTTTACAACATTATCCCTTGCACTCTCTTCTGTTCCGATTTTTCCCCTTCCTCCCTCCACCTCCACCCCAGATGGCAAGCAGTCCTATATATGTTAAATAGGTTACAGTATATCCTAGATACAATATATGTGTGCGGAACCAAACAGTTCTCTTGTTGTACAGGGAGAATTGGATCCAGAAGGTATAAATAACCTGGGAAGAAAAACAAAAATGAAAGTGTTCTTTCTTTGGGTGTAGCTGCTTCTGTCCATCCTTGATCCATCAAAATACATTCTCATACAGTATCGTTGTTTAGGTATATAATGATCTCCTGGTTCTGCTCATTTCACTTAGCATCAGTTCATGTAAGTCTCGCCAGTCCTCTCTGTATTCATCCTGCTAGTCATTTCTTACAGAACAATAATATTCCATAACATTCATATCCACAATTTATTCAGCCATTCTCCAACTGATGGGCATCCATTCATTTTCCAGCTTCTAGCCACTACAAACAGTGCTGCCACAAACATTTTGGCACATACAGGTCCCTTTCCCTTCTTTAGTATCTCTTTGGGGTATAAGCCCAGTAGAAACATTGCTGGATCAAAGAGTATGCACAGTTTGATAATTTTTTGAGCATAGTTCCAAATTGCTCTCCAGAACGGCTAGATGTGTTCACAAATAATTGGTTTTCTCAAAGAGTTCACAATTTAATGGAGAAGACAACAGGCAAATAATTATGTGAGCAAACAAGTTATATTTTGGACAAATCTGGAAACAATAAATAGAACAGACTAAAATTAAGAGATATAAAGAAAATTATCTTGTAGGAGGCTGCATTTTAGCTGGGACTTAAAGAAAACCAGGAAAGCCAATAATTAAAGATAAGGAAGGAGAGCATTCTAGGTATGGTAGGATAGGGACATACTGTGAAAAAAAAAATACTTAGAATTAAGAGATAGAATATCTGGTTCAAACAACAGGAACTAGACCAATTTAACTACATTCTAAAGTATATATAAAGAAATAAGTTGTAAGAAGACTAGAAAGGTTTAAGGAATAGGAAGAAATTTAAAGCATTCTGTATATCCTGCAAGCTTTTACAATAATTTTGGTCTAAGACTTAGACATGATTGAAAATGATTGAACAAGAAAATGATGAAATAATGATTAAATAAAAATAAGGAAATTTAGGATAGATGCAATGCCTGGGAATATAATGGAGGGATATTGGAGAAGACTTGACAAAAAAAAATTGGCATAGATATCTATATCAAGTACACTTCTTATAGAAATTCACAGAAACTCAAATTTTCAGAGCGATCATCATTGAATTCTTATTCTAATGTTAGGAAAAAAATAATTCCCATTGGACACATATGATAAAGGGTCATTTAGACTTTGCTTGAGATCTCTAATGAGAGGGAACCTTCTACACAACAAATAAATTTCTACCTAAGATAGAGATCTTTGTTAAGAATTTGTTTTTGTTTAATTCTTTTTTCTTCAAGTCTAAAATTTTCTCTTCACAATCAATAATAACTCCTAATTTTATGTTCTATGGCAAAAAAGAAGAAAGCAAATACCCATCATAAAATAACCTTTCAAATGTAGCATATAATTACTTAATATCTCCTGAGTACTTTTTTTTTAATCTAGGCTGAATATTATTAATTCTTTTGATGATTATTCTTATGACACCAAATAAAAGCCCTTTTCCCAACCAAATAGCAATCTGAGGGATATTTTACAGTTTATTCATTTCCTTCCTGATGTCAGGGTGCTCAGTACCCAACATAGAAATTCAGATTAATGTAATCAGAGAAGATTGCAGTGGATTTATTACCTATTTTCCCCTGTCTATAAAAAGTAGACAAAAATTATATTTAAATTTGTATTCTGTATAACATTGTTAAGCTTTTAGTATGATAAACTTCCAGATTTTTTAAAAGAAAAAATTATATTTTATATTATATATATGTATATATACTACTCTTGGCTAAATATAAATATTTTGCTAGTGAAGTTGATTTTTTTTATTCAAAAATAAGACTACCTTATTCCTATTAGCTATCATTTTATTAAATTCAACCTAGTATTCATTTCAAACTACCAAGATCTTTTGGGAACTCAACTGCCATTTATTGTATTATTGCAACTCAGTGATTTATTGTTCCCAGACCTGCTTGTCAATCAGGGTTAGGGAAGACATTACCCAGTCTATGACTTTGTATTGCCTGCTATTTATCCCACACCAAGTCATCACCTACCTGTTTATGCCCGATAAACATCAAGTATAAACAATTGGAAAGTAACTAAGACTCTAAGTCCCATTCTGTTTTACTGACATGGGACCTATTTGAACTGAATTTGTCCTATTAGAAGAATCATCAATAAAAGCTAGATCCATCTTACAGCCATTGCTGACCTCCAGCATGTTGCTACATTGTTATATTTTTAAACTCCTTTAAATTTTCTTTGTTTTAAATTTTGCTTCCCTAATTGGGGCAAAGGATAAAGATAAGGAAACTGAGGCAAATAGGGTTAAATGATTTGTTGAGAGTCATTCAAGTAGTAAATTTCTGAGTTCATATTTGAACTCAGGAAAACAAGTCTATTTAATTCCAGACTCAGAAGTCTATATAACTTTACCATCTAGCTGCTCCATGAAGATCACTAAATCATTACAATTGATCAAGATGTCTGAACAGCCTATTTCTCTAATATCTGATGATGCATCTCATCTGAGCTAAGTTAATTGAATTTATCAAGAGCAAGTTGTTTGCTTTCTTAATATTTCTTTAAAGATAATGGACATCACCTTAGTTTTAGCTATTTCACTAGTTCTTTACAATCTAAAAGTCCTAATTTACAGAGATTTTCTTTGGCCCAATTAATTGGCACAGTACTATAGTATTATCCTTTGGGGGTCTCTCTTGTTTTTCTATTACCAATACCCAATATTATGTAAAGCAAGCAATAAACCATATTTTACCATTCTATTTTACTGGTTTATATGTGAAGATCTAGTTCTCTTAGATACTCTACTAAATTAAGACTTATCAAGGCAAATTGTTTGAATAAGCATTTTTTAAAAGTTGTATGTATCTTACAAATGAGAAGGTAAACTTTTATGTCAGGCATTTTTATTATGCTTCTTTTGTACATTTTTGTATGGTTCTCCTTGTCTTCCTCATGCTATTCCATCTGTTACATACATAATGAGTATATTTAAGAATTATGGATTGGATTGCATAAATCTAAAATATAAAGCCTATTTCATCCTCTTATTCTATGTTCTGTGAAGATGTCTTCAGGCATAATAAGAAAACTTGGAGTGTTCCTGTATGTTTTTTCTTGCACTATTTTTTACAAGAATGAGATGCTGTTGTTTGATCCCTTTCTGTAAATAAATAGATTAATTCAAAATGAAAGATTTTATTCATCCTTTTTTCATACATAGATCTGAAATGCATAATTTGGAGAATATAAATAACACTTCAATTGATAGTATTTCTAGTTTATAACACATGTTTTGGCATTGTTCACTTTATAATAATTTTAAATGCCTTCCCACCCCACCCCTGTCCCAGGAATCCAAAGAAAAGAAAATAATAAAGTTAATGAATTTTACTGTTAAAAATTACAGTAAATGTTCAATTGAAAATTCATTCTATTTGATCAATTTCTGAGATTAATTCAAGAATAACAAGAATACCTTTAAATATTTCTCTTTGCTCCTAAGATATAAACCCGAGGAGTTCTAAGAGCCCATCTAATTCAACCACCTTTTTTCATAGGTAAAGAAACTAATTCTGAGAAATGAAATTCTTGTTACAGGCATCTTGTGTTCTCAAATTTCACAAGTTCTCAAGTGTACTTCACTGCCTCCTACATTTACAATTTGAGCACACTCCTTGGATTTGACTGCATCATCATGGTATTCCCAAGAAAAGTTGATTACCAGGAAACTCATTATGCAAGAGATTGCATCAGCTTTGGCTCATTCTCCGGTCTTAGTCAATAAACATAAGTATAATGAAAAGGTGGATGAATTAAAAGTCAGATGATTTGGGTAAAAATCCTCCTTCTATCAGTCATTATTCGGAGTATCTTTGCAAGTTATTCAACTCTGCAACCCTCAATTTCTTTGTGTGTAAAATGCTACACAATTTCTAAGATTTCTCAAACCTCTAAATCTATAAGAGGGAAAGGAATATGCATTTATATGGCTCCTATTACATGTCATATCAAGTCAAACACATTACAAATACTGTTCCATTTGATCTCACAACAATACCATGAAGTATATGCTGTTATTATCCTTATTTTCGAGATCAGGAAACTGACATGTTTCCTGAATGTCTGAGATTATATTGGAATTTAGGTTTTCCTGACTACAGGTGTAATATTCTATCCATTACACCCCTTAGCTTCCTCAAAGCTCTGATTCTATGATATAAAGTCTATAACATGGAAAGGAAATAAGATTTCTTTATTTTGGCCCTCCAATGTCAGGGTTGGACTGCATTATAGAGTTCGATATGAAGGAAACTTTCCTATTAATTAGACCTGTCCCAAAATGGAGTGGACTTCAGGAAAAGATGAGATCCTTATCAATGCATTCTTTTCAAAGAGAGATTACATGACCATTAAACAGAGATACTATGGAAAAATGTCTTGCTTTGGAGATAGGTAACCCATTTTATTATAATATAGGTTTAGTCTCTGTAAATGTTTCCTCCTGAAATTTGCCTCTTTGTAACTTTCATCATTTTTTCACTTCAGGAACAAGCAATACATAATAATTTCTCTTCTATAGTAAAGCATTTCAATTATTTGCAAGAAGCTATCATGTTTCCCTTGATTCTTTACTCGTAAAGGCTAACTTCTCTAAGGTAAACATCTCTAGTTCCTTCAATCATTTCTTCTACTGAATGTTATCAAGGTCTTTGTTGCTCACTACTTTGTGATACTATGTATCTGAATGTGTCAATATATCTTCTACTGATAGACTATTTCTTATAAAAAGATATATTGGGAGGCAAGAGAGCAGAAACTCTGTGGTTTAAAGAAAGAAGGTTAGGATTTTGGATTAGCTGAGAATGAAATTTAATTTATGCCATGGCATTTGCTAGTTGTATGAAACTAGCATTCCAGTGTTGGGATTCCTATCTCTAAAATGTGGATGATAATAGCTGTAGTATTCACCTAACATCACTGATATAAGAACTAAAATAGAACATGTATGAAAGAATTTTACACATAAAATGTAAGTATTTTACACTTATAAGTATAAATATTTGTCTAAAAGGATAATTATCTAATGAGCAATCATTGAATTAAAAAGAAAATTACCTAGGAAATTGTTTTTTTGGTGTGTTTTTTTTTTTCTTTCTTTCTTTTTTCTGCATCCTCAAAATGCATGGGATAAGAGACTTTTTAGAAAATATTTTTGGAAGATTCGTGATTTCACCCACTAATAAAATTAGTACTTATTTTACCTTTATGAATATTCCATAGATTGTGTTTTCATTGTTCTGTAAAACTTTTTTAGATCGTTTTCATAGCTTGAGGGTAATAATGGACTATTTGGTCCTCTCTACTCCAGTGTCTCATCAACTTGCTCACTTCAAATATACACATATAATCTCACAAATCCTTAATAATAGGATTCATGTAACTTCTTACAAATAAATTGTTAATAACATTCTTCATGTTCTGCTTAAGAAGAACTTATAAGGAATACTTACATTTTTGTAATGTCCTTTTTCTACAGCATTAATTACTTTTGAAAGTTCTAATATGCATTTGTCATTTAGCTTTTTTGCCCCATTCCTAGCATGCTCTCCCTCATCAACTCTACCTCCTAGCTTTCCTGACTGTTTTCAAAAGAAAAGTCAAGTTCTGCTTTTTGTAAAAGCAAAATAATAATAATAATAATAATAATAATAATAATTCAGTCTTCCTTAATCTTAATAATTTTCCACAGAGATAATCTGCAATTTATCATGTTTATATCCTGTTTGTTTACTGTTGTTTATAAATTATCTCCTGTTAGCCTATAAGCTTTTTGGAACCTAAAACTATGGTGGGGTTTTTTTGTAGTTGTTTTGTAAGTTTGTGTTTCCTCATTCTTTGTACCTAGGTGCCAGTACCTGGCAAGGGTTTAATAAAAGAAAGTTGACTGGCTGACTAATAAAAGTGGGGCTATTTGGATTTTGATTGTGGATGGTTATTTTAAAGTATTTAGGTAGTGTCATCCATAGATTAACTGCATGTAAACCTCTGATCTAGCCATGTTCAACAATAATGGCAACAGAAGTAAAGTAGGCTTAACTTGCAGAGTCAAGCATTCCCTCTTAAGCAGACTGGGAGGTGAAAAATTAGAAAAGAAGGAATTGGTAAAGAGAGATATATTTGAATTTAATGAGATATAGGTAGAAAGTATTTTTAGCTTGCAAGAATTTCAACTAATGAAGTAAGTGAAAGTTGAATTTTGGGAAGAAAATTTGAGCAAAATCTGGTAGAAATTGAAGAAGATGTGAATTAGAGAAATATCAAGTCTTAGATATTGTCTATATTCTACTACTAAGATGAAAGGGAAGGATCAAAAATAATTAAAGTGGATAGAAAAAGATTAAGGAGAATTGCAGGAGATTAGGGAATAGAATATGAAGAGGTACAGTAGGCTTAAGAAAGATTAGGAGACAAGGTGGCACAGAAAGGCAGGATAAGCAGAAAAAGATAAGTGGAAAACTAAGGGCAAAGCAAATTGATGGAGTGGATTGGTGGGTAGAGGAATGGATGATATAAACAGGAGATTGAAAAGCTGAAAAGGAAATAGAAGAGGTTGTGAAATTGTCGAAACTAGAGGAAAGATTTTGGGAATTATCATTTTAAGAAGTAGTTATTTGCTGTAAAACTTTTAAGCAGATGGTTTGATGTAAAGTATAAGCATACACAATAGTTTGTTGCTTTGTTGTATTTTTAAAGGTTGAAAATGTCAATCATTATGAAGAACAGGGAATAAATTGTTCCATAATGTATCAAATATATAATGTTCATCTTCCCTTCATAATTGAAGGACTGATGCTTTTATTCCAAAAGTAGTCTCATCTGATGCCTATAGAAGAAAGTGAACAGATTCAAAGAATGTCTCTCCATGTTTTCGATTTTTCAGGACAATAAACTATCCTAACAAGAAATAGAAGATGCAGATCAGGAGTGCAATAAGAGCACTTGGCCCATAGTCAAGAAGACAGGAGTTTAAATCTGTCCTCAGCATTTACTAAGTTTGGGATTCTGGACAAGTCACTTAACTTTTGTTTGCCATAATGCATTGTATAGGAAAATGGCAAATGATTCAAGTATCTTTATTAAAAAGACCCAAAATAGTTCACAAAGAGTCAGACATGACTGAAATGACTGAACAAAAACAGCAATAGGAAATACAACCAAGATTTCTATGGGGAAAAGAGATCCAAGAAGAAAGAAGGAAGATAATTCTAACAAAGATGTTTGATCATGGAAGTATTAAGTTGGATAAATGTAAAGGAAAACAGTACACTTAGATTTTATGCGCACACACACACAAATACACAGAATTTTGGCACATATACATAATATATATATATATATATAATTGCATATATACATTAGAAGATATACATAAATATGCACAAAATATATACGTGCAAATATATAACATATACATAAATGTGTACATATAACATATATACCGAAACATTGTACACATGTAGCATATGACATACACACAGAAGAATAATTAAGAGAAATTTATAAGATCAAATGCTATTTTCCATTACAAAATATAAGAATTTAATGTTGGAGGGCTTTGGGAAAGACATATATTGTTGATAGAAGAGTGAATTTATGAAAACAATTTGGAACAGAGCAAATAAAGAAGATAAAATGTCTGTGACTTTTAACTCAAAGATTCCATGGCTACTTGTATATTTGCAATGAAATAATTGCTACTAGCATCCCCAAAAAAAATTAAAGTAAAAAAATTCACTATGGACAACAATTTATAGTAGCTTTTTTTGTTGTTTTAAAAAGAAAAAAAAAAAAACATTAGGGACAAAGTAGGAGCCTATTGATTTGGGGACTGTTAAAAAGATTGTAGTTTATAAATATAATTAGACATTACTGTGTGATTACAAATGACAAACATAATGAACATAGAAAGACATGAAAAGGTTTGCAAGAGCTGATTCAAAATAAAGTTTTTAAAAGTCAGAACAACAATACACAATGGCTGCAAAATGTAAATGAAGGGAATAATCAACACA
This sequence comes from Antechinus flavipes, assembly GCF_016432865.1. Lineage (NCBI taxonomy): Eukaryota > Metazoa > Chordata > Mammalia > Dasyuromorphia > Dasyuridae > Antechinus > Antechinus flavipes. The sequence goes on from NC_067398.1 coordinate 436,061,152, forward strand.
AAACATATTTTTTTAAAGTTACAAAATAATAAAAAGCAAACTGAGATGCAAAGAAACAGATAAGGAAACAATAGCCCCTTGCTCTTTGGCAAAGGTAAGAGCTACAAGGGTGTGGAACTTTGCACGTAGTAGGTTTTTGTTTTATGAAATGATTGATTTTGCTTATTTAAAAAAATCTTCCTTTTAAAAATTATTGATTATAGGGGATTGCTCTCAAGGAAGAGGAGGAATGTAGGGAAAAATCAAGGCAGAGTAAAAATAAAAAATGTCAACGATGTTAATTTTAAAATATTAGATTTTCTTCCAGAAGAGAAGAAAGCTGTAAGCTCTGAGGAGCAAGAAACTCCTTGTCTTCCAAAGAAAGATTTTAGAGAGCTATTAAAGGTAGCAAGTCAAAAATCATCTAATAAGGGTCAGAAAGAAATAATAATAATAATAATAATAATAATAATTCTCTTTTAAGGGGTACAGAGAAAGTTATTTTTAAGAGATAACCAAAAACCTACCTAGATTTTTTTAAATAGCTATCTGCCATTCCTGCTGGTTATTTATTTAAGCATAGATCATAATGGCAGGAGAGAGACAAAAAATATTAGCAATTATTATGATATCTTAGAAAAAAAATAAAGGCCATAGGGGCACATATTGGGTTTTCCTAACTATTATTCGTTAAAATTCTGGTGTATTGAAGAGAAATTTAATTTTCAAAGTGAATAGTTAAGAAAGTGGTGTTCCATTGCATGAAATATCCTTCTTTTTCACTTCTTCCTCATTATCCCTTTCTTTCTTTAACATACAACTCAAGCACCATGTTCCACATTAAGCTTTTCCCTTTCTTGATCAACCAATTGATATTACTCTTCTTCCCAAAATAACTACTTTGTAGTTATTATCTTTATATTTATTCAGCATATAATTAGATATACAAATTTAATATATAAACAAATATATATATATATATCATATGCATACATACATATACATATACACACCCACCCACCCACACACACACACACACACACACACACATATATATATATACACATATATGTCTGTGTATATATATATAATATATATATATATATATATATATATATATATGATGTATTTCTGGCCAGAAATGACGCTACATACACAAATCCATTAACTTAGATACCACATATACGAATGTTATGGAATATTATTGCTCTGTAAGGAATGACCAGCAGGATGAATACAGAGAGGCTTGGAGAGACCTACATGGACTGATGCTAAGTGAGATGAGCAGAACCAGGAGATCATTATACACTTCGACAACGATATTGTATGAGGATGTATTCTGATGGAAGTGGATTTCTCTGACAAAGAGACTTAACTGAGTTTCATTGGAGAAATGATGGACAGAAACAGCTACACCCAAAGAAGGAATACTGGGAAATGAATGTGAACTATTTGCATTTTTGATTTTCTTCCCGAGTTATTTTTACCTTCTGAATCCAATTCTCCCTGTGCAGCGGGAGAACTGTTCGGTTCTGCAAATATGTATTGTAGCTAGGATATACTACAACATATTTAACATATATAGGACTGCTTGCCATCTTGGGTGGGGGGGGGGAGGAGGGAGGGAGGGAAAAAAACGAAACATAAGTGATTGCAAGGGATAATGTCGTGTAAAAATTATCCTGGCATGGATTCTGTCAATACAAAGTTATTATTAAATAAAATAAAATTAAAAAAAAATAATAAAAAAATAAAAAAATAAAAAAGAATAAACTTAGACAAGCTACTCAAAAAAAAAAAAAAAAAACTTAGATACCACAGAAATTAGTTGTAAAGAAAAATCAAAGGTAGTTGAGACACTCCCAAGTTCCCAGAAGACCAACTCGAAGAAAGGAACCAGTTTTAAAATCTTAACTGCCTGTGTACAAAATCTCAAAGTTTAAACATCTAATAAGAAGAACTAAAAGTATCAATTTTTGTTATTGTTCAATCATTTCAGTCATGTCTGACTCTTCATGATCTTTTTGGCGATTTTCATGGAAAAGATACTGGAATTGTTTGTAATTAATGCAATTTTTTACACTTTTTTCTTTTTTTGCAATTAATTTTACACTTGAGGATACTGAGGCAAATAAGGTTAAGTTTTGCCCAGGGTCATACAGTTAGTAAATTCATGCAAGTAAAATTTATTGAAGAGAAATTGAATAAGAAAAAAATGGGAGGAGCAGTATTCCATTTAAGGAATTATAATTATAAAAAGAAGCATAAAGGCCAAATGGGGGAAGGATGATGAAGAATATTTAGAGAAAGGTCAATTGAAAGAAAAATCAAAGAAAAATATTTTGTAATAAAGGTATACTATACACTATCTGAACAGAAAGAGGCAATGGATGAAGACTTTGTAAAAGAGATTATAACCTGAGAAGCAAAGCATTCATTAGTAATGAATGAATCCTGCAAAAAAGTGGAATGATGAACAAGAAGAAATTCAACATTGGTTTGAGTCACTCTAATATTGACAAAATGGTCATGATGAGCATGGGAATTAAGGGAAAGGGTAGAAAATGAACATTACCTCCTAGATTTTTTGATATGAAAAGAAGAAATTTGGGCCTAATTTGAAATGTACCTTAGATTTGGAAAAAAGCAGATTCTAAAGGCTTCAGAGGTGAGATAAAATAGTTTCCATGAGAAGAAAATAAAAATAAGACTAAAGATATCAGTCCAAATACAAAAGAAAATACCCAAGTCAGATGTTATTATTTTGCTTTGTTTCTAAAAATGTTCGTAAGTTTATAATCAATACAAAATAACAAGGAATCAGAAGAAGCATGTGGCATTATGCTTTGAAATTAATATAATTTCAGCAATAATAAATCATAAGTTGAGCTTTGGCTAGCAAGGGAAGTTAAAGACTACAAAACATATCTTTTTTTTTAATTTTTTATTTAATAATTACTTTATATTGACACTCGTTTCTGTTCCGATTTTTTTTCCCCTCCCTCCCTCCACCCCCTCCCCTAGATGGCAATCAGTCCTTTATATGTTGGATATATTGCAGTATATCCTAGATAAAATATATGTTTGCAGAACCGAACAGTTCTCTTGTTGCATAGGGAGAATTGGATTCAGAAGGTATAAATAACCCGGGAAGAAAAACAAAAATGCAGATAGTTCACATTCGTTTCCCAGTGTTCTTTCTTTGGGTGTAGCTGCTTTTGTCCGTCATTTATCAATTGAAACTCAGGTCTCTTTGTCAAAGAAATCCACTTCCATCAAAATATGTCCTCATACAATATCATTGTCGAAGTGTATAATGATCTCCTGGTTCTGCTCATTTCACTTAGCATCAGTTCATGTAAGTCTCGCCAGTCCTCTCTGTATTCATCCTGCTGGTCATTTCTTACAGAACAATAATATTCCATAACATTCATATACCACAATTTACCCAGCCATTCTCCAATTGATGGGCATCCATTCATTTTCCAGTTTCTAGCCACTACAAACAGGGCTGCTACAAACATTTTGGCACATACAGGTCCCTTTCCCTTCTTTAGTATTTCTTTGGGATATAAGCCCAATAGAAACACTGCTGGATCAAAGGGTATGCACAATTTGATAATTTTTTGGGCATAATTCCAGATTGCTCTCCAGAATGGTTGGATTCGTTCACAACTCCACCAACAATGCATTAGTGTCCCAGTTTTCCCGCATCCCCTCCAACATTCATCATTATTTTTTCCTGTCATCTTAGCCAATCTGACAGGTGTGTAGTGGTATCTCAGAGTTGTCTTAATTTGCATTTCTCTGATCGATAATGATTTGGAACACTCTTTCATATGAGTGATAATAGTTTCAATTTCATCCTCTGAAAATTGTCTGTTCATATCCTTTGACCATTTATCAATTGGAGAATGGCTTGATTTCTTATAAATTTGGGTCAGTTCTCTATATAGTTTGGAAATGAGGCCTTTATCAGAACCTTTAACTGTGAAAATGTTTTCCCAGTTTGTTGCTTCCCTTCTAATCTTGTTTGCATTAGTTTTATTTGTACAAAGGCTTTTTAATTTGATGTAATCGAAATTTTCTATTTTGTGATCAGTAATGGTCTCTAGTTCATCTTTGGTCACAAATTTCTTTCTCCTCCACAAGTCTGAGAGATAAACTATTCTATGTTCCTCTAATTTATTTATAATCTCGTTCTTTATGCCTAGGTCATAGACCCATTTTGATCTTATCTTGGTATATGGTGTTAAGTGTGGGTCCATGCCTAATTTCTGCCATACTAATTTCCAATTATCCCAGCAGTTTTTATCAAATAATGAATTCTTTTCCCAGAAGTTAGGGGCTTTGGGTTTGTCAAACACTAGATTGCTATAATTGACTATTCTGTCTTGTGAGCCTAGCCTTTTCCACTGATCCACTAATCTATTTCTTAGCCAATACCAAATGGTTTTGGTGACTGCTGCTTTATAATATAATTTTAGATCAGGTACAGCTAGGCCACCTTCATTTGATTTTTTTTTTCATTAATTCCCTTGAGATTCTCGACTTTTTATTGTTCCATATGAATTTTGTTGTTATTTTTTCTAGATCAATAAAATATTTTCTTGGAAGTCTGATTGGTATAGCACTAAATAAATAGATTAGTTTAGGGAGTATTGTCATCTTTATTATGTTCGCTCGGCCGATCCAAGAGCACTTAATATTTTTCCAATTATTTAAGTCTGACTTTATTTGTGTGGAGACTTTTTTATAATTTTGCTCATATAATTCCTGACTTTCCTTTGGTAGATAGATTCCCAAATATTTTATGGTATCAACAGTTATTCTGAATGGAATTTCTCTTTGTATCTCTTGCTGTTGGGTTTTGTTGGTGATGTATAAAAATGCTGAGGATTTATGGGGATTTATTTTGTAGCCAGCTACTTTGCTAAAATTATGAATTATTTCCAATAGCTTTTTGGTAGAATCTCTGGGGTTCTCTAGGCATACCATCATATCATCTGCAAAGAGTGATAGTTTGGTTTCCTCATTGCCTACTCTAATTCCTTTAATATCTTTCTCGACTCTTATTGCCGAGGCTAGTGTTTCTAATACGATATTAAATAATAATGGTGATAGTGGGCAACCTTGCTTCACTCCAGATCTTACTGGGAAAGGTTCCAGTTTTTCCCCATTGCATATGATGCTTACTGATGGTTTTAAATATATGCTCCTGACTATTTTAAGGAAAAGTCCATTTATTCCTATGTTCTCAAGTGTTTTTATTAGGAATGGATGTTGGATTTTATCAAATGCTTTTTCTGCATCTATTGAGATGATCATGTGGTTTTTGTTTGTTTGGTTATTGATATAGTCAATTATACTAATAGTTTTCCTAATATTGAACCAGCCCTGCATTCCTGGTATAAATCCTACTTGGTCATAGTGTATTATCCTGGTGACGATTTTCTGTAATCTTTTTGCTAATATTTTATTTAAGATTTTAGCATCAATATTCATTAGGGAGATTGGTCTATAATTTTCTTTCTCTGTTTTCAGCCTACCTGGTTTAGGTATCAGTACCATGTCTGTGTCATAAAAGGAGTTTGGTAGGACTCCTTCAATCCCTATTTTTTCAAATAGTTTATATAACATTGGAGTTAATTGTTCTTTAAATGTTTGGTAGAATTCACATGTAAATCCATCTGGTCCTGGGGATTTTTTCTTAGGGAGTTGATTGATAGTTTGTTCTATTTCTTTTTCTGAGATGGGACTGTTTAGGATATTTACTTCTTCCTCTGTTAGTTTGGGCAAGCTGTATTTTTGGAGGTATTTTTCTATTTCATTTAAGTTGTCGAATTTATTGGCATAAAGTTGGGCAAAGTAACTCCTAATTATTGCTCTAATTTCCTCTTCGTTAGTGGTGAGTTCTCCCTTTTCATTTTTAAGACTAACAATTTGATTTTCCTCTTTCCTTTTTTTAATCAGATTTACTAAGGGTTTGTCTATTTTGTTGGTTTTTTCATAGAACCAACTCTTAGTTTTATTAATCAATTCAATAGTTTTTTTACTTTCAATTTTATTGATCTCACCTTTTATTTTTAGAATTTCAAGTTTAGTGTTTGACTGGGGGTTTTTAATTTGTTCCTTTTCTAGCATTTTTAATTGCAAACCCAATTCATTGACCTTCTCTTTCTCTATTTTATACAAATAGGCCTCTAGAGATATGAAATTTCCCCTTATTACCGCTTTGGCTGCATCCCATACATTTTGGTATGATGTCTCATTATTATCGTTTTCTTGGGTGAAGTTATTAATTATGTCTATGATTTGCTGTTTCACCCAATCATTCTTTAGTATGAGATTATTTAGTTTCCAATTATTTTTTGGTCTACTTCCCCCTGCTTTTTTGTTGAATGTAATTTTCATTGCATCGTGGTCTGAAAAGGATGCATTTACTATTTCTGCCTTACTGCATTTGAGTTTGAGGTTTTTATGTCCTAATATATGGTCAATTTTTGTATAGGTTCCATGAACTGCTGAAAAGAAAGTGTATTCCTTTCTGTCTCCATTACATTTTCTCCAGAGATCTATCATATCTAACTTTTCTAGTATTCTATTTACCTCTTTGACTTCTTTTTTATTTATTTTGTGGTTTGATTTATCTAATTCTGAGAGTGCAAGGTTAAGATCTCCCACTATTATAGTTTTACTGTCTATTTCTTCTTGCAGCTCTCTTAGTTTCTCTTTTAAGAATTTAGATGCTACACCACTTGGTGCATATATGTTTAATATAGATAGTGCTTCATTATCCATGCTACCCTTTAGCAAGATATAGTGCCCTTCTTTATCTCTTTTAATTAGATCAATTTTTGCTTTAGCTTGATCTGAGATCAGGATGGCTACCCCTGCTTTTTTGACTTCACCTGAAGCATAGTAGATTTTGCTCCAACCTTTTACCTTTAACCTGCATGTATCTCCCCGCTTCAGGTGTGTTTCCTGTAAACAACATATTGTAGAATTCTGGCTTTTAATCCATTCTGCTAACCGCTTCCTCTTTATGGGGGAGTTTACCCCGTTCACGTTTATGGTTAGAATGACCAATTCTGTATTACTTGCCATCTTGTTAACCCCGGTTTATGCTTTTCTCCCTTCTTTCCCCTTTCCCCCCTTCCCAGTATTAAGCTTGTGAGTACCACTTGCTTCTCACAGCCCTCCCTTTTTAGTATCCCTCCCCCCGCCTTAGAGTTCCTCCCCCTATCTTACCCCTTTCCCTCCCAGTTCCCGTATTCCCTTCCGCTTAGCTTATTCCTTCCCTTTCCACTTTTCCCTTCTCACTTTTCAATGAGATGGGAGAAGTTTCACCATAGATTGAATATGTCTTAAGATTTTTCACTTAAAGCCAATTCTGAAGGCAGTAAGATACCCACTATATTCATCCCCCTCCATTCTTTCTCTCAGATATAATAGGTTTCCTATGCCTCTTCATGAGATGTACTACCCCCACTTTACCCTTTTTCTGATACAATGTCCTTTCCACATCAATTTCTAGAACAAGGTATACATGTATTCTTTATACATCTATATAGTCAAAATATAGTTCCCAAGATTAATCTTTACCTTTTTAGATTTCTCTTGAGTTCTATATTTGTAGATCAAACTTTTTGTTAAGTTCTGGTTTTTTCATCAGAAATAGATGAAATTCGCTTACTTCGTTGAATGTCCATCTTCTTCCCTGGAAAAAGATGCTCATTCTCGCTGGGTAAGTTATTTTTGGTTGCATACCAAGTTCCTTAGCCTTTTGGAATATCATATTTCAGGCCCTTCGATCTTTTAATGTGGATGCTGCCAGATCCTGGGTGATCCTTATTGTGGCTCCTTGATACTTGAATTGGGTTTTTCTAGCCACTTGCAATATTTTTTCCTTCATCTGAGGGTTCTGGCATTTGGCCACTATATTCCTTGGTGTTTTGATTTTAGGATCCCTTTCAGTGGGTGATCGATGAATCCTTTCAATGTTTATTTTTTCCTCTGTTCCTATGACTTCTGGGCAGTTCTCTTTGATAATTTCCTGGAAAATAGTGTCCAGGCTCTTTTTTTTCATCATGTTTTTCTGGGAGTCCAATGATTCTCAGATTGTCTCTCCTGGATCTGTTTTCCAGGTCTGTTGTCTTCCCCAGAAGGTATTTCACATTTTTCTCCATTGTTTGATTTTTTTGGATTTGCTTGACTGATTCTTCTTGTCTCCTCGAGTCATTCAATTCCACTTGTTCAATTCTGATTTTCAGTGAAGTATTCTCTTCACTCACTTTTTTAAAATCTTTTTCTAATTGTCCAATTGAGTTCTTTTGTTCTGTGGAATTTTTTTCCATTTCACCAATTTTGTTTTTTAGAGAGCTGTTTTCTGTTTCCAGTTCACTAATCCTATTTTTCAAGGATTTTACTTCTTTATCCACTCTCTCTTTAACTGACTTCTCCAGGCTCTTTTGCCAAGCCTCACTCTGCTTTTCCCATTTTTCTTCTAGCTCCCTTGTGAGAGCCTTTTTAATCACTTCTATGAGGTTCATCTGTGCTGAGGAACAGATGATCTCCTCCTTTGGGGATTCACCTGGGGACTGCCTGTTTTTAGTCTCCTCAGGATTTAGAGTCTGCTCTCTATCTGTATAGAAGCTGTCAAGGGTTAAAGTCCTCTTCAGCTTCTTGCTCATTCTGTCTAATAATCAAAGACAAACTACCAAAAAAAAACAGAAAAAACTGGAGTCTTTCTTTGGGGGGGGGGGGGGGGGGAGGGGCTGGGTGTGTTATCGAGCTTCCTCTACAGACTGCAGGGGGCAGCAGTGAGGCACTAGCAGGACTGTGTTGCGCGTGTGCTCTGAGATATCAAAGCATGCTGAGTCACTGTGGGGGGGAGAAGGAGGGGGCGGCCAGGTCCTGAGAGACTCCAGCTGTTTGCAGTTGTATTCTTCAGCCCCGGTGTTTTTAGCTTCTCTGCTGGGCTGTTGACTTGCTGCCGGAGGAAAGTATCCAAACCTGTAGCGAAGCTCTCCCCGCAGAAACGGCTACGATCACTCTCCACCCCCTCTCCAGTCTGCTCCCGTGCTCTCACTGCCACTGCCCGCCGCCTGTGCCCTATCTAAAACTGCCCCAGCCCTCCAGTAAAGACAGACCTTTCTTGGCGGATCTCAAGGATGGCTTCTCTTGGTAACTATATGTGGGTTTTTTTCAGTCAAGCATTGATTCAGAGGCTTGTAATGAAGTGGATAGTGAGAGAAAGCGTGGAGCTTATGCAGCTGTGAGCCTCCTCTTCACCATCTTAACCCTACAAAAACATATCTATGCTGAGAGTCTTTGAATCCATAAATATCAATTGAAAGAACTATAAATGCTTATCCTGGGGAAGGAAAGACTTGGGAGATATGGTAGTCATTTCCATAATGGTATTTGTGGTTCAAAATATAGTGACCCATTTTTCTTGGTCACATACTATCTATATGTATACCTATTTACAATGGCACCCTGGCCATATGTGTATCCTTCATTGTACTAGTCCCGGCCAAACATATTTTCTGTGTGTTCTTCTGATTACTTCATATATATATTCCTCATTTCCACTGACCTTATGCATATTTATGAGAGACTGTGATCCTGTATTATATGAGAAATATTTATTACTACCATTCTTACATGCCATGTTTGAAATGCTAATGCTTAAGATCAATCATGCCTTCTGTATGACTATTAAAGATGAATACATCAATGTGGGCTTATGAGCTACTATCATATGGCTACAGACCCACATAATATCTTAAAACTAAAGCACATGTCTTCTGAAAGATATTTCCCTAGGAATTAGGAATGCAGGAAGTGCCCACAGAAGTCACAAATGTTAGATAAATTCTTTTTTTAGAGCTGCCTGTGTCCTTTTTGTTATTAGTTCTATTTATTGACTCTATGTATCATTTGTTAACTTAATTATTAAATAAATGTTTGATCTCACCTAACTGTCTCTCAACTCCTACTATAAACTAACAATTACTTTTGCTAAATCTATTCAGTCCTGAACTTCAAAATCTAAACATCAACCCTGAATCACTTTTAAAAGCAATTGCCTGATAGGCAGTCATGTTAGGAAGTTAGGAATAAAAAGTAGTATGCAATCTACAAATACATTTGTAACCTGTGGCAGAGAGCTAAACTCAGCTGTCCAGAAACAGAGAGAATGCATTGAACAAACCTGTGTTAGTGAGACCCCAGAGAGTTGGGTACACAGAAAAGTTCAATAGTCTTGGTTATGAAAGATGGAAAACAAAGATTTTTTTTTTCCTTAAGTACATCTGAATAGAGAAAATAACCTTAATACCTAAAATGAAAAGGATTATACACATTTTATATTTCCCTTATGACAAACAGCTGAAGCCAATTTTCAAGGACACTATATTAGATTAGATCAAAACTGTAAGTCCTGAGTACAGTTATTTGTCTAATTGCTAATTTTATACCTATGGTGGGTTAATTTGGACTAAGAGAACATAATTGCACCTTTAATTTCTTCATTTTTGCAGTACCGAATAAAACATTACAGAGAATGATCTCTCTGCTTCTCAGGAAGAAATTGCTGTATAAAAGGTGGAATTTTGTATACAATTTGCTTTTAGGTAGGTTATTTTAAAGTGGAAAATGTCAATCTTTCCATTATTACAGTTGTTCCTGTTTCTAATCCTGGGAGGCAAATGATTTTGTAGACAAGTACTACAATAAAAACCAATGCCAATGCAGAAATGTACAGTAATATATTTCATTGCATGCATGCTTCACAAATTTACTTTCCAGTCAAGCTGTGATAATGACCTCCAACACACACACACACACACACACACACACACACACACACGCACACGCACGCACACATTCATCTCTAAAAATAAAGTGCAAAAACATCTTTTATTTGCTTATTATGCCTTGTACCCCCATGTTCCATCCTCTTTTAATATGTGGTTATAACTGGGGCTTTGAACAATCCCACTATGATAACCATCTCTCATTATAGCTTATCTTCAGGGTTTTCAAATCCTAGAATTTTTTTTTTTTTGGGGGGGGGGATTAGCATGTACTTCAATTGGAGGTTAGATTTAGTATACTATATAACATCTTAAAATTGCTTACATACCTTTACAAATCAAGGTCTTCCTTTTGTTGGATGTAATATTCCTCTAGTTAAATGTGTAATGATTACCTCTAAACTTTTGCAGATCCACACATTAATATTGTGGATTGCCCAGGAATCTACATCAAAAATACTCTACATGCGCACACACACACACACACACACACACAACACACACACACACACACACATACACACACACTACCTCTTACTTCCATATAGTGTTCTCACTCTAGATCTCTCTGTCCCAAGCCATTATTCTATGACATTCTCAACATACCCTCAATATTTGCACCTTATTCTATGACAAATTCTTGAAGTCTGATTTTCTATAGTCAAGCATACTTTCCTAATTAGTAGTAAAATTAATTTCCATAATACCAGAAATTCAGTAAAATACACATGATATAGCCTTCAGAGAAAAAATTAAATTATCATTTCCCTAACAAGGCATGTCATCACCCTTCTACTATAACATACTTACCCTAGTGATAATATGTCCAGCATTACCTGCAGCAGTGAAGTATATCAAAAGAGTCAACACTTGGAACTTTAATCCTGGTGACAATTTCAATATATATGTCCACAAATCATATTAAAGACTATGAGGCAGACAGGCACATTTTCCCCTTCCTCTCCATGTTCACTAGAGTCCTGTTAGCTCTCATGCTAACTGATATGATACAATGACAAAGAAGATCATGGAGAAGGGGACAAAGTGTTGTCTTTCCTTTACAGAAAAAAAAAGAACTATAAATAATGAATACAATAATTGTAAAGGAAAAGTCATTCATTCATTCATTTACTAAGAATTTATTAAGTGCCCTCTATGAGTAAGGCGTTATGTATGAGTGATGCAAAAAACAAAAATAAACTCTACCTCCTTGAGTGTATACTACATTGAAGGACATAACATATACAAAGATGAATGACTATAGAATAAAAACAAAACAAAAACAATGGAACTTCAGGACTGAGAATTGGCCCCAGTAATTGGATTAGGATGAGATGCTGAAGAAAGACCTGCAGTAAGACTGGAAGCAACCCACATGATACTTAAAGATACCTGGGGAAACCAAGGGGCGAAAGAAAGAAGTGAAACATTTTACACATGTGAAAAGGCCTCGGAGAAGGCACACTGGCCAAAACAAGAATGAAGTAATAAAATTCAAGGGTTGAAGCACAGGCAAGGTTCAGGAAAAATGATAAAACAGATGAGTTAGTGACATAGAAATGGTCAAGATAGCAAAAATATAGTAAGTAAGATCTATATATGGCTCAACCTGTTGCTGCAAGCTCTATTTTTGTTTGCTTGTTTATTTGCTTGCTTTTTGATATTGATGATTTGGGCTTTGGGTTTTGTTTTGTTTTTTTTTGGTTTTGGTTTTGGTTTTGGTTTTTTGATGATTGTTTTATTTGTTACTCCCAATCTGTCTTGATTGCATGGTCATGGACTTGATATGCTGAACCTCCTCCTGTAATAATTATGATGGGGGTGAAAAAGCTGTTCCTTTTAATCTGTAAAATAATCACTCTGAAATTTTGGCCCTTTTGATTCTGGGATTCCCAAACTCCAGAGAGTCTAGGAGAAGGCATATTGCCTTTCTAAGTCAAATCACACCCCTTCATTGATCTTTTGGGAAGCCAGATCCTTATTCAGGAAGGCTTCAAATTAATTTTCATTCAATTGGGAGATCTGGGTCTGATTTTGAGTGACTTGAAACTCCAAGTATCTAGGTCTGTGGGCATTGGCTTTCTTTTCAACTGGGAGCTTTAGCCTCAGACTTCTATGAAGAATAATTCTAAATGGCATATTTTTGCAGAAGTCTGGCGCAGGGCATAGCTGCCTACCAGGACTCTTGCCCGCTATGAAGACATTATCTTCTCAGTGATAACACTTTTATTTCTCTGCCAGGATTTTGTCTCTGAGGAAGTCAGTCTTCCTAGCAAAGCTGACTTCTCAGTGCCAATAAAACTTCCTTTTTTGTCACTAATATTTCAGGTCTGTAAATTCTTTCACATTGGACCTGCGCCTCCTACCAAAAGGGGATTTCTACAACTCTCTGCACTGCCACTAGAACACCATCAATTATACAAGTAAAGCCAAAAAATTTAACAATTTTTTTCTGAAAAGAAAATTTCTAAAAGGAAAGTTTTTTTCTATTTTTAAAATTTTCTTTTTTCTGAAAGAAAAATTCATTTCTATTTTTAAAAAAAAAAAAGTCTTTTTAAAGGCTGGCTCAACACAATATCCTAGCAAATAACCTTAACATCCATACTTCAATTGTTCAGTTAATCTATCTAAATAATATTTTTACTGATCACTGTATGGGAGAGATCATTGTCTGGCCCTCAGGATTAGTTATATAAGCAGAAGTTATAGAATTTTACTTAATTTTTTCAAGTATTCATTGAGATCCTGCTATATACTTTGCTATGGGAGATATAGTCCCTAGATTCAGAAAACACAGTTTTGTTAGGGAAAAAAAATGATAATAATAGAGAGCAATACAAAAAATAAGCAGATATTACCTAGATATCAAAAAACAATCAAGTTCCTTGAAGTCAGGAATTGTCCCTCATTCCACCTTTGTATCCCTCATTTCTAAATAGTAATACTATTTCTAGACATGTAATAACTGCATGTGAGACAGAACAAGATAAAAAGTCTATAAATGTACAGTGAGTAAAATAACAGTATTAACAATTAGTATTTATCTTAATTTTCATTTACAAAATTTTCATTATAAATGAATTTATATTTTATCATTTATGGTACATGTTTTTGGGGATTTTTTGTTGTTGTTGTTGTTTGGTTGGTTGGTTTCTCTGATTAGAATTTAAATTCCTTCAGGGTTGGGACTGTTTTTTTGCCTTTCCTTTGTATTCCAAGCTCTTTGCAATATATTTAGCCAGTATTTCTTTTTTCTTCTTCTTTATTTATTTATTTTTTTTTTGCTGAGGCAATTGGGGTTAAATGACTTGCCCAGGGACACACAGATAGGAAGTATTACATATATAAGATCTGATTTGAACTCAGATCTTCCTGACTTCAGGTCTGGTGCTCTTTCCACTGCACCTCCTAACTGCCCCTTTGCAGTATATTTGGAACATAATATTTCATAAATTCTTGTTTATTGATACTACATGGAACCAAAATGACATTTTTATACTATCCACCATTTATGTGTAGTATTAAGTTTTCCAAAGCACCTTACAAAGACTATCTTGTTTTATTATCATGATAAGCTCATTTTTCACTTGAGGAAACTAAAGCTGGCAGAGATTAAAGTGACTTGCTCAGAGTAAAAGGACTAGTAAGTGTCTAAGGTTAGCTTTAAACTCAGGTTTTTCAGACTCTAGGTCTACTGTACTACCTAGTAGTATGGAAAAATAACTGACATTAGAATAAAAAAGAACTGATTCAAATCTTATCTCTGACATATAATGGATTTCTGTATTGGCTTGGCACTTAACCTTTCTGCAAGCCCAGGCAAGTTTTTAAAACAATGAATTCCAACAAGATGCTGATCTACATTAATATCAGAAGTTTCTCATTGAGATTTCATGTATCAATGAATCAATGCATCTAATGAGAAAAAGCAGTATTTTAAGCATGTTACTTTGGATGCTCACAATAAGTCTAGATGGTAGATGCAATTTTAAGACCCATTTTTCAGATAAAGAAACTGAGATATAACATGGCCATATGGATTCTTAGTTTGTGAACCAAAATCTGAATCCAGAACTTACTGACTCTTAGCCCAATTTAGAGTTCACTACTCCATACTACCTTTCCAATCTAATGGACTCAATATTATTATCATGATGCCATACTGGCTGAATGTGAAAAGCAATGAAATTGCCATCTTTCTGTTGAGGTTGGGAAGGAACCGCCAGAAGTTTGGGATCACAGACCAGTGACTTGAGATGTCTCAAAAGAATTTGTAAGTTTGAACCCATCTCCAAGTCAAGGGGCAAAGTTGATTATAATTGTAACACCAATTGAAGTGGATTAAGTCCCAAAAGAATTTAACAAAAGACCATGAGAAGGGAGACATATTTATCCAGTTCATCATGTCATTACTATGCTGATTTTATGGCCTAGAGGTAGAACTGAGGAGTGATCTCAAGAATTTGTTTATCACTGACCAGCAGGTCTAGGACTATTCTAAAGCCAGAAGAAGTTAGAATCATTGACAATCAAGATTGTCAGAACAATAGCACTCTTAAGGTAAGAGAGTTTCAGAATCACTAATAAATCTTTTCTAAAGTCCAAGGGAAGAAATATTACTATATTCCTAGGCCAGAGGATTTTTACAGTCATTGACTAACAGATTGCCAGAACAATAGCACTCCAATGTTGGAGGCTGGAGAAACTCGGAATCACAGATTCCAAAGCCAGAAGACTTTAAAATCACTGACAGATTGTTAGAACAGAAGCACTCCTAGATCAGGGGGATCTCCTTAGTGCTGTCTCCCCTAGAAGATATATTCCATCACTTCCACCTCTGCACCCAACTATATGACATGCCAGGTAAACAGTCTATAAATTGGGGGGAAATTTGGATCAGTCAGAATACAGTACCCACTGCAGGGATAACATTCCCTGAGAATCCTAGCCCTCTTGACTTATAATAACATGGAGTCAGTTAGACTGCTTCTTGGGCATGATATAAGTTGTGGAATGAATAATTCCTCTGTTAACTTGATCAGACCCAGGATCCCAGCAATTCCAATACTCTTTAAAGATTGATTATTAATTTAAGCTTTCACACATCTCTGCCACAATGTCTTGGAGGTTTTCAGTACACAGTTTATCTTGTACTCCACAGTAATTATCTAATTTAGAGCCTCACAGAAAATTGCTGCCACTGTTATCTCCAGATCCACAGACATTTTCTGAGCCTTTGCCAGTTAAAAGCTGAAATGGAAGTTGCCACCCAAGGGTCTTTTTCAGCCAACTTCCTTAGTGATGGCTTCTCCAGTACTAGAAACACTAACTAAGGACCATGTCTGCACTTCTATTTTTAGTGAAATTAATTTTTCATATAATTCTTCCTTTATAGTTGACATTAAACAATAATGAATTGAATTATGCCTGACAACTGTTTTCCATTTTTAATAGTCTCTCTCTCTCTCTCTCTCTCTCTCTCTCTCTCTCTCTCTCTCTCCCCTCTAATCTTCTTTCTTCTCTTCTCTTCTTCTCTTCTCCTCTTCTCTGTGTCTCTGTCTCTTTTTCTTTCCCTCCACCTTTCTCTCTCTCTCTCTTTCTCCCTCTCTCTCTTTCTCTCTCTGTCTCTCTCTCTCTGTCTCTCTCTCTCTCTCTCTCACACACACACACACACACACACACACACACACTAAATTATATTGCTTCAGTAACATGAACTCTGTTTGAGTTATCTAGTTGATTTTCCATTACTGAGCAGTCTGAAGGAAAACATATTTGTGATGGATTAAATTTAAAAAGCAAACAAATATTAAACACATTAAAAAAAAAAACTACTGAGTGATTCATTTCCAATTTTATTTCATCTGCCATTAGTAGATTTGCAAGCAAACTTCTAATCTCAGACTTCATTCAATGACTGTGTAATTACTGAAGTAAGTGGGCTTTTCCATAATCTAGTTCTGGAAGAGCACACAGTTTTAAACAATATTAAAAAGTCACTGAGTGATTTTCAGTTGGCATGAAAGGTGTTCTCTTTAACAATTTGTTATCTGATTCCCACTTTGATATTATAAGTAGGGCTGTTCTGCACTGACAAACAACTAAACTTCCAAATCTCATATTCTGAGTGTTTCATGTAATTCAGAATTATCTGCTGATCTATTCTTGTAGTGGATAGCCTTTGGCAATAAGGAATGATAATATGCAATGTGTTCTTACATCATATTCCTGCATGTTGTGAATCAATACAGCCTAGTACAATGAATGATTTCTAAAAAAGTATGAGCACTTAATTTTCCATAACTTAATGACCATCTAGGGCATTTTAATAAAGCCATAATTTATATTCATTATTGTGATCAATCAATATGTTTTTTTTGAGGATGGATAAGGGAATAAATGATGCATGTCTTAAATTTATATATAACACAAAGCTTCATGAGACTAAATGGCAATAAGAATCCCAATAGATCTTAACTGCTTAAAATAATGATAATTGATAGTGATAGCTAGTATTAAATCAGCACCTATTATGTGCCAGACACTGTGCTAAACAATTTTAAAATATTATTTTGGGACAGCTAGGTGGTGCAGTGGATAGAACAACAGCCCTAAAGTTAAGAGGATCTGAGTTCAAATCTAGTCTCAAACACTTAACATTTCCTAGTTGTATGATCCTGGACAAGTCACTTAACTCCAATTGCCTCAGCAAAAAATAAAAATAAAAATATTATTTCACTTTATCCACAGAATAAAGTTGAGTGCTATTATGATATCTATCTATTTTACAGTTGGAGAAACTGAGACAAATAGAGGAAAGGCTGATTCTTAAGATCACACAATTACTTATAGTAATAATGTTGTTCAGTCATATCCAATTCTTTATCATTCTTTGTTCATAGGATGCCACTTACTGTCTATGTGTTTTTTTTGGCAAAGATACTGGAGTGGATCTCCATCCTTCTCCATTGGATTAAGGCAAACAGAGAGTGAGACTTGCCAAGGGTCAAACAGCTAATAGTCCTCTGAGGCCAGATTTAAACTTAGTGCTTCCTGACTCCAGGACAATGATTGTCTCCTGTGTCAACTTGCTGTCAACAACAATAATAGTTATGTGCCAGGTTCTGTGCTAAGTGATTTATAATGATCATTTTATTTAATCCTCAGAACAATCCTGATCCGTACTATTATTTCCCCACTTCACAGATGAATGAATTATTACTTTATGAAATTATGAAGTGGGACAGGTACATCTGATTCTTTGTGTACTTGATAGAAAAGACTATGACTTCAGTGGAAAACAGGGCAATAATCACACTTTAACAACTACAATGATTGTGAGGGCAATAATGCACAGAAAATACAAAGATAAGAGGCAAAAGGTGTACAGATGCAGAAGAATGAGGATAAGGGGTGGAAAGGAGGAGAGGCAGAATATATCATTCACATAACTATGATTAGAGTTGGGATTGCTAGGTGGCATGGAACAGACTAACTCATCTCTACCATCCTGGTCTTAGTTCATTAAAATATAAAATCAACTCAAAGATATCAATAAAACTTTAAAGCTACCAGGTCTATATTATCTCAAAATTATCAGCACTTTTGAGTGGCTACTGATTTTACTGGGAATGTCTAGAATTTTTCTGAGACGTACATATTAAAGACCCAAGAATCCTGACTGCAACACCTATATGTCAGTGTGTAAGACAAGGATTTGGGGATCATAAAGTGTTGTGATCTTCTTCCCAAATGCAGCCAGGTGATAAAAGTTCAGATCTTTTATTATCTCCAATATAGCCCGGTTAGCTTAGAGGCCTATCTCTCTGCTTGGTTCCAAGCGCTCTCTCCAAATGTCTTTAAATCCAAAGTTCTGGTCCTTCAGCCTCTGCCTCTGCTTTCTTCAGCCTCCAGCCAGCTCCAGTCTTCCATGTCATTCCGGTGAAATCTCGACTTGTAGCGTCTTCCTCTGAAGAACTTCTTCGACTGGCCCATTGGCCTATTTATGCTCCTTCCAGAGAGAGGGATTATGGGTTTTCTCCCATAGTGCTCTCTGGCCCAAAGAGCTTCAAGGGAGGTATGAACTCATTGAACTCCAATGAGTAAAGGTGTGAACACAAGCCTTGTATTAATTAGTTCTACTTAGTACCTTGTTTCAGGTTCTGCCCAAAACATCTTCTTGTAAGATTAGATCAACTCTAATTAGTTAACAGTTAGTAAGGATTCCAACAATAAAGAATACAATTTATATATCCTGCTTCTTTGAGCTTTGAAATGGTTTCAACAACATTTCAGAAGTCCCCTTTATCATTTTACTTCTTGCCAAGGCTCCTTTATATTGACTACTTATACTTATTATGCTAACTATAAAGGTAGTGAAGATGGAAATGAGGGAGACAAGAACAAGATATAATTTTAGCAGTGAGGAAACTGAGATGAATAGAGAATAAGGTAAATCAATTAATAAATATCTGAGACCAAATTTGAACTCATGTCATTTTGATGTCCAGTTTTCTACTTACTGCACTATCAGGTATTACAAACACACAGATTATGGGATAAAGATAGTAAAAGAGAAAAATTGGAGGAAGAGAGTATAAATGTGTATATTTTTCCCACTGAATTAAAAACTCTAAGAATAGAAAATTTTTCCACTAATCTAGATTAACAATGAAATTATAATTTGTAAAAGAATGAATGAAAAACAATTTCATGCTCATTATGTAGAAAGAAATGCACAAAATGGTGACAACACAAATAGAAAAATAAGATTATCCTTTCTCTTAAAGATTTCATATTTGAGGAGGCAAGCTAATGTTTTCAATTAATATTAATTGTTTAAAGTATTTTAAATTTTATTTATTTTAATACACACTGCTTTATGAGTCATGTGGAGAGAAAAATCAGAACAAAAGGGAAAACCATCAGAGAAGGAAAAAAAAAAAAAGAAGTGAACATAGCATGTGTTAATTTACATTCAGTCTCCATGGTTCTTATTCTGGATGCAAAAGGAATTTTCTATCCAAAGTCTATTGTAATTGCTGTGGATCATTGAACCACTGAGAAGAATCAAGTCTTTCATAGTTGATCATCATACATTCCTTTTGTTATTGTATACAATGTATTCCTGATTGTTCCTGTTTAGCTCAATATCAATTTATGTAAATCTTCCCAGGCCTTTCTAAAATCAGCTTTTTTGTCATTTTTTAATAGAATGATAATATTCCATGATTTTCATGTACCACAACTTTATTCAGCCATTCCCCAATTAATGAGTATCTACTCATTTTCTATCTCTTTGCTTCCACAAAAAAAGCTGCTATAGATATTTCTGCACATGTGAGTATTTTTCCCTCCCTTATAATTTTCCTAGGATAGAGACTCAGTAATGGCACCAGTGGGTCAAGGGTATGCACAGTTTTATAGCCCTTTGGGCATGGTTCCAAATTGCTCCCAGAATTGTTGGATACTTTCATAACTCTACCAACAATGTTTTAATGTCCCAGTTTTCCCACATCCCCTCCAACATTTATTATTACCTTTTCTAGTCATCTTAGTTAATGTGAGAGGTGTGAGGTGGTACCTCAGAGTCATTTTAATTTGCATTTCTCTAATCAATAGTGATTTAGAACATTTTTTCATTTGCTATAGATAGCGTTAATTTCTTCATCTGAAAATTGCCTGTTCACATCATTTGACCACTTATCAATTGCAAAATGATTTGCATTCTTATAAATTTGACACAATCATTTATATATTTTAGAAATGAGAACTTTGTCAGAAACATTGGCTATCAAAGACTGTTTTTCCCACTTTGTACTTCCCTTTTTAATTTTATTTGTTGGTTTTGTTTGTTCAAAAACTTTTTAATTTAATGTAGTCAAAGTTGTCCATTTTGCCTTTTATAATGTTCTCTAGTTCTTCTTTAGTCATAAATTCTTTCCTTCTCCAAAGATTCAATGGGTAAATTATCCTTTGATCTACTAATTTGTTTATGGTTCAGTCTTTATGCCCAAATCATGTACCCTTTATGATATTATTTTGGTGTGAGGTATGAAATGTAAGTCTACTATTTTGCAGTTTTCCCAGAAATTTTTGTCAAACAATGAGTTCTTATATCCAGAAGTTGGAGTTTAGGGATTTTTCTAATAATAGATTGCTATAGCCTTTGATTATTGTGCTGTTTGTATCTAATCTATTCCACTGATCCACCATTTTGTTTCTTAGCCACTATCAATGGTTTTGATAACTGGTGTTTTAGATTATACTTTTAGGTTTGGTACTGCTAAGTCACCAACTTTTCTATATTTTTTCATTAATTTCCTTGATATTGTGAATCTTTTGTTCTTCCAGATGAATTATTTCAACTTCTATAAAATATTTTTCAAATTCAATAAAATATTTTTTCAAGTTCTATTAAACACTTTTTGGCAGTTTGACTGCTATGACACTGAACAAGTCGATCAATTTAGGCAAAATTTTCATTTTTATTATATTAGCTTGACCTACCCATGAGCAATTGACATTTTTCCAGTTGTTTAGCTCTGACTTTATTTGTATGAAAAGCATTTTGTAATTGTTTTTGTATAGTTCTTGCATTTATTTTGGCAAGTAGATACCTAAATATTTTATTTTGCTTATAGTTATTTTAAATGGAATTTCTCTTTCCATTACTGTGCTTTGCCAGTAATATATAAAAATGCTTATGATTTATATGGGTTGATTTTATATCCTTCAACTTTGCTAAAACTATTGTTTCCAAACTATTTTATTCATTTTTTCATAAAAACAATTCTTAATTTTATTTATTACTTAAATAGTTTTCTTAGCTTCTATTTTATTAATCTCTCCTATGAGTTTCAGAATTTCTAATTTGGCATTTAATTGGGGATTTTTAATTTATTCTTTCTCTAGATGTTCTACTTGTGTTCCCGATTCATTGATTTTCTTTTTCTCTATTTTGTTATGTAGACATTTAAAGATATAAAATTTCCCTTAAGAACTTCTGTGGCTGCAGTTTTGATAGTTATCTTATTATTGTCATTCTCCTGGATGAAATTATGGATTGTTTCTGTGATTTGTTTGACCCACTCATTTTTTAAAAATTAGATTATTTAATTTCCAATGGTTTTTATTCTATCTTTCCCTGGACTTTTGCTGAAAATAATTTATATTACATGATGATTTGAAAAAGAAGTTTTACTATTTTTGCCTTTCTGCCTTTGATTGTGAGGTTTTATGTCCTAATATATAGTCAGTTTTTGTGTAAGTACCATGTAATGCTGAGAATCAAGTTTATTTCTTTCAGTGTCTCTTCAATTTTCTCCCAGAGGTCTATCATAACTTGATTTTCTAGGTTTCTATTAACACCCCTAGTTTCTTTATTGTTTATTCTTTGATGAGATTTTTCTGATTCTGAGAAGGGAAGGTTGAAGTCCCCCAACTAATATAGTTTTGCTGTCTATTTCTTCCTGTAACTGCTTTAATGTATTCTCTAAGAATATGTATACTTTATTGCTTGGTGCATTCATATTTAATATCATTAGTACTTCATTATTACCCCTTAGCAGGATGTACTTTCCTTCCTATCTCTTTTAGTTAGGTCTATTTTTACTTTTTCTTTTTCTGAGATCAGAATTGTACCCCTGCTTTTCTTTTTACTTAAGCTGAAGCATAATAAATTCTGTTTCAACCTTTCATCTTTACTCCTTATGTCTCTCTGTGTCAAATGTTTTTGTAGTAAACAACATATTGTAGGATTCTGCTATTTGCTTCAGATTTATGGCAGAGTTCATCTCATTCATATTCACACTTATGATTACCAGTTCTGTATTTCCTTCCATTCTATTTTCTCCCCTCTATATACTTTTGTCTTCTCTTTCCAACAGATGCTTAGTAGTGTTTAGTTGTTTTTTTTTTTTGACCCATCACACTCACTGCCTTATCTCCTATCAACCCTTCCCCATTCTCTTAATGTTTTTTAACTCACCCCACCCATTACCTTATTTTCTATTACCCTCCTCTTCTTACTTTTTTTCCTAGTATTTCTGTCCTCTCTTCTCTTCTGCCCCTCTCTTTTCTTTCTCCTTTCTCCTCCTACTGATTTATAGGATGAGATAAATTTCTATACTCAAATGCATTTGTTATTATGTCTTTGAGCCAAAACTGATGAGGTCAATTTTCACAAACTCATCTCCCTCCCTTATTCTCTAGATTGTAATAGATATTTTGTGCATCATCATGTGATCTAATTTGTTCCAATCTACCTCCCCTTTCCTCTTCTTCCAGAATAGACCTTTTTCCAACCCTCAATGACTTTTTCTTTAATATTATCACATCAAGGTCCATTCACAATCACACTCTCTGTTCATATGATACCTCCCTCTATCTGTTGCAGTAACAAGATAGAGTTCCCAAGAGTTGCAGATAGTGTTTTCCCATGTAGGGGTCTAAATAATTTAACCTTTAAATTATATACATACGTGTGTGTGTATGTGTGTGTGTGTGTGTATTTGTGTGTCTGTGTCTGTGTCTGTGTGTGTAGGCCCTCCAATAGATAATTATAGAAGCTGACAGATCCTGGGTAATCTTGACTGTTGTTCCTTGATACTTGAATTGTTTTTTGGTTTGTTTGTTTGTTTGGTTTTTTTTGTTTGTTTGTTTGTTTGTTTTGTTTTGTTTTTGGTATCTTGAAGTATTTGTCTTTCCTTGAGATTATACTTTTGGAATTTTGCAACAATGTTCCTTGAGGTTTTCTTAGGAAGATCTCTTTCTGAAGATGATAGATGGATCATTTCAATGAATATTTCCCCCACTGTTTCTAGAATATTGGAGCAATTTTCCTTAATGGTCCCTTGAAAAAGGTGATTCTGGCTATTTTTTTGGTCATGGCCTTCAAGTATACTAATAATTTTTAAATTTTCTCTTGTGGATCTATTTTCCAGATTTCCTGCTTTTCTAATGAGGTATTTTACACTTTTCCCCATTTTTTTTTACTTTCTTTTTAGTTGCTTAACGATTCTTCATGACACATAGCCATTAGCTTCCTTTCCCCATTCTAATTTTTAATGTGTGATTTTCTTTAGTTAGCTTTTGTATCTATTTTTTTAAATTGGCTAATTCTAGTTTTTAAGATGATTTTTCTTCAGTTTTTTTCAATTGTTCAACTGTATTTTTTAAGCAATTTCCTTCCTTTTCCAAGTTGTTGCTTGTCTCTTGCATATCTCTCATTTCTTTTTACATTTTTTTCTTCTACCTCTTTTATTTGCCTTTTAAAATATTTTATGAACTGAGAAGCCTCTTTGGGCTTTAAACCAATTCATATCATTGTTTAAGATTTCCTCTGTGGACATTTTGTCTTTGTCTGAGTTGATGTTTTGTCTTTCCTGTTACCACAGTTGCTTTCTATAGTCAAGGTTCTTTTCTACTTATTGTTTATTGTCTTTTCTTTTTGGCATTTACTTTTTTTTTAATAGTTGAGGTCTGCTATTGGGACAAAAGTGGCAATAGTCCCTAGCTTCCTGTGAAGCTGTAAGCCTTGATTTTGAACATAGGAGCCTCTTGTATTTGCAGGGCATAGTTTTGGCTGCTTTTTTCAGGAAACAACCCGTTTTCCCAGATTTTGCCTGCTGAGATGGGACAGGAGACTGACTCACTTATTGGTCCTCTACTGAGCCAGCACTGAGAGTCTTAGTTGCTGATCTGCTGTGATTAAGACCCTCTCATTGGCTTTTCCAGAGTGTCTTCACTGTGCTGAACACTCTTTTCACCCCAGTGAAACTAACCTTTCTTGAAGTTTTTCCAATCTGTCTTGCCCTGGAGAGTGGTTTCATTCCATTAGACTCTGTTCAGAGGCTTGGTTTAATGTTGGTTTTGAGGGAAACTGGGAGAGTTTGAGCAACTTTCTGGTATCACTCAACAATCTTGGCTCCACATTTTGAAAAACGTATTCATAATTATTGTTTCAAGTTGCATCGCAAATTCCCTTCTTTACCACTCCCCCATCTGGTAAGAAGCCAAGTAATCAAGTTTGTTATACATTTAAAATCATGCAAAACACATTTCCATATTAGCCACATTGCAAAGAAAGGGCAAAAAGAATTTTAAAAAAAATTAAACTTCAATTTGCATTCAGAGTTCATTTTTTATTTCTCAATATGGATAGTGTTTTCCCATTAAGACTCATGTGCATTGTCTTGAATCATCATAGTGAATGGGACTGATTAGATGAAGTATTTCTCAGTATTGAGTCACATGTTCCCTGATTCCAGATTGAGAACTTGGTCCTTCATTCTCTGGAGGAATGAACTTTGAAGCTGAGATGCAGGAAGTTGCAGGAAGTGACATAACCTGTGGGAAGCAGTCAGCATCATTGGTCAAGGATGGTTACATCATGTTAGTCTATCCAATGAGAAGGCTCGAGTCTTTTGCTTTTAAACCCTGGGCAAGCCAGAAGCAGACCAGTTTCCAGGTGCCCATGGCAGGGGTGGGAGGAGAGAGTGGGGAGAGCTCCTGGGTGTATGTCTGAGCCTCTCCCTGCAAGGATTAAATAAATGTTTTCTCTTTGTACCTGATGATGTCTCCAATTAGTTAATTGGATTGGGAAGTGGGTCTTACACCTGACCCATGCCACACACAATATTGATTAGAGTAGTCAAGTTTTTCACAATTGATCAATATTACAATATTGCTTTACCTGTGCACAATGATCTCCTGGTTCTCACTTCTCTTTGCATTAGTTCATCTATGTCTGCCATATTTTTCAGAAAACAATTTTTTTGATCATTTATTACTGCAAAATAATATTCTTAACAATCATTTGTTAAAAATTTTTCAACCATTTCCCAATAAGTGAGCATCCCCTCAGTTCTTAATTCTTTGCCATCACAAAATAAAGTTTTTTTTTCTTTTCTTTTCTTTTCTTTTTTCTTTTTTTGTAAATGTAAACCCTTTTCTTTTTTCTTTAATCTCTTCAGGACACAGACCTAGTAATAGCATTGCTGAATAAAAGTGTATAGACAGCTTTACAGGCTTTTACTTTTGAATTGTTCACCAAGATGTTGGGACCAATTCATAACTTTAACAATAGTGCATAACTATACTTATATTCTCTCTTGCCCTCCAGCATTTGTCATTTTTTAAAATGTATTCATTTAGCTGAAGCATTTGGGGTTAAGTGATTTGCCCAGAGTTACACAGCTAGGAAGTGTTAAGTGTCTGAGACCAGATTTGAACTCAGGTCCTCCTGACTTCAGGGCTGCTATTCTATCGACTGTGCCACCTTGTTGCCCCCTTTTCTCATTTCTCATCGGAGTGAGATGATATCTAAGAGTTGTTTTAATTGGCACTTCTGTAATCAATAATTATTTAAACTATGTTTATTTGACTATTGATAGCTTTGATTTCTTCTTCTGAAAACTGCCTGTTCATACTCATTGATCTTTTATCAAATGGGAAATGCAATTTGGTATCCTATATATTTGACTAATGAGCCTTTCATATTTTTTTGATATTACTTCATTATTTATGTTACCTTTTAGCAAAATGCAGTTAGTTTCCTTTATTATCTCTTAATTAGGTTTATGCTTATAAACATTTTCTGATATAATTGTTATCTTTGCCTTTTTATGATTTCAGTGTCTTTCCCTTGCAAATACATATCTTGAATGCAAAATATTGTGAAATTTTGGTTTCTACTCAAATTTGTAGTTCATTTCCATTTTATGAGCCTTTCTCATTCACATTCATAGTTATAGTTACTGTGTATTAACTCCATCTTATTTTCTTTTGTTTTTATTTCTCTCTTTCTTTTACTCTGTCCCTCCTTAAAAGTCTATTTTGTCTCTTCTCAGCAATACAATGATCCAGGAAAATTTCAAAAGACTCGTGATGGAAAGTTGTATTTAAAGTTGGAGAAAGAACTCTTTAGTGTGGATGCAAATCAAAGCATACTATCTCTGTCTTTCCATTTTGTTTTGTTCGTTTGTTTGGTTTGGTTTGCCTCTTCTTTTACATCATGATGTGAAAATGTATTTCATGATTTTTCATATATAACCTATATCAAACTTTTTACCTTATTTTTATAGAGAGGGGCAAAAGGACAGAGGGAGGAAGAAATTTAGAACTCAAAAAATTTTAAATGAATGTTGAAAACTATCTTTATGTGTAATTAAAAATACTATTTAAAAAACTTCCAATTATACTTCTTTTATGTGAAAAAGTTTGCCTATTCTTCCTTTTCCTCTCACAGTACATCCACCTTTCTCATTTATTTATTCTTTTTAAAAATCATTTGAACATAATCATCTCCCACCCAAGTCCTCTATTTATATATAGTCCTTCTAAATGTCCTAAAATAATAAAATTATTGAACATTACATGTATCATTTTTCAATATAGAAATGTAAACAGTTTATCAAATCCTTTATAATTTTTCTATCATGTCTATCTTTTTTATGCTTCTCAAATCTAGAGTCTGAATGTAAAAGTTGCCATTCAGTTTTTCTCATTTCATTGGGAATTCTTAAAAATCCTCAATTTCATTAAATATCAATTTTCCCCTAGAAGGTCTATACTCAGTTTTGCTCAATAGGTTATTCTTTGTGATCAATCCAGATTCTTTGCCTTCTTAAATATTACATTTCAAATCTTTTGCTTTTTGGTTTTAATATATGTGAATTACTAATACTGCATAAACCTGATTGTGACTCCATGGTATTTGAATTTTTTCTGATAGTTGTGTAATTTTTTCTTGACTTTTGGAGTTCTGGAATTTGGCTATAATATTTTTAGAAGTTGTCATTTTGGGATCTCTTTCAAAAGGTACTTGCTAGATTATTTTAATTTCTATTTTATACTCTGCATTTAAGAACTTGAGGTAGTTTTGTAATTTTTTTTAAATATAATGTTTAGATTTTTTCTTTGATCATAACTTTCAGGTTGTCCAATAATTTTAAAATCATCTCTCTTAAATTTATTGTCAAGATTAGTCATTTTTCCAATGAGATATTTCACATATTTCACATTTTTATTTTTTTTCGATTTTACTATTTAAGAGTTCTTTTCTTAACTGAATTTGTGTGCCTCTTTTACTATTAGGAAAATTCTGTTTATATTCTTGTTGCTGCTATTTAACATTTTTTGTGCCTCTTTTACCAAAATATTACATCTCTTTTTCATAATTTTGTTTTGTCATTCCAATTTATTTTCCCATTTTTTCCTGTATACTCTTCTTTCTTTCATTCTTTTTAATTCTTTCAAGAAATTTTTTAGGTCTTGGACCTAATTAGCAGTTTTCTTTGAGGCTATTCTTTTAGTTCTTTTTTTATTGAGTTTTTTGTTTTGGTTTTTTTGTTTTTTGTTTGTTTGTTTGTTTGTTTGTTTGTTTTGAACTTCCCAATAACCATAGAAACTTTTTATGGTCAACTTCTTTTTGTTGTTGTTGTTGATGATGATGATGATACATTATTCCAGCCTATTTCTTGAATTTGAACTTGAAGTTAAAGTTGTTTTCTACTAACCTGTGTATGGGGAATCACTATGCCAAACTTCAACCTTTTCTGGGCTGCCCTTTTCAGAGCTGATTCTGGGAGTAGGAGCTCTTTTGTTGCTTCGAGGGTGACATGATTCAGAGAGAGTTGTGATCAAAGCTCTCCTAAGCTACATTTTGCTTTTAATCCATGAAGAGCCTTTGATCTTCTGCAACTAAAGGACTAGTCTTCTCTTTTGTCTGGCATTGTGATGTACTATTCATGTTTTCCTGCAGGCAAACCTCTAATGGCTTTCTTGGCCCTTGAACTTTGACCAGGTCCTCTGCTCCCTTGTGAGAGACAACAAACATTCTTTTCCTACCTGGAACTGTGATCCAGAACTGAGTATGAACAATAAAGCTATCAATCAGCTACAACTAGTGACAACAAAGGATCTCCTGTTATCTCTTTGTTAATATAGCATTACTTTTTTGGGTCATTGTTTTTCTAGAGAACCTCATCTCATATTACCTATTTTCATACATGTGTCTTCCAGTATGATTGTAAGATTCTTAAGAGCAAAGGCTGGTTTCAAGGAGTTTTTTTTTTTTGTTGTTGTTTTGTTTTTATCTCCAGTGATTAGTACAATGCCTGATTTATAATCAATATTTAGTAAATGCTAGTTGATTGATGAATACTGTTAGACAGATGTTAATCTATCTAATATTGTAAGCTCATACAAGAGTAGTCTATGTACCTCCCTACGTTTGTAGGTTTGTGAAAAAAAAAAAAAAACCAGTGCTGTCAAATCATAAACTTAAACAAACAAACAAAAACATCCTAGCAATTTAATAAGTGCTTACACATATGACATTCAAAATAAAAAGCCTTCTCCCTCCAGAAAAAAAACATAATAATAATTCCTGCTTCAACAGAGAACTAATTTGTCTCAGTTTCCTCATCTATAAAATGAGCTGACAAACTACTAAAGTAGCTTTGCCAAGAAAATTCCAAGTAAAAGGACATAGAATCATACACTACTGAAATGACTAAACAACAATAATACCAAATTCCTTTTTGAGATATAACATACATGCAACATGAATAAAAAAAGAAGTCAACTTTTGAATTTGTTAATCATCTTTCAAAACCTTAAAATATTTCTAACATTTATAATATACTATGAAATCCTATTTTTCTTATTCTACTTCTCTGATCAAAAAGGATAATGTAATTGAAAATCCATGCTGATAAAAATAATTTTAATAATGATTAATAAACTTCCTTTCCCCTTCTGTCTCTCTATTTTTTCTGACAGTCTTAATGATGTGATTTGTCATCTAAAAAGTGACTGAAGCCTTCAGTAATAGTTTCTGATATGACTAGGAAACAATAAACAAAGAGAAAACAAAAAAGAAAAAGAAAAAAGTACTTTTATGAAAAATAACTTCAGGATTTAAACTGAGTAAGGAAAATAAACTAAAAAGAATAATAATTAGATTCGCTTTAAGGAAATTCAACACAAATACTTTGAAAACTATCCTGTCAAATATCAAAGCAAATCCTAGTCAGGCTTATTAGCTCAAGAGTTCTTGAAAACCCAAAGTTAAGATACATATTTATCCATACTTCAGTTTCCTACATAGGCAAAACATTATATCCACTTTAATCGGCAAGAGATTCCTTAACACAGTATTCATTGTAGGGAGGCTTATTATTTTTATTCAAGGATCTAGTGACTCCAAGACTCCAAGAACTTTCTTTACCCAAAGGTTATGAGTCAAATCCCCACTCCCTTTTTTTTTTTGCTAACCAAAAAATATATTCGGTCTAAAATCATAGTTGCCTCCAGCAGTTTTGCTCAACTTAATAGAAAAGATTAATTATCCAATCTCTTCTTTAAAATTAGATCCAAAAATGGATCAAAGAAGAATTAATCTTAATTATTACCAATTATGTGTTTAAATAAATGACTGACTCCTCCCTTCAATATTAAGATGACAAGTCTCCTCAATATTATATTTTTTTCTGGGCATAGAAGCAAAAATATTGTGACAAGGGAACAATTGGGAAGAGGAAAGAGAACTAAGAAATTACAAACATTATTTTTCATTATTATTTTTGTACATGATTGGCTAGTCCTTGCTATAAAAAAAGCAGAGAGGCAGAGGCTGAAGGACCAGACCTTTGGATTTGGCGACATTCGGAGAGAGCTCTTGGAACCAAGCAGAGAGATAGGCCTCTAAGCTAACCGGGCTATATTGGAGATAATAAAAGATCTGAACTTTTATCACCTGGCTGTGTCTTGAGAAGAAAAAGATCACCACATTTTGGCGCCATAATCCCTCTCTCTGGAAGGACAAAATTTATTGTGGCTTTCGGAGTTTCATGAATTATGTAGGATTCAAGCCCAACACAATAGGCAAACAGGAGCTATTGTACAAGTTGCTTTTGACCAACTAACTGGAGAAGGTCAGTATGCAGAGAGTTCAGAACAGATTTATTATCCCATAACAGTGTATGAGCAAATTTCTAAGGCTGCAATAAAAGCTTGGAATTCTCTTCCTGGACAGAAAGATGGAAATAATGTTTTCACAAAAATAGAGCAAGGTCCCAATGAACCTTTTGCAGATTTTGTGGGACGTTTACAAACAGCTGTAATAAGAACCATTGGAGACAATGCAGCAACAGAAATAATGACTAGACATTTGGCTAAGGAAAATGCCAATGAGATTTGCAAGAGAATTATATGGGGGCTAGACAAAAATGCTCCTTTAGAAGAAATCATTAGACGCTGTGCCACAGTGGGCACAAATGCTTATTATGCCCAGACTATGATGAACATGGAAAGACAAGGTCCTTCTTGGCAGAGGAATTCTAGAGAAACTCGTCGATGTTTTCAGTGCAGAAAAATTGGACATTTGAGAGCTCAATGTAGAAATGGAGATAGAGCGAGAAGACAGGGTGAGAGAAAACCCAAAACTCCATGTCCAAAATGTAATCAAGGCTTTCACTGGGCCTCTAAATGTATATTGACCCAGAGGAATGAGAGGCAGGACCCAGCTCCAAAGTATCAATCAAAGGACAGGTGGGGCATGATAGCAGCTGAGGTTACACCCAGAGAGACTTTAGAAATTCAGAACTCTGATGTCATCAACCAACAGAAAAGCAATCAGGATTACAGTTGGGAAGAATACAGGCTTTTAAGACAACAAGACAATATCCAATGCAAACAACTCCAATGTAATTACCAGATGATGAGGAGAAATCCCAAACTTGGTAAATAGAAGAGAATTAAATAGATTAATTGCTTGGGGAAGAGGATCTGCTTATATTTTCACAGGTGGAAAAGGCTAACAATGAGACTGTCAAAAGAACTTTAAAATCTTCAGCTTTCAGTTCCTGAAAAACCAGCAAGAATCACTGGATTCCCTGAGATGAAAAATTGTTGATGAGACCTTTTGCAGTACTTCAGAGCTTACAGGAATTATTAGATTCCTGGCACATGAACTAATGGACAATGAAATCCTATTGGACTGTTTCTAGGACTTATGGACATGTGTAAATTTTTAGGTTGATTCATGTTGTTACATTACTACTAGCCTGTGTTATATTGCTATGTACTTATGTAAATTATGTATAATGCCTCCCATATTGATGGATTTATGTATACCATGTATATCTGTTACAAAGTTCTGGCCCATATTGATGGATTTATGTGTACCCCCTCAGAAACCCCCTATGTTTTAAAACAAAAGAAAGGGGGAGATGTTGGAATCCTTACTAACTGCTAAGTAATTAGAGTTGATCTAATCTTACAAGAAGATGTTTTGGGCAGAACCTGAAACAAGGTACTAAGTAGAACTACCCATAATCCCTCTCTCTGGAAGGAGCATAAATAGGCCAATGGGCCAGTCGAAGAGGCGCGGGAGAGGAAGACGCTACAAGTCGAGATTTCACCGGAATGACATGAAGACTGGAGCTGGGGAGGCTGAAGAAAGCAGAGGCAGAGGCTGAAGGACCAGACCTTTGGATTTGGTGACATTCGGAGAGAGCTCTTGGAACCAAGCAGAGAGATAGGCCTCTAAGCTAACCGGGCTATATTGGGATAATAAAAGATCTGAACTTTTATCACCTGGCTGCGTTTTGAGAAGAAAAAGCTCACCACAGTTAATCATCTTTCAAAACCTTAAAATATTTCTAACATTTATAATATACTATGAAATCCTATTTTTCTTATTCTACTTCTCTGATCAAAAAGGATAATGTAATTGAAAATCCATGCTGATAAAAATAATTTTAATAATGATTAATAAACTTCCTTTCCCCTTCTGTCTCTCTATTTTTTCTGACAGTCTTAATGATGTGATTTGTCATCTAAAAAGTGACTGAAGCCTTCAGTAATAGTTTCTGATATGACTAGGAAACAATAAACAAAGAGAAAACAAAAAAAAAAAACAAGAAAAAAGTACTTTTATGAAAAATAACTTCAGGATTTAAACTGAGTAAGGAAAATAAACTAAAAAGAATAATAATTAGATTCGCTTTAAGGAAATTCAACACAATTACTTTGAAAACTATCCTGTCAAATATCAAAGCAAATCCTAGTCAGGCTTATTAGCTCAAGAGTTCTTGAAAACCCAAAGTTAAGATACATATTTATCCATACTTCAGTTTCCTACATAGGCAAAACATTATATCCACTTTAATCGGCAAGAGATTCCTTAACACAGTATTCATTGTAGGGAGGCTTATTATTTTTATTCAAGGATCTAGTGACTCCAAGACGCCAAGAACTTTCTTTACCCAAAGGTTATGAGTCAAATCCCCACTCCCTTTTTTTTTTGCTAACCAAAAAATATATTCGGTCTAAAATCATAGTTGCCTCCAGCAGTTTTGCTCAACTTAATAGAAAAGATTAATTATCCAATCTCTTCTTTAAAATTAGATCCAAAAATGGATCAAAGAAGAATTAATCTTAATTATTACCAATTATGTGTTTAAATAAATGACTGACTCCTCCCTTCAATATTAAGATGACAAGTCTCCTCAATATTATATTTTTTCTGGGCATAGAAGCAAAAATATTGTGACAAGGGAACAATTGGGAAGAGGAAAGAGAACTAAGAAATTACAAACATTATTTTTCATTATTATTTTTGTACATGATTGGCTAGTCCTTGCTATAAAAAAACTGTCTGAGAAAGGTTTCCCATTTTTGATAACCTGGAAATCAAACTATGTCTCTTTCTTATAATTTGAGACTAAAATACTTTACTTTTTGATAAAGCTCTCAGGACAGTAAATAGTAAGCTTGCTCCAGAGAAAAAAACAGCTGAATTTTAGGCCCATTTCCATGTTATATTGGTGAGTTACATTATATAGTAGAATGGACACAAAACCCACTGATGGAAAGAACTCATTAAAAATCAGAATGGACAAATGAAAAATAGATAGAAAACTCCCCAAACAAAATATTTTTTTAAAAAATTACATTTGAACAAGTGGAAAATTTAATGACTCTATGAAACATTAAGAAAAAATTATAAAAAAATCAAAAGAATAAAGAAAAGAATAATTGTCTTTCTCTATTTTGGCCCTTTCTGGTTTAGGTATCAGTACCATATGTGTATCATAAAAGAAATTTGGCAGAACTCCTTCTTTACTTATTTTTCTTTTTTTTTCTCTTCTTTTTTATTAAAGCTTTTTATTTATAAAACATATGCATAGGTAATTTTTCAACATTGATCTTTTCAAAACCTTTTGTTCTAAATTTTCCCCTACTTCCCCCCACCCCTTCCCCTAGCTGGCATATAGTACAATACATATTAGATATGTTAAAACATATGACAAATGCAAAATATGTATACATATTTATACAATTTACTTGCTGCACAAGAAAAATCAAATCAAGAAGGAAGAAAAAAACTGAAAAAGAAAACAAAATGCAAGCAAACAAAAACAGAGAGAGTGAGAATATTATATTGTGATCCACACTCAGTTCCCACAGTCCTCTCCCTAGGTGTAGATGACTCTCTTCATGACTGAACAAGTAGCAATGGTTTGAATCATTTCATTGTTGAAAAGACCAACATCTATCAGAACTGATTGCTGTATACTCTTGTTGGTGCAGTGTATAATGATGTCCTGGTTCTGCTTATTTCACTTAGTATAAGTTCATGCAAGTCTCTCCAAGACTTTCTGAAATTTTCCTAGTGATCATTTCTTACCAAACAATAATATTCCATAATATTCATATACCATAATGTATTGAGCCATTCTCCAATTGATGGGCATCCACTCAGTTTCCAGTTTCTTGCCACTACAAAAAGGGCTGTCAAAAACATTTTTGCACATTTGGGTCCCTTTTCCTCTTTTAAGATCTCTTTGGGATGTAAGTCCAGTAGTAACACTGCTGGATCAAAGGGTATGCACAGTTTGATAACTTTTTGAGCTCAGTTCCAAATTCCTCTCCAAAATTGTTGGATTCATTCACAGTACCACCAACAAGGCATGGGAGTCCCAGTTTTCCCATATCCCCTCCAACATTAGTCATTATCGTTTCTTGTCATCTTAGCCAACAGGACAGAGGTACAGTTGTATCTCAGAGTTGTCTTAATTTGCATTTCTCTAATCAATAGCGATTTGGAGCACCTTTTCATATGACTACAAATAGCTTCAATTTCTTCATTTGAAAATTGTTATGTGTGATGCAGCCAAAGTGGTAATAAGGGGAAATTTTATATCTTTGAGGGTTACTTGAATAAAATAGAGAAAGAGCAGATCAATGAATTGGACTTATAACTTAAAAAGGTAGAAAAAAAAACAAATTAAAAACCCCTAATCAAATACTAAACTTGAAATTCTAAAATTAAAAGGAGAAACTGATAAAATTAAAAGAAAAAAAACTATTGAATTAATAAATAAAACTAAGAGTTTGTTTTATGAAAAAAAAACAATAAAATAGATAAACCTTTGGTAAATCTGGTTAGAAAAAGGAAAGAGGAAAATCAAATTGTAGGTCTTAAAAATGAAAAGGGAGAACTTTTCACCAATGAAGGGGAAATTAGAGCAATAATTAGGAGTTACTTTGCTCAACTTTATACCAATAAATTTGGTACCTAAGTGAAATGGATGACTATTTTCAAAAATATAGGCTGCCAGATTAACTGAGGAGGAAGTAAATTGCTTAAATAATCCCATTTCAGAAAAAGAAATAGAACAAGCTATTAATCAACTCCCTAAGAAAAAATCCCCAGGACCAGATGGATTTACATGTGAATTCTACCAAACATTTAAAGAACAATTAGCCCCAATGCTACATAAACTATTTGAAAAAATAGGGAATGAAGGAGTCCTACCAAATTCCTTTTATGACACAGACATGGTATTAATACCTAAACCAGATAGGTTGAAAACAGAGAAAGAAAATTATAGACCAATCTCCCTAATGAATATTGATGCTAAAATCTTAATTAAGATATTAGGAAAAAGACTACAGAAAATAATGTCCAGGATAATACACCACGATCAAGTAGGATTTATACCAGGAATGTAGGACTGGTTCAATATTAGGAAAACTATTAGTATAATTGACCATATTAATAACCAAATTAACAAAAAAACATATGATCATCTCAATAGATGCAGAAAAAGCTTTCATAAAATCCAACATCCATTCCTATTAAAAACACTTGAGAATATAGCAATAAATGGACTTTTCCTTAAAATAATCAGTAGCATCTATTTAAATCCATAAGGAAGCACCATATGTAATGGGGATAAACTGGAACCATTGCTAATAAGATCAGGAGTGTAACAAGGTTGCCCACTATCACTATTACTATTCAATATTGTATTAGAAATGCTAGGATTGGCAATAAGAGTTGAGAAAGAGATTAAAGGAATTAGAGTATGTAATGAGGAAACCAAATTATTATTCTTTGCTGATGATATGATGGTATACTTAGAGAACTTCAGAGATTCTACTAACAAGCTATTAGAAACAATTCACATCTTTAGCAAAGTTGCAGGATACAAAATAAACCCACATAAATCATCAGCATTCTTATATATCACTAACAAAATCCAACAGAGTTACAAAGAGCAATTCCATTTAAAGTAACTACTGATAGTATAAAATATTTAGGAATCTGTCAAGGGAAAATCAGGAACTATATGAGTAAAACTACAAAACACTTTCCATACAAATAAAGTCAGATCTAATCAAATGGAAAAATATTAAATGCTCTCGAATATGGAGAGCAAATATAATAAAGATGACAATACTACCTAAACTAATCTATTTATTTAGTGCTATACCAACCAGACACCCAAGAAACTATTTTAATGACCTAGAAAAAATAACAACAAAGTGCATATGGAAAAATCATAGGTCAATAATTTCAAGGGAACTAATGAAAAAAAAAATCAAATGAAGGTGGCCTAGTTGTACCAGATGTAAAATTGTATTATAAAGCAGTGGTTGCCAAAACCATTTGGTATTGGCTAAGAAATAGACTAGTTGATCAGTAAAATAGGTTAGGTTTAAAGGACAAAATAGTCAATAATTTTAATGATCTAGTGTTTGACAAACCCAAAGACCCCAGCTTTTGGGATAAGACCTCACTGTTTGACAAAACCTGCTGGGAAAATTGGAAATTTAGTGTGGCAGAAACTAGGCATTAACCCACACTTAACACCATATACCAAGACAAGGTCAAAATGGGTTCATGATTTAGACATAAAGAATGAGATTATAAATAAATTAGAAGAACATAGGGTAGTTTACTTCTCAGACCTGTGGAAGAGGAAGGAATTTATGACCAAAGAAGAACTAGAGATCACTAGTGACTACAAAATAGAAAAAAATTGATTATATCAAATTAAAAAGTTTTTGTACAAACAAACCTAATGCAGATAAGATTAGAAGGGAAGCAATAAATTGGGAAAACATTTTTACGATCAAAGGTTCTGATAAAGGCCTCATTTCCAAAATATTTAGAGAATTGACTCTAATTTATAAGAAATCAATCCATTCTTCAATTGATAAATGGTCAAAGGATATAAACAGACAGTTCTCAGATGGAGAAATTGAAACTATTCCTAGCCATATGAAAAGACGTTCCAAGTCATTATTAATCAGAGAAATGCAAATTAAGACATCTCTGAGATCCTACTACACACCTGTAAGATTGACTAGAATGACATAGAAAGATAATCCGGAATGTTGCAAGAGACGTGGGAAAATTGTGACACTGATACATTGTTAGTGGAATTGTGAACACATCCAGCCATTCTGGAGAGCTATTTGGAACTATGCTCAAAAAGTTATCAAACTGTGCATACTTGTTGATCCAGCAGTGTTACTACTGTAACAAGAAACAAGTAAATTCAGGGGGGAAAATAGAAGTTATTCAGAAGAACTTGTTAATTAGTGAACATATAAAAGTAGATAAAAGTTATATATTGTTTATAAACCCTAAACCTTAATTCTTAGAGTAAGGACACTTAGAAAGTACTCTGAAAAAAATGTTTTATATGAATCAGATATAAGGGAAGAGTTTATGACTAATTAAGGGATAGTTAAAATTATAGAAGGCACAAATGGAAATTTTGAATATATGAAATTAAAGCAACTCTCTCCTGATTAAAAATCTTGCATCTAAAGTATTTGAAGAAATATATCAGATATTAAAGAATGACAGTCATTCCACAGTAGGTGGTAAATAAATAGTCAAAGCATATATATAGGCTACTTTCTAAAAAGGAATAGCTAGTGATAAAAAGCATTATGAAAGCATGCTTTATTTCATTAATAATTATAAAAATGCAAGTTAAAAGAATTCCAAAGGTCTATCACAATACAATTGGAAAGATTTTTTTTAAATGATCATTTCCAGCTAAATGAAGATTGGCAAACTGTTACACCATTGGTGGAACTGTACTTTCTCAGCTATTTTGGAAAGCAATTTGAAATTATATCTCTGATATCATTAAATTTTAAACTGCTTTGATAGTGTTTATCCAATGGAGAGTAAAATAAAGAGGTTAAAGACCCATACATACAAAACACATTTGTTTTAACTTTGTTGTGCTGTTTATAGCAAAAACCTAGAAATACAGAGTTTGTGTATCAATTAATGAGTGACTAAAATATCACAGCATATGAATATCAAAGCAATTGGAATATTATCATGTCATGAATAATAAAGAATTAGCTTCTGAGAAAACTAGAAGAATGTGTGTAACCAAATATATGTCTTGGGAAATAAGTGTTAAAATAGAATTAGCTATAAAACTGCCAACAAAAAACTTGTAACAGATATATTTTGAAAGTAATTTTTTGAAACTTGAGTTTACTATATGTCTTTTTTTTAGATAGTGATCATCTGTATGTAGAAGAGATGCATGATCTTTCACATATTCCCTTCTTCTATTCTCTGTATATAGAAATATTCTCCTTTTTGTAAAATTTAGAATTATAATTAAATTCAAAATTTAAAAAAATTATAATATTGACCTCAAAGTTCTTATGGAAATTTGGTAAGATGTTTCAAAAGTTCTTCACAATCCTTTAAGTACTTTAGAAATGATATAAATGTGTGATATGAGTTATAACTATCATTATCTAGTGTTAAATTTGAACTGTTTCTTATGTGTTTTTGTGATGCAGAATGTTTAAAAATAAAGAAAAAAGGAATATAGCTTTTCCATATTTGTTTGATACCATATAGATATAGCTAGTGTTCAATTACATGTTTCTTTTTTCAAATGGTTTTATTGGGATTTTTTTAAATATTTCATTTTTGTCCCATTGCATATAAAAACACATTTTACATTCATTTTAACATAATATTATGAGTTCCAAATTTTCTCCTTCCTCCTTGCTCCCTTCTTAGGATGATAAACAATTTTATAAAGATTATGTATGTGTAATTATGTAAACATATTTCAATATGCTGTGAAAGAAGAAAGAGAACAAAAAGGTAAACCCATGATAAAATAAAGTGAAAATAGTGTGCTTTGATCTGCATTCGGACTCCATTATTTCTTTTTTCTGGATGTGGAGGGCATTTTGTATCATGAATCTTTTGGACTTGTATTAATTTGGTTTACATAAGTACTAAGTGGCAAGGTTAGGATACAAACTTTGGTCTTCTAAGTCATAAAATGGTGCTCTATTCTTATCATAGATCTTTAAAACATTGTCATTATATATACTTTGTTTTTGAAACATTTTGTTTTTAAAGTCAATACAGAACTAAGAAAATATAGCATGAATGGAGTCATAATTTCTATTCTCTACTTTCAGACATAAATCAGATAGAATTGTGCAATAGTTTAGCAAGATAAAAATATGATAATTAAATTAAAGTTGATGTAACTTGGTCTTAGAGTCAGGGATAAGACAAATCGGAAGCACTTAGTACTATTCTTTTGGCTCTCTGTGTAATTTTAAAAACTCTGGTCAATTTCACAATGCTTCAGTGCCCTATCCAGAGAATAAATATAATGACAATCCTTTGCCTGTAAAGTATTTGGAGATAAAATTGCTACATAAAACCAAAGTATTACTTTAATAAGATACAAAAGCAGTGAATCCTGAGGCCCCTTTAGAGTGTTTCATTTTATGACATTTTATGTTAATGT
Organism: Antechinus flavipes; assembly: GCF_016432865.1. Lineage (NCBI taxonomy): Eukaryota > Metazoa > Chordata > Mammalia > Dasyuromorphia > Dasyuridae > Antechinus > Antechinus flavipes. The sequence continues at coordinate 436,101,074 of NC_067398.1, forward strand.
GTTCTTAGCTAATTTTTCTGACTGCAGAGTACATTCAAACTCTCTGCCTCTCTGATAAATGATATCCTCCTCCTTTTTCTGTCTTCTGTAATTTGTGTTACTGAAAATGTAAACCTTTTAGAAAAGGAGCACACCAATGACTTTGCCAAAATCCTTTCAAAGTATCACTCCACAAACTCCATGTTTATAGTTTAAACTTACCAAGGTCAATGAGCTGTATTTCACCTAAATGGGATATTTTTGAAAAATTAATCCCATTGGTAAAAATGGGCTTTTTTTAAAAGTGATCATCTGATTCTTGGATCTTTCAATATGCTTTTAAATTATCTTTGTGAATTGGAAAAGAGTAGTTGGAAATATGCCTAGTAAAATTACTTTTCTTCTAAGTGCTTCTCCTAATGATGCATCTCACTACCATTTCATATTTTTGTGGCAATAGGAAAAAATGAAACACCAATAGCTCATAAAATTTAGTTGTAGAAAATTAAAGAAGGCCATAAGGAAATGGATAGAGTTGACCTCAAACCCAAGAAGACCTGAGTTCAAGTCCTCCCTCTGAAACATAATGGCTGTGTTACCCTGCCAAGTCATTTAAATGTTTAGACTTGAGACCAATTATTAAATTATCAATCACAAAGAAAGTGTTGACCTGCCTTGAGGAATTTCCTCATTTTGGAGATTCTTATACCAATGCAATAATATGTTGTATATATTTCTTTTAAGGAAATAAAGTTTTCTTGTCCTCTTTAAAGGAAAATAAATATATTATATACAGCAACTGCAATATTGTTTTAGGGACAATTATGAGTGAATAAATCATTTTGACTTTTAAAAATAACCAAATTAACGATAGGGACATGTGACAAAACAATGCTATCTGTACCCAGAGAAAGAACTGATAAATAGAAATATGCATGGGATGATTTTACACACACACACACACACACACACACACACACACACACACATTTGCATTTAATGGTAGCCATGTTAAGAGCAGGAGAGGAGGGAAGAAAAAAGGGAGAAAACTGCGTTGTCATGATATTATATATTTAAATGTAATAGCAAGTTGTAAAGGATAAATTTTTCAGTTTCAGGTGCAACAATCTTTTTTTTTTATTATAATTGTTTTAGTACATAAATTTTATTACATAAGTTAAAAACAAAACTATTTAAAAAGGAAATATATAAAAGCATAATTCTTCACATTAGTCTTGAACTTCTATAAAATTTTGCAACATAGGGAATATAGACTATATGACCACTTAGTAATATATAAAGGAGCAAGATTAAATAGCTTTTAAAGTTCCAACAAATTCTATGAGTACATGATACTTTATTTTATTGGTATTGTGTTTACTAGACATATTGCTATCAACATCTCTTATGAAACATCTATCTATGCTTTATTTATATTAAATTGCCCTAAGTGCTATAGTATAATAGAGAACAATATAATTTGGAAAACAAGGATCTATAATCAAATAATGTTTCAGCCATTGTTTTTGTCTAAGTGTCAGGGTAAAGGGGAGAGAATAAACATTTATATGATACCTATTTTATGCAAGATATTATGCTAAGCACTTTACAATTAACATGTCATTTAAACTTCACAACTACTCTGCAAGGTAAGTATAACCTCTTTTTTACCTCCTTTTTTAGTTGAGGAAATTAAGGCCATGTTCAGATTATTGGTAGTTTTATGATTTCTGGCAGGTGACACAACCCTTGAGTTTTGGTTTCCTCGTTTGTAAAAAGTAGATAATAATATCCTTTTCCCCACAAGGTAGTTGTGAAGGACAATGAAAATAATGTATTCTCTCTCTCTCTCTCTTTGTCTCTCTCTGTCTGTCTCTCTCTCTGTCTCTGTCTCTGTCTCTCTCTTTCTATTTCTATCTTTCTCTCTCTCTCTCTCTCTCTTTCTCTCCCTGTCTCTCTCTGTCTGTCTTTCTAAATACAGATACACCCATTTATTATCGTTATCCTTAGCATTTAATTATTTATTCGGTGATTTATGATTCAAATGAATAAAAGTCTATTTTATAAACCTAGAAATAATTATAATATAATTCATATGAAGGAATCAAAGATCAGGAATATTTTGGGAAATAAGTACAAAACGTAATATCAGAATTAAAAGAATACTAAAAAAGAAAATACATTTCAGAATAGAATGTAAGCTCCTTGAGGTTAGCAACTCTTCTGCCTTTATCTCTATACTGCTCAGTACATTTCATGTTAGTCTTAGAAGATGTTTTAAAATATTTATTGAGTTGAATTAAATAGTAATTAAAAGCTAGTTGATTTGAAAACATTCCTTTACTAAAGGACATAAGATTATTAATAACTCTCCCCCAAAAGTGCAGTAAAAATTGATTTTATATGAATTAATTCACTTTGTTACTGTAAATAAATAAAGGATGATAAATATGTAAGGCATAAAATAATGACTCAGGATAGATTGGGCCTAATAGAGTTATGGGCATAGTGGTACATGGGAGCATAGATATATGTTATTATATAGTCACAGGTTCTTAGAGTTCACAGATCTAGAATAAGAATAACAAGAAGGAAGCCTCAGATGGCACTTAGTCCAACACATGAGGAAACTGAAACATGGAGAGTTTAAATGGCTTTTTCAAAGTCACAAAAAGTGATGCAAAATGAGGTTTGAACCTAGGACCTCTGACTTCAGAATCACTTCTATTATTAATGTATCATACTGTTTTAGAGAGAAGTTTCTTAGAAACAAAAACAGGAAGAAAAATAGAGGAAAACTGTATAAAGAGATGAAAATTTATTCTAGGCAATGACTACAAAGGAAAATAACAAAATCTGCTCATTGATCTAAGTTGATAAAATCTCAGAATGTTGCAAGGAAATTCATTTCCACTGAAACTTGGAGCAAGTCTATGGAAACTAAATAGAAAAATGTATTTCCTCAAGGATTCAGAAAAAGTGATAAAGACACCTGTAGTAGGACAGAATAGAGGTCAGGAGAGAAGCAGGATTATGCATTAACATGAACCAATATGATTTATGCAGCTAAAATATGTGCCTGCAATTTAGCAATCTATGTATAGCTTCTACCTTGAGATTCCTATAATGAAGTAGTTATAGAAAGTTATGCATGAGTTGAGTTTGATTATTTTAACAGATCAATGTAGAAGAAGGATATGAAAGAACAGGCCAACCTTTCAGTTGTAACATCACAATCTATACATCTTTTACCCCATTAAGTGAAGACACTACTCTAAATCAGAATAAGCTTAGGGAGCTTGTCTTTTTGGTGGTGTCTTAGACCATAAACAGCACTTTACTTTATTCCCTCTAATATGTAATTATATATATATAGATATATAGTATATATTATGTAAGCTCTTTAAGGTCAAGGATTTTTGTGTCTCAAACACATTTTAACACTTTTTTCTGCTTGGGTTTGTTGTTTGTTGTTGTTGTTATTTGGATATTTCTGAGCAAAGATATGGGGGTGGTTTACCATTTCTTTCTCTTTATTTTACGGATAAAGAAACCAAAGCAAACTGAGTTAAGGGACTTGCTCATGGTCACACAACTAGTTCATGTCTGAGGTCAGATTTGATCTTAGGAAGATGTCATTTTGTTGGTATTTTTTTTACTGTGCTAATTAGCTACTCTTACCTAATGCATAAATACTTCTCAGTATAGTCATTTTGTATCTGCTGTTCCAAGGAGTCATCTCCAGTCTTCCTAATCTATAACTTACCACTAGAGCTAGAGGGCTCCAGAACAGACAGTGAGGCTGGTGAGCTATATGCAGCCCTCCCTAATTTAAATCCAACTCATTTGCAAATCATGACATCACTTTTTTAATTTCATAATCCTCTTCGAGAATGAAGGACAAATTACAATCTGTGAGTAGTAGCTGTTCCATTGGAGACCCAATTGACCAGTTCCAGTCCAGCATCACAATTCTTTGCCCTTCCTTCCTCACTCCCTCCCTCCCTCCTTGCCTCCTTTCCTTCCTTTCCCCCTTCCCTTCTTCTTTCCTTCCTTCCTTCATCTCTTTCTCCCTTTCTCTTTTTCCCTCCCTCCCTTCCTGCTTTCCTCATTCCTTCTTTCTTTTCTTCCTTCCTTCTTTCCTTCCTTCCTTCTTTACTTCCTTCTTCCTTCCTTCAATTCAAAAAGGATCTTAAAAGAGAGTTAGAAGAAAAATGAGGAAAGAAAATGAGAGATTTATAGGAACATTTGGAAAAGAAAACAAAATTTGTTTGAAGAAAACTCCTTAAAAATAGATTTGGTGAAATGGAAAAAGAAAGCAATTCCTTGAAAATCAGAATTGACAAAATGGAAAAAGGAAACAACTACTTAAAAAATAGATTTGGTGAAATGGGGGGAAAATCCTATAAATAAAACAAATCGTTTAAAATTGCAATTAGCCAAATGCAAAGGAGGTAAAAAGCTAAATAAAGAAAATAATTCACTAAACATGAAAATTGAATAAATGTTAGTGAATGACTCAATGAGAAATCAAAATCCGTCAAACAAAAACAAAGAAAAATAGAGTAGAAAGTTAAATACATCATTGGAAAAATAACAGACTTGGAAAATAGATCCAGGATAGACAATCTAAGAATTACTGGACTACCTGAAAACCACAAGGAAAAAAAGACTCTACATAACATCTTTTAAGAAATCATGAAGGAAAACTGCGTTGATGTTCTAGAACCAGAGGGTAAAATAGATACTGAAAGAATCCATTGATCACTTCCTGAAAGAGACCACAAAATGAAAACTCCAAGAAATATTGTAGCTATATTTCAGAATTACCAGATTAAGGAGAAAATACTTCAAGAAGCTAGAAAGAAACAATGTGAATATTGAAGGCTCACAAACAGTACTACCTAGCACCTAGAAATTTCTACTTTGAAGGAATTTTGCTCAACTGTATGCCAGTAAATCTGATAATCTAAGTGTAATAGATGAATACTTACAAAAATATAGATTGCCTAGATTAACCTAGGAGGAAATACAATACTTAAATAGTCCTATTTTAGAAAAAGAAACTGAACATACTATTATCAATTTTCTAAGAAAAATTACCCAAGGTCATATGGATTTGCAAGTAAATTCTGCCAAATATTTAAACAACAATTAATTCCAATACTATGCAAACTATTTGGAAAAATAGAAAAAAGAGTCCTAACAAATTCCATTTGTGAAACAGATATGGTGCTGATACCTAAACCAGCTAGGGTTAAAACAGAGGAAAAAAAATACAGACCAATTTCTCTAATGAATATTGAGGCAAAAATCTTAAATAAAACATTAACAAAAAGAGTATAGAAAGTTATTATGATGTTATTAATGACTAAGTAGAATTTATAACATTAATGCAAGACTGGTTCAAAATAAGAAAATTATTGGCATTATTGAATATATCAATAACCAAATTAACAGAAATTATATAATTATCTCAATCAAAGCTGAAAATGCATTTAGCATAATCCAATACCCATTTATCTTAAAAATACTGTAGAACATAAGAATAAATGGAATGTTCCTTGAAAATAGTCAGTTTCATCTATTTAAAACCATCAGAGCATCATATGTAAAGGGGAAAACCTAGAAGCATTCACAATAAGATCAGTGGTGAAGCAAGATTGCCCGCTATCATCATTACTATTTATTATTGTATTAGAAATGTTAGGTTTAACAATAAAAAAAGAAAAAGAAATTAAAGGAATTCGATGAGGAAACCAAATTACCTCGTTTTGCAGATGACATGATAGTGTACTTTGAGAATCCAGAGAAACAACTAAAAACTACTAGAAATAATTAACAACTTCAGCAAAGTTTCAAGATACTAAAAAAAATCTGCACGAATCATCAGGGTTTCTCTTTGTTATCAATAAAGTCCAAAAGCAAAAGATACAAAGAGAAATATTATTTAAAATAACTGTAGATAATATAAAATATTTGGGAGTCTACTTCCCAAGACATAGTAAGGAATTGTATGAACACAATTACAAAACACTTTTTACACACAAATAAAGTGAGATCGAAACAATTGTAAAAATATCAAGTGCTCATGGGTATTTGCTCACACAATTTGATAGGTTGTAATGGGAGGGGATGTGAGAAAACTGGGATACTAATACATTTTTGATGAAGTTGTGAACTGGTCCAACCTTTCTGGAGAGCAATATGGAACTGTTTTCAATGGCCTATCAAATTTTGTGTACCCTTTGATCCAGCAATGTCTCTACTGGGTCTGTATCCCAAAAAGATGATAAAAAAAGGAAAATGGACCTGCATGTGCAAAAATGTTTGTAGCAGCTCTTTTTTTAGTGGAAAGGAACTAAAAATTGAATATTTGCTCATCAGTTGGAGATTGGCTGAATTAGTTATGGTATAAATGATCAGCAGGATGATTTCAGAAAACACCTGGAGAGATTTACATGAACTGATGCAAGTGAAGTGAGTAGAATCAAGAGGACATTGTACACAATAACAACAAAGTTATGCAATGATAAATTCTGATGGATGTGGCTCTTTTCAATGATAAGATGATGTAGGTCAATTCTAATAGGCTTGTGAAGGAGAGAGCCATCTGCATCCAGAGAGAGGACTATAGGGACTGACTGTGGATGACAGCATAGTATTTTCCCTTTTTTGTTGTTTGCTTTCTTTTTGTTTTCTTTCTCATTTCTTCTTTTTCTGATTTTCCTTGTGCAACATGATAATTGTAGATTTATATATAAAATAATTTTATATGTTTAACATATATTGGATTATTTTTTGTCTAAAGGAGAGGGCAGGGGGCAAGGGAGAAAAAATTTGGAACACAAGTATTGCAAGGGTAAATATTGATAATTATGCATATGTTTTGAAAATAAAAAACCAAAAAAATGAGAAATTAATAGAGCAAGGGATAATATACCTGTCAAATCTGTGAAGAAGGGAGGAATTTCTGACTAAAGAAAATCTAGGGAACATTATGAAATGCACAGTGGATCATTTTGATTACATAAAACTCAGCTGAGATTAGAAGGGAAACAGAAAGGTGGGAAATAAATTTTATAGTCATTATTTCTGATAAAGACCTCTTTTCTAAAATATAAGGGAGTCATTCAAATTTATAATAATATAAATAATCCTCTAATTAACAAATGATTAAAGGATATGAGCAGACAATTTTCAGATGAAGAATTTAAAGCCATTTTTAATCATATGAAAAATGCCCTAAATCACTATTGATTAGAAAAATAAAAATTAAGGCAAGTATGAATACCACTGCACACCTTTCAGATTGCCTAAGATGACTGGAAATATAATGATAAATGTTGGAGGGGATATGGGAAAACTGGCACACAATGCATTACTGGTGGAATTGTGAAATGATCCAACCATTCTGGAGTGCAGTTTGGAATATTGTCCAATAGACTGTGAAACTATGCATACCCTTTGCCATTACTCAATCTGTACACCAAAAAGATCATAAAAGAGGGAAAGGGACCCAAGGACCAACATACACAAAGATATTTGCTGCAGCTCTTTTTGCAGTAGCAAGGAATTGAAAATTCTATGGATGCCCATCAGTCGGGGACTGGATGAATAAGTTATAATAAAGGAATTTAATGGAATATTATTGTTCTATAAAAAATGATGAATAGGCTGATTTCAGAGAATCCTGAAAAGATTTACATGAACTGATACTGAGTGAAGTACAAGCAGAACCAATATAACATTGTACATAATAAAAGCAAGATTATGTGATACTCCACTTGGCTTTTCTCAGCAATATGATTTAAGGCAATTGCAATAGACATGGGATGGAAAATACCATCCACATCCAATCAGAGAACTATGGATACTGGATATGGTTAGAAGCAAATTATTTTCATCTTTTCTTTGTTTTCTCATGTTTTTTTTTTCCTTGTTGGTCTGATTTTTTTTCCCTTTACACAACACAACAAATATGGGAATATTTTTAAATGATTACATATAAAAACTAAGTAAATAAATAAATAAAACCTTAGCATAGAAAAATCATGGTCTCTCACTATATCCAGGGCCATATTGAGTTGTCATGATCTATATCTGGCCACTTTACTCCCAGGTTACTGTAGAGGAGAAAGAGAGGCTGGTGACTTTGCACAGTCCTCCCTCTTTTAAATCTATTTCACTCGCCCAGTCATGGCATGACCTCCATAATGTCTCAGATCTCTTTAAGAACTAATGAATCTTGTATTGAAGTGGGGTAGGGAACTCCCTGCTTACAAAAGTCCCTTTATCAATAAAGACCTGCAATTGTTCTTCCTCTTTTAGTCTTAGACAACTGTTTGAGAAAATGAAAGATTAATTGACTTTTCCACAGTTCCATAGCCAGTCTGTGTCAGAAATAAGACTAACTCAAGCTTTTCTACCACAAAATTAGGTCTCTATCTACCATAGAACACTGCCTCTAGATATTGTCTTGTCCCATCTTAAAATGACACTTCTCCCTAAAATATCCCTACTACTTATGAAGTATTATAAAACAATATAATAAACATTTATTTCAGTGAGAAAGCATTAGGTGTTTTTGAATCCCAAATTTAATATCCATTTAACATTCATTAACTAAGTTTTTATAGTCTAACTTTTAAAGTAAGAAATATTAACAATAACAAAAGCGAGAAACAAACATCTAAAAGTAAATTGCAGATAATATCATAGTCATAAAACAATTTGATATGGTAGAAACATGAGATAAGTTGAGGGAGATTGGAGATTATTAATGGAAAATTTAATCTTTCTTCATTTAAGTTAATATAACAAATAAAATTATTTTAAATTAGGTTAAGTAATCCAAATGAAATGAATGCAACAATTACAAATTAGACACGTCTGAAGATGACTACTTGAAGCTGCTAGAAATTGTCATGTATAGATTACTGAACCTGAAGCCAGAAAAAGTTGCGTGCTTTTGAAATTTTTTCATTTATTAGTTTACTGTGATAAGTGAGCAAGTCATTTAATTTCTTAGCTTCAGTTTACTCACCTGAAAAATGACAATATTATCTATCTTGAGATTATTGTGATGATCAAATGTGATAACACATATAAAATACTTTCAAATCTCACAATGATAGCCATTTTCATTAGCCTTTCTCCAAAAGCTAATTGGGTCCAAGAAGAAATGTTTAATGAAATTCCTCAGTAAGTGGAATACTCACATTGGGAATAAATGGGCTTGAGAAGAGACAAAAAGTATGGTTTTATTATAGAATTTTAAAAGGGATGGCAGTATCTTATGCTGCTACTAGATTCTAAAGCATCTGAAAGATGTAACTTGACTCATATAATCTTATATTTTCCTTAAAATCTAACAGTACTAGGTACACAAATAAACATACATAACAACTTTGCTTAATATATTTTTAGAGAAGTCGAACTTGTTTCTGGAGGTCTTGTCACTCCTACTTTTATATTTTGGACCATTAAGAACATTAAAGCCAAGTAAAATACTCTCTCCCTTTCTTATCCATGTCATTTAGGGGCCAGGATAACTGCCAAAACCAGCTGAGGAAAAGGCATTTTAGGCAAATTACATGGTGTGCTTGCATCCATTTGCCTCATGTAAAACTTGTCGAAAAACACAGGGGCATGAAAGCATGACATTGGATCTTTCATGAGGTTGCTAGCACTGCCTTTTGTTCATTCAGTAATATTGAAATGTATTTCAGTATTCCTCTTGCCAATTCAAAGTAAGATAATTTGAAGTACAGGATAATTTAAGAAAACATTTAGCTGACTTCTTCCAAAAATGAAAGAAGCTCAGTTAGAAGGTCCCTATGAGAGAGAAAATGCAAGTGTGAATGCCTTCCCCCAAATCCCTTATTAGGCAGTATTGTACAGAGCAAGAAGGCATGCTTTCTGTTATTATGTAATGACTCTGGTTAAAGAAACATTCTGTCAGTTGGCTGACAGGGAATGTATTCCTCCTCCCTTCTTACTCATGCTACATTATGTGAGCTATAAGGATGAATTTCTGAAATGACAGCCTGTATTCCTATCTATTTGATGGTATGTCAACTTCTGCATTGGGTATCATCAAAGTACTTTTTAAAATGCAGATCTAATATTTTGAAGTATGGAGCATTTCACATGATAAGCAAAGTTTCTTAGGTATCTAAAAGAATGTTAATGTACCCCACACAAAAAAATTAAATAAAAATAAAAACTAAACAAACATAAAAAGATGAAAGCTGTATAGTGCTCTCTCTCCTAATAAAAATGGAAATAGCCATCCAGAGCCATCCAGACCATAGCCCCTCATAGCTCATTAAGGCATCTCCTCTCCCTCTTTCTGCAAACATGACATTTAGGGAGCCCATTATATATCCGACATAGATAATTGCTACAAGGTTCTAAGCTAGCTCGATCTTATTCTGGCTTAGAGCCTGTCATCATACTGTCAGCACACTGTGTGCTCTCTGCCTCTTATTAGCTAACTACAATTGACAGCACCTCATAAATTGTATGTTTTTAAGTCTGAAAAGTTTAAACAGCTTGACGTGTTAAAGGTTATCACCTTCTTCTTCCTAGATAATTACCATCAGTGTTGATAAATATATTTCTTTGCAAAGCCTATCTATTGACTTTTAGGAATGAAGTTAGGAGTTCATCTTTTTTCTACATTTATTTCAATGCCTCTGTCATTTACAGATATAATGGGCAATATTAGAAGCAGTGGTGCAGTTGTAATTATAAATCTGAACATTTTTGCACACAATTATCCTTCAAATCACAGTCTACTAAATATGTGAAATGAAAAAAAAATTGATAAAAAATATAAAGGTCTAAAATTAAAACTAAGTTTATACTTTAGATTGTGAATCTCCATTTTCTTTGTTCAAGGAAGAGAAGGTTAATGACCAGGGCTAAGATTGTTCTGGAAGAGGAAATAAATCACATTAGAACATCTTTCTTTGTGCTTGGAAGACTAAAAACAATTTTCTTATCATTTTCTCAGTGAGGCAGAAGAACAGCAGTAAATATAAGGAACTTCAAAGAAGGCTATTAGACATGTTTAGTTAAAAAAAAAAAAACAATTTCATGAGACATCATATAATTATACAATGATATTTTCTTAATTTGTGTATAATAATAAAACTGAATATTTAAAACAAACACATAATTGAAGTATTGATCCAAAGAGATAATTACACAAGTTATAGCAATTTATATCTATACTGAAAAAATTCATTTTGATTGTAATAGCTACAAAAATTTGTTATATTCAAGCTATTCATTAGAATATTTTGATTCTATATGATTGATAGATGTATTAAGTCACATTTAGGTGAAGGAAATCCAAATATATTACTTAATCTGGACTTCACAAAAATACTGTGAAATGGTTATTACAAGGAATACTATTCTCATTTCACTATTTTTCCCTCATATCAAGTGCTCTTTATATATGTATACACATATGACCATATATGTACATATATGTACAAACACACATGCCATTAAAACCATTCATATTAAAGTTTTGAGGTCATTATTTTTCATTCATCCAATGTAAAATCTTTTCCAAACATCTACAAGAGATGTTCTTTTAGTCTCTGCTTGAAAAACTCTAGCAATGGGGATATCATTCTGTCAAAGAACATTATCCTACAATTCTGTAATAAAATTCTTTGTATTGATCAAGTCTTTTTTGGCACTTTATCTTTGACCAATTGCTTAAACTTCTAATCTTTAGGGCTACACAGAAAAACCCTAATTTTTCTTACATGACAATCTTACAGAGAGTTGAAAAACCTTTTTATAATATCCCACTACACACTTTAATCCCCACTAACATGTCCAACCATATGAAGAAAGTATGCTGGAATACTCTGAGTAGAAACAATCTCATATGCCAGCACACATTACTCATGAACAAAATACCCATATCAGGTTCATTTTCCATGTTTTTTTGGACATTGTCATTCTCTTCACTTGTTGAAAATTAGGTTGAAGAGGAGTCAATGTGGTTTCACTACTTAGTTAAACTGAATTACTTTATTTTTTCCTCTTCAAAAGTGATTCAACTCTGTAGAGAGGGAAGTGCTATCAAAGTAGAGGAAAGGTAGCCATGATGTTTAGGTATGCTTGCTCAGAGATACGTCTTGGCTTTTGAGGTTTTTTTCAAACCTGATATTCTGAATATTTGAATTCCAGAAGCCACCGAATACAAAAAATAGGACTTTCTCATGATTACACAAGATTAAACATATATTTCTCATGATATATATATATATATACATATATACATATATATGTATATATATATATACATACATATATAGAGATAGATAGATATAGATATAGATATATGTGTATATATATATACATATACATAGATATAGATATATAAAAATATATATAAACACCTCTCAAAGCTAATACTTAAACCTAAACATGGTACTTAAAACTAAACATATAAACATTGCTTTTTTATGCTTACTCTAAGTCCTTTTCATTTCAAAATACTCTCATCCTGTAAACTTTTTAAGAACTATTCAAAAATAAAATCTGTTGTCATGAAATATAGTTAATTTTCCACCACTAAAACTATTTTAAAAGAAACTGAAATGTGGTCTATTAGATTTCTTCTAGAGGTAATTTCAAATGAATGGAGAGAGGAAATTAGAGCCTTCCTTTTAAAGAATTAAAGCTTTTAACTATTGTCTTAATTATAAAAATTCAAATATTTTAAGATAGAAAATAAGAGATTGCATAATAAATCAAGAATTTCCATTATGAAAATATTAAATGAAATACACACACATAACACACATAAACAAATTTCTCTATGAATGCCCCCCATAATATATTTTAGATTTCTTTTTTGAAAAGAAATATATCTCGAGACAATGAATATTTAATAAATGTTTGTCATCCATTTATTTCAAAAGGGGACTTCTATGGAATTTTGTGATTTTTGCATGAGTTTCTTGGAGAAAAAAATCTATATTGGTGGCTAAAACTCTGATAGGCCTCTCTGAATTTAAGTAGGTTAGTCTTCAGTTAATAGTCACATATGCTTGTATCTAGACTAGGCACATACACACACACACATGCACACACAATCATGCATGTTTAGATTTGGAGTGGGGAAACTTTGATGCTAAAAAAAATCCTAGTGATCACTGCTTTTATTCAGTTTATACCTACCTTTAAACTCCACTGACTTTGATTCTAATCTTTATTCTGGTTTATCTTTTTCCGCTTAAAGACTTTATTCTTAATAATACATTTTCAAAGACCAGAAATTGTTTAAAAAAAAAAAAAAACTGAGTATGTGGTGATTTTCATCAATTAACTGTGGAGGTCTTCCCTAGAGGTGGTCTATCTCTTTGGTGTGCCAGTCTTTTTTGCATTGTTAAAGTGGCCCTTTACTTAATAAAACTAAAAAGGAGAAAAAGAAAGAAAGTATGAGAATATTATGTGGTCCACCAACAAGGTATAGCAGATAGCACAGTGAAATTTTACTAAGAAAGAGCTATTTGTGTTACCATGGTAATGTCATATAACTTCTCTTAGTTTCAGCTTCTCCATCTTAGAAATAGGGATAATGATATGTAAAGAATCTACCTCATAAAGTTGTTCTGAGGCTCAAAAGAGATAATACATGTAAAGTATCTGGCAAAATGTAAACTTTTTTTTTTTTTAATGTTGGTCATTATTATGTTCACAATCAAAACAACAATAGCAGTTCTTCTGAAAGAGTACACAGTAATCTTTTCTACAGAGGCTAAATTATCAGAAAATAAGCTGAACTTTCATATAAAATATGAAAAGGTTATTGAAGGAAAGGAGAATACTCTAAATTCATATAAAAATAGTAGGATAAAGACCTATATGTGCATTAATGGAGTTAAGCATGGCATTTTAGTTTTGTAGTTAGCAGTCTCTGTCCTTCAGAAGAGAACATAGTAATTATGGGTAAATCAGAAATTACCCAGCAATATTATCTTAAGAGTTCCTAGAGCAAGAGAATGAGGGACAAACAACAACAATAGCAAACAATAGCAAATTCATACAGTATTTTATGCCTATACAGAGCAATTCTAAGTAAAAAGCTCCCTTTAAAATCACTGAGAGATCAAGGTGAGGATGTTATTTTCTGGGAAACTGCAACAAAATGATAATTTAGTCCTTTGTCATGAATGAACCTATACATAACATTCCCAAAGAATAGCATAACAATATCCCTGCTGAAGCACATGTATGTTATAATGAATTGTGGTCTCGACTGTTAACAAAATCATATTGTGACTGGGGAATACCAACAATTAGTATTGTGAGCTAGAAGGGACTTTAGAGGCCAACTAATGCAAAACCATTACATCACACACGAGAAAACTGTGTCAGATAAATATATCTCATTTTTCAAAGGCCACAAAATGAGTCAGTGGTAAATCCAGGAGTTGAACCTACAAACTTTGATTGCTAAGATTTTACCCTTGCCACTTTAAGTGGTACTGATGCCACTGGTAGCACACAATTAGACTCATGGGCTTCTCACCTCTTCACTCTGTAATCATATAAACCTAGCTATCACCTATATATCACCCTACTAACTTACCATTTGATGATTTCTTTTTTCCTTTCCTTAAATAGTCTTCATGAGCAGACACAAACACTGAACAAGTAGTCAGGGGCATGCAACACCCTATTTGTATTCTTTGGAAAAGAATATTAAAAAGAGCAATTGTATAATCAGGCATATTATCTCAGTATCTTAATTTGAAAAACAGTAATAAATTTCTGAGAAGAACATTTATTTAATCAATCAAAGGTAGTTTAATTTCCCTTTTATACATGTCGAGTTGTATATTTTGCCAGAGCCAAATGAAATTGAAATTTAATGAACTTTGATGCTTGGTGTGCATGAGGATTCTAAGAAAACAACTCCAATACCTCTCAGAAGTCTACTTTAGGGTACAGATTGAAACTTTACAAACCAGAATAAAGAAAAGATCAAAGGGAAAATAAAAATCAAATCCAGTAAAATAGAAGGATGATATATGGGGAAATAATATCTTTAAACCTCACACACACACATACAGATATGGATACATATATTTAAAAAAAAACAACCTAAAGATAGCTTTAGAAAGATGAACTAGAAATGCCCCTGGAAAAAATGTCAAAGAAGTCAAAGGGTGCCTGAGTTAGTTTTTCATGTACTCTTAATCAATTCTCAGAGAATGATTTAAGCACTGGGTGAAGTGAGTCATTGCTACATTTATTTTAGTTGTCTGATCTAAGATAGGTTTTTCTTCAACAAAATGTTGGCTTATTAGACTCCTTGTTTATCAATCATGCAAAAAATAAAATAAAATACAAAATATTAATGAAAGAATCCATTTTTCCAGAGTATTTGTAATACAATTTGGTCACCTGCCAAGTCTAGACTTAAATATGATTCAGACTTTGAAAAGTACTGTGCCCACTGAATATCATAAGGCTAAAAATATCCTCTAAGTGTACTGAGTTGACTATCTTCTTTACTTGTCTTTATGACCTGCAGAATAAAATATATGTATAATTAACTTCAGTTTAATTATGTTAAAGGTGACCTGCAAAAATATCATAAATTCCAATTGCCTCAGCAATATGCTTCAGTAGTTAAATGTCCCTTCTAGCTAAGCCAAGAGAAGTCAGCAAATAGACTGATAAATACTAACCTTAAGAATGTTTTTTTTTTTTTTAAATCCTCAAAATGAGATAAAATACTTCTTTGGTCCTGGCCCAGGATAGGGTGTGAGACAATGTCTTATAATGCAAGTCAGAAAGTTGTCATCCCAGCTATGCCATTAACTCTGTTACTATGGACTATTCAGCCTCTCTGAGTCTCAGCTGCCTTGTTGGTATATTGAGGGAATTATATTACTTTTTGAAAACTAATTATAGAAATTATTTCTTTTTAAATTTAATATTAAACTTTATATATTTTAAAATTTTATTGCATGTCCTATTTTTACATCACTCACATTTCCTAATGTTTGCTTCTTTATGCATATTCCAGAAAGTCATGCCTTATAAAAAGTAATAAAAAAGAGCAAGGGGAAACATTTAGTTTACCTTAGTTTCTAATATTCTATAATCTTTACATACTTTTTGTTATAAATCATTAAGAAGAAAATTATGGAATTGGCGATGTGAGTGGTTATGTTTGGTTTTGTGATTTGGACAAGTCACTTAACTCTTTGCTTCAGTTTTCTCAACTGTAAAATATCTCCCACCTCCTAGGATCATTGTAAGGATTAAACGAGATATTATTTGTAAGACACGGCATAGTGACTGGCATATAATAGATGCTATATAGATAGTAAGTATTACTAGATATTATATAGAGGCAAATTTTCACATGTGTTTCATGTGTTAATCCCTTGTCTACCCTACTATCAGCAAATTTTCAAGGTGATATTTTATGGAACCATGTTTTGCATATCTTTTTATAGCTCAAAATTCGTAGCACTCTGATAAAAGATATCCAATGACTATTTGTTAATTGAATAAACACAAGGCAAGTGTATAAAATAGGGAAGAGGTAAGAAAAGAGACATTTTGCAGTAGTTGAAACATATAACATAAAAAGCTTGCCACAACTGTAAAATAAAGCTGAACCATACACTTTCTGAGAAAAAAGTATGTGGCATTTAAATTCTAGCAAAGCTCAGAATGTGAGGTGTCACAGATGTGCTTAAATAAAGAAGGCCTGTCTCTGCACATTTTAAGAGAAGTTATTAAAAAAATTTAAACAAAATCAGGAAATATATCATCTAAACGAAAGGTTAGAGAATGGAAGCTTTTTTAAAAACAGAAACAAAGTTATTTGTAAAGAAAATATACTGCTACATTTGCACAGTTGTACTTCTAAAGGGCAATTCATAATATGACAACATATAACTAGATAAATAAATGTATTTATTAAGCACTTACTACATGCCAAAATTATGTTAATAATTGGGGGATACAAATATAAATGATAGATAGTCCTGATGCTACAAGAACTTACATTCTAATGTAATTCATACATATAAAAGACCTCGTAAAAGAAAGGTGTTTTCATTTGTAAAGTCAAAAGGATGATAAATGATGCAGAGGGTAAGATATTTGACTTGCCCTTTTTAGAAAAATGGTTTGATTAATTTGATTACAATTCCCAGAAGCTGTGTGTGTATGTGTGTTTAGGAACAGGGATAGGTATACAGTATAAGGGATTATAGGTATGGCAACTAGACAGATTGCAAGAAAATGATCATGAATGGTGACCAGAAGCATGTTCTGATGTTTTGTGCTGAATAGCTATAAAAGATTACTAGAGTTCCTAGTCATTGATTCACCAATTAGCATAGATCAACCTTACAGCAAGAGTTCTGAAATTGAGTGAATTAAGTTCCCCAGAACTTGTTTTTTGGGGTTCTAGTGTTGGGGAGAGTATAGTAACAGAGTATATAACACTTCTGTAAACAGCTAAAAAGGGACTGGATTACCTATAGCATTATAAACATGGGCAGTATAAGCATGGATACACATTTTTCTTCAGTCTTCTGTATTTGCATATAGCAAGTGTTTAATAAATGCATTTATTCATTTATTATATATTAGTTATATATTATCATGTTCTGAAACTGCCCTTTAGAACTGCAACTATAACACAAATGTAGCAGTGTATTTTTTTTTACAAATAACTCCATGTCTCTAAAAATTAAATCTTCTTTTTTTCTAACCTTTTGTTTAGATTGTACATTTCTTGAATGTGTTTCAGTTTTATTCAATAGCTTCTCTTAAAATGTGCAGAGACATGCATTCTTGATTTAATCACATCTAAGACACCTTACAAAATGTTCATTGCTGGACTCTCAGTGCTGCATACTCTAAATGTCACAGAAGGTATATATGGTTCAGCTGTATTTTACGGTTCTGGGAAACTTTCTATGTTATATGTTGCATTCTCTCACTTCAAAAATGTCTCTTTTCTCATTCTTCATGACCCCATTTTGGGAAGTTCTTCGCAAATACATTAAATAGTTTGACATTTCCTTCATCTCACTTTGCAGATGAGGAAATTTAGGCAAAAAGTTAAGCTGATTTGCCCAAGATCACAAAGCTGGTAGTTGTCTGAGGTTGTACTTGAACTGAAGATCTTTCCTCATCTATAAAAGGAGCTGGAGAAGGAAATGGCAAACCAGTCTGGTGTCTTTACCAAGATAGCCCTCCAAATATGTATTCATACTCACACCACCATATTCATAACACTACAGGTGATCCAAACTTAGTTAGTGAAAAACTTATGGCCAGATTCCAATTAAGGTCTTCCTGACTACACATCTAGTACTCTATTAATTGTACCACCTAGCTATCCATAGATCCATAGGATCAGAATTATAAATAGAACAGACCTTGAGGCCATTTAATTCAATTTCCTCATTTTACTATAAAGAAACAAGAGATCTAAGCAAAGTATATGTCGTCTTCAAGGCAACAACTTCTCTCCTGCTAAATAAATGCAAAGAAACTATCTATTGGTTCTATGTTTTACCCCACATCATTGAAGGGGATTCTATCTCTCTACTGTTAAGTAAAACTTTCACATAATCAACGCAAAGTAAGGTAAGAGGATGAATTTCATTCTTTCCTAACAGTGGACTATGGTCATTCTATGACCTTTAGATTGGAGAGAAACCAACATATATAAATTTAAGGTTTATAGAGACATTAATAAACAAACCAATCCATATTTTTTTATTTCAGTTTCATACTTAAGCCACCAGAGAAACTTATATGTTTTAATACTTCCTGGAAAGGTATGCCATATGATCCTTGGCAATCAATTCCGACCTATAATAATCTTGATTATTGGAATATTCCTCTTTATATATTGCTTTCTTCCATTCAATAAAGAGAATAAATATTATGTGTGTGTGTGTGTGTGTGTGTGTGTGTGTGTGTGTGTGTAGTGCAAATATTGATTACTAGCCATATTCAGGAGGAGAGAAGAGAAAACACTATTTGCTTAGAAATTAGATTAGTCCTTGAACTGAATATATTAAACTATCAAAGTAAGATTCTTATTTCATTCCCCTAGTAACTTTTGTTTATGAAAATCTGAGCAGCATTGCTTTTTAAATTATTGCCTTTAAAACCACAAGACTGAATTTTGATAGCATAGAATTACAAGATTGGTAGGTTACCCAATTGTTATAGATTATTGTCTCACCAACTGAGGATTTATATAAATGCACTGTTGGAAGCTTGTAGTTAAGAGAGTATGTATCGGGACCCCGTGCAACACAAATGACTACCTTAATATCTAAATTTTCCACAGTTGAGATAGAAAAATGTGTGTATTTCTTTTGTATCTCTATTGAATAAATTTGTATTCTTTTCAAAAGCAAATATTTTCTTTCCCACATACACATTTAAACTTAAATTTATCCATGCTACTTCTGTCAAATTGGTAAATGATTCTCCATAGTGCAAGATATTACAGAAAGATGGATAGCATTATAAGGAATTTTTCCAAAGACCATAATTAAAATATATAGCTGAAAAATTTAACTATTACATTTTTTCCATATAACAAATAAAATACAAAAGACATGTGGTTATATATTCTACATATACAACCATAAAATATATGCAAATTGATATATGCATACATATTTATTACAATGTGTGCATATACATACATGTATGTATTTATGTGTATGTGAGTGTGTGTATGTATAATGTGTGTGCATGCATGCATACACGCATATATATATTAAAGATCTAAAACTGAAAACTGTCCCAGAACCCATCTAGCCCAGTTGTACTTTCTTACAATTTACTGACTCCAGAGCTACTAACATGTCATTTATATCAGGTTGCCTATTATGATATTAATCACTGATTCCATAGTTAAAGATAATTATATTTTCATTGTTATTAAAACTAATTGTTTAAATTTGGAAGCTAGTAGATTACTAGCATAGGAGAATGCTTCTATTCACACATGTCTTTGCATCAGTTAAGAGGAGGTATACATTTTTGTGTGGTTTTCTTGGATGAAAAGTGATTTATGGTTGTACTGGGCCACTTTCCATTTTTTGTCTATTATGCATGTGCACATGTGTAATATTATTTCAAAACAGAAAATTAGTACATACAAATATAAACATGTATAATTTATTTTTTAGCATTATATCCTAAATTAAAGCTGGGGGGTAGTCCATTTTCCACTCCCTTGTGCTTTTTTCATGCTGAGAGGTTAGCCAAGCTTGAACTTGCTCCAGATCCCCTATGTACTCATCTTTTTTTTTTTCTTTCTTTACCACTTAATAGTATTTTATTTTCCTCCTATTACATATAAAGATATTTTTCAATGTTTATCTCTATATGATTTTGAGTTGCAAATATATTTTGCCTCCCCCTCCTCAGGACAGCAAGCAATCTGATACAGCTTAGACATGTACAATGTATAATTAGTATCCCCTCGATTTCTAATTCTTTGCCACCACAAAAAGAGCTGATAGAAATATTTTGTGTAAATGTGAGTCCTTTCCCCTTTTTATGATCTCTTTGGAATACAGACTCAATAGTGGTATTGCTGGATCAAGGGTATGAACAGTTTTAGTCTTTTGAGTGTAATTCTAAATTGCTCTCCAAAACCACTGAATCAGTTCATTCACAACTCTATCAAAAATGCATTACTGCCCCAATTTTTCCACATACCCTTCAGCATTTATAATTTTCCTTTGTCCTCATTTTAACCAATCTCATAGGTATAAGGTAATACCTCAGATTTTTTTTAAATTTACATTTCTCTAATCAATAGTGAAATGCAGCTTTTTATTTCCATGAGACGACATGATTTCTTCATCCAAAAATTGCCTGTTCACATAGTTTGGCCATTTATAAATGGGAAAATGATTCAACTCTTTATATAGTTTAGAAAAGATGTTGTAAAGATTGTTTCTCATCTTTCTGCTTCCCTTCTAATTTTGGCTATATTGACTTTATTTGCACAAAAGTTATTAATTTAGTGTAATCAAAATTAATTAAAATTTATAATGTTCTTTATTTCTTGTTTGGTCATAAATTCCTTTCTTCTCCAAAGATCTGACAAGTGAATTATTCCTTGTTATCAATTTGCCTAGAGTATCAACCTTTATGTCTAAATCATGAACCTATTTCAACCTCATTGTGGTATAGGGTATGAGATGTTGTTCTAATTTCTGCCAAATAATTTTCCAGTTTTCACAGCAGTTTTTTGTCAAATAGTGAGATTCTATCCCAGAAGCTAGAGTTTTTGCATTTATCAAACAGTAGATTACTATAGTCATTGGCTATTGTGTCTTCTGTACCCATATTATGTCATTAATCCACTACTCTCTTTCTTAGCAGAACCAAATGGTTTTGATGACTGCAACTTTATAACATAATTTTATGTTTGGTACAAAAAGCCACCTTCATTTGCATTTTTCATTAATTCCCTTAAAATTCTTAAACTTTTGTTCTTCCAAATGAATTTTGTCATTTTTTCTATTTCTATAAAATAATGCTTTGGTAATTTGATTGTTATGGCACTTAATAAGTAAATTAATTTAGGTAGAATTGCCATTTTTATTGAATGCTTGACCTACCTATGAGTTGATATTTTTTCAAGTTGTTTAGATATATATTTATTTGAAGAGTGTTTTGTAATGGTTCTGCTACTCCTTGGGTTTGTCTTGGCTGATAGATTCTCAATATTTCACACTGTCTACAATTATTTTAAAAGGAATTTCTCTTTTGATCTCTTGCTGCTGAACTTTCTTGATGATAAATAGAAATTATGTTGATTTATGTGGGTTTATTTTATATCCTGCATTAAAGTTGTTAATTGTTTCAAATATTTTAGTTGAATCTCTGGGATTCTCTAAATGTATCATCATATCATCTGCAAAGAGCAATGATTTTGTTTCATCATTGCTTGATCTAGTCACTTCATTTCTTTTTTCTTCTTTTATTGCTAAAGTTTCTTTACAAATAGTTTATATAGTATTGGAAATAATCATTCTTCAATTCTGGGGCTGGAGGCTAGATGGTGGGGTAAGGTCAGGAAGCTGAATGAACTCTCCCAGTTTCCCACAAAAGCTGAATGAAAACAAGCCTCTAAACAGAGTCTGACAAAATGAAAATATTCTCCAAATTAAAAAACTTCCAAAGGGTCAGTATCATTGAGATGAAGAATGTGTTCAGCTTAGATCAGATACACTCTGGGAAAGCTGGTAAGAGAATCTTAATCACAGTAGATCAGCAACTAAGATTCTTAGTCCTCTTTCAGCAGAGGAGCTGATAAGTGAGGCAGGTTCCAATCCCAGCTCAGAAAGCAAACTCTTGAAAACCAGGCTATTTCTGTGCTAAAAGCTAAGGCTCAGAGATGCACAGGAAACATGGGACAGTGCCCCCTTTACTCTAGGAGATGAGGTCAACCATAAAAGTTTTTTTAAAAAGGAAATATTGAAAGAAAAGGAAAGAAGGAGGAAGAAACAGAAAAGAATCTTGACTAGATAGCTACTATGGTGACAGGGCAGACCAAAACTCAAAGTCAAGCAAGAATAGATTGTCCACAGAGGAAATCTCAAAGAACAAGAAAAATTAGTTTTACGCCCAAAGAAACTTTTTGGAAATGTTTAAAAAGAGACTTCAAAATCCAAATAAAAGAGGAAGAAGAAAAAATGAGAACATAAATGAGAGGTCTGCATGAGAGAGTCAACAGTTTGGGAAAAGAAGGAAAAAAAATTGTCTGAAGAAAACAACTTCTTAAACAGTGGAATAGACCAAATGAAAAAAAAAAGATACAAAAGATAACTGAAGAAAAGCACACATTAAAAATTAGAACACAACAAATGGAAGCTAATGGCTTTATGAGACAACAAGAATAGGTAAAACAAAAAAGAATGAAAAAAATGGGGGAAAATGTGAAATACCTCATTAGCCAAACAGCCAACCTGGAAAATAGATCCAGAACAAACAATTTAAAAAATATTGGATTACCTGTAGGCCATTATCAAAAAAAGAGCATGGAGAACATTCTACAAGAGATCATTAAGGAAAATTGTCCCAATATTTTAGAAACAGAGGGGGCTAGAATATCATATTCTGGAAGGCAAATGGCCTAGGGTTACAACCAAGAATTAGTTATCAAGCAAGATTCAGCATCACCTTTCAGGAGAAGAGATGGATCTTCAATGAAATGGAGCTTTCACACATTTCTATTTAAAACGAATGAAACAGAAAATTTAATCTATATACACAGAACTCAGTCGAAAAATAGAAAGATAAATAATATGAAAATATACATGTAAACATATATTGTATCTAGGATATACTGCAACATATCCAATATATAAAGGACTGCTTGCCATCTAGGGGAGGGGGTGGAGGGAGGGAGGGGAAAAAAATTGGAACAGAAACGAGTGCAAAGGATAATGTTTAAAAAAAAAAAATTACCCTGGCATGGATTCTGTCAATATAAAATAATTATTAAATAAAAATTTAAAAAAAGAAAATATACATGTAAAGGTTAAGCTGTTTACATTCCTTGATGGAAAACAATATCTGTAACTCGAGAATAGTATCTGTTACTGGGGCAGACATGGTGGGGTATTTCATGGACTGAGAGTGATTATGAATTAACTCTGATGTGATGACATTAAAGAAAAAGATAGCAAGGGATGGGAAAAGGTCAGTATTGGAAAAAGAGGAAAGGGGAAGTATAATGGAAAAATTAGTTCACATGAAGAGACACAAAAGACCTATTATAATTGAGGGAAGGTGGATAAGCATTGTCTGAAACTTGATTTCAACAGTTTTGGCTTTAAGAGGGAAGAATTTCATCACTTAGTTAGGTATAGAAATTTATCTAACCCTATGAAGAAGTAGAAGGAAAAAAGAAGAAAATAAAAGAGAGGGATAGGATAGAAGGGAGGGCAGAAACATTAGGGGAAAAGGTAATAAAAAGAGGGAAAGTAATAGGGTGGTGTTGGTTGAAAAGCACCAGAAAGAGAAGGGGAGAAAGGTGATAAGAGACAAGATAATGGGTAGGGTGAATTAAAACACACACACACACACACACACACACACACACACACAGGAATAAGGAGAGGGTAAAGAAGACAAAGTATTTACAGGAGCCATAATTGAATGGAGGAAAATACAGAGCTGCTAATCATAACTATGAATATGAATGGAATGAACTCTCCCATAAAATAAAAACAAATAGTATAGTTCCTCTCCAGAATACTTAGATCATTCCACAACTCCACAAACAATGCATTAGTGTCCCAGTTTTCCTACATCCCCTCCAACATTTATCCTTTTCTTTATCATCTTAGTCAATCTGAGAAGTGTGAAGTGGTACCTCAGAGTAGTTTTAATTTGCATTTCTTTAATCGATAGTGATTTAAGAGCATTTTTCATGTGACTATAGATGGCTTTGATTTCTTCATTTAAAAATTGAATGTCCATATCATTTGATCATTTATCAACTGGGGCATGACTGTTACTCTGATAAATTTGACAAAGTTCTTTATATATCTTAGAAATGAGGCCTCTATTACAGTGGCTGTAAAATTTGTACTTCCCTTTTAATCTCATTTGCATTGGTTTTGTTTGTCCAAATACTTTTTTTAAAAAAACATATAATGTAATCAAAGTTGTCAATTTTGCATTTTATAATGTTCTCTAATTCTTCTTTAGTTATAAATTCCTCCTTTTCCCAAAGATCTGATAAACAAGGGTAAGATTCAAACAATACTCAATCCCTTCTTTCCCTGTACATTAATAGGTCTTTTGTATCTATTCATGTGATCTAATCTAGCTATTCTTTCTTTCCCCTTTGTCTTTTTCCAGTACAATTTTTTTCACCCTTTGATTTTTTAAATATTATATCAAAGTCAACATATACCCACACTCTTTCTTTATGTATACACCTTCTAACTGTCCTAATAGAGATGCAGTTGACCAGAGTTATAAGGATTTTCTCCTTTGTAGGGATGTAAACAACTAATTTTATTGCATAACAAATGTTTTCCTTTCCTGTTTATCTTTTTATGTTTTTCTTGAGTCTTGTATTTAAAAATTTAATTTTTTTCACCTGTTTTTTTAATCAGAAAAGTTTAAAAGTCCCTTATTTCATTGAATGTTTATGTTTTCCCCTCAAAAATTATGATCTATTAAATAAAATAATTAATAGAAAAATTTTAATGTTTCTAGGCCATTGATTATTAGTTGTAATCTAAGCTTGTGTAAGCTCATTTGAGTATCAGGATGTCATATACCACACGCTACCATCTTTTAATGTAAAAGACATATATATAATTTGACTGATTCTTTTTTCATTTTTAACCTTTTCTTTTTAAAATATATTCATAAATAACCTTCAAAATTCATGCCTGCAAAATCCCGTGTTCCGATTTTTTCTTTCTTCCTTCCTTCTTCCCTCTCACTTAGAATCAAGTAATCTGATATATATTAAGTACATGCAAGTCTTCTAAACATATTTCCACAATCATCATGCTACACAAGAAAAATCAGATCACAAAAGGGAAAAAATGAGAAAGAAAACAAAAAGCAAGTAAACAATAACAAAAAATTTAGAACACTATGTTGTGATCCACACTCAGTCCCCACAGTCCTTTCTCTAGATGCAGGTGGTTCTCTTGAATCTGAAGTCCATTGGCACTGGCTTGAATCAATTCACTGTTGAAAAGAGCTATGTCCAACAAAACTGATCATCACATAATCTTTTTGTTGCTGTGTACAATGCTCTCTTGGTTCTACTCACTTCATTAAGCAGCAATTTATGTAAGTCTCTCCAGGCCTTTTTTGAAATATTCCATAACTTATTCAGCCATTCTCCAACTGATGGACATTCACTCAGTTTCCAGTTTCTTGCCACTACAAAAAGGGCTGCTACAAACATTTTTGTACATGTGGGTGCGTTTCCTTTTTTGTGATCTCTTTGGGATACAGGCCCTGTAAAGAAGCTGCTGGATTGAATGGAAAGTTTTTAATAGCCCATTGGGCATAGTTCCATATTGTTCTCCAGTATGGTTGGGTCAGTTCAGAACTTAACTAACAATGTATTAGAGTTCCACTTCTTTTCCACATCCCCTCCAATATTCATCATAATCTTTTTTCTCATATTTGACTGATTCTTGATCTCATAAAATTATTAGCTTTCACTTGCCCAATTCTAATTTTTAATCATTTTTTCAATTAGTTTTTGTACCTCCTTTTCTACTTGGCCAGTTCTAGTTTTTAAAAAGTTGTTGTTGTTGTTGTTTTTCCAGTGGATTGTTTTTCTTCAGGCAACTTTTGTGCTGCTTATTTCTTACTATTGACTTTTTTTTTTTCATAATGCTCCTGCACAACCCTCATTTCTTTCCCTAATTTTTCTTATAACTCTTACTTGATTTTTATCTTACTTTATCCTTTTTGATCTTTTCCAAAAGAATATTTTGAGCATGAGACCCACTCATACCCCTCTTTCAGGCTTCTTAGGTATGCATTTTGCCAGTGCAATCCTCTTCTGAGTTTGTGTTCTGATCATTGTCAACATAGATGATTTCTAATTTTTATAAAGTTGAATCCTGTTCCTAAGGCAAAAAGGACACTGCCCCAACTTCTTTTCTGTGGGACAGGGTCCTGTTGATCTTTCTACACTGTGATTGTAGATGTTGACAGCTTACCCATTCTGCTTGGTTGGTCTGACCTATTTGCACTTGTTCTGCTGGAGCTTCAAAGCTACCAATCAGTTTTCTGAACTGGAACTAGAGGTCTCATGAGTGGCTTGTTGTGTCATAGACCTGATGAGTCAGGGTGTTCAGCAGGTGATTGGCTAAGAGTCTTTGCACTCCTCTTTCATCCAAATGAAACAGAAGTCTCCCTTTCCTGGAGTCCTTTTAAGTTATCTTAAGCTGAAAGTTTGTTCACTTTGATTCATCATTCCAGAGTCCATTTAGAATCTTGATTTAGTGTTGTTTGAAAAAGCTCAACCAACTTCCTAACTTCTCTCTGCCAATTTGTTTCTTCCCTGTTCTTGAATTCTTGCCCTAATCTCCATCTATCAGGATTATCTAACTGTTCTACTCTACCTCCTACTTCTCCTCCATCTTCATGCCATAGTTTAAGGTTCTGAAGGCCTAAATTATCAATACCTTCGTTGACATCTCAAAACAGAACATTAGGTATCTCAAATCCCTGGGGCTGAGGACAAGAGCACTATATTGACGAATGTTTGCTACAACTACTTGAACTTTCTGATTACACAGGGACTTTCTCAAGATGGAAATTATATACCACTTTAACAGAAGCATCAAAGATAAAAATGACATTTAATGTTTCTATCCTTGAAAAAAATTCTGATTTCAAAATTAACATTAATTTGTAAATGAGGAGATTCTTAAGAGCTGAAGCTTCTAATGCTCACAATTCTTAGTTTTTGCATGATTTGTATAGATGAACTGCAAATAAAGATGTCTGATTTCAATTTACTTTATAACCTTTTTTTCTTAATTTAATTTCTATATCTGGAAGAAATAAACAGAATGGACCCTTAAAATGCTGTTACTTAGGAGTTTCAGACTGACAGATAATTTGAAGAAAGTAATAAAATCCAGATTTTTATCTCCCTTCTAAGTATTTGGAGGGGGAACTAGTGGTAGAAACTAGTTGGAGACTAATTGATCAATTTATATAGCTGGGATCAGCATTTTCCACTTTCTTCCTTATCCTATAATAAGAGGGTTGCTTCATACAGACTTCCAAAGAGAATACATGTGGTCTGCAAAATAAACAGCACTGCAGACTATTCATCCTTACGCTGCATAAAACAATGTCCTACTTTAGATATTATTAAAGGTAACTCACTTGATTGAAATTTCAAGTACTTCCTCTATTTACTCAGGGTGTTAATTCCTTGCAATTTGTGAAAAAGAATGTCCTACATTACTTGTAATTCTCTTCATTCATGTGTCTTCTATTCTCTTAGAAGAAAAAAAAATGACATTTGGTAATGACTATTTTATGGGAAAATGGCTTTTTGTCTTAGCTTTTGTGATGTGCAAGAAAATTAAATAGTATGAAGATATGTGGGTAAAGGCGATCAATAAATATGAATTCATTAAGGACCAAGCATCTGTCAAGCACTGCAAATATGAAGATAAAAAATGAAAAAAGTCAAGTCAAAAAGAGTTTGGTTTATTTAAAACCTACTATGTGCCAGACATTGTGTTAAGCACTGAGGATTCAGAGAAAGGCAAAGCAAAGCCTGTTTTGAAGGAGTTCACATTTAAATAGAGAATAATAGAGAACATAATAGAGAAGACAACATGCAAACAATTATGCACAAGCAGATCTACAAACAAGAAACAATCTGCATTGTAAGGAACTTATGTTTTTGTTTGTTTTGTTTTTTCTATGAAGCTTTTTATTTTTATTTTCAAAACATATGCTTGGATAATTTGACAACATTGATCCTTGCATAGCTTTGTGTTTTAGATTTTCTCCTCCTCCCCCCCCCAAGATGGCAAGCAATTCAATATATGTTAAACATGTTAAAATGTATACAATTTTCTTGCTGCACAAGAGAAATCAGATAAAAAAAAAAGAAAGAAAGTAAATGAGTAAGAAAACAAAATGCAAGTGAATAACAACAAAAAGAGTGAGAATGGTATGTTGTGATCCACCTTCAGTTCCTACAGCCCTCTCTCTGCGTGTAGATGGCTCCCTTTATTATAAGATCATTGGAACTGGTATCAATCATCTCATTGTTGTAAAGAGTCACGTTCATGAGAATTGATCATCATATAATATGGATGTTGTCATGTAAATGACCTCTTGGTTCTGCTCATTTCACTTAGCATCAGTGCATGTCAGTCTCTCCAGGTCTCTCTAAATATTCATCTTCCTGATCATTTTTTATAAAAATAATATTCCATAACATTCATATACCATAACATATTCAGCCAATTTCCAACTGATGGGTATTCACTTAGTTTCCAGGAACTTATGTTCTAATGAGAAAGGTAACAGGTCATGTATCAAGGTGGAATTGATAGATGCAGTAAATGATAATGAGTCAAAATATGTGAGTATAAACTAATTCTATACTTTAAACCTTATTCCAAATACATTTCTTCTCATTTATTGCTGAATGGTAATGTTGGTTATCACAGAAAAGCCAATAACAAGTTATGAACATAGTTTTTGACACTTTTCTGGGTTATTCAGTGGATAATAGCAGTTCTAGTGATGGCTCTAATATGATAATGGACTTCACTGAAAATATGCTTTCTTGCTTAGGAATATTTCAAGATTTGTTAATTAGATTTTTCTTGAGGTCCATGGCTAAATTTTCTTTTTCCATTTGTTCTTAGTTGAAATCACACAACTTCTTAATCCTGTCTTGTTAACATCTTACAATGTGTTCATATTCTTATTGATAATGCCCCTGACCTAAATCAAGAAAATAAGAAATATTATTTGCTTGCAAACTACATAATTCTGTGTATTTATGTATGGGAAATGAACTGGATAACTAGATAAATTGGTGGACCAGTCCTGCTAGCCAGTAAATTTGTGATCTTTTTTCCTAGACAGAGCTTTCACTGGTCAGTCTCCCTATTATATATATTATTGACAGACTTCTCAATCTCTCTTCTAAAGACCTCAAGGAAAATTACTTAGAGCCCTTGTAAGAAGGAGTTTGAAAAATAACTTTCTCCTCTATTGCCAAAATAAATAAATAAATAAATGGAAGTTGTCCTCCTTGGTAATAGAATCAAATGGAACATATTTCAAAGAATACAAGACTATTTAAAGGAAAAGTTTCCTTAAATTTGAAAGTCAAACCTTTTTTTTTTTTATTATTCAGATATACAAATTAAGGTGAATCTTACTGATCTCTTGAAAAATGCTCTCCAGGTTTTTTTTTTGTTTTTGTTTTTGTTTTTTTGGAGGGCAAGGCAGGTGGGGTCATGGCCATCAGACTAATACTTTTTATTGTCACTTCTGGATTTATTTTCCAAGTTGCCTGCTTTTCCAATGAGATATTTCATATTTTCTTGCATTTTTCATTATTTTTAGTTTGACTTATTCTTTCTGTCTCATGGAGTAATTAGCTTCCATTTGCCCTATTTTAGTTTTTAATGTGTGATTTTTCTTCAGTTAACTTTTGTTTCTCTCTTTCCATTTGGTTAATTCTATTTCTGAAGGTGTTTTTTTTTCAATCATTTATTTTTCCATGTTTTTTCAAGCTGCTAACTCTCTTATATACATCTCATCTTTTTTTCTGATTTTTCTTCTACCTCTCTTATTTGTCTTTTAAAATCTTTTATAAGCACTTCTAAGAAGCCTCTTTGGGCATGAGACCAATTCATATCACTCTTTGAGAGTTCCTCTGTGGACATTTTGTCCTTGTCTGAATCATTGTTTTGGTCTTCCCTGTCACCATAGTAGCTTTCTATGGTCAAGGGTTTTTATGTTTCTTGCTCATTTTCTTTCCTTTTCTTTTAGTATTTCCTTTTTTTTTTTTTTTTTAACTTTTAAGGTAGAGCTTTGCTCCTGAGGTAAAGAGGGCACTGTCCCAAGTTTCCTGTGTAGTGCTGAGCTTTCCCAGAGCCTATTTGAACTGTACTGAATACTCTTCTCACCCCAGAGAGACTGACATTTCTTGAAGTTTGTTCAGCCTATCTTGAGCTGGAGAGAGGTTTCATTCCATCAGACTCTGTTCAGAGGCTTAGTTTCACGTCATTTTTGAGGGAAGCTGGGAGAGTTCGAGCAACTGCCTGGCTTTACTCCACCATTTCTGCTCCATGCACTTGTCCGATTTCTCTTTCTTGTCCTGTATTCATTCATCATGTAGGTTACACCCATTCAATGTGGGCATAGAACAAGACCCTGTTTTGCCTCCCCCTTTTGTTTTCCCTCTCCACAATCTATCAATCCTATTAACTGAAGTCTCAGCAAATAATTCAGAGAGCTGTTCATTTTCCTAAGCTCCAACACTACATATTGTGAGAGAACTGTTTATTGAACATTTTCAACTGTATCTTGTTAGTATCTGAAGCTTAGCATATTCAAAACATTAATCAATCAAAAAACATTTTTAAATGTCTACTATATATCAAGTACTGTGCTAGATTCCAGAGTTAAGATATAAAACATGAAACAACTACCATTTTGTGGACATTTATATTGTAACAGGGGAACTATTAAATACTTACATGTGGATATACTGAATAAATATCTGGGGAATAATTACAAGAAAGTAAACACAAGGGAATTATGGAGGCAAGACATACTTAGTTGAGAGGACCAGGAAAGACTATTTAGAAGGTGGTATTTGAATTGCAAATAAAAGGAAGAAATTCTATGAGGCAGAGGTAAAATGAAAGCCTATTATAGGTTTCAGTAATGACCAGTGTAAGGGCATGGAGATAGAAAACGGAGTGCTTAGTATGAGGAAGACAGAATTTACTTTGGCTAGATCTCACAATGTGATAAATGGAGAAAAGTACAATTACCATTGATCAGTAGTTTGGGGCTAGTAAGGGCTTTAACAGCTAAACAGAGTCAGTCATTGAATGAGTAGGGATATGACATAGATCTATAAGTCAGGAAAATATCTTCAAAGCATGAAAGATGAACTGGAATGGTTAGAGATTTGAAGCAAGAATATTGAAATGATCTAAGCAAAAATTGAGGAAGATTAAAATGAAAGTAACCAGCATACTCATTGTTTTTCTTATCAAATTTGCCCCTTCTTTGGAACTTCCCTATTACTTTTGTACACACTGCGACTAATCCTCCTAATCATGCAGGTTTGGAACCTCATCATTTTCAATTCTTCACTCTCCTTTCACCCCATATATTCAATTAATGGTCAAATCTTGTAATTTATTTCCTCATAGCATCTCCCATATATATCCCCAATCCTCTGTTTTCTGCATGCATGCAGCTACTACTCATTTCAAGTTAAAGGGACCTTAGAGAGAAGACAGTCCAACTATCTCATTTTATATTAGTTAATACAATGGAGAAACCAAAACATAATTAATTCCCTTTGTGAATGAGTTCATTTTTGTAACATCTGAGAGACATTTTATAGGGCCTCATAAATTAAAAAATACTAAGACTCACAGGAAAATAGGTCTATTGATGCCAATTACTTTTATGGATTCCTTCACATTTATTCAACAGTCAGTATTGGTGATCTTGCCTGGTGATTTGAAATATCACGTATATGTAATGCAAATAAAACTGGTCATTATAGCTGCAACATATATAAGGCTTTCAGTAGCTCTCAGTAGAACAGTTAGATGAATAAAGACAATACCCAAATTAGTAATAGGATGTTTCAAAAGTACATTCATAAGTCTCTTTGGAATTCAAAGAACATTTTACCTTATTACATGCAGTGGTTAGGTGATATAGAACAGCTATTCTTGTATTTCATTTATGTTGAATAAGATATAAATGGTGTTTGTAGAAAGCACTCAGATTTCTGTATGCTGGGAACAATTTGTACAAGTCACCACTACATAAACCATTCAATTTGAAATGATATTTCAAGTCATCAAAGATCAATGATTTTGTTATTTTGTCCATTAATATAGTATACTGAGACCCCACCATTTATTAGGTTAACTTCAATAGTTGCTTGTGACCAAAATATCCCTCATTCTATAATTGGTTTGAGATAGAAGGTCTACAGATTTACTTGAATTAGTTTTCAGATAATAGGTGAAGCGAAAGTCCGGTTTATTGAATCCATGCGTTCATACTTTCCTACTTGTAAGAGGCTGCATATTTGAGTTCAATATTTGTGAGTCCTGTATCAGTTCTACACTATTATGAGGTATCAGAGTGGACTTTGGTAGGGATATATTGATGTTGCATGCTATAGAATGATCTCCCAAAGTATGCACTGATCTGCATAACCCTTTTCTTTTATTTACAAGTTTTATCCTCCATTAAAATTTAACTCACTTAAGCCACATGTGCAAAAAATATTTGTAACAGTTTTTTTGTGGTAGCAAAGAATTGGAAAATGAGTAGATTATCCATCAGATAATGAATGAATAAGTTGTGATATATGAAGGTAATGGAATATTATTGTACTATAAAAAATGATAAGCAAATTGTTCTGTAAGAAATGACCAGCAGGATGATTTCAGAGAGGCTTGGAGAGACCTACCTGAACTAATACTAATAAAATGAGCAGAACCAGGAGATCATTAAACACAGCAACAACAAGACTATATGATGATCAATTCTGATGAACATGGCTCTCTTCACCAATGTGATGATTCAAATCAGTTCTACTTGTTCAATGATGAAGAGAGTCATCTACATCCAGAGAGAGAACCATGGGAATAAAGTGTGGATTACAACATAGCATTCTCACTCTCTTTGTTATTACTTGGTTGCATTTTGTTTTATTTTTTCAGTTTTTCTTTTTCTTCCTTCTTAATATGATTTTTCTTGTTCAGCAAAATAACTGTATAAATATGTATACATATATTGGATTTAACATGTATTTTAACATATTTAACTTGTATTGGACTACCTGCCAGCTAGGGGAGGAGGTAGAGGGAAGGAGGGGAAAATTTGGAGCAAAAGATTTTGCAAGGGTCAATGCTGGAAAAATTACCCATGCGATTTTTTTTTTAAATTAAAAGCTTTAATTAAAAAATGTGATGATTATATTAACACCCAGGATACCTTAGAATCAGCCAGAGTCAAGATAAGCAAAAGTCCTTAGTCTTTATTTTTGGTCTTTAGGGGTAGGAGTGAACAGGATGGAAGCAGAATCTCCACCACCTCCTTCTTCTTTATCCACCACAAAATAGCTCTTTAAAGTTTACAAAACCCTTTATTAAAGACTCTCTCATTTGATCTTTGCAACATCTTTGAGAAATAATTGCTTTTATTTTTCCCATTTTGCAGATGAAAAAACTGAGGCAGATAAAGGTTAAATGACTTTCTCATGGTCCTAATGTAAGTGTCTGAGTGATTTGAACTTATATCTTCTAGCCTTTAAACCTAACACCCTATTCAATTAAAATTCAAAAAACATAATTGTCCATCTATATAATATGATCATATGCTAATTTGTTGATTGATTGTTGATTGATTTATTTTTGATACATAGGATGTTGATATTGATATTCCAGAGGGTTTTATGACATCTCATAGCCAGAATCTGAAAAATCTCTGGCATATCCAAGAGGATGGGAACAAAGAGTGTCACCAAGTATTCAGCAATTATCAGCCTTTTTGACATAATACCAAGAATTTAGCTATATGTATTTTTTTTTACTTTTGATGGAAGTATAGTCTAATCAGTCAAAGATTAATAATCATTACATATCTATTATGCATCAGAAACTGAACTAACCCCTCATGTTTAAAAAAAAAGAAAGAAAGAAAGAAAAAACAATTATCATTCTCTTAAGGAGTCTGAAATCTAATGAGGGAGATAAGATGAAAGATAAAAATAACTGCAGGGTAAATTGGAGATAATGTTCAGAGTGAAGAAACATTAAGGAAAAAAGAAAGTCTTTTTGCTGAAGATAAGATTTTAATTAGCACTTGAAGGAAGCCAGAGATTTAAGGAGGTAGAAATAAGAAGAGAGAGCAATACAGGAATGGAAGACAGAAAGACAATCAATGAAAATGTCCAAAGTTGGAAAATTGAGTGCTTTGTTCAGGGAATAATAGGAAATCCAGTGTCACTGGTTTATCAAGTATTTTGGGGGAGGAGAAAAGGGGGGAGCCTGTGATGGGATAGTGGTGAATAAAATATTAAAAAATAAAAAAGGTAGGAGGGAGAGTCCAGTAAACAGAACTCTCTCCAGAAACAAAAACCAATATGTAAGAGCACAACCTCAGAGAAAGTGACCTGTATAATTAAAATCACCAGAGTTGCTCTAATACTCAAGTTTTAGCTGATTCATTTGCCTTTCTCCTTATAAGACAATCAGTTTTTTTTAATTGCTATCAAGTTTATATGTTTCTCTAGAATTATGTGAGATCATGCACTAAAGTTTATATATCTACTCACCAAACACCTCACAGTGTATATTTTTTCTTTGTGATATGGAGAAATCTAAAACTTTCTTGATAAAGAATGCAATAAGGTAGGGAGAACTGGGGTATTCTCATTTTCCATTTATTTGACTTTTCTAATTCTGCATAAAGTGCTTTGCAAGGCACAATCTTGTATAATCCTCCACTAAAAATGGAAATCTGTTATGAATTGTGCAATATTTATGGATTTAAAAATGGGAATTAGATGCTTATTAAATCTAGCTCCATCCTCTTATGATATATGGCAATAGCTAGGCTTGATGACCCAATTTTTTTTAAATCAATGATTACTATGGAGACATAAACTATCTTTTTGGAATAAGTTCAAGGACTCAGGTGGTGTACATATAAATTAGGTCATGTGTGGAGAGTTTGGTGGAACTAAATACAAGTCCAGTGACACTCTTGTTGCATATCTGGGACAAACCCTACACATTTTCTTTATTCTCCAATGGCCTAATGATAATCAAATCAAGAACTCTTGAAACTGATCTAATGATTATTAATTGCTAACCACTCGATAGTGTCTCCATTGTAATTTACTTCTTGTATAGTCCCTCTCAGTGCTGTATAATATCCGGTGATATCCTATGCCCTAGATTTCCCTTCTTTAAATTAGTCCATTTCCCTATGTACATGGTGCCCTGTGGTTTAATTTCTGGACTTAAAACATTATTTCTCAGCTTTCCTGCATGGATGAAGGTGTCGCTATGACAGGATGTCCCCTGTATGCCCAGCATGTGTGTCACATGATACCCCATTCCCCCATGAGACAATCATAGGCTATGGTGGGTCCATCATGATAGCCCACCTTTTGGCCTCTGTTGCCAGTCCTGATTTTATGTAACACAAACCCATATATATATAAAGCATCCTGTTAGTGGTCTTGGGAGCACATCTTCTCCTCCTTTTGGATCAGTTCACAACTCCACCAACAATATATTAGTATCCTAGTTTTCTCATATCCCCTCCAAAATTAATCAGTATCTTTTCATGTCATCTTATCCAATCTTAGAGGAATGTAGAGCTACCTCAAAGTTGTCTTAATTTGTACAAAATAAGATATTTTTGTACCTGCCAAGAAAAAGCCCAGGAACTATATGAACAAAATATTTTTCCCACAAATAAAGTCAGATGTAAACAATTGGAAAAATATCAATTGCTCATGGGTAGGACAAGTTAAAGCAATAAAAATGAGAATTCTATCAAAATTGGTCTACTGGTTTAGTGCCATACCAATCAAAATGCCAAAAATGTTGTATAGAGCAAGAAAAAATAATAACAAAATTTATCTGGAAGAACAAAAGGTCTAGAGTATCGAGTGAATTAATTTTCGAAAGTACAAAGAATGGTGATCCAGCAGTATCAGACCTAAAACTCTATTATAAAGCAGCAGTAATCAACACCATATTATCTAAAAAATAGAGTGATAGATTAGTGGAATAGGTTTGACACAATAATCAATGACTTTAGTAATTTAGTAGTTGATATACTACCAAACCCCAGCTTCTGGGATAAGAATTCACTATTTTACAAAAATTGCTGGCAAAGCTGGAATATAATATGTCAGAAACTCAGTATAAAGTTATACCTCACATCCTACACCAAAAAAGGTCAAAATAGGTACATGATTTGGGTATAAAGTGTAATACTATAAACAAATTAAGCAATAATTTCCTTTTCAGATATTTGGAGAAGGAAGAAACTAGGCGACATTATGAAATCCAAGATTAAAAAAGAAGTGCAAAACTGGGAACAAATATTTACATCCAGTATTTCTGATATATGTCTCATTTCTAAAATATATAAAGAAATGTGTCAAATTCATAAGAATATAAGTCATTCTCCAATTGATAAATGATGAAAGGATAAGAATAGACAATTTTCAGACGTCAAAATTAAAGTTATCTATAATCATATGAAAAATGCTCTAAATCACTTTTGATGAAGGCAAATTAAAACAACTCAAGTACCACCTCACACCTCTCACACTGGCTAAAATGACAAAAAAAAAATAACAAATATTGAAGAAAGTGTGGGAAAACTGGCATATTAATGCACTGTTAGTGGAATTGTGAAATGATCCAACTGTTCTGGAGAGCAATTTAAAACTATGTCCAAATGACTATAAAACTGTGCATACCCTTTGACTCAGCAGTGCCATTAATGGGCCTGTATTCCAAGGAAATCATAAAGGAGAGAAAAGTACTCACGTGCAAAAATGTAGCAGCTCTGCAAAAATGTAGCAGCTCTTTTGGTGGGAGAAAAGAACTGGAAAATGAGCAGATGTCCATCAACTGGGGAATGTTTGAATAAGTTGTGGTATATGAAGATTTGAATTCTTATTGTTCTATAAAAATGATTCACCAGTTTATTCTAGAAAGGCCTGGAAAATTTTACATGAACTGTTGCTGTCAGAAAGAAGCAGAAACAAGAATACATTGTACACAGTGACAGCAAAATTGTGTGATCATTGGCTATTAAAGTCTTTTTTCTTCTTAGTACTTCATTAACCCCAGGCAACCCCAATAAACTTTGGATAAAAAATTCCAAAGAGAAAGGAGAATTATGGATATTGAATGTAACTCAATACATGTTATATTCACTTTTTTTCTGTTTTTATTTTCTCTTGTGGTTTTTCTCTTTTGTTCTGATTTTTCTCTCCCAACATGATTTATAAATAAATGTGTATTTAAAAAGTTAATATATATGTATAATTGAAAAAGAAATTTAAATATTGATTTGTTTACTTCTATATTCTGTTGTTTTACCAAGCTTCCATTTCATACTTCAGTGTGTATGATTCCAGTTTGTGAAAGTAAGTTGAATTTTTTTAAATGAAATTTGTTCATCATCTTTGAAAGGGACTACAATATCTCAGCACATGGGTCCAAAATTCTGCCTTGAATACACAACCCTGATATTCAAGCATCTTTGAATATACCAAAAAGAATACAAAATGTGCATTCATTTGTGCCACTTCATGGTTCAGCTGAAATGTTTCTCAAAGCACTCGAAATGGCTCAAAGGATACTGTGCTCAGTCTATATTTCAAAACACCTGCTCATGTTTCTCAAAACAGAGGGTATTATATATGTCAGCATGTTGTAAGACAAGAATCAACAATAATATTACTCCAAATAACCTTCAAGTATAAATATAAACTTGAAAATTAAATCTCAAAATCTTTACTGGTCAGGAAAATCTAAGGATGATAAAAGAGAAGTAAATAACATATCTATGGATATTGATATAGATATTGATAGATAAATTCACACATATACAAATACACCCATACATATATGCATATTCATGTTTATAAACATAGGTACACACTCAAATATACACATCTCTCTAAGTATATGTATATAAATGGAAAGAGAAAAATACAAAGAGAGACACAGAGAGAAAACATATAAAATATTTGGAAAAAGAATAGATGGTTTTAAAAGGATATCTTACTTCCATAACCTACTGAGACATTTTTGTTCCCCAAGTGTATCTTTTCTCTAAATTTGGAATTGCTTTTATTCACACGTGTAGTGTGCGTGTGTGTGGTGTGTGTGTGTGTGTGTGTTTGTGTGTATTTGTGTGTGTGTGTGTGTGTGTGTGTGTGTGTATGGGTGTGACATAGCTAAAAAGATCAAGGTCTTCCATTGCTTCCAGGGCCATCTCCACTCTTTCTGATCTAAATCTGGCCAGTGGACTCAGATGTCTCTGGAGGGGAAAGTGAGGCAAGTGACCTTTCACAGCCTTCCCTCACTTAAATACAATTCACTTGCATATCATGGTATCACCTGTATGATATTATGATCTTCTTTGAGAATTAAGGATAAACAATTTTGTTTATATGTTCTGTATACCTTAAAGTAACTGGATGGCACAGTGCATAGAGCACCAGATCTGGAATCAGGAAAATCTGAGTTCAAAACTGTACTAGCTGTGTACCATTGGCCAAGCTATTTAACCCTGTTTGCTTCAGTTTTCTCATCTCTATAATGTGCAAACCATTAAAGTATATCAAATAATCATACCAAATAGGGTCATGAAAAAAGACAAAAGTAAAAGTTCTTTATGATTTCCATCTACCCAATAAATACAGTGATACTCTGATCAAATTCAGCTCTGAAAGCAAAAGAAAATCTGTAAGTCATCTTTGTTATATCTTCACCTGATTTTATGAAGGTATCAGAAGTTTCAGTCACCCTAAGACCTTATGTGGCAGGTGCTTTCCTGAATAACTATTAGTTAGTACAATTAAGAAAACAGTTCAATGGAACTATAAAAGGAGACAGGTGCTATTATAATTCTTATAAAAAACTTAACTTGTTTTTCTTTTTTATTGAGGTTACCTCTAAGCAGATTTTTTCAAAGTACAAATGATTTAGATTTGAATTCTTTAAAATGACTTCTATATTGGGCTACCACAGTTTTGTGTTTTGATAACATCATGTCCAAAGAGGTAATTAGAGTGCTTTGGGATGATTTTGAGTAATGCATTTTGGTAAATGTGATTAGCAGTGGGTAACTTGGATGTCTTTACTAGTATTCTCCATTTCCTTATGTGTGTTTCCTGAGGGGAAATCTTGTCCACTAGACCATAGTTTAAAGTGCATTCGTGAATATAACCAGTGGCTTGGGAAATGATGACTCTATACCTTGAAGGCAATGACAAATATGTTTTTAACAATATTTTCTGAGCCCTTCACTAGCACCTCAGGTGCCCCTATTTCAGAGGTTAAAGATTCATGTAATCAGAAATTAAGGAACTATAATATTTAGAGGAAATGATATAGCTATTACTAGCAGAACTTTTCTGGTGTATATCCATAACTTAGTGATGTTGGAAATCATAGTATGAGAGATATTTATGAGGGAAGGGATTTGGAGGAACAAGTGATTTCCTTTTCTAGAAGATAATGCTCAAATTGTCAGGACTGATAATAAAAACAGCTTATAGTCATTATTATAATTATTATTTTTTGACTGACTAAAATTCAAATTAAATAAAACTATGTTTGTGGGTATAGGAATGGACATGTGTGTATGAAATGAAGAAGAAGGATTTATTATGAGCTTTCTGTTTGTGAGGCATCAATTGAGAGACAGACAAAAATATACAGAGAATCATAGAGACATATAAACAAAAGAAAATATATAACATGAAAGAAACAAAGTGGCAGGAGTGGCAAAGAGTGGGGTGAGTGTTGAAAAAAAATTGACCATAAAGTTTTCATTGTTTCATTTTTCTTCATGGTATTTCTAGGATCACTGACTCATTAATACTTTTCATATTTTATAATTTAATACTCATGGTCACAGAATCTTAGAAGCCATCCAGTCCAACCAATACCTAAACAAGTTTCCCAAATACCCATCAAAGTTTTGCTTGAAGACTTCTATTGTTAAAGAACTGTCATTCAAGTTAGCAATCATTTAAAGAATAATTTTTTGTTGTTGCTAATGGCGTAAGACCTTCTTTGTTTAAAACTTAGCCTGACCTTTTAAAAAAAATGTGCACCAAGGAAAATGCATAAATTTCACTGCCTATCATTAATGATTTATATGCTTTTCTATCTTTGAGATTTTTGTAATTATCTTTTAGTAATTTTCAGTTTGGGTGGAAAGTTTGGGTGTATTGCACTCAAACACATATACACCATTCAGCCTCCATCGAAAGAAAAACCTGTAAAGCATAAAAGGGAACAACAATGAATGATAACTGGCAAAGCAACAGAAATTCACACAAAATTATTCTAGATTGCAGCTGTCAAGGTGAATTAAGAGGTGAGACTAGAAAAAAATAATAAAATTCATCTGGAAGAACAAAAGGTCATGAATATCAAGGGAATGAATGAATGGGAAAAAAGATGTTAAGAAAAGATAACAATGAATGTTGGAGGGGATGTGGGAAAACTGGAACACAAATACATTTTTGGTGGAGTTGTAAAAAAAAAAATCCAGCCATTTTGGAGAGCAATTTGGAATTATGCCTAAAGGGCTATCAAAATATACATACCCTTTGATCCAGTAGTGTTTCTACTGGGTTTATATCCCAAAGAAATCATAAAGGAGGAAAAGGGATGCACATGGGCAAAAATGTTTGTGGCAGCCCTTTTTGTAATGGCAAGAAACTAGAAATGCAGTGGATGCTCATCAGTTAGAGAATGGCTGAATAAATCATAGTATATGAATGTTATGGAATATTATTGTTCTGTAAGAAAATATCAGCAGAATGATTTCAGAGACATCTGGAGAGACTTACACGAACTGATGTTAAGTAAAATGAGCAGAACCAGGAGATCATTGTACGTGGCAACAAGATTATACAATGATCAATTCTGATGGACATGGCTCTTTTCAATAATGAGATGATTCAGGCCAGTTCCACTGATCTTA
This sequence comes from Antechinus flavipes, assembly GCF_016432865.1. Lineage (NCBI taxonomy): Eukaryota > Metazoa > Chordata > Mammalia > Dasyuromorphia > Dasyuridae > Antechinus > Antechinus flavipes. Next base: position 436,142,630 of record NC_067398.1, read on the forward strand.
TGATGAAGAGAGTCATCTACACCCAAAGAAAAGACTGTGGGAACTGAGTATGGATCATAACATAGCATTTTTACTTTTTTATTGTTGTTTGCTTGCATTTTGTTTTCTTTCTCATTTTTTCCTTTTTGATATAATTTTTCTTGTGCAGAAAGATAATTGTATTAATAGGTATACATATATGGATTTAACATATATTTTAACATATTCAACATACATTAGATTACTAGTTGTTGGAATCCTTACTAACTGCTAAGTAATTAGAGTTGATCTAATCTTACAAGAAGTTGTTTTGGCCAGAACCTGAAACAAGGTACTAAGTAGAACTAATCAAGACAAGGCTTGTGTTCCCACCTTTACTCATTGGACTCCACAAGTATGCTAGCTTCAAAAAGTACACTTTCTACACCACACCTTAAAGCTCTTTGGGCCAGAGAGCACTATGGGAGAAAACCCATAATCCCATTCTCTCAGAAGTTTCACATATAAGGCGAGACAGCCATTCCAGAATACATTTTTTCCTCTTGGCTGGCTGATCGCGCTGGACTCGAAAGGAACGACTCTTGTGCAGAGAACACTTTAACGGATTTCAGTGGAGCTACACCAGAAGCCCTCTCTCCGCGGCAAGTTGGTGGCTGGGCTCCCCAGAAGGAGATAAGAGAGACCTTCCATTTCTGTCTTGGTTGGAGGCAGAAGAAAGCAGAGGCAGAGGCTGAAGGACAGAACCTTTGGATTTGGAGACATCCGAAGGGCTCGAAGCCTCTAAACGGCTGTGCCTTTGAGAAGAACTAACTCCAACATTTGAACTCTAACATTGAAGAAAGCAGAGGCAGAGGCTGAAGGACAGAACCTTTGGATTTGGAGACATCGGAAGGGCTCCAAGCCTCTAAACCGGCTGTGCCTTTGAGAAGAACTAACTCCAACATTTGAACTCTAACAACTAGTCATCTAGGGGAAGGGATAAGAGGAAGGGGAGGAAATTTGGAACACGAGGTTTTGCAAGGGTTAATGTTGAAAAATTATCCATGCATATGTTTTTGAAAATAAAAATCTTTAATAAAAATAAATCAATTCAATTCAATTTTTAAAAAAGTAATGATGAGCAAGTAAGAAAGATGAGCAGAAAAACCTGAACAGCTACATGAATTAATGCTGAGTGAAGTGAGCAGAACTAGGAGAACATTGTACGTGGCAACAAGATTATACAATGATCAATTCTGATGGACATGGCTCTTTTCAATAATGAGATGATTCAGGCCAGTTCCACTGATCTTATGATGAAGAGAGTCATCTACACCCAAAGAAAAGACTGTGGGAACTGAGTATGGATCATAACATAGCATTTTTACTTTTTTATTGTTGTTTGCTTGCATTTTGTTTTCTTTCTCATTTTTTCCTTTTTGATATAATTTTTCTTGTGCAGAAAGATAATTGTATTAATAGGTATACATATATGGATTTAACATATATTTTAACATATTCAACATACATTAGATTACTAGTTGTTGGAATCCTTACTAACTGCTAAGTAATTAGAGTTGATCTAATCTTACAAGAAGTTGTTTTGGCCAGAACCTGAAACAAGGTACTAAGTAGAACTAATCAAGACAAGGCTTGTGTTCCCACCTTTACTCATTGGACTCCACAAGTATGCTAGCTTCAAAAAGTACACTTTCTACACCACACCTTAAAGCTCTTTGGGCCAGAGAGCACTATGGGAGAAAACCCATAATCCCATTCTCTCAGAAGTTTCACATATAAGGCGAGACAGCCATTCCAGAATACATTTTTTCCTCTTGGCTGGCTGATCGCGCTGGACTCGAAAGGAACGACTCTTGTGCAGAGAACACTTTAACGGATTTCAGTGGAGCTACACCAGAAGCCCTCTCTCCGCGGCAAGTTGGTGGCTGGGCTCCCCAGAAGGAGATAAGAGAGACCTTCCATTTCTGTCTTGGTTGGAGGCAGAAGAAAGCAGAGGCAGAGGCTGAAGGACAGAACCTTTGGATTTGGAGACATCCGAAGGGCTCGAAGCCTCTAAACCGGCTGTGCCTTTGAGAAGAACTAACTCCAACATTTGAACTCTAACATTGAAGAAAGCAGAGGCAGAGGCTGAAGGACAGAACCTTTGGATTTGGAGACATCCGAAGGGCTCGAAGCCTCTAAACCGGCTGTGCCTTTGAGAAGAACTAACTCCAACATTTGAACTCTAACAACTAGTCATCTAGGGGAAGGGATAAGAGGAAGGGGAGGAAATTTGGAACACGAGGTTTTGCAAGGGTTAATGTTGAAAAATTATCCATGCATATGTTTTTGAAAATAAAAATCTTTAATAAAAATAAATCAATTCAATTCAATTTTTAAAAAAGTAATGATGAGCAAGTAAGAAAGATGAGCAGAAAAACCTGAACAGCTACATGAATTAATGCTGAGTGAAGTGAGCAGAACTAGGAGAACATTGTACACAGTAACAACAAGAATATGTCGTGAAAACTGTGATGGACTTGGCTCATCTCAGCAATGTGGTGATTCAAGGCCATTCCAATAGACTTGGGATGGAAAATGTCAATCACATGCAGAGAAAAAACTATGGTTAACTGAATGCCCATCAAAACATAGCATTTTCAACTGTTTGTTCATTCTTTTGGTCATATTTTTCTTGCACAATATGACAAATATGAAAGCATGTTTTTATAAAAAGAATTAAATGGGATAGATTAGGTATAATAGGAAGGGCATACAAAACAAAAGTTTCTGATTTTCTCATTTTTTGTATCTTCTATATTCCCAGAGAAAAATGCCTTAAAGGTAACTTACGTAAGTATACATCGTGGTATATTATTAAGGTGTCCTTAATGAGCTGGAGGGATTTATAGGCAGAACTTGAAATGTGATGTGGAATACTTGAGTAGACCAATTTTACTGATTTCATAAGCAATAGGAAGGCATTGCATTGTAGGAGGAAGTTTTCTGGACTTAGAAGTTATGTGAACTTGGGACTCCTGGAAAATTACTTGTCCTCTCTGAACTTTAGAATACTCATTTATAAACTAAAGATACTATTACAAACCTGATCCAGAGGCAGCTATGTAGTGCATTGTATAGTACACTAGGTCTTGGATCATTTCCTTAGCTATATAACATTGGGCAAGTTACTTAACCTCTATCTGCTTAAATATTTAAGTAGGGATAATAAGAATACCTACTTCACTAGGTTATTATGAATATTAAATTATACAATATGCATAAATGGTTAGTATAGTGAATGACAAATAGAAGGTGCTTATTAAATGCTTTTTTTTCCTTAAAATAATTTATATAAAGACCATTTAATTATTCATAAAGTGAAATATAGTGAGCAAATTCTACACTGATGTGAAGAAAGAGCATTTTGGATTTTCTCCTTATTTAGTGGGTGAGAGGGTATATTTAATAGACTCCAGAATATAAAGTAAAAGATGTGTCTTCTTATGTTTTTGTGGCAATCTCCCTCTTGACATAAATGAGTGTGTGTGTGTGTGTGTGTGTGTGTGAGAAGGGAAGATTTGTGATTTAGATGTAATCTTGTGCATGTTAAAAACATGTTTTTATCACCTGTAAGGAGAGTGGTGTTTTTTTTTTAAAGCAAAGGAATAAATGGGAGGTTAAGGTTCTCTATAAAATTTTCCATTCAAAAATCTATTAAAGGAATTGAGATGTTTAAAATGGCAAAGAGAAAATGAGCAGAGTGGAAGCAGATAAGAGCATGATTGCTATCTTGGAGTATTTGAAAGGCTTTCATGTAGAAGAAAAATCACTTGTCAGCTATATTATAATAGCTATTCCTTTTATATGTGAGATGGACTCATTGGTTGCCAAGGTCTTTTCTAATCTTCAAATTTTGTTTCTGAATTAGACTTGTTATCCTTTGCTATAGGAGCAACCTTAAAAACAATGGCTTAAAAATAAAGTGAGCAGATTTGGATGAATAAATATGGAAAAATAAAAACAAAAATATTGAAAACAATAGGCACTAATCAAAAGTGGAATGGGCTACTATGAGAGAGGCTGGATTTTGCCCCTTTGAAGTTCTTTCACTAGTAATTAGATGAGCCTGTGATGGTTATTTTGTCGAGGAAATTCCTAGTTAGATATAGTTTATACTAGAAAGTGTCTCGATTCCTTCCAGTTATAAGTTTCTTTAAGTTTAAGAAAAGGTTCAATATAATGTTTTTGTTTTTAATTTATCTTAAATGAAAATTACTTTTAATTTCTCTAGAGCCAGATTTTTGACTTTTTTTCTTTGTTTTAAGGGATCCCTTCTTAGAATAATTATTTAAATGCATGAAAAGAGAAAGGGTGCTAAAGGAAATCAATTATATTGAAATATAATATTCATATACACACAAGCATATTTTTAAAAGTTCATCTTTAATTAGACCATATTAAAAAACTTGATTGAAAACTGAGGAGTAATGGCCCATAGTGAACAGAATCCTTGCTACAGAGCCATGAAAACCTTGTGTTTTTGTCTTGCCTTTGAACTATATTTAATATTATGGGAAATGAGTGTGGACTACAAAATAGCATTTCCACTCCTTCTGTTGCATTTTTGTTTTCCTTCTCAGGTTATTTTTACCTAATTTCTAAATCCAATTTTTCTTGTGCAGCAAGATAACTGTATAAATATGTATACATATATTGTATTTAACATATTTAACATGTATTGGTCTATCTGCCATCTAGGGGAGAGGGTGGGGGGAAGGAGTGGAAAAAATTGGAACGAAAGGTTTTGTAGGGTCAATGCTGAAAAATTACCTATGCATATGTCTTATAAATAAAAAGCTAAAAAAACGAAATATAGTTAATGTGTGACCTTCAGGGGGTAAAACCTCTCAATGAGCCAAGTGACTAAGACAATAGTTTGAAAAGATACTTTCATTAATACTTCAATTAGTACAGGAAATTGTTTCAATAGTTCTTTTAACTGATGAAATCAAAAGTATATCCCCTATATCTATATTACAACATTGTTGTTCAATCATTTCAGTCAGTATCTAACTTATGACTCATTTTGGATTTTCTTGGCAAAGATACTGGGGTGGTTTGCTATTTCCTTTTCTAAATCATTTTAGGAATGAAGAAGCCGAAGCAAATAGGTTTAAATGATTTGTCTAGGTCCACACAGCTATTAAGTGTCTGAGGCCGGATTAGCATTCACAAAAAAGAGTCTTCCTAACTCCAGGCATGCTTTCTACTGTACTACCTAGATACTTCCACCTACTATATTAAATAAAGGCTAAATTTGAAAACTATATTCTTTATATATTTTCATAGCTCTCATATGTACAAATGTACTTGTTTATTTCATCAGGTTATAGACTATGAATCAAATCTAAAACCAATCTCTAACTTAAAGTGAAATCATATTCAAATATATATACCACATATATGTATGTTATGTGTATACATATGCATGCAGTATGAAATGATGCTCAAGCATACCCTGAAAACATTACCATTGGATCGTCTCCTTCACACCAAAAAAAAAAAAAAAAAAACACACACACAAAAACAAAAAACAAAAAACAAAAAACAAAAAACAACTATTCTTCCTTCCTTCTTTCCTTCATTTGTTTTTCCTTACTTTTTCTTTCTTTTCTCCTTCTTTTTCTTTTCTTTCTTCCTTTTTTCTTACTTCTTTACTTCCTTCCTTTCTTTCTACTTATCTTTCTTCTCCTCCTCCTTTTGCTCCTTCTTCTCTTTGTCCTTCTCCTCATATTCTTCTTTTCCCTTCTTCTATTCCTCTTTTTGCTTTAGGTCAAACACAATGGATAGAGTGTTAAGCTTCGTTTCAAGTACACTTGATTCCACATCTTTCCCCAAATCTTTACTAGCTATGTGACCTTGATCAAATCATTTAGCCTCTGTCTAACTCAGTTTTCTTATATGTAATGGGGATAGTAATAGAATTTACCTCACAAGAAAAGGAGAAGAAATCAAAATATCTGTAAAGCACTTTGCCAGCCTCAAAATGCTATGTAATTTCTAATAAATACTAGCTATTTTTGCTGCTGTTGCCATTGTCAGTTATTATTATCATTGCCCTTTCCCCTAAACATTCATAGAAACTTTGTTGTTTTTGTTGAGGTTCTCACATTCTTCAATTCTCTTCATGTTATTTTTATTCCTCACTCACCCTCATGCATAAGGGCAAGCAATTTATAAATCTTACGATCTTTACCACAAAAATGTGTCTGAATCCTTTAGTCAATTCAGTCATCACCTTAGTTCAGGCATTGAAGAACTATTGCTTGGGCTATTATTGCAACTATTGTTGTATTATTATTATTATTATTATTATTATAATGGTAATAATAACCTCTTTTTTCCCTGCCTCCAGTTTTCTCCTTTTTATCCATCCTAGTGTTTTTACCAAGATGATTTCCTTTAACATGAGTTTGACTACATTCTTCTCTGAAGAAATGTTTCAGTGATTTGCTATCACTTCTTAGATAAAATATAAATTCTTCTGGCTCTTAAAATCCTCCATGAATTGGTCAATCTATCATTTCAATCCTGTTACATATTTGTTCCTTAACCTCACTCTATTAATTAGCCAAACTGTCTTCTTTATTTTTTATGCCTAACACACTATCACCAATGTCAATGCTTTTGCCCTAACCATTCCCCATTCCTAGAAAGAATAAATTCCTCATCTTTTCCTGATAGAACCTTTAACTTTGCTCAATACACAGCCAACCCCACCTTTTAAATGAAGTCTTCTCTGATCTAATACATTACTCTCCAAAATACCCTGTAATCAATGATCTCTGTTTATATTTTTATCATCTATTTGTTATTACATATGTATGTATGTATATAAACACACACATATATGTATACATGTACTTATATATGCATATATGTGCTAGTTTATTAGATTGAGTGTAAGCTCCTTGAAAACAAAGATAATTTCATTTTCCCCCATTTGTATTCCTATTGTCCCACACTGTCATTCAGCACATATTTTTAAAATATTGGTTTATTTTCAGATTTACATTGTACTTGCATTCAATCTATGTATATCTATGCTAATATATAATTTCATTTAATCAACTTCTGAAAATGTTATAATTTTGTCAGTTTTCAAAAGAGCATATTTTAGATCAGTTGTTAATTTAATTAATTAGCATATTGATAGAACACAATTTATCAATATGAAAAGGGATTAAAATACATTTTAGAGGAAAAATAGTCTTAGAATTTTCACCTAGAAGTAATCATAGAAATCATTTTACACAATGCTTTCATTTTGCCAATGAGAAAATATATTGGAAACATTTAGGATTTGTTAATGTCTCACAGTTGTAGTTTACAAAGCCAAGATTTAAATCTAAATCCTTTAAAAGATAGAATTTATATTATGCTGAGTGATATAAACCATACAGCATTTGACATATGTGATACCTATTTTCAGGACTCATAGTACACTGTAGCTGTCTCATAAACAATCATCCTATCTTATTACTTTTACAAAGGATTAATTATGAAAAACATTTTACCTTTGTGGTTATAAATGATTTGATCATAAATTAGTTGTTTGATATAGCTTTCTTGCCAATTCTAGTATACATGACAATACAGAAAAAGTGAATTTTTAAAATCCTGTCAATTCATTGTCAAAAAGAATCACTCTTTTTTATGAGAGGACAGCATACTCACCTTGGATCTCAAGAACATATAAAAGGTCAATTTGTATGTTTATCCTATGAAGTAATCTTTTTTGTCTTTTTTTTTTCAAGAAAATGATGGCTAAAAATCTAGTGTTTGACAAACCCAAAGCCCCTAACTTCTGGGAAAAGAATTCAATATTTGATAAAAACTGCTGGGATAATTGGAAATTAGTATGGCAGAAATTAGGCATGGACCCACACTTAACACCATATACCAAGATAAGATCAAAATGGGTCTATGACCTAGGCATAAAGAACGAGACTATAAATAAATTAGAGGAACATAGAATAGTTTATCTCTCAGACTTGTGGAGGAGAAAGAAATTTGTGACCAAAGATGAACTAGAGACCATTACTGATCACAGAATAGAAAATTTCGATTACATCAAATTAAAAAGCCTTTGTACAAATAAAACTAATGCAAACAAGATTAGAAGGGAAGCAACAAACTGGGAAAACATTTTCACAGTTAAAGGTTCTGATAAAGGCTCATTTCCAAAATATATAGAGAACTGACTCAAATTTATAAGAAATCAAGCCATTCTCCAATTGATAAATGGTCAAAGGATATGAACAGACAATTTTCAGAGGATGAGATTGAAACTATTACCACTCATATGAAAGAGTGTTCCAAATCATTATTGATCAGAGAAATGCAAATTAAGACAACTCTGAGATACCACTACACACCTGTCAGATTGGCTAAGATGACAGGAAAAAAATAATGATGAATGTTGGAGGGGATGCGGGAAAACTGGGACACTAATGCATTGTTGGTGGAGTTGTGAACGAATCCAACCATTCTGGAGAGCAATCTGGAATTATGCCCAAAAAATTATCAAAATGTGCATATCCTTTGATCCAGCAGTGTTTCTATTGGGCTTATATCCCAAAGAAATACTAAAGAAGGGAAAGGGACCTGTATGTGCCAAAATGTTTGTGGCAGCCCTGTTTGTAGTGGCTAGAAACTGGAAAATGAATGGATGCCCATCAATTGGAGAATGGCTGGGTAAATTGTGGTATATGAATGTTATGGAATATTATTGTTCTGTAAGAAATGACCAGCAGGATGAATACAGAGAGGCTTGGAGAGACCTTCATGAACTGATGCTAAGTGAAATGAGCAGAACCAGGAGATCATTATACACTTCGACAACGATATTGTATGAGGACATATTTTGATGGAAGTGGATTTCTTTGACAAAGAGACCTGAGTTTCAATTGATAAATGACGGACAAAAGCAGCTACACCCAAAGAAAGAACACTGGGAAACGAATGTGAACTATCTGCATTTTTGTTTTTCTTCCCGGATTATTTATACCTTCTGAATCCAATTCTCCCTACGCAACAAGAGAACTGTTCTGTTCTGCAAACATATATTGTATCTAGGATATACTGCAACATATCCAACATATAAAGGACTGCTTGCCATCTAGGGGAGGGGGTGGAGGGAGGGAGGGGAAAAAAATCGGAACAGAAATGAGTGTCAATATAATGTAATTATTAAATAAAAAAACTTAAAAAAAAAAAAAAAAGAAAATGATGGCTAAAAACATGTTTTGAGTAAATCATGAGAGTTAACATAACTAAAACTTAGTCACTTCTGTAACTTTGAAAATAACGATTCAAGATTTTCATTTAGCAAAACAATATTCTTTTGAGCTTCTCATATCATGAAAACAGGACAGAGATGTCTAGATAGTAATAATAATCCTATTCACTGACACTATAGAAGAATGGTCTTGTGCTCTCAAAAGCTGGATTAGAAGATAGAAAGCTCAGGAAATCAAACTCTGAGTATATGCTCAATGACAAATAACGTATACCATAAGCAAACCCAACTTGCCAGGTGTGCAGAGGCTCAGTATCAGAAGTTTGATTACTAGATGACACAATTTACTATCTTGACATATACAACAGATAAAAATGCAAAATAATCCTCATTCTATGATAATTGTTGGCTCGGTGGATACAAGGCTGGGACAAGATTCAGAAGGACATGAGTTCAAAATCTGATCTCATATAAGTGCAGGTTGTGTGATCTTGGACAAGTCACCTAACCTCCATTTAACTTAAGTTTCCTGAATTGTGAGTTATTGTTCAGTCATTTCAATTGTATTCAACTCTTCCTGGTCCTTTTGGATTTTCTTGACAAAGATACTTCAGTGGTTTTTCCAGTTCCTTTCTCAGCTGCTTTTGCAGATAAGGAAACTGAGGCAAACAGCATTAAATGCCTTGCCTAGGGTCACATAGCTAGTAAGAGTCTGAGGCCAGATTTTAATTCAGTACAATGAGTCTTCCAGATTCTAGGTTTGGCACTTTATCTACTGTGACATCTAACTACCCGAATGATGAAAATAATTGTACCTACTTTGCAGACTTGTTATAAGGATAAAAAAAAAAAAATTCTAAAATGTACTTAGCAGAGTGCCTGAAACACAGCAAGCATTATACAAATGCTTATTGTCTTCTCTCCCCCTTCCCGTTATTCCTAGTGGCTTCATTATGCTTCCAGAATTGTAGTACTCAAATGGCAAAAATGGATACCTAAGTGCTATGAATGTGAATATAAAAGTCTAAACATTATTGGACTGTCTGCAACTTCTCTAGCCATCTTTTGCACAGCTTCCTGTACCTCACCCACTACTCACTTTCCAATTTTATACAATAAACAATGATTTTAAAAAACTGTCATTATCCCTTATATGGTCATGTTAATACTCCCAAAAAGAACTATTCACTATCAATAATTTTAAATTATAGAACCCCTCCCTGTCCACTGGTTACTTTTGTGTGGTATATATAGCATAAGACCCTTGATTGTAAAAAATATCCTCTGTGTGTGTGTGTGTGTGTGTGTGTATGGGTGTATGTGGTATTTATATTCCTATTGCTTAGAGGACATGGTAACTGTTTAAGACGTGTCATTCATTCAATGGTCATTGAGTAAATATACAAATGGAAAAACATTTCCCCCCATAAATGATACTGGTACTCATAAAAAAATAGTAAGAACTTTTCATAGGACCATTTCATAGAATTTACCTCACTATGCATGTAAAAGCAATATGTTTTAATTTATATATGATGAACAAAAGCAAAATGACTAATAGCAAGATGATTGTAGGTTATGGTCTACATCTGTTCAAAAAAGTAGAGAAATTCTTTGAAAAATTTTTCAGGATTTCACAAAATAGTTAAGTTCTGATACCTGGTGACTACAATGAAAAGAGTGGTGCAGAGAAGAAAAGGATGAAAAATATGATTTTCCAATAAAAATATAAGAAGCAAAAAGCATGGAGACAATTCATAAACCTTACAACTGTTCAACAGTAATACTTCTTTTTAGAAGATAGTGGAAAGATACTAGACATGGAGAGTACAAAAGAACATCACAAATAAGCACACACACACACACACACACACACACACACACATACCAGATTGCTATATATGAAAAGAGAAGAAATAATTAGTCAGCAACATGGGACCCACTGCAGAATGGTTTATCTTTCTTCAGGCAAATCCTTTATTATTTTGTCTGTTATTCAAAATCAATGCCAAAGTGAAGAAAACATAAAGGTTAGAAGACATTATATATGAAGGCAATAACTCCAAATCAAACTATATATAAACAGTCAGATAAAAAAATGAAAAGGAATGAGTTTAAAAAGATACCAACTTTTATTCATTTATTTATTTATTTATTTATTTAGAAAAGCTTAGTTAATGCAAAACATTGCCACAGCAAAAAGGATGAAATTACTCAGGAAACGTCTTTTCTTGCAAATATTTAATTTCCATGTCAATCAAAATGAAGCAGCCAGGGAGAGCTTAGGATTAGTAAATACCTACCCAGCATATATATATAGTTTAAGACTTACAAAGTTCTTTAAAAGTATGGGATATTGTTATTGTTGAGTTGTTTCAGAAATGTTCAGTTCTTTATGACTTCAGCTGAGGTTTTCTTGGCAATTTCTGGGATTAGCCATTTCCTTTTTTAACTTATTTTACAGAAGAGAAAACTGAGGCAAATAGGGTTATTTGACTTGTCCAGGCACACATAGCTAGTAAGTATCTGAAGCCATATTTAAACTTAGTTGGTCCTGTCTCCAGGTGCAGGACTCTATCCACTTTGCTTTTTACCTGCCTAAAAGGATTTTCTGTAGAGAGAGAGAGAGAGTGGAATATTATGAACAATATCATTTAAAAAAAAAAAAAGAAAAAGAAGATAGAAAAGTGAGCTGGCAAAGATGTTGACATATCTTCTATCTAAATCGGGTAACTGCAATATTTGTTTATGAAACTAGAATTATTTGTTGATGACAAGTGTGATATGAAACAACACTCTCAGCATTTCTATGATCCATTTTTATCACTGAGGACAATAAAACTCCTACACGTAAATTCTACTAAATCTAAAATAAGTGCTATTCACACGCAAACAGAAAAAATTACTTTAAAGAGATAAATTTGGGAAGAATACTTGGGCCAAATCATATAGATGCATAGGTGTTGTTTATGTATCTACACAGAAATATGTGCATTGCCTTCTCCTTTTAGAATATAAGTGATGGAGAGCAAGGATATCTATTCCTTCTATTTATATCTCCAGAGTAGAGGATACTGTTTGGTATATAATGAACACTTGATTATTTTTTCATTCAAAAAGAAAAAATTAAAACAAAACTATGAAGAAGCTATATCCTTTTACAGGCAATGGGGGTTGATATTCAGGTTATTACAAAGAGGGGAAAACCAATTGGATTCAACTAAATTTGCTAGGTGACTACTATGTTCAAGAAACTATATGAGGTGCTGATGTTAAAAAAAAAAAAAGAATTCCAGAGCAACTAGGTGGCACAGTGGATATATTAATAATCCTTAAGTCAGGAGGACCTGGGTTCAAATCTGGCCTCAGAAACTTAACACTTCCTAGCTGTGTGACCCTGAACAAGTCATTTAACCCCAATTTCCCCAGCAAAAAAAAAAAAAAAAAAAAATAGGCCTTCCTTACATCCAAAAGCTTATTTTCATTTGGGGGTAAATTCCAAATGATGGCTTATTCTCTTAGAAATGATAAATAAAAAAGAAGATTTTATTGAGAATCCAAAGACAATGAAAAACATCTCTTCATGATAAATTTGTATCTAATATTTCAGTGTTCATGGACCTCCATTTTAAAGAAAATACTTAGGTCATTCATCTCATCATTCCTTTCCAGGCCCTACATCTCACACTCTGACACCTTCACCCTGTATTCCCACTCTTTCAACTACCTTTTATGTATAATCTTCCCTCCCCCCTACCCCCCGCCCCAGAACATAAGCTTTTTGCAGGCATCTTTTTTCTATTTGCTTGCATCTATGTTCGCAGTACTTAGTTCTATACCTGATACATGTTAAGCATATAATAAATTCTTATCACTTGACTTAACTCATAAATAAGACCAAAAAACACATATTATCAATTCCGAGCAGGGGAATATAATAAAAGCCATATTCCATAAAAAATTCCAACAAATGGAATCTATATACCAAATGAATAACTCTTAATGGATGGGAAGGGGACGCATGATAATCCTGTTTACAAAGGGCATTAGAATAATATATACCTGGAATATTTCACAACTTTATAAAAAAATCTGTAATTCTAAAAAATTTGACATGAATAGCCACATAGAAAAGATAAAGGATATTTATTATAAGGATTATAACACTCAATTGAATAGAAAAAAAAAACACAGATTATTCCATTTGCACATGCATCTTAAACAGAAACTATAAATGGTCAATAAAGTAGAATCTAAATTTAAGTAGCCATATTTGATGCTGAGCAATTTATAAATATTAATTCATTTGATCCTCACAGCAAACCTATGAGGTAGGTGCTATTATTTCTTTCCTTTGATTATTGAGGAATATGAGACAGAGAGAGATTAAGTGATTCACCCAGTGTCATACACTGCTGGTAAGTGTCTGAGGCTAGATTTGAACTCAGATCTATTCTAAACTCAAGCCTAGATTTGTATCTATTGTATCACCTAGTCACGGATAAGCTATGTAAAAAGGATGAAATGATCTCACAGTGGTAGTCTATAATCCTCAATCTAACTTATTGGAAACAGTCAAATCATTCAGAATCAATCATGAAACAGAAAGATCATTAAATATATAAGATTATCTGAGGCTACAAGACAAGTCTGACTATGAAGTAATGAGACTGTTTCTTATGTGTCTCTTTTTACTTACTTTTCTTGAGAAACAATTTCAAAATGAATTATGGAATTCTTCTGAATGTGATAATATCAATGGAATACATCAATAAGCTCAGACATTAACTTTGCACTCATTGGATGTAGATATTTTAAGGTTTTTATTAAGAAAACTTTATCATTATTTTAGAAATACCATTCTATGTGATGTTTGAGATTACAAAGTTATGTAAGGCATAGTTAAATCAATGCTAAATAGATTTATCAGTAAAGATTTTATTAGGTTTAATGTAGCTAAAATTCAATGACCTCAAGTCAATCGCAGTTTATTACTAAGACAAGAAAGACTATCACATGTCAAAAATTAGGAGAAAAAATATAACCAAATATTAAATTGTGCAGCATAGGTCAAATGCCTTTTTGAATCTATGAGCAAGAGAGAAATAAATGTGAGGTGAATTTTAAAAGGAAATAGAATGTAGTAGAGGAAAGGAGTTGTTCCTTAGAAAGTAGATAAAATTTTGCTTAGAAACAAGAGGAGTAGGGAATGGAATCCAAGGAAGGATAATAATATGAGGTGCAAATTAAATGATGCATATTATTTCATTCAAAATTTAATTCCATGAAAACTAGCCAAGTGTGATCATGTTTTTACATCTCTTTTGTGTCCCCTGATTAACTGATTTCTTATATTATTGGTTCCATTTGTAATTCATTACAACCAACCAAATCTAACCTCACCTACACATTGCCCCACTTTTTGAAAATATTTATCATACTTGAATTGAATTTACTATAAACACATCAAATTCAATGTATACAAAAATATTATTTTCCCTAAAATCTACTTCTCTTCTAAATTGACTTACTTTTGTCAAAGGTACCACTGTCCTCCCAATCACTCAGGTTAACAACCACAGAATCATCCTGAAAACCTCAATCTCCATCATTATAATTCTCCAATTAGATGTCAAATCTTCTTGATCCCATTTTCATAACATCTATATCCACCTTCAATATCGTCATTGTATTATCATAACAAATGTTTTGAGTCCTCATCATCTCTCAGCAAGACTATTAAAATTGCATACTGTGATAATTGAAAAGGTTTGAGAGACAGTTTCTGGGTAATTTATTCATTTTATTAATAAGGTCAGCAAGTTATTAATAAAAGGATGGTTATTTGGCCAAATCTCTTTGACCAAAGACAGTCATGGTAGTTGGGCTCACAATATATACATTCTTCTCAAGGAAAGGATCTATCTGTCTGTCTCTAGCCAAGCTGCAATAGAACATAGTGTCCACATCTTAAATTCCTTACAATATTGGTGGGCTCTGATCAAGATCTAGGAGAATTACTGCATCTCATTATCAGTAATGTCTTTCAAGAAAACTGAATTTTTTAAAATGAGGAATGTAGAAAAATATCCCCTAGATATCAGTTACTCCAATTCCCAGTAAGTTTCCTTGTATTCCAACTCACCTTTCTCCTTGTATCCTTTGCATAGGTATTAAAGTGATATTCGTAAAGCACATCTCTGATTCTGTCATGCCTTGGTGGATAAACTCCAGTGGTTCCCTATTACATCTAGGATCAAGTATAAATAAGTATAATAAATGATGCGTCAGCTTTGAAATGCTTAAATTGTGCTTCAAATCTCTCATTAAGTAGTACATAGTCTAGTAGGTCTTTCCTGATTACTTCCCTCTTCCCAAGTATTAGAACTTCCAATCCAAAATACTCTTTATTTTGTATATATTCTTTACAAATATCTTTGTCTCTTCAATAGAATCTCTTGATTTTTGAGGGCAGGGATTATTGTATTTTTATGTTTGTATCCTCAGAATCTACCATATTACTTAGTTTTTTTATTTTCCTTTAATACAATTACATGTAAAGATAGCTTTCAACATTTTTGTAAGATTTTAAGTTCCAAATTTTCTTTTCTCCCTTCCTTTCCTCACTCCCACCACCCCAAGACAGAAAGCAAGCTGATTTTGGTTATATATGTATGTTAATCTTTTAACATATTTCTATATTAGCCATGTTATGATGGAAAAATCAAAACAAAAGAAAAAAAAAACAGAAGAAAGAAAAAGCAAACAAAAAAGTTGAAAATAGCATGTTTCAATGTGCATTCAATCTCCATAGTTCTCTCTATCTCAAGGCAGATGGCTTTTTCCATCCTAAGTCTCTTGGAATTGTCTTGGGTCAATATATTGCTGAGAAGATCTATATCCATTATAGTGGATTGTAGTATATGTTATCTAATTTAATAAATGCTTATTAGTGGATTGGTTGATTGATTCATCCTTTAAGGACCAACACTTTCATGAGCTTTTTTTTCCTTTGTTCCTTGCTCCAATGTGGTTGTGATCTATTTTGCAGGGAAGAGCTCCTTTAATATTTTTTTCCTAATGTCCTGCTCATGACACTTAGCAGATTCTATATAGTACAAAAGTTTTTAACTTGCAGTGTTAAATACTTATTTTTTTACTTTGGTAATTTTATTTATATATAATTGGATTCCTCTTTAGTCTTTTGTATTTTATCTTAGGCATTTAAAAATTTTCCCCAGGCCAGACCAACTAAGGGATACAGGGGATCAAAAAGTCAAAAATCCCTGATCTAGAATAATTATTAATATAAATCTTTTGCCTTTTCTATTATGTTTTAGTTCCTTGAGAAAGAAATCTTATCATTCTTTCATTTTTATAATTCTATCAAACTTCAGGTGGAGATTTATACAGTGTAGATACTTAGCATCTGCATTATAAACAATATTATACAGAAATAATGTCATTTTGATAAAAGTATCCTATAACCTGCCTATATTTTCTCCTATGCCTAATTATGCCTTTCAATTGGATATTTGTCTCTTTTATTTATAACACCTGTGCCAGGAAAAAAGGAAAACAATTACTACACTGGTTATTTACCATGTCCTGTCTCCAATCATACCATTCCCCTTATCTGTCCAGGAACAGAGTCAGGACAAATCTCATCTGAATCTTATCCATCCTTAACTCTCAGGAAATTTTTCCAAGTACGAGTTGAGCAATATAAATTCACCTTCTCCACATTAGGATAAGAATACCCAAGGCATGTATATGATCTTCTCTTCCCAATGATAGATAAAGAATTAGGTCAAATAGACCCTAAATAGTTTTTAACTTTAAATGTTTTATTAGGCTAATACAGTTAGGATTTAAATAGCACTGGCAAGCTGGAATTCTATAAATGTTGATGTGAGAAAAATTGAAATAGAAAGGCAAATTTATTTAACTAGTCCAAAGTAATACCTAGTTATTTTGAGAGTGTTCACATTGAATGGGCAATGAAGATACCTAGAGTCTTAGTCGACATGGAGCTAAGTGACAGATTCTCCCCCCAAAGCATACTTAATGCTGAGCCATGTATATTTTTCTCTACCCTCTCTCAGTGTAATCATTTCTATGGCAATCAATAATGTATCTCTTTTTCTGCTGTGCATGGAAGTGAATTTAATATGTGGTTAAATGGAAGCATCATCTTTACCCTTCTCTATCAAGGTTTCAAATTCTAACATGTGAAAAAACTATTACATTCTAGCCCAAAGGTTCTGTCTTTTTCTGAGGGGTAAATTATTGCCCTTTCCCCACCTCAGATGTTTCTATTAATGACTTGCAAATGTTGGCATTTATGCATGAGCAGGAGCTACTTTTCAAAGTAGGATATAACTGAATTAAAGTTCTCCTTTTTGACCTTTAAACATCTTCTTTGTCTTGCCTTACTTATCTATCTTACTTGTTGGATCCCTCCACTCTCTCTCTCTCTCAACTTCTTAGATCATTGAGTCATGGCCTCAGGGTGACCCACTTTCATCAAAGATCCCTGGGTATTAAAGCTTCTACTGTTATGGATCAAGGCTTCAGAACTTGCTCCTGCAGAAAATTAGAAATAATAAATCAGTTGTGTAATTTCATTTTTTAAACTTTCACAAATTTAGTCTTTATCCTTTGTAAGGTAATGATCTGAATAGTATCTTTTTATTCCATGTTTTAATGAGATTCTTCCCCACAGAGAAGTGAATTATGTATTTCAGAATTTTGACATTTGCCTTAATCATGAAAATTTAAAATGGTGAGAACAAATAATGTACAAAACATAATGGTCGATGTCTATCTCATATATTTCTTGCAAATCAATAAAACCAACAAAATAACTATACTGACTAAGAATTCCAGAAAGAAAAATAATAATAGCCTTTCATCTACCTCTGATCTATTGTCTAAATAGATAAATTTGAAGTGAAAGTTGATCTCTAGAACACCACTATTAAAAACCATTTATAATGAAAGAAAAATTGAATTTCTTTATTAATAATCAAAAAGGACTTTAGCCATAGTGGTAGCAAAAAAGAAAAAAAAGTTCTTAGCTTAATCAGAAAAAAATGCATCTACTACATCATACATGTGTTTGTTTCATAAGTAGTCTAATAGGACAAAAAGATCATAACTTCTTCATTAATCAAAAATTAACTGTCTCTTTTTAGACTGTTAAAGTAAAGTAAATGCCTAAGGTGAAGATAGAAGCAGATTCATACAAGCCAATAAAAAAACTTTTTTAAAGTTTTAAAATAAATTTGCATTAATATATTTTGGTTTTACTTCACTTACATTTCCCACTATATCCCTCTATCAAATGCTTCCATTACAGTCAGCAAAACTAATATATCAAAGAAATCTTATGTCATATGCAGTGTTCTACACCCAAGGCCTCACATTTGCAAAGAAGCAGGGGAAGTTTTCTTATATTTTTATTTGGGGCACAAGAATTTTCACTGTAGTTTTGTAATTTTCAGAGTGAATTGTTTCACTCTTGTTCTTTTCATCTATCTAGCTACACACACACACACACACACACAGACAGATTCTATCAAGTCTGATTCACTTTACTAGCTTTTATGTGAATAAATACTGTTAGCAACCCACAAGAGGCCTTTTTATCTTATATTTAGGAGTAATATAATTCTTTCAAAATGTTTTAATGGAAGTAAACATCTACATTTATAACAGTGGCTGAAATTGGCTTATACTTCGATTATAAAAATAATTGGCACAAATATGTTTCTTGTATTATGTTATACACATATATATGTCTACTTGTATGTAAATGTTTCAGTTTAAGTTCTTTGCTGACTAGTAATATGCTTTTCCTTGAGTAGTCCCACATAATTGATTAATAAAACTTCATATTTATCAATTTATCAGACCTCATTTGTTAAGAATTTAATATTTTTCAGGGATTCTGCTAGATCCTGTGAACAGAAATACAAAATCAAGCAATCCCTGCAACCAAAAAACTTACATAAAAGGTGAGGAGTAGAGAGAACAAAAAAGGGTGTTATGTAATACAGCAAGTATCAATAAATACAGTAACAAAATATATACAAAATAAATACAAAACATTTTTAATTGGGAGGGCACTAGCAGCTGGAGGTACAAGGGAGGCTTCATAAAAATGCTCTTTGATTTGAGTATTGAAGAAAACTTGAATATCTAAGAGGCAGAACTTCTAAGACTGCATTTCAGAAAAAGGGGGAGAGTCTGTGAAGATGCAAGGATATAAATTAGAGAATCATATGTGAGGAAAAGTTATAGTTAGTTTCATTTAACTATAGAGTATGAGTATAGTGATATATAATAAGACTGGAAAGATTTCACTTAAGTTTTGAAACGTTACCTTTAAATGGCAAACAGGATTTAATATCAGTTTTAGAAATAGTATGGATTCTCTTGTTTATTGAACATGCAAATACCAATGTCAGACATGCACTTTAAGATGATCCCTTTGGTAGCTGTGTAGTGGATTAATGAGGGATGTAGCAAGGGAATATTAGGCAGGTAAACCTACTGGGAGACTATTACAATAGTCTAGGCAGGAGGTGATCACTTCACAGGATCTTTGGCTACAATTCCAACTAATGTCTTTAGAAAAATAAAGGTTTTCTTTGAAGCTATCTTTATAGTACACTATGATAAAAGATTAAAAGGTTAAAATTCATACATTTTAAAATTTTCAAAGTATTTCACCTAAGCAATCTTAATTAATTTAACTCTTCTGCTGAAGTGTCAGATTCTTTTGGCTTTGTAATCATCAAACAAAACTAAAATCTCTTGAGGATCCTAAGTACTTACACAAAGAAACTTTCATTCTTTGCTTCTATGAATTGATATTTAATCAAATCTTCTAGCTATTCTCAGGGGGGAAAAGGAAAGGAAAATAAAAACCTACTTAGGAAAATTCATTTTGGACATCATCATTTAAGCTTTTTTTTTTCTATCTGATAATTAGGTGAGGGAGGTTAGTTTGTTTATTTGTTTTTCAGTTGTATGCAATGCTTCATAAGTAAGCAATTATATAATTTAAATGGAATTAAAGGGACAAAAGGAAGAATGAATGGATAAATAGATATTAGAAATTATATCCTACCATGAGAAAATAGGAAAAATATACTAAGAAAACTGTTCCTTAACCAAAATAGTGTTTTTTTTAAATATTTTTTTAGAATTGTCCATAAAACTTAATAATAAAAAAATTTATAGAAAACTTAAAAAAAAAACACTAAAAGAAAATTTATTTTTATTATCCATTGCTAGAGAATATGGCTTCAGACTCTTGCTGTAGCCTTTTTCACTAGATCCTAGATTTTATTAGGAGGAAAAGATATTTTTCATTTTCATGATACCTTGAGACCACATGATGGGCACTGGAACTAAATATATAAGGATATGGGATTGCAGAAAGCAATGACCATAAAGTCCTTGAGTTTTTGTTTAGTCATTTTTCAGTCAACTCCTATACTTCATAATCCCTTTTGGTGCTTTCTTGGCAAAGATACTGGAGTGGAAAACTAGGTCAAATAGAGTAAGTGACTTGGCCAGAGTCACACAGCTAGTAAGTGTCTTAAGGTCAGATTTTATCTCTCTAAAAAAAAAAAAAAAAAAAAAAAAAACAAAAACAAAAAGTCTTCCTGACTCTAGACCTAGCACTTTATCCAATGCACCACCTACTTGAATAAAAGTCTTCAAGTAGAGATGATCTTAGACTTATAGTCTAAGGTCATAGTTTGAAATTAATTTGTAGATTATTTTTGATGCTATAGATTGTCCTAAACCCAAAAAAAAATATTTATTTGATCTGTAAGATCATGCTAAGGAAAACTAAAATCCAGATACCATCATTCTTAATTGATTTCAAAACTATTTTTAAAGAATGTTTCAAGTAACAACTACATTTCCTGGATTCATTTTCAAAGGTCCAAATTACATTCATCAGTAACTTTGAATAGTAAAAGAAAATGTTTCAAGTTTTCTGCATAATTTGGGAGAGAAATGTTAATTTAAGCAGTTACATGATTTTATAATGTTTCTATATGCACTTTTAAACTCAATTTCTAAAACTAGCATGTTTTATTTTTTTCTTATGTCTGCTTTAAATTAAAATATTTTTCAAAGATATTTGACTGCTTGATTAGAGAAACTGCAGTTTTAATGAATAAGAGCAAAATCATGCCAAATTAACTATCTGAATTATCACATAAATGTGATTTTTAAATGCTTACTGCATTTTTAAAATTTTCTATAACTACATAAGCATGTTTTAAGTACACAGAACCAAGATAAACCACATATGACAGAATGTGCTAATTAAGATCTTCATCAAGTCTTACCAATTTTATAAAATCTACACTTTACTAATTATTCAACTGATTTCAATAAGTGACTCATGAATTAACCAAGAGCCTTTAAAAATGTCTTTACAATACAATCATCAGAAACATTTATTGAGCATTTGCCTGATAGAACTTAGTTTATGGAAACAAAGCTAACAAGTAAAGGAATTATTTTGATAATTCAATTCAAAGGTGCTGTTGTTTTCATATGCTTCAAAATAGGAGAAAATTACTATTATTTAGTTTTGCTATTTTTATTCTCACCTACCCAGTTTTTTCTAATGGAAATATCTCTCCATATGTGTGTAGGCAATATCAGCATGTGCCAAAGAAATTGATTTTGTGATTCAGTTTTATATCTTGGAGTTGCTTCCCTTTCCCCCTCCCCCTCAATTGATTCTTTGTTGATCTCCAACTGAACATACTGAATTATCTTTCTCTCTGGACAAAAATGGAAAATTTTAGTACAGTTGGTATGACATCCTTCCAGCCCTGGTAAGCAGCATTCATATGGTAATGTTATTTAGGTCTGAGCTGTCATCACCCTGACTAACAATCTACCCTGCGGTTATTCCTCCAATAAGACCCTAATTACTTAAGACGAAGGAAGCAGATAAGTAATATAATAATAAGATCATATAATGTCAAAGTCATAATGAATCATGTAAGCCATTTAATTTAACTTTCACATTTATACAAAGGAAAGAGAATGATGGTAATAAAGTAATTTCCTCATGGTCACAAAGCAGAACTTGTTCTAAAACAAACACATGTATCTGGACTTTTGGTTCAGTTCTTCACAAATACTTACAATGCACAGTTCAGGCTAACATTTTCTCTCCTCCATTTCAGTGTATGACTAATATAATTTTCTATCCTAACAAGAAATCATTGCATATGAGCACAAGAAACTCTGTTATTTTAGATATTGATAATCTAGAATAAATATGAAGTATGTGAGTTCTAAATTAATTCTTCCAATCCCCAGGATAACCAACAGGCCAAGTTACCAGACAAAAAAAGCCAGTTACTCTTCCTCCAAATGTTCTAAAAGCAATCTTTTATAGCTATCGGAACTGTGATGGGAAGAAGTGAAGGGTTGTAAAATGATATATTTTTTAAGTGTTATTATTTCGAGATTCCTATCCATTGTCTTTCTTTAATATCTCCAAAATTAAGATCAGTCTAATTTATTTTAACCAACTCATATCAGTTAGCTTTTATGAATGAATTATTTGTGAAGTTATACCAATAACTGATGCAAAATAATTGCCCAAACTAGGAGGATAATAAGCTTAGTTGTTGTCACAAAATGTATTCTGTCATTTCTGAATATGTCAATTTATTTGCAACCTAAAGTAAGATAATCATTCTTGCCTTTCCCTTCATCAAAGGCAGATTTTCTTAATTGGGGTTCTTTGTAAATCTTAGTTCTGAGTCAGAGGATATTTAAAAGACTTTATCACCATGCAGCTAATTATCTGATAAGAGATAGTCAAAGAATAGGTAGGGAAGAAAAGAATTATACCATCATGCATGTTTAGAAGGAGGCTCACTAAATCTCCAAGAAAAAATTTAAATGCTTTAAGGATTGAGTCTTCAGTATACATCCCTTACCTTGAAACATCTATCTATCTTATCTAGGCTCACATATAAAATACCAACATTTACTTCTCAACACACAGAGAGAAATTTTTTGTTGCCCAAAGTGAATGGTGAGTTTTCTCCATTGTTGGTGAGACTTGTTCCCTGATCTGGGGAACAATAACAAAATATAGTTGTGCTTATCAATTTTACATATCTTTTATTATTTTACTCAAATTGAGATTCTTCTATAGGTTATACTTTTTTACTGTTTGAGAAATATATTTTTCCTACCTACATTTCCTAAAAAAAAACTTTTCTTTCAGGGCAAGAATTTCATGTTGAAGGATTTTTTCTAGAAATATAAGGACCAAAAGAAGCCTAGTTCCCCTTACTCTTTCCACTCTTTCTTTTATAGATTTTTCTCTTCTGTCTCTTTAATGACAGGATAAAAACCTACACCAAAATCCACAATAGCCCAAACATCATCTTTAAATATTAATAAAATATTCTTCTTGCCCTGAGGCTTCCTATTTGCATTATGGAAAAGAAAAAAAAAAAAAAAAAACTCTTAAAAAGCCAAACGGGTATTTTTTCTAATTCTTGAAAGTATTTAAAGCCTTCCCTAGATGTTTCCTCAGGCTTCCATTAATAATAGTTTTCAATAATTAAAGAAAGAACCACTCATAGGTATTTTCCCCCTTAACTAGCATTTTCAAGTAGGCAGAGAAAGAGAGAGAGAGAGTAAAAGACAAACAGAGAAAGACAAACAGATGGACAGACAAGAGAGACACAGACAGATGCAGGCAGACAGACAGAGACAGAGACAAAAAAAGAGAGAGAGTTTTTGAACCAGGGATCCCAATGGACCTTTATATAACTTGTATGTAGCAGTTCTTAAAACAGAGTCTTAACCACATTCTTTCTTGGCATTATAGGTTATGTCTTTGAATTATTCATTGAATTTATAAGACAACTAGGCAAGAAATCAGTGTTGATATAAAAATAAATTTTAAAAATAACTGAGATTCCCAGAAGCAACTTCTTTATATCTTTACATGTGCAGATAAAACAATAAATAGTTATTAAAGTAGAAACAGAATAGGGATGGTAGTAGTAGGGAGTTGATTGATTACATGCTTTTAAAATTGGGATTCAGGAAAGGAAGCAGAGAAATTCTCAAATAAAGTTTTTAAGTAGTGAGAACCTTGTTTAATTTTTAGCAGTTCATTTAATGTGATGTTGAGAGATAGTGAGACAGAGAGAGAGAGAGAGAGAGAGAGAGAGAGAGAAACAGAGAGAGAGAGAGAGAGAAGGGAGAGAGAAATAGAGAGAGAGAGAGAGAGAGAGGGGGAGAGAGAAACAAAGAGAGAGAGAGAGAAAGAGAGAGAGAGAGAGACCTTAAATAAATACCTGGCACATATTAGGCACTTAATAAATACTTATTAATTTCATCAAAGTATTTTGTGAGGCTACTAAAGAAATTATTTAAGTTCTCTTGAAGATGACAAAATAGAATTTCCAAATTTTCAAAGTGATATGGGGAAGGTTACTAAGATATTTGTTAAGATTCTTACAAGGTGCTAAATCAGTTATCTAATTTAGCATGGTACTTAATGGTTCTCTAGTTCACTAATGTACTTAGGACTTATTAGAGTTCTACAAGATTCACACCTTTAAGAGAGCATATATAAGCTAGGAGTCTCAACCAGGTTTCAGTCCAGGACATTCAGAAGTCGTTCTTTCTTCCATCTTTGTGCTGGCTGGAGATATTTGGAGGGAGCTAGAGGCAGAAGCTGGCAGAGGAAAAGGACTAGCAGCAAGAGCTCTTGGAACTGAGGAGAGAGATAGGCCTCTGAGAAAGCTAATTGGGCCCAAGGAAGGAGACAGTACTTGAAAGAGAAAATAAAGGATTTGGACTTTAACTCCCGGCTGCATTTGGGGTGATCACTATGAACTGAAACAAAGGCTGCCTCCAGAAGCCCCTCAAGAAAGCTGCTCCCAGAGAACATTATATTTTAGAGAAGAACATTACAGATATTTTGCAAAAATTTGTTCTATGAAGATTAATAGTAATAGCATTAACTGGGACCACTTTTCCCTTCCTTGCAAGGAGCAGTAAGCTATATTGAATTATAGAAAAATGAATAACTCGCCCCTAGAAACACAGCACAATACATGGATAGAGAGCATAGATAGAAACAGAAAAAAAGGATACTCATTTATGAAGTAAAAGGGCATTAAGACTGTCATCCAATTCCCTTATTTAACTTATGTAGAAACTTAAGCCAAGGAGGTCAATGATTTATTCAAGTGCATATAGGTAATAAGTGACAGAATCAAGATTTAAATCTAGGTTGCTTGACCTCAAATTCAATGCTTTTTCCATTGAGCAATTCTGCTTCTTCATGAAAGGAACTGACAATGCCTCTCTAGCACATCTTAAGTACATGCCTAAGGAAAAAAAGTGTCAATATGTTAATGGTAGACATGATAGGCAGTAGGAAGTGGGAATGGGTATCCATAAATATTATTTGCAAAGGCAAGTGCCCAACTATTTATTACTCATGCATTCTAATTTCTTTTGCCAAAGTAACACCATTTCTACTCAATTATCTCCCATATTGATGTCTTTGTACAGTCTGTATCTCCTCCCTAGGATGGGCTCCCTTTTCACTTCTGTTTCAAATAATACATAGTTACTTCAAAGTTCAATTTAAATGCCATCTTAGTAAATGAATTGAACCATACCCCCTTGTGAGGAAGGATGTGCTTCACTAATTTAAAAGTGCTGCAAAATGGAACAATATGAAAGGTGAAAATGTCTGAGGAGCACCTGGAATCCCAGTTGCACACTTCACTAAACTACTTGGCTCATTTTGCATTTTAATCATACTTCCCTTGTTCTATAATAATAATGAGGAAGATATTGATGATGATGATGATGATGATGATGATGGTGAGGATGATAAAATACCAGAAACTTACATATAGGTATGGTATATCAAATATAATAATATACATGGTATAAATATAATGCATCACATAACTACCATGTTATTCTCTCTATATATGCACATTTATATATGTATAATCACACATATACCTAGGTATAAATACACAAGTTTTTATACACATAATCATATATATATATATACATATATATATATATGTACATATATATATAGTCATGTGATATATATAAATATTTATATCAATTTCTCTATCACTATTTATTCTTATTAACTAGAGCATCTAGTTCTAATCCTAGAAATTAAAAGACTCCCCTTCTGCATAAATGTATATAACCTCCTACTCAAATGCATTTGAACAATTATATCACATACATACTTAATAATGTAATTGATAAGCATGGTTTTACCTCAATACTAGAATTTAGAGTGTAGGTAAACAGAAATACAAAGCAGCCTTTAAAGAAACAGAGAAAAGCTTTAGAATAGGTAGGACATTTTTGGAAAAGGAGAAAAGAAATGAAGCATGTAATCACCTGTTTGAGTCACCCACCATAGAAAGTTCTGCAACCAGAATATGATTACCTTTCTTGCTGACTGGCTTCTGCTCCCAGATGTGGCTCAGACTTTTGGTAACATGCCCCTTATACTTCCTGCTGTTGCCCCATTCCTTGAGGAGAGAGTTGGGTGAAGATGGGTGAGTGTCTTGTCGTAATCTTTCAACTCGCCAAAGGTTCAAGTACATAAGCGTCAATGAACTTCTGGTCATGATGTTCTCTTTTTTGTATTTTTAGTCCTCAGGCTTTCAATAATTTAAATTCACATCTTTCTGACAAATATAAATACTTAAAATTTCTTCCATTTCTTCAAAGTGCAGCAGATACATATAAGGTATTCTGGATTAAAATTTTATTATAAAATAATTTATGTACAAAAAGTAGTGCATATGAGTACAATCATACAAAAGCCAAGTAAATGTCTTAAATAGCTGCTTGGAGAACAAAAGATCATACTTTATCAAACCATAAATGAGCAAGGAATTTTAGCTCTATAGAATTTTCCCTGAAACACTTTGCCCTTGGCCTTTAGGACAAATATGTATCAGCTTATCCTTGGCAAAAGGAAATTTGTTAGTTTCAGTCTCCTGAGGGAGATCATAAAACTGAAATCATCTTACTTTCTAGTTTCTCTTATAACATGTACATCTTGTCTTTTATAGTCAAAGGGAATGTTATTATTTTGGGTATATATTCTGTCAAGGATCAACATTAAAGAGAGGCATCTTCAAAGATAGAAATAACATTAAATCATGAGTCAGACTATATGGATTCTATTCTTAGTGCTGCCAAAACCAAGTTTGAGGTATCACTTTTATCTCCCTGGACCTCAGTTTCTTTATCTTTAAAATGATCTGGTTTTAAAAAATGGTCTCTGATGGTCCTTTCAAATCTGACATTAGATCATTCTCAAGACAACACAATTAGGAACAGCAGAAGGCAAGAGCCCAGACTTCAACACATACTGATAGGGTGACTATGGAAAAAGCAGAACATGTATAAATCTCATTTCCTCATACTTGAAATGTGACTAATAAAGTTTGTACAGGTTGCTCTGCAGACTACGATCAAAAATCTGCAAAATTATTGGTATGGGAGCCCCTCATTTTAAAACAAATTTGGGAGAATCTGACTAAATTTTAGAGAGGTAACAACAACAATAAAAGCAACAACTCACATTTATGTAACATTTAAAGGGTTATAAAATGTTTTAAATATGCTATCCAATTTGATTCTTATAAAATGACCCTTTGAAGTAGATACTATGATTATTCCCATTTTGCAAAAACTGAGCATAAGAGTTGGAAAATGATGCTGTCAAGTCTTCCAGACTTCACGTGTAGCTCGTTATCCACTGTATCATTAGTTTATCAATAGTAGCAGAGTAAGGTCATAATTCACTCCCAGGTCTTCCATACTAAGTTAATCATACTAGCTGATACCTCTGATATGAAGTAAGTGCTTTACAAAGAATATGATCCTATTTGAATGTGATACGGGTACTAGAACAAGTTCCTGTGTTATGGGCCAGAACTCTGAACTTGAAACAAGGATTCTTATAAGGTGTTAAGTCAGTGGAATTGATAAATACAATGGTTATCTAGTTTAGCATGGTGATTAATAGTTCTCTAGTTCAGTACATGTACTTAGTACTTAATATGGCTCTCCAAGATTCACACCTATGATAATGTAATAATAATAGAGCATATAAGCTTGGACAAACTCAGCCAGAGTCAGAGCCAGAGAAGACAAGTGGACTGGAAGTGGGAACTCAAGTCCTGGGGCCTGGGCAGCTTTCTGGAGAGCCTTTCAGACTGGCCTTGGTCTCAGTGGGGGAAGTGCAAGAGGGCAGACACCACGGTGATGTGAGATGAAGTGAATGAATCTGTCTTTGCTTCCCAGGGCTTGACTTCAGTCTCCAGCCACCACACAGGTGGATGATGGAATGAATCTGTGTCTCCTTAAAATGGCACATAAAGGTTGCAATTGATTGACAGTTAAGCCTAACACTGGACGCATCCATTGGATATCTCCCATTAATTTTTGAAAGTCATTTAAACTGTTCAACAGTCAGCTAGGACTGGACGAGATTCATTCCATCTTTGGTCAGGCTCTTAGTGGTTCTCCTGGTGGACCAAGAGGCTTGGAGACAGAGCCAGAAAAAACAAGAGGACTGGAGGCAGGAAATCAAGCTCTCAGAGCCAAGGAGAGAGATTCATTTCCATCTTCATCAGCCTCATGGTGGCTGGCCTGGCCTCCTGCATTTCTCCACTGAAACCAAGATTCCAGGAGGCCTCTAAAAAAGTTGGCCAGGGCCTTAAGCAAGGAAACTAGATTGTGAAGGAGATAATAAAGGGTTTGGACTTTAATACCTGGCTATTTTCATGGTAATTACTCAATTGAAATGAAGGCTGCCTCAGGGATCTCCAGAAAACCAATAAAAACATTCATTTTGGCACCTGACCATGGGACTAAGAACCTACATCTGTGACCCAGAAATTAGGGTAAGTGCGAAAATAGACAAGAAGAAAACTTTGTAAAGGGTTAAACTAGCATTTCAGCTGAAATGGGACAAATGTTTAGAAAGGAGACTTCTCCACCGCAAGGAAAATGTGTCAAAAATATGGTTAGATTGATAAAAAACCAAGGTTTGATTGTAACTTGGATGCAGATCATTGAACTCTTTGAAATATTAAAATATACATCTCCTTGGTTCTCTAAGGGAAAAGAATTAGATCTAGACAAGTAGAAATTAGTAGGAGAACAACTATGTGAATATTACAATGATAATGGTCCTGATTCAATTTCTAAAGAAACATTTTTTACATATAACTTAAATGGCTTTAAGGAATTATGTAAGTATTAGAATAAGGAAAAAGAAGAAAATGCAGGAAGGGGAGGATACTGACAAACCAGTTGAAAAGGATAAAGAATTAGACAAGAATGGAGGTAAGTACAATTCTGATGAAATTAAGGAATGTGATGCTTCACAGCAAGGAGCATTCCCCAACCCCTGACCTACCCCCTTCAATTACCTCTTCATGAGTGGAGGGAGAAGGAGGAGGGGGAGAGGCAGTTACACCATCAGCACCACCCATGAAGGAGCTCTGTCCACCCCCTATGACAATATTACAAAAGGCACTAGTTAAAGCTAAACAAAGAAGGACAGGCTATATCTTATTTGATAAATGCATACCCTGTTTTTGAAGAGTTTGACTCTTCAGGTCAACAAAGGAAAAGATACACTCCTTGTGATTTGGAAAAAAATCAAGGATTTGAAAAAGGGTTGCACTCTTTATTCGGCTACATCATCTTATGTTAAAATGGTATTAGAGAATTTGGCTTATGAATTTTAACCCCTAGTGATTGGAAATCTATAGCAAGGACATGTTTAGAACGTGGATAAAACTTGTGGCTTTCGGAGTATAGAGAACTATGTAGGATATAAGCCCAACAAAATAGGCTAACTAGGAGTTAATATACAAATCACCTCTGACCAACTAGCAGGTAAAGATTAGTATGCAGACATTTCAGTACAGATTAATTACCCTTTGATAGCATTTGAACAAATTGCTGCTGCTGATATAAAAGCAAGGGGCTCCCTCCCAGGAAAACAAGATAGAAGGAAGCCTTCACAAAAATAGAGCAAGGTCTAAATGAATCTTTTGCTGATTTTGCGGGATGTCTGCAAACAGCTGTCATACAAACGATTGGAGAAAATGCAGCTACAGGAATAATAAGACAACTCACTAAAGAAAATGCTAATGAGGTTTGTAGAAGAATTAATGGGGACTCCACAAAGATGCTCCTTTAGAGAAGATCATAAGATGCTGTACCACAGTGGGCACAAATGTCTTTTATAACCAGGCTGTGATGCAGAATATGGGAAGACAGGGTCCCTCTTGACAAGGGATTTCCAGAGAGACTCTTCAATGCTTTCAATGTGGTAAAGTAGGGCATTTGAAAGCTCAGTGTTGGAGTAGAGATTGAATGAGAAGACAGGATGAGAGACTAAAACCCAAAACCCTATGTTGGAAATGCAATAAGGGCTTCCACTAGGCCTTAGAATGTAGATTGACCCATGGAAATGAGAGGTGGAGCCCAGCTCCAAAACCTCAAACAAAAAACAGGTGGGATATGATGGCAACCAAGGTTACATACACCCAGAGTCTCTTTAGAAGTTCAGGACTCTGATATGATGAATTAGCAGAGAAGCAATCAGATGGGAGATCAGGCATCCAAAAAGCAATCAGATAGGGAGAAAGGGATTACACTTGGGGAAAACAACAGGCTTTTTAACCCAGCAGAAGAACAATATCCAGTGCGAACATGTCCATTGTAATTGTCAGGTGATGTGGAGAAATCCAGAAAGTGGTGAATAAGAAGGGACTAGGTAGGTGAACTGCTTGAGGGAAAGGGTTTGCTTGTACTTCTACAGATGAAGGAATCAGATGGGTGCTAACAAGCACCTTGAGAGAGACAGAAAAAGAGAAAAACCTCAAAACAAAGGAGAAGACCTAAGAAACATCTGACACTGAAAGAGCATGACTGATAATGAGACTGTTGCAGGACTTTAAAACCAGCAGGAATCATTGGATTCCCTAAGATGAAAAATTATTGATAAGACTGATGCATGACTTCAAAATCTGCAGAAATCATTGGATTCACTACTGCAAAATGAGATTATTGAAGGACTTCAAAACTTACAGGAATCATTGGATTCTCTGACACATGAAGTAATGGTAGATTGGACTATTTCTAGGATTTATGGACATATATAATTCCTCATGTTGATTCATGTTGTTAAATCACTACTAGCTTGTGCTATATCACTATGTACTTATGTAATAACTCCCATGTTGATGGATTTATGTATACCTGTTTCAAGTGAGACCCTCAGAAACCCGTCAATCTGATTTGATTTCCCATTTCCTTTGGTGTTTTCATTTCCCTTCCTGAGACTTCAGAAAGGGCATGATCACCTCCTTTTTGGGGTTCTCACCTCCCTGAGCAGTCAGGGAGGGCATGACCACCTATGTTCTAAAACAAAAGAGAGCAGGATCCCTGTTCTGCTATTATTTGCATGTGCATTAATGTTCAGTAAATCATTTTGCAGGTAAATAATTTTTTTTTTAACTAAATCAAAGTATTGAAGTAGAAGCTTATCTTCTAGACTCAGTGAAAACATTTTTAGAAGAATTCCAGTGGTGCATAGGATGAAAGGAATACATATTTCTCTAACTATTGATTTTGGAAGATTTTCTATTCATGTATTTTGGAAATTGTGAGTATTTGGTATGATAATGTCTATTAAAATAGTCTTAGTTATACCTCAATTGTGCATATGAACCATTCTTCTAACTGTAACAGTTTTCTATTTCCTAAATATTATATATTGCATTATTGACAACTTTTGAAGAATTATTTATTATGTGTAGATTTATCCTCTATTAGTTTATGAGAGGTAGGTTGCTCCTGTTTTATAATTCTGGTCACTTAATCATGCCTTTCTAGGTATGTCAGAATAAAGTAGTGACTAATTTTTTGTAACCTATAGTGATATGTCACAGAGTTTTTTTGTTTTCATTTGGGTTTTTTCCACATTTCTCACCATCTCTATCAGTCCACAAATCAAGGTTCCTCAAGAATGAAAAATTTTATACTTTCTAGTAAACATTAAATGATCATGGAGGATCTCTTCCATTACTGAATATTAATAGTTTCAAAGACTTCCTCTTTTAGTAATCAATATCAATTAATTTAATAAGTTTATCATGTGCATATCTATGTGTCTATCTATTATTGGCCTTTTCTCTTGTTAAATGAAGTGCCTGTTATGGAAATTTTTCTGAATTTTTAATGTTTGCCATAAAATCTGAGAGTAAATATCATCTTTCTTCTTTTTAATGAGAAATGAGTTTGCCTTGTTATAGCTTCATTGTGATGTTGTGCCCCAGGTTTTCTTAATACAGTCTACATTTTTATTGCCACTTTGTAAACTGATGACCTTTTATTATTCAAAGATTGTCTTGAAGATAGTTATTATAGAGGTATTAGGTTCTCTGAGAATATTTTTTTCCCCATTGAATTTCTATTTCAGAAAACCAATAGATTTCTTGACTGGGGCCATTACCATTCATCCTCTACTGAAGAAGATAAGACTGATAATTTTGCACAGTCCTGCCTCATTTAAGTCCAATTCACTTGCAATTCAAGACAGCCTCCTGATGCCATTGGTCCTTTTCAAGAACAAAGGACGAACAACAATTTTCTTGATATGTCCAACCATTACTATATGGGGTAACTTGATAATTTTATTCAGAATGCTTTGCCCAGAAAAAAGTTAATATATAGATATATATCAATTTTATTCTATTGTTAATATTTGATTCTTGCTTCAGGATCAAACACATTAGTATCTTTTTTTTTTTGACACATTTATCATTGTCATCATTGCTATTACTGTTATTGTCATTATAATTGTTGTTTCTCTCATATTTTTTATTGAAATTCAGATACAAATTGTCTTGGAATACCTTGATCTTTTACTATTGTGCAGAATATCACACAGATGGATAAAATTACTTCTTTTTATATGAATAAAAATACTGTGTTGACAATTCATCTTTTGTAAGCTTACTGTAAGCATTCTTGGTGCAACAATTCCTATTTCTATAAATAAATCTGCATGATTTAGTTCAGTGGCACAGTTCAAGGTTTTGCAATCAAAAGAAGTGTTTATGATTCCATTCTTTGACCTCAGTTATTCCATAGGTATGCTATTTTAGTGAATGTCTTTCTGCTCAATAAAGTATCTATTTCAAAGGTATTTCTGGAGAATTTTCAATTTATATTAATATGTACTTTGAGAACATCTTTAGTCAAATTATTTTTCACCAAGGAAATATTATATTAAAATCAAATCATTTAGTCTCTTTTACATACATATACCCACATACATAGATGTATGCTTATGCATGTGTATATGCAAATGAAATTTTGGCATAAGTGGAAATTACCTTCCTCCTGATCCTCTTCTTTTCTTTTACCTCTTACTCTTCTTTCATGTTCTTGTTCTTCATTCTTTTCTTGTTCTTCTCCTCTCCCTGTTACTCCCCTCCCTGCTTTCCTTTTTTCTCTTTTCTCCCTGTCCACTCTCTGTATCCCACTTCTTTATTTTCTTCCTCTTCTTCCCCCTTATATGTGATCATCATTTTTGATTCATTATAGATTTTTATATTCCATATCTAGCTAGAATGCTGATATTAGAAATTAAATTCTTTTATAAGGTATTTAGTATTATTAAAGTACTTCTTCAATTCCCAAAAGTAACTCATGTTACTCCTCTTTTTCAATTCTGGAGCAATTCATGTCCCAGATACACTGTCACAAATATTCATAGTATTATTTATATGATGAATATCAGCCATGATTTATTTGCTAGATCTACAAACTTATTTTTTCTTTTTTTTAATTTAAAGTGATAGGAAATATTTATATAAGACAAAAAATTATATATATATATTTTATTGTTATTACTTCTAATGTATTATATTTTCCTTTTGAAGCTATTTCTATGATTTCTCATTGGGGTATTTTCACAGTCAATCCTTATTAATTTACAGAAGTTTTCATCCAAGACGCAGGAATTTTGATCATCACCAGTATTATCTATAAATTCAAATACAGTCATATTACTTAAAGCTCCTGGTAAATGCCTTTCTTTCTTTTATTTTCTGTAAAGAACATGTTGTATGTAGGGTTAGTATGAAAAAAAAACTTTAATAATAATAATAATAACAATTAATATGTGCCAGGCACTGTGATAAGTGCTTTGCAATAATTATCTCATTTGATGCTCATTTTCCTATGAGAAAACTGAGGCAAACAGGAATGACCAAGTTCGCAGTTAGTCAGCATCTAAAGCCAAATTTGAACTCAGATTTTTCTGAACTTCAGAGATAGCATTCTATTTATTGTGCCAAATAGCTATCTTTTAAATTTTGTTTTAATTTGCTTTTTTTTTTTTTTAACGCTAGAGGAATTCTTCTCTAAAGGTATAGATAGATAGATGGTAGATAAATAGATAGATAGATAGATGGGTAGTGATACTAATAGATGGACAAATAGATAGGCAGACAGACACATAGATAGATACATAGATAGACAGATAGATATAAGAGTATAAAAGGCTCACAATTATTAGGTTCCTTTGTATAATTAATGAGTACTTTTGCATAATGAAAAAAGCTTTTTTCAACTTCTTGGTTAAAAAATAAACTTTATAGCTTTAATCACTATAAAAACTTTTTTAAAAGCTCAGTTAAAATTTATGAGAAATGTTACTAATTTGCATTTTCATTATTGTGAAAATTATCATTTTCTTATTGTGATAATTATCACTTTCTTTGAGAAATCAGGCTTTATTTAGTGATTAAATTAAGGTGAAAATCAAAAAATAAAAGCCAATTGCATAGCAGATTACTATATTTGCTCGCCAGTACATACATTAGTATACAAACATAAATAATTTGTTGATAGTTTTCAATAAATTAAGGTTCTTCTGGAATATTGTTTTAAACTATGAATACACCATTTCAGGTCTACATATTGAGATAAGGAAGAGACCTTGCTTCTAACATGTACTTTACATTGCTATCAGATTAATAAGCCATTTCCATTTATCGAGCCATATCACTCATCTTCTCCAGGAATTTTTAAAGTAAATTATTTCCTAAAGTCATTATTTTCCACCATGGCATTCAAGAATCTCTACAGCATCTAAATATCCATCTAAATCTATATCTATATAATCATCCATATATCTTATCTCAGTCAAATAGGATTGGGTTTTGTCCCCTTAATATATATCTTTCCTTATCCTCTTTGCTATTATTGGAATTTTCTTTTCCTGTTGAATATTCAAAACAATGAAGTCTAACCTGAAAATGGGTAAGATTTTACTCTCAACCATTCTTGAAATGGTCATTCAATCATTTTCTGAAGACTTTCAATGGCATGACCAGTTGAAAGCAACCACCT
Organism: Antechinus flavipes; assembly: GCF_016432865.1. Classification (NCBI taxonomy): domain Eukaryota; kingdom Metazoa; phylum Chordata; class Mammalia; order Dasyuromorphia; family Dasyuridae; genus Antechinus; species Antechinus flavipes. The sequence continues at coordinate 436,178,427 of NC_067398.1, forward strand.
ACCCAGGTAGCTAATTTCATTTCTTCTACTTAGATTGTCATGTGTTTTACATATAGATATATAGATATAGATACATACATATATAAATGCATGCACGTGTGTGTGAGAAATAATTCTTTTTTGTATTCCTAGTGTCTGAACAATCTTTGCATCATTAGTTCTATCTTCTGGGTTTGTGTCTTCAATATCCTTATCAATATAAAATATCCTTATTTTTGGTTTATTCTTTTGTTTGCTACATTTCCTGTCAACTTCTGGACTTAAGACTTTATGGTAAGGCCAGGTTCTGAGCACTCCTATGAATAGGGGCTGAGATTTTGTTAATTGCTTACCTTTGATTGATAATCTAGTAGATTGCCCAGGGATTCTGTCACTATCTGCCAATAAAGAATAACTAAACTATTGACTCATTTTATTTAGGATTATTGCCACCATCATTCTGCTTCAGGCTTTTGACTAGGTTAGAAGCTCTATCTAATAGTTTGATCAGCTCCTGGGGCCAAAGTCATTCAGGTATTATTTACTTTTGAACCAATTCTTTGCTTAACACACAATCTAGGTCTCAGGATACCTCTCACCTGGCAACAACACACTCAGTGTATACTGAATCTGTAGCCCAGTGCTTCTTATGAAAACATACAGCATCTTAGCATATCCTGCATTACAAACAAGATTAGCTTTAATTTTCATCAGTCTGGGATCTCATCTTCCTTTGGTGCATCATCTAAGTCTTCTTTTTTAGCTTTAAATACTCATATACTCACCCCTCTAACTAAATTTTATTTCCAGGTCCCATAAATGTTTTTATACTTCTGATGCAGATCTAACTTAGAAATATAATACACTGGATTTTATTACTTGGGTATCTTTATCAAAATCTAGGCCAATGGATAGTCTAGATTTTTTTTGGAGAAATTTCATTGTATTTTGTTGTCCTATCCATCACATTGGCTTTGAAAAATTTAAATTCTAAAGTTGGAAGCCACTTCTACCAACATTTTTTTTTTATTTTTTTATTAAAGCTTTTTTTTTTTATTTTTCACAATATATGCATAGATAATTCTGCAACATTAGCCCTTGCATAACCTTGTGTTCCAGTTCCCCCCTTTTCGCCCACTCCCCTCCCCTAGATGGCAAATCATCCAATATATGTTAAACATGGTAGAAATATATGTTAAATTCAATATATGCATACATATTTATACAATTATCATGCTGCACAAGAAAAATCAAATCAAACCAGAAAAGAAAAGGATGAAGAAAACAAAATGCAAGCAAACAACAACAAAAAGAGTGAGAATGCTATATTGTGAACCACGCTCAATTCCCACAGTCCTATCTTTGGGTATAGATGGCTCTTTTGATCACAAGACCATTGGAACTGGTCTGAATCATCTCATTGTTGATGAGAGCCACATCTATTAGAAATGATCATAGTATAATATTGCTATTAGTGTGTACAATGATCTCCTGGTTCTGCTCATTTCACTCAGCATCAGTTCATGCAAGTCACTCTAGTCCTTTCTGAAATCATCCTGCTTATCATTAATTATAAAAGAATAATATTCCATAACATTCACATACCATAACTTATTCAGAATTCTCCAACTGATGGGCATCTACTCAGTTTCCAGTTTCTTGCCACTACAAAAAGGGCTGCCACAAACATTTTTGCACATGTGTGTCCCATTCCCTCATTTAAGATCTCTTTTCCACTGACATTTTTAATCTTTATTCTAATAGCACCTGCCAAAAATAAAATGAGGACATTTTTACTTATTCAAAAGCTACATTATTAATGAAAGTAGCTCACATTTCTTCTCATATGCTTTGTTACTGCATAATAATAATCTCCCTCAGAAAGCTAATTACCCTGTAGGAAAACCATATAAAGATGATGATGATGATAAGTTTTAATGTGCGAAAAAACAAAAACTACTAAAAATAAAAGTTACAGGTTTTACTTTGACACATTACAATGAAATGTCATTTGAGTTCCAAGAAACTAACTTCTAAATTCTTTCATATAATGAAAAAAAAAAAAAACCTCTTTTGCATTCATCATCTATCTTGCTACCACAAAAAAAGAAAGAAAGGACAAGAAATGTTGGAATTTAATAGCTCACATGCTTCTTTAATTCTTTTATTTTTCAAATATGTAAATGAACAATAGAACATGTTTGAAGCATTGTAACTGGTAATTAGTATTCTGTTTTGTTCTTGGTTACTGGTCTTTTCAAACCATTTCTGTTTAGTAAGGAATTCTTTTTTTTCTTTTTGTTTTTTTCATATAGCAGATGTTAGGGATACTTCATTTCTTATTCTTAAACAAACAATAAAAAGTAAGTTGGCAGAAAAGAATATTAACCTTTGTGGTCTTAAACTCTTAAATTCTTATCCATAGTATAGGAGTAATTTTGAAAAATTGTAAAGATGACAGAAATTTACTAAAAGTATTCTTCATCTATCTTTACTTTAGTAGAAGTTACTTCGTGGGACAGAAACCAGAGTGGGGGAAACAGAGAATTAAAAAAAAAAAAATCAAATTAGTTTTGTTGTGGTTCAGTTATTTTCATTTATACCTGACTCTTCATGATCCTACTTAGTTGTTTTCTTGGCAAAAATGCTGGAGTTGCTTAGCATGTAGTCCTCCAGTTAATTTTACAGATGAGAAAAATGAAGCAAACAAAGTTAAATGACTTGCCCAGTGCCAACTACTGGTATATGTCTAAGACAAGATTTGAACCCAGGAAGATAAAATTCTTCTTGATCCCAGGACTATTTCCATTAGCTGCCCTAGTTGAATCAGTAATTTGGCTCAAAAAGTCATACAGTAATTAAATTTATAAATTGGAAAGTACCACAGAGGCTATGTAGTGTGTTCTTAAACAGAAAAATTGTTTTGTCCGCAATATCGCTAATACTTGGACATTCATCAAATTTACACACACACATTTAACTTAAATGTATGTATAAATATTTAATACTTATTATATTTACATTTTGTGTTTCAGTTTCTCTGTCTCTAACCTGCTGCTTTCCCCCCACTCATTTAGGACACAAGTAATATAATTTCAATTGTACAATTTCAAAAAATAGTTTTATATTAGCCATGTTATAAAAAAGAAACAATATAAAGCAAGAAATAAAGAATGGGGGTAAGTGGGAATATGCTTCAATATGCATTCAGAGTTCATCATTTCTCTCTCTGAAAGTAGATAATATTTTTCACCATAGGCATTGTCAAACTATTCCAAATTCCCCTCCCAACAGCCCTAAAATAATACCTCAAATTAAAGTCTAGAACAAAAGGTCTGGTAAAATAATTGCCCATTCCCATACAACTTTGGAATTCAGCAGGAAACATCTGTCTCACCCATGTAGTAGTAGGTCTCAAGAGTACAACACAAGCTTTGAAACTTACATTAGCAGCAGCAGCAACTTTTGGAGCTTTCAGTTCATGGATAGGTGGGGGAAGAGGTTGAAAAATTAGTCAGAAGTGCAATTGAAGAAATCTTTTGTAGGATGTGGGATCATTACGCTGTTATATTACCTATATGCAATTCTGCTTAAACATGCCACAGTCTCAGGGAAAAAAGGAAAGAGCACTTTCTAGGTAGGGGAGTAGTGTCTCTGGTTATAATTCTAGGATGGAGAAAAGTGATTGTGATTATTTATATGAGTGTAGAGATCCTTATGTCAGTTTCAAGATGGAAGTGAGCACTAAAAATTGTAACTGCAGCAGGATGACCTGGTCACAGTTACGGGGCCTGGGGAAGTTACTAGCCCTGGTGGTAAGAGGGAAAAGATATCTCATCTTGAGTAGAACAGGTCATAGATCAGAAGAATAATGACAACATTTCTTCTTATAACCTTTTAAACACAGATTACCTACCCAACCAAAGATCTAACTTTGAAAAAAACATCCTGAAAGGGCTAACTTTAGGACAGTGCTCCCTCAAATCTGATTGCAGAGGCAAGCTTTAAGAAAAGATTAATTTTTTAAAAAAAAAAGTTCAAAAATGAGTAAACAACAGCAAAAAAACTTGACCATATAAATTTACTATAGTGACAAGGAAGATCAAGGCACAAACCCAGAAGACGACAATTGTGTCAAAACAACTACAAGAAAAATCTCAAAGGAAAATGTGAATTGATCACAGGTCCCCAAAAGAATTACTTGAAATACTCAAAAAAGGATTTTAAAAGTAAAATAAGAGAGGTAGAGAAAAAGAGGGGAAAGAAATGGAAGTGATCAAAGAAAATTATGAAAAAGAGTCAACAGCTTGGTAAAAGAGGAACAAAAACATACTCAAGAGAATATCTTAAAACACAGAATTTGCCAAATGGCAAAAGAGAAACAATAATTCATTAAAGAAAAGAATATTTTAAAAAATCAGAATTTGCCAAATGAAAAAAGTAGATATAAAAACTCACTGAAGGAAATAATTGTTTAAAAAGTACAACTGAGCTTATGGAAGCAAATGAATATATAAAATACAAAGACAAAACAAAGCAAAATCAAAAGAAGAAAATATGAAATATGTCAATGGAAAATAATTGACTTTGAAGTTAGATCAAGGAAAGATAATTTTAAAATTCTTTACCTACTTGAAAATCATGAACTAAACATAACAAACAATACAAAACAATAAAAAAGGATGTCATACTTCAAGAAATTGCCTAGAACCAGAGAGTAAAATTTCATAAAAAGCAAATAATTCATTAATCACTATCTAAAAGAGATTTCAAATTGAAAACTCTCAAGAATATATTGGCTAAATTCCACAAATCAAATTTTAAAAGTTTTTTGCATAAACAAAACCAATGGGAAGAAGAATAGAAGAGAAGCAGGATATTGGGGAAATTTTTTGCAGCAAGTTTCTGTGATAAAGTCCTCATTTCTCAAATTCATAAAATGAATCAAATGTATAAGAATATAAATAATTCACCAATTTATAAAGAGTTAAAAGATATAAACAGGATGTTTTTTAAAGAAAAAGATCAAAGCCATCTGCACTCATAGAAATAAATACTCTAAATCATGAGTAGAGCTATAATTTAAAAGAACACTGAGATTATCTCAACACAATCTCAACTCCAATCCCATTTCTATGTATAAAATCCTTATAACTATCATGTTAGTAATCAACTTTTGGGTAATTATATTTATTCTCCCTTCATATGAAATGTGAAAACTTTAATTTTATTGTGTCCTTCATGATTTCTTTTTCATATTTATCTTTTAATGTTTCTTTTGTATTTGAAAGTATGGTTTTATGTTCAGCTCTGGTCTTTTCATCAGGAATAGTGGGCATCCTTTTCTTTTAATTAAATGCCTTTTTTTTTTGTCTTTGAATGATTCTGCTCAGTTTTGCTTGGTAAATCATTCATTGTTGTTATATTCCAAGTCTTTCACTTCTTTAACATAGTAGTTACTGAATCTTGTGTGATGCTGACTTTACCTCCATGATGTCTGAATGGTTTCTTTCTCACTATTTGCAGTATTTTTCTTGGACCTGGGAGCTCTGGAATTACAGTATAATATTCCTGTGAGTTTTTATTTTGAGATATTTTACAAGAGGTCATCAATGGATGCTTTGAATTTATATTTTTCCCTCCTGTTCTAAGAAAAAGGAACATTGTTCTTTGATAAGCTCTTGAATTATGATATCTAGACTTTTTTGTTTGAACATGACTTTCAGATAATTCAATAAATCAAGTTAATTCTTTTTTTCCAGCTTCCTTATTTTTCCAATTAAAATTTTCATTGTTTTCATTTATTTTTTCATTATTTTGAGTTTGTTTTCTTGTTGTCTCATGCAATCATTAGCTTCAAGATCCCCAATTTTAATTTTCAAGCAATTATTTTCATAATGAGTTTCAGTACCTCATATTTGATTTAGGGAACTGCTTTTTAAGGTGATATATTCATTAGTGAAGTTCCATGTATTTTTTTCTTTTTTTGGCTAAATCTATTTTAAGGTGTTATTTTCTTCAGTATTTTTGTGTTTAAAAAGCAAGCTATTACTAATCTTTTTATATTTTTTGACTCACTCCAATTTCTTATCTCAATTTTTTCTCTTCCACTCTTATTTGTTTTTTTAAATAATTTTCTTAAACCTTTTCACACATTTTTATTGGATTTATATCAAATTTGTATTTTTCTCCCTTTGGAGCTTCCCTTATAGATTTTTTGACATTGTTGTCTTCTTCTGAATATCCCTATCACTGAGTATTCCTTGTCACTATAATAACTTTTTTTTTATGATTGAGTGGTCTTGTTCTTCTTTTTGTATTTTTCAAGCCTATTTCATGACATTGACCATGTTGAAGTTAGGTTCGTTCCCCTGGGTGGAACAAGAAGGAGAAAGAGGAGTACTGTCCATAACTTCAGGATTTTTTGACTACTTTCAGAATTAATTCCCGGAGTTTTGGCCTGTTCAAGCACTGCCACAGTGATGTGTTCTAGAGAAAAAGATAGTCTCACTCCCTTGTGACTGAAAGATATGCTGCTTCTCGAGGATCCTAATCTCATGGTACAGAAACAAAACTGCTTCTCAGGACCTCTGTTCCATTGGAATAGTAAATATTCTTCTCTGCCCTGGAACTGTGACCTGTAAGTAAATATAGACCAATGGAGGTGCCAAACAGCTCCCTATCCTGCCTCCAGTGCTGTACGAATTATGAGCTTTTGAAGTTTCTGCTGTTGTTCTTGCCATCTTCAAGGCCCATAACCAATGTTATCATGTATTACCTGTACCAGCTCCCAACCCTGTGATATAGACATCTTCTTCCCACCTCCAAATTTGTTTTTGGCCAAGGGGGAAAAATGTGTCTGACAACCTTTTGTTGTCTCACCATAGAATTTGATTTAAGGTGTTATCTTAAAGTTGTTTGGAGAGGAATGTTTATATAGCCTTACTGTTTGTCTCCACCCTTGGAAGTCAATAGATAACTGTTAATTGAACATTTCTAGTAAAAAGTCCACATTACCTAGGGCAATGCATTCTATTTGTTATTTTCCAAAATTAATTGGAAATTAAGTAATCTAATCTTAAACAAGTGATGGGTCAAAACATAAATAGTAGAATATATAATAATATTTTCATTAGAAAAAATTACCACAATGAGAGTATAACATAAATTTGTGGAATGTAACCAAAGTAGTACTTAAGAAGAAACTTATATCTTTAAATACATTAATAAAAGAGTGAAATATCACATCAGAAACTTGGCAGGCAACTAAAAAGCTAGAAATGCATTAATCACTTACTAAATAAATCCCAAAATAAAAATCAAATGAAAGATTAATAAAATTTTAAATAACAATTTAATTACTAAAGCTCACAACAGTTTTATTAAAAATAAAATAATGTAATACATGAATAAATTACTGTTTTGATTTTTTTAAAAAAGAAAACCAAATTACTAATATCAAAAAAGGTTCATTCACAACCAAGGAAGATTTTAAAAAGTAATTATTAGGAATTATTTTTTCCCAAGTATGTCAATAATAATGAAAATCTTAATGAGAATAAAGCTAATAAGATATCAATAAAGTATTGTGGTTAACTAATCTAATAGGTTGTGACCAAAGATTCAGTAAAAAAAAGAAGAAACACAAAGAAAGTTTTAACATTATATATATGACAAATATGCCTGAAAGGTCACCTCAATTATGATATAAAGGCCTTATATAATCACATTTGTTTTCAACTGTAGAGAATTTCAATACAAACATTTATTAGAAGGTCAAATCAAATAAGAGAGTCTAAAGAAAAATTAAACTCAACTAAACAATTAGAACAATCCAAGAAAAACAAAATTATGAAAAAGAAAATCAATCAACTGGAAAAGGAGATCCAGAATCTTAAAGAAAAAAATAATAACTTTTTGAAAATTAGAATTGGGCAAGAGAAAGCCAATGAACCTATAAAAGACCAAGAAATAACAAGACAAAAAAAAAATTGGAAAACAAGAAAAGATTATATGAAAAATCTTATAAGAAAACCAATATACTTGGAGAACAGATCAAATAGAGAAAACATAAGAATAAATTGTACTATCTGAAAGCTTTGGCCAAAAAAAAAAAAATAGAATCTTGACACTATAATACAAGAAATAACCAAAGAAAATTGTCCTGAAGTAATAGAACAAAAAAGGAAAGTAGAAATAGGAAAAAAAAAAAAAATCTACCTAGCACCAGATTAGATATAGTCTATAAGGAAAATGCATAGGAACATTATTGCTAGATTTCAGGAAAAAATGTATAAGAAACAAACAAAAAAAATTCAAATATGCTGAAGTTGCGATTAGAATTGTATAGTTATCAGGAGCTACAATTAAAGACTGTAAAATTAAGCATAATATTAAACCAAAAAAAAAAAAATGAACATTCAATAAACTCCCAGATTTTCAGGATTTTGTCTCAACCAAACCTTAATTCAATAGAAAATTTAACATATAAGAGCCAACATCAAAGACTAATTTCAAGGCATCAAACAAGAATGAACTGTTTATGTTTTATATGTGGAAATGTAAATCTTATATGGAAGAATGACATCGGTAAGTAGGTAACACAAAAGAAAGATTGGGGTTGTAAAGGATTTGACACTAAAAAGCAAAACTGTTTAGGAAAAGATAAAAATAGTAATTATACTATAAAAATGAAATACAGAGAAAGAACCAATACAGAGGCATTAAGTGCGGGAGGAGAGTTAGTAGTTCTGAAATCCTAGTCACATCAGGAAAGGGCTAAATAGAAAAGAACTGAAATAAACACATACATATAGATATATACTATGAAGAATTTAGTAACTTCCAAAATCTACACAGAAATTAAAGGGATGGAAAAAGAAAAGATGGGATATAGAAGAGTGTGTAAATTTATGGTAATGAGAGAAGTTGTAGAGATTAATGGGAAAGAGATAAAAAAGGAGAAAAGCTGGGGGGTAATGGAGGGATCCATGGATGAAGAGTAAGTAGTTCTATTTCTTTAACTTATCTTACTAATAAAGTAGAAGAGTTATCAGGGATAGGAAAAAAGAGACATATACAACACAGTAACAATTTATTAGAAAAAAGGCAAGGATAATGAGCATTGATCCCAGACAAAGTCAAACTTAAAGATTCAATCAAAAATAATCTATCTTATATACCAGCCATAAAAATATAGTTTTAGATGTACATCTACTTTATGTGTAAATGCATATGCATATATGTGTGTATTTATGCACATAGGTGTATTTTTGTCTGCATAAATAAAAATATGTAGGTTGGTATGTATGTGGGTATATGTATTTATTTTCTGTCTCCAAATGGATTGTGCACTCAATGCAGCCTCTGAAGTTGAGATGTAACAACGTGTGGATCAATTCTCTACTGCTTGTGCTAATGTTGGCTTAACAATGCTAAGAAAACAAATGTGCTCTATCAGCCAGCACCACACTATTCATATGCAGAAATATCAGTTACAGCAAATGGAGAAATTTTGAATGCTATGGATATGCTCACTTACCTTGGCAGCATACTTACCGGGGGTATTCACATTGATAAGGAGGTTGACACTGGTTGCCACAGTTACCTCAGTGTTTGGGAAGTTCTGCAGGAAAGTATGGGAAAGGGGGGGAGTGTAAAAGAGGCTATCAAACTGAAGGTCTACAGAGACATTGTGTTAACCTCATTGCTATATGCTTGTGAAACCTGTACAGTATACCAGCATCATTCCAGGAAACTGAATCATTTCCATTTGAATTGTCTTAGGAAGGTCCTGAAGATTACCTGGCAGGATAACATATCAGATACTGAGGCCCTTTCTTGAAGTGGATTGCCAAGCATTCAAGCTCTACTGCAGAGAGTACAACTCCACCGGGCTAGTCACATTGTTTGAATGCCAAATATATGTTTGCCAAAAACTCTGTTTTATGGAAAACTCACATCAGGCAAGTGCTCACCTGGTCAGAAAAATGATACAAAGATACTCTCAAAGTCTCTCTCAAGAACTTTGGAATAGCATGTGTGATATGAGAGACACTGGCACAGGACTGCCTAGCATGACATACCCTCATTAAGAAGGTACTGTGCTCTACCAGCAAATTGGAGTTTAATTAGCTCAGAAAAAGGACTATTTGTGTCCAAATTCTGGCAAAGCATTCCAGGCTCATGTTATTCTAATCAGCCAGTCAGACATACTGTAACTTGACTTTAACATAGTGATATCATTTTGGTCCCCTTTGAGAATGAAGGACAACAACCAGATATAGATAGATAGATCTATTCAGATAGAGATTTATATTTATATTTCTTATATTATATATTTTATATATATATATATATACATATATACAAAAAGAGAAACAATCATGATTTTAATCTCTTCTATTAGTCCATAGCCTTTTTTTTTTTTCAAATAGAAATTTATTCTAACATATTTTGAATCTTTTCTGATGTTCTGTTGGACACATGATTTTTTTTCTTTTTCTGTGTTTCTTTTTTCTTACTTTTTGTTAGTTTTAAAATAAATAATTTTTAAAAAAGAAAAAAGCACTAAAAATTATCAAAGCTGAAAGGGATTGATATTATCAAGTTTAATTTTTGGATTTTTAATTATGAGTAACTGAGCTTGGTTTTCTCAAAGACATAATATAATGGAAGGGGAGAAGTAAACAGCTGGTAAGACTGGACATGTTTGAGCAACATACACCACTTTGTGTCTTGTAAAGTCAATGAGGCCAGCCCAGCTCATTGAATTAGATTTGCCTATGTATATTGACCTGAAATAGAATAGTGGCTCCACATATTTCCCTAAGGCAATTTTCTTTCCAAAAGCTTACTTCCTGTAGGAGGTAAGAGAACAAATATAAAAAAGATTGATCAAGGGGCCCTGCTATAACCCAAGCCTAGCACTGAACCCCATGTATTCACTAACAATAATTTAAAGTAGTGCAGCTGAATCTCAGAGCTCTATTCTTATTGTAGCAGCATAACCAGTAAAGCACTTTGTTCTGCTCCATGAGCCTGCAATCAGGGTCAGCTTTGCATTTGCCAGCTGTACACCATCAGTTGTTTGCCTGTGTATCCTGACTACTTAGTTGGTGGTCAGGGGAAAGTATAGTGGCAACACAATTTTATGGCCTGAGGTGAGACAGACATGCTTTGAAGGGGTATTCTCAACATTAACAAGCTGAAAATTCCTCCCATACTTCACTAAGTACATTCATATTTATCAGAATTTTTTTCCCCTAACATGAAATCTTTCATCTGAGGTTGTATTTCTATGATGCTTTTTTTTTTTTTTTTTAATGAGCTTGGATTTTCTCTCCTTTGCAGCAGTTGGCATAACCTTGGAAAGAATAAACTTGTGAGATAACACAAGAATGCCCTTCCACGGAGATGACATGTTTTAGCTTATGATTTAGCAGTCTTATCTGTACTCAGCTCTTTTTACCAAATAATCAAGTACCAGCTTTCACTATCCCCGGGAATTCAGAAATTATAAGTGAATTTATAGGGCCAACTCTACTCACAATATGACGTTTTGGATCTCTTGGGACATCTCATAATTATTTAAAGCATTTTAAGAACCATCTTTTGTCCTGAATTTTACAAATGAAATAGTTTCTTGTGGCTCAGCATGTGACATACTGCCAGACACAAAAAATGGCAAGCCAAGGCTTGGTATATGATATGATACGGTATAGTGGGAATTAAAATGGGATGGGGATACAGATCTTTAGTTTTCTCCTTGCCTCTGACGTAAAGCAGTTTTGTGAAGTTGGGCAAGTCAATTTATATTTCTGAGGCACAGTTCTTCATATGAAAAAATGAAGGGATTTGGTCTATCTAGACTGTACTGTCTCCTTCTAAACTAAAATTATAAAAACCTGAAAGTAGCAGGAGACTGATAATCTGGGAATAAGTTCACATTACAGTTGGTTCTCGTCCTTCATTCTTGTAGAAGACAAAAATAACATTTATTAGTGTGTCTGTGTGTCTGTGGCTGATCAACACGATATGAGCTTGGAATGCTCTGCCACAAGTTGAAAACAAATAGTCCTTGTAAACATTTGATGTGGATTCTCAAAATTTATTCATCTTGTGTTCCTTTTGGGTTATTTCAATTCCAATTTGCTCAAGGGGCCCAGCACTTTCTCTGATGAAGTCATGTCATGCTGGTCAGTCCTGTGCCAGTGTTTCTCATATCACACAATGAGTGCCAAAGTTCTTAAGAGATATCTTGAGACTGTCCTTGTATCACTTTCTCCACCACCATATAAGTGCCTGCTCTGTGTGAGTTTTCCATAAAATTGTCTTTGTTGGCAAGTGCACATTTGGCATTCAAGAAATGTGACCAGCCCAATGGAGTTGCACTCTCTGCAGTTGAGTTTAAATACTTGGCAGTCCACTCTGAGAGAGGATCTTAGTATCTTATTCTGCCAGATAATCTTCTGAATCTTCCTAAAACAATTCAAATGAAAATGACTCTATTTCCTGACATGGTACTGATAGACTGTATAAGTTTCACAGGCATGAAGCAATAAGGTCAGCACTCCAGCTCTTTAAACCCTCATTTTGATAGTCAGTTTAATAAGTGCAATAGCTGACCTTAATGTCATGTCCTTCCTCATTGAAGGCATTTAACAACATGCCTGAAAACATGATGCTGAAAAGTATGGGCACAAGCAGAGTCTTGTTTCATTCTATTGGGGAATGGAAATGCAAGAGAGCACTGACTGTTATCCAGAAGCTGGATAATCATGTTGTTATGAAATTGATGTATGATCCTGATGAACTTCTCCAGGTAAGCAAATTTTGTCATAATTTTCCATACATCCTTCTGACTGATCAAATCAAATACCTTTGTCAGATCAAAAAACATTGTGTACAGACATTGTGTTCTGCTTCTAGCATTCTTCCTATAATTGCCATGCAGGGAACATCTTATTGATCATTGATCAGTCCTTTCTGAAGCCACACTGGCTCTCAGGTAGATGACAATCTTCCAGGTGAAGGATCAGCCTATTAAGGAGGACTTTGGCAAGAATCTTTCTAGCACTAAGAGAGAAAACCTCCCCCAAATCCCAGGGTTCCTTTACCTTTATAGAGATAAACAATGAAGATATTCTTGAACTTCTTGCCATAAAACCCAGAAAATTTTAGTCATCTTTTGTATGAACAGTGGATCCCACACCATGTTAAATATCAACTGGAATAGAGTCAGCACCAAGTGCTTTGTCACATGAAAGGAACCTAATGGCATCCAAAATGTATTCTTCAGTTGGAAATTTAGCAAGGGAGAGTCTGATGTCAACCTGAGATAAATAATCATTGCGTTTTAACTTTGATGATGGTCTGTTGAGAATATTATGGAAGTATTCAGCCCATCTCTCTAGGAGCATCTTTTAGAGCTTTATAAAAGTACTTTGGATTGTTACCATCAATATAAAATTGAGTTTCATATGCCTTCTTCCCGAGCCAAGCATCTTCTATCTCTTTAAGGTTCACCTATACTTTACTTTTGATGTAAATGAATGTTACCTTATTAGAGAAGGATGAACTATCCTACTGGTCCACCCTATGGAGTTATCATTTTTCATTTAGCAGCTTCTGAATTTCCTCATCATTTTTGTCAAGCCAGTTTTGATGTCGGTAAATGTTCTGACTCAGATGAGCAAATGCAGTGCTCTACTGAAAGTCTCCGAAAGTTGCTCAACTCTTTTTTTGCTACACTGCTGCCAACTAGGTATTTATACAACATTTTCTCTAAGTTAGCAACAAATGGTTCCCAGAGCATTCTGATCTGTTGAAATCGATTCTTTTTGTTGTCATTATGCATTGGGGCACCACTTTTGTTGAATGGAACCTGTAGTTTGGAGTATATAGGTTAATCCAGTACTCTGCCCCACACATTGTCTTTGTCACTCTCATCTCTTCCTTACATCTCTTCCTTACAATCTCATAGTCTATTAAATGCCAATGTTTTCTGTGAGGGGGTATCTATGAAGTCTTATTGCATTTAGGTTAAGTGGAAGACAGTATTGATAATGAGAAGGTCATTTGATGAACAAGTTTTCAGTTAAAGTGACTATTGCTGTTGCTGTTTCCAACTCCATTCCTCCCAAGGTCTCCTAGCCATGTCTGGTATTCTGAGTCTACTTTACCATTAAAGTTAGCTAAAATTATAAGCACATCTTCTTCTTGCACATTGAGGATCAGTGTCTCCATATCTTCATGAAATTATTCTTTGATCTTATCTTGATTCATCATGCTGGGAGCATAAGCATGGCATTTTCCTGTAAGTGGCTATTGCATTATCACAAATATGCCATTCACTCCTTTTGGTAGGCATGCAAGCTTGTTAACTAGATTATTTTTGATTGCCTAACTTCACTGCAGCCATTCCAGAAAAACATGTATCCAGGTCCAAGTTCAGTAAGCTGATCTTCATTTGCCAGTCCTGTTTCAGTCAATGCTGCTATTTGAATGGGATACCTGCTAAGCTCTCTTTGCTATTTGTCTTTCAGTTCTATCGGATTTTTTGTTGTCTGTAAGGTGCACACACATTCCATGTACAGATGGGAAGTGGAATCATCTTTGCAGAAATTCTTGTTTGTGTTTTCATGTTTCAACACAGGGTGGGATCCCCACCTGTCATGGTATTCAGATCAGGATTAGCTAAGCAGACACTTTCTTTTTTATGTTATGTGTGTACAAACCTACTAAACATATTTCCACAGTAATCATATTGTGAAAGAATTGAAACAAAAGGGAAAAACTATGAGAAAGAAAAAGAAAGGAAAGAAAGTGAGGGAAAAAGTGAAAATATTGCACTTCAATCTGCATTCAGAATCCATTGTTCTTTCTTTTCCATATCATTTTCCATAATGAATTTTTTGGAATTGGCTTAGATAATTGCATTGCTGAGAAGACCTAATTCTAAAGCAGACAATTTTGGAGTAATTTTGTAGCCCTTCCTCACCTCATGAAGTGAAAAGTGGATCCTTAAAAAATTGCTCAGACACCCAGGAGGCTGCCAAATCCCAGTGCTGCTTCCAGTGAAAAGATGATCCTTTGGCCTGGGCTGTGTGCAGGATCATAACTACAGCTTCCAGTGTATCTGCTTCTGTTTTTTCATCTCTTGCTGTCACCACAGAACTTATAGATATATAAAAATAATAAAACTGCATGGGTAAAGTCTTTTGAGGCTTGCATAAATGTTATTTAAGTGAGGAAATGTCACAATAAGTTATTGATTTTACTCTCTCTGGAAGAAAGTCATCTTCTAAAATCATCACAATTCAGTGGCAGGACAGAGTCAAAACAACTGGCAATGGTTTGTGATACAGTAGATGACCTCGGTGTCTTCAATGTATTACCAAGCTGTAAGCATTCCATAGAACCTGATTCATTCAGCTGCCTTCATGGACATTGGAACAAATCATTTTCATCCACCTATTCCATAGGAGGAATCACAAGCTTTCACAGGCTTTGGATAGACATCCCTCTAATTCACTCATCCTCAACCTGGTTTAGTCTGTCTACTGAACTAGTTTGTCTGTTTTGTGTATTACAACTTCTTGAAGTCACAGGGAAATTAAGTGAATTAAATAGACACCATCAGGAGAAAGCAGTCCTGAAAATGACAAAGCAGCCCTCATACCAGAAGTACTTGCCTTCCTTGAACACATCCTACACTCCAATTTCACATTATGACTCTTTTATTAACATATAGATTTTTTTTGTTTAGCCATAATGATAACAACCCACATTAACACAGGACTCTGAATCTGAAAAAATGATTTATTACTTATAATCTAGTTTGATTAGGAATACAAGTATTATTTTCCTTATTTTGTAGAATAGGAAACTGAGTCTCTGAGAAACTAAGTTACTTGGCCATAATCATACAAGTAATGTGTAAATAATACCAGGTCTCTTTGTACAGTTTCTTGATACTATGACCAATTCTCTATCCATTGTACCATATTCCTTTTTACTACCATAAGCATGTTTAACTGGAGGCAAAAATAAGTTCATTTCATCTCTTACTATCTATGCCACAAGAATAGGCAACATTATCATTCCTTTTTTGTACAGTTCCTATTTTAACAATTTTTTACTTACATTGAAATCTGACTTTACTGATTGCTTCTAATTCTTCCCTGTGGTATCCTCAAAATAAAATAAACATACTCAATAACATTCAAAGTAACAAACAAAACAAAGCTAGTTCATTTGTCAGTCCTTGATGCCAATCTGGTAAGACATAAATCTAGTCATCATGTAGGATAGACTCTTTATGACTGCTTTCCTACCCAAACATTCTGAGTTCCTTCAGAATACTATGTCCTTTTATGACATAGTGTTGTGTTTCCTTACTATCCTGGCTAGTCAATGTTCTTCCAGAAATGTGCATTCCAGAACTAAATGAAATAGTTTAGAAGAATCTTAACCTGGACTTTGTAACATTTATATAAATCAATTCAATGAATGTAAAAATGTCAGACAACCATATTTGTAGATGGCACAAACCTGAGAAAAAGAGTTAATTTACTGCATGATAGCTCAGGAGTTTTTTTTTTTTTTTAATGGCAAATTAGAACAATAAAGGGTATCCAATTACCTAGATATGAGTGTAATCAGTTATACATGTATATGCATATTTATACATATGCAGGTATATATATGTTTACATGTTTGTTACATGACTTGTAGTTTTAATCAACATAAGAAAATTTTGAGAGATTGAGAAATGTTTCAATAATTCAAATTAGAAGCTGCTCTGCAATTTAGAGTTTTAATAAATTGCTTGGGAAACTTGAAGAGGAAAAGGAGTACAGGAAGAGGAGGAGGTAGAAGAGGAGATCATTAATGATATAATATTCTATTCATATTTTAATAAAAAGTACTCATTGAAAAGAATGAAAAAATTTTTAACATGACCAATGTAGAAATATGTTTGTTTGATTATATATTTTGTAATAGGTTTTGTTTTGTTTTTTTCCTGTTCAGGAGGGAAGAGGAAAAGTAGGGTAAGAAGGAATATTTCTAATTATACACATATATGTGTCTATGTGTGTAGGAATATGTATATATGTATATGTGTTTATACATCATATACATACATATATACATACATAAATATTTGTGTATATAGTCAATCCTTAGCATTCCAAGCATTCGTGTACTTTTATTAGCAGTCTCATTTGTACTTCCATGTTAGAAACTGTGCTTATTCACAGTTATGTGCAAGAAGGGAAAACAAGTGAGAAGTGTTAGTGTTATTCAGAGAGGCCCATAGCAGCATGATCTACCCTGCTCACCTGGGCAGGAATTCCAAGCTTGGGCTCAGAGCCAGGGACTCATTGCAAGGCATGTGCTTTTCATAGGGGAACAATTCAAATACAAAGCTAAAAAGGAAATTAGAGATGGAAGGTTCCTCTTTACTTTTCTTCTTTTTTTAACCTTGGATGTTTCAGACATCACTGCTCCAACCCTCCTCGTCCATTAGTCATTATCTCTGCTCTCTTCTGAATTTTCTTGCATGTTTTCTAAGCTTCAAAAAAGTGCCTATTATCAGAATTAATGTTTTGTTATATAGACTTTCAAGCAGAAAGTTGCATTTTTAGCAATCTCTTGCAAAAAATAACTGTTTTGTGTTTTTGTTTGTTTTGTTTTGTTTTGTTTTTGGTGGCATAAATCCCTATTCCCAATAGACTCAATGTATCAACATTTGTATATTTTGACTTCTATGTCATTTTCTAAGAACATGAAAGTTGAGGCTTGACTATGTAAACATATACATATACATAGCTAAAAGACAACAGGAATCATTTTTCCTTCATTGTTAACCTTTGACTTGATTAGTGTGCATCCTCTATATCATCTTCTATTCTTTCCTTTTATGATCATTCCTATTGATCATAAATATTTGAAATATTTGAAATAATGAAATAAATATTTGATTGAACAAAAAATCGATTCATTTATATACAATGTGAAGTTTTCTCCATGATGTTTCAGATTTGTTTTTCACCACAACTTCTGTTTGCCTTCTGGTTTTTTTTTTTTTTTTTTTTTTTTTTTTTGTCTTTTGGAAAGAAATTTCTCAATTCTATTTCTGTTATTATTTCCTTGCTGTTTTTCTTGTTCATTGTATTTATTTAGCTTTCTTGTATTCTTGTTTTCTGGTGCATTTGAATAGCAAGTAATTTATTCAGATCTGGTTTTCTTTGTAGGTATGCTTAAAATGTTTCTTTTGGGAATGTTCATTAACGGTTACACTTACATTTGTAGAGAATTTTATCTTGTCTTGTATCTTGAGCTACTTTGCTCTTTGAAATACATTATTCCATATTATTGTTCTTTAAGAACCAATCACCAAAATGATTTCAGTAAGGCCTGGAAAGACTCACATGAACTGATATGATACTAAGTGAAGTGAGTGAAACCAAGAGAACACTATACACAGCAACAAGAAAATTATACTATGATCAATTCTGATGTATGAGTCTCTTCAGCAGCAAGATGATTCAGGCAATTTCAATGGTCTTGTGATGGAGAGAGCCATCTCCTCCCAGAGTGAAGACTGTGGGGATTGAATGTGGAACACAATATAGTATTTTCACTTTTTTATGTTGTTTACTTGCATTTTGTTTTCTTTCTCATTTTTTTTTCTTTTTGATCTGATTTTTTCTTGTGCAGCCTGATAATTATGCAACTATGTTTAAAAGAATTGCAGTCTTAACATATATTGGATTAATTACCATCTAGGGGAGTGAGTAAAGGAAAAGGAGAAAAAAAATTGGAATTCAATGTTTTGCAAGAGTAATATTTAAAACTATCTATGCATTTATTTTGAACATAAAAAACATTTAAAAAAAGAAATACATTATTCCATTCCTTGTTTGACTTCTGATGAGTACAAAATAATTTAAGTTTTTGGACTTTCCTTTTCTCCTGTTAACTTGCTGAATTTGTTGTTTGTCACTGGAATTTAACTGCTGCTTATCTAGGATTCTTAAGGATAGGTAATGGAATTCATCAAGAATACTTTCAGTTGTCACTTTGTTTTCTATCTTTCAGAAGTTCTGTTCAGTTTTCTTGTATACTTTTTTTTGCATTTTATGTACTTTTTTTTTTTAATTTGTTTTATTCTTTGGGGAGAACATTAATGTTGAAGTCTCTGCTCCATCAATTTTCTATATCTATGTTGTTGTTTTTTTTTTTTCCTGTATGGAGATTATTTTCTTTTAGTGTTATTGCTATTTCATTTCCTCTTCTAAATTGTCCTTCATTTCTGTTTTTTCATTCTCAATAAATCATCCTTTTTTTTTTCTTTTAGTGAGCCCACTTAAATTTGTTTTCATATTTTGCCAATTGTTTTAGAAGTTGTGGTCTCACAGTTCTTATAAATCTTTTTGAACCATTTTTAAACATCTAGTTCTTATTGAATGTTTTTGGGCATTCATCTACCTCATCAGAGTTTGCTTCATTTTCTTTTACTTTACAATATTTATTCATAGACATCTAAAATGTATTGGATAACCTGGACATATTTCTTCTCCTTTATCTGCTTATGTTGAATCAAAAATTTTAATTGAGTTTTTTACCTTATGATGAATTTTGAAAATTTCAGAAATTTTCTTTCACTTTTATTATCCTATTGCTCATTTTCAAACTAATTTTCTCTTTCTTGATAGGGTTTATCCTAGGAATCAGACTTCTAAGTCATTTCAGGCTCCTCCCATACTGAGCAATTGACATTTCATTGACTTTAGTATCTGCCTTAATTTCTAGGGGCATAAGTCTGAACACCACCATATCCTGTACTCTCTGTATGAAGAATGCCATACAGCTGCCCACAAGTGTTGTACCTCATGTTCCTCTGTCTTCAGTGTTCTAGCTTTATTTTGATATAGTAATGCCATGTTGTTATATCATGCAGGACAAGCTTCTTCTACCTTTTGCTTTCTATTGTGCTAGAAGAATAAAGATAAAATTAGAGTTGGGTTTTGTTGCAGGCTAGTAATTCAGTTTATGCAGCAATGTGGAAATGTAGTGGGTGTTGAAAGAAGAGATGCTAAGTGAGTAAGTTAGGGGTTAGAGATTAGCTTTCTCTAGTGTTTATCTATCATATTAACTCATATATGTTCTTAGTATCCTAGATAAAAGAGGCAGCCGGAATTGTTCTTTCTCTTGTGTAAAAATACTATTTTTAGAGATTTAAGAGATTTTGAGGCTTGGAAAAAAAAAAGTCAAGTTCTTCATATTACTGCTCATATGACCCAGAAGTTTGGAATTATAGTTGGAAAGAAGAGAAATGAAGAGAATACTTGATAGTGGAAAATTTGGGTAATAAGAAAAATGGCAGTGGTCAATCTCTCTCCCTTTTTCTCATTTACTACTATCATCTGATAACCGAGAGCTGATAAATACACTCAGGGCAAATTAACCCAAGTGACAGTTAATGACACTTGAAAGATATTTGTTACTTAAATATTGCCACTTGAAACCAAAAAGAAAGATGAACTTAGAACAAAATTCATAAATACTATAAAAAGAGTTTGTTACAGGGTACTATAAGTTTACCTTTTGCCTTATGATCCTTTTTAAGTCTGAGTATATTCAGGGACTTTGTATAGCAATGATAGAATATGGCAACCCTAGGACACCAGATTTCCAGATTGTCTTTTCTCTAATATAATCATCCACCAAGAGTGCAAATCTTAACCTGATGAGACAACTTTTCCATGAGGTGTTATGACCCCTATCTGCCCCAATTTTCTTTTCCTTGGTCTAAGAAAACAATTCACATCAATATCTCATTGTCAATTGGAATAGTGTAACAATTTATTCCCAATGACTCCTCACACAATCTCTGTGATTTCCTAGAAAAATTGTCCCTTCCCTTAAAATATTTTATCATATACATTATATCACCTTCTAGAACATAAGTTCCTTGAGAACAACTGCTTCATGTTATATCATTAACATCTAACATTATCAAATAATAAATGATTGATGAATCTTTTTGATTGGTTAATAATAGGACTACTTAAATTGTGATTGCTGTTAATAAATAGATTGCAGATACATTGGAAAATTAAAATGTGCATAAGCAATTCACCTTGAGAATTTACTTTTTAACAAAGCTCACAGTTAATCCCTTAACAAGCCTTTCACTGCGTACTTGGTTTGGAAAGATGTATTGTATTGGCATGGGCCAGAAGGAGCAGTGAGGATAAATCAGAGTTTGGCAGCATTTGGTGGTTGCTTTCAAGCTTCTGGCCTTTTCTCTAAGTTGGGCTTTGAGCCCAAATTGTGACCTGGATCTGTCCAAAATAGACTAACTTGCAAAGACTCCTGGGAAATAGTTTTATACACATATAATTAGCAATGCTTTCCAAATAATATCACATACTTTTATGAATTCAAAGGAATAGGGTGTTAAACTCTCTCAAGTAACAGATTTGTTGCTAGACAATAAAAAGAGGTACTTTCTTTATCTAGTGGCTCATACCCCTTGTTTAAGTAACACCTATTATGACTTTTAGAAAAAAAAATCCAGACACCATAATACTTTACATGGTTGAAAATATTATTTTCATTGTGTGGGAAAATGATACAAATACCATTTTAAATAGTTCTACTTTATTTTAAATGAATTTCTTTTAAATTAAGACACTATTCAATAATACAGTCAACTTTACTATGGTGAGAATTTCAAAGTGAAATGATATCAGTATATAGCTCTCTGTGATGCATAAATGATTAATTTATTAGAATTTCTGGGAAGAGAGTTGTTTTTAAGCTAGATAAATATATAAATTACAAAATATCATATGCAAATCATAAGATATGATCAATAAATAGTATTACTATTTTCTAAGGAAAAGTTAAGATCATGTCAAAATCTAAAGACAGAGTTATGGTATGATGGATGTGATGCTGGATTTAGAGTCCAAAGACTCAGCTTAAATCCTGACTGTCACTTCAAAGGAGAAATACAAAGAGATAAGATACAGAGGAGAGATTCTTAACCTTGGGCCTTGTAAACCTGAAAGATATAAGATTAGATTTAAGAAGTTCATAAACATGGATGGGGAAAAGTACATCTTTACTTTTCACTAATCTTTAACAGAAATTTAACATTTCTTCTAATTATTTAAAATACTTTATTCTGAGAGGGTACAGGCTTTACCAGAATTTCAAAAGGTTCCATTACAGAGAGAAAGGAAGAAAGAATAGAATGGGGGGAAGAAAGAAAGGAGAGAGGAGGAAGGGAGTAGGAAGAGAGAGGGGGAAAAGAGAAAGAGGATAAGAGGTACAGAGAGAGTGAGAGAAAGAAATTTAAGAATCATTGATATAGGGACAGAACATAATGCTAGGCCTAAATTGATGAACTGGAAGATGTAAAACTGTGAGATAGAGAAGAAAAAGGATAAAAGACATCATTGAATGTTTTGATGATTCATGAAGTACTTACTCATATGTATTCATTGTTGGTATTATGAGAATCTAGATAAGCCTTAAAGAGCTTTGAGGTACAGGTGGTATTTTTGTCACCCTGGTCAACTATGTAAGGAAAAAGTGGAATCCAACATTAATCAAAATTAGAAGAGGCAGGTCCTGATGTTTATTTTTTTTTTTTTTCCAGAGGGAATATAGAGGCAATTCCTTTAGGGTACAAATTGGACTAAATGGTTGTTAAATCTCTTCCTAATGCTAAATCTTTAGATGTATGACATATCAACTTGTCATAAATAATAGCGAAGTAGGCTTTCTTTGTAGAATATTGCAGTGGGAACACAATGAAAATCATACTGAGCTCTGTCAGATCTGACAACCATTTGAAATAATTCATGTGGACACAATAGATACCATCAAAAGAAGTGGGATTGTGAGATATGAAGAAGATGAACATCTCAAAGATATTGGACTGAATAATTGTTTTTGTCATTGCTGGCAACTTAAGGCAAAGGATTAAGAATGGAATGGTATATTTTGGAAAGAAGTGAATGTTTAAAAGATACTGAGATTTAGACTATGATTTAAAATCTAGAAATGATGGAATTTTGGATAGGAATAGAGAACATATAATGAGCAGTATAAGGGAAAAAATACCTAGAAAATTTCATATCTGAAAACCAGGATTTTAAACTAGAAATGGAGATAGAAAGAAGAACACAGAGAAAAAAATATTTGTGTATATCAGCCACATAAGATACAACACAAAATAGCAGGTAAAATTAAGAAAAAAGTAAATTACTTCTGAGGGTACAGTCAAGATGGCAGAATAGAGAAAACACTCAATTGAGCTCTCCCAATATTCCCCTCCAAACAACTTTAAAATAATGCCTCAGATCAAATTCTGAATTGCTGAAGCCAAGTTAAACTGAGTGAAAAGTTTGTTCAGCATCAGATAACTTAAAAAGTCAGAAAGAACAAACTATTGTATCGGGGTATAGGATGGCCTGGAGCCTGCACAGATACAACAGGAGGGGTGGCAAGCAAGTAGTAGCAACAGAAGTACCAACAGCCACAGCAGCTCTTCAGCAAGAGATGTTAAAGAGATATGGTAAATAAGGATTATAGGAGACCTCTATGCAATCACTGACCATAGGACCAGATATTGTTCTACTTCCATGTCATAGTTCAAGGACACAGAAGAGCATTTCCAGTCAAGGGGGAGGCAGAGCAATGCTTTTTAATCTCAAGGGATCAAAGACGTTAAGAAATAATATCATTTCTAGTCACAATGGATTGGGGTTTCTGAGGACCAGTAACAACTCCATTGGCAACAGAATACTGGGGGCACTGAGGATCAGTGTCAACTACATCAATAAAAGAGAAAAAGATTGGTTCATGAACTGAGCGTGCAATCAAAATAACTAGAATAAGAACAAATTTAAAATCTCCAATCACACATTAAAATTAAAATCAAAGGAGAGATTAATAAAATTGAAAGTTTAAAAAAATCATGGAAAGCATATGTAAAATTAGGAACTAGTTTTATGAGAGAGGAAACAAAAAATGGATTAATGATTGCTTAATTTGATGAAAAATAAAGAAGAAAAGCAAATTGTTAGTAACCAAAATGAAAATGGGAAATTCATTAACAGTGAAGAAAAAATTAAGGCAATCATCAGGAGTTATTTTGCCCAATTATTTGTCAATAAAACTGATAATTTAAATGAAATATATAAATATTTGCAAAAAATATGAACTGCTCACATTTAAAAAGAAGAAATGAAATATTTAAATAACTTTCTAAGAAATAGAAATAAAAAACATTAATGAATCTCTAAAATGAAATTCTCAGTACCAGATGGATTTATAAGTGAATTCTTCCAAACTTTTAAGGGATAAGTAATCATAAGATTATATAAATTATTTGAAAAAAATGAATAAAGAATGAATCTTGATAATTAAATCAGGGAGAGCAAAAACAGAGGGAGAAAAACTATAGACCAATTTACTTATTGGATGCTAATGCAAAAAACAAAAAATAAATTAAATATTAGCAAGAAGATTACAGTAATATATCACTAAGATCACACACTGTAATCAGGCTAGATTTATACCAGGAATGCAGGGTTGGTTCAATATTAGGGAAACTGTCAGCATAAATGACCATATCAATAATAAAAACAAGAAAAAATATAATTATATTAAAAGATGCAGAAAAATGTCTGACAAAACACAATAACCATTCCCACTAAAAACACTAGAAACTTTAGATATCAGTAGAACCTTCCCTAAAAAGATAAGTAATATCTATCTAAAACAAAGAGCTAGCTTTATTTGAAATAGTGATAAGTTTGAAGCTTTTTCATTAAGATCAGGGATGGAGCAAGAACGTCTGTTATCAATACTGTTATTTAATATTGTACTCAAAATATAAAGTATAGCAATCAGACAAGGAAAAATATTAAGAAATGAAAATAGGCAATAAGGAAACAAAACTACATAGAGAATCAACTAAAAACTATTTGAAATAATTAACAAATCAGCAAAGTTGTAAGATACAAAACAAATGCACATAAATCAACAGAATTTGTTTATTCTATCAACAAAAACCAGAAGTAAGGGATAAAAAGAGAAAGTTCATTTAAAATAACTGCACATAATATAAGATGCTTAGGAATCTACCAACTAAGACCAATCCAATTATAAAACATTTACGCAAAGACAGTTCTAAACACTTAGAGAAACATTAATTGGTCATTGGTAAGATAAGTCAACATAATAAAAATGACAATTCTGTAAAACATGGAACTTTGGAGAAGTATACTTGAAAGAAGTGTACTTGAAACAAGGTGTTAACTCAGTGGAATTGATGAGACAATAGTTATCTAGTTTAAATATACTTAGTTCTTAGCATGGTAATATAATAGTTCTACAACTGATGTAATTGTAATAGGGTATTTAAAGTGAGGGCAAAGTCAGCCACAGATATTTTGTCTTTGACTATCCTCTTGGTGGCTCTCCTGCCTCCTGCACTATGGGGGAGACTGGGAGACTGGCAGACTGCTGGAAGAAACTGTGGAGCAGATTGGTTCAGACTGGGAGACTTGAGGAGACAATAAAAACTTTAGACTTTATTCAGAAAGCTAGGCCAGACATTACACAATTCTACTTGTTAATTTGTTTATTCAGTGCCATACCAATGAAGCCACAAAAAAAATTATTTTTATAGAACTAGGAAAAAAAAGATAAGAAAATGCATCTGTAAGAACAAAAAGTCAAGAATTTCAAGGGAATTAATCATTTTTTAAATGCCTAGCAGATCTCACGATACAGTAAGAAAAGTTCAAAATGGATAAATGATTTAGATAAATGAATTAGGAGATTTAGAAAAATGAAGCAGAGGTATACAATGGGAAAATACAGGAGAATACCTGTCAGATCTGTGTATTAGGAAAAGGGGGAAAGTGTATGATCAAAAGAGAGAGACAGAGAGACAAAGACAGACAGAGAGAGAGAAAATCACAGAAATAAAATGGAAAATATTTATTACATGAAATTTAAAAGGTTTTGTACAAAATTAATATAGCCAAAATTAGAAGGATTTCTCTGATAAAAGCTTTATTTCTAAAACACATAGGGATTAAGCCAAATGTGTTTTTTTTTTAATAAGAGCTATTCCTAAATCGATAACTATTTAAAGGATATGAGAAAGAAGTTTTCAAGAAGAAAACAAAGATATCAAGTCACATTTTAAAACGCTTTAAGTTACTGCTGATAAAAGAAATGTAAATATTAAAAAATTCTGAAACACTACCTTATATCTTTCAAATTGGATAATATAACAGAAATGTGAAATGGCATATGCAGAAGAGAGTATTAAAAAAAAAAAAAAAGACACTACTACAATGCTGGAAGAGTTGTAAACTAATTCAACTATTTTGAAGGAAAAATACTAGCATCTTGCCAGGTTATCTTAAGAATCTTTCTAAGACAATTCAAATGGAAATGATTCCGCCATGGCACTGGTATACTGTCCATGTTTCCTAGTCATGAGGTAACGAGGTCAATGGCACAGCTTAGTTATGCGCTTCAGTGTGATAGACAACTCGATACCTTTTGTCTGCCACACTTTCCATTGGAGTCTCTCAAACACTGATCCAGCTCTGGCAATGCTTGCTTCTACCTCATTAACAGTGGTCCTCAAAGTGTAGTCCAAAGAATTGTTGGGGTCTCTGAAACTCTTTCAGAGGGTCTACAAATTCAAAATTATTTTTTATTTCTAATATAGTAAATAGCTATAAATATAACCCATGTGAACAAAAACTCTTTGAACAGATCCTCAATAGTTTTTTTTAACAACATGAGAACAAAAGTCTGAGAACCACTGACTGATGATCACCTCTGGAAAGCATACTGCCAAGGTAAGTGAACTTATCTACTGAATTCAAAATGTCTCCATTTGTTATTGTTGAGGTTGGGAAGAGGGGACCTCAAAAGTCCCAGATCAGTGTCTCAAAAGAATTTGCAGGCTTGAACCTATCTCCTAATCAAGGGGCAAAGTTTTATTGAAAGTAATGTGCTGTCATTGATGAGTGGACTGAATTGTAAGGGGATTCAGTAAAGAAACTATACGGAGATATGTGTATATAGCTTTTAATCATAGATATAGGTTAGAGAGTAATATCCAGATAAATTGAGGATGGTAGCCAAAATTTTATTGTCACTGACCAGATCATGAGTAAGCAATGAAGTAAGAAATAGTCTTACTGCTATTGTTTCAGGAGTTTGATCCATGTGAATTTCCTGAGGCCAGAAGCTATCTGGTTAAGGAGTGGTTAGAATAAGATAGATTGCAAGTTTCTTGAGGCAGATTCTAAAGTTAGAAGACCCAGGACCACTGACCTATTAGAACAGAAGCTCCCCAAGGTCAGGGAAACCACAAATCACATTACTTCATTTTAATCAATGGTTTTTTGTATGAATGGTGAGGTTCTGGCTGGTGGAGAACTTCTGTATTCTTGGTGTTAATTATCAGACCAAAGAGATTCATACTTTATTACTTCTCAGCATTAGAAGCTGCACTGAAGGTATTTTAGTCTTACTACCTCCATTTTAGTCTTAGCTTGTAGCTAATTTTTCAAGTTAAATATATTAAAGTCAGTGCAATGCCTGACTTTGATGCCATTTTCTTCCTTGGTGAAGGCATCTGATAACATTTCTGAAAACATTTTGCTTGGGAGCAAGCACACTACCTTGCTTCACTTTGTTGCTTACTGGGAAAATGCAAAAATATTATTTGTTATCCAGAACCCAAGCAAGCACACCATCAACGAACTGAAATAATACAAATCATCTTCTCCATGCAACAAAATTTTGCTGTGATCTTCCACAAACACTCATGACTCATAATTTCAAAGGCTTTGGTCAAATTAATGTTATGTACACAACTATTTTATTCCTGGTATTTCTCTTCCAGTTGTTGAGCTGCAAACACAATATTGAGCATTCATCGGTCCTTCTGAAACTGGGTAAATGAGCCTCTTGACAGCAAAGAATTAGCCTATTAAGAATTTTCTAGAAAGAATCTTGTCATCACTATGAGAGAAATAGCTGCCTTGTCCCAACTTGTTGTAGACAAGGAAATCATATAGGAGAGAAAAGGACCTACCTTTGCAAAAATATTTGTAGTAATTCTTTTTGGGTAGCAAAGAATGGAAAATGAGTAAATGTCCACCTATTGGAGAAGAGCTGAACAAGTTGTGATATATGAAGGTAATGGAATATTATTGTTCCATAAAAATGATGAACAAGCTGATTTTATTAAGGCCTGGTAAAATTTACAAGCGCTAATACTGAATGAAACAAGCAAAACCAGGAATACATTGTACACAACAGCAAGAATATGCAATGATCAACTATGAAAGACTTGGTTCTTCTCAGTGGTTCAATGATCCAAAGTAGTTCCAATAGACTTTGGACAGAAAATGCCATCTGTATCCAGAAAAAGAACTAAAGAGACTGAGTATAAATCAATATATGTTATGTTCACTTCTTTTTTTCTGTTTTTTTTTTTTTTTAATCTCTCCTTTTTTTTTCCTTTTGCTCTGATTTTTCTCTCCCAAAATGATTCATAAAGCAATGTATATTAAAAATAAATAAATAAAATAGAACACAAATGAATGCTAAAATATAAATATAATTGGAAAATGTTTAACAAAATAAACAATGAGATTTTAAAATATCATTTTAGAAGTCTAATAATTCATAGGAGACAACATCCAAGAAGACATACCTTCTGGATAAAATGGACAGCATATGGGTGATATGCAAAGTGAACTAGGAATCAAGATGCAAGATTAGTTTGATCTCATAGATATTATTAAGATTTGGTAGGAGGTATCTGATGAATGAAATAAAAATAGTAATATATTATAAACCACCATCCCAGAAGGAAGAAACGAGTAATGAGATTGAGAAAATAGATTACAAACCCAGCATGGAGGCATGATCTGTAGTAGCAGGTGTTTTACACTATCTGCATATCTGCAGGCATGCTTTCCATATATTCTATCTGTGTCTGTCAATTTCTCTCAAGGAAATGCATAATTTTTTTTTTTTTTACCTTGCTTTAATATGAATTTCATTCTTCAGAAGATATAAGAAAGAATGAAGAGACTTGATTTTCTGGAACTGATTTTAAATAATAAGGACGAATTAATTATTTAATTTGAATAATAAAAACCTTGAGAAATGTGGTGAGTTCACAATAGAGTTTGTGATAGTGAAGGAAAGACACTATAACATCTTTCCTAGATTTTGCAGATGGAATGCATATATATATATGTGTGTGTGTGTGTGTGTGTGTGTGTGTGTGTGTGTGTATATATATATATATATTCACATAGAAAATATTTCATGATGCTGATGTGGATGTGGTCCCTTTAAGATTCCTTTCTTTTTGATTCCTAAGGCCTCCTAGTTAATGTAATTACCTTTTGATTCACAAATCCTGGTCCCATTGAATTCCAATAGAAGATCTGGACGTGTCCCACCCCCACCAGGATCTTAGCCAACTTTGGGGCTATACCCAGGGGCCCCTCTAGCTAAATCTCCCATTATAAAAGGGGCAGAAGGTGGGACCCCCTCTTAGCAGAGGTCCCAAACATGCTAGCCATATCAGGATCCTCTGTCCACTGGACCCTCTGTCTGGTGCCCTTCTTATCGCTACCTTCACCTATTTCCTTACTTCCAAACCCCATAATAAACCTCTTTTATCAATCTAGCTTTTCGGGCCAATAAATACTTTTATTGGGGACTCATGCCACCACTAGATTTCATTTAATACTGTATCCTTGTGCCGAATCCTTTGGGGTTGCAGGGGAGCTCTATTTGACCCCCTGTACCCTGAACCTGCCACTAGACCTCAATTAAACCCTAATTTCATTGGGTACCCCATATCTATCCCTCATCATTGCTACAAAAACTAATGCCAAAAATTTAAAATTCAGAATTGTGTAATAAATTCCAAAGACCACAAAAGGTGTCTTTGGAGCTATGTTAGGAGTAAGAGGAAAATTATATGTGTAATGGTCATTTTTTCATGATAATAATGGAAAATGGGAGGAGACCAATTACTGACCTTTTATTATTATTATTATCATTATTATTATTATTTAGCAAGGCAATTAGGGTTAACTGACTTGCCCTGGATCACATAACTATTATTTTTTTTTTTTTTTTTTGGTGACGCTAGAGCTAGTAAGTGTCAAATGGGTGAGGCCTGATTTAAACTCAGATCCTTCTGGCTCTGGGGCTGGTGCTTTATTACTGCACCACCCATTTGCCCCTAACTATTCTACTTTGATTTTATTTCAGTGGAGAGAAAGGTGAGAAATGGATGGACTTTTGTTTCCAGTTGTGAAAGTTGAATTGGAGAAATGGGACTTGAATTGGAGGTTTTTTTTTTTTTTTTAATTTGGGGGTTATCTCTCCCAAAAGAAGGTAAGAGTGGAAGCTCCTTAGGGGCAGAGATTGGGTTTTGTAATCAGGATTGGTGGCCTGAGATTTGAAAAGTTTTTTGCTCTTTGCTCCTAGCTTTGCACTATTATCTTCTTTTTCTAGAATGGAACCTCTCTAGGAGCTTCTTAGGAACTGGATTGAGTAGGAAACACCCTATTCTGTTAAGCATTTAATAGCCTCAGGCTTACTTACTAAATTAAAAAACAAACAAACAAACAAACTAAAAAAAAAAGTTGCACTTTAGAAATCCCAGTTAAAGGGAAAGGATCCAGCAGGAAGCTAAGCTCCCATTTCTCTTTTTAGGAATAAAAAAGGACTGCTACCTTGCTTGTGTGTGTCTCTCTCTCTCAAACCACACTTTGTGTGTCAGAGATAGCACATCCTTTTGTTGAGGGGTGAGACACCCTAACGGTGATAGGGGAACCCAGGCCAATGTCCCAGGTTTTGCTAAAGAATTCTCAATCCCAGTCTCCAAGCAACTTTTGGCAAAAATGGGTTTATTTTCACTGAGAAGCTCTTTCTCTCAGTGGGCTCCTTCTTAATGAGGAAGATAGTCAAGATAGGAATACAGCGTTTTGATTTTATCTAGCTTCGTATTTCCAAAAATAGAAGGTATATCTATCAATATTAGACCTATAACTTGAGTTTAAATTCTAAATATTACTAAAGGATATTTTCTAGGAAGTAAAAGTAGAAAGCAGTGTTCTCTAAAAGCCACAGAGTTACATCTAGAAAAAGATCACACCAAATTAACTTTCTGTCTCTCTGGTCTTGTATCTCTCTTCAACCCTCAGTCTCTCTTTCTCTCTCTCACATTCTTTGTATAAATATATGTGTATGAGAATGTATATATGTATGTGAATATGCATGTGTTTGTACATATACATACATAAATGTGTATATTGTGTGTATATATATACATTCACACACACACACACACACACACACACACACATCATAGGTTGTTGTTTGTCCTTCATTTTCAAAGATCATGGCTTCAGGGAGGTGATGCCATAATAAGCAAGTGAATTGCATGTAAATAAGAGAGGTCTGTACAGGGAAAACTGCCTCACTTTCTCCTCTAAAGCCATTTGGATCCATAGGCCAGATATAAATCAGAGCACTAGAGATGGCCCTTAAGCTAAGGTCTTCAACAAGTTTCACTCTGATTGAGGCATACCCATTCAGTGATTTAGACTGCATAGTAACTGAGACAAAGAATTTCCTCTTTAACCTAGTCACAAAATAAATAAATAAATTGTGTGTGTATATATATATATATATATATATATATATATATATATATATATATATATATATATATATATCTCTGGAAAAGGATGACCCTCAGGGTTTCTGGCCAAAGTAGATACAATTGTTATTTACATTCAATCTGAGTCAATCTGGACACAAAGAATTATCAATTGTGACATGGCCTGGGATCTACTGGTAACCAAACCATGGATCCATTTGGTCCCAGTAAATCTCTTCCTTTCAAATAAAATATTAAATGCTCTCTAATCACTATCTTGCGTCAATTTCTCCGGCATTACAGTACCTCAGATTTGTTTTAATTTGCATTTCTCTAATCAAGTTGTGTGGAATTAACTGAATTAAGACATTATCATGGGAATATAGCCTTAAACTATAGCCTTAACTGTGACTTAAGACTTTATAGTAACAAATAGAGCTATACTAACAGTTGCAGATGTTTGTCCCCCCTTGGTTCCCATCACCTCTTAATTAACATTTAAGTACACCTTTGAAAGGTAATGATGGCTTTAGAGTATTTTATCTGAAGATATCTACCTGTATAGTAGTTCTCTAGGAAATTTAAATTAAGAGTTTATTATTATTGACTTGTACTCTTTTATCTCTGGGTTATATTTCCAAGATTAGAATGTAAACCCAGATACCCCCAAACAATGGAAGAAAAGGCCAGGCAGGAGTGGGGGCTCCTGTATTCAGGGAATTTAACATTATATTTTGCAGTTTTTACTAATCACTCTCATTTTACTGGTAAATATCTTGTCAGATGGAAGATGCCCTTTCTCACAAGATCTTAAGACATCCCTTTTTACTTTTTCTTATTCTGAGAGTTTCTGATTGTTTTTGTGGGTAATACTTTCCCACATAAAGTGATTGAGAGCATTTTTTCATATGACTATAAAATAGTTTTAAATTCTTTATTGAAAAATTCTTCATATCCTCTGATAATTTATCAAATGGGGAATGACTTGTATTCTGGTATATGTGACACGGTTCTTTATATATTTTTGAAATGAGCCCTATATCAAAAACATTGACTAGAACATTTCCCCCCAGTTTTCTGTTTCTCTTCTAATCTTGCTGTGTTGATTTTATTTGTGCAAGACACTTTTTAATTTAGTGTAATCAAAGTTATAAATTTTGTATTTCATATGTTCTCTAGTACTTCTTTGGCCCAAAATTCCTCCCTCCATGATTGGTAAACTATCCCATTGCTCTCCTAATTTGTTTATTATTTATCATCATGATTTAGGCATATTTTAGGTATTTGAGTATAAAGGTATAATTTAAGTAATTTAGGTAGTTAGGTATCATGTTTGTATTTTGACCTTATTTTGGGTATAAGGCATGAAATATAGGTCTATGCTGAATCTGAAACATTTTTCCAATTTTCCCAGAAATTTTTATGAAATAGTGAATTCTTATCCCAGAAGCTGGAATTTTGAGTTTATCAAATACTATATTACTATGTTGAAGCAGAAGATACTCCAAAAATATTAGATTTACCCAAGTTGGGAGTTGCCAGTGTGGTGAAAAAGTTCACAAACTTAATTTGTTTCCAAGTTAAGGAGTAAATATTTATTATACTGGTTTACAGCTGGCTAAAGTTCCAAGGAAACTTAGCAAAGAGCAAAAAGGAAAAAGGTAATAAAAAGATAATTATAGGAAAGAAAAGCAAAGACCAAGTCACTAATATGCTAAATTTATGACTTAGAGGTGTAATTAAGGAGTAGTAGAGATAAGGTTGCTCCCATTACTGAATTCTGTGGCTTTCTGAAGAATATTGAATAATAGTGGAGCAGCTCTTATCATTGACTTACTGATCAGTTCTCTGGCTTACAGATCAATTGATTGTTCTCTGACAGTCAACATCGATTGCAGCACTCCCAGGGCAGGGTAGTTTTAGACTTTCTCTGAAATTGTTACATTCTCACATCTCATCAACTATAGTCATTGATTATTGTGTTATGTGTAGCTAACCTATTCCATGATCCACCACTCTTATTTTTTATCCAGTACAATGTTGTTATTTGTCCTTCTTTCTGAAAGAGAAACATGACATCTGGGAAAGTAATTCCATAACATTCAAGTGAGTTGGAGTCATGTGAGGGAAGGTTTTGTAAGGTCACCTACCTCACTTTGTCCTCCAGAGCCATCTGGGTTCAGTGGCAAGCATCTCTGAACCCTCCCAAGATAGCTTGGGGTTTACTAGATAAATTTCTTTCTTAAAGACCAGGGCTTAAACCAAAACCAATCTGATTCTAATTGATTGGCTACCAATATGTCCCAGGCAAACCCCATTTGGTCATTGTTTGGATCCTGACTGACTCAGATTGAATGTAAATATCAATCATTTCTGCTTTGGCCAGAAACCCTGAGGATCTTCCTCTCCCAGAGGCATTTATTTATTTAGATTTTTTTTTTTGGACTAGGCTAAGGAAGGGATTCTTTGCCTCAGTTGCTACCTAGTTTTAATCATTAAATTAAATTAAATTAAATTATTTTATTTATAGTTATTTTAAATGGAATTTCTTTTCTATGTGTTGTGACTGGGCATTGTTAGTAACATGTAGAAATGATGATGATTTGTGTGGTTTAATTGCTATATTTTAAAAAGGATCCTGGCAAACTGGAGCACTTCTAGAAGTATATGGTAATAAAATTAAAAATGAAAATGCAGCAGAACTCTTCATATATAAAATGTTGTAACCAAATTGGCCTACCTTCTTTTTTTATACACAGTCTATCTTCCTGTCTTTCTATAGACTGTCTCCAGTGCTTGGAATATAGTCCCTTATAACTCCACTGTATAGAATTTTAACTTCTTTAAAAGCTCAACTCAAATTCTACATACTACATTATTGGTATTCTATGACTTGTTCTTAATGTCAAACCCTAGAGCCATTCATTTGCTTAGATTATTCTTTGAGTTTGCTTCATTATGTGTACATTTTTCTCCCAGTAGAATCAAACCTCCTTAAGGAGTAAGTCATTTTGGCTTTGATATCTCCACAGCCTGAAGTACATAGTAGGACCATAGGCTCTTAGAACTAGAAGGGACTATGGAGACCATTAAATTGACCTTCAAAAAAATAATTTACCTATCAGATCCTTGGAGAAGGAAAGAATTTTGAGCAAAGAAGAACTAGAAAACATTATGAAAGGAAAAAAGGACAACTTTGATTACATTAAATTAAAAAGGTTTTGCACAAACAAAACGAAACAGAACCAAAATTAAAGAGCCAGTGTTTCTAATAAAGGTATCATTTCTAAAATATATAAAGAACAATGTCAAATTTATAAGAATAAAAGTCATTCCCCAATTGATAAACGGTGAAAGGATATTGATATATACAAAATTTTCAGATGACAAAATTAAAGTCATCTACAGCCATATGAAAAAATGCTCTAAATTATTATTGATTAGAGAAATGCAAATTAAAACAACTCTGACTTAAATCTCTTAGATTGGCTAAAATGACAGGAAAAGATAATGATGAATGTTAGAGCGAATGTGGAAAAAGTGGGACACAAATGCATTGTTGGTAAAAGTTGTGAAGTAATCCAACCATTCTGGAGAACAATTTGGAACTATGCCCAAAGGCTATCAAATTGTGTTTACCCTTTGACCCAGCAGTGCAATTACTGGATGTGTATCCCAAGAAAATCATAAAGGAAGGAAAAAAGATCCACATGTATAATGTTTCTAGTGGCTCTTTTTATAGTGGCAAAGAATTGGAAAATGAGTAAATGCCCATCAATTGGGGAACGGCTGAACAAGTTGTGATATATGAAGATAACAATATTATTGCTGTTTAAAAAATGATAAACAAGATGATTTTTGAAAGACTTAGAAATATTTACACAAACTTATGCTGAATAAAATAAGCAGAACCAAGAATCCATTGTACAGAACAACAACAAGAATTTGCAATGATCAACTATGAAAGACTATGTTCTTCTCAGAGGTTCAGTGATCCAAAACAATCCCAACAGACTTTGGACAGAAGATACCATTTATCAGTTGGAGAATGGCTTGATTTCTTATAAATCTGAGTCAATTCTCTATATATTTTAGAAATGTTATCAGAACCCGTGAATGTAAAAATGTTTTCCCAATTTATTGCTTCCCTTCTAATCTTGTCTGCATTAGTTATGTTTGTACAAACTTTTTAACTTAATATAATCAAAATTATCTATTTTGTGATCAATAACAATCTCTAGTTCTTCATTGGTCAAAAATTTCTTCCTCCTCCATAGATCTGAGAGGTAAATTATCCTATGTTCTAATTTGTTTATAATATCTTTCTTTATGTCTAGATCATGAACCTATTTCGACCTTATCTTGATATATGATGCCAGGTGTAGGTCAATGCCTAGTTTCTGCCATACTAGTTTCCAATTTTCTCAGTAGTTTTTGTCAAATAGTGAATTCTTATTCCAAAAGCTTGGGTCTTTAGGTTTGTCAAACACTAAATTACTATAATCATTGACTATTTTATCCTGTGAAGCTAATCTATTACACTGATCTACTATTCTATTTCTTAGCCAGTACCAAATGGTTTTGATGGCCATTGCTTTATAATATAACTTGTAAGGTTCTCATTTTCTTTCCCCATTTTTCTTCCAGCTGTCTTTTAAGGGCATTTATAGTTTCTTCTAGGAGAGCCTTGTGTGATGGGGCCCAATTTATATCACCCTTTGGGGCTTCATCTGGAGAAGATCTGCTTTTAGTCTCTCAGGGCTTGAAATCTGTTCTCTTTCACCATAAAAACTATTTATGGTCAGAGTTCTTTTTGCTTTTTTACTCATTTTTTTTAAGACTTGAGATCTGCTTTTAGGGTAAGGGAAGTTGTCCAAGCTTCCTTTACAAGCGGCACCATCTGCTCTGACTCCAGGCTGACTCACTCCAAGGCTTGATGGGCTTGGCCAAGTTCTGTAAATTCTGGCAGTTTGGAGTTTACTATTTACCTTTTGTGTTTGTGTTGAATGTTTTTTTTTTTTTTTTTAACTTCTCTGCTGACCTACTGGCTTGCAACCAGGGCAGATTAGCCAACACTGCTGTAGATTCCTTCCCATAGACTCTCTGGCATGTGGAGCCCGTTCCACCCCAGGTCTACACTTCCTGCACTCCATGTCTATGTTTGGCCTGCCACCCTCCATGCCTGATTGAAATAGACTTTTTCTAGTGATTTTTGAAATTATCTTCTTCTGGTAATTTGTTACACTCACAAAGATGGATTTGATAATTAGTGTGAGAGTCATGGGAGAAGGTCAAAAAGAAACCTGTGTCCTCTCTGCTATCTTTGTCCCCTCTCCTAACATGATTTACAAAGCAATTTGTATTAAAAATAAATAAATTGTAAAATTAATTGATTGACTGATTAACCTGTTCTTTCTCATATGAAGAAATGGAAGTTTAGTGATTTAATTTCAATTGCAAAACTTAATAAATGAATTTAACCTCCAAATATAAAAATTTGACTGTGCAATAAAGAATATATATATATATATATGTATATATATATATATATATATATATACACATATATACTTTTCTAAAATATTTGAACAATTTTCCAGTAGAAGGGAAATTAGACTTCTTATGGTTGATCTAAGAGCAGAACCATAAACAGGAAATAGCAGCTGAAGAAAACAATATTTCAACATGTTATAAGGACAATTTTCCTAAAAACTAGAACTATCCATAAGTAGAAAGGGCTGTCTCTAAGCTTTTCCTGCTTCCCTTACATAAGATCTTAACAGAAGGTTGGATGTCCACTTGTTCACCATTTGAACCCTTTAAAGCCTGAGATTCAGTGGTTCTGTGTATCTGATACTTACTAGTTGAGTCATCTTGGGTAAGTCACTTAACCCCTCTAAGTTTCACTGTCATCTTCTGTCAAATGGGGGTAATAATACTTGTACTACCTACTTCACAGGCTTATAGTGAGGATCAATAGAGATATTTTTAAACCATAAAGTGCTATATAAATGTCAGCTATTATCCATTAAATCCTGCTCTCTCATAGTGTTATGGAGGCAAACCTGAATGCTTCAGTGTAGTTCAATTTCTGGCAGGTCTTATTAAGCTGAAAAGCCTCCATACTGTATGCCTTTCATCTGAGCACTAGCTCAGTTATGTTTAAAGAGACTTATCATCACAAGGAGATATTTTTCCCCCCACAGCTGCAGATGAATATGGTTTTCTAACACACAGAGTGATTGTAACCATCATTCCTGGAGACAGTATTGACAATATGGAGGACTTTATATCATAAAGTAATATTTTAAAAATGGAACAGTTAGAATCTCTAGAGTATCATTTTACAAATGAGGAAATTGAGTCCCAGAAAAGAACAGTGACTTTCCAAAAAAACTTCAAAACTACAAATTCAGAACCAGAATCAAGATTTTTTTTTTGACTCTTGGTTTAGAAATTTTTACAATGCATAATTGCTTTAGCAGATTTTTGTGATATGTATATATGTATATAATCCCCTGGAATAAGGATTTTTATTTCACTCTCACCTATCTCCTCCTTCATCCCACTTGTGTTTTACAAGGCTAAGGCTAATTCAATGCACCTATATTATTTTAAAATAGATTTATATATCCTCTTGCATTTACACATTGCCCAAACAAACAAATGGATATATCTATCTCCATCATTAGTTCAACACTGTTTTGGCAGGAGATGAGTAGCATGTTTTAGCTTCAGTCTTCTGAATACATTTTGCTTATTGTTTCATTGCTAAAAGTTTCAAAGTCTTTCAAAATTGTTTTTCCTCTATAATCTTGCTAGCTATTATTACTATAGAAATTATTTTCCTAGTTCTGCTCCTTTTTTTGTATAAGTTCATAAAGGTCTTTTACATTTACATTTACTTTACATTGTATTTACAATGGTCCATTTTGTTATTTCATATGTCACAATATTTCATTCCATTCATATGTCATACTGCTTTTGACTAATTCCACATTAGGTAAATAGTTCCTTACTTTCTGGTTTGGATTATTATAAAAAACAACTATTATAAGTATGTATATATAAATATAGATCCTCTTTCTTTTTCTTTGGTAAAAGAGAATATAAAATTTGTTAATTTGGAGACATCATTATTTCATGATATCCTGTGTCTCCTTCTCTAACCTTTTGCTATATCAGTTACCCCCTCAATCGCATGTACCATTATTCTCATCCCTCCAATTGACTTATTTAATGCTTTGTTACTGCTCTTTTCTATTTCTCTTCCAATTTGTCTTACTATTCTTTTTCACTATTCTTTATTTGATAATTATCCATTTTTTGCTCACTGACAAGTGACTGGAATATTGGTAGAGACTCCTCCTAACTGGAATTCCTCACTTCCAGTCAACCTTGCAATTAAATCATCTTCCATAAAACTATCAAAATGGTATGCTTAAAATAGATGAATGACCATGTCATACCCCTACTTAATAATGTTACTTAGTTTACAGTTTATTCTCCAAGATAATATGCAAACCCTTCAGTTTGACATTTAAATCTATCTACAATCTTTTAAAAAAAAAAAAAAACTTATTATAGCTTTTTATTTACAAGATATATGCATGGGTAACTTTTCAGCATTGACCCTTGCAAAACCTTCTGTTCCAACTTTTCACCTCCTTCCCCTCACCCCTCCCCCAGATGTATTGGTCTACATGTTAAATTTGTTAAAAGTATATGTTAAACACAATTATATGTATACATATCCATAATTACTTTGCTGCACAAGAAACATTGGACTTACCTATCTACAATCTTACAAAAACTGATCTTCTTAAGTTCATTGCACTTTATTCTGCCATTCACAAACTCTATGTTTAAGTCTAAGATCTCTACTTTATATTCCTTAAACAGTAATACTTTGATTACATTACATCTAGGATTCTTATCCAAGGTGGTTTCAGTGAGAGGAATAAGGATAAGGAATATTTGAGAAAATTTGAAAGTAGAATCCATAAAACTTGACTAAAGTTTGGATTAAGGGGTTAAAAAGAAGAGAGATATGGACATTGCTCCAAGGTTTCAGACTTTAATGATGAGATGATGATATTGCCAACAGAAATGGGAACATATACATGAAGGGAATATTTGGATGCAAAATGATAAATTCAGTTTTAGAAATGTTGAGTTTGAGTTGACAAGAAGTTATCTATTTAGTGATTCCTAAATGTCAGTTGGAAGACATGATATTTCAGGGAATGGATACTTTATGGTCTCCTGCATTGTGGTTAAGTTGTTTCAGTCATGTCTGACTCTTTGGGGAATATTTGAAGTTTTCTTGGAAAAATACAGAAGTGGTTTACCAGTTTCTTCTCCAGGTCATTTTACAGAAGAAGAAACTGAGACAAATTTGTTTAAGGACTTTCCCAAGATTATACAATTAGAAAGTGACTAAGGCCAAATTTGAATTCATGAAGATTAGTCTTCCTGATTCCAGGACCAGCATTCTATCTACTGCACCACTTAAGTTGGCAGTCTTCATCATAGAGGTTAAAGTTATACCCAGGGGAGTATATAAAGTCTGTTTGAGACCTAGAGATATGGATATGAAGAAAATTGGGAAGTTGTATGTTAACCTCTCATAACAGCAATCTATAGAGGTGTAAGATACAAAGTATGTTGCAGACTTAGAGCATTAGGGGTTAACTTTGTTCTACGGAGACCCAGTAGGATATAAAAGATTTTTAGGACGTTGTTGAAGTACAAATGAGATTACAGGGAATTATTTTATCAAATTGAGCTTTTCTCAGTTTTAATCTTTCACTGATTTATAACCATTTTAACAGCTGTTTTTATTTAAGGGTACTGGGAAATGATTTCAGTAAAAGCACTATTTGTATAATCCTTTAGTTCTAAGGGTCCCCTGTACTAGATAAAAAAAGGATATGGATGAGATAACCACATGAAAGAAGATCAAGAAGAGAAGAAACCTAATGACAGAACCTAAGAAATACCCACAGATGTTTTCAGTAATGTGTTTAGTATATATGATATTAACATCTTTTTATTGTTTAATATTTTATTATTTCTCCAGCTATATGTAAAGCAATTTTTAACATTTGTTTTTAAAACCTTAAATTCCAGATTCTCTTTCTTCCTTCCTCTCTACCCTCTACCCCCAATTGAGAAGGCACATGTAAAGTTAATTTATTATATACTTATCTCTCCTGGATAGCTTATCCTAAAATTCTTATTTCTGTTGAAGGCATCACTATTCTCCCACTTTTCCAGGTTTATAATCTCAGTAATAGCTTTATGTTTTCAGCCTACTTCTTTCCAAATTTCCAATGAGTTGCTTTTTTTTTTCTTTTTATTTTTTACCTTATTTTATTTTTGTCATATTTCGTACATTTTTTCTCTCTTTTCAAATGCATGCTATATTAATTCAGGCTTTTACTATCTCTCATTAAGACTACTAATTGAACTTCCTACATCATCTCTTTCCACTCAAATATATGCTTCACATATCTGTCAAAGTTATTTTCTATAAAAATATATTGGACCACTCCTCTACTTATCTGAATTAATTCCAGTGGTTCCCTATTCTTAAGGGACAAAATATAATTTACTGTGTAATTTTAAAAGTTTTCAGATTTGATTCTGATTTACTCCCATGAACTTCATCAGCCGTTTTCTTTTTTCACTCTTTTCATCAAGGATGCTTGAAAATCCTCTTTTATTAAATTTCCATTTTTCTTCAGAAGGATTGTACCCACTTTTTCTGGCTTGATTATTCTTTATTATAATCCCAGTTCTTTTGCCTTCAGAAATATCACATTATAAGCACTCTGATTCCTTAATATGGCACCTGCTAAATCTTGTTTGGTCATGACTGTGGCTTGAAATTATTTCAGTGGTTCTTTTCTGGCTATTTAAAATGTTTTATCTTTGATCTGAGAATTCTGGAATTCAGCTAAAATATTACTAGGAGTATCCATTTGGAGATCTCTTTCAGGATGTGATCAGTGAATTCTTTCAATTTCCTATTTTATCCTCAGCTTCTAATACATTAGGTTAGTTTTCCTTGCCAATTTCTTGAAGTTTGATCTCTAGGCCCCTTTTTAAAATCACATTTTAAGTGATCCAATAGTTCTTAAATTATTCTCTTCAATCTATTTTCCAGGTCAGTTGTTTTCTGATGATATATTTCAAATTTTCATCTAGTTTTACATTAATTCTACTTTGATTTATTGTTTATTGATGTCTTGTTGGAGTTGTATCCTTCACTTGCTAAATTCTGATTTTTAAGAATTTTTTTTTTTTTTAGTGATCTTTGTACCTCTTTTTTCACTTGGCCAGTTTTGTTTTTTGCAGAGTTATTTTCATTAATGAATTTTATGACTCATTTGTCATTTTGCCAGTTCTGATCTTAAAAGGTTTTATTTTTTCAGTAACTTTTTGTGCAACTTTTACTAAACTTCTAATTGTCTTTTCATTTTTCTTCTTTTCTTTCATTTTCACTTAATTTTCCTCTACCTCTTTTATATGATTATCAAAATCATTTTTAGCTCTTCTTTGACTTATTAGACTTATATCCAATTCACCTTTTTTTAAGACTTTGTAGCTTTTTTGATTTCATTGTCTTCATTTCAGCTTGTTTTTTGATCTTCCCTGTCACCACAATAACTTTTTGTAGCAAGATCTTTGTTTTATACTGCTCATTTTTCTTGAACCCTATTTCTTAATTTACAGTTTTAAGTTAATGTTGGCTTCTGTATTTGGTGTGGTGATGGGCTAGCTTTGCTCTTTATGACTACCTCCTTTACTATCTCTGTCTTGAGAGCTCCCAAGCTCTGTTTCTTTCATCACCTCTATCTAGGCTTACCAGTGGTATTCCATCTATGTGGATTATAGTCAGGATCCTCCCTCGTGTCACAGTTCTCTCTTTGTAACCTCTTAGGTTGTTTTGGGCTGGAAAAAAAAGTCTTACTCTTGTTTTTTGTGGGCTCTCTCATTCCATAATTTTATTTGAGGTGTTATTTTCCCATTTTTTGGCAATCAGAGTTAAGTGACTTGACCAGAGCTAATAAATGTCTGAGGCCAAATTTGAACTCATATCATCCTAATTCCAGGGTCAGTTCTCTACCTACAATGTCACTTTGTTGCCCCTTAAGGTGTTACTTTAAAACTGTTTGGAGGGGAGTTTTCGGAGAGCTCAGTTGAATACTTTCCCTATTCTGCTATCTTGGCTTAACTCCCAGAAGTTTTCTGAATCCTTTCTTAATTTCCCCAACTACTAGTGTTTTCCTTCCCAATTTTATTTACAAGCACATTGTACTTAATTTGTACCTACTAATGTGTGTATTAATTTGTAATTGTTATATGTGTATATGTGAATGTATTTGTATATATAATCTATATGATTATTTTGTACATATTTTCTCTAAGGAATATAAAAAGTTTCTTAAGAGCAGAGTTTGTTTCATTCTTCATATTTATATACCCACACTAAGCATAATAATCTGCAGGTAGTCATTTAATAAATACTTATTAGATTAATTGACTTAATAAAAAAATCAGGTATCTTGATTCTCAATTCTGGTTCTATTTTTTTAATCTATTTTAACTAACCAGGATAATTCACTTCCCTTTTCTGGGCCCCAATTTTCTTAAGCATTAAAGGAGGGGGATTGGTAGATAATCTTTACCATTACTTAAAAGTCTAGGTATCATGAAACCTAAATTTGTCACCCCTAAATGTTAATTAGTGAATTTCCCTGTGAAGTATGTTATAGGGTGTTATTCATATTACACTCAAAAGAAAAAAAAATCTTTTCAAAACATATCTTGCTTTGTGGAATAGTACTTTTGAATGGAATTCCTTTGGCACATT
This sequence comes from Antechinus flavipes, assembly GCF_016432865.1. Taxonomy (NCBI): domain Eukaryota; kingdom Metazoa; phylum Chordata; class Mammalia; order Dasyuromorphia; family Dasyuridae; genus Antechinus; species Antechinus flavipes. The sequence goes on from NC_067398.1 coordinate 436,222,052, forward strand.
TATTTTTTTTATAGAATTTTGTCTTTAAAAGAAAGACAAGATAACAGCAAAACTCATAGTTAACAGTATCATAAATGGACTCTAGTTGAAAAACAGATAGAAATAAAAGTGAAACATCTCTGAAAATTGTGACAATAATCTGTAGGAAAAAAAATTTCATTGTTTCCAATAGATTTAAACATAAATTTTAAATTTGTACCAATTGGATTACCTATATGAAACTCATGGTGTTTAAAATAAAAATCAAATCCAGACTATCCAAAACAAATGAAAAACTTTATTTTATATCAAAGTTTTTTAAAAAATCTGGATTATGCAGAAGTGAATTTTCCATTTTTATTTCGAGTATTTTGCTATAATGAGATCCTCTTGATGGCCTGCTCTAAGCATCCAAATTGTGCTATTCTTCTGTGCTGCAATGTACTACCTACTTATTTTCACCTTCTGATTTTCCTGGATTTATTTCCATGTCAGTTATAATCTCACCTCCAAATGCCTTCCCTAATAGCTCCTAATGCTAGGACTTTCTTTCTGTTAAATATTTCCAACTTATCTTGTCTATAGCTCGTTTGTATATAGTTATGTTCATGTTATTTCCCCATTAAACTGTGAGTTTGTCAAAGATAGAGGTTGCCTTTTTATATTTTTCTTCAAACACTACCACTTACCACGGTTCTTTATGTATAATTGGAATTTAATATGTGAAAACAGGATGACATAATTAAAGTGGCAGATTAGAATTAATTCTCTACCTTATCTGTTGTTTCATTTTCTATTCTTAACCTCATTCCTATAGATGAATGCACTGAGAAAGACGATATTATCATCAAATTTGAACACTTTCTCTTTTGAGAAATATACATTGGAAAGTAAATTTTAGGTCATTTAACTCACATCTCAAATAAAGAAACACTCGTTTTCATGGCTAAAGACAGTGCACTAACTATTGATACCAAAAATAAAAAGTCTGTGGATATTGATTTCTTCTGTTTATAATTCTATTTCAAAATATAATCATTTTAATTAAGATGTTATTTGTATAGATGTTATTGCATAAAAGTATTGCTTGATGCTGAGCTACTACTTTACAATGAAACATACAAATTCAGACAAATTATCATTTATTCATGAGCAATTCATCTAAATGTAAGCTCTTTGAATATAGACCACATAATTTAAATAATATCAATTTCTATATATTTCTCCAAATATGAACACATGAATGCTTGAATTTATCTGTATGAATATATAGAAATAAACAAGTCCATATATATATACACACATACATATATGTACTTTGTGAAAAATGCTAATTATTGGACATAATGATTTTTATATAAAATTTGGAATATATTGGGATTAATTTGACATTTCTTCAAATAAAAGATTAAGCTATACAATTGACACACAAGAAGGAATCTAAGTAACGGATTGTGAATGTAACTTATTACCAATTGGATTTTAACTATGACATGATATAAAACAAAATAGTCAACTTTTTGTAAGTTGTGTTTTTGTTAAACTTTCCCCATGAAAATGACTGCTGTTGCTTGGAAGGTATAAACACACACACACACACACACACACACACACACACACAAATACACTTCATATGCATCTGTGTGTATGTATATGTGCTTGTATAATACCTTTTCTTTACACACACACATATACATATATATGTGTATTTCTAGAATATTCTTTTTTTTTCTTCTTAGGACTTAAATATTAAACTCTATTAATGACTGTACCATTATTTTGGATAATGATCCAGCCACTTTGGGTAAGAAATTAGATGACTACTTTCAATGTAATTATGTGATCATTCCTTCCCCCTCATATGCATATGCATATGTATGTATATGTGTGTATATATATATATATATATATATATATATATATATATATATATAATATCTATACATATGTGTATATGTGTGTACATAAAACTATTTCTAAAATATTCTATTTTTTCTTCCTAGGATTTAAATATTAAACTGTATCAATGATTATATCATTGGGATAATAATCTAGCAATTTTAGTTAAGAAATTAGTTGACCACTTTCTATGTAATTATGTGATCATAATACTTACCTTTTTAGTCCCTTCTTTTGTCAGATGTAATAAAACTAAATCCTCAAATATTTTAGATATATTTATATATTTGTGGAAAAAGCTTCATGAATCAATGTGGTTTGTGATTCATTAATATAACCAAGGGGGAAAAACAATTCAAATTTCAAACAGACATGTTTTCTTTAAAATAGCAATCAATGGAAAACATTTAAAAGCTACAGGGAACACAGAAACTTTCATAACTGATATATCAATTATATTTCTGTCTACTTAAAAAAAGTTTTGCATTTCACAACTACATTTAGTTTTTGAAAGTTCTCTTTAAAATACTGCAAAAAAATAAGATTAAGTAGTTCTGTCACTAATACTGTAAAAGAAATAACATTTAGTTTGGAATTTTGAAATGCATTGAGCATTTAATAGTTCTCACATATAATAACAAGGCACATTTTTCAGTTTTTCCTCATAATGTGTGTTGGCACACTGAAACTTGGCAGGATTTCTTGTTTTGTAATGCTGACAAGACTAAAATCTGAATTTAATTCAGATAGCTTCAAAACTTACAGAAACATATTTAATGGACTATTTAGCCAAAAGTGTAGAAATTTAGAAAATGATTTTGTCTCTCTTTTTAAGTATATCAATGATTTCCATGAGCTGAATGCTGTTCTTGATGTCTGCAGATGATTTAAAAGGGGAAAAAGGGACTTCCATTAATCAAGGAGACATTTCAGTTGGATGTAAGAGAACATTTTAGGCAAAAAACTTAATAATAGATTACTAAAATAAACTTTTTCTTGGAATCCAACCATTCACTCCAACCTCCAACCTCACTACATGTTTTCCACAGCACTGATATATATTTTAAACTTTTAAATTTATTATTAATTTTATGCTTAATGTTAATTAAAGTTAAAATTACCCAATTCTCCTGGCCTGCCTGCCACTTTAGAAACTATGGGAGAATAAAAAGAAAATAAGTTGCCAGGTATTTATTCTTTTTGATGCAATTATGCCAACTCTTATTAATCATTATTTCCTTTTTCAATATTCACCTATCATTAATTTCAGAATATATTTTGGAATTTTACAAGTCATTAAAATCAAACTCACTGCTCTACATGTCACTGATTCCATCATCTTCATTAAAGAAAAAATTTGGGAATTTTGCACCTACAATTTTTTTAAATAAGTTACTCCAGTGCTTTGAAATTCTAAAAATGTGATTTATTCAGATTAAATAAATAACTTTAATTTGGTTTTTTTAAACTTTTAGTTTCTTTTCACTTTCCTCTGGTATTAACCCCCATTTGTAATATTTTTCTTTTACTTACAATGTTACACTTGTCAGAGAAAGAAGCAAAATAAAAATTGAGCATGTCTATCTTCTCTCCCTTGTCTACTATCAAAACTTTTGTCCACCCTGCTCCTAAATATATATATATATATATATGAATGTATTATGTATATTTGCATTCCCCAATATTCCCTTATTCCTTTCCCCATTATACCTTTAAATTTAAACTAAACAAACATTTTGTTGTTCTAAGCTCATTTTGAGCTTAAACACAACAGATGCTATTCTTACAGGACCATCTCCATTTCTTTAATGTTATCTGTCCTGCACTCTATCTTTTTCAAATCTAAGTTGACGGGTAAATTTCCCATGCATCCATATCAGAATTTTCAGAAATTTCATGAATTTTCCTTATCAGTGGAATTGTTTTCCTTTCAATCTTCTTAATTTTCTTCTTGAATTTCCTATTGCTTTCAATAGCTAAATTTTAGCTTATGTCTATTCTTCCTCTTAACCCTCTGAAATCTTTGTTTCCCAAAAAATATATGAAACCTTTCATCTAATACAAATTCTAAGAGGGAGTTTTCAGTTCCTATGATGTCCTTATCATTTTCACCCTAAGATTAGTATTTTTTCTATTGATAAGAATCATACCTTGTATAGAATTTCCCTTTTTAGGTTCCTATTCCTTTTTAATTCCTTTGGAGATTGATATTGTCTCTAAGACTATTCCAGTAATTATTAACAGGTCCCCTTTTAAAAGAAAGTATCAGCAAAAGTTTAAATGATTGGAATCTCCTACTGTTACAAGGTATTGAGGAATATTCCTATGATCACTTTCCCCTCCTATCTCCATTCTTAAATTTCAACACTTCTAATATGCCAAAATAACTTTCTCACCCTGGAAATTCACTCTATTTTTTCAACCCCTTCCTCTGATTTGTTGATTCTGTCCTGAGAGTCCCTTTTAAGATGAGTCCCCAACTCAGATTTGTTTATTTCTTTCCAAGCTTCACTTTTGACATTGTGAACTTTCTCCACTATAAGATACCCTTTTTTCTTCTACTCCTCATCCTTTTACAGCTGGTTTTTATGTGCTTTTTTCCCCATTAGAATGCAATTTCCCTTAAGACTAGGACTGTCTTTCTGCCTATATTTGTATTGTCAGTGCTTATCACATAGTAAGCATTTAATAAATACTTTTCAGTTCACTTGACTTGATCATGATTCAATAAAAGATAGAGTAGAACAACACATATATTTTGATTTAAGAAGATAATATAACATCTTTTGGGTTATGAATTAAAAGAGCAATTATCAGCTATTGAGCTTCATTCAGGGTAAGCTGAGTCAGATGGAGTGCATTTTTGCTTCTTCTTGCTCCTATTATTTTTAAAGTCGTTTAGCTGAGATCTGGAATGTACCTGACAAATAGTTTCTTATGTGTGTTCATTCTTTGACCAGGACTATGTCATTTATATATTTTAAGTGGTGGACCAAAAATGCAAAATTCATTCTCATTCCCTTTTTTCTTAGCCAGTTTTTCACTTTCTCAAATCAATATAGGAGATAGGACTCTAGTGCCTACTCTCTCTTTTTCTACATCCAGTGTTGGAATGAAAATGAGGCATGACCAAGTCACTGAATAGTGCAAAAAGGAAATTTACTTTAACTTAGAACAGCTAGGTAAAGGACAAAGTGATACTTATCTTCTCTAGGTGCAAACTCCTCCTTTCTGTCCCAGTCTCTAAATGGGAATACCTAGTTATTGGGGCAGAATTTAAAGGTGGATAGAGAAATTCATATGGTCTTTAGAAATCCATCACATCTAAGGGATGCAGACTCCAAGTACTGGGACTTTTTAGATGACCAGGAAGATGCATCTATGAAACTGAACCAATTGGAGATCCAGAGAGGATTTTATCTTTTTTTCTTTTTAGAGGAAGTTTTCCATGATTTAAGTAGGAGGACAGAAGCTGTAACAGAGAAACTTTGTAGGTTTTTTTTTTTTTTAACATGGACTTTTTTAATTACACTTTTTCTACTTCTTTCCTACATAGGAAATTTTAAAACCAGTGTGGATAGAACAATGGCCCTTAGGTAGCAATAAAATTCAGGCCTTATTAGATATAATACAGGTGCAACTTGACCAAGGCACTTAAAACTTTCTCTAGGAGCTTGGAATTCCCCAGTATTTGTTGTAAAAAAGAAATCTGGAAAATGGAGGATGTTTACCGGTTTAAGAAAAGTAAATGAACAGATGGAAACTATGGAAACCCTTGGACTTCCATTTCCTACTCAATTGCCTAGAGAACGGCCTCTTTGGGTTATAGATATTAAGGATTGTTTCTATTCTATCCCTCTGGATAAAGAGGATATGAAAAGATTTGCCTTTTCAGTGCCCAGCATTAACTTAGCTGAGCCCTATAAAAGATATAAAAGATTTCTGCTAGAGGGAATGAAAAACAGCCCTACTATGTGTCTAATGTATGTTACTGCTGCTCTTACTCCAGTAAGGAAAGCATTTCCAAAAGTTATGCTATTACATTATATGGATGATATATTGGGATGTGCACCTGAGAAAAAAATGTTAGAAGTATGTCTACAAAAAACACTAAGGAATTACAAATTGTACATAGCTCCAGAAAAAATTCAAAAACATGCTCCTTTTCAATATTTAGGATATGAAGTATATCCTAAGGTGTTTACAGTACAAAAACTGTCCTTAAGAACAGAGAAGTAAAACACCTTAAATGATTTTCAGAAATTGATAGGAGATATCCAATGGATGCAATCAATGTTAGGCTTGACTGCCTATCAATTGCAACCATTATATGATTATATGATATTTTAAGGGGAGACAGTGCTTTAAATTCAACATGCCAGCTTACAAAATAAGCTCAAGAGGCTTTGAGAGAAGTTGAACTGGATTTATCCAATGTGATTGAAAGAGTCACTCAAAAACCCTTGGAAATATCAGTGTTTGCCACACGAGAGGCACCCACAGCAGTCCTTCATCAAGGAGACAGTGTGATAGAGTGGGTGAACTTTCTGGCACAACCAGAACAAAGCCTTACTCCTTACCCAGTGCTTGTGGCTAGAATTGTATTAAAGGCCATTAAGCAAGCAATACAATTATCTGGGACAAGACCTGACAAAATATATACCTTTTATACTAATACACAAATTAATGTGTACTGTGAGATCATCTCAGAGTGGCAAATTTTATTGGCCACGGCTCCAAATTTTACACATGGGGTTCCATTGAAGATAACCAGACTTTTACATAATTGGTGATGGATTCTTGAAGAAAAAGTTTCTAAAGTTCCTCTTAAAGGACTATCTTTACAGATGCATCCAAACATAATATTTGTGCTGTATACTCTCATGACTTAACTATAGAGTAGTCAGAACTCCTTTTCAGTCTACTCAGCAGAATGAAATGTATGTGATCATTCTAGCTCTTACTTATTATCCAGGAGATATAAATATAATATCTGATTCAGCCTATTCAGTAAGTGTGGTACAAAGAATTGCCACAGCCCAAATAAAATTTGCAGCTTCCAATATATATCAGCTCTTTAAGGAACTTTAAGAGCGAGTGAGAAAGCATCCAGGTAAGATTTATATCTTGCATGTCCACTCTCATAGTGGACTTCCAGGTCCCATTTTTGATGGTAATTCAAAGGCAGATAGCCTTTTAACTATGTTGGTCAATACTCCTTTATTCCAAGAAGCCCAGGAATCTCATTCTAAATATCATCAGGCTGTTCAAGCTTTATGTTTACAATTTGGAATAACAAGAGAGGAAGCTAGGAGCATAGTAAAAACCTGTATGGCTTGCCTTCCTTTCCACACTCCTACACTGCCTCCAGGGAAGAACCCTCATGGTTTGAGACCCAATGAAATTTGGCAAATGGATGTGATCCATTATAAATCTTTTGATCGTCTGTCTTTTATCCACGTTGTGGTAGACATCTTTTCAGGATTCACTTTTGCAATACCAGCAGCAAAAGACACAGCCTGAGTGGTCATTGAATTCCTTATTCAAACATTTGCCATTATGGGTGTGCCATAAGCAATAAAAACAGACAATGGTCCTGCATACACCTCCAAACATTTTGCACACTTTTGTGCACAGTATAAGATTTTACACACCACTGGCATACCCTTTAATCCTCAAGGATAGTAGAGAGGAGAAACAGAGACATTAAGATATTCTCCAAAAACAAAAGAAAGCGGGAGCCACAGGTAACCCTAGAGAACTCCTAAATCTAACCCTTTATACTATTAACTTCTTGATTTTTGACAAAGATGCACTGGCTCCGGCAGACAGGTTTTATAACCCACCGGAAGGGCAGTGTCTAGTGTGAGCAGCTCCACTATCTTTAGATAATTGCCAGATGATGTGGAGAGATCCAGAAAGTGTTGAATGGAAGGGACCAGATAGGCTAACTGCTTGGGGGAGAGGGTTTGCTTGTATCCCTACAGGTGGAGAAGGAATCAGACGAGTGCCAACGAGCCATATTTGTCTTGTCCATCGCAGAGAGATGGAGCAGACCCTTGAAACGAAGGAGAAGACCCAAGAAATATCAGGTGGTTCTGTTGCTGATTATGCTTACCACTGAAAGAGTGTGGCAGTTATGGCGTTTGACTCATAGACATCAAAAACAATTGGACTTCAAAACCCTCAGGAATCATTGGATTCTCTGAGACATGATAAAATTGTTGTAGGACTTGAAAACCCTCAGGAATCATTGGATTTTCTGAGAAATGATAAGACTGTTGCAGGACTTCAAAATCTGCTGGAATTATTGGATTCCCTATCACATAAAAAGACTGTTGTAGGATTTCAAAAACTTGGGGGGATCACTGGATTTCCTGACATGTGAAGCAATGGACAATAGATTGGTTCTGAACTATCTCTTGGCTGCTGAAGAAGGCGTATGTATGACTGTTGTTTACATACGTTCCTTCTAGGACTTCTGGCAATCTTTTACAACATCATGTTGATTTATATTGTTTGTTATACCTCTACTTGTGAGTACAACGCATGTTTGTTATACCACATCAAGCCTGCACTGATTGTGGGGAGGGTCATCACTAATAGCCTGTGCGTTATTGCTATGTGCTTGTGTAATACCTCCCATGCTGATGGGTTTGTGTATACCTGTTTGTGATAAGACCCTTCATCCCAGAAACCTGCTAGCAACCCCCACTTCCCTTTGGTGCTTTTTATCTCACTTCCTGAGATGTCAGGGAGGGCATGATTATCTCCTTTTTAGTGCTTTCACCTTCCTTCCTGAGAAGTTGGGGGGGGGGTGTGATCACCTCCTTTTCAATGCTTTTACCTCCTTTCCTGAGAAGTCAGGGAGGGTGTGATCACCTCCCCTTGGAGGTTCTCACCTCCCTGAAAAGTCAAGGATGGCATGACCACCTGTGTTCTAAAACAAAAGAAAGCGGGAGATGTAGTGGGCTGAAGCTCATGTTGATGCACTGAGGTCCCAAGCATGTGAGACTAAATAGTAATTGGGCCATACTCTATTAATATATGCTTGGAGAAAGAACGGCCCCCGCCCACTCTTTGTGCAAGTTTTAATGTGTTGTATAGGAAATGACATAGGGATGATTTTGGTGGGTGGAGGGAGAGAGGCGGGGAGAAAGGCAAAGAGACTGATGGCTGGTTTTGTGTCACGGCTGCTCACATTCCTATTGCCATCCCCCTTCACATCCACAAAGAATAAAGATCAAGAATTTTCCCTTAACCTGAATTCCTGACTCTGTCTGATTTTAAAATACGCGGTCATCACAAGGGACAAACTCAGCCAGAGACAGACTGAGAGAAGACAGAGGACTGGAGGCTGGAGCTCAAGCTCTCGGACTCGGAGAGACATTACATCTTCATCAGCCTTGTAGTGGCTCTCCTGTTTCCTCCAGTGAGACCAAAGCCTGTCTGAAGGGCCTCTAGAAAGTTAGCCTATTCCCAGGCAAGGAGACAGACTGTGAAGGAGACAATAAAGATTTTTGGACTTTATCTCTGGCTTTTCTCATGGTGATTACTCTGTTGAAATGAAGGCTGTCCCAAGACCTCCAGAAAGCAAACCAGAACATTACAGGGAAATAGAACTTGGAGAAGAAAATATTTAAGAGGGACACAGTACCCTTCTTCAAATATCCGATGAGCTAATGATGAAAACACTAAGTAGAGAGAATGGTTTGGAATGTGAAAAACTGACAAAATTGTTCTCATTGCCAAAAGGAGACACTTTTTTGTGAAAGGCACATGGGCTAACCAAAAGGGATCTAGCAGGGGGTGAGAGTGAAGAGAGATTACTTAATAAAGTCAGAGGCAGGAAAAGGAAAAGTAAAGGCAGAGTCTAAAGAGTTAGGGTCCTAGTGGAGAAAGTAAACTCTCATGTATGCTGTAGTGCACCAGCTCTGGAGGAGGGAAAGTCCCTCAACTGCAGGTCCTTGAAGTTAAAAAGTGCTCATTATTTGGGAACAGGTACAAGATAATATGTCAGACTTCTGCATGATAAACCAGACCTCCTTGAAAGGGAGCTTAGCAAAATAAAGATATCAAGCCCAACTCACTTTCTTTCAGACACATTCTTTAAAGTCATGCAACATTACTTCCAATAGCTACATTCCTAAAATGACTAGATCATTCCCAAGGCCAGGTGACTTGGAGGTTCTTAAAAAGTATTGGAGTCTCTACCATCATTGGGATTTCTTTAATAAGGACTATGCCATATTACTAAAATATGTAGGAAGGGTATTAATTTTTCACTGGAAATCACAATTAGAAACAATCATTGGAAAATAGAGAGAAATTCATAAATCAGTCATTTTTATCTTAATGGAGTTCTTTAAGCAAAGCCTGGTTGAATACTTTCTAGTGTAGAGTGCACTGTTATTTAGGTAGGACTTAGACTAGATGAACTCTGTTCTGAGGTATTTTCTATCTTTGAGATTCTGTTAACTCGGATATATAATGAACAGAAAATGTAATAAAACTAACATTGGTTTTGCTCATGCAAGCAGCAGCCTGTGAAAGGAATACATTAATTATGCAGCTCTGCCTGATTTTAAAAGAGTTTAAACAAAGGTGAACATAATACAGTTATTTCAAAGAAAAAATTAACGAACATTCAATCTTGAACATTTTTTAAATAATGGCAAACATATGCTAAGTGAATATTTTTTCAAGCCATTTATCAGGCTAACTCTTCACTGTTCTGTAAAATTCTTGATTTATAGTATAAGTAGCCTATATAGATGGATAAGACTGACATAAACAATATTCATCTGGTTTCAGGAACATTTCATATAGTTTTCTAAGGTATCTGATTAATGAGTTGCTCTTATTTATTTTTATAAACAATTTAAATACATATTGACCTTAAATTTATACCATTCATTTCTTAGAGAATATCATATTACTTCAAAAATGTTAATACATTATGATGTCTTTCTATGTATACCTAAATCACAACTATATATTTTTCCAGTTTTATAAAAATCTAATTTATTATATTGCTAATTTTGGTTTTTTGTCATTGAGCATTACACACACACACACTGCATACTTTATCATATTATCTCCTACAAGAAGGCACAACTTGTTTGGAATAACACCAGCTTTTAATTTATACAAGAAAAGCTAGATTGTGATTATATAAAATCCAAGATAGACCTCTTTTTGCATTGGACCAAGTGGTCCCTGAGATTACTTCCAAATGTAAGATTCTATGATTCTGGAAAAGAAAAAAAATTATCCTAGTGAGAAGGGAACACACTGGAATTTCTTAAAATGGAAAGAATCCTTTCCAATTCATTTTTTTCTTTTCTTTTTTTTTAATAAAAAATTACATTGGTAGCTATATAGAAGATGAACACAAGCGGGGAGAGACTTGGGTTAGGCAGCCCAATTACAACACTATTACAATAACAAGAGAAATGGGAGCTGGTATTAGTTAGTGATTTTAAAAATATGGAGGAAGGAACATGACAGATAGACATGGTAGCTTACTGGATTTATGGTATCAAAGAGAGGGAAAAATTGAGGATGAAACTAAAATTGGAAGTCTTAGTGATTTAGAAGATGGTGTTATACCAAATTATTAGGAAGCACCTTATTTTCCAGAGCTAAGGTCCAGGAAGCAGGCTGTTCTCCAACCTTGAAATAATAATAATCCTTTACACTCAGTCTCTGGATGATCTCAACCTCTGGCAAAAGCACACCATTATTGTGCTGCTTTTACTAGCACCAGGTATTCTCTGGATTCAAACAAACACCAGACAAGCTTGGACAAGTACCCATATTTCAATCATACATCCTGTCTATGAATGAAACTCATCACTTTGTTACCATTATCCCTCATTGTCAATTCTATAGTTCATTGCTTAGCTATTGGTATAAATATTCAGAGCTGATCTAAAGTGGGTACCCCCTACTAAAGATGGAGCCTTGACCCTTGTATTAAATCTGCCTACTTATTGCAAACTATTTCCCTCACTTTGAAATTAAACTTCTGTTTGATTCCTGACTGTTCTGTCTCTAGGCTGCTTAATATGGTTCTGGCCAACCACAGGTTAGGGGCTGGTTTTGTCTTGTTGAAGTAAATTTAAAGTAAAAGATTAATGCTAAACTATATTTTCAGGTTTATTTGACATTATTCTAGTTAATGAACTCTAAATTAAAACAAAACCAATTATTAGTTATTCCTTCAAATTCTTATTTACATATTCTACTTCTGTACAAGCCATCTCACATAGATGGAATGTTCTGCTTCTTACCCTTATAATATGCCCTTTGTATTTCAAGATTCAAGTAGCTCCCTACTCCTTGATTTACTCAAAATTTATGGGTTTTCTCTGTCCTCAAATTAGCTTTTATTATACTTGTTAAAGGTCATGGAACATGACCCTTAATAAATATATAAAAATAAAGGGAAATAAAGGAATAATTTGTGCATATACCTTTTTAATTTTTTTCATTTTCATTATTCTTTAATTTTATATTCCAAATGTCTAGCATACTATAGCATGTACTAGATTTAATACATATTAATTGAATTACTTTGAATTATTGAATTTCATTTCTATTTTCCTGGTTTAGTTTCATTCCAGGATTCCCAAACAAAACTAATCATGTTTTTGCTAAATCTGTGATTCATCAGATCTAGATAAATACCACTTCTAATAGTGCTGATAGTACTCCTTCTTACTACTGAGCCTATTTAATATTTGTACACAGCTTTCCATAACATCATTGGCTCTAAGCAATTAATTAGTCAGTTGATCAATGAGTAGTCATTAAGACTACTTGATAGGAATTCAAAGACAAAAATAAAATAGTCTCAAACCTCAAGGAAATTATATTTTATAAATGGAAACCTGTGTACATAAATATACAAATTATATAAAATAAGTAAAAGATAATTTCAGGGGAAGCCATTGGAAGTTAGGGGATTAAAAAAGAACTCAGGTAGGATATGGTGTTGAGCACTCAAAAGAGAGGTGAAGAAGGAAAGAATTCCAGCCTTTTAGGACAGTACATGCTGAGGAGATAGAACATTGCCTATAAGGAACAATTAGCAAATCTGGTTCAACCTTAGTGTATATTGTGTGTGTGTGTGTGTGTGTGTGTGTGTGTGGTCTTCTACTGGTTCTTTTACATCTCAGTCTTAGGATAATTTTGGGAAGAGAGCAGAGCAGATCAGAAAATTTCAAGCTCTCCAAATTTCCCCTACAAATAGAACAATATTGTGCCACAGGATAGATATAGACTGATTAAAAACAAGAAGTCTTAGTTCAGAACAAGGTTCCTCCTGAGACAACCCAAGAAACCCAAAGAAAGACCTCGAGATTAGGTATTAACCAGTGCACATACTTCCAGACTAGATCTGCAGAAACTGTTTGTGGAAGCCATGGAGCTAGCAAGGTTTGGCAGGAGTCTCAGCCTAAACCACCAAAACTTTCATCTCCTCGACAGCAAGAGAAATCCAGGCTTGAGTCTGAGAAAACTGACAGAACCACTAGAAACACCAGGCCCAGCTGTGCTACTGAAACTTGACCCTGGGGGAAAACGAACCAGCATACTCAGTGAGTGCAGAAGCAGTGTGCTGCTGCTTAGGGCACTTGCAGGAGGGAGGAACTTTTGGTTTGGGCTTTTAAGTTACAAGGGGGGAACTGTCCCTCCACCTCATGATTAGAAGTACTTACAGTAATAATTTTTTAATTTTTTTGTTTTATTATTATAGCTTTTTATTGACAAAACATGCATGGATAATTTTTCAAAATTGACCCTTGCAAACACTTCTGTTCCAACTTTTCCCTTCCTTCCTTCCACCCCTCCCCTAGATGGCAGGTAGTCCCATACATGTTAAATATGGTAATGTTAAATACAATAGATGTATACATAATTATACAGTTGCACAAGAAAAATTGAATTTAGAAAGGTAAAAATAACCTGGGAAGAAAAAGTGCAAGCAAACAACAACAAAGTACAAACACTATGTTATGGTCCACACTCATTTCCCTGTGTTCTTATGCTGGGTGTAGCTGGTTCTGTTTATCACTGATCAGTTGGCACTGATTTGGATCCTCTCATTGCTGAAGATAGCCACTTCCATCAGAATTGATCCTCATATATTATTGTTGTTGAAGTATATAATGATCTCCTAGTTCTGCTCATTTCATTTAACATCAGTTCATGTAAGTCTCTCCAAGCCTCTCTATATTCATCCTGCTGATCATTTCTTACAGAACAATAATATTCCACAACATTCATATGCCACAATTTATTCAGTCATTCTCTAATTAATGGGCATCCATTCAATTTCCAGTTTCTAGCCACTACAACCAGGGCTGCCACAAACATTTTGGCACATACAGGTCCCTTTCCTTCTTTAAGATCTCTTTGGGATTTAAGCTCAGTAGAAACACTGCTGGATCAAAGAGTATGGACAGTTTGATAACTTTTTGAGTGTAATTCCAAATTTCTCTCCAGAATGGTTGGATCGGTTCACAACTCCACCAACAATGCATCAGTGTCCAAGTTTTCCCACATCCCCTCCAACATTCATTATTATCTTTTCCTGTCATCTTAGCCAATCTGACAGGTGTGTAGTGATATCTCAGAGTTGTCTTAATTTGCATTTCTCTGATCAATAATTATTTGGAATAACTTTTCATATGAGCAAAAATAGTTTCAATTTCATCATCTGAAAATTGTTCATATCCTTTGACCATTTATCAAGTGGAGAATGGCTTGATGTCTTCATAAATTAGAGTCAATTCTCTATGTATTTTGGAAATGAGGCCTTTATCAGAACCTTTAACAATATAATTTTCTTTAAAAAAATGGATTGGCAAAGAAGGAAGAACTCAACCATAGAAATTCACATTGGGAATAGGGAAGCCCTGTGTTCAATTTCTAGAGGAAAACAGCAAAGTAAAATAAAAATTCTTGGACTTCAGAGTGATGTTAAATAGCTACCTGCCAAGAGAGAATCTATAGAAGTGAAAAAAAACCCTAAAATTCATATGAGAGAGACTTATGAAAAACCAAAATAAATAAATAAAAACCATCCAAGAAAACCTTACATTATGAAAAAAAGTTAACCAATTTTGAAAATTAAAATTGATTAAAAGAAAGTCAGTGAAGCTACAAAAGACCAAGAATTAATAAAAAATATAAAGAATGAAAAAAATAGAACAGAATGTCAAACATCTTATATGAAAAGACCTGTGATCAAAAAAAAAAAGAATCTTGACACAATAATGCAAGAAATAAAGAAAAAATTCCTAGAATGATAGAACATGAGGGAAAAGTAGAAATAGAAAAAATCCACTGATCACTACCTCAAAGAGATACTATGTGAAAAATGTATAGTAATATTATTTGCCAAATTTTGAAATCCTCAAATCAAAAAGAAAATTTTGCAAAAACCAAGAAAAAAAATCAATTAAAATATTCTGTAGTTACAATTAAAATTATACAGGATTTAGTAGCCACAATAAAAGGCCACAAGTTTTGGAATAAAATAAACCAGCAATCAAAAGAACTAGGCCTATGACCAAAAATATCATATCCAGCAAAATTATCTATGATGTTGAATGAAAAAAATGTACATTCAATGTAATTGTAGATTTTCAGGACTTTGTCTCAATCAAAATGGAACTCAATAAAAAATTCAATACATAAAAGCTAATATCAAGACTAATTTAAAGGAACTTATCATGGGCATGTTTTGTTTTTTTCAACTTGGAGATATATACCATGTGTTTAAGATTGACAACAGTAATTGGATAGCTCAAAAGAAAGGTTGGGAAAGAACAAAATATGATCTGACCTTAAAAAGCAAAACTGTCTAGGAAAAAGTAAAAATAGTAATTATGTTATACAAATTAGGTACAGAGGAAAACTAGACGCAGAGGCATGAAGGGAGATGGCAGAGAAACTTGTAGTTCTAAAAAATCTACTTGCATCAGAAATGGGTTAAATAGATAACACTACATATGTGCCATGAAGATTATAATACCATTCAAAATCTATACTGTTTGTACTTTCATTATTGCTATATATCTGAAGTAAATATCACTTCATAAGATCTGATTTGTATTCTGTAGTTGAATAGAACTCCAGCATTGGTCACTGGCATCTAGTAGTATGAGAAGAAAAACCAATAGGGGTTCAAACTAGTGGTACTAGAGGAGAGATATCTCAAAACTTATTATGGGAGTCATTAGAAAGAGATGTAACATACCTTACTACAATATGTGAAACACATAGAAGGACAAAAGAACTTAATTCCCATAACTTTGATGTGAGAAGATTAAATAATACAATAACCTGAAAAACAATGACAGATTTGATAAGAAAATAAAGCTCCACAATCTGTTGCTTTTAATCAACATACTTAAAAGCAATCATACACATAATAAAAATGAAGGACTAGAACAAAAATTATGCAGTTGTATTTTTTTAATATCTTAGTTGACTCCCCTTTCCCCTCCCCAACACAAACCTTTTAAATGAAAATACTAAGAGTATACACACACACACACACACACACACACACACACACACATCTAAATATATGTATATATGTGTGTGTGTATATATATATATATATATATATATATATATATATATATATATATATATATATTTCTCAGCACCATATGGAACTTTAAAAAATTAAGTGTACATTATGTCTCAGAAATACTACAGATAAACAGCAAAAGGAGGAACTAATATATCCTTTACAGATTATAATACAAAAAAGTAATTACCAATTCAAAAACACAAATAAAAGACATGAACACAAATGGAAATTTAACAAAAAAATAATAAATTTTACTTACAATAATTATGTGAAAATTATAACAAAGGAAAATGTACTAGAATTTCTTCAATGAAGTTAAAGTAGTCCTTTAGGAAGGCAAAAGGAATGCATTATTTAAGTAAATATGCATTTTTAAACAATTAAAAAGCCACCAAATAAATTATTGCAAAATAAGCATTATAAGTAATTATATATTATAAGTGATATTAAACATTGGAAAAGAAATATGCAAAATAAAAACCATTAACAAAATCACATCCAACACTAAAAATTCGTTCCTTGGAAAGATCACAATAGTGACAAAGCTTTAGATTACTTGGCTGAAGAGAATAGAAAATCAAAGTTAGAAAATGTCATTAAAAAACTGAAATCATAAGCCATATGAAATGGAGAGTTAGAATAAACTTAGAAGAACCTTCTGAAATAATGTACTACATATCTGTTGAAAAAAATAAGAATGAAAAGAAAAAAGAAAACTTCATAAAAAATGTTCTCTATACAATAAGGACAGGATTACAGCAAGAATACCTATTTTCTTCACTATTATTTTATGCAATAATGAAAATGCTAGCAAAAGTATTATGACAAAATAAGAAATTTAGGTTAATATAGGCTAAAGAAAACAAAATTGCACATATCTAATGTGTTGAAAACTTTAAAGTTTCAGCAAAGATAAAATTTGAGGCAATTAATGGCTTCAAAAATATTGCAGGTTACCATAAGAAGGGGCATATAAAACTAAATTTTTTTCTATAACATCATATTATATCATAATAACAGTAACAGTAATAATAATTTAGTTACCAAAAAATTCAATCTTGTTCAAAATAATGACAAAATTCATTGAGGTCTATCTACCAAAGCACACAACTTGCTTTCCTAGATTCCTAAATTCAAACACAAGTACTCCTTAAAGAAATGATAAAGACAAGAAATAGTCATTTATTAAGTACCTACTATATGACATGATTCTTAGCACTTTATAATTATTTCATTCAAGCCGCACAACAATTTCAAATTGTAAATGCTATTGTTTCCTTATCTAATAATTGAGGAAATAGAAAACAGAAATTATTCAGCATGGACAATCTTCTCTCCATCCCCTCCCTCCCACCTTCCTCTCCCCCTCCCCCATCTTTGTCTCTGTTTCTCTCTCTCTCACAGACGCACAAATATTACATAGGTTTACAATCTGTTTATCAATTTTGCTGATATTTTTCTTCTCTTTTTCTTTTATTTAAAAAAATATTCTTTGAGGTAGCTAGGTGGTGCAGTGAATAGAACACCAGCTCTGAAGTCAGGAGGACCTGAGTTCAAATCTGTACTCAGGCACTTAACACTTCCTAGCTGTGTGACCTTGGGCAAGTCACTTAACCCCAATTGCCTATACACACACACACACACACACACACACACACACACACACTTTTTTTGAGTATTTGTAAATGATATGATGATAAACTTAGAGAATCCTGGAGAATTAGTTAAAAGCTACTAAGTCAAACTAATTAAATTAATTTAATTGATTTGAAAGGTCAAAATGTTTAACAATTTTAGCAAAGTTGCAGGTTATAAAGTAAACTCAAATAAACTATCAGCATTTGTGTGTGTGTGTGTGTGTGTGTGTGTGTGTATGTGTAAAACCAACAAAAATCCAACAGAAAAAAATGTACAAAGAGAAATTCCTCTTAAAATAACTCTGGACAATATAAAGTACTTGGGAATCTATCTGTTAAAATGAATCCAGGAATCCTATGAATATAATTACAAATAATATATATAAATTCACACACAATGGAAAATATGAATTGGCCATAGGTAAACCAAGCCAATAATAATAAGTGACAATTCTATCTAACATAATTTACTTATCCATATGAATTGAAAATTAAATTTAATAAAAATCACTTTATAAAGGGAGAAAATTATAGTAATATTCAACTAAAACATCATAACATGCATATCAAGAATATAATAAAAATAAATATGAAGAAAAATAGCATATCATATACTGAATCTCAAAATGGATTATAAGTAGTAATCTCATTAGAACTGGCTAAGAAATAGAATGCTGGATCAACGGAATTGATTAAACACATAAGATTCTATAATTAGGGACAATGGTAATCCATTGCTTGATAACCAAACAAACCAAATCAAACCAAACCAAATCAAAACCAAATAAAAAAAAACAGATTTTGGGATAAGAACTTTCTATTTGACAAAAATTAAAATTGCTAGGAAAATTGGAAAACAAATTAGGAGAACAAGGAATAGTTTACCTATTAGATCTATGAAGAAAGAAATAATTTTTTCCTGCTTTATTTTTTAATAATAGCTTTTTATTTTCAAAATACCTGCAAATATAGTTTTCAGCATTCACCTCTGCAAAACCTTGTGCTCCAAATTCTTATCCCTCTCTTCCCCTCATCCCCTCCCCTAGACAGCAAATAATCCAATATATGTTAAACATGTATAATTCTTCTATACAAATTTCATATCAGATCAAAAAGGGAAAAATGAAAAAAGAAAATGAAAAGCAAGCAAACAACAATAAAAATGTGAAATACTTATGTTGTAATCCACATTCAATTCCCACAGTCCTCTTTCTGGATGCAGATGGCTCTCTTCATCACAAGTCTATTAGAATTTGCCTGAATCACCTCTTTTTTTTAAAAAAGATCCAAGTCCATCAGAGTTTATCATCACATAATCTTGTTGCCATTGTATATACAATGTTCTCCTGGTTCTACTCAATTCACATAGTATCAGTTTATGTAAATCTCTCCAGGCCTTTCTGAAATCATCTTGCTGATCATTTCTTAAAAAACATAATATTCCATAACATACATATACCATAACTTATTCAGCCATTCCCCAACTGATGGGCATCCACTCAGTTTCTGGTTCATTGCCACCATAAAAAAGGGCTGCTACAAACAGTTTTACACATGTAGGGAAAGGAAGGATTAATAATAAAGCAATAGTTAGAGAGTATTACCAGATGTGAAACAGTTAGTTTTGACTATGTAAAATTTTAAAAGTTTTGAACCAACAAAACCAATGCAACCAAGATTAGAAGAAAAGCAGAAATCTGGAAAATAATCTTTACAGCAAGTGTTTCTGATAAAGACCTCTTTTCTCAAATATATAGGAAACTGATTCAAATTTATAACAATATGTCATTCCTCAATATATAAATTATTACAACATATGAACAGGAAGATTTTAGATGAAGAAATCAAAGCTATTTTTAGTTATATGAAAAAAATTCTCTAAATCACTACTGGATATAGAAACACAAATTAAAGCAACTCTGAGTTACAACCTAACAGCTATCAAATTGGTTAATATTACAAAAAAGTAAAATAATAATGTTGGATAGGATGAAGTCAAATTGAGTCACTAATGCATTGTTAGTGGAATTATGAATTAATTAATTCATTCAGGTAATTTGGAACTATGTCCAAAGGAAAACCATTCTATACAACAGATTGACCCAGAAATATCATTACTAAGTTTATATTTCAAAGAGATTAATAAAGGAGGAGGGGGAAAGGATTTATTTGTACAAAGATATCCATAGTAGCTTTTTTTGTGGCAAAGAATTGTAAATTGACAGGATGTCCATTAATTGGGGAATGGCCAAACATACACTATACAATCATAATGGAATATTACTATGGTGTAAAAATCATGAGCATTTCATTTCAGAAAAACCTGGAAAGACTTATATAAACTGATACAAAGTAAATTGAGCAGAAGCAGGGGAATATTATCTATAGTCACAGCAATATTGAATCATGACCAATTGTGAATGACTTGGCTTTTCTCAGAAATACAGTGATCTAAGACAATACCAAGGCACTCAGGATGAAAAATGTGATCTCTCTCCAGAGAAATGATTGGTAGAATCTGAATATAGATCCAAGCACACTGTTTTTCACATTCTGTGTTTTCTTTCCCTTTGGAATTTTGTTTTCTTAAACAGAATGATGAATAAAATAAAGTATTTCATGATAGTAAATGCAAATCTATATCAAAGTATTTACCTTTTCAGGTCTGGGGAAAGTGAAGGAGAGAGAGAGAAAATTTGGCATTCAATTTTTAAGAAATAAATGTTAAAAATTATCTTTACATGCAACTGGAGGAAATTAAATGCATTTTAAAAAAATAAAGTAATAAAACCATTGTTATGTGAGTTGGCTCTAACAAAAATGCAAAGGGAATAGAGTAGAAAATTCAGGAAATATTAAAACAACATATATAAAATTTTCTTTTCATTTTATTATAAATAATAGAATGAACAGTTGATTAAGTAAGAAACAAGTTCAAATAAAAGCTCAACCACTTGCCAGGTCTTTGATCTACTACCAATCTTATAAGTTCTTTGAGCTTTAGGCAATACTTCTAGAACTTTAGGACAATAATTCTTTCACTAACTGATTTACATTATTGTAAGTCTCAAATAAGATTACTGTTGTTGAAGTCTTTATAACAATGAAGCACTATTTAAGTGTCAGCTATGATAATACCAAGAGAAGCACTTTGACTTAATGGATAGGGCCCTGAACTAAGAGTCAAGATGACTTGACTTCAAATTCTGCTCCTGAAACCATCAATTATGTGACATTAATTAAGTCACTTAACTTCTATTAACTTCACTTTCCTCATGAGAATTAAATGAGAAAAAGATAGGCAAAATACTATGCAAGCTTTAAAACAGTTTATGAATATTTGTTATTAAAACTCTGAAGCTGTATAGTAACTTAGTAGATAGAAAGATGCCTTAAGAGACAGGAATTTCACTGTTCAAGTCCTGCAACTGCATTTTTGAACCTAGACAAATCACATAAGGTTTTAGGAATTTTTAAAACAATAATTCGAATCATTTATTTATTTATTTGATTAATTTTTTTTTAACTTTAAAGCACTACATAAATGTACAATTTATTGTTATTATCTATAGAATGGAGACAATGATAATAATAGTAATAGAAGCACATCATGAATTGTAGGTCAATAAAAAATGAATATTCTCTTTCATCTCTCTTCTTTATTAATTTTTTTGTCTGTTTTCATTTATTCTCCTAAAGGTAAAGGTGTTTCTACAGGACTTTGTTGGCAATCCAAAGCTAATCTAATAAAATAATTTCAGCTGAGGTGTTGTACTATAAGGTTAATAATGTCTGGATGTGTTCTCTTTTTTATTATAGCTTTTTATTTAAGCTTCCCCCCCAAAAAAAAAAATCATAGATAATTTTCAACATTCATCTTTGCAAAACCTTGGGTTTCAATTGTTTTTCCTTCCCTTCCCTCCACCCACTTTTCTAGATATCCAATATGTTAAACATGTGTAATTCTTCTATACATATTTCTACAATTATCATTGTACATGAGAAAAATCAGATCAAAAAGGGAAAAAATGAAAAAGAAAATAAAATGTAAGCAAACAACAATTAAAAAAGTGAAAATACTATATTGTGATCCACACTCAGTCTCCACAGTCCTCATTCTGGGTGCAGATGGCTTTCTTCATCACAAGACCATTGGAACTGGCCTGAATCATATCAGCATTGAAAAGGATGTCAATCAGAATTGATCATCATATAATCTTGCTGTTGCTGTATACAATGTTCTCTTGGTTCTATTCACTTCGCCTCAGTTTATGTAAGTTTCTCCAGGCCTTTCTAAAATGATCCTACTGATCATTTCTTAAAGAACAATAATATTCTATAACATTCATATGCCATAACTTATTTATCCATCTTCCAACTGATGGACAGCTACTCAGTTTCCAGTTCTTTGCTACTACAAAAAGGGCTTTGTACCTATAGCTCCTTTTCTCTTTTTTATGGTCTCTTTGGGATACAGTGGAAACACTACTGCATCAAAGGGTATGCACAGTTTGATAGCTCTTTGGACATAGTTCCAAATTGCTCTACAGAATGGTTGAATCAGTTCACAACTCCATCAAAAATGTATTTGTATTCTAGTTTTCCCACAGTCTTTCCAACATTCATCATTATTTTTTTCCTGTCATCTTAGCCAAGATTATCTTAATTTGCATTTCTCTGATCTACTCTGATTTATTCATTCAAAAACAATGTATTATACATGCCCTGATATTGTTTTTTCACTGTAAGTTTCTATATCACATTAAGATAAGACGTTACATCTAAACTCAAGGAGTATAAAGTTATACAACTTCTTAAATTGTACCAGTCACTTGCATTCATTCCCAAAGTGCCTCTGCTGTGTTACTTATATTTCTGTCAAGAATTCTTATAAATTGGACTCAGATAAATCTTGGAAAAATTATTGTAAGATTTTATGAGTCTAAAACCCAAAGAAAGGAAATATGAAGAGCCCCAGAAATAGCAATCTCTGACCCTAAATATGCAGCAGTTGTTACAAGCCATTTGAAAGTGTCATATGAAAAGAACATTGGATTATCACTTAGAATTATAAAAAAGAAAACACTGTAAGAAAAAACAATGTATATCAGAGATTAAATTATTTTCAAGGAAATAACAAAGAAGGCATCCAATTTATTCATAGTAAATTTTATTTTTGAATGTAATAGCATTTGACTGCTTTTGATCAATATTAACATATTAATTACTACAACTTCACATATGTTATGATCACAGCTGTGGTCTTATGCTTTGAAGGAGATGATAAACAGCAAAACAGAATGAGATTTTTAAAAATACATGTAAAAATAAGGTTGGTTGCTTCATTTTTGTTTGTTTTTTCTCTATAAGTGGGTAATTCCCTGGCTAAGAATTGGGTATTGAAAATGCAAATAAATACTGCAACTGAATTCAAAGAAAAAAAGCTCTTCTATGAAAACAAGACAAATAGAGTGATAAAGTACTAAGCATCTTCCAAGAAAATGGGGAAATATTTGCTTTTTGGGGGAAAGGTAAGGTGGGTTAGAATATATCTAGGGATTCAAGCAGCTTGAAGAAAAGTATTAACATAGATCTATAATATAGTAATCTATAATGTATTATAGCAGTACTATAATATAATAAATAATATAAATAGTATAATATAGTATTTTAGCAATCTATAATATTATTATAGTAATCTGTAGTAATACTTTTCTTCAAGTACTGAAGAAATATTAGAGATAAAATTCTCTGGAGGCTGGAGACAACCTATTTGAAATGGCAGTAGTGTAAAATAAAAATTCTTTTGACTAGCTTCCTAAATTAACTTTTCAGAATGAACAAGAGTTTGATTTGGAGGAACATAGTTTGAGAATATTTTTTATAGCCAAGATAAAAAATAGAAAGTACACTTATCTCCATGAAAATGGAGAAAGGATTTGCAAAACAGTTATTCAGTCATATCCTTGAGCTATATATGTATAACATATGTGCTGTTTTATAAATTTTTTCTAGGTTATTATAATATGACTGAACTCAACAAAATCCTTCAACTACAAATTTTCATCGAGATATGATCTGAATTATATGTATTTATGTCAAACATCTGTCCCAAATCCCATATTAGTTTAGCATATTGTACTCAATGAAATATACTTTTAACAGAGGGAAAAAACATAATTAGCCTAGGATCAGACTTAACCAAATTTTACTTTGTATCAAGTATTTCAATCTGAAAATAGCAAACTAGTAGAAACAATTAAAAAAATAATTATCTCAAAGTATTCTCGTTAAAAGCATTTACTTTAGATTGTTCTTCCAAGAAACATAAAATATTTATTTATTGGGTCAGCTAGGTGACACAGTGAATAGAGCAACAGCTCTGAAGTCAGGAAGACCTGAGTTCAAATGTGCCTCAGACATTTAACACTTCCTAGCTGTGTGACCCTTGGCAAGTCACTTAACCCCAATCACCTCAGAAAAACAAACAAATAAATAAATAAATAAAGAGTTAAGAAAAATTATTTGTTATTCCTGAGAATAAATAATTTTTCTTAAATTTTTATTTATTTATTTTTAATAATTCCCCAGTTTTACCAGGGAAAATTTTACAAAAGGTCTTGCTCTAGAAATGATGATCTTTCTTTTCCTTTAAGACAATGATCATTACCTTCCTCCCCTGACAATCCTTAGGAAACATATATACACACAAACACAAATATTATATAATGATAGATTATCAAGAGTTCATTGATTTTAATTATTTTTTTTCCAAAAAAAATTGACTTTGATATTCTTGCTGACTTGGAAAGAATCTTGTAGCATATGTGCTTCTTGAGTTAACCATACACTGTTGTTCCACAGTTCCCTTTTATTGTCCTGGCTCAGTTTCCCTAATTGTCCTGACTCAGTCTCCCTAAATTGTTCTGCCTCAGTTCCTAATTATTCTGATGAAAACCACCAACTCTAGTGGTTCAAAACCACCTCTCCCTCCTAATCATCAGAATATTTGATAAGGATAAAAATCTTATATTTTAGAATATCAGATGCTTCTCTCCATCCCAATCTATTAGAATATCAGATACCTTTCCCCATTAGAATATCAGATGCCTTTCCCCATCTCCAGTGTCTCCCCCAATTATGTCATTGTTCCTGTCACCCATAAAGAATCTCTGAACCCCACATTTGCTGCTAGATTCTTGGAGATGATAGTCTCATTCAGCCCTAGAACCAAGCCATGGATCCATTTGGTCTCAGTAAACCTCTCCCTTTCAAATAAATTATTAAAAACTCTCTAATCTCGATCTTGCCTCAGTTTCTTTGGCATTACAATACTAATTTGGAACTTTAATTAGAATAATAAACACTGCCTAAAATTGAAGAAATAAAGCCATGAAAAAAGCTTCTAAATAATTTCTTCCTGTTCAAATGATCCATGTTGTAAGGTCACTTTCTAGGTGAGACTTATTAGCCATCTAACCTCTAGGTCCTTCATTTTTCTTATGTGCAAAATGAGGCAAAGAATGAAAGGTATTAATCTGTGATCCCATGATTCCTTAAATTTAATTTCTAGTTTCTTTTCTCATTTGGATTAAGTCTAAGACAAATATTAGAATTTTTTGTTGAAGTTCTTTGATAGATGATATAATGAAGCTCCCACTTTTAAAAATATTGGATTTTCCTGATTTTTGCTGCATTTTTCCCATTTATATTTGAAAGTATTACAGATTCACAGTTTAATGGCTAGGACTACACAATCTACTTATACTCATTAAATACTTAAATCCTCTATGGTCTTTTTTAGGATCATGATTTTTGAATAATTGTTAATCTTGTTCCCAACCTTATTCTATGACACCTTTCCAAACTTAGTTCTACTGGTCCATCACTGGTTTTGGACTGGGAGTTTTTTCAGCTTGATAGAACTGGAAAAAATTTCTTTCTAAAGTTTTCTCAAGTCCAAAGCCAAATTCCTACTATGATGAGACATTAGAAGAGAACTATAAAGAGGTTTATTATGGAAATATTTTATTTCAGGGAGAAGGTACTTCTCTCTTCCCTCTTTTGTCTTTTTCCATATTTCTTTTTTTCTCTTCCCACAAGTACAATATTCGAAAATTCTAATGTGTGGAATTGAATTTTCTTCTTCCTGGAGGTGCTTGCCAACATACCACTTGGGGGACATGGAATTTTGATGAGGAATAAAGGTAGCCCCAGGCATGAGGATTTGGAATGAAAAAGCATGCAGACTTTTATTACAAAGGCCCCTATAAAAATCTCACTGAAACATGATGGCAAAATTCATTTTAAAATGCATCCCCACCATATTCCCTCCACCCTTCTCCTTTATATTCAGATGATGCCAAGGTACAGCTTGTAACTACTGTTACAGTACATTCCCAGGTTCTCCGAGTGTACTTTGATATAAGATATGCAGTTACCTGCTGGCATATTAAAGGGCAAGATCAAACTCATAATACAATAAAGAATTTTTTTGAGATAAAATAGAGATGATCCACTTGTTAAGTGAAAAACTAATCAGTTAATATTAGTAATTTCCTTAATGAGCAGGCTCAACTATTGAACAGAAATTAAGAGAGATTAGATGACAGCTGTAAATTTAAAAACATAAATTCCTTCCATATTTGGAGCTCAAAAGATCACACAAGATTATATTGGTCTAATTAAAACTTGAAATATAACTTTACAATAAATTTGACCCTATTTTAAAGGAATGTATGAAAGCTGATGAAAAGAGTGCTTGAAAAGGCTTTTTGAGTTAATCATCTTAAAACTGTATAAAATCAGAGGTCAGACTAAGGTGTTGGCTAATAGCATAACTAATGCTATTTTAATATTAGTGAGTCAAGGACCACTTGGCAAAGTTCAAAAGAAAAAAGAAAATCATTGGGTAGATAGAAGGAATCTAACCTGAAGTGATTTTGGAAAGGAACTGGAAATTAATGATACTGCCTTATAACCTTTGCTGAGTCTGACCTCTGCCCTCACTTTCCCCAGCACACTCATATTTGAAGAAGTTGTGAAAATTCAGAGGAATGGTTAAACATTCTTCTATGGAAAACAGTATATCAATTCTAGTGAAAAGGAATATAGTAACACTGAGTCCATATATAGAACCTCAGATTCCTGGATTTAAAAAAAAAATAGAAAATGAATTTCCATATACTTAAAGTACAGAATACAAGAGTGGAGAGGAGTTTAGTGCAGTGGGGAAAGGGGAGAATGCTTACCCTGGACTCACAAGAAGTGAATTCAAATCCTGTTTCTGCCAATCATTAGTTGTGTGAGAGACTACATGGTATAATGAGGAAGACACTAGAACGGGCTTCAGGATTTGGGTTCAAAGTCTAGCTCAGGCATTTACTGTTTGTGTAGCCCTGGACAACTGACTTACCCACTCTGTACCTCAGTTCCTCATCTGAAAACTGAAAGAGTGACACTTGATGACCCCAGGGCCTCATTTCATTTTTAAAAAATCCATCATCTAAATCACTTTTTTTGGGAGCTTCTGGAATATAAGGGAAAAAAATTATTGGATTTTGAAAAGACTGGAGGTAGAATCCTACCTCAAAGACACTATCAGTGTGACACTGTGTTAGTCACTAAAATCTCTTAGTCTTAATTACCTCATCACTAAAATCAAGAAGATGAAATAAACGTCTTCTAAGGTCCACTCCAGCTCTAAATATGTGATTTTATGATTTTGCATAAGTCAATGAATATCTTTGAATCTCACTTTTTTCATCAATTACAATAGAAATCAGATGCATTTATAATCTAATGCAGATTTTATTTAAAGAAATTTAAACTTAAAGGAAATGCATTTTAAGCTCTCAGATGTGATACAAACATGTGACATGAATATTCGATTGTTTAATAAGTAGACAATTTATCTAGTGTCAAAAAATTAATTCAAACAAAGGAAAATTCTGAATTATCAAATACTAACACTTTCCTATAAGAAGATGAAATTGACTTTTCAAAATATTTATTTGTATAATTTACTGTAGCATTCCACTAAAAGAAGAAACATAATGTGGTTTTCTTTTTACTTATGAGAACACTCCTTCCATTCATTTTTAAAGATCCTCATCCAGATCCTACCCTCTAACCATAGGCATCCTATAAGCTTCTGACCTTCACCTTTTCTTCTGCCTCCATACTATTTCACTTGGTGATCTCATCATCTCCTGTGGATATAATTATCATTATGTCTCTCAAATCACCAAATCCCAAATTAATTGCTCTGGCTGACCTCCAATCTTTTATTTCCAACTGTCTTTCAGACATCTTGAAATGAATGCTCATTAGATGCCTTAAACTCAATACTTCCAAAATTAAATTCACCATTCTCCTTAAACTTTCTATACTTTCTAGCTTCCCTATTACTGTAGAAAACATCATCCTCACACTTTCTACTCGTCATTCTTGACTCTTCACTTATCTCTCACTCTCCTCTTGAATTTTTTTTGCCAAGGTCTATGAATTGTACTTTTACACCTTTTTTTTCCCCCTGAGGCAATTGGGGTTAAGTGACTTTGCCCAGGGTCAAATTTGAATTCAGGTCCTACCTGACTTTAGTGTTGGTGCTCTATCCACTGTCCCACCTTAGCTGCCCCCCAACTTCTATAACATTTCTCAAATATGGTCTCTCAATAATGCTACCACTTTGGTGCAGTTCTGATCACATCACACCGGACTATTGCATTAGCTTGCTAATTGGTCTGCCTACTTCAAGTGTTTCTTTACTCCAGTCCTTTTTCCATCAAGCCATTATGAGGATTTTTTTTAAAGTACAAGTTTGACCATGTCATACCCTTGCCTCTACTTAATAAATTAATAAATCACCTCTAGGGAGAATATACTTCTTCTGGCATTTTATAATCCCTTCCTAACTTTTCAATTGTCTTACATGTTACTCCCTTCCTACATATTCTTTGATCTAGTGATAATGGCTTTTTGCTAATCCACAAACAAGATACTCCATTTTTTAGGTCTAGTCATTTTCTCTGACTAGCCTTATCAGCAAGAATGCTAACTCTTTTCATCTCTGTGGATTTGCTTCTTTGATTTTCTCTAAGTCTCAATTAAAATCCCATATACTACAGGAATCATTCCTCTACATCAATTAATTCTAGTGCCTTTCCTCTGGTACTAATTTTCTATTTATCTTGTATATCATTTGTTCATATTTGTTTGTTGAGGGGAGAAACTCTATCCTGTTTTTCGCTTGTTTTTTTTACCACTTAATACAATGCATTTTAGTATGTAGTAGTCATTAATGTGAATGTTCGTTGCTATAACTACTATTTTTAATACAATATTGAGTAATAATTGTGATAATGGACATCCTTGTTTTATGTAGGATCTTACTGGGAAAGTTTTTAGTATGTGTTTTTTTGTTTTTTTCCCACTACAAATAAAGCATACTTTTGATTTTAGATAGATACTGCTTATCATTTTGGAAAAAAAAACCCACTTCTTATTCCTATGATTTTTCAGTGTTTTTAATAGGAATGGATGCAATATTTTTTCAAAAATATGTTCTGTATCTATTAGTATAATCATGACTCTTGTTATTTTTTATCATTGATATGTTCAATTATAATTATACTCACTTTAATATTGAATCAGCCTTTCATTCTTGGTATAAATTTAGCCTATCATAATCTTATGATTTTTGTGATATATTGCTATAATCTCTTTGATAAAGTTTTATTTAATTTTTGCACCAACATTAATTAGAAATAATTTTTTTCCTTGTTTTGAGTTTCAAAACCATATTTTTCTCATAAAAAGAACTTGGTATGATTTCTTCTTTATTTGTTTTTATACATAGTTTACATAATACTGAAATTAATTGTACTTTAAAAGTTTGATATAATTTGCATGTAAATCCATTTGATCCTGAGATTTTTTTTTTTTTCTGGAAGAGCTTATTAAGGCTTGTTCAATTTCTTTTGCTAATATGGATTCACTTAGGTATCTTTTTTCTCATTTGTTAATCTGCACAATTTATATTTTATAATTATGCATCCATTATATTTAGATTATCAGCATAGATATGTAGTTCAGCAAAAATATTTATAATAATTGTATTATTTCTTCACTGATTGAATTAATCATTTTTAAATTATCTTTTAAGATTTGATTTTCAAAATATTTTTTTCTAATAACATTTCATATTTTTCATTTTTTTGGATTTTTATGCTTCTTCAATAAATATTTATACTTCTTTTATCAAATTGTTAATTCTTTTCATAATATTTTTGCATGACATTTATTTTCTCAATTTTTCCTCTATTGATCTTATTGGATTTTTTTTTTCTTATCTATTTCTTTATGTGATGTAGAAATCTCTATTTGGCTTGTATCCAATAAAGATTTTTCTTTGAGACTTTACTAGTAGATATTTTCAAATTACTGTCTTCTTCTGAGTTTTTATCTGTTACATTTCTTCTGTAGAAGATTTTTATGGGTAGTTTTTTTATTGTTTTTCTTATTTTCTCAAAATTTTTTCTTATTTTGTACTTTATTTTTGACATAAGCTCTGCTCACCACTCCTAGATGATTAACCTAAACTTCTGCCTAGTTCTAGGAGTTTAGTGCTTTCAAAATAGTGTGATCTGTATAGAGTTTTGATCACTATTCTCTGGTCTGCACCCTGGCCTTTATCCAAGGAGGATTTCTAATATCTCATGACAGTGTATCACAATCATTCCTATCTTCCCTCCAACTATGACCTAACAAATGGTTCCTCTCCCCGGCGCCAGTGCTAACATAGAGATCCTTTGTAATATCTTTCTGATGAGAAATTTAAAATCTTTAAGATCCTTAGGTGCGAGAGCTCTTGGTGCCACCATAGCTTGCTTCTGCTGCTAACTCTAGATCCTGCCCCTAATATTTGCATAGAGACCTTTAATTTTGGTCCTCCTAAGTTATCTTAAGCAGGAAAATAATATACCATGACTTTTTTGTTTGCTTATTTCACTCAGAATTTGACTTAAGGTAGTTTTTAAAAGTTGGACTTTGGGGAGAGGTCAGTTGAAACACTTAGTTCCTTTCTCTATCTTGGATCTTCCTATCTAATAAATATTTATTGGCTGAATTATAGATAGCAAATAATCATTCACAAAGGATATTTTATCCTTATGTCTACAAAACATTCATTTTTTGTTTTGTTTCGATGGCTATTAAATTTCCACTTCAATTTTAATTCAATCAATAAATATGCTGTATGAAAAAAAGAATCCCAATCAAAGTCAGACACATTGCTTCAAAGCCCTCCTGTGAGACAAATGGGCTATGGTAATCTGGGAAAATACTTAAACTATCAGTAATCAGACCTTACTAAACCTGAACTCATCATAAAAAGTTTTTAAATAAATGATTAATTTTATTTTGAGCATGTAGCTTTGAAAGTGAAGAAGAAAAATCCATGTGAATATGATCAACAGTGAAAAATCCAATTTGATTTCATACCTATTTATTCAACAGCTTCTATGTACATGGCACTGTGTTAGCTTCTAAAGATATACCTTGGGGAACATACATTTTCATAGGAAAGATGTATTTAGATAGAAAAACACAGAAAACAGAATAATTAGAATAATTATTAATATAATTATAATACCTGAATATTTATGGTTTGTAAAGTGGATTACAAATATAATCTCATTTTATCCCTGTAAGGGTCCTTTGGAAAGGTCAGGCGAGTGCAGTTGAGATGGAGTAGACCAATGGTCTCAAGGTCCCTGAATGTGATTGGAGTTGAGTACTTAGGGACTTCCTTCGTGGGTGAGACCTCCACCCATGGCCGGAATCCCAAAATCTCACTCTGAGATCTCATCAAGTTTGGGAGGTAATCTTCATCATCTATTGGCTTGTGCCTGTGATCTCATAGACTCCATATAGCTTGGAGGAGGAAGGACTCCACCTTTTTCTCTCTCTTTTTTCCAGCTGGAGCTGGGCCTTGGGGAGACATACTAAGATAGTGCAGGAAGTCATAGAGTGAGGTGTAAACCACTCGAATGAAGTCTAAGCTTGTTTGCCATAAACTCTTGGGTGCTTTGTTGTGCTCAAACTGTGTCCGTATGAGATAGCAGCCAGAGGACTTCTGAGGACCTCAAAACCGAGGTAAGCTTGATAATATATTTACCAGAGATCCCTTGGAAAGGGCCTAAGAATAAGGTGAGATTAACGAATATTGAGTAAAAGGATCTCAATAATCCCCAAGATTATTGAGAGGTATATAGCATTATTATTTCTTATTTTGCATAGAGAGAAATTAAGGAAGTCAGTTGCACAATATAAAAGAGCAAGAATGATTGTGAGATTTGATTTAAACTTGTTTTCCTAAATCAGTGCTCAGCCCACTGTACTACTTACCAGCCATATAAAGTAAGTTCATGAAAAATTGGAAGAATCGGGAAAACTGTCAGAGATGGTACATGAAATATATCTTTAAGGAATATAAGACTTATGTGAAATGGAGGGGAGAATGTCTTTCAGAAAATGGGAAGCAGCTTATAAAAGTACACAAGAAATGGAAGAAAGAATGATATGTATGATAGCAAGCAACATTTGTCAAAATAGATCATATACAAAGGAGAGCAATTTGATATAAATTTTAAAAAGATATTCATTATTTATACAATATATGTTGTCAGATTGTGGAGGACTTTGAGTGTCATATGTAAATTTTGAAGTTTTCTTAGTGGTAATTGCCATTCAAGATGTTGAAGTAAAGAAATTGAAGGGTCAGACACCTCTTTCGGGAAAAATTGGCTACATGGAGGATGGTTAAAAGAAAGAAATTGGAAGAAGAGAAAATAATAAGATTATTTTAGTGGTCTAACATAGTGTGATGAGAGTCTTAGCTAAATTAATGTCTATGGGAGTGAGCCAATTCTATTTCCACAACATATAGACATGTAATGAAGGTAGAATTGGGAAGATTTTAGAAACATTAGCATGATTTTAGAAATGCAACATGAAAACACTAGAAGGATGATGATGCCCTTAAAAAAATAGGTTAGTTAGAGGGAAAGATAAATTGAGAAAGGGTGGCATACAAAGAAGTCTGATTTAGATACTTTGAA
Source organism: Antechinus flavipes (assembly GCF_016432865.1). Lineage (NCBI taxonomy): Eukaryota > Metazoa > Chordata > Mammalia > Dasyuromorphia > Dasyuridae > Antechinus > Antechinus flavipes. Next base: position 436,255,300 of record NC_067398.1, read on the forward strand.
TTTGATAGGTTTATTGGATTCCCAGGTGGAGATGCCCAGAATAGATTTGGCAGTTATCTGCTTAAAAATAATAATGGAATACACATATGGAAAGAAGACCTAAAAGTGAGGCTTGGAAAATATCCACATTAAATAGGAATGGCTAAAATAATCCAGGAAAAAACAATTAGGTTAAATGGTAAAGTATGAAGGATCAAGAAAGAGAATTATGGAAGCTAAAGGGGGAAAGATTACCCAAAAGGAGGAGGATTGTAGTGTCAGAACAATTATAGAGACCAAGAATGACAAATAAGATTAGCTAGTTAGGTTTAGCAGTTAAGAAATCATTGGTAACGTTGAAGAAAATAAAGTCAGGTCAGAAGCCAGATTTCCAGTAATTAAGTGAGTAAGAAGTGAGTAAATGGATATAATTGTAGATATCATTTTATAGTAATTTGATTTTGGGGCATGAATTATAAAACAATAGTCAGAGGATATAGCAGGATAAAATAAAGGTTTTTTAAAAGGTGGAATATATAAAAAATATAAAAAGGTAGAGTATATCTGAGCATATTTATAAGAGTAAGGAAAGAAAAGGGGGAGATTGATGATGTTAATGATCTAGAGGGGTAAGCTCCCAATGGATATGGAAAGGAATGGTATTAAAAGGACCAGTGGATAGGTTGTCACTGCAATGAAAAGGGTAACCTGAGTTTAATAAAACAAGTGAGAAAATTATAATGATAAATAGGTATTTGGGGCTAAGAAACTGGGGAAAAGAAATAACTAGTAATGATATGTGCCCTCTATATTGTCTGCAAAATAGAAGAGAAAATCATTTGATGATAGGAAAGAAATAGTTTGGAAGGTTTGAAAAATGAAAAGATGGCTTATAATAACTGCAGTATAGAATGTGATTGAAAATAAATTAGGAATAAATGGATTTTCCTGTAATAGTAGGGCCTCAATTGAGATTAAACCATATAAATCCATAAATGAAAACTAGTACTGCTGTATGATTCATCCCCCAAAAAATACTGAGCATAATAGAAGTAAAATTAAAGGTGGTAGACTGTGGAGATAACCAAAGTTTGATTTTAGCAAAGCATGATCCTTAATGATAGGGAAGAGGATTCAATGACAGAAGATAGAGTATAGTTCAAATAGACAAATGTTAAGATTTTCAAGAGAGGACAGTAAAGCCATAGTAGGGGAAATGACCCAGAAGAACAGGAAAGGATCAAGGAACTTAACATCATAATGAGAATAAAAATGATATAGTTTGAAAGAAGGTAGACAGAAGGAAAGCTATAAATATAAAAGTTTGTGATTAGAGATGGGGGAAAGGGTGACAAAGGGAATATCAAATCAAATTAAGGAATTTCTTAATAAAGCTGATAAAATTCCAGGGTTTGAAAGAATATAAGATTCCTCTACTATCCAGTGACAATCTTTATTTTACTTCGGAAGCAGAAGCAGCACCATTAGATGACTTTTATTTTTTGATGTTAAATTTGTAGTCTTTGAAAAAGTTAGATTAAAACTAAACCAAAAATTTTAGGGCATCCTCTATTTCAGTGTATTTTATTCAAATACATACACACAGACACACACACACACACACACACACACACACACACATGCACACACACACCCTTTATCATCAGCCTTGCATTGTCTAAGTAATTCACTACTCTTCTTTGTCAGTTTGATGAGTTCCTTTGATTGACTGGTGAAACACATGGACTTCTAAGAATAATGTTTTTTAAATGCATAAAATAGAATTCACATGATTATAAAGATATGTAGACACAGACACACACACACACACACTCACATACAACATTGATAAGATTCCTCATGCTAGACAAATAATTCCATGATGCATCCTGCTTCCTAGAGTAGGAAGAACAAATGTCACACAGTTCCTTTCAGAGTTCTTTTTGAAGAGTAGTGAATTACTCAGACAATGCAAGCTGATGATAAAAGGTTTGCTTTTCCAAAAGCTCCAAAATATGTTTATCTTTTGTGGTTAGTCAAAACTACAGGAGAGTTTTATAAGTCTTGGGGAGTTCTACAAGTGAGGAAAAGAAACTCACTGGAATAAGGAAAAAAAAAAATAACAAAAGGTTTCTATGTTAGTAACTCTCAATCCTATCAGATCCTTCCTGAAGTTGAAGTCTTGAACTATTTGAATGCTTTATGTTTTTCTGTTCAGGGTACCCATCAGTTCTTTTCTGTGGTGAAATGAAGGTCATCACACTCATCATAATCATTTTACAATTCAGAATGCTTGACAAAATCTGGACACCTTATAACAGAAACCCATTCATACATAGCACCCACAGAAATAGAAAGCTAGACCTAATAGATGTCTCCTTATCCAAAATATACAGGATGGGGTTAGAACTATGATTGTCATCAGATGTAAGCTACCCAGCCCAAGAATTCATATTAATGGCCATTTCCCACAATTTTTTAGCAATTACTTGAAATGTGAATCTGGCATATAGTAAAGAATAAAGTTGAGCTTTGTAAACATTGTAAAGCTCTATGAACACAACTATAGAAAACTTGTTCAATGTATTTAAGCAATTTCTTTTAAAAGAGATTTTTGAAACCTGTTTCAAAGAAGTGATGACTTTCTATTACTTATGTCTTGATAGCTTAATTTGCAAAATGGATTTAGAATCAATAAGACCTCTTCTGATACCGACTAGCTATGTGACCCCTGGTAACTCTGATTCTCAATTTCCTCATCTGTAAAATAATGTTAATAATATATGAAATATATACTTCACAAGATTATTGTGAATCTTAAATGAGGAAATGTGTAAAAATACCTCCATAACTTTAAAGTACTACATTAATGTTCATCTTCACCATCATCATATTCAGGGAATTTTATTTGGAGTCAGAGATCTTGGGTCTGAATTGTTTTACCACTGCTTCACCAATTGCTTCACCACAAAACACTATTTATCTGAATAACATTCACTGTAACTTTTTGGTACTCATCTGAAAAGTAAAAGACTTAGAATAGATGACCTTTAAAGTCCCTGCCAAGTCTAAAACTATCATCCTATGAAGACAGCTGAAGGCATTGTTAAGTATAGTCTATTCCAAATTTCAGATTTCCTTGAATAAATGTAAATGTCCAAATATTAAATAGGTAAGTTTGTAGATTCTTAAATGACACTAAATTTTAAAAGACTTAAGTTGTGTTAAGAACTAAAAGATTTCAAAAGACTATCAGAAAAAATTGTGAAATTCAAAATCATTATTCAATTTTGTTTTCACTCTCAACTCATTTCATATTAAACAGCTGATTTTGTTCCCTGCTACTCTTACCTTTAACAGAATATAGGCTTTTTGTTTCTTCTATCAGACTAATCATAGCTGCCTTTCAGAAAAGAAATCACTATATTTCTTTATTTTGCCCCAGTTAAAACGAATGTGTATTTACACACATACATACAAACATACATGTGTACACATATGTATATTATATACATATATACACATATAATCATTCTATACATACTTCTATTTTTAGCTCATTCTCTGTTTGCAGATAGTGTATACATTCATTTACCCTTCACAAAAATTTGAGTTTATATAACTGTCAAAATGACTTATTCATTCGAATAATATTGCTATTACTATACTCATTGTTTTCTTGGTTCTGCTCATTTAGTTAATACAAGCCAAACCCCGTTTTTCTAAGATCATCGAGCTCATCATTTCTTATTGCACAGTAATATTTCATCACAATCATAAACCACAACTTGTTCAGCTATTCTCCAATTGATTGGCATTCCTGTAATTTCCAGTTCTTTGCCACCATGAAGAGAGTTACTAGAAATATTTTGTAACATATAGGTTATTTCTTTTTTCTCCTAATCATCTTTGGAAATAAATGTAGTAGTAGTACTGCTAGGTCAAAGGGTATAGGTAGTTTAATAACTCTTTGGGCATAATTTTAGATTGCCTCCAAATGCATGTATCAGTTCACAATTCCACCAAAAATGAAGTAATCTCCCAGTTTTTCCATATCTCTTCCAACATTTGTCACTTTCCCCTTTAATCATTTTATCCAACCTGATTGGTTTAAAATGGTATCTCAAGATTAATTTAATTTGCATTTCTCTAATCAATAAAAATTTGCAACATTTTTTCCATATGACTAAATTGTTTTGATTTTTTTTAATTTAAAAACTACCTGTTCATATCAATATATGTATATATCTATATAATTATTTCCCTATTTTCTACTTTCCTTATGATCTTGGCTATATTTATTTTATTTGTACATAATCTTTTTAATATTGATTAAAAAGGTTTTGTTTATTTCAAACTATGTACAAAAGGCTATATAATTGTACATACTTTTTGTTCCAGCAGTGTCACTACAGGGTCTATATCCCAAAGAGATCATAAAAGAGGGAAAAGGACTCACATGTACAAAATTTTTGTAGCAGTCTTTTTTTAAAGACAATAAAAACTGGAAATTGTGGATGGAAATGGAAAGTGGATGTTCATCAGTTGGGGAATGACTGAATAAGGTATGATATATGAATATAATAAAATATTATTATTTTATAAGAAATGATGAACAAGCTGATGTCATAAAAGCCTGGACTTACATGAACTGATACTGAAGAAGTGAGCAGGACCAAAAGAAAATTGTACACAGTAACAGCAAGATCATGTGATGACAATTGTGATAGACTTGGATCTCTTCAGCAATGTGGTGAATCAAGACAATTCCAATACACTAGGGATGAAAAAATGCCATCTGCCTCCAGACAGCAAATTATAGAGACTGAATATGAAGGATAGTATCTTCACCTTTTATTTGTTTGCTTTTTTTTCTTCCATTTTTTTTCCTTTATGATCTGATTTTTCTTGCACAGCATGATGAATATGGAAATGTGTTTGAAAGGATTGTACATGTTTAACCTGTATCAGATTGCATGCTGTCTTGGAGAAGTGGAAGTACAAGTGAAGGGAGGAAAATTTGGAACACAAAATCTTACAAAAATGAATTTTGGAAACTTTATGTGTATTTGGAAACATAAAATAGCTTTGAGGGAGGGAAAAAGTTTTTGTTTCTTTTTTTTCTAATTTTCTGGTACAGTACTCTTCTCTATAAGAATTCTATATAGAGTAAGATAAGCTATCTATTTTGCTATTCATTCCATAACACACTCTAGGTTCTGATTGTTGCTTTTTCCTGGCAAAGTCTGTTCCAGGAATGTCCTTCATTCATCTGCTTTCTGGATTTCTAGGAGTTTTTCAAGACTTAGCTCAAATTCTGACATTTAGGAAGAGTCCTTTCTTGCCCTTCCATACCTTGCCCCCTTACAATATTGGTAGCACATAACTTTTGAGACGACTTTCCATGAACACTATCTTTATCTGGCATATAGTTATTTGTATCTTGTCCCTCTCATTAATGTGTAATATTCTTGAAGTAGGAACTGTGTTTTTGCTTTTTTTTTTTTTTAAATTCCTTAGTGCCTAGCATAGAATGCTTTAAAATGTTTGCTGACTAATTTAACTAGGACAACTCATGTGGGTTCATGTTTTTTAAAAAAATGAAGTGGTGAAAACTATACAACTTGTAAAGTCCTTTTTTGGGTATTTCTTTGTATTTCTCTTATACTCTGTCTCTGTCTTTCTGTCTCTCAGAGCATGGGAAAGAGAGGAAACAGAGACAGAGATAAGAGACAGAGACAGAGATTGAGACAAAGAAGAAAATGTTAAGATTTAGTAAGACAAAGCATGTGTACATGTGGGAAAGAGAGGAGAGAGAATGACAGAGACAGAGAGAGAATTTACTTACATAATATCATTAGATAATATCAAATACATTTCCCTCTCAAAACATCTTTTCTTTTACAGATAATTTACTTTAAGTGGATGAACACTTTACTTCTTCTGAAGCAGGAGTTATTACTAAAGTGAGGGATTTGAGGCTAAATGCTTGTAAAGGCCATTCTGGCTCTAAAAATCCTTGTGTTTGGGGTGTGTGGGTATATTGGTAACATTTTCTTGCACCCCTGAATACCCCTATCTCCTATTATACTTCCTCACTGAGTTCAGAAGCTGTCTAAGGTCAGCACGTATTCAATGTACAGACTCTAATGGGACAACTGAGCTGGAGTAGTAGAGGTAGGGTGATCACATGACCTGAAGCACTCAAGAGTTAATGGCCTGGGCATGGACCATGTTAAGTCCTTAAATACCAAGGAAAGTCAGAGGGATTCAGCCAGGGTGCAAAGAATGGAGCGTAAGTTCACTTGTTAGGAAAAAAAAAATCATAATCCTTTTATAGTTTGGGCAATTTAAAACTCGTCTGCAATGTGGCTTTTTATGTAGAAATCATAAAGCATGATCAGATGCTCACTGGCATCTTCAGAAGTCTTTTAAAACTGTTTTAGGTTCTCTAGCTACAATGTAGATAAATCAGTATATACCACCTGGGTCAGAGCCCGTTTTTTGAACCATAAAAATGGGATTTTAACTAAAAGTACTAAACATCACAGACCATTATTCTGTATTCACAGAACAATTCAATAGATATATAGCTGTCTTGTCTACATTCTAAGTATCACCAGAAAGATGATATTTTATTCCCACTTTTCCTAAAATAAAGTCATGCTTAATTTACAGTGCTCTAAAAGCACCCTTATAAATATGGACAAAAAATTATCAGACCATGAATTATTATTATCAGTCTACTATGCCACTAAGAAGCATGAAGGTGAAAAAATAGATATCAGCATTCTTTGCTACTCTCTTAATATAAATCTTTTTTTTTTTTTTTTTTTTTTTTTTGCTTTGGAAAATCAGTTTAATGTATATTTTCAAAGCTCCATAAAAGATTTTTTTAATAAAAAAAAGTTGTGCTTTGCTAGGGAAAAAACAAAAACAAAAACAAAAACAAACTAGGATTGAGTTTTCTGTGTCTCCAAAAAAACAGTAAAATGTGCCCGCATATATGGGATATCACTTACTTCATCCCTATTCTCTTTTTTCAATTTTCTTTATGAAACTTTTATTCTTTCCTTTTATTAAGATATTGTCTACCTTTAACAATATATCCTTTCTGCCTCCAAGAGTCAACCTTAATAACAAAAATAAAATGGAGAGGAAAACATTCAACAAAACTAACTTACTCATCTAAAAATCTCAACATTAAAACAACAATGTTTAAAGTCCATTGCTGCTTCACCTCTACAAGGAAGTGAAAGGGTTAAGTGCATATTCTTTTTGGGTAGACCTGCTTGTTCATTAAGATTTCAAAAGATTCAGTTTTGATTGTTTTATTGAGTGTGTTAGATGGTTCTAAGGTTTAAGAACCAGGCTAGGAGTCAGGAAGGTGTGAGTTCAAATCCAGACTCAGAATTTTACTATCTTGAGCAAGTCACTGATCTCCTATTTGCCTCAATTACTTCAACTGTAAAATGATATAAAAATAATAGCATCTACCAGAGTTATTGTGTGGATTAAATGAGATAATATTTATAAAGTGCTTAACTTTGTGCTAACAGTGTCTGGTACAAAGGAGATGCTATAAAATTCTTTGCCTTTATTATTGTTTATGCACGCACATGCAAATGTATGTATATAAATAGACATGTATATATGTGTATGCACATGTATGTGTATATATATGTATATGTGTGTATACATATATATACATATATAAGGTGTTATGTGTATAGTTTTCCTATCTTCCTTCCTTCTTCATTCAGTTTCAGAATACTGAATTCTGAATTCACAAGATTTTCTCTATTCATTGCAGTCTTTGTTGCTTATGAAGCAATAATATTCTATTACATTTATATAAAATAATTTCTTAGTTAAACCTTAGTAAATTGTTTTGGTGGTTTGTTTTTTGTTGTTGTTATTACAAGTACTGGATTGCTAAATACTATGGATAAAACGACAAAAATAAAAAGGCTCTAATCTCTCAAAAATTTTGCTTAAGGCACAAGGAGACAGGAAGAGACAATATACACATATATAAAATGTATGCAGGCTCTATAAACCAATAAAAAATACACCCACAAGATATATACAAAATGAATATAAGCGTTTTGTTTGTTTCTTTGCAGAATAGGAAACCACCCGAACAATTCAGAGAACAGGAAAGATCTCAAGTGGAATGTGGAATCTTAGCTGAGCCTGAAAGTAAACTAGAGACTATGAAAGTGGGAGGTAAGGACAAGAGCATTCTGGACAAGGCGACAAAAAATGGAGCATCACATCTAAGGTGGACTAAGATGACTCTTGAAAACTAGTCAGTAAATATTTCATCATTACTACACCATACAAATTGGGGAGCCCTCTTTGAATTCTCAATTAAGTTGATGGTCATTATGTCACTGAGACTTTTTTTTTCATTCTCTGGTGTCCATGTTAGGTTTGTGGATTAGCTGTGAAATGTTCATTTAAATGTATTTTTTAACTTTTTTTTTTAATGGACTAAAGCTATTAGGAAAAATACCTTTGATAAAATAAAGTATTAACATGAACACATCTACTCCTAAATGCCCTTCAAAAAATCTGTTTGTTTTTTATTGGTTGAAGAGTGAATATCTCTGCAGGCAAGTCAATCCACAAAATGCACAAAGAAGGCTGAAGACTTGAAAGAACAGATCTTAGCTGCAGAACATTAGGCTAAAGAGACTGGGTGATTAATCAATTTTTTTTTGTTGACACCTGGAAAATAATTAGTCATCTGTGATGTTGCAGAAAATGCATAAACACCAGATGTTTCTATCCTGCCATATACAGAAGTTTTCATCTTTTTTTTTTAAACTGCAATATATAAAATATAGTTTAAGTAAAAGAATTGAACTCAGTGAATCTAAGCTTATTTTTTAAAACATTTCTTTCCTACTATAATCATAGTGTTCTTCAGAATTACTATGCACAGATGTGTTCACTGTTTTGCGCCATTAAGTCCTGAAAAGACTATTAAAAATTGATATCTACTTATCTATTCCTATTATGCCCCTCATTAAGAAAAATAGACTTTGAGGCCAAGGTGTTTCAATGAGATTACACAAAAAACATTGAGAATAAGAATATGCAAAGAATATAGTGTGGACACCAGAGAATCAAAAAAAAAAAGTTTCAGTGATGTAATGACCCTAAGTACTTTAAAGTTTTGCTCTGTCATAGATGTACTAAGATAGTAAACCCATGGGATTACTAAAAATAAGTAGAGAAGATGAAAGTTAGTTTTCACTAGTCTAAAATCCAACATTTAAATTTATAAACTCCCTGCTCAGAGATTGTACCTAACTACATCATCATTGAAGTATTCATTAAGCACATTTTGGGGCACAAGGCAGAACTAGGTACTATAAAAATCAAATTAACAGATACAATGTGGAACATGCAGGTGCAGGCCAGCTATGTTTTGATAATGAGACAGAACATATATCTTGAATATTAAACTAAACTTTTATGCCAGTGCAACATAAATTGATTCTTATAAATGATGTAAAAATAGAAAGCCTTTACATGAATATAAATAATTAAAAGTATCTCATTGTTTCTGAAAACTGCATAATCTAATTCAAAATTGAAAAATGTATTAAATTTAAAAATCTTCAAATGTATCTCATATTTTGAATTCGTAAGAAATGCTATTACCTAATAATATTTATGAATGCTATAATTATTCTGGATTAAAGTATGAATACTACATGACTTTTATTTTCATTTAATCTCCTTGGTTCTGAGTGTCTTTACCTGTAAAGAAAAAGCTTGAATTAGATGTTCTTTGAGTTCCTTTGAATATGAAATATTCATTTTTTTTAAAAAATGAAATATATAAAATATAGTTTAAATAAAAGAATTAAACTCAATGAATCTAAGCTTATTTTTTAAAACATTTCTTTCCTACTATAATCATAATGTTCTTCAGAACACTTCAACATATTCAAAATATGAATCTGAAACCTGTAATGATATGACTCTCCTGTATATCCCACATTGTATATCCCACACCTAGCCAGCATGATGGTATTGTTTCTCTAAGCCTTGGTGTATTCGGTGATTGCCAGAGCACCAATTTAGAGCCCTTCTAGCGCTAAAGCAATGATCCAAATATATGACAATATATGATAAATTACATTCAAATTCACTTTGGGCATGTGACTTAGTATCTTTGGATGATAAAATAGAAACTCGTTGAAGGCAGGATTTGCTTCATTTTTATCTTTTTCTTCTCAGAATGAAGCACAGTGCTTAGTATATAATAGGTAGTTGATAAATGATGGCTTTACTTGGGACTACATATTTTGTAGGGACCAATCCAAATCTAATCTATCACAATTATTTGAAATTTATAGTAACTGATCCATATAAATTTTTTATTATTATGAAACAGATGAGGTCAAGGAAAATAACTATTTCAGAGGTTGTTAATTTAATATTTGGATAAACGGACCATATCTTCAGAATCTTACTCTTTGGACAGGAATGAGATGAGGTCTAAAAAAGGACTAAAATTAAAGAAATCATAAAAGTATAATGTATTAGAGTTTTAAAAGAAACTAAAAACCATGCAATCCAACTTAAGACTGACCAAGATTCTCTTCTTCAATACCATCTGAATGCTTAGCATAGTATCTGAAACAGACTAAGAACAATATAAAGATCATTTGTTATCATCATCATCATCAAAAGTAAAAGCAATCTTGCTTCCTTATCATTCCTTCTCAGGAAGGTCCAGCTCTATCTTTTCAGAGTGCTGTCAAACTCAAATAGAAACTGGGACCATTAAATCCTAGATAAGGAGTCCTTTGGGTACCCCTTTACTTAGAAACCATAATAACATTAATCTGTTCTACTATATTTTATTTATTTTCTTAAATATTTTCTAATTATATTTCAAAATGGGTCACTCCAGAGTGTTGTCAACATGAGGGTCCAAATAAAATTTCAGAAAGCAAACAGCTTCTAATTTGGGTTTTTAAGAATGGTTAAAGATTCAACAGAAGTAGCGAAGAAAACCACAGATAGAGGTGAGAAAAGCAGAAATAGAAACGAGAAAAGCACAGTACATACTTGAGGACTAAGCAAATTCAATATAATTTGACTGAAACATGAATAGTACTGTGATATAGTAGACAGAGAGTTGACTTCAAAGAAAGGAAGACCTTGCTTCATGTGTCATTTCTGATGCATACTGGCTATGTGATTCTGAGTAAACATTTGAGGATATGGCTCAACTTAAGCTCTCATTGATCATTTTCTATGAACACAAGTTGCAAAGAAGGTTCCAATTTCCAATGGTGCAGTTTCCTCATGTAGGGGTTCTCTGTAACAATGGTATCACAGGTCTAAATCCACATCCAGTTCCTACAGATTGCACAGGGACATATAAGAAATAAGATTAGAAGTAAACTGGTTATCAAAGGGCCCATGGGGCTCTCTGAGCCTTTTTCAGGTTAATTTTTGAGGTCAAAACTATTTTGAAAATAGTACAAAGTTGTCTATTCAAATATTCCTTCCTTTTCCATAAGATATATTGTTTTCATATACTTCAACCCCCTCCAAAAAAAAACCACATTGCAAGTAACTGAATACAAAAACAGATATAATACATTTATCTTCTATTAAGCCAGAAATTACATTAATTTGCAAAAATATGTGAAATGAGTCAACTTGTCAAACTAATTTTTTTATTGAGAAATACAATTATTTTCATTAAAATGATACTGGTATAATCATATAATGGTTTACTGCTGCTATATTTAGTAAATAATGCATTAATTGTATCTTTTTAATCTCTAATATGCTAAATACTAATAGATATAATTAACAAACAAAATAATTTCTTGATTATTTTTTAGATTTAAAGGAATCAAGACAAATCCAGAAACTATATGAACACAACTACAAAACATTTTCCACACAAATAAAGCCAGATTGAAACAAGTAGAAAAATATCAATTGATCATGGGTAGGCCAAGCTAATATAATAAAAATAGTAATTCTACATAAATTAGTCTATTTAATCAATGCCATATCAATCAAACTGCCAAAATTATTTTATAGAGCTAGGAAAATACAATAACACAATTCAGCTGAAAATAAAAAAAGTCAAGAGTATCAAGAGAATTAAGGGGGAAAAAATGGAAAGGATGATGGCCTAGCAACACCAGACCTAAAATAATTATAAAGCAGCAATCATTAAAACCATCCAATATTGGTTAAGAAACAGAGTGGTAGATCAGTAGAACTCATGCCCTAATAGTTGAAGGGGCCAGATAGATTAATTGCTTGGGGCAGAGGGTTTGCTTGTGTTTCTACAGATGGAAAAAGAATCCAATGGATGCTGACAAGCCGTATTCACACTGACCATCAGAGAGAGACACAAAAAGAAAAGACCCTCAAAATGAAGAGGAAGATTGAAGAAACATTGGGGGGGAGGGGTTCCATCTCCGACTATGTCTGCTACTGGAAGAACATGGCAATTAACCTTATATGTATGATTGCTAATGAGACTCTAAACCTGCAGGATTTCAAAACCTGCAGGAATCATTGGATTCCTTGACACAAGAAGTGATGGACAAAATATTGGCTTTGGACTATCTCTTGGCTGCTGAAGGTGGTTGTGAATCGATAAGATACTTTCTATACCTTCCTTCTGAGACTCATGGAACTCCTTTATAGTATCTTGTTTGTTCATATTGTTTATTATATTACTATTTGCCTGTGTGATTCCTCCCATGCTGATGTATTCATCATAACTGCTTCAATTAAAACAAAAGAAAGGGAGAGATGTAGAGGGCTGCAGATAGTGGGGGAGCTCTACGCAAGGTATAAGACTCTTCAGCCCAGCGGGAACCCGCTGACAATGTCTGATTTGGCTCCTCATCTCCCCTAAGGTTTCTCAGCCTTTCTGAGAAGTCACAGGGCAGTGACAACCTATGTTGTAATTAAAGCAGAATGATACCAAGTGGCAAAGAGTTATCTACATCTGATAGCAAGTTGTTTATGTGGTCCCGCATGTGCAGTATATAGTTAGCATATAGTTAGCACATGCATAGTGTGCTCTGGTTATGTAAGGGTATTAGGGTATATAAGGCTGAGAGAATTTGGAACACATGGACTCCATGTTTGGCCATCCACATGAGTCCTTTCTCTTCACTCCTCTTCTAAGATAAAGGACTGAGATCCTCCAGAGAGTTAGTCCAAACACAACACATCTATGCCTTAATTCAGTCATTATAATTTTTCACCCTCACTTTTACATATATTTATTTCTATATATTACTTCCCTTCTTTATGAGACTATGAGATTTAGATCACGTAATCCAATCCCTTTATTTTAAAACATTCTAGAAATAAGGAAACTTACCTCCAAAAACCTGATTTACTGAAGGTCACTTGGGTAGTCACTATTAGATAATAAATAGTTTGCGTGGTGACCCTATGTCATATTTGTTTGCATTTCTAAGACCTTTCACAGTGGCTTACATATAATAAGCACTTATGACATAATTATTGAATTTCAATGAAAAAATTAAAATAGTTTCCTACAAGCTGGCTTCTAGAGTTCTTTCCCAGACTTTTTTTCCTAGACATGTTTTCCAGTTTGAAGACCATTTAATTGAAAAATCCAACATACACTTGTTAAATACCAGCTATGTGACATTATGCTAGGCACTGTGGATACAAAGATAAAAATGAAATAAAACTTGCTCTCAAAAAGTTTACATTCTACTGGCAAACAAATAGATGGGTAAATATGAAATTATTGAAGAGTCAGAGACACACAGAAAATATAGAGGGAAAGACTGGAACAATCTTTGAAATAATGAATTTAAAAATATAGAAACCCATAAAGCCTTTTTCATAAAGACCTTTTCATTCCACAAGTCACTGTGTTTGATCTATGTCCTCATCCAAAAATTCCTTTGGGAACATGAAAATATGAATTATGTTTAGATCTAGTAGTAATGAAAAGCAAGGGAAGTCTAGGTTTGTTATTCCACATCATAGCTCTGCTTCATATTTCTCAGTTCTAGGTCCAGAAACTTGTCATGTTAGGAAAAATTTTGTCAAGGTAGCTTGGACAAAAAACACCTATGCCAGATTTCCCCATCTTTGAACTCTCTATCTCAGTCTTCCTTTCTTCCCCTCTTTCTCTGTCTCTGTCTCTTTCTATGTCTCTGTCTCCCTTCTTCCCTCTCTTCCTCCTTCCCTTTCTTTCTCTCTCTTTCCCTCGCTTCCTCTCTCTCTCTCTCTCTCTCTCTCTCTCTCTCTCTCTCTCTTCCTTTCTTGATTTAAGACATAATTATCATCATGAAGAGGAAAAATGTAAGCCACAAAGGATTAAGACAATACTACTATTGCTGTATTAGCTTTTAGACAGTTATGCATAACAATATCTAATACCATACCAGGTATGTATATCTCAAGAGATCAATAAATTGGTTGAAAAATTTGAATAAACATTTTATAGAATGGTTCTGAAATGGAATGTGGGCCTACAGCAGAGTACCTAGTACTGATAAAGGCATTAATAAAATTTTGCTTTTTGGTTGATGGATGTATAGGCAAAACTGTACAGTGACATTTTGCAAAACTTATTTCATGCACTGTTTTAACATTCAATGTCTTACTAGCAATTTGCCCTCAAAATTGAATGGAAACTGGAGAAATTATATGATATTTTTAATTTTTATGTGGGAAGATTTTATTGAAAAAGAGCTGACATAATATTTTATAACTCATTATACTCTAAGAAGTAAGAATTTTATGAGGCTTAGAAGTGTGTTGTATTTATAGATAGATACAGATATTTTAATTTTTTTGTTGCCTGCATTCATAAATAACAAGGAGCACAAGTGTTAGTGGTGTTAATCATACTAACTAAACATAGAATTGTCTGTATACAGTTTAATGTTTACATTGTGCCCAATCTGGGCCTATAACCCAACTTCTTTCACATTTACAGAATCTTTGGGGATTGCTTCTTGACTCAGTGTTCCAAGGAAAATTATCAAATGAAATAATATTTCTTAAATGCTTAAGGCAGTGCCTGAAACATAGTGGATTTTTCATAAATGATAATTATCATCTACACCAGAGGTAAGCAAAGATGTCTGTGGTTTCTAATACTGCTGCACTAAAGACCATATTTATGTGCTTCCTTTTGGTTATTAGTCAAATATTAGCCTTTAGAAATGGTATTTATTAAGCCAGTAGAGCAAGGACAAGTGTTACAAAAATGTTCCACCAAACTAGGGATATACAAGATTCCTAGGAAGAGTTGTCTAAAACTAAGAAATCACTGAGGGGTATTAAGGTCTTAGTGGAAATCTTTTTCTCTCTTAATAGGTATCTCATGAAGATTTTCTTAATTATTGTTCCCTTCTAGGATCCAACAATAGGCCTCTTTCTACAGTTGTGAATGTTTTTTGTTTTTTTTTCCCCCCTTTGGTGTGTCTTTTATTTACTCTCAAAATATCCTTCAGTTTCCAGTGCATACTCTGCAATTAAGTACTCCAGGGACCTACCAGCTCTAGTGGATATCCTTACAGCTACCTCTGGGAATTATCACCTTTTGACATTCATAAGTTTCTTATTGCTCAATGATTCCCACCTTTTGGAATTCATAAGTTATTATCTGGGAAGTGACTAGAAACAAAAAAAAACAAAATAAAACAAAATAACTATTTCCTTTTTCCCTCCAAGGTAATGTCTTTCTCAGGAGTTATATTCATTTCTGAATTTGACCATTACCACTGTCACATGGTAGATTAAACTAATCTGCTGTTAGAATTATAGAATCTTTGGACTATTGTTGTTCAGTCATTTTTCTGTTGTGTATGATTTTCTGTGACCCCGTTTGGGGTTTTCTTGGCAAATATAATGGAATTATTTGCCATTTTCTTCTTCAATTCATTTTATAGATGAGGAAAATGAGGCAAATAGGATTAAGGGACCTTCCAGGTGTAACACAGCTAATAAATGTCTAAGGCTAGAATTGAACTTAGGAAGAGGAATTTTCCTGAATCTAGGCTCAAAATTCAGTCCACTGTGCCACCAGTGTTCTTATATGTGTGGTGGCCATAGAATACTAGACTAGAAGGAATTCAAATTGAATATCCATAAAAGAGCAACAAAGAGGTATGTACTGAGTTACAACAGGAAGTATCATCATCAATGAAGAATTATGAAGAATCCTTGGACTAGCTTGCTATTTTATCTAAAGGTCAAAGATGTATGTGACTCAGTTAATAAAAAGTAATTGTTTTTTTTGGGTTTTTTTCCTTCTGTGGTTTCATTTGCTCCCATTGAGTGTCCCAGAATCCAAATGATACTTTCATATTTATTGGGGATTCATCTCAACCTAATCTGCTTTAGATTGATTCAATCAATAAAAATGTGGAGGGTTTTTATATATACATATATATATATATACACACATATACATATATATATATATATATATATATATATATATATATATATATATATATATATATATTTACATTAAATGGGGTGGGACAGAAACTCCTACTCTAATACTTAAAATCAATTTTATGCCTAATGTTTAATGAAAGAAATAAACTGTTTTACTTTTCTTTTAAATGTTATTGGATCATTACTCTATATCTAACCTATATTTAAGGTTCTGTTTTAGTGAACTGATTTCAGGTTTTAGAAAAGGATTTTCTGGAGCAATTGGGTTAGTGTATTGTGCTTTATTTATGTCAGAAAGCACAAGGCCATCCTAGTCTTTGCTCTATAGTGAAAGTACATTAGAGAAATGCTGAGCTATAGGATTATCAAAGTCTATTTTTTAAAATTTAGTGGCAACTAAAGCCATCTGTCCTATACGCCTTTTCTCAGAATAGACAGTATATAGTTATTTATGTGATAATGGATGTTGCACCATATATATTAAATCAAATAAATAACATGGGTGACCCAAAATTAGCCAGAAAGAACCCTTGCTGCTTCCATTACCCAGCCATTCCAATAGGCTTCTTAGCTAATAAAAAGAAAAATTGAATATAACTTATCTGTACTACATACTAAACATTTAACTTAGACTCTAGAAAATGAAAGTAATGGAGTATTACATTTAACATACTTGATTCCTGACAAAGTTTTGTCTATGTCCTCAAGCCAACATTTAGCTATAAATGTATCTGATAGTAACTTTTAT
Organism: Antechinus flavipes; assembly: GCF_016432865.1. Lineage (NCBI taxonomy): Eukaryota > Metazoa > Chordata > Mammalia > Dasyuromorphia > Dasyuridae > Antechinus > Antechinus flavipes. The sequence goes on from NC_067398.1 coordinate 436,272,494, forward strand.
GACAATAATTATTTATTTCTTATATTTTATTATTGTCATTCAGTAATTTTTCAATTCTGTCTTCTTCTTTGTGACATCATTTGGGATTTTCTTGGCAAGGACATAGATTTGCCATTTTGTTCTCCAGGTCATTTTACAGATAAGGAATTGAAACAAACAGGATTAAGTGACTTGCCAAGGGTCACACAGATAGCAAAGGTCTGGCTTGTGTTGAATTTGGGAAGATGAGTCTTTTTCATTTTCGGTCTGGAAGTCTATCCATTGTTCATCTAGTTGCCCTTATTTCTAATGTGCAGGGTGCTATCTATATTTATATATGTGTATGTGTATATATATATATATATATATATATATTATATATATATATATATATATATATATATATGTATATACATACATACATACATACAATGTATATGTTCTGCCTTCCTTATATTTATATAATTCCTGTTTTGTGGGCCAGGCACTGCACTAAACTTTTTACAAAATTTATCTCACCTTCTCTTCACAACAACCTATATTAGGTAACTGTCATCATTATTATTACTCCTATTTTACAGATGAGGAAACTGAGGCAAACAATCTTTAAATTAATTGACTTGCTCAGGGTAAAAATTAGACACACATATATAGACTCACACAAATATGTCCTCCCTTTATAAAGCACAGACCTACCTAGATACTGATTTAAAACTCAACTATCCTATGAATTATAAATACTTTGATACTTTTACAAAAACTCAATATTTCAACTAAATCATTGCATAATTTATTTTTTGCTTTGAACACATTAAAAAGTATTTTTTTGGAAATTATGTGAACTATAGCTAATCATAGATTAGAATCGATAAACTCTTATTCATACAGGTCTTTTCTGCTATTCTATTCATTTCAAATATTGCTAAGTAAGGATCCTTCTCCTTTTCTTACAGGAGCTCAATTCAATTTAGTTCAGTTTAATGAATATTTACTTACTACCTTCCATGGGCAAAGCTCTATCCTAGGTAATAAGAATGATATAATTAATGTCAAGATCGGAGTCCTCTCAGAACTTCCAATCTATTGGGGAGATGTAGCATACAAACAAAACTTCATTTTAAAATAGAACATGACAGATGCACGATAGATACAAAGTTATATAGATGTATATGATTGTGTACAAATATGCATGTGTACATGTATATACATATAGTTTGTCTACATACAGATACTACATTGCATATTTTATATCTAATATATATGTATTATGTTTATATATGAATATAGATGCACTTATATTTAGTATATATGCCTAGGTGTTATAAATAAACCCTATATATGCATACATATATACATATATATATATATATATACACATATATATACACACACATAGGCACATATATATATATATATATATATATATATATATTTATTCTACATAGTACCTCTATTGAGCTACAATCCTACATCATAAAATGAACATTACACTTTAAAAAATGGATATCCCATAGATATTTTAAATTCAACAATTCTGAAGCAGAATGTTTTTCTTTTTTTGGGGGGAGGGGGGAAACAATTACAGATAAGTGACTTGCCCAGGGTCATCACACTAGGAAGTGTTATGTGTTTGAGGTCAGATTTGAACTCAGGTCTTCCTGACTTCAGGGCTGGTGCTCTATCCACTGTGCTACCTAGCTGCCCCGAGTTCATTATTTTTTATAAATAAGCTTACCCCATTTCCAAACTTTCTGATTGCTGTGGAACACCATCATCATTTCAAACACCTAGTTTTGCTAACTTGGAATAATCTTTCCCCCAATTTTGCTCATAATGCTTATCTACCCAATCACTATTATTGACTTCTACAGCATCTCATATTCACTCTCTTCTCTCTCCTCAAAGACAGCATCCTAGTCCAGACTTCATTCATTATCTCTTACTCTGAACTATTCCAACAATTTACTAATGAATTTACCTGCTTCATGTTTTCTCATCTTTAGTCCATCTCCTCAAACATAGGTGTGCTTTGTCACAGCAGCTTCATATTACCTCTAGGTTACAATAGAAAGTTCTCCATTTGCCATTTAAAGTCATTTACAACTTCACTCCCATGTACCTTTCTAATCATTTAAACAAGACTTCCCCTCACATATTCTTTGTTTAGACAAACTGACCTTTTTGCTGCCCCACTCCTCTTATAGACAGTATTCCATCTCACTGCCTTCTTGTAGGTTAGTTGACAGAGGAATCAATAAACTATGGCACATTGGCCAAATCCAACTCCATATGTTTTTATTTATTTATTTATTTTAATAGCTTTTTATTTACAAGTTATATGTATGGGTAATTTTACAGCATTGACAATTGCCAAACCTTTTGTTCCAATTTTTCCCTTTCTTCCCCCCATCCCCTCCCCTAGATGGCAGGATGACCAATGCATGTTAAAAATGTTAAAGTATAAATTAAATACAAAGTAAGTATACATGTCCAAACCACTATTTTGCTGTACAAAAAGAATCGGACTTTGAAATAGTGTACAATTAGCCTGTGAAGGAAATCAAAAATGCAGGCAGGCAAAAATATAGGGATTGGGAATTCTATGTAATGGTTCTTAGTCATTTCCCAGAGTTCTTTCGCTGGATGTAGCTGGTTCAGTTCATTACTGCTCTATTGGAACTGATTTTGTTCATCTCATTGCTGAAGATAGCCATGTCCATCAGATTTGATCATCATATAGTATTGTTGTTGAAGTATATAATGATCTCCTGGCCCTGCTTGTTTCACTCAGCATCAGTTCATGTAAGTCTCTCCAGGCCTCTCTGAAATCTTCCTGCTGGTCATTTCTTACCGAACAATAATATTCCATAACATTCATATACCACAATTTATTCAGCCATTCTCCAATTGATGGGCATCCATTCAGTTTCCAGTTTCTGGCCACTACAAAGAGACCTGCCACAAACATTTTGGCACATATAGGTCCCTTTCCCTTCTTTAGTATCTCTTTGGGGTATAAGCTCAGTAGTAACACTGCTGGATCAAAGGGCGTGCACAGTTCGATAACTTTTTGAGCATAGTTCCAAATCGCTCTCCAGAATGGTTGGATGTATTCACAATCCCACCAATAATGTATTAGTGTCCCAGTTTTCCCACATCCCCTCCAATATTCCCCATTATCTTTCCCTGTCATTCTAGCCAGTCTGACAGGTGTATAGTAGTATCTCAGAGTTGTCTTAATTTGCATTTCTCTGATTCATAATGACTTGGAGCATCTTTTCATATGGCTAGAAATAGTTTCAATTTCTTCATCTGAGAATTGTCTGTTCATATCCTTTGACCATTTATCAATTGGAGAATGGCTTGATTTCTTATAAATTAGAGTCAATTCTCTATATATTTTGGAGATGAGGCCTTTATCAGAACCTTTGACTATAAAAATGTTTTCCCAGTTTATTGCTTCCCTTTTAATCTTGTCTGCATTAGTTTTGTTTGTACAAAACTTTTCAATTTGATATAATCAAAATTTTCTATTTTGTGATTAGTAATGATCTCTAGTTCTTCTTTGGTCATAAATTCCTTCCTCTTCCACAGGTCTGAGAGGTAAACTATCCTGTTTTCCTCTAATTTATTTATAATCTCATTATTTATGCCTAGGTCAAGAACCCATTTTGACCTTATCTTATTGTGCGTTGTTAAGTGGGGTCAATGCCTAATTTCTGCCATACTAGTTTCCAATTTTCCCAGCAATTTTTGTCAAACAGTGAGTTCTTATCCCAAAAGCTGGGATCTTTGGATTTGTCAAACACTAGAGTATTACATTTTTGACTATTTTGTCCTTTGAACCTAACCTATTTCACTAATCAACTAATCTGTTTCTTAGCCAATACCAAATGGTTTTGATAACTGCTGCTTTATAATATAATTTTAGATCTGGCATAGCTAGGCCACCTTCATTGATTTTTTTTCATTAATTCCCTTGAAATTCTTGATCTTTTGTTTTTCCATATGAACTTTGTTGTTATTTTTTCTAGGTCATTAAAATAGTTTTTTGGGAGTCTGATTGGTTTAGGTAGTATTGTAATCTTTATGATATTTGCTCACCCTATCCAAGAGCATTTAATATTTTCCCATTTGCTTAGATCAGACTTAATTTGTGTAGAAAGCATTTTGTAGTTTTGCTCATAAAGTTTCTGATTTTCCCTTGGCAGATAAATTCCTAAGTATTTTATACTATCAGTACTTACTTTAAATGGAATTTCTCTTTGTAACTCTAACTGTTGGGTTTTGTTAGTGATATATAAGAATGCTGATGACTTATGTGGGTTTATTTTGTATCCTGCAACTTTGCTAAAGGTGTGGATTATTTCTAATAACTTTTTAGTAGAATCTCTGGGGTTCTCTAAGTATACCATCATATCATCAGCAAAGAGTGATAATTTGGTTTCCTCAGTACTTACTCTAATTCCTTTAATCTCTTTCTCAACTCTTATTGCCATAGCTCAGCTCCATGTATTTTTATGAGCAACTTGAATTAAAAATAATTTTCATATTTTGGTCTTAGGGTTATAGTTTGCTAACTCCAGTTTTAGATGATAAGTCTAGGGTAGAGAAAGATCCTTTATAAGTTTTTCAATATAGTAGAGACATGATGGATTTGATAATTTTTATTAGATTACTCTGTTCCCTAGAATAGATCGCCAAAAACTATGTACACTATCTCAGAGAGAGTTAATTCACAAAATTATGAAATTCTTATCCTGGGGATGAATTGTCTGGGTTAGGACAAAAGTTACTATATATGACCAGTTTCATACCAGAGTAGGATTCACATCCCATCCATTTGTCTTCTTCACAATCTTGCTTGTCAGCAGTCTTTCCAACATGTGCCCTCCCCAACTCTTGATCTGAGCAAAATAATCAAGTCAAAAATTCCATTTGTTTATGGGCAAGTATGTGTTAATTAACTGTCTTATGCATTAACTCATCATTTCTATAATTCTCTAGAACAAAATGCCTATCCCTGGCCATCATTTTCCTATATATTTTTCTCCTCTCTTGCCTCATAAACTCTTTGTGAATCGAGACTCTCACTTGTATTGTGATAATGGCTGCACTTAAAACAATGCCTTAAACTACATGTTTAGTTTGTTTAATTAAAATATCTTTTTCTTCCTTCCTTCACAGAAGCAGTATATGATATCTATTGGACAATGGAAAAAAGCAAAGTCAGTTAATCCAGTGAATAAAGTATCCTAATAACAATATATGAAGCGATGATGACTTAGAGTAAGGCTAGTTTATTTAAGTACCTATCATGTGACAGGTGCTATGATAAACAATGGCATTACGAAGAAAAAGGGGGAAAAAGTTTTCCCTGCTCTAAAAGAGCTTACCATCTAATTGAATTAAAGCAATTATGCATAGACATGATACAGTTAGTTCTCAATATTCTCCTATTTTACTCTCCCAATTTCAAACATTTATGATTTTATTAGTAGCCTCCACTTTTCTATTGGCTAAGACACACATTTGCTACTGTACATAGCACACTACAGTAGAGAAAAAAAAGAGTGCCCATAAGACTGTGGAACAGCAGCTATCCTATTAGAAGCTTCACTGGTCTTTTTCACTCTCTTGTAAAGTACACCCCATTCATTCATTGCATATTTTCATTGTTTGCCATTAAAACTCAAGTTTTGCATTGCAATTATATCTCAAGGCATGGTAAAAATAATTTGGACTCTAAGCCCAAGTATGCAAAATCAGTAATGAGACTTAGTGAGAAAATAAAGCTGTTAGATAAACTTCATATCAGAATTTGTCAGTCTAATAAAGCAGATGGTTAAAGACATGGAGGCTGCTGATTCCATCATTGATAGTAGCTCAAGGTTAAAATCTACTCACCTCTGCTATACTTCTATATTCTGAGACCTTTAAAGATCTCAAATGGCACATAAAGCAGATGTCACTGACAGATTATTTCAAACTGGTATGTCCTTCACATTCAATACTATCTACCAGCTGTGAAGGACAAAATGTTAGAGATGATGTAAAGACCTTCGTTGTCTTGTCTTTCAATAGCAGGCACTAAAGTCCCAGCTGCTTCTCCCTTGGTTTTCAGAGAATGGACAATTTAGAGGATTTATTGCAATGTAGAATACAGTACAAGTCTCTCACAGCTCCATCTGATACAGTGGAATAAAAAATTCAAGTTACAAATGTTTTAGTTTTTAAGAATTTTATTTTCAGTACAATATAAATGGTATTGTAGGTTCCATGTGTCATGAAAAGTAAATATTGTCTAAAATCAATTTAAATTGAGATATTAGCATAAAAGTTTGCATAATTCTAGGGAATTATTAGAGAGGAAAATGTTTTGCATGTTAACAATTTTATTTTATATGCTGCATTTTATGACTTACTCATGGTTACTATATTAGGAAAAGTGTATATTATCAGAATTGATGCTTTGTTATAAAAATTATATGCATAAAAATATATTTTAGCAATCTCTATTGAAAGACTACAGATTTCGATGGCCAGAGGACCTAACTCCTATTCCCCATAGGTTCAATGTATCAACATTTGTGTTTGTTGTTTTGGTTGGTTGTTTGGTTGTTTTAGAAAACCAAAACAAAAACTAAAAACTAAAAAACCAAAAAAAAAAAAACAAATTATAGATTTTTAAAAAGCATTTTCTAGTACCACTGAATACTAACTGTATATTAAAGATTAATTGGAGATAATCAATGGAATAAAGGAACTAACATTTAGGAAGACTGGGATTTTAGCTGAATCTTGAAAGAAACCTAGAAGCAACATTAAGGAGGGAGAGAAATTCAGGTTTGGGAGAGAGCCATTGAAAATATCTATATTTAGGAGATAAAGTTCCTTGTTAATCAGAAAGCAAATAAATTTTTATTAAGTGTCTACTAAGTACCAGGAACTATATTATGTGCAAAAGATAGTCCTTGCTCTCCTGAAGCTTACAATCCAATGAGGGAGACAACATGTAAACAATTATTTACAAACAAGCTATATTTTGGATAAATTAGAAATAATCTGAGAGGCAAAATGTAATATTCTTCTCTAAAATGTAATATTCTCTTGTTGAGGTTTTCTTGGGGTCTCTGGAGGCAGCCTTAGTTTCAGTTCAGTAATCACCCCAAGTGTTAAAGTCCAAATCCTTTATTGTCTCCTTCAAAGTCTTGTCTCCTTCACTTGGGACTCGGCTAGCTTTCTGGAGGCCTTCCAGATCTTGATTCAGTGTTCTCCACAGGACAGCCTGCCACCACTTCTCTGTCTTCCTTAGTTCTCCCCAACTGAATCCTGGCTGAGCCTCCTAGCTTATATATGCTCTCCATATACCTTGGAGTAAGTTCTAAGTACATGTACTGAACTAGAGAACTGTTAAGCACCATGCTAAACAACCATTATCTCTATCAATTCCACTGACTTAGCACCTTGTAAGAATCCTAACAGGAAAGCATTAAAATGAAGAAGGATTAGGAAAGATCTCCTGTAGGAAGTGACATTTTATCTTGGATTTGAGGGGAGCTAAGATATTCCTCTGTGCAAGAAAAAAAAAAAAAAACTATCAATGGATCACAGACTATATGGGAGAGAATAAGATGTAAGAAACTGGATGTATAGCATGGTTCTTTTGATTACAGACAGTTTGTCTTTTTTTTTTTTTTCTATTATCTAAACATAAAGGAGATATGAGCCACTAGATTTTATGGAGTAAAGTATGCAGAAAGTAGTGGAATGATTAAAAAATAGAGGATGCCTTTTCTTTATCTAAATATATCTAGTTTAACAATCCCATGGCAAACACACATTCACATAAAAATTATCTCAGTGAAAAAAATGAGCAAAAACACAGTAGTAGAAGATTCTAAGATTTAATCTCCATATACAAGACAGAGGGAGTAAATGAGAAAGAGAAAGAAATAATCCTTCATTCATTTAGCTTTACAGGATGTCATATCTCCTAGTAGTCAAGCTGTTATTTTAATAAGATTGCTATTGTCTCCTCTGCTTAAGGTGAATAATGAAACTGACCACTGAAGCCTAATCCAATCACTTTTAATATTATCTGAACAACCTCTGCTCATCTCAGCTGCCTCTCCTGTCCATTCTTGCATGTCTCTATGCAAAATCCCCCAGTTGCCAGCATTTCCAAGGGATCCTATTGTCATTTCCTAAAGACCAAGTAATGCTTTTGTAATGGTGTACTACATCTTTCATTTAGCTACATATATAATTAGTACCAGGAAAACCTGAAACCCATTTTCTGGACAGAAGGAGGAAAAGATTCTCTATCTCTATCTCTGCCTTTTTTCTTTGTGTGTGTACTATATGTGTGTGTATGTGTGCATATATATGTGTATGAATGTATATATATGGGGGAGAGGGAGGTTCTTAGGGCTTCTAGAGTTTCTGGAGTTTACTCAAAGCATTCTCCTTGTGAAACTATTTTCTGTTATTTTTTTAAAATTAATTTAAATTTCATGAATATTGTGAAGATAAAGCAAATCTCATTTTAGTCCCTGTGAGAATTATGAAAAAAATTCAGAATTAGTGGATTAGAATTAATGCATATTAAATCTGCTACTTTACTTGTATAAATATGAAATATTTTGTATTGACTTACATATTCCTACCAACAAATTCATATTGAATAGATTTTAATCAATCCCTTATTTATTAACTTGCATTCTGTGTGTATGGTGAAGACATGACTCTTGATTAGGAAAAAGAAGCTACAACTTAAAACTTAGAAAGCATTATACTTGGAATAAGAATATTTCTGTCCAAGTATGAATGAAGCTTGGTGACTTATTAGCCTTATCACATAGGCAAATCTAGTAATGATGTTATCCTCAATGGTCCCAAATCTAAAAGGAGAAAGAACTGTGGGATGTGTAGTCAGAAGATCTCCCTTTTTCTTGGAAACTATTCCTTTCTAGCAATCTTATCAGTCCACTAGATCTATTGTTCTATCCTGCAGCAACTGTGGCAAAATGGCTAGAGCAATCGATTTGGAATGGACATGAAATATATTCTGACACTAACTAGCCATGAAGTAGGGAGAGCAAGACACAAATGAACAGCAACCTAGATAAGAGCTCAAAGAGGAGTAAAGTCGAAATTTTCTTTCTTAGTGAAGCCTTGTGTCCTATTGCTTCTTAATTAATCTTTCTATTTCTGCACTAAATCTCTACTGCTCTTTTACCTCAGTTTTTCTTTCCGCCTCAGAAATTATATCATTATATTGTTTTATTGCCACTGTTGTTGTCCTTGATTGGCTTCAATGTTCCAGTTTCTTACTGTATTGCTTCTCATCAGGAGATGGTGGCTACCCTTGAACAATTGAACTATGGAAGGATTGTACTGGAGTGTAATCAGTGTTACAATTATGATAAAATAAATCCACAAAGAAGTAGTTTTTTGTTTGTTTTTGTTTTTGTTTTCTTTAATGCAGCTTTCAGGAAAATTAAAAGTAGCCCACAAAGATTATGTGACAGGTTCTTGGTGGAATGATCCTTATATATCCTTTGCCTAAAGGATAAAAAGCTAAGTTTTCAGGTCAAACTAAAAGATAAGGAAACTAAATAAAATTACCCTGCACCTATTTCATAATCTCCAGGGATGAGTGATGAAGAAAGTGTGAGAAATTAACAGAATCTGGCCCAGAATACTTAACTTCATATTTATTTCCCAATAGAAATGACTTTTACTGAGATTCTAATTTCATGTTTCCAGGAATTTTGAATAATATTTGAAAGTTATTACAGGTTTTTTGTTTGTTTTTTTTTTTTTTTTTGCTTTTGTCTTTTTCAAGTGAACTATTGAGGATAGTATATGGGGGAGTATAAAGTAATGCTTTCATTATACTCAACAATGATAAAATATTGAAGTTTTCATACAATTTGATATATGGTAGAGAATACAAAGAGGATTCAGAAAAAAAAAATCTGTAAATTAAATAAAACAGGACTTTTCAAAAAAAATTTTGCTAAAGCGTTTGGGGTTAAGTGACTTGCCTGGGGTCACATAACTATGAAGTGTTAAGTGGCTGATTTGAATTCAGATCCTCCTGACTTCAGGGTTGGTGCTGTATCCACTGTGCCACCAAGCTGTCCCCATACAACAGATCTTAAAGAGAAGGATAAAATGAAAACTATTGTGAACAGTTCAGCAATCTAGTGAGGAATTTCATATTTGTCTTCATGAAGAATATTTAAAATAATGCTGTCTTGCACATATTTCAATAATAATATTTATCTAGCACTTTAAGAATTTACAAAGCATTTCTACATTTTGCTCTAATTTGATCATGATAAAAACATTGTGAAGCATGTTTTTCCCCATTTTATATATCAGGAAACCAAGACAGAGAGAAGTTAAGGAACTTGTCCAAAGTCACATGTCAAGGGAGTAGATGAGGCAGGATTTAAATTTAGGCCTTTCTGACTCAGTCATGAGACACTGTAATACATTAATTATTATTAATTAATAATAGCTGGGGGCAGAGCCAAGATGGCAGAGAGGACACACACATCTTCCTAAACTCTCCTTTTCCCTCTATCTATTTTAACAAAATTTAGCCTTGGAATTAGTGCTTGACTATCAGAACCCATGAATATTGGGATTATAACAAATTACCAACAGAAGATATTCTCGAAATTTGCCAGAAAAGGTTGGGAGGAAGAGAGAGGGGGAGGAAGCGGGGTGTAGTCTCTGCTGGAGGAAAATCTGGGGGTGGGGGGGCAAGTTTACCACAGGGCGGCTACTTTGCCCTGGCAGCAAGCCAGTAGATCAACAGAGAGGGTTATAAACACAGGGGGTAAAGACTATAACCTCGAAAAGCTAGGGTCTCTCCGGACCTGGCCACACCCATCCAAACCCCAGAGTGACTCAGCATGATCTAAGCACAGTCACAGTGTTGGCCCCAGTGTAGCCCCTATAGCTGTCTTTCTGTTGCTGCTGATTTCAGCACAATTGTTGATCCCAGTGCAGCCAGAGGGCCCTATCCCCTGCCCCTTCACTGCAACTTCCTGTTGTCTGTAGAGGCAGCTTGGAAAAAAACATTGCCCCCCCCCCATAAACAGACCGTGGCTTTTTCATTTTTTTTTTTTTTGTTGTTGTTTGTTTGTTTTGTTTTCAAAATGAGCAAGAAGGAAAAGTGGGTTTTAATTATTGATAGCTACTATATGGAAAGATAACAGACTTCAAAACCTGAGGAGACTAAAAACAGTTTATCGCTAGATCCAAAGGTGGATATGATCTGGTCTTCACCACATAAGGATCTCACAGAAGAAATTTAAAAGGCCCTTAAAAGAGAGCTAGAAGAAAAATGGGGAAAGGAAAGGAAAGCTTTACAACAGAGTCAGGATAAGTCATGTTACGCATTAAAAAATAAGAGTGGATAAAGAAATCAACTCCCTGAAAAACAGAATTTGCAAATTGGAAAATATAAACAACTCCCAGGAAAATAGAATTTGTGAATTGGAAAAAGAAAATAATTCTTAAAAAAAAAATTGGCAAAATGGAAAAAAATTCCATAGGACCAAAAAAATCATTTAAAAACTCAATTGGACAAATACAAAAAGAAATTTAAAAAAGTAAATGAAGAAAATAATTCATTAAAAATCAGACTTGAACAAATGGAAATAAACAACTCGAGGAGACACCAAGAATCAGTCAAGCAAAATTTAAAAAATGAAAAAAAAATAGAAAAAATGTTAAATATCTACTTGGGAAAACAATAGATCTGGAAAATAGATCTAGGAGAGATAATCTAAGGATTATTGGACTCCCTGAAAATCATGATTAAAATAAAAGACTCTAGACATTATTTTTCAGGAAATAAACAAAGAGAACTGCCTGGACATCATAGAAACAGAAGGCAAAATAGACATTGATAAAATTCATCAACCACCTACTGAAAGATATCCCCAAATCAAAATTCCAAGAAATATTGTGGCTAAATTCCACAACTATCAGAACAAGGAAAAAATACTACAAGCAGCCAGAAAAAAAAAATTCAAATACTGAGGGGCCACAATAAGGATCACTCAGGATCTAGCAGCATCTATATTAAAGGAAAGAAGGGCCTGGAATCTGATATTCTGGCAGGCAAAAGAACTTGGTATGCAACCACGAATAACTTACGCAGTCAAAATGAGCATTTTCTTCCAGGGAAAAAGATGGACATTCAATGAAACAGGTGAATTCCATTTATTTCTGATGAAAAAAAAATGGAACTGAACAAAAAGTTTGATCTCCAAATATAGGACTCAAGAGAAACATAAAAAGATAAAAAGAAATATTGGGGGGGGGGATTGAAGGGATGCCCACCAATTGGAGAAAGGCTGGATAAATTGTGGTATATGAATGTTATGGAATATTACTGTTCTATAAGAAATGACCAGCAGAAGACACATATGAACTGATGCTAAGTAAATGAGCAGAACCAGGAGATCATTATACACTTCATCAACAATATTATATGAGGCTCAATTCTGATGGAAGTGGCTATCTTCAACAATGAGAGGATCCAATCAGTTCCAAGTGATCTGTAATGAATAGAACCAGCTATACCCAGAGAAAGAACACTGGGAAATGAGTATGGACCACAACATAACATTTCTACTTTTCTGTTAATTTTTGCTTGCATTATTGTTTTTTCTTCTCAGGTTATTTTTACCTTCTTTCTAAATCTGATCTTTCTTGTGCAACAAGATAACTATATAAAATATGTTTATATATAGTAGTTAATATATAATTTTGCATATTTAACATGTATGAGGCTACCTGCCATCTAGGGGAGGGGATGGAGGGAAGAAGGGGTAAAGTTGAAACTGAAGTTTTTGCATGGATCAATATTGAAAAATTACCCATGCATATATTTTGTATATAAAAAGCTATTTTAAAAAAAAAGAAATATAACTTATTATAGATACTCGAAAATAAATAAATATCTATATATAAATATCTATATACATATATATGTGTAATTATATATATATATATAATATGTACATGTAAAACTATATGTGTGTATATGTGTATGTGACCATGCTTATATACAGATATATATATACATTAGCATAGTTAATAATCTATCCACCTATGTATATACATTTACATAAACATATATATGTGCATATACATATATACATATATGTGTGCATATAGCCATTTGTGTATATGCAAACTTGCATTATATATATATATATATATATATATATATATATATATATATATATATATATATATATATGTCATATAATATAACTTGTATTCATCACTAAAATTGAATTTGAGGCATATAGGAATGTTATTTTTTAAAATTAGATTTATTTTATGTATGAAAAAACTGAGATTCAGTGAATTTAAGTGATCTTCCCTGGGGTCTCATAGCTAAGTGATCTCACAGAAGCAATGCTAATAGAATATTATTAAATACACTAGGATTCTAGCTGGAAGATGTTAATTTGGAGTCCTATTTAAGAAGAAAAACTGCTTAACAAACTGATATTCAAAATTAGATTGGATTGCTTTGACATGCAGCAAAAAGCCCAATAGCCATTTGTCAAAGAAAATTATAGGAGAGATTCCTATTTGGGTATAAATTTGACACTTTGATCTCTGAGGTCCCTTCTAATTCTGAGATTCCTTGATTCTTTGGACGTCGTGATCCCTAACTTAGTTTCTGAGCAGATGGAAAATGAATACATGTCACAGATTTTGGGGAAGAAATTAATCTTGTGGATAAGTGCTGGATTAGATGTATTCTGGTTTTTCTAAACTGTAGAATTCTATAAATTTATGCACTCTCTTAAGACATGCTTGTATAAAACATGCATACACCTTTCTTGAATGATTTCCATGCAATGTATGTTTTAGAATCTTTGAAGATGCTTGACAAAGAATCAATGCTCATCCTCCTAGTATGGTTTTGTTGTTTCAGGATTAGAGATAGGAAATTGAATGAAAAAATTATTCCTCATTGATACCTTTACATTGCTAATATACATCTGTTTTTGTCACTACCCAAGTGAGTAATTTTAAGAAAAGCATATAATAAACTGAAAAATAGGACATCCTATTCAGGGAATGCAGTCTGTCAGTCATCTATCTTTCCTCAGCATTCCAGGCTTTATTATTTCCAAGTTGAATTACATATAAGTAGAGAATTTTGAGTTTTAAAATGACCTCAATTTAACAATCTTGATGGGCCAACAACAATGTTATAATTGTGCATTATTTGCACCATACTAAAATGGAGTCAGTTGACAATGTGTACTGAAGACATCCAGAACTTTATATTGACATAGTATTTGTTTACAGAAAACAAATGTTTATGAACAATGAATTTTAAAACAAATGAGAGTGGAAAAGCATTGTGCAAAGGGGTATGTTTTGCCTCGGGGCAAATACTGTCCTAACCATTTTCATTCTTTATGCTATCACTGTTCTTAAAATCCATCATAGTAAATTTTAAAAGAAATGTGATGTGATTTTAAAAATGGTGCAGCCATTTTGAGTATAGGGATGGAGTGGAATGTACTTCCTTGCATTCCATTCCTTCACCTCTTTTTCTTCATCTTCCTCTTTCCCAACTTTTCCTTTTCCTAATATTTTCTTCCCTTTTTTCTTCCTACTTTCCTTCATCGCTTCTTTCCTTTCTTTCTTTTTAACATTTTCCCTTTCTTATCACTTTAGTTCTTATCATTTCACACTGAATTAGTTCATACAAGCTTTTCCAAGTGATTCTGAAATCATCCCCCTTAATGCATGGGGTAGTTATGTTCCATTACATTCCTATGACATTTGTTTAACTCTTTCCCAATGGATATATCTCTTAGTTTTCAGTTCACTACCACTATGAAAAGAATTCCTACAAACATTTTTTGTATACACACACACACACACACACACACACACACACACACACACACACACAATGGACATATATATATATATATATATATATATGATCTATAATCCATTTAAAAGACTCACATAGCAGTTGGATATAGTTCCAAAATGCTTTCTAGAATGGCTAGATCGATTAGTAAATGTAATAAGAGAACATTAGATGTTTGTTCTCCTGTGAATCCTCCAATATTTGTTGGAGAGAATTAAATGCTCTCAATTTCAGAGGTGTGAGAGAAAATTTCAGAGATCATTTAATTTGCATTTATCTAATTATTCGTTATAAGATACATTTTTTTTATTTTGCTGCTGACAACTTGTACTTCCATGCAAATTAACTGTTTATATCCTTTGGTCATAGTACAGTAGAACAAAGGTTTTTATTTTTAAATTTTGTTTAATTCTTTTATCAGACAAACTTGCTTCTAAGACATTTTTTGAATTAATGGTTTCTCTTCTAATCTTATCTGCATCCAACCTACACTTTCTTTTAAAAATTTAACTTTATTTTGAATGGATAATAATTCTCTTCTTTTTTACCACCATCATCCAACAGAAAGAAAGAAAGCAGTGAAAGAGAAAGAAAGAAAGCAGTAAAAGAGAAAGAAAGAAAGAAAGAAAGAAAGAAAGAAAGAAAGAAAGAAAGAAAGAAAGAAAGAAAGAAAGAAAGAAAGAAAGAAAGAAAGAAAGGAGAGAAGGAGGGAAGGAGAGAAGGAGGGAAGGAGGGAGAGAAAGAGGGAGGGAAGAAGAAGAAGAGGAGGAGGATGGAAGAAGAAGAAAAGAAGAAAGAACAAGAATAAAGAAGAACAAGAACGAGGAGAAGGAAGAGCTATAACAAGTGGTGGAAACAGTGTCTCAGATGAATGTAGACTGGTAAAAATAAACAAGAGTTGGGGGAGAACAGTGATCCTTCTGGGGTAGCTGGGGAAGATTAGAAGAAAGATAACAGGATCCATGCTTGCAACTGTGAAGTGTAAACACTTCCAGGCTAGCTCCTGTGAAACAGCAAGCAATAAGTCCAAGAGCTAGCTGGATTGAGAGGTAGCCCCAGCCAAAGGAATTTTCATCTCTTGGACAGTGTGGGGAGTCTGGTGAATCAGCAATAGAAAATTGAGGGAACCTCTGCTGATGAGCGATCCCAGACCCAGTTGTGCTGCCATTATATGGTTGTGGGCAAGAAGGAATCAGCACACTCCTGGTGAGTGCAGAAACAGTGGAGCTAAAATATTGTGGGCTGTGGACATTTACAAGAAAGTACAGTTGTTAGTTTCTATTTCAGGCCAGAGGGAAGAACTAAAGGAAGACCTGAGACCAGAGGCGCCATCCCTCATACCTCAGGATTAGAGGTAATCACAATAACAAATCGCTAAAAATAATCAATTTTTTTAAATGAGCAAGCAAACCCAATCTTAGAAAGTTACTACAATAATATAAAAGACTCTTTCATCTTCAAAGGAGGATACTGAAGCAAATAAAAGTCTTTTCCAACCCAAACTGTAATGTCAAATTGTCAACTGCACAAAAATAATTCATTGAAGAACTCAAAAGAGACTTTACAAATTAAATGGGAGAGATTGAAGAAAAACATTTTTTAAAGAAAAAATTCCTTAAAAATTAGAATTGGGCAAGAGGAGGCCAGAGAATTTATGAGACCAAGAAATAATCAAGCAAAATATAAAGAATTTTTTAAAAGAAGAGGATATAAAACATCTCAAAAAAAAAAAACTGATCTGAAAAATAGAACAGGAAGAGAAAATATAAGAATAATCATACTATATGAAAGATATAATAAAAAGAATCTTTATATAATACAAGATATATGTAGATGAATATGAAAAGACTTGTACTTATGAAGGAAGATGATATCCATCTTAAGAGAAATAAAGAAACACATATGTGTGTGATTATGATTATAGATACAAATATAATTATGTACACATGTGTTTATATATATATATATATATACACATATATGTATATATATAACTACAAATTGCTTTATGAATTATGTTGGGAGAGAAAAGTGAGAGCAGAAGGGAAAAACTATGGGAAAGATAAAGAAACAGGAAAACGAAGTGAACACAGCATGTGTTGATCTACATTTAGTCTCCTTAGTTCTTTTTCTGGATTCAGATGGCATTTTCTCTCCAAAGTCCAAAGGGATTGCTTTGAATAACTGAACCACTGAGAAGAACCAAATCTTTCTTAGTTGATCATCACACATTTCTTGCTGTTATCATGTACAATGTATTCCTGGTCTGCTTTTTTCACTCAGCATCAATTCAGGCAAATGTGTGTATATATCTATATGTGTACATGTATATATAGTTATGTATATACATATATAATTTGTGCTTCATGTTAGCCTTTTTAGTAAAAGTGACTCAGGAAGAAGGAAAAAAGAATTAGAGTGAATATCAGAGAACAAAAGAAAATCTACAAGATAGTGAAGAAAAAATATATAGCCCTGAACAAAATGCATAGTATGTTTGTCTGTTTGTTTAAATAAAGGCTTTCTTGAAATGGAAATATATTGCTTTATAATTTGAGTGCTCTTGCATTTTTCTATGCATATGGAAATGTTTTTTTCTTTTACAATTTTCCACTGAAGTTTGAAATAAATAAATACTTTTTAAAGAAAATATAAGTATATTCAAGATAGTTTCCCACACTGGTCATATCCACAAAAATTTATGTCTCATTTTGCATCTTAAGTACATTATCTCTTGTCAGGAGATGGTTAGAATGCTTTATCATGAATCCCCAGAAATTATATTTGTTCATTGTGTTTGTCAATTTCACACTCCCTCTTTATTTAAAAAAAATGATGATAAAAGATAAGGAATGCACTGAGGATCAATGTTTTAGATTTGATACAATCTTCTCCTTTTTTTTTTTTGTTTCTATTCCCATACCAGGAGGCCAATCAAATGTTCTATTTTTATTGCTTTTTCAATTTGTCTACACGATTGTAGGTTTTTGTTGAGTTTTGTTTTTTTTTGTTTGTTTGTTTTTTTGCTTTTCCTCCCAGATAAATTTCTCCCTTAATATACTCTCCCTGTTTTTCTTTCCCTCCTATGTTGTGAAATATATTTCTAACTCCGAATGTATTCCATTCCAAGTGTATTCACTCCAACACTGTTTTTTTTTTTTTTTACTAGACAAATGAGGCCATTTTCTGCTTCATTTGTTTCTTTTGTTTCTTTTCTCTCTCTCTCTCTCTCTCTCTCTCTCTTTGTACTGAGGCAATTGGAGTTAAGTGACTTGTCCAGGTCACACAGCTAGGAAGTATTAAGTGTCTGAAACCAGATTTGAACTCAGATCCTTCTGACCTCAGGGGTGATGATTTATCCACTGCACCACCTAGCTGCTTTCTTTCTGCTTTATTTCTTGGCTACCCATAATTCTTGAATGTCTAATCAAACTGAAAACTATTAAAAGACCTACGCTTAAAATATCCAAGATCTTCCACTTTTTCCAGAGCTATCTCAGTTGTCCTGATCTATTTCTTAATCATTGGACCCAGTGCAGTGGACCCATCACCTCCAGATGGCTCTGGAGGAGAATGTGAGGAAGATGACCTTGCATAGTCATCCCTTACTTAAATCCATTTCACTTGCATAATATGGCATCACCTTTGTAATGTCATGTTCCTCTTTGAGAACTTAATTTTATGTGTGCAAGTGTATTCTTCTCTTCTTTGTACAGTTGAAATGAAAGAGAGTTTCTCTTTCTACTTACCTAGATAGTCTGCTCATGTATACACATTTTATTCCTCATCCTTTCCTTTTTCAAGGATTCACAATTCAATTTGTGTTCTTTTCTCTCTCGCTCCCTTTTCTTCTGTTAAGACTGCAATGACTAGGAGCACCAGCTTTGGAGTCAGGAAGACCTGAATTCAAATCCAGTCTCAGACTTGACACTTACTAACTTTCTGACTCTAGACATGACCCTAGCCCCAATTGACTCACCTCCTCCAATGCCTCCCCCCAAAAACCCTCACAACATATGTAGATGTAAATTTTAAATTCCAATGTAATTACATAGTAATGATATAAAATCAATATACAAGCTAATATATTAATCTGTTATATGTTAAGAACACATATGCATACTTCTATGTATATATGTATTACTCAAAGAATCACACCATGAAGAATGTGTAAAGAGGAAAAAAATGTAGATATGATTCTGTGTAGCTTATAAATATATAAATAGATACAAACACTGATCTTTATATTCAGATATATAGGTATAGATTAGCTGCATAAATATATATGTGTGTGATTCTTGTTTGTTCATTCTTCCAATCTCACTTCTGTACTTTGGACTTTATATTCAGGCCAAAATGAGGATGAAGGTACACAATTGTTACTAGTATTTGTATTTGATTTTCATTCTGTTAACAACAAAAAGCCTGTGATAAATCTTTACCCCAGATCACTTCTACGAGGCTTATGATTTCTCATTAATTGTTACTTATATGTGACCCAGTTCTGGGCAATGAACAACAAAAGTGCCTGGTGTCATTGGCCCTTTTGTGTGGATATATAACTTTTTGCCCTGATTCATAGCTGCTCCAGTCTAGAACCCAGCACTAGACTTTTAACTGCCTCCCTATGCCACTCAGCCTAGAAAAAATGCTTCAATGCAATTTTTCCTTGAATTTATTATTCAAGAATTGGTCTGGTGCATTTTCTAGATATTTGTATTGGAGAAAGTCTATTACCCCACTATCTCAGTTGATTTCCCAACCCACTTTAGGTTGAAATGGGCAAGTTTACAAAACCCAATAATGTCTTGTTCAGGTGGTGATGTCTTTCTCCATGTACAAAGTCATCATCTTGATGAATATAGATCATGGAATCCATGATACATCATATACCCATGTGCTGGAGATTATTATTAACTTTCCCTTAAACAAAGTTAACCTCAGCAATGATTAAGAAATCAGAAGTTTCCAGGAAATTAGGTTCTTCATAAAAATCTATAATTATGGCCATCTCATGATCACCAAATAGTCAAGAAAATATTTTGAGATAAAATAGCTGTTATCGTGGATATATTCAGTCCTCCTTCATAAAACATAATAGTGAAGGGAAAAGTAAAGTTGGAGAAGTAGAAGATAGGCAAAAATAAGTGCTACTTCTAGAAATTGGTTTTGGAACTATTCGCTGTCACAATAAGTAAAAGTGTTTAATTTTTTAAAAGTTGTTTGCTAAACAAATAATGACATACAAACTCATTTGGTAAAGAGGAATTATCCATCAACAGAATTCTTTGTAAAACTATAAGCAAGGCTGATGGTGTGGTCTAATAAAAGTAGTCACTGAGATTTTTATTTGTTCAAAGAAGATTCTACTATAACAAAAAAAACATCTACACTATACTGACTTCTTGACTATATTTTTAACCAAGATCTACCTCTAACAAAGGAGAAAATATAGGCATACCTTAGTTCACTTTCCCAAGAGAACTTCCTTGAAGGTCTTATAGCAAATCAGTTAGAAATCCTTGAATAAATGCCTCATTAATAACCTAGCCACTTTCTTTGCTGGTTAGTTCATCAGGTTTATGCATGAACAAATCTGCTGTTCCTGCAAGTAAGTTCCCCAAAGCATTTAAAATGAAACCTTTTAAAACTATAAGGCTTCAAATTCAAAATGCACTTTGAGAATCTCCCAGATTTATCATTATATGCAAATGTATGACTAGTTTGAACTATCAACTAAAGAGCCTGAGACAAATGAAAACAATCAGCATTTTCCGTTCACTTAGTACAGTTACTACTTATTTTTCTGAGGAAAAAAAAAAAAGTAAAAAGAATATACCTTACTGGGACCCTTAGAAATAGTAGTAACTAGAATTTTCAAAATGCTTTAAAATGTTTATGATGTTTTATATATATATATATATTTCTCCTTTAATTCTCTTAAAAACTTTGTGGATTAAGGATCATTATTAACCCAACTTTATGAGTGAGGAAACTTCTGTTAGGAGAAATTAAATGATTTACTCAGGTCCAGCCTGCTACTGAGTGCATAAGATAATATATGAATTCAGGTCTTCATCACTTCAAGTATACCACTTTATCCATTATACCATGTAACTACTGGAACACCTTATTCAATAATATTCAATTTGATTTGACAAACAATCATTAATTGTGTGCCAGACAACACATCAGGTGCTAAAAATAAAAAGACAAAACTGGAGCAGTCTATGCTTTTAAGGAGACCACATTCTGTGGGGAATGAAGGTTTTTAGGCAGCATTCATACAGATAACTAAATAATATTAAAATTTTGGCCAACAAGAGGACTAGTAATGAAAAATGTTCAAGAAAAACTCGTGTACTTGTTGGCATTTGAACTCACAATTGTAGCAACGCACAAAATACTCAATTTTACATTTTTCAGAATTGGCAACATTATTGTTCATGTTTGTGAAATGCTACACTTCTTTTTAACCAGTGCTTTAAATCATCTTATTGACTCTTTTTTCATATTTCAAAATATAGACATTTTGTTATATATTTTAAATTAATGGTTGTATTGAAAAGATAAACAACTTAGAAACAGTGGAGATTTCTATCAATGAAATGACTTGTCATGATTCCAAAGTACTAATGATGACATATGCTACACAGCTCCTGACAGACGAATGAGAAATACATTTCTAGATATTGACAAAAGGAAAATTTGTTCCATGTGATTCTGCCTATTTTCTACGGAGGTATTTTTTTGTCACTTTTTTTTTCCTTTTATACTTCTGCAATAGGAAGGGCAAATGAATGCTTATGAATAGGAAAAGAAAGAAATTCAACATCTGTATATAGAGAGCAATATCCCCTACCTATATTACATTAAAAGTTCTTATATACTATTTTTTTTTCATTCACAACAAACAATTAGAATTAAATTCAGCAAATAATATACTCCACATACATATTGCTTCATTTCCTAGGTTGATCCTATTTAAAATCCAATATGTATTTATTAAATAGCTGTTATGTGAAGAACTATGTTGTGAGAGACAAAATAATATGAAGGGTTTCTCATACTGGAATATATGATTAGTAGATGATATGATGCACACAAATGATGATATTGATACATAATACGAATCTATTACAGATGTGAACTAAGTGCTTGGGAACTCTGAGGTCAGGAAGGATGGTTACTTAACTGAACAACTTTAAGTGCCAGAGGAAATGGGGTTAAAGTTGTATATTTTAAAACATCAATTAGGGTTTCATCAAGGTAAAGAACTGTGTAAATTAAGTCACAGAGAAGGAATTGTGTTAAAATATCATTGATTAGATCATAGAAGCTGGAAAGTTCTGATGTGCCAGGTGACAGACAGACTTGAATGCTGGAGTGCTGAGTTAAAATTTTATTTGATAGATAATAAATAACCATTCCAGGGTTTGAATGGAGGACTGATGCAACATTATCTGTGGATAAAAATCAAGTTGGAAGTATTGTGGAATACTAGAGATTTGAGTGGTGTAAGAGGGAGGAGATGGGAAGACTAGTTCTCTTTATAGTGATCCCTATGCTCTGTGAAAACATCCCTTTAAAGATCAAAAGACCATCAATGAACTTTTCCATATAAGAAGTTTGTCTCTTATTTGACATCTGTAGTCTTCTCCTGTTGATAGGATTGCCTACTACCCTCCTATTTTGCTCCTACCCTTTGTTTAGAAAGAGCTAGTCTTATCTTAATAACGAATTGCTTTCTTTTACTTGTCCTGATCACTCTTCAACTGAGTTAATGTAGCTGCTTGGATATCTCTTTCAAGTATTCCCAACTATCCTAGGCACAAAATGATTTCCAAGAACTTAGATATCAGAATCATTATTGATGGATTGGCAACATTCCAGAAAATCATCATTGATGATGCTGCCCTTATACTTGATATTAAGGAGGAAAAGAAGACACAAAAGACCACTGATCAAGATGTCAGGTATAATATCATATCAGTTGTGTCCACAGTTAGGGTCGTATTAATTATAGTTTTAATTAGAATCTTTAATATGGTCTGTAAAAATTTTTGATCAAGAATTCTTTATCACCTGCTTTCTACTAGGAACTGCTCTAGATACAGGGATACATAGGAAAAGGATAAATTTTTGCCACTGAGATACATTCATGCTCTTGAGAGAAAGTATCTATTTGTCTATCTATTGATCTATCTATCCCTCTGCCTATTTTTGTGTGTAGAATTTGTACAAGATAAATATAGGAACTAAATTAAAATTGGTGTGCAGATATGATTAATATAATCATATATGAGGATGATGACACTCATAGTGAGGATTATTCTCTGTAGTATAGATAGGGTTGTATGCAGCTGATCATTGTTTCCCTGTATAACTCTGAATTATGTCCTTTGGTTTTCAGCTCTAGGCATTGTTATTATCAGTTAATTTATGACTCTTCACCTCATAGTCTAAAATAAGTCACTGCCTCACTGACTTTAGCTCAACCAACTGATCTGCCTGCTGCTATGGTTTCCTAAAAGTTCCCAGCTGTGTCTCAGCATTTTGATTGGAATTTTTAAAGATACATTTTAACATTCTTGTCATTGCCTTAAATAATGCTCTCTCAAATTGCTGACCCAGTATAATCACCAATAGATATTATTATCATTTATCTTTTTAAAGAGTAAAATACCATTATTTAATGACAAGGGGGAATGGGGAAAGAGGATTTATTAAATGGATCCTCCAGACAAAGCAATCTCAGGTTAAGAGTACTGTATGCATCTGTGTGCACGCACACACACACACTCTGCTGATATCATAGGTCATTATTATGTCAATCAGAATCAAATGGCATTTATTAAATGTTCCTCTTTGTGATAAGAACTTTTACTAGTTAGCCAGAATACATAATCAATTCAAAACAAAGACATAAATATGAGAATTTCTTTTAAGATAACAACAAAAAAGTCATTGAACTAAAACAGCACTCCCTAAAAACATACACAACAGTGGGAAAAGTTCTCACAAGTAAAGAAAATAGTTGGATGGGGTGCAAATGTAGCATAGTTATTGAAGAGTCTAGAAGAGTAAGTCATTCCTTTGACTCAGAAAAGCTATAAATATCTTCTCCTTATGCCATTTTTTTTTGCTCTCACTGGGAACCTCTAGCCTTTGACAGTTTATAGTCAACTGATCAGTGTTTTCCATAATCTTGAAATTGTAGAGTAGCACTAACTGTAGAAAGGAACTGTTCGAAATTAGATGATTCTTTAGCTTCCCTTTAAGCCCAATACATCTATACCTCTCTCTTTCTGACCTCCCCATCCTCCACCCACCTGTTTAGCGTATGACTTTCCTGGTAAATATGAATTCCATGAAAAAGTCTTGAAAATATTTCCCCTGGATTCAGCTTGCCTCCAATGTTTTGGAACACATAAAATGGGGCTGTGTGTGTTGTTGTGTTTGCATGTGTATAGGAGGTGAACTTGAGTTAAATATCCAAACACTAGGACCACAAAGCCAATATTAAACTTACATATGAACATACGAACTTATATATGATACTACTATAATAATTAAGTAAAGAATACAAGGGAAATTTTTCAGTCATAACTAATTCCCTTAGTTGAAAGGAAGGCAAATAGAGCTGAAAGAGGGTTAAATAGCACAATTGTACAATTGCAAAAAATAACAGGGGAAAGGATTCTTTAACCATATTTAGATACATCTTTTAATCACTCTGAAAATGAAGCATGAAGTTGACAAAGTTTACTATTTCATATTAACTTGAGAATTGTATTTCCTTTGTTTAACTAAGGTTTTATAGATATGTAAATGTGGCACTGAACTATAGCTTTCCTCAAGGAAAATTGCAGTGAAAACTGCTCATAAAAAGATTTTTAAGCTATCCCTCCACTAAAAAGATCCTTTCTGATTTTTATGTTCTGAAACAGAATCCAAATTTTTCTGTGGTCCATGGAGTCCCATTTATAAATAGACAAGATTCATTCCCACTCTCTGTCCCCACAAAGATTTCCATTATTTTTTAAACTCTGTGAATTTATTTGGAATTTGTTTTCAAAACAATGGTAGCAGTAGACTTTAATATATTAGTGCTGGGGGCTGAATTTGTTATGGATATAGTTTGTCTGATTCTAGTCTTGGCCAAAAAAAAAAAAAAAGTACATTCCCATGGAAATAAAATCCATAAATGCTCCACTGCCAGACAGTAAAACTATTTGATTTTTCCTCATCTGATGGTATAAGACTGAGATGGATCAGATTTGTAATAGCTGCACAGTGGGTTCTCTCCACACCCCCTATTGCAAAGCTCTCATGTACCTCAGCACTATACCATCACCACTACCCCCCCAAACTACTTTGATTTGGCTAGGCCCATTTTTCCAGCGTGTCACAAATTGGAACTTGGATTGATTTATTTCACTCTGGGACTTTTCAGATAGGTCATTCAGGTGCCTGGGCTTTGATTCCTCCTTTTATTTTAGGCTCTGGGATTAGTTCTTTTCTTCTGCTAACACTACTTGTTATCTCCCCCACTGTGTTTTACTTTCTATTGAAGCTCAGCTACTTAAAGCCAGATAAAACTTTTTTTTTTTGCTTTACTCTTTTTTATCATCTCTCCACTATATCTCTCTGTAATGTGAGCCCACCTGTGATTTACACCATGAGAACTAAAATTTAACTGTCCATGAAATTTATTGCATATTGTTTGATTCATTTACACTGAGCTATGCAGACCATGAGCTAAATTGTAAATTTATCTTCACATTGTTTTCCAAGTGAATCATTGGTCATAGTTCATATGCAAATATGAAATTGCTCCAACGACTGTGAGCATTTTTTATTGCTTCATAAAATCTGTAGCTTAAGATTTTCTGAAAACTTCCTCTACCTTTTACAATAGTCTTATTCTTTCTTTTTTCATATAGTAAATTTCTTCAGTCTTTTCAGTTCAAGCTAGAATAAGGATAACATTTAGAACCAAATATTATTCAAGATTTGAATCTGGCATACCAGATGTCTGGGTACACAAGGCAACCCAGAATTCAAATAGCTTGAATGCTCTATATATTTAATTCTTCAAAAGAACCCCAATTTCCTCATTGTGATAGTCTCTCTCCAAAGACATAAATCAGTTTTGATACTTGAAAGACTTTTTTTTTTTGATGGAGAATATCTTCTGCAGTGAAAAAGAATATTCACTGTATCAGAGGATACAGATTCTAATTCCTTTTCTGATATTTACTACCTATGTGACCTGAAATAAATCACTTAAATCTATGAATAAGAAGATTCATTTATTTATTTTGATATGTAACATCTAGTTTTATGATCCTGTGTTGGATTTCATGAGTAGATATAGCCAAATGAATTTATCATCTGACAGGTAGTTTGGAGGGACTTGACTTCTTAAATCAGCAATCAATAAACAATTTATTGTTGGATCTATCCTCAAAAACTTCCCATCTTTGTAGGACATACAGTATCAATGTTAAAACCTTAAATTCACCTCTGTATTGTCATGGGATTTTGTGATAAGACTTTACCAGAAAGTTTTCCTGAGCATAAACATCCCAGAATTCATCTAGAGAATAAATACCTTTCTTCATTAAAATATAATATAATTAATAATAATAAATGATAACAACTAACTTTTATATACTACTTATTATGTGCCAGGTACTATATTAACTTCTTTCAAATTGTTGCCTAATCCTCTATTAATAGTATAATGAAAGCATCACAACTTATGTTCCTGGCCTTCCTGCTATTAATCCATTTATTACTATCTATTTTTGCCCCATTAGTAAATTTTTGAGCTAGAGAAATTATGTTACTTCATAGACTACAGGTCCTGAAAGGCAAGGAGAATCCATCATAGAAGTATAGAAGCAAAAGGTACTTAGATATTAACTATTACAAATTTCTCCTTTTAAAGAGCCTAAGTCAGTGGCAAGTAATTAAGTACTAATCACCAGGTTAGTATTTAAGTCACTCACAAAAGGACCGACAGAAGACAGACAGACAGCTAGATAGATCCATAGATAGGTAGATAAATTGATGGATGGATGGATAGATACATAAAAGGATAGATATGAGGATATTTTAAGATAAAGAAATCTAAGCCTATTCAACTGTACAGAATAATGGGCTTAGATTTGGAATATCTCTCTCTCTCTCTCTCTCTCTCTCTCTCTCTCTCTCTTTCGGTGTGATTGTCTGTCTTTCTCAGTAATCCCTCTCTCTCTCTTTCTTCTCTATCTATAGATAATCATACATAGATAGCATACATAGATGATAGATAGATAAATGCACATCTCCAGGCAGCCAGAAAGCAAATGCTGGCCTCATTTGATTATGGCTGCCCAATGTGCTAGCTATCTGCTGTAGGGGAATATCTGCATTAGTAATTAGCTGAGATGAGATAATTCTGTCATAAATGCATTAGTAATGCTTGATTATCACTATATAATGGGGAGAGGGAGAAAGAGTAATAAGTATTTGTTAAGAAATACTATGTAAACTGCTATGTAGCAGGTCCTAAACTAAGTGTTGTAGATACAAAGTCCCTACTGACAAGGAGTTGACAATCTCATGAGAAGGACAACACAATGAACAAATAACTATATAAACAAATGTTATAGAAGATAAATTTTAGTTAATCAACAAAGGGATTTAGAACTAAGGGGATCAAAAAAAGCACCTTGCTGAATAAAGAATTTTATTCTATATCTAAAGGAAGCCAAGAGGAATGAGAGAACAATGGATGGAGAACTGTAAGGTAAAAATAAATATCGAAAATTGGAAGTATGTGGGGAAAAGGGAGAGTAAGATGTACAAAGATTGGAAATATAAGAAGAGACCAGGTTTGGGATGCAAATTAAAGTTGAAAATCCAAACCAAGGATTTTAGATTTGAACCCAAAGTCAATTCATCCATTCCCTTAATTTGTGGACAGTCTCTCAAATTCCCTTTTTTGTCATCTGACAAAAGCTATACAGGCTAATTTCAGAAAAGACTGGGAAGACTTATATGAACTGATGGTAAGTGAAGTGAACAGGAACTGGAAAATATACATAGTAACCACAAGATTATGTGGTAATCAACTATGATAGCTCTTCTCTGCCATGTGATAATCTAAGACAATGGCAATAGACTTGATATGAAAGATGCCATCTGCATCTAGAAGCAACTAGGGAAACTGAATGCAGAGCACCTTTTTTGTTTGCTTGCTTCTTCTTTTTCATAGTTTGAATTTTCTTTTTGTTCTGATTTTTCTTTCACAACATGATTAATATGTAAATTTGTTTTAAATTATTGTGTATGTACAACCTACAAAATGAGCTGGAGAAGAAAATGACAAACCACTCCAATAACTTGGCCAAGAATCCCATCCCCAATAAATTAAAAAAAAAAAAGAAAGAAAGAAAGAAAAAGATGATGAAACATTAGTTGTAACTGAAAATGACTAAACAACAATGAAATCTCTCCAATTCTGCTTTTTCTTCTCCCCTTTTTCACCTATTTCTGTTTAGTGAAATTTATTTTTCTGGCCAAACATATGTATATTTTTTCCTTCTTTTGACCAGTTTATAGGAACTTTGTGTCAGATGTAACTCTTAATGCCCTCTTCTTCTTCATTTATATATATGCTTGGGTACCCTGATTACATAAGCTGAGTTTTCCTAACCATCCTATCTCCCAACTTTCCCTTCTCTTTTCTCCATCATCTTAAAGTGCATTCCTCTTTCCTTCTCTTTATATTATTTTTTTCAAAATCATCTAGACTCCTGGGGCTTGTCTAATTCAATTCCCTCTTTAAACCTTGATGGTAGTAGGGATCAGAGGGTACATATATACCAATATCTCTAATATGTTTGAAATTCAGCAATTTATCTTTGTTTAGATCTTTATCATTTTTCATTAATATTTATCCTGTTATGTTTCTTTTCCCTACTTTGTTTGAATTCCCAAATTTCACTACAGTTCTAATCTTTCCATCAGGAATGTTTGGAAGTCTTCTATTTCACTAAATTATCTTTCTTCTTATATAGCATTGTATTTAATCTTTTGAGGGAAATTATGATTGGCTGCAAACCCATAAATATCTTTTGCCTTATAAGTTTTCTACCCCTACAGGTTTAATGGATGCTACATCATGTGGATAAATACATCAGTTTGAAATATTTTTGCTGACCTGCAAGCTTGGAATTTTTGCTATGATATTGAGAGTGAATTCAATTTCCACTTTGCTCTATAGTTCAATATACCTTGAAAGGAAAGATGATTTCTCTTTGTCTTTGTCTTTGTCTCTGTCTCTCTCCTCTCTCTTTCTGTCACACACACACACACACACACACACACACACACACATACACACACACACAAACACACACACACACTTTCAGCATTCAGATAGTTCAGTGATTCTTAAAATTTTCTCTTTTTTCTATTTTCCAGATCAGTTGCTTTTGTTACAATTTAAAAAAAATATTTTCTATAATTTTTTGGCATTTTGCCTTTGCCTTTAATAATTTTGTCCTGCCTCCTGAAGTCCCCAGCTTCCATTTGGTCCATTCTGGTTTATAAGGGAGTTTGTTGTTTGGACAAAATTTTGTATCATTTGTGCCAAGCTCTTAATTTCCTTTCTAGCTCTTTCTTCTGTGGTTCTTATTTTTTTCTATTTTTCCCTTAAACACCATCATTCCATTTATTTAAAAAAATTTAACTTAAATAAAAACTCTTAGACACTTAATAAGTGTGTGACCCTGGGCATGTCACTTAACCCCAATTGCTTCAGCAAAAACAAAGCAAAACAAAATTTAAAAAAAAAAAAAAAAAAAAACTTGCTTCATTTGAAATTGTTCTGTTCTGCAATTATGTCTCAAGAAGGCCAGTTTCCATGACAGATCATTTTAGGTGAGTTCTTTTGTTTGTCGATTCTTCCCAATTATTTCTTGAGCTTAGATTTGATATTTGTCCTGGATTTTGCCACATTTATGACAGGTCTGAGCTGTCCTACTGATTATTTCTTGATGTATTGAGTATTGTTAGTACTTAGCATATATGTTTATTGATTCCTTGTTTTAAAGCATTTCTGCCAAGATTGTTTTCCAGTTTTCCATCAATTTTTGTCAAATGTTGAGTTCTTGTCCCAAAAGCTAGTTCTAGAGTTTATCATACATAAAATTATTATGATAATTTAGTCCTATGTATTGTGTACCTAATCATTTCTAAGGATTCAGAACTCTGTTTCTTAACCAGAAGTATAGTGTTTTCATGGTAATCACTTTGCATGATAGTTTGAAATCTGGAATTGTTACGCTAACATATTTCACTTTATTATTTTTTTTTTCATTAATCCCCTTTGTATTCTTGGCCTTTTCTTCCAGATGAATGACATTATTTTTCTAGTTCTATAAAATGTTTTTGGTATTTTGATTGATGTGGCACTAAGGAAATTAATTTGAGAAGAATGGTCATTTGTATTATATTGTCTCAACCTACCCATGAGCAATTAATATTTCTGCAAAGTTTATATCTGTTGTTATTTGTGTAAAAAGTGTTTTGTTAGTTTTTTTCATGTAGTTCCTTAATTTGCTATGGAAGATAAATTCCAAGTATTTTTTATTGACTGCGTTTATTTTAACTCTGTCTCTTTTTGTTTTCAGTCTGTTTCTTTTAAACAATATGTTATTGCATTCTGTGTTCTAACCCAGTCTGCTATTGCTTCTGTTTTATGGATGTTTATCCCATTCTACTTCCAATTTACAATTACTAATTTTGTATTCCCATCCATCACATTTTTCCCTGCCTTCACTAAAAAGTTAGTTTTAGTTCTGAATAATTCCTTAATTATTGAATCCCTTAATTCTTCCTCTTTTCTATCACTCCCACATTTTCTCTTTCTCCTTCCCCTTTTGTTTCTCTGTTTGGTAAAATAATTTTTTTTTGCTCAACTTAGTATTAATTCTTTGAATTAATTCCTGACAATGAGCTTCAAATATTGCCAGACTGAGCTTTGTTATTTCTCCCCCATTACAAATGGTCTTTCTTGTAGAACACGTTTATTATATGAAATATTTCCCCTATTCTTCCTCTCCCTTGTCCCAGTGCATTCCTCTTTCTCATCTGTTAAATATTTTTATGAAATCATCCCAATATAATTGACTTACACCTATGCTCTCTATCTTTGTACACCCTTTTGCATTGCACTAATAATGATAAAGTTTTTGGGAGTTACACGTGTCATCTTCTCACATAAGAAAGTAAATAGTTTAACTATCTTAAGTCTTTATGATTTACATTTTCATATTGCTTTTGAATCTTATGTTTGAATGTCAAATTTTCTACTCCCTCTGGTCTTTTCATCATGAATGTTTGGAAGTCTTTTCATCAAATTCCCATTTTCCCCCCTGAAACATTATACTCAATTTTAATGGATATATTCCTCATGGTTACAATTTTAGATCATGTGCTTTCCAGAATATTATGTTCCAAACCTCTTCTCCTTTAATATGAAAACTATTATTTTTTTTTTTGCATTTCAGACTATGGCTTTATGAGATTTGTTTTTTTTTTTTCTTTCTGGATTTTTGTAATATTTTTATTCTTTACCAAGGAGTTTGGGAATTTTATTATAACAGTCCTGATAATTTTCATTTTGGTATTTATTTCAGCTTATCAATTTAATTTCTATTTTACTTTCTTGTTCCAGCACATTAGAACAGTTTTTCTTGATAATTTCTTTAAATATGGTGTCTAGGCTCTTATACTTTTATATCATAGCTTTCAGGTATTACAATAATTCTTCATTTAACTTCCCATAATCTATTTTCTACATTTGTTCTTTTTCCAATGAGCAACTTCACATTTTCTTCAATTTTTTTTATTCATTTGATTTTGTTTTATTCCTTCTTGATGTCTCATAGAGTTGTTAGGTTCCACTTGCCCAATTCCAATTTTGAATGACTTATTTTTTTCAGTGAGCTTTTGTGCCTTTTATTCCATCTGATAAATCTTTCTCTTAAAGGAGTTCTTCTCTTCGGTGGACTTTTGTATGCCTCTTTCACTATTTGTACTATTCTGTTTTTTAAATTGTTATTTTCTTCAGCATTTTTTGTATCTCTTTTACCAAGTTGTTAACTCTTTTCATACATTCCTTACATCATTCTCACTTGTTTTCCCGATTTTTCCTCTATGTGTCTTATTTGTTTTAAAATCCTTTCAGAGATCTTCCAGAAATTCTTGTCGGTTTGTGTCCAATTCATATTCTTTCAAGGTTTCTTCTAGCTCTTTTAATATCATTGTCTTCTGAGTTTTCTTATTGTTCCCTGTCACCATAGTAACTTTTTATAGACTCTTGTTTTTTTTCTTCATTTTTCAAACCTATTTCTTGACTTTTAACTTTATGTTAAAATATAATTCTTCTGTGATGGTGGAAAGGGCATTGTCCCAAGCTTCAGGTTTTCAATTTGCTTCTTTTAGAACTAGTTCTGGGGGCTCTGTAAGTTTTGATGCTTCTCAGTTGTTGTGATCTAAGGAAAGGTGCAGTTAGGACTCTTTTGATCTGTAGTCTGGTATTTATACAGGATCTTGATTCCACACCAACTCAAGTGTTAGTACTCTTATGCATTATAACTGAGATCATGGACTGCTCTGTTGTGTATGAACATAAACACTCTTCTTCATCCTGGAATTGTGACCAGGGCCCCTGCTCTCTTGCAGCTGTAAGCTCTAGTGCTCCTTTCCAGCTTGGAAGTGAGATCAGATTCTTTCTCCCTTATGAGTAACCAGAAGTGCTCCTCCTTTTTTTGAAACTGTGACCTGGGACTATCTATAGGCAATTCCATAGAGTCTTGAATCCTCATGATAAGAAGGGATGTCTTATGATCTCTTTTAGAAAACTTTTCTTAATCTTTTACCATCTCTGAGCTGATAGCTCCCAAGACTGCTATTGCTCTTGCTTCATCAATCTCTAAGGCCTGCTGCTGGTGTTACCATGGTCTATGCTGCATTTTTTAGGTCAGTGATCATCCCAGTGTTATAGACCTCTATTGTCAGCCTCCTAAGTTCTCTTTGGTTGAAAGAATATTTCAACCTAACTTTTTGTTGAATCTGCCACTACAGAATTTGATATATGATTTTATTTCAACATAGTTTGAAGGGAAATGCTAGAAGAATTTAACTGAGTTATTGTCTGTACAGCACTATCTTAGCTCTGCCTTACAAAATAAACTAGTAAGAAACGAGTTAGTGACTAATTTTGGTTCAAGTCAGAATAATTTAATGGACAAATTCCATTTTGCTTCTAATTCAGCCACAGGCCATCCTTATGTAATCCTAATACTGAAAGTTTGAGGTCCTTTAGGCCAGAAATGCTTTCTATCTTTTGTCTTTGTTTATATCCCCAGCTCTTAGTCCAGTGTCTGCCACATAGTAAGCAAATTGACTATTGATTGATTTATTGATCCAAGCTCTACTTAGTAATTATCTTCTTCTCTTTTATATATAGATCTGGATTATAATTGATAGAAAGAACTTGGAGAAGTTAACCAAGTTGTCCAGGTTAACACAGACTCTATGTGTCAGTGAAGTACTTTTCTCACTAAACCATGATGGGTCAATTAAATAATCTATCTAGCCTATTTACTGTCATTTCATTGATTTTAGGACCAAACTCAACTCTTTGAACCTCACTATTTTCTCAACTTTACTCATGTTTATTTTTCTACTCCCAAATGAACTATGCAGCATTGGAATTCACCTGAATACTTAAGCATAAATGTCAAATGCTGAATTCAGTCCACAATATTCTACTTAACAGTAGAACAAGATTAAAATGTACTTCAGAAATATTTACCAAAATAAATAAAAATACAATAAAACATAGATAATATTCCTATGTGATTTTTCTAAATTAATATATGGTCCATAGGGATTCTTATGTAACATTTATTTACCCTTCCTCATTCTTCCTTTGATTTAAGGCAGAGTACAATAGTACAAGTTCAAGAGACCTACTTTAATGGACTTTGCAATTTATCAGAGAGGTGAATGCATACAGAAAACCGTAATACACAACAGCATGGAATCAGTTTATTTGAGAGGTGAAAAACAAAGTGATTTATCTGATCTGAGTTCGATTCTCAGGACCCAAAGAAAGAAAGAAAGAATTGGCGAAGTTTTTGTGGAGAAGGTAGAATTTTAATGGACTTTTTACAAGTTTGGTTAGATTTTTGTAAGTATAAAGAATTAGAAAACATATGTAAAGCACAAGGAATAGTGAGAATGAAGGTAAACAGGGAGAAAAGTACATGATGTCAGGAGACATGAAAGTTAAATTTTCTTATAATATAAAAGACACAGAGCATATTGATATAAGATAAAGATCAATAAAGATGAAATATTTTGGGGGGAAGATATTTGAGGGGACATTTGGACCTCTACCTTCTTCCTTTTTTGTGTTTGATTGCCATGTCACAACATTGACTCATATCTAGAATCTATATATTTTGTAAAAGAGAGAGTTTTCAGATGAGCTGCTGAGTGTTCTCACTTCTACTTGTTATTGGTGAAACTATTTTTTTCAAAATTATGCCATACATTTGTATTAATGCTTAGTAAACTGCCCTTCATTAAATCTGTACATTGTATGCTTTTTTTTATGAGTTGCTTGTGTTACGTATAAAGATAATATTGTTTTTTAATGTATGTTACCATCTTCTGCATAAAAATTAGTATTTGTATTTGCTTAAGAATTGTGTTCCTTTATCTCTTGTTCAGACTTTACTTGTAAAATTTTAGGTCAAACTGTTTTGTCTTTTTTTCTAATTTTTTTGTGAAAATTTTGAATTATCAATCAACAGAAATGCTTAAATATCCAAGAGAGAACAAGAAAGATTATTTATTGCATAAGAAATTTGAACTTATGCTATGCTTTTTGTGTATCACTCACTTTCCCTTGTAATAAATGTGTGTAATCAAGCAAGACAAATCAGCTACTTGACTACTTCAGACATTTAAAAAGGTGATACAGTAGATATAATGGCTGACCTAGACTCAGGCAAGCTCATCTTTCTGAGTTTAAATCTGACTTCAGACAATTATTATCTGTGTATTATTAGGCAAGTCACTCAATCCTGTTTCCCTCAATTTACTCATCTAAAAAAAGTGAACTAGAGAAGGAAATAGTAAAGCACTATACTGTCTTTGTCAGGAAAACCCCAAATGAGGTTACAAAAGAGTTGAACACAATTAAAATGACTGAACAGCAATATCCATGTCTTAACCAAAAATCAGCTTAGGAGTTCATCCAAGGTATGAGTAATGTTCCCCAGACTCTGGGAATCTTTTCTTTTTTCCCCTAATGCTAGATGTTTTCCCTTCTGGAAGTGCCAGTGGATTTTTATTATTATTAGCTGGATTATGGTAAACTACTTGTATGCAAGATGTTCCAGGTTTTTCATTTTGGGGATTTTTCCCATATAATGCTTTCATCCAATGCATATTCTGGCACAGAATAATAAATATTGAGATCAATTACTACTTTTCAAACAAATAAAGTGGGATTAGTGAAAATATGTCATTTCTAGCAGCCATTATCAGTACATCAGTGTACAAGAGTGAGATAATTTCCTTTCAGCTATTACTTGTCATAACTTTCAATCTTGCTTTCTAACATGTCTGAATAGTTCTTGAGTGTAGAAGCAATCCCTCTCAAAATGCAAATTTTAAGCACCATTAATGTAAATCTTTTATTAAGAAGTTTTTTGTCTCCATTTTCAGATATTATAGCATTATTTAAAATTCCATCAGATTCAAATGAAATTTCTCAATGCTATAATTACTTTCTGAATATCTTCCAGAAACTTAGTAAATTCATTGTAGATAGGAAAATTTCAAATACCTACTGTGTTATAATCCTACATGATGGTGATTTTATGTATAATGATTGAAGGGGAAAAGTTATTATATTAGGGCAGGCAAAGATGACCTAGTTAGTGTTTAATAAGAAAAACAAACAAAATTTTCTTTTTTTCCTTCTCTAAATACAATTTGTTTTGTTCTAAAATTGGAAAGAAATTTCTGAACATTTTTTCAGATTTTCAAAATCATGCCTAATGTTGGACTTTGATGAAGAGACACTGAATTTACAGAAATCTTCTCTTGATGACATTGTTAAGTGGTAAATATTTATCCCATAAATGCTCTTAGAAATAATCACATTCTTTCCAAAGAAGCTTCTTCATAGAAAATAATGACACCTTAGCTTTAAATGAATGTTATTGAGTTTGAAATGAATTGTATACCCTTGAAAAATTAAATGTGACAAACTTATAGTCATACATCAGCCATTTCCATGATGAAGTAAAAGAGAATTTTTAACTAATTTAACTTCTACACTCAGCAGGATCACTGAAATAAATGTAGACTCCAGAATCACAATTTCCATGAAGTCAGCACTAGAAATAATACATTAGTCCTCAAGGGCACAAGTTTCCAACAGTGATGAACATGCAAAAACTTGTTGGTCTTTAAACATAGCTTTTCAGAGCTTTAATTACATGAAGTCAATGTCCCTTTCTATACCAAAGAATGAAAAAAATGCCTTGGGTATATATATATATACACATATATACATATATATTACATATATATATATATATATATATACACACACATACACACACACATAGATATAGATATAGATATAGATTGCTAATGCCAAAATATTTGATGAAGAGTAGTTGATATCCAGTTGAAAAAACTGGACTCCAGATCCATAGCATTTGCCTCATATATCATTGTAAGAGAACATTCACTTCATTTATCATTTTAAGAGATGATTTGATTATAAAAGAAGCTTATCATTATGTGTTCAATCAAGAAAAGGAGAAGGCAGCATTATAATTTGAATGAAAAGAGAAAATAATAAAACTGCAAAATACTTTGGATACTATTGGTTTTTAATTAATGAGTTGCTTGAAAATAGCATCTAATGTGGGAATTGAATTGATATGATATTTTGAATTGGTCACAAAACAGACATTCCTTTTTCTCCCAAAATATAGATTTTGATTCAGAATGAATACAGTTTGTACAGTTTGGACACTGCTGTTTTAGAATGCACATATTTGGTCTAACATATATTAAAGATCATTAGAATAGGGATTCCTTAGATAATGATTCTCAATGATGTGAAAATATGTAGTCATTGATTCTTAAACAATAGAGGCAGAAAAAAATTGGGGACAAGAGAGAGTAGAAACAAGACAAGATAATATCATGATTATACAGTATATACTATTCTAGGTTAGAGGAAAGAGGGAATAAACTATATATAAAACCCACAAAAATAATTTAGAGAAGAATTAAAAAATACAAAAGAAAAACATCTTATGGGGAATATAGTCAAATGATAGTGTTTTTCTTATTGTGTCTTATTGGAATCCTTACAAAGTGTTAAGTCATTAGAATTGATAGAGACAATAATTATCTAATTTAGCATGGTTCGTATGATTGATCTGATCCTACAAGGAGATGTTATGGGCTAGAACTTGGAACAAGGTACTAAGTGGAATTGATGGAAGCAATGCTTGTGTGCTTGGGTTTGCACCTTTAAGAGTTTGCACCTTTAAGAATTCACACATTAACTCACACATTGGAGTTCACAAGTATGGGAGATTCAAAAAGTTAACTTTGTAACTTTGTGAATTCACACCTCCCATAATCCCACTCTCAGAAGAGGAGTCAACTTTTGAGAGAGAATAAAAACAGCTGAGCTCAGTCAGCAGAGTTCAGTTGAAAACAATTCAGAAGAAGCCAGAGTCGGAGTTGAGCTAGAGCCAGAAGTCACTTCGGAAGATTAACAGAGTGAGAGTTCAGTTCAGGAGAGTGAGAAGCTAATCTGCAGTCAGGCAGAACCAAGATTCAGAGAGAGACTGAAGCTAGCAACAAGAGCTCTCAGAACCAAAGCTAACTTGGCTATTTTGGAAGAAACAGTAAAGAACTACTTTAACACCTGGCTGCGTTTGAGGTGATTATTACTCTGAACTGAAACTAAGGTTGCCTCCAGAAAACCTCCCCAAGAAACCTGCTCCCAGAGAACCATCATATATTATACAAAAGAAGAGAACACCACAGTATCTATTCAGAAAACAGTGGCATAGGTATTACAGAAATTGTTATCCCTATATTATAGATGAGGAAGATGAGGCTCCAAGTTTTCTGACTTGCCTGAATTTACACAAGTACATCAAAAGAAAAACTTAAATATGCTTCGAACATTTTTCCCCAAAGATATGTGCACTCTTACTGCATGAATAGTTATTCAAAATAAACAAACAGCAACAGAAAAAACCCAAGTGGTAGAGTTTTATTTTTGTAATTAAATGAACTTGTAATAAAATTCTATTGAACCATATCTAATAGTATACATAATTGTTACTGTTCTACATGGTTACTGAAAATAAATGATGAACATTTTGCAAAACAGATGATAGTATAAATTTCTCAGAAAAACAAAATTAAAGTTTTATATGCTCCATTTCATTAATTGTACAGCCCCTCCCTATTTTGACAAATAAGTAGGGTCAGTGCTAAATTTCTCCATGTTAGATTATGATCTCAATGCAGGCATGGACCCTGTCTTACCTAAATGTTGTTGCTCCCCCAGAGTTTAGAAGAATGCTTCTAAATAATCATCATCTAAGCAGCATGAATACTCTGAAGAAAGATACTTGCTATGTCATTTCCCTATTATAGACTTTCTCCCCATCTTCCATTTATCCAGAAAGCACACCAAGGGTTAGTTACTTTTTCAGCATCATACAAATTCCCCAGGATTTACTTTCTGCTTCCATACAAACCTATCCCAATGCAACTTGACTATTTTCAAGGGTGAAGAACTTATCTAATTTAATCTTTGTTATCCTCCAGGACATAGAAATAACAATAATAGTAGTAAAAAAATAATATTAATAATTTATGCAATTATATCTCATTGAAATACTTTGTACATTGCAGGTACTTAATCCATGTTGGCTTGAATTTGATAGAATACAAATAAAATCTTGTCTGAAGCTTAAAATTAGGGAAAGTAAGAAACAGGTCAGATCTTTAGATTTTGAGAAAGTGAAATGTTATTGACCTGTGAAGTGAGTTTGTTTTAATGATATTCCTCCATAATGATGGGGAAGTGACATGAGATAGGATGAGATCTGGTACTGGTAATCATCCATCCAGTACAGAGATGTAAACAGATTTTAAAATGCCATACTCATACATGAAGAAGAAAATGGGATTGCAGTATGAATTCTGAAGGAAGTCTTCTTTATTGTTTCATTGATATATGAACTTTCAGGTAACTCTGCTTTTTATCAATAGATGAAACTTAGTTTGGACTCAGGAATATCATTTCTTCCCCAGGATAAGCTGATCATATGATATCTCAAATCATGAAGACTGATTCAGCTTTTGCTACTTAGAACCTTCTTATATCCTCATTTGCCTGTCCCCTCTGCTTAGAAGACTCAAGGAAAGAGTAATACATTTGTAAAGCTTTCCTGTATAGAGAACTCAAAACTTTTTAGCTTATTTCATTTTCCTTTAGCTACTCTATACTTTTAAGTTTCGTCTGGCTTCTCTGAGTCCCAGTCAGATTCCTCTTATTTATTGTCTTCATTACATTATAATTTGAGGGTTGAGACTGTCTTTTTATTTCTATACTCAGAACTTAGCACTGAACCTGGAATATAGTAAGTATTTAATAAATATTTGTTTGTTTGAATTGAACTTTTAGCCTAATGAATCTTCCAGCACAAATAGTTGAAAATAATCTAGTTTGTTAGGAAATTTAGCATATTGAAGAAAATTAGTAAATTCAGATAATCTGTCCTCCTCATGGACCATGGAAAACTATGTTAAACTAGAATTTGCAAATTGGATAAAGTGAGTTCATCTTCCATACAAAAAGTAAGAAAAAGCAAGAAAAGAAAAAATATGGGGAATAAGAAATATGTTTTTTATTTGGGCAATAATGCCCAATTTTTTCATGCTAGGCTCTCTCCACAAGAAAGAATGTAAGGCCATCCAAGGTACTTCGTTATTGATTTTTGGAAGGTGGTTGCTTGTGTTACAACATCTTCAATAGTCTCTCCCATAGAAACCATACATAGTGGTACTATCTCTTTAAGAGGTTTTGGAATGTTGAATGACAACAGTTTCACTGCCATTCTATGAAGAGTCTATGAGGAAAGTGGCAGTTTACCTGTCAATCTAGAGAAAGTAAATAATGATGAATTGAGAGCAACTATAAGAAAACAGAAAGATGAGAATCAAAACACCTTTCTTAAAGAATGGTTATGAGAAAATATTATAAAGAAAATTCCTTGAGGAGTCTGTGAGAGGACTGGAAGCTTTTCACTATGTTCTAGAGAGTTACCTGTCATGCCTTGAGAGAGAGAGACTGTAAGAAGCTAGAGATAATCAATATATTCCCTGAACCAGCTGAGTTTGCCTCATACAGTGCATAAATAAGAGATTCCTGGGAGCTTCTGACTACAATCTTGAGATGAATTGTGGGAGTTTATTCCAAAAGTCAGGAAAAGTTTTTTAAAAAAAGAAAATAGAACTGGGATGTTTAAAGATGATTGTGGCTCACAGCTAAAATGTTGTAATTATTTATGACTATAGACTTAACACATAACTACCAATTACCCATACTTCTTGGATATGGTGCAGTTTTGGAGGCCAATAATAGTGGGATAATTGAAGAATTATAAGATAGCAGAAAAAAACACAATTTTACTTCAATAAAATGATTCATATAGAGGGAAAAATTATCTTTCAAGAGAAAATTGCGTAAAAAGATAAAGTTATGGTTGAGAGTAAATTAAAAAGAGAGATACTAAAGTGATAACCCTATTTATGAACACACAGAATAAATGCCCAAATAAGTTTGATGGCAAACACCTGGTGTTCATTGCAATCTATGGATGGATTAGCTGTGTACAGCTGTGAATAGCTCTTAAGAGGGGGTATTTGGAGCCTTGAATTGGATACTGTGCCAGCTAGCTTACAAGCAATTTGCTATTTTTTTTTTTTTTTTTGAGGAAAGGCCATGATTGTTTTAGCACTTGCCATCCCTTAATTGTATACCCTGGCTTTATTTAATCATACTAAACAACTCTCTATCTTCCCAACCCAGTGAAAGGAATATGTGTGATGTGTGTGTGTGTGTGTGTGTGTGTGTGTGTGTGTGTGTGTATGAAGAGAGAGAGAAAGAGAGAGAGAGAGAGAGAGAGAGAGAGAGAGAGAGAGAGAGAGAGAGAGAGAGAGTTGTAGTAAAAACAAACAAAAATGTTATTTGCATTAGAAAAAAATAGTGAACTTATTCTCAGCAAAAAGTTCAAAGTAAAGCCTGGCAGTGTAGCTAGAATGTGTCTTAACTGTTCTCCAAATTTAAATTCTACTTCATAGAAAATAATATATATTCCCATTTCTCCTCTAAGTAACAAAAGTTTGATGAGATTCACTCATGCACCAGTAGACCAAGATAATCTCCAGAAACTTCAGTTTGGAAATAATTCTCATATTTTTCAAATGTTTTATTTCAGAGAATATTTTCAGAGGGAAAAATGAGATGTCTGCTGTTTTAGAAGTTCATTTTCTCTTAACAATTTCTACTTCTGACAACAAAATTTGTTGTTGCTATAAGCATCCAGTGCACTGTTCCACACACAGTGGGTGCTCAGTAAATGTTGTTGACTACATTGCATTAAAGATTGAAGGATAGTTTTGTGGTTATTTGTATTTGGTCACCATGGAAACAAAGCAAAAGCCTATTGTTGAAGCCAACTTTTTCTGATTAGACTCGAAATAAATCCAAGATTTGGAATTATAGGAGAGGGAACCTACAACTAACCAAGCCCACGCTATCTCCCACTTCTTCTTACCCCCATACCAATTAATAATAAAAACATTGGATCATATTCCAGATTATTATCCTATACCATGTTGTCATAAGTATCCTTCATTCACATAGCCCTTTTCCTTATCTTCTCTGGGTTTTATACGGGCATGTTTTACATTCTAACTACAAGTGGACTATCTTTCCAGGAATTAAGTTAATCTGATTAATGTCATAAGCAAAATCATAAGATAGCGGCTATAACAAAATACATACACTTTATCAATAGTGGTAACCTTATCTGTTACAAGTAGATATTTTTAAAAAATCATTTCCTGATTAAAAAAAATCAGTCTAAAAGTAACTATTAACTTGAAATGATAACATTTTTTGTTTCCAAATAAGT
Organism: Antechinus flavipes; assembly: GCF_016432865.1. Classification (NCBI taxonomy): domain Eukaryota; kingdom Metazoa; phylum Chordata; class Mammalia; order Dasyuromorphia; family Dasyuridae; genus Antechinus; species Antechinus flavipes. The sequence goes on from NC_067398.1 coordinate 436,314,752, forward strand.
GTTTTTGAATGAGTTGATTGTAATCTATATTAAATAAAAAATATTTGCTACTTATTCAATGTGTTTAACTTTATTCAGTTTATGTTCAAAACTTTTCAGATGCCATTTCTATAGTGAATGGCACCCAAACACAGAGAACTTACTAATAGAAGTAAGGCAAATACCAGTTTTGCAAAGTGACACAGTGAAAGGAAGATTAAAAACTCTCTATTTTAAGCACAAAGGATGCTATGACTAGAAGGAAAGTGACTATAGGATCAAATAAAGTCAATTTTCTGTAGGGAAATGTGTTTTAAAAGTAGCAAAATCACGAAAGTTTTTTTTTTTTTAATTGTTGTTTTTGGTTAAATGTTTAGAGTTCATCTGTATTGATAACTAATGACTGGCCTTTAAGAGATGTAAACATTTTGACCTTGGAGGCAAAAAGAAAGGGCCAAGTTATCCACCTTCTAAACATCATCTTAATCTTTGTTTATGTTCATAGTATAATTAGAATGTACAAGATATTACATTTATGTTCTTTAATGTTATATTTGTCATTTTGGAAAGGAAAGGAAGTAGCAAACAATGCTGTATTCATATAACACACAGGAAAACTGAATCATTCTTGAAGATAAGGCTGAGTCTGTAACATTAGTCACATACTGATGCAGATCTGAATGTTGTTATACATGTGTGTGCTAATTAATCTTCTTTCATGAAAACAATTAGCATTGAGAAAATCCAACTTGAAATTTCTGGGATAGAGTGGAAGGAACTTTGACTACTAGTAATTATTAGTGTTAAAATTAAACCATACGAAGTGAACTGGGGTTGGGGAATAATATTCCAAATAAAAATGGGGCAGCTTGTTGTCTAGTCTTCCTGTATAGAGTTTGGCCATATTGGAATTCTGCAAATCTATAGTACATTGATCATCTTCACAGGTTATCCTGTTTCAAAATATCAGCATAATGATACAGCTAATTTATCCTCATACCCCCACACTCCCACACCCCCAGGCATTTGTCAAGAAATTCTCTATAGGAAATTATTTCATAGCAATTGCAAAGCCTGGCAGCAGATCTTTAATGCAATGGTCTATTAATAAAAAAAGAATTGCTGACCATGTTAATTATGTGCTAAGTGACAGCAATAATGACAGCTGTTAAAGATGAATGGTAATATGGTAGACTTGTATGAAAATCATACAACTATATATGTGTGTGTGTGTGTGTGTGTGTGTAGTCACTATATACATGGCATATATGGCATATATGTATAATGACTATAAATTCACTGCTTTTTACATAAAAGTTATTTAGTTGTCATGTTCTTATTAAGCTTCAAGCTACATGAAAACAGGGAAATATATCCCTCCATTATGTTCCTTTTGCCATTAGCTAGATTAGCTAGATTAGCTAAGATGCCTAATAAATTTGAATTAATAATATAATAAAACTGAAAGAAACCCAAATTACAAAACATAACACTAAAAAAGCATGCATAAATATGTATTGCTCTTTAAATGTGCAACAACATTCCTGAGGCATTTTATAGAATGTCATATTTAGGAGAGGAAGGGACTTTAGAAGTCATTTGGACTAGCTTTATCATCTTAGACCAGGTGGCAGAATCAAGATTTGAGTTCAGCTGTGGTGCCTTCATATTCAGTTCTTTCCATTGTCTTCCAAATAAATGTATAAAAATAGATAAAGTTGATAATATATTTTTTCAAACATATTTATGTAAAACTATAAATAAACATTAGAAGAATTCTGAATGACACAGTCTGAGGGTTAGGAGGATAGTGATATCCTTGATAGTAATAGGGAAGTTTAGAAAGGCAAAAAATTTAGGGGAAGAGGGATTAAGAAATATGGATTTGTTCATTTTGAAGTTAAGATAACTATAGTTATCAACCACAAAATAGCCACTGTATAAGATGCCTACTACATATCTATTCTGTAAAATGCAGCAATTTACTATGTAAATTTATCATCATCATCAATAATATGTCTTCACTCTTCCCAGAGTTACCAATGTAGTAACAAATTCTGTGAATATTGTACCTCTCATGAGCAATATATTGATTGCTAACTTTAGTTTTCCTGTGGCAAAAATAAAAATTTTTTTCTGAGAGTCTTTTCTTACATCTTTATTCCCTAGGCATCCATGATGCTCAGGAAGTGGGTTCTTTATAGTCTCATTTTTGGCATATATCAGTGCATCTTCACCATATGCATGATTCCAGTTATATCCTAAACATACCTGATCCCAAAATATAGAGGATTGGTTTAGATATTTAAATACAAATAATCCTTGAAATATTTAGATGCTTTCTCAGACCAATAAGGTAACAAATTGGAAAAAGCAAAGATTTATTTAATGCTATAATTTTCTATCTTTATAAAACTTATAATCGCATCATTGGCTAGCCACTTAGAATACTATCTCAATACTAAATACATATAATTAGTAGAATAATAATACCTTATTTAAATACACACACACACACACACACACACACAATTATTTTGTTTTGCTAGGGCAGCTAGGTAGTGCAGATAAAATTTTGGGCCTAGAGTCAGGAAGACTTGAGTCCAAATCCAGCCTACAATACTTACTAATAATCATGTGATCTAGGCAAATCATTGATTCTGTTTGTCTCAATTCCTCTTTTATAAAAATAAACTGGAGAAGGAATGAGAAAGTATTCCAGTATTTTTCTAAGAAAACCCCAAATGAGATCATGGAGAGTTGGTCATGATTAAAAAAAATTGACCAATGATAACAAAATCTTTGCAAAATATTTAACATATGTTAACTCATTTGATCCTCATAGCTCCATTGAGATAGGTACTTACAATTGCCATTTTACAGATTAGAAAACAAAGACTGAAGTGCTTGAGTGACATACCAGATTTACATAGCTAGGAAGGATTTGGAGTTGCCTTCAAATTCAGGTCTTGCCATCTCCAAGTTCTGAACTCTAGCTACCACCTACCACATTTATTAAACTGATTAAAATAATACCTCTTAATTACACTCAAATATTTGAGAGCTCCCTCTAGCAATTCACTCCCTCTCCCAGATGGCAGGTAGACCAATACATGTTAAATATGTTAAAGTATGTATTAAATAAAATATATGTATACATGTCCATACAGTTATTTTGCTGCACAAGAAGAATTGAACTTTGAAATAGTGTACAATTAAACTGTGGAGGAAATCAAAAATGCAGGTGGACAAAAATAGAGGGATTGGGAATTCTATGTAGTGGTTCACACTCATTTCCCTGAGTTCTTTCGCTAGGTGTAGCTGGTTCTATTCATTACTGCTCTATTGGAACTGATTTGGTTCATCTCATTGTTGAAGATGGCCAGGTCCATCAGAATTGATCATCATATAGTATTGCTGTTGAAGTATATAATGATCTCCTGATCCTGCTCATTTCACTCAGCATCAGTTCATGTAAATCTCTCCAGGCCTTTCTGAAATCATCCTGCTGATCATTTCTTACAGAACAATGATATTCTATAACACTCATATACCACAGTTTATTCAACCATTCTCCAATTGATGGTCATCCACTCAGTTTCCAGTTTCTGGCCACTGCAAAGAGACCTACCACAAACATTCTTGCACAAGTAAGCATTTTGTCATTCTTTAAGATCTCTTTGGGATATAAGCCCAGTAGTAACACTTCTGGATCAAAGGGTATTCATAGTTTGATAACTTTTTGAGCATAGATCCAAATCGCTCTTCAGAATGGCTGGATGTGTTCACAATTACACCAACAACGTATTAGTGTCCCAGTTTTCCCACATCCCCTCCAACATCTGCATTATCTTTTCCTCTCATTCTAGCCAATCTGACAGGTGTGTAGTGGTATATCAGTGTTGTCTTAATTTGCATTTCTCTGATTAATAATGACTTGGAACATCTTTTCATATGGCTAGAAATAGTTTCAATTTTTTATCTGAGAATTGTCTGTTCATATACTTTGACCATTTATCAATTGGAGAATGGCTTGATTTCTTATAAATTTGAGTCAATTCTCTATATATTTTGGAAATGGGGCCTTTATCAGAACCTTTGACTATAAAAATGTTTTCCCAGTTTATTGCTTCCCTTCTAATCTTGTCTGCATTAGTTTTGTTTGTACAAAAACTTTTCAATTTGATGTAATCAAAATTTTCTATTTTGTGATCAATAAAGATCTCTAGTTCTTCTTTGGTCATAAATTCCTTCCTCCTTCCCAGGACTGAGAGGTAAACTATCTTATGTTCTTCTAATTTATTTATAATCTCATTCTTTATGCCTAGGTCATGAACCCATTTTGACCTTATCTTGGTGTACAGTGTTAAGTGTGGGTCAATGCCTAGTTTCTGCCATATTATTTTCCAATTTTCCCAGAAATTTTTGTCAAATAATGCATTCTTATCCCAAAAGCTGGGGTCTTTGGATTTGTCAAACACTAGATTATTAAAGTTATTGACTATTTTGTCCTTTGAACCTAACCTATTGCACTGATCAACTAGTCTATTTCTTAGCTAATACCAAATGGTTTTGGTAACTGCTGCTTTATATATAATTTTGGATCTGGTACAGCTAGGCCACCTTCATTTGATTTTCTTTTTTCATTAGTTCCCTTGAAATTCTTGACTTTTTGTTTTTCCATGTGAACTTTGTTATTATTTTTTCTAGGTCATTAAAATAGTTTTTTGGGAGTCTAATTGGTATAGCGCTAAATAAATAGATTAGTTTAGGTAGTATTGTCATCTTTATTATATTTGCTCGCCCTATCCAAGAGCATTTAAAATTTTTACAACTGGTTATATCTGACTTTATTTGTGTGGAAAGTGGTTTGTAGTTTTGCTCATATAGTTCCTTATTTTCCCTTGGCAGATAGATTCCCAAATATTTTATACTATTGCTAGTTACTTTAAATGGAATTTCTCTTTGCAACTCTAACTGTTGGATTTTGTTAGCGATATATAAGAATATTCATGACTTATGTGGGTTTGTTTTGTATCCTGCAGCTTTGCTAAAGGTGTGGATTATTTCTAATAGCTTTTTAGTAGAATCTCTGGGGTTCTCTAGATATGTCATTATATCATCAGCAAACAGTGATAATTTGGTTTCCTCATTACCTACTCTAATTCCTTTAATCTCTTTCTTACCTCTTATTACCGAAGCTAGCATTTCTAATACAATATTGAATATTAATGGTGATAGTGGGCAACCTTGTTTCACTCCTGATCTTATTGGGAATGGTTGCAGTTTATCTCAATTACTTATGATGCTTACTGATGGTTTTAAGCAGATGCTACTGATTATTTTAAGGAAAAGTCCATTTAGTCCTATACTCTCAAATGTTTTTAATAGAAATGAATGCTGGATTTTATCAAATACTTTTTCTGCATCTGTTGAGATGATCATATGGTTTTTGTTAATTTGGTTATTATATATGGTCAATTACACTAATAATTTTCCTAATATTGAACCAGCCCTGTATTCCTGGTATAAATCCTACTTGGTCATGATGTATTATCTTGGGGATTATTTTCTGTGGTCTTTTTGCTAATATGTTATTTAAGATTTTAGCATCAATATTCATTAGGGAAATTGGTCTATAATTTTTTTTCTCTGTTTTCAATCTACCTGGTTTAGGTATCAGTACCATGTCTCTGTCTTAAAAGGAATTTGGTAGGACTCCTTCATTCTCTATTTTTCCAAATAGTTTATATAGCATTGGGGCTAATTGTTCTTTAAATGTTTGGTAGAATTCACATGTAAATCCATCTGGTCCTGGGGATTTTTTCTTTGGGAGTTGATTAATAGCTTGTTCTGTTTTTTGTTTTTTTTTTTTTTTTTTTTCCTGAAATGGGACTATTTAAGCAATTCACTTCCTCCTCTGTTAATCTGGGAAGTCTATATTTTTGGAGGTAGTCATCCATTTCACTTAGGTTATCAAATATATTGGCATAAAGTTGGGCAAAGTAACTCTTTATTATAGCTCTAATTTTCTCTTTGTTGGTGGAAAGTTCTCCTTTTTCATTTTTAAGACTTAACAACTTGATTTTCCTCTTTCCTTTAAAAATGTTTTTAATGGAGAGATAGATTAGTGGATATTTTAGAGAGGAAATAGAAAAATAAAAACATTATGGATAAGGGTATAATGATACCCAAGTGATTCAGGCAGAAGAAGTGAAAAGAGAATAGCACATTTAAGGTAACTAGTAAATAGGGAATAATACAAATTCTCTTATGGTGTGATTGAGAAAAAGAAGACTCACTTTAACTGTTATTATCATTTTGCTCCTACTTTGATGGGCTATTTTCCATTTTCAAGAGAAAAATGTCATTCCTAGAAATATTATTCTCTTTTTAGTCTGTCTTTAGGATGTAGTTTTAAATACTGGCTAAGACAATTTGTTACAACACTACCATCAAGATTCTGGTTGTAAACTATTAATATCGGTAGGTAATAAGGATATCCTTGCTATGCTCTTAATTTTGCTGATTGTTACAGGGTTATATAGAAGGCAACACAGAAAAGTAATTCACTAAATCTCTGTCTAAAGATGTTATAGTAAATGTCTTTACAATTCTAAGGAAGATATTTTTTTCCCTTTCTGTTAGAGCTCAGATAACAAGCAAATAAATGTCAACCAAAGTACAAAATTACTTACTGTTCTCAAAACATTTATCATTAAGCTTCAATGCCTAATATTTTTGAAAGCACATTTAAAACTCTTCAAGGATAGTTTATTAACAGAATGGAAAGCCTTTCCCTTTGTCCATAAAAAGACAGACTAGCTAATAGTGTGATTGTCATATCTTATGAGCCATTCAATATTTTAAAAATATATTAAATTTTTAGGTTATCAAAGATAACATATTTAACTTAAGGTCTCTAAGAAAGCAAAATAAGCATAATTAGATATATAGGAGGCAAAAATAGAAGGAAAATGATTATAACAAGATGAATAAGAACAACATTAACAATACATAGTAATTCTAAATAGCACATGATACTTCAGCCAAATGATAAAATACCCAGCTTTGGGCAATTTAATCAAAAAGCTTAGCCCAAAACAATCCTGAGTAGAACACAATTGCTTTCCCATCCTGGATGGTATAAGATCAAAAGTGAAGAGAAAATTAATCTAATTTTATTATAAGCAAAGTCTTTCAGATGCTGGCTTGGCCTAGTAAAGAATAAGGTTTCAGAAAAGCATAAAACCTATGTTTCCCTAATATTAACAATTACTTATTTAATAATCATTTTTCTCAGGTTCTAGAGACACTGTGTTTATTAGTTTTAGGCAAAATTAAATAATGTCATCCTTAAACAGAAGAGCCCCAGAAGAGGGCAAACAAGATGGGGAAATGGCTGTAGAGTTATGTTCCTTAAGAATCCATTGTGTCAGGGCAGCTAGGTGGTGCAGTGGAGAGAGCACCAGCTCTGAAGACAGGAAGACCTGAATTCAAATTTGACCTCAAATACTTAACACTTCCTAGCTCTGTGATCCGGGGTCACTAAACCCCCAATTGCCTCAGGGGGAAAAAAAGGATTCATTGAGTGAACTGAGGATATTTAGCTTGGAGAAAGAGGACATTTCTGACTACAAATATCTGAGAAGTTTCAATATAGAAAACATTCGCCTTCTTTTTCTGGATCCCAAAGGGCAGTATAGAAGCAATACAAATTAGCCTTCTTTCTGCATACCATACTGCATTTTTCTAAGATATTTTCTAAGATGTTCTTATTCAAGTAATTGGAAATATCAGGTTTTATTGACATATAGATCTTTAAAATATTAAATTGTTCAGTGGCAGAATCCCCCTAGTTAATTTCTTTAATATCTTAGTTCCTAAAAGCCCTGAGGAAATAATGGTGTTTTTTCCCCCCCATGGGACCAAGCTATTTTTAATTTATAGATGAGGAAACTGAGGCTCAGAAAGAACAAGAATCTTGCTTATGGTCACACAGATAATAAATATCTGAGATCAGATTTGTTCTCAGGTCTTCCAGACTCTAGCTGTAATTATTTTTCAGCTAATCTTTCCATATTCCTTCTACATAAGATTATTCAATATATCCTTACTTTGGTATAAATATTCAAGACAGTTTCATATATTTGAGTCTAATATCCATTATCATTTAAAAAGCACCCATACTTTAGGTCAACTATTTAGGGAACTATCACTATGGAACATAAGAGAAATAGCTAATGCTAGTCTTTTGTTTTACTTCTTTTGTTCTTAAAAAGAACAAAAAACACTGGCATCTCTTCATTTTTCATTTAATAATTTCTATGCTTCTCTTTTTTGTCTCATTTCTCTTTCCAATGTCCCTTCAAGTACTGCCTTTGAAGATTCTGCTAAGCATAAAAGCTTTCAGTTTCAGGATTTGGAAATAATTTCTTTTATATCTACTCAAAAAGATGGATAAGGCAACAGTATCAATGTCTAAAATCTAGAGTATATGAATCACAAATGCCATAGATTTCAGGGGAGACAGAAAACCTGTCTTTGTTCATTTTTAAGTATTTCCAGCAACTTAAACAACTTTTTCCTAGAACATAATAAATGTTCTTTTAGCCCAGAGACTTCTCATCTATGGCGACCTTCTAGTTCAAGAACTGAAAAATCCTAAGTGCTGGATTATTATGGCATTTGATAATTGTGATGATAATTATTTTAAACTAAAATTACTAGAGTGCTCTCATTAGGCAACAAGAAGATCTTTGCCAAAAAGAAAGATATTATATTATACCTCACCTTTTAATCAAGAACTCTTGTTTATATCTGTTTCTATCTGTATCTACCTCTTTCTCCATATCCTGCTAGTTGTTAACAGGAACCTGGAAACATAATCATATGTTAGTTTATTTTTGTTTTCTTCTTGCTCTGTTCCTCATTTTCCCTAACTCATTCCCCCTTTTGACTATCCAGATGGGTGATTATGATAGGAATTAAGTTTCAATAAAAGCTAGAAATTAAGAGCCAATATGCAGTGGATAAATATTTTTATCTGGGTGTAAGTAAACACTGTTGCTTTTTGTTTCTTAACATTTCTGATTTTCCAGTTAGTAATTTAGCTTGGAAACCAATCCCTCAACAAGAAAGTCTAATATAGCATATCACACAGCAAGAATTTATTAACTGACTACTATGTGCTCAATGCTATGTGAAGCACTAGGAACATAGAGACAAAAATGAAGCCATCTATGCCTTCAAGGACCTTATACATTATAAAGAAAAACATGTATATATTTAATTATATTATAAAATACATACACATTGAAATTTTAAAAATTTAACTTGAGTGGTAGGGATAAGGTATGCAAGCAGCTTAGTGGAAATAAGGAAAACACTCATAGATCAGGTAGTTATTGAACTGAGATTGGAAGGAATTGAGAATTCTAAAAACCAGAGGTCAGGAGGGAATATGTTCAAGGCATAAGGATAAGCAGTGTAATGTCACAGTCACAAGAAATAGGATGTTATGTGAGAGGCACACTAAGAAGGCCAGTTTTTTTTTTGTTTGTTTGTTTTTTTTTTTTTTCCTGGACAAGAGAATTTGTGGATTGGATTAACAAAAATGCAGTATGCTTGGAAAAATATGTTGGGGCAAGGTCGTAACAGGTTTTATTTAAATAAAATTTAAAGAAAAGTTGTTTGTAATTTAATCTAAAAATAGTAGGCAACTTTTGGAATTTATCAAGCTGGGGAATAATATGGGCAGAGGGGCTTTTGAAAGTTTGTCAGCTTTTTGACAGCTCAATGGAGGAGAAACTCCAAAATTGGAAAAAAAAAAGATTTTAGGCAAGGAAAAACATCAAGATTAATTAAATTAATTAATTAGTTTAAAATTAAAGATTAATTAAATTGTCCAAATAAGATTTTAAGGGCCTGAAAAAGGTGATAGCTGTGCTTAGAACAGATTTAAAATACATAGGCAGAATCGTCCAAACTTGACAATTAAGTAGATATGTAAAGTAAGGAAAGGAGAATGACGATTCAAAGATTCCTCTTGCATGGTGAATTTCAATGCCTGGAAGGATAAAATGCTCTTAATAAACATGGAAATGTTAGAAAGGGGAATGGATGAGATGAGGAGCAGAATCAAGTTTTGAATAAGTGTAAACTGAAATATCTATAGGACATTGCCAAAACAGTAGAAGCCAGGGAGTTGCCTAAGTCATTCTCAGTTTCCTTATGCAAAAACATTGACTCAATTCTCAAAAAGAATTCTGGAATTTTTTTACAAAAAATGTGAGGAAATGAGTGTCTCACTTCACTAAAAGGAGAATGCAGCCAATCACAGAGTCGCAAAAGCCCGCAGGAGGCTATTAATCACAGTACAGATTAACAGCCAAGGCCATTTTGTTTTCACTCAGCAGGCCAGTGGCCCACCAAGTCAACTACGAGGTCTCCAGCCAAACTGGAGCAAGTAAACAGCCATCCCAAGAATTTGGGGCACAACAGGCATGACTAGGCTGGGCTGCCCCAGCAAAGTAAGCATGCCACCAACTCCAGAAGCCCTCACACAGAAAAGCAACTCATTTTCTCCACAAGAAACTTGGGACAATGCTACCTGTATATAAGGAACAGAGCTGAAATTTAAAAATTGTAAAATAGAATAAAAATGAAGAAAAAGCAGAAAAAAGTTATGATGACAGGGAAGATCAAAAATATAAACTCAGAAGAGAAAAAAAGAATGTTTTTCCAAGAAGGAAGATGAATTGATTACAAGCTCAAAAAGGATTTTAAAACTGAAAAGAGGGAGAAGAAAAATTGGGAAAAGATATAAACTGACTGGAGAAAATAGTTACTTAACAACATAATTGGCCAAATGGGGGAAAAAATCCACTGTAAATAACAACTTTTTAAAATGTAGAATAAGCCAAAAGGAAAAAGAGGTTTAAAAAAAGCAGCCTGAAGAAAGTAATTTCTTAAAAATAGGATCAGGCATGGGGAAGACAATTGATTCTATTGAACAAGAATCAGTGAAAAAAAATCAAAAGGGGAAAATAGAATAAAATGTAAAATACTCCACTGGAAAAATATAATGTCCATTTCTTTTAAAACACTAGCTGTCACAGAAATAAATGGAGCTTTCTTTAAGCTATAAATAGTATCTAAAACCATCAGCAAGCATTAGATATAATGGGGATTAAGTTTTTTAACCTTCCAATAAGATCAGGAATGCCCAGGAAACTAGAATGTTCATTATTATTATTCAATATTGTGCTAGAATTGTTAACTTTAGCAATAAGAGAAAAAAATTTGAACCAATTAGAATAAGCAACGAGGAAGCAAAATTATCATTAGTTGCAAATGGTATAATGGTGTACTTAAAGAATCTTCAAGAATGAACTTTAAAAATTACTTAAAATATGAAAAACTATAGCAACGTCATAGATTATAAAATAATCCCAGATAAGTTATTACCACTTATATATGTGTGTGTATATATATGTGTGTGTGTATATATATGTGTATATATATATATATATATATATATATATATATATATATATATATATATATATATAATGACTAACAAAAGCCAACAGTAAGAAATTGAAAGAAAAATCCTATTTAAAATATGTGTAGATCATTAAAGATAATTGGGAGTCTATTTGCTAAGACAATCTCAGGAACTATATGAATTTAATTACAAAACATTTTTTCACATAGAATCAGATTTAAACTATTGCAAAAGTATCAGTTGCTCATGGGTAGGTCTAGCTAATATAATAAAAATCAAAATTCTACCTAAATTAACTTATTTCTACATTGCCAAACCAATCAAACTACCAAAAATATTTTACAGAACTAGAAATATAATGAAAAATTCATCTAGGAGAACAAAAGGACCTGGCAGGCCTATAGAGGAGGGAGAAATTTATGACCAAACAAGGGATAGAGAGTATTATGAAATGCAAAGTAGATTAGGTTAGGTACACAAGACACAGTAGTGACTATAGTAATCTGCTGTTTGATAAACCCAGAATTTCAGCGTCTGGGATAAGAACTCATTATTTGACAAAATATGATAAAACTGGAAAATAGTATGGCAGAAAATGGGCAAAGACCAATATTTTATATCCTATATCAAAATAAATTCAAAATGGGCACATGACATAATGGATGATGCCACAAGCAGATGAGGAGACCAAGAAATAGGTTACCTGTAAGATCTATTTAAAAAAGGAAGTCTTTATGACCAAATGAGATAGGTAATGTTATAAAATGCAAAATAGATTATTTTAATTATATTAAATTAAAAACATTTTGTAAAAATAAAACCAATGCAATCAAGTTCATAAGGAAAGCAGAAATCTGGAAAACATTTTTATAGCAACCATTTCTGATAAAGAACTCATTTCTCAAATATATATAGTGAAATGAGTCAAGTCTATAAGAATACAAGTCATTCTCCAATTTATAAATGGTCAAATGATATCGAGACACTTTTCTGATTAAAAATAATTGATTTTGTAAGTCATATGAACAAAATTCTCTTAAGTCACTATTGATTAGAAAAATAAAATTTAAAACAACTTTGAGGTGCTATCTCATACTTATCAGATTGGTTAATATGATAAAAAATGATAAATGTTGGAGAAGATGTGGGAAAATTGAGATACTAATGCTTTGTTGGTGGAGATGTGAACTGATTAATCCATTCTGGAGAGCCATTTGAAACTATGCCCAAAGGACAATCAAATTGTTAATACTCTTTAATACAGCCACACCACTATAAAATTTGTATATCAAAAAGACCATTAAAAAGGGGGAAAGACTGAAACATACAAAAGTATTTCCGAAGCTCTTTTTGTGGTGTTAAAGAACTGTAAATTGAGAGAATTCCCACCAATTGGGTAATGGCTGAATAACTTGTGATATATGAATGCAATGGGATACTATTGTAGTATAAGAAAAGATGAGCAGACAAATTTCAGAAAAAAAAAACTAGAAAAATTTAAATGAAATAATGCTGAGTGAGGTGAGTGGGATGAAGAGAATATTGTACACAGTAACACCAATATTGTGTAATGCTCAGATATTATCAACTTAGTTCTTCTCAGCAATACAATGATCAAATTCTAAAAGATTCATGATGGAAAATTCTAACCACATCCAGATTAAGAACAATGGAGATTAGAACCATTTCCAATAAGATGAGGAATGTAACAAGATTGCCCACTATCACTATTACTATTCAATATTGTATTAGAAATGTTAGCTTTGGCAATAAGAGAAAAAAAGAGATTAAAGGAATTAGAGTAGGTAATGAGGAAACCAAATTATCACTCTTTACAGATGATATAATGGTATACTTAGAGAACCATAGAGAATCAATTTAAAAACTACTAGAAACAATTCACAGCTTTGGCAAACTTGCAGGATACAAAATACATCCAAATAAATCATCAGCATTTTTATACATTACCAACAAAGTCCAGCAGCAAAAGATACAAAGAGAAATTTCATTCAAAATAACTTTTAATACAAAATATTTGGGAATCTACCTGCCAACGCAAAGTCGGGAACTATATGAACACAACTACAAAACACTTTCCACACAAATAAAGTCAGATCTAATCAACTGGAAAAAATCAAGTGCTCATGGGTAGACCAAGCTAATATAATAAAAATGACAATACTACCTAAATTAATCTATTTATTCAGTGCCATACCAATCAAATTCCCAAGAAATTATTTTACAGATCTAGAAAAAAATAACAAAGTTCATCTGGAAGAACAAAAGATCAAGAATTTTAAAGGAATTATTGAAAAAATACAAATGAAGTGGCCTAGCTATGCCAGATGTAAAAGTATATTATAAAGCAGCAGTCATGAAAACCATTTGGTACTGGAGAAGAAATAAGAGTAATTGATCAGTGGAATAGGTTAAGTTAACAGGTTAAAATAGTTAATGACTGTGGCAATCTAGTGTTCGACAAACTCAAAGACCCCAGCTTTTGGGAATAAACACAATTTTACAAAAACTGCTGGGAAAATTGGAAACTAGTATGAGAGAAACTAGGCATAGACTCATACCTAACATTATATACCAAGATAAGGTTGAAATGGGTTCTTGATTTAGACATAAATATTGATATTATAAGCAAATTAGAGGAACAAAGGATAGTTTACCTCTCAGATCTGTTGTTAAGGAAGGAATTTGTGGCCAAAAGAAAAAAATAAATAACTGGAGTTCATTATTGAACACAGAATAGATAACTTTGATTATATTAATTTAAAAAGCTTTTGTATAAACACACTAATGCAGACAAGAGTAGGAGGGAAGCAATAAACTGGGAAAACATTTTTACATTCAAAGGTTCTGATAAAGGCCTCTTTTCTAAAATATATAGAGAATTGACTCAAATTTATAATAATTCAAGCCATTCTCCAATTGCTAAATGGCCAAAGAATATGAAAAGAAAATTTTCAGATAAAAAAACAAAAACATATCTAGTCATATGAAAAAAATGCTCTAAATCATTATTGATCAGAGAAATGCAAATTAAGAAAAATCTGAGGTACCACTAGACACTTCTGAAATTGACTAAGATGACAGGAAAAGATAATGATGAAAGGTGAAAGGGATGTGAGAAAACTAGGACATTAATACATTATTGATGAAGTTGTGAACTGATCCAACCATTCCAGAGAACAATTTGGAACTATGCCCTTAGGGCTATCAAACTGTGCATACCCTTTGATCTAGCAGTGTTTCTACTGGTTTTAAATCCCAAAGAGAAATTAAAGGAAAGAAAGAGATCCACATATGCAAAAATATTTGTGGCAACCCTTATTGTAGTGGCAGGGAAATGGAAACTGAGTGAATGCCCAACAGTTGGAAAATGGCTGAATAAATTTTGGTATATGAAAATTATGAAATATTATTCTTCTATAAGAAATGATCCCAAGGATGATTTCAGAGAGGTTTGGAGAGATTTATATGAATTGATGCTAAGTGAAATGAGCAGAACCAAAAGATCATTTGTACATGGCATCCATAAAATTATGCAATGATCAATTTTGATGGACGTGTATCTTTTTAACAATGAGATGATTCAGACCAGTTCCAGTGATGTTGTGATGAAGACAGCCATCTACACACAGAGAGAGGACTGTAGGAACTGAATGTAGATCACAACATAGCATTTTCACTCTTTTTGCCCTTGTTTGCTTGCATTTTATTTCCTTTTATTTCCTTTTTTTATTTGATTTTTCTCATTCAGAAAGATAATTTTATAAATAGTTATGCATATATTGGATTTAACATTTTTTTTTTACCAAGTTTAACATAAATTTGAATACTTTCCATCTAGGGAGGGGATGAGGAAGGGGGGAAAATTGGAACACAAGATTTTTGCAAGGATTAATGTTGAAAAATTATCCATGCAACATAGCATTTCCACTGCCTCTTGTTTTTGTCTACTTGCATTTTTGATTTCCTTCTCAGGTTATTTTTACCTTATTTTTAAGTCCGATTTTTCTTGTGCAGCAAAATAACTGTATGGCTATATATACATATATGGTATTTAATATATACTTTAACATATTTAACATGTATTAGTCTAGGAGAGGAGGTGGAGGGAAGGAGGGGAAAAGTTGGAACAGAAGGTTTTGCAAGGGTTAATGCTGAAAAATTATCCATGCATATATCTTGTAAGTAAAAAGCTATAATAAAAAAAAAGAAAGAAAGAAAAATTATCCATACATATATATTAAAAATCAAAAAACCTTTAATCAAAAGAAAGAACAATGGAACTTGAAAGCATATCAAAACATACAACTTTCCCTTTTTGGGTTTTATTCCCTTTTGTTCTGTTTCTTCTTTCATAACGTGACTAATGTTTAACAAAATTACACATGTATAACCTTTATTAGTTTACTTCCCATCTCAGGGACAGTGAAAATAAGAGAAGAGAAAAATTTGCAACTTATAAAAATGAATGTTGAAAACTATATTTACATGTAAGTAGAAAAATAGAATATTATTTGTTGGTGACAGGAAAGAAATACCTATGGATTTTTGTTTAAAATGTGTTTTGCAAGCCCAAAAGTAATACAGAAATGGCTGCAGTTAAATCTCCATTAAAACCACAATATTTGTACAATACTTGAAAGTAATAGGAACAGTGGAGCAATGAGCACCTCAAAGAGGATATTGTCTAAATCTTTCATTTCACATGTAAGAAAACTGATGCTCATGAAAGTTAATTGAATAACCCAAGTTAATAAACATGAACTGCTAGAATATCGGTCCTCATGTCATAAAAGCAATTTTTCTATTGGATCTTTTATATATTCCAGGCTGTCCTTAATCTATCTAACCTCTTCAGTATCCTCCTTTTTCATGATATTCTTCTCAGAGATTTTTCACGTGTTTCCCCTGAATATTAGCTTGCCCTATACTTTACTCCATATGGCTTATTGCTTTAACAGTATTTTTCCATACTGGAAACCTTCAAATATTTAGTCACTATTAGATGTATATAACTGCGATTGAACCCGGTATGAGATTCTAGGTAAACTAGTGAATAGTGGGTTGGGCTAGGAGTAAAGAAAATCTGTATTCATGTTCTTCTTGATATAATAGCCGAATGACTCTATAAAATCATTTGTCCTCTCAGGGTATTTTATTAATCTATGAAATATATATTTGGAGCTCCCTTTCAGCTCTAAATCTATGATATTATAATCTTATCATATGAAACCTTTTATTTCTATTCATGTGGTTTGGCCATTAGATGCAAAGCAAGTTCAACAAAACTTGTTCTAGTTCCTTGACAAATGATCAGTAGAAAGAATTTTAAAGAAATTGTGAGAATAAACCAAATTGTAGTTAATCAATTTTCTCATAAGAAAGTTTTAAAGTGAGAAAAGAAAAGGTATATATTTTATGCATGTATATTTATGTGTATTTATATATAAATAGACATAAGGGCATACATATGTATATAGATGAAATAGGTAAAAAATCATAATCACCATCACAGCTTCAGAAAGCATAAGAATTTTATATTTTCATTAAACCCAGGGTCTGTTTCAATGTCTAGTCACTTTTGAGATAATGCATCTAGTATTTTCCTTTCAGTTATTGTCTAACATATTACAATGCAACTCAAATTTTATTTCTGCTAAATCAGATTCAAATTTATGCCATGTTTAGTCAAATTATCATTCTTCAATAGTTGGTTGCTGTATCAAATGAAACCCTTGTAATTAAATAATGCCTTCCAGCCATGAAGTTTAAAATAAATAGATTTTGTAATTTAAGTTACATAGAGTATTGGTGTATTAAATGGGGACAGCCTTGAAAAAATACATTGGTTCAAATATTATTTTTGACATATTAGGTGTCGCAAAAGTCTTACTGAAGTTTTTAGTTATTAAATCTTAAATGGCACAAAGACTTTTAGAATATGAAATATATTGACTACATGACCATTAATAAGTTGTTTAATCTTTCTTTGGCCCTAGTACCTAGTACTTTCAGATTAAAAGACTATTATAGGTTATGAATGAGTCTGATCTATGTCATAGAAAGAGTTTCTCTACTCTCTAGCTGACTAAAAAGTTTTCTGTGCTAATGAATTCAGTGATCCAATACCTATTTCATCTATATACATATGTATGCCCTTATGTCAATTTATATATAAATACACATAAATATACATGCATAAAATATATAAAATTAATTCACAATGAACTCACGATTTAGACATAAAAGCAAATTCAAAGAATAAGGTATGTTCTGCATTTAATGAAAAATGGATAATTTTGATTATATTGAATTAAAAAGATTTTGTATAAACAAAACCCATGCGGCCAAAATTAGGAGAAAAGCAGAAAGCTGAGAAAAAAAATTTAATAGTGTTTCTATTAAAGGCCTTATTTCTAGAATATATAGAGAATTAACTCAAATGTATAAGAATAGAAGTCATTCTTCTATTGTTAATGACCCAAGGATATGACTAGGCAATTTTCAGATGAAGAAATTAAAGCCATTTCTAGAGATATGAAAAAATGCTCTAAATCACTATTGATTACAGAAATGCAAATAAAGATAACTCTGAGGTGCCACTTCACAACTCTCAGACTAGCTAAAATGACAGAAAAAGATAATGATATATGTTGGAAGGGATGTGGGAAAACTAGGACTAATTCATTACTTGTGGAGTTGTGAAAAGATCCAGTTATTATGGAGAGCAATTTGTAACATGCTCAAAGACTATCAAACTGTGCATGTCATTTGATCCAGCAATATTTTTACTGGGATCTGTAAACCAAGAAGATTGACAAAGAAGGAAAAGGATCTACATGTACAAAAATGTTTGTAGCAGCTCTTTTTATAGTGGTAAGGAACTGGAAATTAAGTGAATATCCTTTAGTTGCAGAATGGCTGAATACATTATGGTATATAATTGTAATGAAGTTTTATCGTTCTATATGAAATGATGAACAGGTTGGTTTCAGAAAACCCTGGAAGACTTACATGAACTGGATAGTGATACTAAGTGAAGTGAGCAAGAGAACATTATGCAGTGTAATAAGATTATGTTATGATCAATTGTGATGGACTTGTCTTTTTTCAGTAATGAGGTGATTCAATGCAATTCCAATAGACGTGATGAAAAGTGCCATTTGCATCCAGAAAAACAATCATAGAGACTGAATTTGGATTAAAGTAAAATATTTTCACTTTTTTGTTATTGTTTGTTTGCTTGCATATTGTTGTTTTTTTTTCATATTCTTATATTTTTACCCCTTTGATTTGATTTTTCTTCTGTAGCACAATGGATATAGAAATTTCTTCAGAAAAACTGTACATGTTAAACTCATATCAGATTGCTTGTTGCCTGGGAGGGGGAACAGGGGAGAGAGGGAAAAAAATTTGAAACACAAGATTTTGCAAAAGTTATTTTTGAAAAATATCTTTGCATATATTTGGAAAAATAAAATACTATTCAAAAATAAATTTCCCTTCTTCCTCATAAAAATAAACAAATGCATAAAGAATATGTATGTGTCTGTATGTCTCTGTGTGTGTGTGTGTATACACACACACACACACACACACACACATACATATATATATATGCATATAGACATATATATAGATATATATATAGATATATATATGTATATATATATATAAATAATACAAGCCTGTGTTACATATCTAGCTATCTATAGACATGTGGAGAAATACTAGTATGTGTGTATATATGTATATATACATACATTAGCATATATACTATGCAGGAATATCAGTGCATATAGATCATTATATGTTAAATAATATATAAACTATATAGCTTAATGAAATGTAGATTTCTATACACATATAGATACAGTGGATGTAGATTGCTATATAATTATATAGAAGTGCTAATATATAATCATAACATTTATATTTGTTCATATATATGTAGGCATATACATGTATATATGTATATATATGTATGTATATATATATATGTAAATTTACACACATGGACATATGAATAAATATAGCCTAAATGGCTTAGTAGACAAAACATTGAACTTGGACAGTCCAATCTCAGACACTTAGTAATAATTATGCGACTCTGGCAAGTCATTTAACCTACATTTGACTCAGTTTCCTCAACTCTAAATCCTCAATTTAGAGTTAAAATGGCATCAAACTCCCAGGATTGTAGAGGGCATTAAATAAAATCATATTTGTAAAATACTTAGCATTGTATTTGACCCTTATTAAAAACTACTTAAATATTTATAATTGATATTGTTATATATATGACATTTTATAATGCAGCTTTTGTACATTTCATGTAACACATGTATATGCACATAGATGCTTTTGTATAATGTGTTCACACATGTCTATGTGTGCATAAATGGGGCTCTATGTAAGAGATCTTTCTATAATTATATATATATGTATATATATATATATTCAGATAGATATAACCTTATATACATATGTATTTATATAAATATATGTGCTTATATACACAAATAGCATATATACTATTATATATATGTACATTTATACATATATATATGTATTAATCTGCACAGATCTAAATGGATATTTGCATCAAGAGATTAGATGGTTAATAGATGGGGGAGGGGGGAGACAGAAAAACAAAGACAGAAATAGAGAGAGAAAGAGAGATAGATAGAGAGAAAGACATAGATAAATAGATTCAAGTAGATAATTGTATTCAGTTCAAAAATGTCAAGCTCATTTGTATCTTGGCAAATTCATAAATCCACTAAAGTGAATGAATAGGTCATTTGGAACAAATGTATGTGTGTAGTAGGTTGACTTTTCTTAGTGGAAATTAGAATTGTATTGAATCACCTCATTGTTCAAAAGAGCTGCATCCATCTCAGTTGATCATCACATAATGTTGTTACCATGTACAATGTTCTCTTGCTGTTGTTCACTTCACTTAGCATCAAGTTTATGTAAAAACTTCAAGCTTTTATAAAATCAGTCTGTTCATCATTTTTAAAAGATCAATAATATTCCATTACATTCATATACCATAACCTTTTCAGCCATTTCTCAACTAATGGCATCCACTCAATTTCCAATTCCTTACCACTACAAAAAGGGCTGCTACAAGATAGTGGAGTGGAGAGAGTAGTGAATCTGGAATCAGGAAGTGTGATGACCACGTATTTTACAATCAGCCAGAGTCAGGAATTCAGGTTAGGGGAAAATCTTCAATCTTTATTCTTTTTTGCTGGAATCCTTACTAACTGCTAACTAATTAGAGTTGATCTAATCTTACAAGAAGATGTTTTGGGCAGAACCTGAAACAAGGTACTAAGTAGAACTAATTAATACAAGGCTTGTGTTCACACCTTTACTCATCAGAGTCCACAAGTATGCTAGCTTCACAAAGTACACTTTCTAACTTCAAGGGAGTCCACACCTCTCTTAAAGTCATTGGGCCAGAGAGCACTATGGGAGAAAACCCATAATCCCATTCTCTCAGAAGAGTCAGATAAAAGGTCAGCGATGAGGGATCTATGGCAGAATACATTATTTCCTCTTGGCTGGCTGGTCGCAGAAGAAAGTTCGGCTGGACTCCAGAGGAGCGACTCTGGTGGCAGACGAAGGGTTTTCAGAGGATAAAGCTATGAGTGGAGAGTTCAGTGGACAACCAGATTCATCTTCATCTCACACCACTGTAGTTGGTGGCTGGGCTCCCCAGAAAG
The DNA here is from genome assembly GCF_016432865.1 of Antechinus flavipes. Taxonomy (NCBI): domain Eukaryota; kingdom Metazoa; phylum Chordata; class Mammalia; order Dasyuromorphia; family Dasyuridae; genus Antechinus; species Antechinus flavipes. The sequence goes on from NC_067398.1 coordinate 436,335,995, forward strand.
AGTCAAGAGAGACATTCCATCTCTGTGTTGGTTGGAGGCTGAAGGAAGCAGAGGCAAAGGCTGAAGGACAGAACCTTTGGATTTGGAGACATCCGAAGGGCTCTAAGCCTCTAAGCCCTGTGCTTTGAGAAGAACAAGAACTCCAACATTTGAACTCTAACACTTTTTGTAGGTGAAGGGGGATTAGCAATGTGAGCAGCTGCAACAGGAACAAGCCAGCAGCCTCTTTCCCCTCTCTCTCTGCCCCTCTGCCTCCACCCACCAAAATCATCATTTCCTATACAACACATCAGGACTTGCACAAAGAGTGGGCGGGGGCCATTCTTTCTCCAAGCATATATATTAATAGAGTATGGTCCAATTATTATTTAGCCTCACGTGCTTGGGACCTCAGCGCATCAACTCAAGCTTCAGCCCATTACAAGGAAAACCTTAGCTCCAATTCAGTCTCAGACACTTACTAGTTGTGTGACCCTGAACAAGTCATTTAATCTCTATTTGCCTTAGTTTACTCAACTATAAAATAGGGATGATAATAATACCCCCACAAAGGATTGCTGTGAAGATTCAATGAGAAAAATATTTTTAATATATTTAGCATGCTATCTGGCACACAACTGGTGCTATATAAATCCTTATTGACTTGCCTTCCTTTCCCTATTTCCCCACTGTCTTCAACCTTGGTGTCCTCCACATAACTATTAAATATTTCCAATTATTATTTCAAGAACTAGATAATCACAATTAGGTCTGATGCCCTATAAAGTCTGTAGGTGTGATTTTCTCAGAGTTCACAAAGTCCCTATTCTCCTAGTTGGAGATTCTTATTCAAATACTAAAATTCTAAAGTCCACTCTTCCAAAAATACATCATCCATATAATGGATCTTAATCATCTCAGGTAAATGGAAATAATAAAAGAATTGATTGTGCATATATTATAAATCTATTATGTACACCTTGCTGTTTATTTTAAATATACAGTGGTTATTATGTAAATTTCTTTTTTCTTCTTTTTCCCCTCCCATTTCCCTCCTTGTTCCCGCTAGAAATTATAGTTTAATTAATAGATTTTTTTTAATGAGCTATTTTTCATGATATGGAACATTTTTCTTAAATTCAATTTACAAATTTTAACTATTTCCATGTTTGTAACTTTTAAAGTATTACATGTGTTTTATGTATAATTATTCCATGCTTTCTAATGAACCCAAAATTTGTACCTGAAATAAAAGTTTAAATCTCTATGTTTTTACAAAATATGTTCTCTTACTTCACCCTCATTATTTATAAATTAAATAGATTTTTTGCAGAGAGGGGAAAGAGAAGTAAATATTCCCACTTATTTGTCTCAACTAAAATAATTGATTTGAATTTGATTAAATGTTTTATTTTTTAAAATGATCTTGAAAGTCATTTATTTTTTTTTTTCTTTTTCTCTTGAACTATAACAAATGGTCTTTTAAGAGCACCTCAATAAGTGTATTTTAAGTAAAGCCTTGACAGGAAAAAATCATTTGGCAGAATTCATTTAAAAGCTATATAGCCATACAACCCTCTCTGGGATTTGAAGAATAGGGATTTTTCTTTCCTTTTCTTTAAAATAGATACTATGATTTTTTGCAATTTATCTACAGAACAATAAGATCTAGTTGAACTCTGAGACACGTAATAGATTTTGCTATGAGAAGGGTGGACAACAATGGGCCTCTAATACACTGTTGGCACAAGTCTTGACCCAGAATACCTGAGAGTTTAATAACATACCTCCCTGGTAGTTTGATGAGTTGATACTTATTCCCTTCCTATATACAAATCTAACAAATAAAACTTCAATTGAAACTTTGACGATCCTAAAGACATTGAAACTATTAGTTGCTTGAATAAATAAAAGAATGAAGTTATCTATGAAATGCTGTGTCAAACACTGTGCTAAGTAAATACAAATACAAAAGTGAGATAGTCCAAAGTCTCAAGAAGATTATATTCTAATAGGGAAGAACAGGCAAATGGAGAGTTTTGGGCAGGAAGGGGTATTTTGGCTTGTAAAATCACATTTGTTGACAAATTTTCAGTTCTAATGAAAACATTCATTTGATTATAGTTCCACAGCTGGAAAGGATCTAGTTGACTATGGAAGAGGGGCACTCTACTGGTAGTGTCAGGGAGAAAAAACAATATCCAAGGTAGAACATGGAACTCTCATTTCCAAAATGACTTGTTCACAACAACCTGCTTAGATAGATATTAATAGTGTTTTTATTCCTAATTTAAAGATGCTCAGAACTTAGAGGAAGCTAAAACTCAAAGACGAAGCCCACTGCTTTAGACTAAGGGACTTGTCAACTTTTTTTTCCCCTCCCATTGCATTCAGAGCTATTTCCACACATTTGATCTATTTCTTTGCAACTGGAACCAGATGGCTCTGGAGCAATGAGGTTGGTGGCTTTTCACTTCCCAATTTCATTTAAATACAATTCATTTGCAAATCAAGACATCACTTTTGCTGTCATTTGATGTCATTAGTCCTTTTTGAAAATGGAGAACAAACAATAATATGAGTAACAGTAACTTCCCACTGGGGACCCAATTGTTCTATTCCAGTTGGACAGTGCTGTTCCCTCTTTCCCTCCCTGCTTCCTTCCCTCCTTCCCTCCCTCCTTCTCTCCCTTCTTCCTTCTCTTTGTCTTCCCTTCCTCCTTCCCTCCCTCTTTAGTTCCTTCCTTCCTTCTTTCCTTCCTTCTTTTCTTCCTTCCTTCCTTTTCTTTCCTTCCTTTCTTCCTTCCTTCCTTCCTTCCTTCCTTCCTTCCTTCCTTCCTTCCTTCCTTCCTTCCTTCCTTCTTTCCTTTCTTTCTCCCTCCCTTCCTTTTCTTTCCTTCCTTCCTTCCTTCCTTCCTTCCTTCCTTCCTTCCTTCCTTCCTTCCTTCCTTTCTTTCTCCCTACCTTCTTCCCTCCCTTCTTTCCTTCTTTCCTTCTGTCCTTCCTTCTTTCCCTCTCTTTGTCCACGTAGGGAATCATGCCCTTATATGTAGGTGCTCTACCCAAAGAAAATTGGATTTCTTGAAATAGAGCTCTAGAAACATCAGGCTTTGGTAAGGCCTAATAGGATTCAAATAGAGTTATTTATGCATTTCTTAAACCCAAATCATTCTGGCTTTCACTGATTGGCCAATAATAAGTCACAGCCCAGCACTCTGTTCTTGGTCATTATTTGTGTTTTGATGACTCAGAGTGAGTATAAATAGCAATTATTACTGTTCCAGCCAGAAACACTGAGTATCTTTCCCTTCCAAATGAATTTTTAAAAATAGGTAAAAGAGGTTATCTTTTGCCTCATTTCTTACCCGACTTAATCACCAGTGGGCTGTACAGTCTCAAACAATCTGAGACCTGGGAAAGAAATTAACTTTAAAAAAAAAAAAAAGATCATCTACTACACTTAGGGCCAACTCCAGTAATCTTGATCTATTTCTTTCCACTGGATCCAGATGGTTCTGTAGTAAAGAATGAGGCAGATGACACTGTACACTGCACAGGCCTCCCTCACTTAAATCCAATTTACTTGCAAGTCATAGCATCACCTTCTTGATGACATTGATCCTCTTCAAGGACAAACAATCTGCAGGCATCTCTCTCTCTTTTCTGGGATTATTCTTATCCTTAGGTCTGCTGTATTGTTTTCTCTGGGAAACTTTGTATGGAATTTTTGATCAGGTTATCTCCTGGTCCTAGGCTTTCTTCTGACCTAGTAGTCAATATGATTACTTTCTTTTGGATAGTTTACCAATTTATCTATTTACCATTTCCTAGTATAGTCCTGTGGCTTGAGATTTTTCCAAGAAGTTTCCTAACTGAAAAGTTACTTTGGACTTCCTAATCACATCATCCTTTTTATTTATACTTGCTTGAAAATCACTGGAAGTGTATTGTTATCACAAGATATTATGGTTTTGACCTCATAGGAGTTTGCTTGCTCTACAATAAGCAGAGAACAGTTGCTTTCACACATGTTGCCATCTTATGCATGTCTCTGATGAAAATATGCTTATCAGTTATATTCTGTCCTAAAAGAATTAACTTGTATTTCTCTGGATATTAAGGTGTTCTAGTGTGTTCTTAGAGTTAGAATACTAGAGTTCCAATACTGCCCTTTTGTAAGTCAATTTATTTCTTTTTATTTAATCTCTTTTTCTTTATTTATTGTAAATTAAGGTTGTTGCACTCCATCACTTATAAGGTCTCTTACAAATCTAAATCAACTGTCCAAGATTCTAGAAACATTTTTTTATCTGCTCCTCCACAAAACAAAAGACATTACTCAAGATAAACATTATTGTATTTCTCAGTTCTTATGAATACATTAGGAAAAAGGAAATGGAAGCAAATTCCAATGAAACTATTCAAATAGAGAATATCCCCCTAGATTTGACATAAGGATCTAGCCTTGTGATTTCATTGATACTGACTTAAAAAAACTCAGGTATGGAAAACCTCTACCAAAGCAGACTGGTACTTTCTCTTCAATTTATATTTTTAAAGAGATGTCTAGAACACATATAAGTTAAATTAACTATTCAAGGTCATTCAGCCAATATGTATCAGAGGTGGGACATGAACATACTTCTTTATAGTTCCTAGGCTATTGCCATGCTGCATTTTTATTACTTATTGCATATTGTTAATATTACTAGCTATTCCACATAACAGTTTATTCTTTGCATGTGGCCCATTAGCACAACAAAAAGCAAGGCCTAGGACTACACAGATATCCCTAAACATACCCTTCATTGATCACAATGATGATGCTTAGGTCTGATCAAATACCACAAAGCTGTGTCTCCCTTCTATTTTCTTCTGGTAATTCTATGGTAAAATTCTTCCAAGTCTCAAACTACTCTCTTGCTACCACTTCTATCACACAGCATTGTACCTCTAACAGTGACTGGTTGCTTTCCCCATTGTGTCTCTGATTCATCAATTCTCTTTTCTGCTCTAGTGCCCAAACATATCCTGGTGGAAATTTTAGCAGGAATGGAAGCAAAAACTGTCTCTCATGGTATGGGAATCAACATGATATAATGAATAAGGCACTGGACTTAGAGGCAGGAAAGTTTAGGTTCAAATTCCTCCTCAGATACTTATGTGGAAAAATTACTTAACTTTCTCTTTCTCAGCTTCTTTATTTGCAAAATAAAGGATTAGATTTCAGTAGTCTCTATTTTTCTTTCTAGCTCTAAATCTATAATCTTGTTCAGGGAAGCATCCCATGTTTACTCTACACAGCCTCCTAGTGTTGTCAAACTCTAATCTTTTGACATTTATACAAATTAAGTGGAAAAAAAGTAGAAACAAGTCATAAATTAGAAATTTAAATGATCCATTTATACATTTTCACAGATTAATGATTCAATAAGATATTGTCCCCTCCTACGGAATGAATTTCAATATCTTATTTTGTTTTAATTCTAGACAAAGTAAGAAATGGGAGAATCAGATGCATCCTCAAAGAATGTTTTTTTTTTTAATAAGTCTTCATCTTGTTGAACTTTATTAAAAATAAAAAACCCCTCAGATTTTCTAGTTTAGATCAAAACACTGAGGTAAGACTAAGTGGTCCAATGTTATTTTCTGTAGAATGGTTCACTGAAATTACATTCCCTAGCAATTTACTGGGATAATTACAAAGTTCTGAACGGAAAGCAGGGAGAGAGAGAAATTAAGATATATAGGTCAGCTAAAAAGGAATACTTTCAGTGGAGATTTGAAACCTGGATAGAAAGTCAATAAGATAGGCCAATGGAAGGCAAAGCATTGCAAATGGGAAAAGAAGAGGAGAATATTCCTGAAGAAATATGCATGACACTGAAAAGCCATTTAATTTGTGTTTTGTATTTAGCCAACATTTTAGCTGTGGAAATTCCTACAGAGAATGAATGAAGAAATGCCCTTCAGAAATCAGAGATAAAATTAAGTTCCAATTCTATCAAATATGACCACAAATATAGTAGTTTATGCTATCACACATAGGACAGTATTATGAAATGATTTTTTATAAAGAAATGGTGTTGAGGTATCAGGTCTAAGTGTTTCCTCTGAAAGGATTCAGGTTCAGACAGTCTCCAACTCAAGCAAGGGCATTTTAATGAGATTTATATACTCAGTAGGTGGGCCAAACTCCCTGAAGGAATCAGCAGCCCAGCAAAGCAAGACAAGAATTTTTATAGAGAAAATGGTGCTGATTACATCACAAAATATATGAATTTTGAAAATATATGAGGAATTTACTAGCATGGAAGATCCAAAAGCCTTGGTGAAACTATAAATAGGTTCCCAAGAATGCATACAGAAAAGCCTACTTAACGGATATTAATATAAGGTAATGATATTATAACTACTCCACAGATTTAATCAAGGAAAGCAAAGAAGGGGAAATGCACAAATGCCATGTCAAGGAGAAAGATTTATTGAAGTTTGTAGTCCAGTGTCCTGTTTTGTAAACTGTTGTTGCTACTTTCTTATTGGCTGATTTTGGTGTTATGTTTTGTGGTAACTATTACATGTTAATTTGATGATGTACTTACAGAAGGCCTGCTCATTGTTCTAATAAGAATCATGATTAATGATTTCTGTGAACCTTGGAGCTGGCTGCAATTCTGGGTTATGGTGGCCTGTGGCAACAATCAGAATTTCATCAATGGGAACAAAAAGGATTTTTTGGCTATGCTTTTTTTTTTACACATAATAATTATTTCTTGCAAATATTTGGATCATGCACCTAAATTTTTCTCATTCATGCCTAAATTCTTCATTTCTGCCACCTTTCTTGGTATCACCAAAACTGTCATGTTTATACATAATTTTTTAAAAAGGGTAGATAAGATGTGTCTTGTCATAGTGAATGGAGTCTAACATAGATTCAATCACCTGGGTTCATATTCTGAATATGACACATATTAGTTGAGAAAGTCCCTATAAATCTATATGCCTAAAGCATCTTTCTAGGATATTTCTTCTAAATAAAAAGTGAATAACAATCTGAACTGATGAGGAAAGTTTCATACTGATTGTTCCTCACTTATGAAATGTAAGGTTAATTTGTGTAGTTGGAAGAATTTGTGATCATATCAGTTTTAGTAGTCCCTCTTCTGAGGTAGATTATAAATCTTCCACTTTCCCATTCCCTATAATTCTCACTCATGTCCCTCTGTAACCATTTCATTATTGTTATTATTCATTTGAATTATTTGTTATAGTAGTATTATAGAGAAACATGACATTGAGAGCTGAATCAGAAAAATTTGGGTGCAAACCCTGCCTCTGACACATACTAGCCAGTTATGTGACCTTCAACAAGCCAATTAATCTCTCAGATAATCTGAATATCAATTGTTGCTTTACTTTGGTAAAGGAAGCTTACTCCTTAGCAATTCCCAGAAAATAAAATGTATATTTAGAAAACACTCCTTCTCTGCACTATCCAATAAGACCAAAAAATTGTAATTATTATTACTAGTAAAAATTGATAATAGACGGCTACATAGCATAGTTAATAGAATGCTCTATCTGCCTTCAGGAAGAATCATCTTCTTGAATTCAAAAATGACTTCAGACAATTATGAGCTGTATGACCCTGAGCAAGTCATTTAACTCTGCTTCAGTTTCCATCTCTAAAATGAGCTGGAAAAGGAAATAGCAAGCACTGTAATATGTTTGCCAGAAAACCCCAAAGAATCAGAAATGACTGTAAAATAAAAATTAGCAAAAAAAACCTCATACTTCATTCTCAAGTCTATCCCATTTTAGATAACATAAAAAGAAAATCTGCTCACAATTTTTCTACTTCATATTTGCTTTTAAACAGGTATAACTGGATTATCCTAATTTCTATGAATATTTTCTAAGATTATTTCTGAATTATTACAAAGATTTTTATTACAGGCCAATATTTCTTATTATATAGTGGATGCTTAATAAATCACTGAATTGATTGAAACAAAATAGAATAAATTTATAATTAAGCAATCTGTGATAAAGATTTTTTAATATTGTTATTGGTATTATTGTTATACAGTTTTTCCCACCCTTTTTTAAACTTCGAGTTAGACCAGGAGTGTGATGATAAATGTTTAACAATCAAATCTCTGAAGAAGAAAAATGTATATATTCAACACTTTTAAGTTTAATCTCCTTTACTAACATTTTTTCCATCACATTCTTAAATCTAGATAATCAACATCAATAAATAAAATACTGACTTTTAGAATTTTTTGATATTTTAATGTAAATATTCACTCTAAAACCTAATAATCAACTTTCTACCTATCAGTTGGATCACTAAATACCAGGAAAAAGTGGTGCATGCAATGTTTTTGTCTTCAGTAAACTGCCCATTTACTTGAAAAAACATGAAAATCCATTTAAAATGACCTCGAATATAAAGCATAATATTAGTGACTACCAAAAACATTACAGTTTCATAGTTATTACTTCTGTACCATTGTAGTGAATTAGAATCCATAATTTTTATTTTACCAAAGAAATTTTAGTCTTAAAATTAGAGAGCCGCTTACTTAGATAAAATGCATTACCCCATATCTACTCACATACTTTTTGAAGTTTGGCCAAGACATCTATACACCATTTATTATTTTTTGTTCTTTTCACCATAAATCATAGCCTCTGTTCCTTTTGCTTTCTCTCTAACTCTCTATATTTATTGGGCTTGTGAGAGTAATGTCACACTAGCAGTCAGAGGTTTCCATTTATACTTGCATGATAAAATGTTCCATCTTTATATTCATATTTTATTTGCTCATGCATTTCTGACTTAACAACAAATCTGTCTTTAACTGACAGAGCATGTTATAATCCAGGTGGGAAGAAGTCCAATGGTATTCAATGATTTCATGTCAGACTCACAGAGTAATATTTCCTGACCTTTCCATCTTGCTACATATTTGTAAATTCCTCAATTTCCTATGGCAGTTTGGGAGGAGACTACATTTACTAACAAAAATGGACACTAATTGGGGAATGCTTACTGTAGAGAAGGAGGGATATCTAAGGCACAAAACCACAGTGGCTGTTATGGCAAAGCAGCAAAAAGGTTGTAGCTAAACTTCAGCCAACCTATACTCACAAGGATTGCAGAATTAATTTTGGATCAATATGGATATCAACATGGAGGTATGAGGCAATGTAAAAACATATGAGTAGTAAGGCCTCCCTTTGTAGCACTTCACTCAGTAGGAAAGAAAGGAACCAGGATACTAAGATAAAGTCAGATTCCAATACAGTTTTTAGCCTTGATTTAGGAAGATTCCTTTTCTTGAGTTCAAATCTGTCTTCAAAGCTATGTGACCCTGGGAAAGTAATTTTATCGTATTTGCCTCAATGACCTCATTAATAAAATAATGAGAAAAGGAAATGATAAACCACTCCAATGTCTTTGCCAAGAAAACTCCAAATGGGGTCACCAAGAGTTAGATACAAATAAAATAATTGAATAACATACATTGAGGCCTTAAATAAAGTACTCTCATAAATAATCCCACAAGCAGTCAGATTTGGGGTTTTTTTAATATTACCAAAGAATGCCAATAGTTGCTCATTCAATGGATCCCTTCCCCAATTCATTTATTTATTTAGATTTTTTTTTCTAGATGAAAGAGGAGATTCTATACCTTACTTGTTACCTAGTCTTAATCATGGATGGGTACAGACTCAGTCAAACTGAGTGGTATACCACAGTTTAAAAATGTCAGGGTCTTCCACTGCATCCAAGGCTATACATCCAGGGCTATCTGCAGTCTTTCTAACCTATATCTGGTTATTGGACCAAGATGGTTCTGGGGAAAGTGAGGCAGTGACATTGCAAAGCCCTCTCTCACTTAAATCCAATTCACTTGCATGTCATAAGCATCTCTTCCCTGATGGCATAGTCCTTTTCTCCTCTTTGCAAATGAAGAACAAAACAGCAAAAACAAGATACCCAGTATTACCAATGAAGTAATTTATAGAAACAAGAATTCTTCCAAAAATGGATAATTTCCTCCTACTGGCCATTTTATCTATCGATAGAGAGTACAACTACTCCATCTACCTGAGTAGATAATTTACTATATACTATTTTAGTAGAAACCTCTTAACAAGTGACAAGAAATTAGTATTTTTTATGTGTCAAGCATCATGCTATTAGAGATTCCAAAAACAGATTAACAAATCAGAAACATCTTCTGTTTTCAAGGACTTCATGAATTACTTTGATCAAAAAAGCAGGCGAAGGTTGAGAAGGAAAAATCAGGATATTAGAGTAAAGGTAAGATCCTGCCTAACCTCTCCCACAAATAGCTCCGTATTCCTTTAAATAATAACTATAAACAAATTTTAGAGCAAAAGAAACCCAAAAAGATGGAGAGAAAAATTTCCAACTGATGGCAACTTAAAATGTCAGCAGAGTGGTCTAGCATGCAGTCCCAGGGCAGACTGTGCCAGTGTATCCCTGGAGCCACATCCAGCCTGGAATCTGGCATCATTGATGCAGAATCTCTGAATCAGCAACAGTGCAAGGGGCTTCTGGAACTCTCAACTTGAGGACACCATAGAGGACTCAGAAGTTCAATGGAGAGAATCTGCCCTGTGCAGGCTGTGCCAGCAACCCCAAAAGGGTTCCTTAAACCATTAGATATCACAACTAATGTGGGGTGGGGACACACCTAACAACTCCAGGGCAAAAAAAAAAAAAAAAGTGCTTGTCATCATATTCCAATAAGGATCTCTGAAAACAGCTGCACAAAACCCCTGAAACTTGGCACAGTGCAGTCTCTACCCTAGAAACAGCTCTATTTTAACAAATAATTAAAAGATGAGTAATAAGCTAGGAAAATGAGCCGATCACAAAAGTTATTTTTTGATTATTGAATGTTATTATGGTGACAAGGAAGATCAAAGCATACCCTCTGAAAAAGATAAAAAAGTCAAAGTTCCTACAGCCAAAGCTTCCAAGAAAAATGACAGTTGAGCAGAAGTCATGGAAAAGCTCAAAAGGAGCTTTGAAAATCAAGTGAGAGAGATAGAGGAAAGAATTAGGAGTGGTGCAAAAGGAAATAAATAAATAAGCTAATGGGAAGAATGCCTTAAAAATCAAAAATGACCATTTGGGAAAGGAGATACAAAAGCTCAGGAAAATAATTCCTTAAAAGGTACAGTTGGGCAAAGGAAAGCTATTGACTTTTTGAGAAACAAACTACAATAAAGTAAAACCAAAAAAAAAAAAAAAAGGAAAAGAAAAATAGGAAAAAATGTGAACCATCATCATATGTGATAGGATTAAATGATCAACAGTGAAACAAGGTTGCTCACTATTCCCATTACTATTCAATATTGTATTAAACATATTAGCTTTAGCAATAAGAGAAGAAAAATAAATAAAAGGAATTAAGGTAGGTTATAAAATACAAAACTATCACTCTTTGCAGATATGATCATATATTTCAAGAAACCTAGAGAATCCACAAAAAAACTACTAGAAACAATTCACAACTTTAGCAATTTGCAGGATACAAAAAAAAATTCACACAAATCATCAGCATTTCTATATGTTACCAACCAAGTCCAGCAGAACAATATTTTTAAAAAGCCCATTTAAAAGAAGTACAAATTATATAAACTATTTGAGAGTCTACTTGCCAAGACAGTCAGAAAATGTATGAACACAATTACAACACAGTTTGTACACAAATAAAGTTAGATTTGAACAACTGGAAGAATATCAAGTGCTTATGGGTAGGCTGAGCTAATATTGTAAAAATACCAATTCTACCTAAATTAATCTACTTATTCAGTGCCATACCAATGACTCTGCCAAGAAATTAATTTACAGAACTAGAAATAATAATACCAAAGTTCATCTGGAAGAACAAAAGGTTAAGAACTTCCAGGGAATTAATGAAAAATAATGCAAATAAATTTGGCCTACCTATGCCAGATCTAAAATTATACTATTATTTCTTTATTTTCCTTTATTTTTTATTATTATAGCTTTTTGTTTACAAAATATATGCATGGGTAATTTTTCAACATTGACCCTTGCAAAATTTTCTGTTCCAACTTTTTCTCCTCCTTCCCCTCTCCTCTCTTCTAGGTGGCAGGTAGTCTAATACATGTTAAATATGTTAAAGTATATGTTAAATCCAATATGTGTAGACATATTTATATAGTTATTTTGCTGCATAAGGAAAATTGGAACTAGAAAAAAAGAAGAAAACCTGAGAGGGAAAATGAAAATGAAAGAAAACAATGACAGAAAGAGTGGAAATGCTATGTTGTGGACCACACTCATTTCCCATAGTTCTCTCTCGGTGTATCTGATTCTCTTCTTTACTAAACAATTGGAACTGGTTTGGATCATCTCAGTGTTGAAGAAAGCCACATTCATCAGAGTTGATCATTGCATAATCTTGTTGTTGCTGTGTATAATGATCTCCTGGTTCTGCTCATTTCACTTAATATCAATTTATGTAAGTCTATCGAGGCCTTCCTGAAATCATCCTTCTGGTTATTTCTTACAAAACAATAATAATCCATAACATTCATATATCAGGATTTATTCAGCCATTCTCCAATTGATGGGCATCCATTCAATTTACAGTTTCTAGCCACTACAAAAATGGCTTCCACAAACATTTTTTGCACATGTGGAACCTTCCCCTTCTTTTAGATCTCTTTGGGATATAAGCCCAGTAGTAACACTGCTGTTTCAAAAGGTATGCACAGTTTGATAACTTTTTGAGCATAGTTCCAAAGTTGCTCTCCAGAATGGTTGGATTCATGCACAATTCCACCAACAGTGTATCAGTGTCCCAGTTTTCCCCACATTCCCTCCAATATTCGTCATTTTTTTCCTGTCATCTTAGCTAATCTGACAAGTGTATGGTGCTATCTCAGAGTTGTTTTAATTTGTATTTCTCTTATCAATAATGATTTGGAACACCTTTTCATATGACTAGAAAGAGTTTCAATTTCTCATCTGAGAATTGTCTGTTCATATCCTTTGACCATTTATCAATTGAAGAATGGCTTGATTTCTTATAAATTTGAGTCAGTTCTCTATATATTTTGGAAATGAGGCCTTTATCAGAACCTTTGACTATAAAAATGTTTTCCCAGTTTATTGCTTCCCTTCTAATCTTGTTTGCATTATTTTTGTTGGTACAAAAACTTTTCAATTTGATATGATCAAAATTTCCTATTTTGTGATCAATAATGATGTCTAGTTCTTCTTTGGTCATAAATTCCTTCCTCCTCCACAGGACTGAGAGGTAAACTATCCTATGTTCTTCTAATTTATTTATAATCTCATTCTTTATTCCTAGATCATGAAAACATTTTGGCCTTATCTTGGTATATGGTGTTAAGTGGGGGTCAATGCCTAATTTCTACCATACTAGTTTCCAATTTTCCCAACAGTTTTTGTCAAATAGTGAATTCTTATCCCAAAAGCTGGGGTCTTTGGGTTTGTCAAACACTAGATTGCAATAGTCATCAACTATTTTGTCCTATGAGCCTAATCTATTCCATTGATCAACTACTCGATTTCTTAGCCAATACCAAATAGTTTTGATAACTGCTGCTTTATAATATAGTTTTAGATCTGATACAAGTATATAATATCCAGTCTAGTTCTTTGGAGGGCCTCAGGATCAGTCAGATGCAGGTCAATCAAAGTCCTTGATCTTCAGAGGGAGGAGTGAAGGAGGCAGACAAGCTACCATGCCATTTGCCAAAGATAATGCTGGACTCTGGAGTCTGGAGCCTGAATTCTCTCTCCACCTCCTCCTCCTTTGGCAGAGTGACTCTGACCCTCTCCCTCAGCCCTCCAATCCTTGCCTACAATTAGCTCACCACCTCACGTTCAGCAAGCACCAATGGTGAGGAGAGCCATCACATCACCATCTCATCTAAATATATGCATATAGAACCATCATATCACATTGAATAGGTAATTAGCTTTAAGTGCTCTGCTGTCTGATATAAGTACACATTTCAGAGTTTCAGCCCTCTCCACAGATAGGCCACCTTCATTTGCATTTTTTATTAATTCCCTTGAAATTCTTGACTTTTTTTCTATTTTCTTTTTTTTTTTCTATTCCTATAGAACAATATTATTATTCAATAAGAAATGATCTGGAGGATGACTTTAGAATGGCCTGGAGAGACTTACATTTTTGATGCTAATGATGCTAATTGAAATGAGCAGAGTCAAGAGATCATTGTACATAACAACATAAATATTATAAGCTGATCAATTCTGATGAATTTGACTCTTTTCTACAATGAGATGATTGATGCCAATTCCAATGATACAATGTGATGAAGAGAGCCATTTACACCCAGAGAGAGGACTATAGGAACTAAATGTGGATAACAATATAACATTTTCACTCTTTTTTGTTGTTGTTTGCTTGCATTTTGTTTTCTTACTAATTTACTTTCTTTTTTTTCTTTTTTTTTTTTTTGATTGATTTCTCCTGTGCTGCAAGAGAATTGTATAAATATGTTTATACATATTGGATTTAATATATATTTTAACATGTTTAACATATATTTAATTTCTTGCAGTCTAGGAGAGGGGGTGGGGGAAAGGAGGAGAAAATCTGAAAAACAAACACGGAAAAAAGAAGCCTATGCATGAGTCAATGTTGTCAAATCATCCATGTATATGTTATCAAAATAAAAAGCTTTATTTTTAAAAAATCTAATAAGGATAGAACTTTAAAAATAAACCAAAAAAAAAAATAGATGCTATACTACGTGGTGCATATGTGTTTAGTATTGCTATTAATTAATTAATAATTGTTAGTATTTATTATTTATAGTACTCAAGTTTCCTTCTTTTCTATTTTTGCTTTTGCTTGATCTGAGATCAAGCTCACTACCCCTGTTTTTTTTTTTTTTTACTTCACCTGAAGCATAATCAATACTTCTCCAGCTTTTTACCTTAATCTGTATGTATCACTCAGCTTTAAATGTGTTTCTTTCAAATAGCATATTGTAGGATTCTAGCTTTTAATCCAGTCTACTATCCATTTGAGTTTTATGGAAGCATTCACTCCATTCACACTCACGGTTAAAAAGACTATTTCTGTTATTTCCTGCAATTTTATTCATGCCAAATTATGTTTTTCTCTTTCCTTTCCCCCTTTCCTTCCTTCCCAATGTTTTGCTTATGAGTTCCTGTAATATCCTTAGTTGATTGTCTGGAGGTCTTGGAGCAGCCTTCATTTCAGTTCAGTAATCACCAAGAAAATAGCCAGGTATTAAAGTACAAATCCTTTATCATCTCCTTCCCAATCTTATCTCCTTTCCTGAGGCCCAGGGCTAGCTTTCTTGGAGGCCTTTCAGAATCTTGGTTTCAGTGGAGAAGTTAAGGTGAGCCCTGCCACCAAGGTGGTGTGAGATGGGATGAATGAATCTGGCTCTCTTTGGATCTGAGAGCTTGAGTTCCTGCCTCCAGTCCTCTTGTCTTCTCTGGCTCTGTCTCTAAACCTCTAGGTCCCCCAGCGTAGCCACTAAGAGCCTGACTGAAGATGGAATGAATCTGTCTCTCTTCCTTCTGAGTCTGTCTCTGGCTCTCACTCTGGCTGAGTTTGTCACAGCTTTATATGCTCTATTTTGAGCATAAATCAATCATTATATCAGTAAGAAACCATTATTTGTTGTAAGATTAAATCAATCATACTGAATTTAGAGAATTATTAATCACCATGCTAAACTAGATAACCATTGTCTCATCAATTCCACTGAGTTAGCACCTTTTAAGAATCTTTGTTTCAAATACAGAGTTCTGGTCCATAACAAATTCCACTTGCCTCAAGGAGCTCTCGCTCTTTATAGCCCTTCCCCCTTTATTATACCTTTCCCCTACTGTTTGTGTTTTCTTTTTTTTAGCCTTCCCCTTCCCACTTCCCTATAAGGTGAGACAAGTTTCTTTGTAAAACCAAATATGTCTAAAATTCTCTCTTTGAGCCAAATCTGATGAGAGTAAGTTTCACACGATGTTCATCACCCTCTCTTTTTTCCCTCAACTATAATAGGTCTTCTTTGCCTTTTCATGAGATATAATTTCCCTCATTTTACCTCTATTTTCCCCTTTTTCCAGTACAATTACCATTCTACCTCTGGTTTCTTTTTTATATTATGATGGTAATCTTATCTGCACTCTCAATGTATGCACATGACAGATTTATAGTTCTCAGGAGTTCTTTCTTTTTTGCCTTTTTATGCTTCTCTTGAGTGCTATATTTGAAGGTGAAATTTTTTGTTCACCTCTGGTCTTTTCATCAGAAATAAATGAAATTCACCTGTATCATTGAATGTCCATTTTTTTCTCTGAAAAGAAATGCTCCGTTTAGTTGGATAGTTTATTGTTGGCTGCATTCCAAATTCCTTTGCCTTTCAGAATATCATATTCCAGGCTCTTTGATCTTCTAAGGTGGAAGCTGCTGGGTCCTGGGTAATCCTGATTGTAGCTCCTTGGGTATTTGAATTGTGTTTTTCTGGCTGCTTGAAATATTTTTATCTTGGTCTAACCATTCTTAAATTTAGTCATGATATTCCTTGGAATTTGGGGGGGGGTCTCTTTCAGGAGGTGTTCAGTGAATTCTTTCAATGGCCATTTTACCTTCTGATTCTATGCCATCAGGGAAGTTCTCTTTGATGATTTCCTGAAAAATAATGTTTAGGCTTTTTTGTTCATCATGGTTCTCAGGAAGTCCAGTAATCCTTAGATTGTCTTTCTGAGATCTGTTTTCCAGGTCAGTTGTTTTTTTAAGTGGGTATTTTACTTTTTTTTTTGTACTTTCTTCATGTTTTTGGTTTTGCTTGACTGATTCTTGATGCCTCATTGAGTCTTTCATTTCCATTTGTTCAGTTCTGATTTTTAGTGAATTATTTTCTTCAATTATCTTTTTTTTTTCCTTTTTGTATTTGGCCAATTGAATTTTTAAATGAGTTGTCCTATGGATTCTTTTTCCATTTCACAAATTCTTTTTTTTCAGGGGGCTGTTTTCTTTTTCCATTGCACAAATTTTGTTTTTCCCTTTTGTCAAATCTGTTTTGTAAGGAGTTATATGTTTTTCCATTTCACTAAATCTATTTTGTAAGGAGTTTTCTTCAGATAATTTCTGTGTTTCCTTTTCCAAACCCTCTTGCAAAGTTATCATTTCTTTTCCCCATTTTTCTTATAGGTCTCTTTTAAGAGCCTTTGTAATTTCTTCCAAGAGAACTTTATGATATGAGGATCAATTTATATCATCCTTTGGGGCTTCATCTGGAGATGATCTGCTTTTAGTGACCTCAGGTTTTGAAGTCAGTTCTTCTCTTTGTCCCTAAAAACTTTCTATATTTTCTTATTCTTATTGCTTCTTTTATTGCTCATTTTGCTCAATTTTTTAAAGTTGAGGTCTGCTTTTAGGGTAAGGGGGAGCTTGTCCAAGCTTCCTTTACAAGTGGCAGTGGCTGCAGTGGGTCAGTGCTTACTAACTTTCAGTGCTGTGTAGATGAGGCCTGGCCCTATGAGATTCTGACATTTAGGGGTTCACTATTTGCTTTTTGTATTTGTGTTGGGTTTCTTATAACAAGTCTGCTGATCTGTTGGCTTGCCACCAGGGTAGAGTAGCCAACACTGCCATAGATTCCTTCCAGTAGATCTTCTGTCTCATGGAGCCCACATCACCTTGGGATTGTAATATCCTTGCACTTAGTCTGTGCTCAGCCTGCTTAGGCTTGGCCTGCCTTCCTCCATGCCCAATTGAAACAGACCTTTTCTGGAGATCTTCAAAATTATCTTCTGCTGGTACTTTGTTACACTCCGAATTTGTTACATTCCCAATGTGGGTTTTCTCACTTCAAAATCAGTTCAGAAGCTGGATTTGCTGTTAGTGTGAGGGATGTGAGGGATATGGAGATAACTCAGAAAAAGTTATTTCTTCTCTCTGCCATCTTGGCTTTCCCCCCATGTTGCCAGTTATATGACTAGTAGGCCTGTATCCCAAAGAGATCAAAAAAAGGAAAAGGACTTATATGTAAAAAAATATTTAAAATGCCTCTTTTTGTGGTGACAAAGAATTAGAATTTGGGGGAGTGACCCTCAATTGAGGGAGTTGTAGCATGTGATTGTGATGCAGTACTATTAAAAATATAAAAACTATAAAAATGATGACCAAGATGGTTTTAGAAAAATATGGGAAGAAATTAATTTGCAACCACAACCAGAAAAATATTGGATGCAATAACATCAATATTGTAAGTATGATCAACTATGAATGATTTAGTCATTCTGATCAACAAAATGATCTAAAACAATTCTGAAGGACTTCTGATGAAAAATCTTAGGCATCTCCAGAGAAAAAGTAGATAAAATCTAAATTCATACTGAAGTTTAACATTTTTCATTTTCTTTTTCATTCCATTTGTTATTTTTTTTTCTTTTTAGCAAAATGGCTAAAAAATAAATATATTTTACATGCTTCCAAATGTATAATTGATATCACATTTCTTGTCCTATATATGTAGGAGAGGAATAGAAGGTAGAAAGATAATTTAAATGAATATGAAAATAAATAAATTATATGTTTTAAATACAAAAATTAGTTAGACATGTTGCTGATGTTATGTTCAACATTCCCCTGGTTCTGTTCACTTCACTTTTCATCAGTTAATATGTCTTCCCAGGTTTTTCAGAGCTCATTCTAATTATCATTTCTTGTAGCACAATAATTTTTCTGGATAATCATGTACTACAATTTATGCTAAATAAAGAAATGGCTAACTTTTCCCAGTTGATGAGTATCCCCTCAATTTTCAGTTTTTTGCCACTATAAAAAGTATTGATCTAAATATTTTTTAACATATAGGTCATTTTCCCTTTTCTTCTATCTTTTTGGTATATAGACCTATTATTGGTCTCACTGAGTCAATTACTGGTACATAAACCATTTATAGCTTTCTAAGCATATTTCTCCAAAATGATTATATCAGTTTACAACTCCAATAATGCATAACTCTCAAACATGGATTATTTTCTTTTTCTGTTGTATTAGAAGATTTGATAGGTGTCACGAGGTCCTTTCAGTTTGTTTTAATTTGCAATTTTCTAATCAATAATAACTGTAAATGTATTTCTATAGATAGCTTTTATTATTTATTATCTTCTAAAAACTTTCTGTTCCTTTTTTGACCACTTATTGATTAGAAATGAATTTTTAAAAATAAATTTGACTCCCTTGCCTACATATTTGAGAAATTAGACCTTAGTCAGAAAAAAAGGTGTCACTTTCCCCCCAATTTCCTGTTTTATTTACATTATGGTTGTATTTATTTTGTTTTTGAAAGGAAAACATTAAGTTCATGTTATCAAAATTATCCATTTTACTTCCAATGATTATCTCAATTTCTTCTTTGATCATAAAACCTTTCCTTATATATAAATATGACAACTATATTTTTCCATGTTCCCTTAATTTTCTTATGACATAACTTTCTATGTCTAAATCATTTATTTGTTTTGACTTTATTGACATATGGTATGTGATGTTAGTCTATGCCTAGTTTGTGTCAAACTGTTTTCCAGCTTTCCCAGAAATTTTTTTTTTCAAATTGTGAGTTTCTCCAAAAGTTTGAATCCTTAGTTTATCAAATACCAGATTACTATGCTAATTTATTACTATATATAATACACTTAGCTTATTCTGCTGATACACCACTCTTTTCCTTAACCAGTACTAAATTTATAATATAATTTGAAATCTGGTATCGGGAGGCAGCCTTCCATCACATTTCACCCCACATTGGTTCCCTTGATATTCCTGACACTTTGTACTTCCAAAATAATTTTTATTATTTTATTCTATCCTATTTGTTTACATTTTTCCATAATTTTTTTTTATTGATTTCTTTAATGTAGCTTGTAAGGTCTCTTCCAAATCCTAAGAACATTTTTTTATCTGCTCCTCTACTATACTCACTAAACCTTCCTTTGTAACAAAAAGCTGGTCAAAACCAACCAATATAAATAATCTCAGCAGATAGACTAGCAAACAATTTGCACCTATAATTTCCATTTTGCATCTATAATTTCTCATCTCCTTAATAAGGAGCCTAACATTTAGCTACATAACTATTATGCTTATATTCATTCCCTGTATAGGACTTATGCAAGAGAAAATATCATTTCTGACTTGGTATATGGCTATCATTCAGAGGCTTCTTGATGGTGAACATATTGTGTCACTTAATTCTATATATCTCTGATGTGATGATGATGAAATAGTTTAAAAATGTACCTTCCATTTTTTCAATACCATTGCTCCCAATCATAATGAAGACTGGAAACTTTACCAATGTGAACAGCTTCAGTGTTTTCTTGACATTGATTCTCCCTAGGCTTCACACTGCATGACAGATTCTCTAATGGAATGTTCTTCCTTATAATTTTTTTCCATAATTTTGGCACAATATGTCACTATCCTGTCTGAAAAGCTTGGTTCCCTATTGACACTTGGATAAAGGACAAATTCATCTACTTCAAATTTAATGTCTTTCACATCTGGTTCCAATCCATCTGTCAAGTCTGATTATGTATGACACCATCTCTACATATTCTACATTTTAGCTGAACTGGTCTACTTTTAACTATATATTGGCAAATTAAGAACTGTGGCCATAGCCCAAAATCCCATATACAGAGTTTTCTATACAATCTTACCTTTTTAAATGTTTTGTAGGTGCGTTTTGTTTTACATCATAACTATTCTCTTAAATACTCCCTCCAACAACATCCTCCTTGTTAAAAAAAAAGGCATTTAAGCAAATTTAATAGACTTAATAACCCCAACAGATAGCAACTATCACAATTTCATGTCATCTTCACATATAATGGATTAAAGTTCCCCCACCATCCTTATTTCATTCCTTTAGATACAGTCTTGTTTTAAATGTCCTTCTTAATTCTCCAATTGATAAATAATCAATGGATATGAACAGATAATTTTTAGATGAAGAAATTAAAACTATTTCTAATCACATGAAAAAGTATTCTAAATCACTATTGATCAGAGAAATGCAAATTAAGACAATTCTGACATACTACTATACACCTCTCAGATTGGCTACAATGACAGGAAAAGACAAGGATGAATACTGGAGGGGATGTGGGAAAACTGGGACACTAATACATTGTTCGTGGAGTTATGAACAGATCCAGCCATTCTGGAGAGCAATTTGGAACTATGCTTAAAAAGTTATCAAACTGTACATATCCTTTGACCCAACAGTGTTTCTATTGGGCCTATATCCCAGAGATCTTAAAGAATGGAAAGGGACCCACATGTGCAAAAATGTTTGTGGCAAACCTTTTCATAGTGACAAGAAACTGGAAACTGAGTGGATGTCCATCAATTGGAGAATGGCTGAATAAGTTGTGATATAGGAATATTATTGTTCTATATTGCTCTGTAAGAAATGATCAGAAAGATGATGTTGGAAAGGTCTTGAGAGACTTACATGAACTAATGCTGAGTGAAATGAGCAGAACTAGGAGATTACTGTACACAACAACATCAATATTATATGATGATTAATTCTGATGAACATGACTCAATGAGAAGATTGATGCCAGTTCCGATGATCTTGTGATGAAGAGAGCCATCTTCACCCAGAGAGAGGACTGTAGGAACTGAATGTGGATCACAACATAACATTCTCACTCTTTTTGTTGCTGTTCATTTACATTTTGTTTTCTTACTCATTTATTCTTTTTTTGACCTGATTTCTCTTGTGTGGCAAAAGAATTGTATGAATATGTTTATAGAAATTAGATTTAATATATATTTTAACATGTTTCACATATATTGAATTGTTTGCTATCTGGGGAAGAGTATGGGTGTAATATTCTTCTCTAAAATGTAAAGTTCTCTGGGAGCAGGTTTCTTGGGGGGCTTCTGGAGGCAGCCTTAGGTTCAGTTCAGAGTAATCACAAGTGCAGCCAGGAGTTAAAGCCCAATCCTTTATTGTTTTCTTCAAAATCTTGTCTCTTTTCCTGGGCCCGATAGCTTTCTTAGAGGCCTATCTCTCTCCTTAGTTCCAAGAGCTCCTGCCACTAGTCTTTTTCCTCTGCCAGTTTCTGCCTCTAGCTCCCTCCCTCCAAAGATTTGTGCTTCAGTCTCCAGCCAGCACAAAGGTGGAAGATGGAATGAATCTGTCTCCTCCTCTGAGAACTTCTAGTGGGCTTCTGTGTCTGGTCCTGAGAGCATCTTGCTTATATGTTGTACACTGAGTACACACCAATCGTTATATCACTAGGGAACCATTATTTGTTGTAGGATTAAATTAATGCTAAACTAGATTTAATCACTGTCTCCTCAATTCCACTTACTCAGCACTTTGTAAGAATCCTAACAGATGGGGGAAAGGAAGAGAAAATTTGAAACACAAGACTATGTAAAGGTCAATGTCAAATTATCCATGCATAAGTTTTGAAAAAAAAAAGCTTAAAAAATAAAAACTAAACAATAAATAAATAATGAGTGAGTGAATAAACAAATAAATTTAAAAAATGTCCTTCTTAAGCCATGTTGCCCAAAATTGAATACAATAATTCAGATGAGCTCTGAGGAGGGCAGAGTATAGTAGTCCTATCACATCCCTGTTTCTGGGAGTTACATTTCTTTTAATGCAGCCCAAGATTGCATTAGCTTTTATGATTGCCTCTGGCTTCTGTTCTCTTAACAATCCACTAAAATCTCCAGATCTTTTTCTGAACTATTGTAACATATCCAGATCCCTTCTGCATCTTATATTTGAAAAATTAGATTGGTTGTTACCATACCAAGTACTTGTAATATTTTCACCTTGGCATTTAGAAAATATGGTCCCCCTCCAGAATCAAATAGAACAATCTCTATCTGCCATTTAAAGTCCCTCATCAACTAGCTCCTTCCTATCTGTCTAATATCCTGATACTGTACTACTGTACTCCTCTACCTATATGCTATAATCTAGTTGCATGAATTAGAGTAGGATGAGAAACTTGCTGTTTCTTACTCATTATACTTCATTTCCTGTCTCTGGAACTCTGTACAGGTTGTCCAGTATGATGGGAATATTCCTCATTTTTGCCTTTTAGTTTTATTGGCTGTATTGAAAACTAATCTCAGATTATACTTTCTAGAAGATGTCTTTCACAGATACAGACCACTCCTTTCATTCCCCTCCTCTTTTCCCCCAAGGTTCCTATCTTCTCCAACTCAGAATTCACTTAATCTTCTCTATTAATGAGAATCACATCCAAAATAGAATTTTCCTTTTGGATTTATTCATTTTTTTCCAAAAGATAAAATTACCACTAAGAACTAAATTGTTTCTCTGGCTTTGGCAGAGAGAATATTCCAAAAGATACCTGAATAATTGAAGTCTCCATCAATATTGTATCCTATCTTTGCGCCAGGTTTGTGTTTTGTTCCCCATACTCTTCTTCTAGTTCCCCTTTCTATCATTCATATTAAAAAAGCAAAAGCACTCCATTCCTCTGTTTCCTGACTTTCCTAAAGTGTGAATACCTTACTAATATATATTACCCCTCTCATTGCTCCCTTATATTTCTGTTGAATATAGTATTTTCATTCAGGAACATGGTTACAAATCTGAGTATTACTTACCTAAAAGGAAAGAATTGCCACCTTGTATGAAAACTTCTAGTGCCTTGTGTTTGTTATAAAAAATTTGGACATTTGATATAAATACTTAAAGTTATAGATTTTACATTTTGTTCCTTTCTCAAATTTTGTTTCACATTAATTTCTGAGTATCAGCTTCTATTCTTCCTTCTTGATAGCTAATCTATACTTAAATACTTAGACCTCTCCTCCCATCCTTATTAGTTTAAAACTCCTTTAATATAATTTATAAGAAAACTAAATAATATGTTCTTGCCATCATTTATTAAGTATACTCCATCTCTCATCAAAAATCTGCAAATTCTACATTATAGGTAGTGATATTAAAATTCAAATTTAATTCTTGGGTACTATCTTCTTATTCAGATATTTACTTTCTATGTTTTTTTTCCTCATTTATTCAGCCTTTGTCTTTAGTTGACAACAGTTGGAAAACAAATACAAATATACAACTTGCATCCTATTATTTCAGTTTCTTTTTCAAGAGTTTTTAATAATTAGCAATAACTTTTCTTAAAGTTTCTTTCTGAAAGTGTCATTGAAAGCTTCATGAGTTATCCAAAATAAATAATCATTCCCATTTGGATAGGTCTTGAGTGTATCTAAAGACGGATTTGTTTTATCAGATCAACAAAAACAAACATGAACTTATTAACGACTTCTACTTCTTTCTTTTTTCTTTTTACTTTTGCTGAATGAAACCTCACCTGATAACTGTCACAAATATTATTTTAAGGAAGACAGGACGCTTCATGATTTTGCTTCTTTCACCATAATTTCCTAATCATTAAGCTGTGACTCAAATTTGTTTATAAGCTCACACAATGCAGATTTTCTTTTCTTTCCTTTTGCTCTATTTTTATCACTTTATCTTTCATCTATCTCAGATCTCTTTTCATTGAAATCTTTTTTCTGTCTCACTAAAGAATTGTTCATGTTCCTGAACAATCTAGAGTCTAAAAAGCTGTTCTTTTACTACTTTCCTTTGGTGGGTATAGGGAAAATTAGCCTACACTTGAAAAAAGGATAATATTTCCTTCACTATGTCAGAAATTATATGCTCCAAGCGAGTATAATTTTTTCTTGCCTTTCATGATTCTTTTTTACTTTTTTCTTTTTCTTTTTTTTTTTTTTTGAAACTGCATTGGGTACTTGTATCTAATTTATTTTATTCTATTTTATTATTTTTATTGCACATCATTCCTTTATTATAGTGAGCAGCAAAAAAGGAAGGATAGTGTTAGTACAGTTACACTAAAGTCAATGAGGGCCCAGGTCGTTGGACAAGAGATGGCAGGCAATGGGACACTGAAACCCATTTCAACATGATAATAGGGACATTTCACTACCACAGACAGAGCAGGGCTGTAAAGTTCAGTAGGATGTTCTCCTCCACCCCTTAGAAGTCAAGGGCAGTTGGTCCTGTGTAAGATCTGTCTAGCTACAATCCTGTCTGATGTTGCTGTAGAATGAGTGGTTAGGCTCCATTGGAAGTGGTGAGAAATCTTAGGATCTTTGCCAGATTTCCATTGTCAGAATCTTTCCATGTCAGAGCAGCAACAGCTTGAAGGATAGCAGGGCAGGGCAGAGGTTTGGGGCAGAGCAAGGACACTGACAGACAGGAGAGCACATATTGAGATTCCCTGGTAATTTTTTTAAATGTAATTTTCCCTTCTTAATACCTTGACCTGACTCAAACACCTTTCCCTAGTCTCAGCAAGAATTCTACTATCTACCCCATCCCTTTCTACACTATTTTAGTACAAATATCCTATCTTTTGGCGAATTTTCCCACCCTCCAATCTACTCTGTAAAGGGCTGAAACTCTTAAAAGCTGTGCTTAAATCAGACAAGCAAGTACTTAAGGCTAATTACCAATTATTGGACAATAACTCTATTAGCATATGTTTGGAAAAATGGCCCTTCTCACTATCTTGTGATGGCACCATCTTTTGGTGTATACAGATAATCATAGGAGGGATTAGAGAGTGGAGTGAGATAAGCCAGAGTCACTTTGCAGGGGGACCAGGAGAAGGAAGGTTCCTGGAGAGTTTGTGGCAGTTTTGTCCATCTCCTTTACTTCTCCCCCTAATGACCAAGGACTTTTGCTTATCTTGCGTCTGGCTGATCCTGAGGCCTTCAGGAAGATAATCCTGACTTTACATACTCTATCCATTTGCTTAGTTCGTTAATTTTCCTCTTCCTTTTTATTAATTCCTTTCACTTGTTTTGCAAAGTATTTAGTCTCCCCCTTCTTGAGTCTATGTCTTTAGTTTCCATTTGCAATATTACTTAATCCTCTTTAATTGTACTTGATCTTTCTTTTAACATCTCAGAGAAAAATCTGAAGCAGCACTGGGGCCTGGAGTTCATTTTTCAAATTATTATTAGTTTATCATATATTTTACCAAATTTCTTCTCATAAATTCTAGCACCTGAATAGCTCATCTAGTGTGCTTTACTTTAAGTCATTTATGAGATTTTTTTCCTCCTTAATTGGTTCAGGTAAGGGAAGTTAGAATGCCCACACTTTTATAACTGAACTATGCTGTTATTACAGATGATGACAAAATCTCAGTAAAAGCTTGTTCTAATAATACATCAAGTTCTGAGGGCAGATTCTCCAAAATACATTATAGACTATGGTGGGAGGGGAAGCTGACTCTGGATGACTAAAAACTGAGAGAAAAACTAAGAGACAGAGCTCTAAGCCAAAAAATACACTTTATTAAAGGAGTTCAGGTCCCCTCCCACCAAGCAAACCGCAGACCTTCCTCCAAATCTAGGATTCCACTCTCCTTCAGGGCCTTATTCATAGCATTTCAAGTATACTAAAATATATTATTTTATTGGTTACTATATAGTTCATAAGCTAAAATATTAGCATCAGCAGCATCACAAGGTACCAAATGGACAGTGTAATAAATAATTTCACTGACTAGATCATCATGAAATAGATGGTCCACCCTTTGAGTTGAGCATGAGGTAGATGAGCCATCCCCTCAAGTGGAGACAGGACATCACCAAGAATATTTCAGGGGGGTTTGGGGGCTTTCCATCATGCCAGTATGGAATATGCATGAAGCAGGATGGAGACGCCTTGTGTCAATGTTCTTTTGGTACTACAGTTATGCAAATAGGCCTGATAAATAATTCCTATTATATAAGCATGAGGTGTACAACAAACCTCTCTATCAGATTCTATATTCTTATACAAACTAAATTTCTTATTTTTAATTTTGGATGATTAAGTAGATAAGTATTTATAAATAAATAAGTGCCACAATCATTGACCCCCATAAAAATCATGATGAATTTTAGTAAGGGTCCCCAATAAATCAGCTTTCTCAAACTTAGGATCATAACAGATATAAAGCTAAAGGCACCTCAAAGGCCATCTAGTCTTTTTGTGGATGAGGAAACAGATGCCCAAAGAAATCAAATGACATACTATAGAGGTGAGATTTAGACTGTATAAATGACAGTTTTATATCATACTTCCTCTTCCTTCATTAGAATGAAGAACAGTATTTCTGAAGCTTTCTTTTTGAAGACATTCCCAGCTCTATCCATCTCCAACCATTTTTCCTATTGTCATGTATGCTTCTTGATCTGAACTGGTTTAGAAAGCATATTAACTTCTCTGGATTACATCAAAACTCATATTTTCATGTTGGGTATTTGAAGGGTGAAGAAAGTCTATAGTAAGTTCAAGACATTTTATGAGTCTATACTCAAACAATTCAGAAAGAATTTTACTGTAATAGCATAGTGTGAAAAATAGTATTTATAAATTATTCTAAACCTGGGGGAAATCTTCCCACAAATACACATGATATAAATATAAGAGCTGGCATACATACTAGTAAAGAAACTCACTGCAGTCTGATGTATTTTTTCTTCCTATAATATTATCATGCTTCTGCCTCAGAGTTCAATGCAACTGAAAGATTTTCTGAACCTGCTCTTCTCCAAAGCTCAATTTTAACTGAGAGTTAATATTCTCACTTCCTTCTTAAATCCCTGGTCCCTCCTCTGTCTCTGTCTGTCTCTGTCTCTGTGTGTCTGTTTGTCTGTCTGTCTGTCTCGCTCTCTTTCTCTTTCTTTTACCTTCTCTCTTTTCCCTTTCACAGATGACATTACCATTGGTGGGGGTATGGAATGTCCTCCATCTTTTACCAAATGTAAATAGTGCTGGTTATTTTTCTTTTTCTTAATAATAGCTTTTTATTTTCAAAATATATGCCAAGATAATTTTCAATATTCACCCTTACAAAACTTATTTCAAAATTTTTCTCCCTCCTTTCTTGCCATTCTCCTCCCCTAGGCAGCAACTGATCAAATATATATTAAAACATGTGCAATTCTGTTATACATTTTGCCATATTTATCATGCTGCACAAGAAAAATCAGATCAAAAAGGAAAAAAAAAATGAGAAAGGGAAAAAAAAGTAAGCAACAACAAAAAATGTGGCAACATTATGTTGTGATTTACATTTAGATGCTACAGTCCTCTTTTAGAATGACTCTCTCCATCCCAAATTTATTGGAATTGGCCTGAATCACCAATTTATTGAAAAAAGCCATCTCCATCAGAGATGATCATCACATAATTCTGTTGTTGCTGTGTACCATGTTCTTTTGGCTTTACTCACTTCACTTAACATCAGTTCATGTAAGTCTTCACAGGCCTTTCTGAAATCATCCTGCTTATTGTTTTGTATAGAACAATAATATTCTATAACATACATATATCATAACTTATTCAGCCATTTCCCAAATGATAACCAACCACTTAGTTTCCAGCTATTTGTCAGTACAAAGAAGGCTGCTGCAAACATTTTTGCACACGTGGATCCTTTTCCCTTTTGTATAATATTTTTGGGATACAATAGAGACACTGTTGGATCAAAAGGTATTTTGATAAGCTTTTTGGAATAGTTCCAAATTGCTTTCCAGAATAGTTGAATCAGTTCACAACTCCACCAACAATGTATTAGTGTTCCAGGTTTCCCCCATGCCCTCCAACATTTATCATCATCTTTTCCTGTCACGTTAGCCAATCTAAGAGGTGTGTAGTGGTACCACAGTCTTGTCTTAATTTTCATTTCTCTAATCAATAGTGATTTAGAGAATTCTTTCATATAACTAAAAAAGGTTTTAATTTCTTCATCTTAAAATTGTTCATATCCTTTGACAATTTTTCAATTGGAGAATGGCTTATATTCTTATACATTTGAGTCAGTTCTCTATATAATTTAAAAATGAGGCCTTTATCGGAACCTTTGTATATGAAAATTTTCCCCAGGTTTGTAACCTTGTCTGATTAGGTTTTGTTTGTTTAAAAAAAAAAAAAACCTTTTTAATTTAACATAATCAAAATTATCCATTTTGCATTTCATGATATTATCTAGTTATTGTTTAACCACAAATTCCTTCCTTCTCCACATATCTGAGAGGTAGATTAATTCTTGTTATCCAAATCTGTTTATAGTATCACCTTTCATGTCTAAATTATGAACCCATTTTGAACTTTTCTTGGTATAGAGTGTTAGGTGTTGGTCAGTGCTTAGTTTCTGCAGTGCTATTTTCCAATTTTCCCAAGTGCTGGCTATTTAACATGACTTCTTACAACACATGAGTTTAAAGGTAAGCACAATCACGGCTGACCCTAAAAACAGGCAATGAGTAACTTCCATATACTTAATGCTAGTCTGATTTACATCTTAACATAGTTCTGCCTCTATCTTGCCAATCATATTCTGTACTGAAATTTCATCAAGTAGTCTGGGGAGAATTTGATTAACTCACTTGAGACACATCATACAGACACACACACACACACACACACACACACACACACACACACACTATAAAATTATCAGAAGCAGTAAAAGGTCATGAGGAGAATGTTGCTCCACCCCCTTGATATACTTATCTCCTACTCAGTGCTTCTTTGCCTATCATCAATTAAGCCATGCTCTCTTCCCTTAAATAATCCAAATGAAAGGATTTATGGCTTTTAAGATTGATTTGTGTACTACTTCTTCTGAAAAACACCATTTATCCTTACTAAAAGACCTTTAGACTTTTAAAAATCTACTCCCTTCTATTGCCAGCAATTTAGAGTTTATCCAACAGTAGATGACTGTTTTTATTGCTTCAAGCTCTTGTTTCTCTCATGTACCATGGATTTTCATTTCCATTCTTATTGAAAGTCAAAAAATTATGAAGATCACAACTTTACCATATGTTTTATGTCTCATAGAACTTTGTCATCTTCATTTATAATGTCACATTTTTGAGGTACATTTTCAAGCCATTAATTATGGAGTTCTCAGAAATAATAGTCTAGATGTGGCCTAGGGATTACAACAAGCATGAATGTATGTCCAAATACACTGTCTCAATCCAACAAGTTTACACAATGGAATGATTATACTAGGTCTAAAGAAAAGTAATTTTTCTAAAGTACAGAGTTGTACATCTTCAGTATCCTCTTTAAGTCAGTTCTCTATATATTTTTAAAATGAAGCCTTTATCAGAACCTTTGTATATGACAAATTTCCCCAGGTTTGTAATCTTGTCTGATTAGGTTTTGTTTGTTTAAAAAAAAAAAAACCTTTTTAATTTAATATAATCAAAATTATCCATTTTGCATTTCATGATGTTATCTAGTTATTGTTTAACCACAAATTCCTTCCTTCTCCACATATCTGAGAGGTATGAACATACAATTTCTTTTCTTCTTTTCGTCTTTCAAATTTTAGTTCAGCTGTTATCTCCTCTAATAAGCTTTCTCAGTTTGAAAGCTCAAAATGATACTCCTTTCCCAAATCTTTTATCTTTCCTTTTTATACCTGCCCCAGATACATATTATCTTGTAAAAGATATAAGTATTTTTGTACATATCTTACATCTTATTTTACCAGAATTTAAACTTCCAGAAAGAAAAAAAAAACTGCTCATTTTTTCATATATGGAAAACATTTATTGATTATTCATTCCAGTGATAAAAATTTGTTAAATTGAATAAAATTGAATGTGAGTGATATTACATATACTGGCTTATTTTGTCATTACAATTATTCTGATGAATGAATAATAAATAATTTCCTAAATGCTTACAATGTTATGGGCACTGTGCTAAATGCTGAAGATATAAATATGTCAACTAATTCCTGATCTGTTAGAGTTCAAATGTTGGAGTTTGTTCTCAGAGGACAGCCGGTTTAGAGGCTTAGAGCCCTTCGGATGTCTCCAAATCCAAAGGTTCTGTCCTTCAGCCTCTGCCTCTGCCTTCTTCTGCCTCCAACAGAGATGGAAGATCTCTTTTATCTCCTTCTGGGCCCTTCTGGGGGGCCCAGGCACCAATTTGCCGCGGAGAGAGGGCTTCTGGCGTAGCTCCACTGAAATCCCAAAAGTGTTCTCTGCAGCAGAGTCGTTTCTCTCGAGTCTAGCGCGATCAGCCAGCCAAGAGGAAAAAATGTGTTCTGCCATAGATCCTTCATCGCTGGCTTTTTATCTGCCTCTTCTGAGAGAATGGGATTATGGGTTTTCTCCCATAGTGCTCTCTGGCCCAATGACTTTAAGGGAGGTGTGAACTCTCTTGAAGTTAGAAAGTGTACTTTGTGAAGCTAGCATACTTGTGGAGTCCAATGAGTAAAGGTGGGAACACAAGCCTTGTCTTGATTAGTTCTACTTAGTACCTTGTTTCAGGTTCTGGCCAAAACAACTTCTTGTAAGATTAGATCAACTCTAATTACTTAGCAGTTAGTAAGGATTCCAACATCTCCCCCTTTCTTTTGTTTTAAAATATAGGGGGTTTCTGAGGGGGTACACATAAATCCATCAATATG
Organism: Antechinus flavipes; assembly: GCF_016432865.1. Lineage (NCBI taxonomy): Eukaryota > Metazoa > Chordata > Mammalia > Dasyuromorphia > Dasyuridae > Antechinus > Antechinus flavipes. Next base: position 436,367,585 of record NC_067398.1, read on the forward strand.
GGCCAGAACTTTGTAACAGATATACATGGTATACATAAATCCATCAATATGGGAGGCATTATACATAATTTACATGAGCACATAGCAATATAACACAGGCTAGTAGTAATGTAACAAATAACAAGAATCAATCTGAAAATTTACACATGTCCATAAGTCCTAGAAACAGTCCAATAGGATTCCATTGTCCATTAGTTCATGTGCCAGGAATCTAATAATTCTTATGAGCACAATCAGCAACAGAACCACCCGATATTTCTTGGGTCTTCTCCTTTGTTTCAAGGGTCTGCTCCATCTTTCTGCGATGGACAAGGCGAATGCGGCTCGTAGGCACCCATCTGATTCCTTCTCCACCTGTAGAGATGCAAGCAAATCCTCTCCCCCAAGCAGTTAGCCTATCTGGTCCCTTCCATTCACCACTTTCTGGGTCTCTCCACATCACCTGGCGATTATCTAAAGATAGTGGAGCTGCTCGCACTGGACACTGCTCTTCTGGTGGGTTATAAAACCTGTCTGCTGGAGCCAGTGCATCTTTATCAAAGATTAAAAAATTAATGGTATAGAGAACTAAATTTAGAAGTTCTCTAGGGTTACCCGTGGCTCCCCCTTTCTTTTGTTGGAGGAGTGTCTTAATGTCTCTGTTTAGTGTTGGCAGGCCTTCAACAGCAGCCCTGCTTAAAAAACCGAAGTACTCATTTTTAACCCCAATTGTTGTAAAACGTCTCTTCCCCACAGATTGATGGGGATTTTTTCAACTATAAAAGGAGTAAAAACTCCTGTTTTGCCTTCAAAAGTCCATCTCATAGGGGCAGCACTAACTTCAGCTGCTATTGATCCTCCTACTCCAGACATATAGGTATCTGCTTTAATCTTTGGCCAGTGACTGGGCCAACTGGCACCTCTAATAACTGTACGATCCGCACCTGTGTCTACCAATCCTTCCAATGGTAGGCCATTTATATAGATAGTGAGCATAGGTCGGTCAGCCGTTACTGCTGCTGTCCAGTATATTTCTGGTTTTTGTGGTCTGGAGTCAGAACCTGGGTGACTATCACGAGGCTGCTTATTAGGATTCTGTATGAGTAACCCTGATGCTACTACGTCTCCTGGGTGATAAGTCACACATTGACTACCTGTATTAGTGACTGGGATATTATCTACACATTCCCCAGTTTCCCACATCAGTGTGTGGATGGACACTGTTTTGTACATACAAGAAGGTGAAATGGTCAAGCCTACTGTGCCTGGAGGTAAGGGATCCATAGGCTGGAGAGGAACAGATTTCACCTCTCCAGGGGGTATCTCAGTTGTCCCAGCTGCATACAGCTCTATTCTCCCCAATTGTAATTCCCTTCTGCCATCAGGTTGCTTCCTGGCTGGTTGACTGTGTAATCCCCTTCTCCCATCATATGGCTTTCTGGTTGATTGGTCATGTCTGGGTACTGGACTTCTAGGCACTCTCTGGGTGCACCATTGGCTGCCATCATGCCCCAAGTGTTTTTTGCCTTGGGCCCTGGGGCTGGGCCCCTCATCCCGTTTCCCTGAATCTGTCTGCATTCTGAGGCCCAATGGAAGCCTCTGTTGCATTTTGGACATGGGGTTTGGGGTCTTGTTCTCCCACCTTGTCTTCCCATTCTATCTCTATACCAACATTGAGCTTTCAGATGTCCTACTTTTCCACACTGAAAGCATCTACGAGTCTCTCTGGAAGTCCCTTGCCAAGAGGGATTCTGTCTTCTCATGTTTGGATTTTGGGAAGTCTGCATCATAGCCTGGCTATAAAAGGCACCTGTGTCCACTGTGGCACAGCGTCTTATGAGTTCCTCTAAAGGAGCATCCTTGCGCAGTCCTAGTATAATTCTTCTGCAAACCTCATTAGCATTTTCTTTAGCAAGTTGCCTTATCAAGATGTCTGTTATTGCATTTTCTCCATTTGTTCTTATGATAACTGTCTGCAAGCGTCTCACAAAGTCAGCGAAGGGTTCATTTGGCCCTTGTGTTATTTTTGTGAAGGCCCCCCCTTTGTCGTCTTTATTGTGAAGAGAAGCCCACGCTTTGATAGCATTATCAGCAATTTGCTGATATGCTGCTACAGAATAACCAATTTGTGCTGCGACATCTGCATAAGGACCTGTACCTGTTAGTAGGTCACAGGTGATTGCAGTATGAACTCCACTTTGAATATTTTGTTGGGCTTGTATCCTACAGAGCTCACTATATTCAGAAAGCCACAAGTAGTTCTGTCCAGGTTCTAGGCATATTTTTGCTATCGATTTCCAGTCATTAGGGGTCAAGATTTCAAAAGACAAATTTTGCAATAGCATCTTAACATAAGCTGATGTAGCCCCATAAAGAGTGCAAGCTTTTTTCAGGTCTTTGAGGATTTCTATATCAAAAGGTGAGTATCTTCTACTTTCTTGACCTGAAGAATTAAACTGTTGAATTACAGGAAAAATGTGGTGTTGAAATTCTGCTACATTTTTCCCTTCTTCTCTGGCCTTAATTAGTCCCTTTTGCAATCTAGTCAAAGGAGCAGCTGGATGCTGGGGGGGAGGTGCTGGATGCCGGGGGGAAGTGCTGGATGCTGGGGAGGAGGTGCTGGATACTGGGGGGGAGGTGCTGGATACTGGGGGGGAGGTGCTGGATGCTGGGGGGGAGGTGCTGTTGCTGTCACTGCCCCCCCCACTACCCCTCCTCCCTCCATCCAGGAGGGTGGAGTTGATGAAGGAAAGTCAATTACCTGCTCCTCAGGTGGGGCTGAGGCTGCCTCAGATTCACCCCACCCTTGAGCCTCACTTAAGTCTCCCTGCCCTGTGGGGATATGGCCATTAATCTGTTCTTTGTCTTCCTCCTTTATCTCAGGCTTCCCCTTTTGGCTATTCCTAGAGTTTTTTCCTTTTTTCCTAGAACAAGTACGGTATTTTAAGGCCATCTGTATCGTATTATATAAAAAGAATACTTCAATGGAAACTGAACGAGGACCGTTTTCATTGTAATATGCGGAGAGCTGTTGACCAACCAATGCTTAGTTTCTGCAGTGCTATTTTCCAATTTTCCCAAGTGCTGGCTATTTAACATGACTTCTTACAACACATGAGTTTAAAGGTAAGCACAATCACGGCTGACCCTAAAAACAGGCAATGAGTAACTTCCATATACTTAATGCTAGTCTGATTTACATCTTAACATAGTTCTGCCTCTATCTTGCCAATCATATTCTGTACTGAAATTTCATCAAGTAGTCTGGGGAGAATTTGATTAACTCACTTGAGACACATCATACAGACACACACACACACACACACACACACACACACACACACACTATAAAATTATCAGAAGCAGTAAAAGGTCATGAGGAGAATGTTGCTCCACCCCCTTGATATACTTATCTCCTACTCAGTGCTTCTTTGCCTATCATCAATTAAGCCATGCTCTCTTCCCTTAAATAATCCAAATGAAAGGATTTATGGCTTTTAAGATTGATTTGTGTACTACTTCTTCTGAAAAACACCATTTATCCTTACTAAAAGACCTTTAGACTTTTAAAAATCTACTCCCTTCTATTGCCAGCAATTTAGAGTTTATCCAACAGTAGATGACTGTTTTTATTGCTTCAAGCTCTTGTTTCTCTCATGTACCATGGATTTTCATTTCCATTCTTATTGAAAGTCAAAAAATTATGAAGATCACAACTTTACCATATGTTTTATGTCTCATAGAACTTTGTCATCTTCATTTATAATGTCACATTTTTGAGGTACATTTTCAAGCCATTAATTATGGAGTTCTCAGAAATAATAGTCTAGATGTGGCCTAGGGATTACAACAAGCATGAATGTATGTCCAAATACACTGTCTCAATCCAACAAGTTTACACAATGGAATGATTATTCTAGGTCTAAAGAAAAGTAATTTTTCTAAAGTACAGAGTTGTACATCTTCAGTATCCTCTTTAAGTCAGTTCTCTATATATTTTTAAAATGAAGCCTTTATCAGAACCTTTGTATATGACAAATTTCCCCAGGTTTGTAATCTTGTCTGATTAGGTTTTGTTTGTTTAAAAAAAAAAAAAAACCTTTTTAATTTAATATAATCAAAATTATCCATTTTGCATTTCATGATGTTATCTAGTTATTGTTTAACCACAAATTCCTTCCTTCTCCACATATCTGAGAGGTATGAACATACAATTTCTTTTCTTCTTTTCGTCTTTCAAATTTTAGTTCAGCTGTTATCTCCTCTAATAAGCTTTCTCAGTTTGAAAGCTCAAAATGATACTCCTTTCCCAAATCTTTTATCTTTCCTTTTTATACCTGCCCCAGATACATATTATCTTGTAAAAGATATAAGTATTTTTGTACATATCTTACATCTTATTTTACCAGAATTTAAACTTCCAGAAAGAAAAAAAAAAACTGCTCATTTTTTCATATATGGAAAACATTTATTGATTATTCATTCCAGTGATAAAAATTTGTTAAATTGAATAAAATTGAATGTGAGTGATATTACATATACTGGCTTATTTTGTCATTACAATTATTCTGATGAATGAATAATAAATAATTTCCTAAATGCTTACAATGTTATGGGCACTGTGCTAAATGCTGAAGATATAAATATGTCAACTAATTCCTGATCTACAGAAACTAATATTTTCATGGAGGAAGATAAGAAATATCCACATTTTCAAAATAAAATTAGGTTCAAATTGGTTAATTAGGTATTAATTGTGCTAGCTGACAGACAGAAAGGATTTGAAATAGTTTTGCTTAATTTCTTCATCACACAGGTTCACTTGCTCCACATTCTTGATTTTCACCAGTTTCTAGAGTTTTTATCCTATAGTTTCTCCATACTGTTGCAAATATTTCTCTAAATAAAAGAGTAAAGGGGTAGCTAGTTGGTGCAGTAGATGAAGCATCAGCCCTGAAGTCAGGAGAACCTGAGTTCAAATCTGCCCTCAGACACTTAACACTTCCTGGCTGTGTGATCCTGGGTAAGTCACTTAACCCCAATTGCTTGAGGGGGAAAAAAATAAAAGACTGAATCTTAGATTATAAGGTTCTTAATCTATTCCATTCTCAATATTTTCCTTTTTTATTTAATTAAAGATTTTTATTTATAAAGCATATGCATGGGTAATTTTTCCAGCATTGACCCTTGCAAAACCTTTTGTTCCAAATTTTCCCCTCCTTACCCCACCCCTCTCTTAACTGGCAGGTTGCCCAATACATGTTAAATATGTTGAAATACATGTTAATTCCAATATGTGTATACATATTTATACAGTTATCTTGTTGCACAAGAAAAATCAGATCAAGAAGGAAGAAAAAGAAAAACTGAGAAAGAAAACAAAATGCAAACAAACAACAATAGAGAGAATACTATATTGCATTCCACACTATATTCCCATGGTTCTCACTCTGGATGTAGATGGGTCTCTTCATCACTGAACAAGTAGAACTGGTTTGAATCATCTCAATGTTGAAGAGAGTCATGTCCATCAGAACTGATCATCTTATATTCTTCTTGTTGCCATGTATAATGATTTCCTGGTTCTGCTCATTTCATTTAGTATCTGCTCAAGTAGGTCTCTCCAAGTATCTCTGAAATCATCTAGTAGTTTCTTAGAGAACAATAGTATTCCATAGCATCCATATACCATAATTTATTCAACCATTCTCCAACTGATGGGCATCCACTCAGTTTCCAGTTTCTTGCCACTACAAAGAGGCCTGCCACAAATAGTTTTGCACTTGTGGGTCCCTTTACCTCTTTTAAGATCTCTTTCAGATATAACCCCAGTAGAAACACTGCTGGATCAAAGGGTATGCACAATTTGATAACTTTTTGAGCATAGTTCCAAACTACTTGGATCCTTTCACTATTCCACCAACAATCTATCAGTGTCCCAGTTTTTGCACACCCCCTCTTCCTGTCATCTTAGTCAATCTGACAGATGTGTAGTGGGATTTCAGAGTTGTTTGATTTGCATTTCTCTGATCAATAGTGATTTGGAGCACCTTTCTATGTGGCTACAAATAATTTCAATTTCTTCATCTGAAATTATTTGTTCATATCTTTTAACCATTTATCAATTGGAGAATGGTTTGAACTGTTATTCATTTGAGTCAATTCTCTATATATTTTAGAAATGAGGCTTTAATCAGATCCTTTGACTGCAAAAATGTTTTTCCAGTTTATTACTTCCCTTCTAATCTTGTCTACATTAGTTTTGTTTGTATAAAACCTTTTAAACTTAATATAATCAAAATTATCCATTTTGTAATCATAATGATCTCTAGTTCTTCTTTGGTCACACATTCCTTCCTCCTCCACAAATCTGAGAGGTTAAACTATTCTAGGTTCTTCTAATTTGTTTATAATATCATTCTTTATGACTTATCTTGGTATATGGTATTAAGTGTGGGTCTATGCCTACTTTCTGCCACACAAGTTTCTGATTTTTCCAGCAGTTTTTGTCATATAGTGAATTCTTATTCCCTAGATTGCTATAGTCATTGCCTATTTTGTTCTATGAACCTAATCTATTCCACTGATCAATTTCCCTATTTCTTAGCCAGTACCAAATGGTTTTGATGATCGCTGCTTTATAATATAGTTTTAGACCTGATACAGCTAGATCACCTTCATTTGATTTTCTCTTCATTAATTTCTTTGAAATTCTTGACATTTGGTTCTTCCAGACGAATTTTGTTATTATTTTTTCTAGGTCAGTAAAATAGTATCTTAGAAGTTTGATTCATATAGCACTAAATAAATAGATTAGTTTAGTTAGTATTGTCATCTTTATTATATTCTCTCGACCTATCCAAGAGCACATAATATTTTTCCAGTTGCTTAAATCTGACTTTATTTATGTGGAAAGTGTTTTGTAGTTTTGCTTATAGAGTTCCTGAATTTCCCTTGGCAGATAGATTCCCAAATATTTTATACTGTCAACCATTACTTTAAATGGGTATTTTCGTTGTATCTCTTGTTGTTGGATTTTGTTAGTGATATTTAAGAATGCTGATTACTTATGTAGATTTATTTTGTATCCTCCAACTTTGCTGAAGTAGTAGATTGTTTCTAATAGTTTTTTAGTTGATTCTCTAGGGTTCTTTAAGTATACCATCCTATCACCTGCAAAGAGTGATAGTTTGGTTTCCTCATTACCTACTCTAATTACTGTAATCTCTTTTTCTTATCTTATTGCCAAAGCTAGCATCTCTAATACGATATTGAATAGTAATGGTGATAGTGGGCAATCTTGTCTCACTGCTGATCTTATTAGAAATGGTTCCAGTATATCCCCATTACATATGATACTTGGTGATTGTTTTAAATAGATGCTACTGACAGTTTTAAAGAAGAGGGCATTTATTCCTATATTCTCTAGTATTTTTATTAGGAATGGGTGTTGGATTTTATCAAGTGCTTTTTCTGCATCTATTGAGATAATTATATGACTTTTGTTAATTTGGTTATTGATATACTCAATTATGCTAATAGTTTTCCTAATATTGAACCAGCTCTGCATTCCTGGTATAAATCCTACTTAGTCTTGATGTATTATCCTGGAGGTGATCTTTAAAATGTCTTTGCTAATATTTTCTTTAAGATTTTTGCATCAATATTCATTAAGGAGATTGGTCTATAATTTTATTTCTCTGTTTTTGTCCTACCTGGTTTAGGTATCAGTGCTATGTCTGTCATAAAAGGAATTCAGTAGGAGTCCATCATTCCCTACTTTTTCATATAGTTTATATAGTAGTGTAGTTAATTGTTCTTTAAATGTTTGGTAGAATTCACATGTAAATGCATCTGGTTCTTGGGGTTTTTTCTTAGGGAGCTGATTAATAACTTGTTCTATTTCTTTTTTCTAAAATGGGATTGTTTAAGTAATTTATTTCCTTTTCTGTTAATCTGGGCAATCTATATTTTTGTAGGTATTCTTCCATTTCACTTAGGTTGTCAGATTTATTGACATAAACTTTGGTAATATAAATCCTAATAATTGCTCTAATTTCCTCTTCATTGCTGGATAGTTTTCTCTTTTCATTTTTGAGACTAACAATTTGATTTTCATCTTTCCTTTTTCTAATCAAATTAAATAAAGGTTTATCTATTTTGTTTTTTTTTTTCATAAAACCAACTCTTAATTTCATTTATTAATTCAAGAGTTTTTTATTTTTAGTTTCAATTTTATTATCTCTCCTTTTGTTTTTAGAATTTCAAGTTTGGTATTTGACTGGGGGGGGTAATTTGTTCTTTTTTTAGCTTTTTTTTTACTTGCAAGCCTAATTTATTGATCTTCCCTTTCTCTATTTTATGCAAGTAAACATCTAGAGATATAAAATTTCCCCTTATTACTGCTTTGTCTGCTTCTCACAAACTGTTATATATTGGTTCATTATTGTCATTCTCTTGGATGAAATTATTGATTGTGTTTATGAATTGCTGTTTCACTTTCTTTCTTCATTCTTTAGAATTCTTTAGAATAAGATTATTTAGTTTCCACTTTCCTCACTATTGCCTTTATCTTTTTTTGGTGTGTAACATTTTTACAATTGCTGGGGTACTCCACTTTCAGCCTTTCTCAATATTGTCATATGTCATTATACACAACTTTCTCCCCTCAACTCAAATCTTTATGTATTCCATATTCTAGGAAAACTGCGATACATGCTATTTCTTGGATGCATCATTCTATCTTTTTTCTCCATGATAGTACACAAGCTATTCCTCATGTCCCAAATACAATCAAATTTTACCTTATTGTTCCTAGTTTTCTTCAAAACTGAGTTTAATCATGGTTTCTACAAGAGACCAATTCCCTCAGCTATTAATGCCCATGCACTCAGTATGTATTCATTTTGCACATCCAGGGTTAAATGATCCTCTATTTTATTATTTCTAACTAAGTCTACTTATCTTATTATTGAATGAGTTCATAATTCCAAAATAGGAGTGCCATTGCAGTGTCAGGAATTTATTGGGGGAAATTCAAAGTGTCTTTTATTATAATAATCCAGGAATATTTATTTGGACCTAGAAAGAAATTTTGGTGTATCTAGTATAGAAATAGACCCCCTCAAAATATTATCCAGATCTCAGTGGGAGTGACTCTGTGCAACACTGAAATCCTGGAAAACATTTTACCCAGGACCATTTGATTTCTCATCTGAAGTTGACTTTCAGTCAATATCATTTCTAAATCTCTTTGTGGAGATCTCCACAGGGAATGCTAAGTTTCATCATTACCAAAGTGTCTTCTGAAGTCAGAAGCTGATTTTCTTTGTCTTCTTTATTTTTTTTTTTTGTTGTTGTTGTTGTTGTTGTTGTGGTTTTTTTTTTGTTTTTTTTTTTTGCCAAGGAAAAGCTATTGTGAGCATCCCAAAAAGTCCTTGTTGAGAACTAAGCAAACTATAATATCTGGTAAAGCTTTTAATGTTCTTTGTTGAATTTGCATAAATCTGCATTTGAGACAATTGTGATTTTTCATTTGTACATGTTGTAAAGCTTTTAATGTTCTTTGTTGAATTTGCATAAATCTGCATTTGAGACAATTGTGATTTTTCATTTGTACATGTTGTAATGTGTAAAATTTTGCCACGTTGATTGCTTTGACATTCTTTCCTATATGGCATTGGGCAGGTGGAAGAACAATGCACAGGATCCCAGAGAATTATTCCAGATGGGAGATTTGGACTGTGTGCTGAAAAATCATCTCTGCCAAATTGCTGAATGAAGGGAGGGAACTATAATGGGGGGAGGGGTTGGTGAGTATACATACCAGATTTATCTGATACAATTCCTATGTGTAAAAGATTGAAGAATTTGCTTCCATAAGGACATGATTCTGTGGATTGAAAATTCTAATCTGGCAGTCTCAAGGTGAAAAATCTTTTAATTTGATGTTGAATTGGAACTAGATTAAATTCAAATCATAAAAACATTTAAAAACCCAATAGATTTTTATTGCATTAATTAAATCCTTGAAGTGCAATAATATTTATTTATTTTGTTTTCAATTTATGAAATAAAACAAGCATTTTTATGATATAGTGGGGAAAATATGATTGCACATTAAACTTCAAATCTATCATGCACAACTGCCTAATCCTTTAAAAAATATAACAAAGTTATTATGTAACTTTCTTTTTTCCCCTTTTTTTACCTACATTTTCACCTGAATTATAGACACAAATGTGTTCATACTTATGTGTATATAAGGCAATGCTAATGGGAAATGTCTTTTAAAATATACACAAATGCATGCATAATATATGCATATTTCAAGGGATTCAGGATTATTTATACATATACTTATACACATACAAAAACAAAATATGTGTATATTTCAAGGAATTGAGAACTGACAAATGAGACTATGCCTCCAGTATTTCCAAACATAAACAAGCTATCAAATCCTTCTCATTCTCTGTGACTCTTATACATGTTCTTCAATAAATTTTCTGTCTATTCAAAAAAGCTAGAAGGCTTTTTCATTGTAACTTAGGATAATGTGGATGCCAGCACAGTATTTAGGTTGTCTATTAGATATAGTGATATATGCTATATCGATTAAATACAGTACATATATATATATATATATATATATATATATATATATATATAGTACATGTATGTGCAAAATAATTCTATACGTATTATAAATGCAATATTAAAACTGTTGCATAACTTTCTTTTTTACCCTTTTTTTTTCTTCCCTCCCATCCCTATCCTAAAGATTAGGATTAGATGCAGATGTATGTGTACATATATACATATAAATACACATTATATATATATATATATGTGTGTGTGTGTGTGTGTGTGTGTGTGTGTGTGTGTGTGTGTAGTGTTTGTGTGTGTGCAAAATCACTGTTTGTTTGTTTTCAATTTTTGTTTTATTTGGTTTGGTTTTTGCTGAGGCAATTGCGGTTAAGTGACTTGCCCAGGGTCACACAGCTAGGAAATATTAAGTGTCTGAGGCTGGATTTGAACTCAGGTTATCCTGACCTCAGGGCCCGTGCTCTGTCTAGCAAAATGATTCCATAGATACTATGATTGTAATATTGGAGGATTAGACAATTAGGTGACAGTATAGAGTGTATTGGACTTGAATAACAATAACAACTATCAAAGTATTTATTAAGCTATTATTATAAATAGGAAAATAGATGATGTAGTAGTAGTATAAATACAAGGAGAAAAAAAAAAGATTCCCTGCTTTCCAGGAGCTTCCCTTCTAAAAGAGGAAAATAATTCATACAAGAATGCTTTAAAGTGTAGTGGGCAGGGGAGGGAGTAGGGAGAGAAGAAAAATACTCACCTAAGGTCATGAGGGAGAAAATCTAGAGTCAGGGGTATAACTTTCAAAATAATTCCATGACTTAGGTGGTCTTGGAACTTTCTTCAAAATGAAGATTATGGAAGCAATTCACCATTCAGAGAAAGAGGCTGCAGTAGTGATATTAACTTCTGAATGAAAAGGCTGCAGGGTCATAATAAAAATCCAGGAGGAGAAAACTGTTGTATATGATAGGAAAAAACTAGAGTCAGGAGTGGAGTCAGGCAAGGAAAGAAAACATGGCTGGCTTGAGCACTTTCTTTTATATGGATATTCTGAGAGGGAGTAACTAATCTGCAAAAGGGACCACAGAGATAAGGTCAACTGTTATAGCTATCTTAATGCCTAGTAAAACAGTAACAGTGCTTTAAGTTTTGCAAAGTTCTTTACATATAAATGTGTGTATGTGTATGTGTATGTCTATACACACACATACACACATACATACACACATCTACATCATGTATGTGTACATATATATACAAAAATGGCTATATATTCATGTATGTATGTATGTATTTGCATCCATGTATATATATATATATATATATATATATATATATATATATGGTTGTACATATATATGTGTATATATATTAAGTCTTACAGTAACCCTAGGAAGAAGATGCTATTATTATACGCATTTTACTCCTAAGAAAATTAAATTGGAGGTTGCGATTTGAGCAGGATCACGTGGTAATAAGTGTCTGAAGTCAAATTTGAACCCATATCTATTCTAATTTGAAGCTCAATGCTCCACTCAGTATAGAGTTGCTACTAGCAAGTGAGGGGATGGAGGGAGTGTCAGGATAATAATTTTGCTGTGGAATTAGGAATATCTATGTTAAAATCCTAATTTACACATATAACTATATGATCCTTGGCAAGTCCCTTCACTTCTATCAGTCTCAAATTCTTCATTCATTAAATGGGAAAAATAAGAGCACCTGTCCTGAAGAGGATCAAATGAGATAATGTATAAATCACTTTGACAACCTTAAAGAGTTATATAATTATTATTATCACGTTATTGTTATCAAGAGCTAACATTTACATATTTATTTACAATTTATAAAGCCTTCATATATTATCTCATAGGATCCTCATAGCCACAACTGATATAGGTACTATTATTATCGCCATTTTACAGATGAGGAAATTGGAGCACAGAATAGCTACCTGGTATGCCTACAGTCAAATAGTAACAAGTGTGTGAAATAAGATTGAAGCTCCAATCTTCCTGACTTCAAGCCACTTATTCTATTTACTACAATGGTGGTGTCAAACTCAGATGGAAATGGGAACCACCAAAAGATAATATTCAAAGTATTTTATTGTTAATATTTATAAAAAGCAATTATCAAAAAATGTAAGAACATTTTTCATAAATACTGAGCTTCAAAACATGAAAAGATTTTTTTTCATATGTTTAGTTTGATAAATTATTTGCTGCATTAGATTGAATACAAGATAGACCAAATGTAGGCTGAATTTAAAAAAAAATGAGTGCCCTTTGTAAAGAAAAAGAAGTTGATATGTGTTTAAATAATTATATAATAACATTTAAAACATTTTACTGTTATCTTTATATTTATTTCAGTAGCAATAGTATAATGAGATGAAGTGATTGAATCAGGCTCTGAGTACCCAGGCTTGTGCTACAGCCTCTAGCCACCACAAAGGTGGTCAGTGGAATGAATCTGTCTCTGTGTCCCACCCTGGCTGCAATGGTCCCAGCTTATATGCTCTACACTGAATATAAACCAATCATTATATCACTAGGAAACCATTATTTGTTGTAATTTATTTCAGTAGCAATAGTATAATAATTGCAGTTTATCTTTGCTTTTTGTTAACATTACATATTGATCATTTTAAAAATTATTTTTATGTAATTTTGTATTCTTTATTTTTTGAGGATGGTTTCTTTGTAATGCTTCTCCTGCCCTTTCACTTAAATGCAAATCACATTTATATCATGGCATCAATTCTGCAATGTCACAGTCCTCTTTAGAAATGAAGGACAAGCAACAATAACAACAGTATAAAAAGCACAATTTATAGACTACATCCAAGTTTGCAAAAGCAAAATTTAGAAAAGAAGGGTACTATGATCTATATTCTGATGCACAGAATAAAGTTATCGCAAAAATCCTACTTATAAAAACTGACTATATGTGAATAGCATGCATCCCTTATTGTACAATAAATGGAAATGTGGTCACTGGGAAGCCATTGGTTTGGAATAAATAAATACAATGCATTTCACAGTATAACTTTGTACTACTAAGATTTCTTTATGATTAAATACTTTTTTGTTAAAAAAAAAAAAGTCTTTATTTTGGACTTGGTAGATAAAATGCCTTTGTAACTATGCATTATATATATATTTTTTCTTTCTGATTTGCCTTACTATCATATATACCAAGTAATTTCAAGTATACAGTTTGCTGAAAACATTAATTCACAGGAATACAATGTGTTTTTTATATTGTGTTATGGGCCAGAACTCTTGTACTTAAAACAACGATTCTTACAAAGTGCTAACTCAGTGGAATTGATAAAGACAATGGTTATCTAGTTTAGTATTGTGATTAATAGTTCTCTAAATTCAGTATGATTGATTTAATCTTACAACAAATAATGGTTTCCTAGTGATATAATTATTGGTTTATATTCAGTGTAGAGCATATAAGCTGGGACCATTGCAGCCAGGGTGGGACACAGAGACAGATTCATTCCACTGACTACCTTTGTGGTGGCTAGAGGCTGTAGCACAAGCCTGGGTACTCAGAGCCTGATTCAATCATTTCATCTCATACCCACTATGGTGGCTGTGCTCTTGCACTTCCCCCACTGAGACCAAGGCTGTCTGAAAGGCTCTCCAGAATGCTGCCCAGCCCCAGACAAGGAGACAATAAAGAATTTGGACTTTAACATCTGGCTATTCTTATGGTGATTACTCAGCTGAAAAGAAGGCTAGTTCAAGACTTCCAGAAAATTAAACAAGAACATTACAATTAAGTATATATCTATACAGATGTTTTTTCTCAAATGCTGTCCACTCATCTTACCTATAGTGGTAGAACATTTATATATGACTCATAACTCTTCATGTCAGTAGAAATAGGAAGGGTTACTTTTCATTTAATCTTCCTTTTGGCATAACTTCCTATAATAAATGTGTGAGAAATATACATCTGTGTATATAATGCAATGCTAATGGGAAATGTCCTTAAACATATTATACAAACATATAGATACTATATGCATATGTCAAGGGATTCAGGATTATTTATACATATATTTATACTTATACAAACACACAATATATGTATATTTCAAAGGACCAAGAACTCAGCAATGAGAATACTCCTCCAATATTTCCAAACACAAGCTATCAAAGCCTTCTTATTCTCTGTGACTTTTGTAGATCTTCCATAAATTTTCTGTTTACTCAAGGAGCTAAAGGGCTTTTTCTTTATTACTTAACATTATATGGATATCAGCATAGTACATAGGTTGTCTATCTATTATCCTTAACTCTTGATACCTAAAAAATCCCTTCTTTCTTCTATTATATACATATCAGTGATGAAAAATGTCACTTCTTGCAGGCAAGTCATCTTTGGTAATGTGCAATAGCCAATTTAAAGTCACTTTAGTCTTTCCTTTGCCCTTTAGATCACTCTCAATTTCATTTTCCCCAAAAAATCTTAGTATTTCTTGATTTGTAGTTATGTATAAAAACCAGAAGAATAATGGTTCTGAAAAGAAGAACTTTTGTTTCAGGGAATAGTCTGGGATTATTGGAAGTGTTTCAAAAATGCAATTTTACCCATGGTCTTCCGCCTCTTCAAAGAGAGCCACAGACAGAAAAGAAAAACAGTTGTGTATCATATCTCTCAAACCAGTCAACAAGAGTTTAATTTAGTTAATATCTGAAGTAGGAATTCTCATATTTCTACTATTTGATATGCTTTCAGAAATGCTAGCAATAATAATATGAATATGAAATCATAAAAACTGGAAAAGAGACAAAAAACATCATTATTTATAGAAGACATGATTGTTGGCTTAGTTGACCTTAGAAAATTAGCCCAGACATTAACTGATAATAGATTCAGTAAAATAACTTTCTGCAAATGATATGATAAAAACATGAAGTTTTCTACACGGAAATAAGAAAATGTAGGGAGAAATAATAGAATGAACAATCCCATTTAAAATAGCTACAAAATACATAAACTATCTGAAACCCAAAATAATGAGACACTCCCAAGTCACAAAAACAAATACAAAACACTTTTAAAATCAAGCATGAAAGGAGAATTCAAGATGGCAGAGAAAGAAAGACTATTCTGAGCTTTCCCCCAACCCTTCCAAATACCTTTAAATAATGGTTCTGAACAAATTCTAAAACATCAGCACACACAAAAAGTCAGAGTGTAACAACTTTGTTGTTCAAGACAACTTAAAAGAGGGGCAAAAGAGAAATTGAAAGAAGCCACCAATCACCTCCTAAAAGACATCCCCAAATGAAAATCCCCAATAATATTATAGCCAAATTCCAAAGTTCTTAAGTCAAGCAGAAAATATTGGAAGCAGTCAGAAAGAAACAATTCCAGTGTTATGGAACCACAAAATTTATCAGTTTCTAGATTAAAGGATAAGAGAAAAGGAGAATAGAATAAACAGAATAAGGAGAATAGGATGGAGGAAAATACACAAAATAATAGTAATTGTGTAAAAAAATGAAGCAAATTTCTCTGATAAAGGGGTCATTTCTTAAGCCTATAGAGAAATGAGTCAAATTTATAAATGAGTCATTACCTAATTGATAAATGATCAAAAGATATGAACAGTTTTCAGATAGAGTAATCAAAGCTATCTGTAGCTATATTGTTTTAATTCACTATTGATGAGATAAATGTAAATTAAAACAATATAGATTTGCTACCTCATACCTATTACAATTGACTAATGAGATAGATAAAGAAAATCACTTATGGTAAAGGGGATGTGAGACATTAGTGCAGTGTTGGTGGAGTTGTGAACTGATCCAACTATTCTGTAGAGCAATGATAGCCAAAGGGCTATAAAACCATGCATAGTATGGTTGGCTAGTAATATCTCTATTAGGCCTGTATCCCCAAAGAAGATTAAAAAAGAAAAGAAAAGAAAAAAAGGACCCATATGTACAAAAATGTTTATAGCAGCTCTTTTTGTGACAGCAATGAGTTTGAAACTGAGGGAATGCCTGTCAATTGGGAAATAGCTGAATAAATTTTGATATGTGACTGTAATGGAATACTATTGTGCTATAAGAAATGAGCACCAAATAGGAAATAACAAAGAAACTTATTTTACCTTGCAGGAAAATGGAAGGGGAATGGGATATAGGAAGTGGAAGAAGGTGATATTAGAAAAGGCATATTGGATGAGGGAGTGGTCAGCCACAAAACACTTTTGAGGAGGGACAGGGTAAAAGGAGAGAGAAAGAATAAATAAGGAGAAATGCAATTAGTAATAATAATTGCAAAAAGAAATTGATGCAAGTTTCTCTGATGGAATTTCTTGTTCTCTGGAAAATGATGAGCAGGACACTATCAGGAAAAAAAAAAAAAAGTACTGGAAAGTCTTCCATGAACAAAGTCATATATACTATATGCAAAGAAATGACAATGTTCTGGGATGACCAGCTGTGAATGACTTTGCTATTCTCAATACTATAATCATCCACACCTACTCTGAATGATTTATGATAAAAATCCTATCCATACCCAGAGAAGGAAATTGATCGAATCTATATTTAGATTGAAACATTCTCTGTCACTCTCTCTATCGCTCTCTTTTATTTTTAACTTAATTTTTCTTGAAGGTTTTTATTTTCATTAGAGTAGTAGATCTATGTTTTCTTCAACAACTTGAGTTTTATGGAAATGTTTTACATGGCTTCACTTGTGGTTTCTTAATTGTGGGTGAAGATAAGGGAGAACTCAAAAATCTTAAAAAAAGTTTAAAATATTTTAAAAGCAATTGGGGAAAATATGAAATAAATTCATAAATTAATTTTAAAAGGAAATAATGAACAGGATGCTCTCAGAAAAACTTGGAAAGACTTGTATGAGCTGTTATGAAGTAAAATGTACTGTGTACAAAGCAATAACAATATTGGAAGATGATCAACTGTGAATACCTTAGCTATTCTAAGTAATACAATGATCTAAGATAACTCTGAAGACTTATGGTGAAATCCTATCCGTATGCAGAGAAAGAACTGATTATTTCTGAATGAAGATTGACACATCCTTTTCTTTCAAATTTTATTTTTCTTGAGAGTTTTTTTTTTTTGGGGGGGGGGAAGGTCTATGGTTTCTTTTACAACATGACTATTATGGAAATGTTTCATAGGACTACAGCTATATAATCTATATGGAATTGCTTGCCTTCTTTCTCAATGAAAGGAACTAGGGAGGTAGGAAAGGAAAGAATATGGATCAAGATGAATATTAAAAATTGTTTTTGCATGTTACTGGAGAAAAATAAAATACCAAATAAATTTGATAAAATTAAATATATAAAAATGTGTAAATAAAATAATTTCTCAGCTATATACTGCTGCTGTTTATGTAATACTAATATATCACAAATAATTCAATAAAACAAATAATAGTTGGTTCTTTGTAGACTAATTCAGATACTAAATAGATTGTAATTACTACTGCTACTACTACCACTAATGCAAATTTTAACATATTATCTGTGTTAATTTACAGATTTACTGCTGTACCAGACTATCAAAATGATACTTCATAGAATCAGACAAATTATTAAAAATTCATTTGGAAAAATGAAAGTCTAGAGCATCAAAATAGATTTTTTTTAAAGACTGAAGGAAAAATATCCCTTCTAGACTAAATAACAAACAAAATCCATTTTGTTAAGCGATATCCATCAAAACTATTTAATTGTGGATTATAGAAGTAGGAAATTAAACAATAAAGTTCACATGAGAAATAATAAGAGTAGGGAAAGAATGATACCCTAGCATTCAATAAATTCAATTACATTATCTATTGAGAAAGAGCACTATTTGCCTAGAACTGTTAGGAAAAATGGAAACCAGTTTGATAACAAATAGGTTTAGACCACCAATCTGTATCATCCAAGTTCCAAATAAATAATTGAAATATAAGGTCATATCAGAAATATTTTAATGGAAAAGTGATAAAAGCATTTAAGAAAAACAAAGTTCTGGAGGAAATATTTAACCAAACAAAAATTGATATCACAAAAGATAAAAAAGTTAAGGCAAAAGTATTTATCAAGTGGTTACTATATGCCACATAATTTAGAGCATATGAAATTAAAAATCTCTTTCATGAACAGGATAACTAAGATAAGAAGTACATAGATCCACTTCCAAGTGGATAATTTGTCAATTGAATTTAACCAATGGCTCTCAAAAGTATTGGAAACTATAAATTGCTACATAAAATATTGTTCAAACTTGCTAATAATAAAATGAAAAGCAAAGCATTTCTGATGTTTCACTGGACATGCAGCCAATTTGCAAAAAATTATGTAGAAGAAAGTCATATGAATGGATACGTTGTTAAGTAAGCAAAATTAAAAAACCAATTACACAATGACAGCAATTAAAAATTAAAATGTAAATTGCAATACAGAAAGGTAAATAAATGAATGAAGAAATGGAATGATAGATGAAAGGGAGGGAGAGAACATTTATTAACAGCTTGCTACCTAAACTATGTACTATATTACTATATTTAGTGTTGTGCTGAGCACTGACAATGCAAATACAAGTAAAAAAGAAAATTCTTGCCCTTAGGGAGTTTACATTTAAAGTTGGAAGAAAACACATTAAAAGAGTATCAGAAATGGTCAAATTGTATATAAGGGAATCTTTATGCATGTGGAGGTGGAAAAGTCTGGTGTGAAACCAAGATAGTTTTCAACAAAGAAAAATTAAGTTGATTTTTTTTTTGTAATTTTAGTCATCAAGATGAGCCTTGAAGAGGGGCTGAAAAAAATAAACTTCCTTCCCTCATTGCATAGATTGTGCACTATGGACACAGAATATTTTATATACTACCTGATACAATTAATATTTCATTGACTTAATAAATGGTAGTTATCTTTTTTCTTTTAATTTGTAGTTTGCATCAGATTTCTGATAAACATGACACTGACATACAATACAAGAGGCCAGAAAGAGGAAACTATGAACAAAAATACAGATCCATCTACACAAAGTTAAAAATAGAGATTTTGGTGAGGATTGATTATACATTTAACATTCAAATCCTACTTTTCATGAGAGGAACTTAGAGGCAGAGTTGACAGCAGTCAATCAAACAATAATTATTATTCACATGAAAGTTTTATACCTATGAGATTTGGCAGAAAATACAGGAGATATTTACCCTATATGATCAATGTTGTTTGAACAAGTTATCACAAGCAAACCACATCCTGTTATTCAGATGGAAAGTTAGTACATCTTTTTGCCATAAGATGAAAGATACAGAGTTGGATGTGTCACAAAACATTCTGAAGTCTTACTTTTCATTTTGTAATTGAAGAAGTTAGGTCCATAATGCTGAAAAGATGTTTCCAAGGTTCCATAGGGAAGCATCAGAAGGATTATTTGATCCTGGGACCCTTAACTCCAAACCAGTTCTCCTCCTTCTGTATCACCTTTTTGACCCATTTATTCAATCAGTGAGTCACTCCCTCCAGTCAATAGTTGTTAGATATTTAGCCTATGTGGATCATGTAATAGGCATCGTGGGAGCATCTTAAAAATAATATATCAAAGACTTTGGTATTGTGTGGCATGATCTAATTTAAGAGAAGAAAGAGTTTAGACTATTCATAAGGAATGTCTGACACACATTAAGTACAAATTGGGTTAGCATTCCCTGGGGACCCTTTTTTTTTTCTTCTCTGCAAACTCTCCTTTGGTCAGCTAATCAGCTCCCATGGATTTGATTAGAATCTCTATGAGTATGATTCCAAATATAACAAACTACCAGGGTTTCTTATGAGCATCAAATAAGAATGATTAAAAAAAGTTTTAGCACAATGTTTAGCACATAATAGGCATTCTTCTTTTATATTTTTCACAAACCATTCCCTTATCCATAGACCTGAGAATTTCACTTATTTATGATATGATCATTTATATGTCATATATCCATTTAAGTTTATATTACCATGCATCATAAAACATTATTTAATCCTAATTTGTGTAGACAGTGATTTACTTTTCCCAGATATTTTAATCAGAGGGTGAGTATTTAGTATGTGATGAGTCCTTTGAATTTTACAAAAATACTAAATTACTTGGTTTATTTGTTTTGGTATGATATATACATACTATGTTCATTGATCACCTCCATTTAAATAAAAAAGTTTTAATGATTATATTGTTATAGTATGGTTTGATGTTTCATTTTATCAGGCATGCTATTATCACTTTTGTCAGCATTTCTCTTCCAATCCTTTACCATTTCTTCTTTCTATATTAATAATTTGCATTATTATTTTTCTTCTAATGTTACAAAATAATCCTTCGTACATTGATTGGTCTGACAGTATTAATAAATTACTTTAGTTCTATCTTTCTTATATTGGTCCAATGTACACGCACACAATTAATATTTCACCCATTGTTTATGTTGTCCTTATTTTAATACAATATTTTGTAGTTTTATTCATACAATTCCTGACTGTATCATGGTGGATAATCCCCCTAATATTTTGAACATTCTGTATTTGTTTTTTTTTTTTTTTAGTTTCATATCTTTCCTTCTGATTTTATTGGTAATAGATAGATAGATAGATATTCTATAGATAGATAGATATTCTGTTGATTTATATAGAATTATTTTGTACTACAACTTTGCTGATGTTATTTTTTCAATTAATTTTTATTTGACTCTTTGGGGTTCTCTTAACTTCACCATCATGTCATTTGCAAAAAAGCTAAACTTTTGTTTCTTTCTGTTTATACTTAATCCCTCTTTTTTTTTCTTGTTTTATCACTGTTTACTGTTTCCTTTACAATATCAAATAATAGTGACAAGAAAGGACACTAAGTTTATCCTTAATCTCATGGGAAAGATTTTGAGTTTATTCCAATTATTTGTGATTCTCTATCTCTAGTTTTAGATATAAACTTTTGACTGTGTTTATTAAATGTTGATTTTTCTCCTGTATTTTACTACATTTAACAGAAATCCATGTTGCATTTTGTCAAAAATTTTTTTTATGGAACCTACTGATAAAATCATGTTTTTACTGTACTTTTTATTAAAATGATAAATTATGTTGTTAAGCCTCAATTGGTGAAAGCCAATTACTATTGAGGCAAAAGCCATTCTAAGAGAATGAGGGATTGATAGTTATTTTGAGACACAGTGCCTAACAAATAACCTTGCATGTGTCTGGGAACTTACTCAAACTGAGCAGCACATGGCCATGTGAGATTCCTATTTAGTTGAAAACCATAACAAAGATATGGTGTAGCTGCAATCTATAGCAAGACATCACAAGGACACGGTGATCAGAATAGAATCTTTTTGTGTCTACCACAGTTATTTATATTAAATTATTTTCTTTATACGTTTATTGACAGCCTATTCAATGTCGCTCCTTAGACTGGGTTGTTTTAATTCACTGTAGAATAAGAAATAGTAATATTGTTATTTGTAATTTGATATTTTGTAATTTCATCCATTAAAACTAAATTGCAATGCCCAAAGAACTATCAAACTGTGTACATACACCCTTTGATCCAGGCGTGTTTTTATTGGGAATGTGTCTCAAAGAGATCATAAAAAAGGGAAAAGAGCCCACATGTACAAAAATGTTTGCAGCAGCCCTTTTTTAGTGCCAAGGATCTGGAAACTGAATAGATGTCCCATCAGTTGGAAAATGGCCGAAGAATTTATGGCATATGTATGTTATGAAATGTTTTTTTATAAGAAATGATCAACAGAATAATTTCAGAAATACCTGGAGAGACTTGCACAAAATGATGCTAAAAGAAGTGGGTATAATCAAGAGAATATCATACATAATAGCAACAAGATTATCTGATGACCAATTCTGATGGACTTGGCTCTTTTAAACAATGAAGTGATTCAGGCCAATTCCAATGGACTCATGAGGGAGAAAGCCATCTCCTTCCAGAAAGAAGACTGTGGGGACTGAGTGTGGATCACAAATATTTGCACCTTTTTATTGTTATTTTCTTGCTTTTATCTTCTTTCTCAGTATTTTTTTTTCTTTTTTGATTTGATTTTTCTTTTGCAGCATAATAAATGTGGAAATATGTATAGAAGAATTTCACATGTTTAACATAATTGAATTGCTTGCTTTCTAGAGAAGGGTGAAACATATGATTTTGCAAGATTGAATGTTAAAAACTATCTTTGCATGTATTATGAGAATAAAAAGCTATTATTTAAAAAACAAGTGTAGTAATAGTCAAATGCAACACATTTTCTCAATGACTGAATATTAACATATATGCATATAGATGCTAAATATAATTTATATAATATAGAATTATTTGTGTGTATCTATGAATATAGTTTAAATTTATATGTACTTTTGTTGTTCATATGTTACCTTCTGCACCCTTAATTTGTTATCTTTTTCATCATTGGTCCTCCAGAAGAGAAGCATCAAATTCAACATTCCCTGAAAAATTCCTAAGGGCATCCTGAACTGAAATTAAACATAATTGTGAGATGTTAAACAAAATAAATAAAAATACAGTAAGACATATTAAAATTTAAAAAGTTGTAAGTTTCATTCATTATAGAATTGGGTGAAGTATTTTCTAATAGTATCATTTTTATCTTTATGATTAATAATATTTTCTTCATTTTTATTATTGGTAATTTGGTTTTTCTCATGCTTAAATATAATTTCTATTGTTTCTTTAAATAGTTTTCAACTTGCTTTGTTGTTGCTTTCAATTTTGTCAGTCTCTTCTGGAATTATCAAGATTTCTTTTTTTGATGATGAATTTTTAACAATCTAATTAACTTGTTTTAATTTGCATACCCAATTTGTCGAACTATTCTTTGTTCTTGAACTGATCAAATTTCTAGGGATATATTCTTCTGATGATTACGTGGACTGCTTCTTAGAAATGTTAATATATTGTCTCATTGTTGGTGGTATCTTTAGTGAACTTATATATCATTTCTTTCATTTGTTCTTTAACCCATCAATTCTTTAGGACTAATTTTTTAAGTTTCCAATTAGGTTTAATATTTCCTTCAATGACTTTAACTAAATATACGTTATTGTCTTGTGCTCAGGAAAGGACATATTTAATAAGTATTTATTTGTTAGAGTTAATACTCTCATACAATTTCAATAATTTAAAGACACTGTGGGCAGATGAGAAATATTTATAGTTCTTTCTGTTTCTAGTAAAATGAATAGACAGCTATCATTTCAAATTTATATAAAATTCTAATCAAATCCTTTGCTTATTTTTGTTTATTTAATGTTGGGATTAGAATTGTCTAGTCTTAAAAGGAAGACATTGAGCATCTATCCCAAACACATTATTAAAGTTTTATTTTCTGCATGTCCTTGTTACTTATTTAGCTTTTTATTTAAATATTTAGATGTTATGCTATTCAAAAATATATCTTAATTATTGAAATTGATATTCCTGTGGTATGGTTGAGTTTCACATAATAGATTAGAAATGAGTCATCACTGAATAATAAAATACTAAAAAATATAGAAAAACATTGACAGAGCATCAGAAAAGGAGAAATAAATGGAAAAAAGCACAAGATTAAGAAGTAAACAGTAGATGATATAGGAGATGATGAAAAAAGCAGCTTATGGAATATAGAATACAAAAGTTGAAAGAAGGTAAGTCTTTGTTACTCTGATAACAACTATTCTTATTTGATGATAATTATCACTTTGCTGAGACCTTATTGGCTCATTGATATATAAGTAAATTCTACTAAGTGCAGATCTCTCTGGGTTTAATATCATTTACAGATTAACTGTGAGGAAATCAGTTTTAGGAGATCTAGTGTTACTCTCTATTGCCCTCTGTGGTTTGACAGGGAGAGACAGAATGTAAAAACTGTACTGTATTTGCTGAAAATTAGCTGGAAAAATGAGAATCCCCTGTTATTTGCAAAGTTGATTGGGAAACAGCTGAAAGACCCTAGCACTAAAGTTTTAGAAGGAGAAACAAAAATATACATGGAACTCTTAGAAGTTTTCTGACTTACAAAAACTGCTTGTCAATGAAAGAGGTTTTTTCCCTCTGAGGCAATCGAGGTGAAGTGACTTGCCTGGAGTTACACAGCTAGGAATTGTTAAGTCTGAGGACAGATTTGAACTCAGATCCTCCTGACTTCCGAGCTAGTGCTCTATCCACTGCACCACCTAGCTGCCCTGAGAATATTTTTTTTCAGTACTCACCAAAGGTTTTTGTGTCCTAAAAATTTTTGCTTTTTAACAGCCTCAGAGTAGCAAAGTACAGCAGGAGAGTTATGAATATCAACAGGGCCACAGATAATAAAGAGGCAGTTTTGCCCAAAACTGACATATTTTGCAAATTGTTCTCTAAAGAGACCCATGATATAAAGACATATTATTCATAATTGTGAGTTTCCTTGTGTACATGGGTTATTAATGTATATCTGTTCTGTCTGTAATTCTCTCCCCCAAAGCATCAACATTATTGATGAACTTTTACATAAAAAGCTTTTTTTTTTTTTTAACCTCCTATTATGGGTATTATTGCTTTATCTTGTTTAGTGTTTTATTTTTAAGTCAATAGTATCATGGCAACCAATTTTGTATAAATGGAAAACCACCAATGGGGGATCGAGAGATAGACTGGTGTGTAGTAAAAGTATAACTACCTTGTTTCTTTTCTTCAGACAAACATCCACATTTCAAATTTACCTTTAACACTCCAAGAGTGAGGTTGTGTTTTAGCAGCATGGTCACAAAAATGATCAACAACCATTCTAGGGAAAACAACATGATAGTTTAAAGACAAGTCAGCATAAGTGAGTAAAATCAAGTAGAGGGATTCATTTGGCACACTGTAGGCCATGTTCTCAGACTACATTCCCCATGTGAGTAAGTTTATGTCTACATAAGGATTCATTTCCTGTTAATAAGAAGTCACATAGTCACAAAACACTTCATATTAAAGGGAAATGATTCCAGTTGAGTGTCATAAACCATCTAAATAGGCAATTTTTTCTCATTAGTGTCATATATAGAGGCTACTTAGTTTAATATATCATTGGGATACACATTTAATAGTTTTAGAAGCAACTGGAATTAGTATAAAGATATTCCTGATTTTAATTGTACTATATTTGGTTAAATAATGTAGTACATGTCATCATCGGATCTTGCCTAGATTCATATATGTTTTTTAAAATGGACTTTATGTCTCCACTTTTTTACCCATACAGTAATTCTTCAGATTACTGCCTCACTGACCTACCTAACACAGCATTCTGGATATATCAATACTTTGTTTAAAATACATATTTGATTCCCTGTTGTTTATTAACAATAATAAAAATTCCTTTCTCTGACACTTAAGCTGTCCACAGTCAGACACTAAACTATCTTTTTAGTTTTCTCATATTGATTAACTTTCCAATAGACTATGCTCTATCTAAACTAAAATTCTATTACTTCCTTTAAGTCACAGTTCAAGTTCTACCTGCTCCATGAAACCATAAAGCTATCACTAATTCAAGCCTCTCCCTCAGTTAGGAGTGATCTTTTCTGCCTGAAATTTCTCATATTTCTGTGTATTTCTTTGAATATCTAACGTTTTTACATTGCACCATTGTTATTTCTTGTTGTTGTTTTTTTTTAGTTCTAAACCTTTTTTAGCTTTTTATTTTCAAAATGTATGCAAAGATAGTTTTCAACATTGACTTTTGCAAAACCCCAAGCTCCAAATTTTTCTCTCCCTCCCTTTCCTCAACCCCTTGCCCTAAACAACAAACAATCCAATATATGTTAAACATGTACAATTCTTCTATACACACCTCCATAATTATCATACTGCAGAAGAAAAATCAGATGAAAAAGGGGAAAGATGAGAACGAAAACAAAAAACAAGTAAACAGCAACAAAAAAGGTGAAAGCATGGCATTGTGATCCACATTCAATCTCCACAGTCTTTTCTCTGAATGTATGTGGCTCTTTCCATCATAAGTACCATTGTTATTGCTTTAGCTATTTAAACTTCACTGAGAGTTGATTGCTGTGTTACAGATTTTGGATCGCATGGTATACCCCATTATCAAGCAGAGTGTCTTATATGTTGAAAGCACTTAGTATAGGTTTCTCAAATTGAATTGGATTGGATGAAATTGAATTGAATTGCATGGTTTGACAAAAAACTGCTGGGAAAATTGGAAATTAGTATGGCAGAAACTAGGTATTGATCCACACTTAACACCATATACCAAGATAAGTTCAAAATGGGTTCATGATCTAGGCATAAAGAATGAGATTATAAATAAATTAGAAGAACATGTGATAGTTTACCTCTCAGATCTGTGAAGGAGTAAGGAATTTGTGATCAAAGAAGAACTAGAGTTCATTATTGATCACAAAATAGAAAATTTTGATTATATCAAATAAAAAAGTTTTTGTACAAACAAAACTAATGCAGACAAGATTAGAAGAAGAACTAATGCAGACAAGATTAAAATGGAAGTAATAAACTGAGAAAACATTTTTACAGTCAAAGGTTCTGATAAAGGCCTCATTTCCAAAATATAGAGAGAATTGACTCTAATTTGTAAGAAATCAAGCCAATCTCCAATTGATAAATGGTCACATGTAATTTTCTCTCTAAAATTCTGTTGGGTTTTCTTGGGGTCTCTGGGATCTTGGGAGCAGTCCACAAGTGCAGCCAGGTGTTAAAGTCCAAATCCTTTATTGTCTTCTTCAAAGTCTTATCTCCTTCACTTGGGGCTGGTTCATTTTCTGGGGCCATCCGGAGTCTTGGTTTCAGTGGAGAAGCAAAGGAGGAGAACCTGTCACCAAAGTAGTATGAGATGGGATGAATTTGTCTGAGTCCAGGGCTTGTGCTCCAGTCTTCAGTCTTTAGCCTTCTTTCCATTTGTCTCTGAATCTCTGAGTCTCCCTGGCTGAGGCTTGTAGCTTATAAGCTCCACACTGAGTATACACCAATCATTATATCACTAAAAAAGTATTATTTGTTGTAGGATCAAATCAGTGCTAAATTAAATTTAACCATTGTCTCCTCAATTCCACTTAGTACCTTGTTTCAAGTTCTGGCTCATAACATCTCCTTAGGATTAAATCAATCATACTGAGCCATGCTAAATTGGATAACTATTGTCTCTCTCAATTCCACTGACTTAGTACCTTGTAAGAATCCTTTGTTTCAAGTTCAGAGATCTGGCTCATAACAAGTCACAAAATATGAACAGACAATTTTCAGATGAAGAAATGAGAACTATTTCTAGCCATATGAAAAAATACTCCAAATCATTATTAATCAGAGAAATGCAAATTAAGACAACTCTGAGATACCACTACACACCTCTCAGATTGGCTAAGATGACAGGGAAAGATAATGTGGAATGTTGGAGGGGATGTGGGAAAACTGGGACACTGATACATTGTTGGTAGAATTGTGGATGCATCCAACCATTCTGGAAAGCAATTTGGAACTATTCTCAAAAAGTTATCAAACTGTACATACCCTTTAATATAACATTGTTACTACTGGGCTTATTATCCCAAAGAAATCTTAAAGAAGGGAAAGGAACCTGTATGCACAAAAATGTTTGTGGCAGCCCTTTTTGTAGTGGCTAGAAAAATGGAAATTGAATGGATGCCCATCAATTGGAGAATGGCTGAATAAGTTGTGGCATATGAATGTCATGGAATATTATTATTCTGTAAGAAATGACCAACAGGATGCTTTCAGAAAGTCTGGAGAGACTTACATGAATTGATGCTGAGTGAAATGAGCAAAACCAGGAGATCATTATACACGTTAACAACAATACAATATGATGATCAATTCTAATGGACGTAGCTCTCTTCAACAATAAGATGAACCAAAGCAGTTCCATTTGTTCGATAATGAAAAGAATAAGCTACACTCAGTGAAAGATCTATGGGAAATGCGTGTGAAACACAACATAACATTTCTACTCCTTCTGTTTTTGTCCACTTGCATTTTTGATTTCCTTCTCAGGTTATTTTTGCCTTATTTCTAAATCCGATTTTTCTTATGCAGCAAAATAACTATGGATATGTATACATATATTTTATTTAACATATACTTTAACATATTTAACATGTATTGGTCTATCTGCCATTTAAGGGAGGGGATGTGGGGAAGGAGGAGTTTTTGCAAGGGTCAGTGCTGAAAAAGTACCCATGTATATATCTTGTAAATAAAAAGTTATAATAAAAAAGAGCAAATTAAGAAATAAATAAAGGCCTTAGGGTGAATTGCATTTTAATTATTTTAAGAGAAGGAACATAAGGGATGGGAAGAAAGAAGAAAGAAGTAGAAGCTATTGTGTTATAACTAAAGTACAATTGACTGATACATATGTGAAAGAACATTAACATGTATACTTAATTTTCACTTGAACTACTTTAAATAAAAGAAGAAATATCTTTTCTCTAAAAAAAAAAAGAAAGAAAGAAAAAAGAAATTGAATTCAATTGACTTGATTTTAACTAAATTTGATCAATTACATTAACATTCCTATATAAAGCAAAAATCAATCTCAAGGGCTATTCTACTTAATCAATTCAGAACTCAATATTCAAAATACATCTATGATTTCACTGATCTAGCTATTCCTTCCAACACTACTACAGGCAAAGCATTTATTCCTGCATGTGACATGAAACTCATTTCTAGGTCCTCTCATGAACCCATCATCTGATTTCCTTAAGTGTTCTAGGTACTTTCCTTACTCTCTCTGGACATTGTAAACATATAAATAGAATACACCAAAAGTAAATTGATTATGCCCATTTTTTTATTCCCATCATTTTAAGAATCTATTTTCTTTTTTATTCATACCATTCTCTGATGGCATGTTTTGTTTAAATCTTTTTTGGTAATTCTGTGTTTATGATACATTGTAGTTTCTTATAGCATAATCCAATTTGTGGCATGCAACAAAATTGCACCAACTTTGAATAACCTACATAAGTAAAAATATACTATGTCACATACACTTTTTTTAAAAAGCTCAGAATATCAATCCTCAATCATATCATTTTGAAAATAGTTATGTTTTTGTATTCCTGTTATTCAGAATTGCTATTTTGTAGCTAAACTGACATATAATCTATGTAAAAGGGAAGTAGAAAGAAAAGACTTAAAATATGTCAATATAAGATGGAAAAAAATAATTTTTTCTCTCCTGGCTCATCAGAGATAAATGAAAACAATAGTATTTTTAAAAGATATATTCTTTTCATTCTATTAGCATCAGGAAATGGGAGTACATGTATAAACAGAAGAATACAATATCATCATTTAATGTGAGATTGATTTGACCTTTATTTTGAGTCAATTGATTTGGTTAGAGCAGGAAGATTAAGATGGAATTTTCAATAGTTTTACTGCCTTGGCTAATAAAGATTGCTATAATGCCAAGCATCAGAATTATTTAACACACATATATGACTTTTAAAAAGGAAGTAGATTATAGAAATACATGCATGTTGTTGAAAATTATAAATTTACAAGCTATTGTTTTTCTAATTCCAAATTTGTTAAGCCCTCAAGCCCTTGCATTGCTTTTGCCCTTGATACTTTGTACTATTGTTCTCTAAAATATAATATTCTCTGGGAGCAGATTTCTTGGGGGGCTTCTGGGAGCAGCCTTAGTTTCAGTTCAAAGTAATAATCACTCAAATGCAGCCAGGAGTTAAAGTCCAGATCCTTTATTGTTTCCTTCAAAATAACCCAGTTAGCTTTCTTAGAGGCCTCTCTCTCTCCTTGGTTCCGATAGTTCTTGCTGCTTGTCCTTTGCTTCTGCCAGCTTCACCCTCCAGTCAGCACAAAGGTGGAATATGGAATGAATCTGTCTCTGCCTCCGAGAGTGGGCTTGTCCTCTCTGACTTGTGAATCTCCTAGACTGAAACCTGGTTGAGGCTCCTAGCTTATATATGCTCTCTTAGTTGTGAATCTTGTAGAACTCTAATAAGTACTAAGTACATTAGTGAGCTAGAGAACTGTTAAGCACCCTGATAAACAACTATTGTCTCTATCAATTCCACTGACTTATCACCTTGTAAGAATTCTGACAATAACAGTACTATAAAAATGACAAAATATATAAAAAATTCTTTTGTGGTAATGTTGCATTAGAGATCAGTAAACAGTCAAAAAATGTGTAAGTCTTTACATATATAACTGTTTATTGATGAAAAAAATAACTCTAAGTACAACCCAGTCCCACAAATTAAGGTAACATGAAACTACAGAATCTCCAATAGAATAAAATGCAAACTGAAGGAATAAGGACACTGAAAATGAAAAAAAGAACCATCATTATCAAACACTCAAAACATAATCCTTTAATTCTAAGCTTTTAAAAGGCTATCACTGAATAATGGGAGAAGGTATATAAATATCAGGGTTCCTCTTTATTATTTGTAAAGATATATATTCTTCAGTTTACTTTGTGATTCCCTGGAATATTTGAAATAGACACATAAAATATCAAAAACATGGGGCTATGGAGAAAATGTTTCTAATTTCCCTGTTATATCTTTTGTAGTTGAGCATATAGGAAAAGATCTGGAAGATTTAAATCAATTTGATGAGTTTCCTCAATACACTTAAGATTATAGAGCTTATCCTAAAGGGTTATCTCCCACAAACTTATTATGAACATTAGAGCTTTACAGAGAAACACTAGAAACTACTCTAGTTGCTCCCCAATGACTGGGGCTTTTTCTTGATGATTAGTTGATTGAATTTAGGATATTTACAAATGTGTCCATTCAAATTTCTCTCCCAGATACAGGTATAAGATACATGTGCATATTAGTAAGACATGATGAGAAGTCTAATTCCTTGATGCTTTCTTTTATTTTTCGATTTCCTTTTGTGAGCACAGATCAAACCCTAGAAATCCTGAAAAGGGATGTTTTTATCCTTGGGACATAACCAATG
The DNA here is from genome assembly GCF_016432865.1 of Antechinus flavipes. Classification (NCBI taxonomy): domain Eukaryota; kingdom Metazoa; phylum Chordata; class Mammalia; order Dasyuromorphia; family Dasyuridae; genus Antechinus; species Antechinus flavipes. Next base: position 436,399,207 of record NC_067398.1, read on the forward strand.
CAGTAATTTTAAACTGAGAATTCCTCACTAAAAGAATTTCTAATTTAAAGATTGTAATTCTGATCTTCCAGAGAAATAAACCTTTTTAATAGAGTGTTTTTAGAGAATATTCTTCATAAAAGATTGCCTTACAACTAAAAGATTTAAGTCTTCCTACTAGTGTTCAGAGAACATGGGCCTCCCCAAACCTTGATAACATTGATATGAGTTGCACAGGTATTACACTTCCATGGTGAATAAAAAGTATCTGTTTAGTAGTCCTATAACTTAATAAGTGAGACAGATACCATAATCTAATGGTATTTTTATGTGTTTTATGATTTTTTTTCTCCTAAAAACCCATGAGTCTTTTCAGTTATTCATTTTCTGAAGAAGGTGAAATAAATTTGTATAATATCTGATATCTATATTTTATTATCATTGTCTTTGCTATATTAATTTTGGGAGAGTTCATTGCTTGTTTTGAGAGAAACTTGGACTAAAGCATATTTCCACAGAATTTTACTCCATGTTTGAGACAGTTAACCAAATCAAGATGCTGACCCACTTTTGAATTTGTTTCAAATATTAGTCCTAGATATGTATGGGCCCACATTCTGTGGATGAAAATTGATTCCAGGGTGCAATAAATATGGTACTACACCCTTGTCTATCTTCCTCCTCTTTCTTGTAGAATACAGTGCCCATAACTTCAAAAGCCCTTGTTAAAAATTGACATTTGGCTAGCTCTTCAGTTTCTAACAGAGGTTGATACTTACTATCACACTGAACAAAAAGAAGGTAAAGATAGAACAATGTAATTGATCAATTATGTATATAGAAAGAGGCAATGGTGGCAAATCTTAAGATTTTGCCCCACATTAAAATAATTATTGTTATTGAACATTGAATAATAGGTTGAGCAATTCAGAATCATTAATCAGCTCCTCCTCTCACAGGCTCCTTGAGGGAATTTTTAGTTGTTTACATGTTGAAAATTATCTATGCATGTGTTTAAAAAAAATATAATCTTTAATTAAAAACATAAAAAATAAAAATCTAATGCAAATTTAAACAAGAGAAACATAAAACATTGTTAATCCTTAATTTTAACAGATTGCTTTTTAATATGTGTGAAATAATATTGAATATTTTCAATCCAAGAAGCTAATCAAGGTCATCAGATATCACCTGTATCCCATTTTTTCCTGGTAGCAATTCCTAAAAATGTAACATCAGTCTAATGAAAATGTAATTATGATTGTTTTTGGAATAACAATTGATTTTCCTGCAAAAGCCATGAATTATAAGTGCATAACTCACATATATGACTTTTGAATGTTTTGAATTACTCATGCATTTTATAGTCTCCCTTTCTACATAATTCAATATAATTTAATTATGTAATATGACCATTTTTGACAAGTAACTCAATGATATATTCTAACATTTAAATATCAAATGGACTTAGTAGAATATAAACTGGGATCTGTAATTACATTCAAGGAAAACAATTTTCTATAGTGTTGTTTTTTCAGTCTTGAATGCAAACTTAGTCATAAGTTCTGAACAAAAGATTCAGGAATTACAATATTAATTTGATAACATAAATAAGAGTATTGTCATATCTTCAGATAATACATGGGTTTTAATAAAGGGGGGACTGGTGAACAGAAAAAAAAATACATGTACATTTATGGAAAGTCTGTAGAACTTCTTGACTCCTGAGATGTGTTTCATTTCATTTTGGAAGGAACTCAGTTCTATAGATGACATTGTTGTTAATTAGAAAGCAATTGGTACTTCAGTGACAACTGATATTTTATTTCATGGGAGTGTGAGAAAATAAACCCAGCATGTTTATTCTACTAAACTTAAGGACTAACGAGTAAACAATTTGTGATTATTTATGTTGATAATTGGGAATTCAAATATTCCTTTTTTTAAGTGGCAATGACTCTTCATAGCAATACATTTTTTTCTGTTCAATTTCAGGGGTATTCCTTTCTGTTTCTTGCACAAGACTATGCCCAAGGTTAAGTAGTTTCACTATCTATCTCCAGTGCTTGGAATTTGCAACCTCTTCTATCCCCATGCTTCTTGAATCTTTTAATCTCCATTAAAGCCATATATTCTGCACAAAGTCTTTTCAAGGTTTTTTTGTTTGTTTGTTTTGTTTTGTTTTAATCTTTGTATCTTTCCATTAAGTTTATCTCTAATTAAAATAGTAGGAAAAATTCAGAAAGTTGTCTGAGATCTCCCAGTTTCCCTCAGAAACAAGATTAAATCAAGCTTCTAAATGTATTTTGGTGCAACAGAAGCCATAAAAAGACAGAGTAGAAACAATTTTTCAGCTTAAGATAACTTATGAATACTTTAAGAAACTTCTATTATACTTGGGTAAAAGGAAATCATATCCCAGAATTGTAAAGTCCAGACTAGCTCTCTGGAAGACCTCAGGATCAGCCCAAGTCCTTAGAGTTAATGGAGAAGTGAAGGAACCTAGAAGAACAAGTGACTGGTTAAAGATGGAGTTTGGAATAGGGCATCTTCTCTTATGTCTGTACCTGAGCGCTGTGACACAGAGAACTCTGTGTCCCTCACTCAGCCCTTAAATGCTTCAGTAATATTGTACACCATACTGAGCATGTGCAACCATTACATCACCATACTAAGTACTAAGTATATATTTAACTATAAGTACCTTGCTAACCTAGATTTAAGTAAGCCTTTTCAGAGTTCAGTCCCCTACATCTCAGACTTTCTTTTGTTTTAGAATACAAGTGATCACACCCTCACTGATTTCTCTGGAAGGGAGGTTTTCTGGTTGGAAAACACCAAAGTGAAATGGAGAGTCAAACTGATATTGTTAGCTGGTTTCCTCTGGGCTGAAATTGAAACAGGTATACATAAATCGATCAGCATGGAAGGTATTACACAAGCACATAGTAATATAACTCAGATTAATAGTGTTGTAACAAAAAATATGAATCAACATAATGATATAACAAACAATATGAATATATATGTCCATAAGTCCTTGAAGGAGGGTATATAAATAACAATCACACGTACACCTCCTTCAGCAGCCAAGAGATAGTCCAAAAGTAATCTATTTTCCATTACTTCATATATCAGAGAATCCAATGATTCCTGCAGATTTTGAAATCCTACAACAGTATCATCATGTCTCAGGGAATCCAATGGTTCCTGCTGGTTTTAAAATCCTGCAATAGTCTTATCAACAATTTTTGATGTCATGAGTCAATTCCATAATTGTCATGCTCTTTCAGTGGTGTGCACAGTCAGCAACGGAATCATCTGATATTTCTTATGTTTTCTCCTTCCTATCCAGGGTTTTCTCAATCTCTTTGTGATGGACAAAGTGAATATGGCTCATTGGCACCCATCTGATTCCTTCTGCATCTGTAGAGATAAAAGCAAACCTTCTTCCCATGTAGTTAGCCTATCTTGTCTCTTCCATTCACCACTTTCTGGATCTCTCCATATCACCTGGCAATTATCTAAAGATAGTGGAGCTACTCTCACTGGATACTGCCCTTCTGACAGGTTCCAAAACCTGTCTGCCGAAGCCAGTACATCTTTATCAAAAATAAAAAAATTAATAATATAGAGAGCGAAATTTAGAAGTTCTCTAGGGTTTCCTGTGGCTCCCCCTTCTTGTTGTTTTTGGAGGAGTGTCTTGATGTCTCTGTTTCTCCTCTCTGCTATTGCCTGTCCTTGAGGATTAAAAGTGGTGGGTAAAATCAGATACTATGCATAAAAGTGTGCAAAATGTTTAGAAGTATATGCAGGTCCATTATTTGTTTTTATTGCTTGTGGTACACCCATGATTGCTAAAGCTTGTATAAGGAATTTAGTGACCACTCAGGCTGTCTCTTTGCTTCTGCTATTGCAAAAGTGAATCCTGAAAAGGTGTCTACCACAACATGGATAAAAGACAGACAACCAAAAGATTTATAATGGGTCACACCCATTTGCCAAATTTCATTGAGTCTGAAATCATAAGGTTTCTATGCTCCCTCAAGAAACATGGATAGGAAGGCAAGCTGTACAGGCTTTTACTATGCTCCTAGCTTCCTCTTTTGTTATCCCAAATTGCAAATGTAAAGCTTGAGTAGCCTGATGATATTTTAGAATGAGATTTGAGCTTTACATTTACAATTTGGAATAAGAATATGTTTAGAAGGCTATCTGCCTTTGAATTTCCATCAAAAATAGGACCTGGAAGTCCACTATGAGAGTGAACATGCAAGATATAAAACTTAACTGGATGCTTTTTAACTTGCTCTTGAAGTTCCTTACAGAGCTGATATATGTTAGAGGCTACAAATTTTATTTGGTATGTGGCAATTCTTTGTACCACATCTACTGAAAAGGCTAAATCAGATATTATATTTACATCTAGTGGATAACAAGTAAGGGCTAGAATGATTGCACACAATTCATTCTGCTGAGTGGATTGAAAAGGACTTCTGACTACTTTCTTTATAGTTTCGCTATGAGAGCATACAGCACAAATGTTATATTTAGATGCATCTGTAAAGATAGATTGTCCTTCAAGAGAAATCTTAGAAACATTTTCTTGAAAAATCCATCGCTAATTATGTAATAGCCAGGATATCCTTAATGGAGATCCATGTGTAAAATTTGGAGTTGTGGCTAATAAAATTTGCCACCCTGGGATAGTTTCACAGCTTACATTAATTTGTGCATTGGAATAAAAGGTGTAACATTGGCTGCCATCATGCCCCAAATATTTTTTGCCTGTGGCCCTGTAGCTGGGCCCTGCTTCCTGTTTCCTTGAGTCAATCTACATTCTGATGCCTACTAGGACCCTGGAGCTGGGCCCCACTCACTGATTTCCTGAGTCAATCTACATTCTGATGCCCAATGGGAATCTCTGTTGCATTCAGGACATAGGGTTTAGGTCTTGTTCTCCCACCCAACATTGAGCTTTCAGATACACTACTTTCCCACACTGAAAACATTGACAAATCTCTCTGGAAGTCCCTTGCCAAAAAGGACCCTGTCTTCCCATGTTCAGATCTTGAGAAGACTGAATCATAGCCTGGGTATAAAAAGGTATTTGTGCCTACTGTGGTACAGTATCTTATGATCTCATCTAAAGGATCATCCTTGTATAGTCCTAGTATAATTCTTCTACAAACCTCATTAGCATTTCTTTAGCAAATTGTCTTATCATAATTTCTGTTGCTACATTTTCACCAATAATTCACATGATTGCTGTCTGCAGACATCCCATAAAATCAGCAATTTCATTTGGACTTTGTACTATTTCTGTGAAGGCTTCCCCTCTATTTTGTCTTCCTGGGAAGGTGCCCCATACTTTGGTAGCAGCAGAAGCAATTTGTTCATATGCTGTCAAAGGGTAATTAATCTGCGCTAAAGTGTCTACATAATGACCTACACCTGTTAGTTTGTCAGAGGTGATTGGTATCAATTTCAAGTTGTCTGTTTTGTTGGGCTTGTATTCTACAGAGTTCACTATACTCAGAAAGCCACAACATGTTTTGTCCAGGTTCTAAACATGTCCTTCCTATAGATTTCCAATCATTGGGGGTTAAAATTTCAAAAGCCAAATTCTCTAATACCATGTTAATATACGATAATGTAGACACATAAAGAATGCAAGTCTTTTTCAGATCTTTGATAATTTCCAAATTAAATCAAGTGTTTTTTTTTCTTTTTTCTTAACCTGAAGAGTCAAACTCTTCAATCACAAGGTATGCTTCTATTTTTAAATCAGATGTATCTTATCCTTTCTCTTTAGCTTTAATTAGTGCCCTTTGTAATTGTGAAGTGAGAAGCACCACACCTCTTAAGTTGACATCAGTGCTGTTCTTGTTCAATTCTCCATGTTTTTCAGCTGCTTTGTTAAGTGAGTTATAGGAAGAAACAGGCAACAAAAGTATACTAGTAGGATATCTCAACCTTCCTCTCTCAAAATTAGTTAATTTAACCACAAAATGAATAAGGAAAAAATCAATGAGGCGAATAGAATTTTAGAAAATTTATATATGATATACCTCTGGAGAAAACTGAATATTGAGAGAAACAAATTAACCTTTTTCACAATGGTATAAGGCACCTACAAAAAGCTGACCATGATGTGACTCTCTTCAACAATGAGATGATTCAGAACAGTTTCAATGACCTTGTGATGAAGAAAGCCATCAACACCCAGAGAGAGCACTATAGAAACTGAGGTAGGTTTACAATATAGCATTTTCACCTTTTTGTTGTTGTTTACTTGCATTTTATTTTCTTTTTCATTTTTCCCCTGATTTGATTTTTCTTGTGCAGCAAGATAACTATATAAATATTTATGTATTTATTGGATTTAACATATCTACCATGTTTAACATATATTGGACTACTTGACATCTAGGGAATGGGAGGGAAAGGGGTGAGAAATTTTGCAAGAGTTTTGCAAGAGTTAATGTTGAAAATTTATCCATATATGAAAATGAAAAGCTTTAATAAAAAAGAAATAATTTTAAAAATGATCATGAATTAGAGCATAAAACTTCACAACTAAATACAAAATAATAGAACTACATCTTTTTCAGATCAAAAGGAAATGTTTCTCTAAATGTTTACATGAATAAAACAAAGAACAAATGAATTAATTAGCCATGCAATTTAAAAAGCTACAGAACAAACAAATTGAAAATCCCCAAATAAATATTAAATTAAAAATTCTGAACATCAAAGGGGAGAACAATAAAATTGAAAGTAAGAAAACAATTGAATTGATCAATAAAACTAAGAGTTGGTTTTATGGGAAAAAAATAGTAAAATAGATACACCTTTCATTAATTTGGTTTTTTTCTAAAAGCAGAAAACCAAATTATGAGTATCAAAAATGAAGTCATTTGACAACCAAATGACTTTTACGAAGAAAAATTTTGTTATTATAATAGGTTTTTTTTATTTTTTCAAAATATGTTAAAGATAGTTTTAAACTGTTACTTTTACAAAACTTTGGTTTTTCTCCCCCTTCCTCCACCCCTCCACTGTAGAGAGCAAACAATCCAATGTTGGTTAATCAGGTGCAATTCTTCTAAACCTATTTCTATATAACACTAACAAACCAAGCAGCAAGTTATAGAGAAATTCTTTTTAAAATAACATTAGAGATGGAGCCAGTATGACACAGTAAAAGCAGGACCTCATCCAACCTTTCCCTCAAACCCCTTCAAATTCTTTTGAATAATGACTCCAATCACTTTTAGAACCTCAGAACACTCAAAAAGATGAAGTAGAACATTTTGCAGCCTAAGACAAATTAGAACAAGCAGAAAATGTCTGCGACACCAGGTTGGAAATCCTGTGTGCAGGCATATGCCAGCAAAGCTGAAATGGTCTAGGGACCTCTGAATCATTGGCACTGATTGACACTAATATTGACACTACTAATGGATTCTAAACCTCTCAGTCCAGAGACATAAAAAAAAACTTGAAAGATTAGCAAAAAAAAAAAAAAAAAAAAAAAAAAAATCTGTGGAACCAAAAAGGGAGTCCAGCTGGCAATACCAGTGTAGACTATGGTAACATAACTCTGGACAAAGCTCCAGCCAAGCAGGACTCTGTTGCTTTACCAAATTAGATCTTACAGTTAAAGTGGGACAGGGACACTCCTAACAATTCTAGGGCAGAAAAGAGTGCTTATGGTCAGGTCGCTAGAAGGATCTCTGAAAATAGCTGCATAAAATCTCTGAAGCATAGGACAGTACACATTCCACCCAGGAAACAGAAGCATTAAAAATTAAATAATAGGCTAGGCAAATGAACAGACAGCAGAAAAAGATTTTTACCAGAGAAAGTTACAATAATGACAAGAAAGATCAAACACAAACTCAGAAGGAGATAGCAAAGTCAAAATTTTTAAATCCAAAGCCTCCAAGAAAAATAAGAATTGATCTCAAGCTATGGAAGAGCTTAAAAGGGATTTTGAAAAGAGAGACACATGAAAAGTTAGAAAAAGAATTGAGTGGTGCAGAAGGAAATACAAAAAGCTAATGGAGGGAAAGATTGCCTTAAAAGGCAAAATTGCCCAATTGAGAAAGGAGTTACAAAACCTCCCTGAGAAAAATAATTCCTTAATAATTTGAATTGAATAAATAGAAGTTAATGACTTTATGAGAAATCAAGATACAATAAAGCAAAACCAAAAAAGAAAAAGAAAAATAGAAAACAATGTAAAATAAGTCATTGGGAAAAACAGATAACTTGGGAAATAGGTGCAGGAGAAATAATTTTAAAATTATTGGTCTACCGAAAGTCATGTTCAAAAGAAGAGCTGAAACAACATCTTTCAATAAATTATCAAAGAAAATTGTCCTGCTATTCTAGAATTAGAGAGTAAAATAGAAATTAAAAGAATCCATGGATCACCTTCTGAAAGAGATTCTAAAATGAAAACTCCAAGGAATATTATAGCCAAAGAAATATATTCAAATATAGGGGAGCCACAGTCAGGATCATACAAGATTTAGCATTTTCTACATTAAAGACAAGAAAGCTTGGAATATGTTATTCCAGAGAACAATTGAGCTAGCATTACAACCCAGAATCAACTACCCAGTAGAACTGAATGTAATTAAACCTTCAAAGGAAAAGATGGTCATTCAATGAAATAGAGGCTTTTCAAACATTCATGTTGAACAGACCAGAACTGATTGGAAAATTTCATTTCCAAGTACAGGAAAATAGAAGGTGAATGAAATAGGGGAAAAGTGGAAGGTAATATTAGGGCATATTGCGGGGAAAGATTGGTTAGTATCAAAACACTTTTGAAGATAAGAAGTGTGAAATAGAGAGAGAATAGAATAAATGGGGGAAATACAATTAGCAAAAGTAATTGCAAAAAGAATTTTGAATCAAGTCTCTTTAAAGGTTTTATTTCTCAAACATAGAGGAAGATGAGTCAAATTTATTTTTTTTAAATAAGAGTCATACCTCACTTTATAAATGACCAAAGATATAATCTATATCATAGGGTTATAAATTCATGTATATCCTTTGTACTAATAGTACACTATTAGGTATGAATAGCAAAAGAGATTTTTTAAAAGGGGGAAGAAAAGGACTTAAATGTACAAAATATTTGTAGCAGCTCTCTTCTCAGGGCAAAGAATTGGAAACTGAGGAGATGACCATCAATTAGGGAATTATTGAATAAATTGTGGTGTATGATTGTCATAGAATATTGTTATTCTATGGGAAGTAAAGAGCGAATGTTCTTGGGGGGAAAAAACCTGGAAAATCCCCCATGGATTCAAGTAAAGTAGTGTGTGTGTGTGTGTGTGTGTGTGTGTGTGTGTGTGTGTGTGTGTATGTGTGTGTGTGTATTCTGGGATAAGCAACTCTAAATGACTTTGCTATTCTCAGCATTACACTGATCCACAACTATTTTAAAGGATTTACGATGAAAAATTCTACCCATACCCAGAGAAGAATCTGATTGTGCCTGAACCTCTCCCTCTCCCTCCCTCTCTCTCTCTCTCTCTCTCTCTCTCTCTCTCTCTCTCTTTCTGTCTGTCTCTTTTTCTTTCTCTCTCTCCTTTAATTTTATTTTTCTTGAGGGTTTTTTCATTAGAATGGGAGACCTTTGTTTTCTTTCACAACATGACTTTTATGGAAATGTTTTCTATAACTTCACCTGTAGTTTCTTAATGGGATCTGGGACTGGGGATAAGGGAGAGAATCTGGAACTTAAAAGTTTTTTTTAAACAATTGTTTTAAATGTAATTAGGAAAAATATAAAATAAAGAAAGAAGTTAAAAAAAAAAGATCAAATGGGAGGGGGACCTTTAGAAGAGTCAATCAGCTTTTGGCTTAAACCCTTACCTCACTTTTTTTTTTTTTTTTTAAGAACAAGTACCTTGTGATATGAATTTTTTTTTATCTTTGTGTTACCAGATTGTTAAAGTTTTCTAAATTTCTAAATATAATGAACTTTTCTAAACTGATTATCATCAAGAGAAACTTGTCTAATGAAGCTGACCAATTACTTGGTACATTAGAACTTTTTCTTTCATAAGTATATCAATCAGTGATCAAATATGGATCACTTCTGTTATCTCAGGTCTAGTAATAGTCTAAACTACCCATATTCACAGAGTAGTTTATATTCCAGACAAACCTTAGTGTCATTTGTTTTCACAATCTCATCTGCCTTCTCCCTTCTTTATATCTTTGATCTTACTAACCTCATTACTTAGAATGTATCTCAACCTTATTGCTATTTATTTAGCTCTCTCTCTTCAAGAAATATATATACATTTTCTATGAAGGATCCCCTGATTCCTTCCCTCTCCACAATATGAGAGTGATATTTTCTTATTCATAATTTTTAGTATTTTCTCTTGTGCATAAAGTATAAAAGTTCCTTTTATACTCTTTACCAGATCTTCAAATTTATTCATGTGTCTCTCTTGCAATGCATAAATCAGATCATTCCTGTATTGTCTTTCAGTTTGATTCACATCTGACTTCTGCCTATATCTTCCATAAAGGATCTGTATAGTATGCTACAATGTTTCCTCTAGTGCTTTAATATTTTGTGGATGACTATGTAAAATTCATGTGGTAGGTCTTGGATTAAAAATTAGTGATTCAAATAGATAAGAAAAAGTAAATCCTTGCCCTTAAGGAATTTAAAATCTATTGTGGGAAGACAAGTAAAAAGTTGGAAAGCAGGGCAGGTTGGAAGTGTACCAGAGTATACCTTATGGAATTGATTTAGAACTAAGCAAAGCTTCTAAAGGAGAGTAAAAAGTTACCCTAAAGTTCCTATCAAGTCTTTTATGGAAGAAGGCTTTGGGAACAGTTTAATTCTTCTAAGTGGAGTGGAGCATCTGAACTTCTTTTCACGTATATATGGATTTCATATTGTCTTTTGTATCTTTTTTTGTACACATCATTTTGGGTATCATAACTGTATACTTATAGCTGCCATGTTTCTTTTTACTTCCTTTGGTTTATTTATAATTTTGCTTCTCCAGAGATTTCATCATTCCCTGAACTTAAGACTCCATTTATCTCCATGTCACTGTAGATGTGTCACCTGTATGTAAAATGTATTCTCTCTTTTAATATACCTCTTAGAATTACTAATTACATTTAAGGATCACTTGGTATATTATACCTCCTATGGGAATTATTTCCTTTTAAAATGTTTAAAATATATTTCTTGATAATATATAAAAATGTTTTAAAATTAATTTTTAAACTTTGCCTTGTAAATTCTGTCTATTCCACTATCTTCCCTCATTAAGAAGGTAAGCAGCTTGATATGTTATATATAAAGTCATGAAAAACATTTTTATATTATTCATGTAATAAAAGAAAACAAAGACAAAAGATGGAAATTTTAAAAGTATGCTTTGATCTGTATTAAAACTTCATCAGTTATTTTCTGTGGATATGAATAGCATTTTTCATAATAAATTTTTTATAATTACCTTGAATCTTTGTATTGTTGAAAATACCTGTCATTCACAGTTGATCATCATATAATATCACTGTTACAATATACAATATTCACCTCATTTCAGTTTGTATTAGTTTGTGTTTTTCTAGATTTTTTTCTGTGAACATTCTATTTGTCATTTGTTTTGTCACAATTATATAACACAACATGTTCGGTTTCTCAATTGATGGGCATCTTCTCAATTTTCAATTCTTTGTTATCACAAAAAGAGCTGTTTGTACACATAAATTATCTTCCTTTAAAAAAAATCTCCTTAAGATACAGACCTTTTAGAAGAAGTATTATTGGGTCATACAGAAGGGTATAAATAAGTTTATAGCCTTTGGGCATACCACCAAATTCCTCTACAAATTGGTTGTGTCAGTTTAGAACTCCAACAACAATGCATGTGCTCCAATTTTTCCACATTCCTGTCAACATTTTGTGAGTTTTCTTTTCCATTATATTAGCCAATCTGATAGATTTGGGTGGTATCTCAGAGTGGTTTTAATTTGTATGTCTCAAATCAAGAGTGATTTAGAGCATTTTTTTATGAATCAAGCTAATTTTGATTATTTGAAAACTGAGCATATTATTTTTTATAAATATTTATACCTTTTTTTATAAATTTGACTCAGTACTCTTTATAGTTGAGAAATGAAGATTTTATCAGAGAAACTTTTCTGTATTTTTTTCACATTTATGATTACTGTGTATTTCCTTCCCTATTTCTGCTTTTTTATCCTACTTTCTTATCCTCTCCTTTCCCCCTGTCAATCCTCAAAAGTGTTTTGCTTCTGACTACTACCTCCCCAAGATGATTTCCCTTCTATCACTCTCTCCTCTCTTATCCCCTGTCCCTCCTACTTCCTTGAAAAGTCAGATGTATTTTTATATCCGATTGGTGAATATGTAACTTCCTCTTTTAGCCTATTCTGATGAGAGTAAGATTCAAAAGTTTCTTTTCATTTCACTTATCTTCCTATCCACTTTAAAATCTTTTTCAAACCTCTTTTATGTGAAATGATTTATTCCATTCTATCGGTTTCTTCTCTTTTCTCCCAGTGCATCCCTTTAATTTTATTTTATAAAATATCACCAGGATTCTTTCCTGCTTTATCCTTCTTCCTTAAGTTCCCATGCGTATCATTTTTATCTACATCCTTTCTCTCCCAAAGATTAAATGCCCATTGGGGGAAGGGATTATTTTTTTATCTTTTAACTTTATAACCCCACAATAGAAAATGATGCCCATAACATAGTAAATTTTTAAAGTAAACTTTTCTGGTATTTAATTTCTATCAGTCAAGACCATGTAGCATCACTAAAAAAATACTGGTGTTAATGAGATAGTTTTTTGCCTCTGAGAGCAATTTAAGATTTTTGAAAATTCTGTACAATTTTCTAAATTCAAGAAAACCTCAAATGCAAATATACTCTTGATCATTATTAGTTGGATACTTCTGCCAACCCACCCTTCCTTTGACTGATCCACTTCTCAAAAGTGGAATCTCAGTTATATTCAAAATGGCTTCAATGGAATGTAATACATACTGAGTTTTCTTTATATGTGATATTTCAATAATGTTTATTGAATTGAATTTCTTAAGTTTAGGCATACTAAACAATTAATCTATGAAATTACAAGTTGGTAATTGTTATTTTGTGTTAAATGTAATAATTCTTACCATTAAGAGTTTTAATACTTTTATTTTTGAGGTAATATATTCTTTTGCTCTGTCTGTATCTTGGCACATTCTTTATTCATCACACTGCAGTTGAGAATTAGTAATTACAAAATTGGGGAAATTTATACTCAAGAATATTTTTTTTTCCTTTACCTTTACCAAAATCAACTCTTATCAAAGCCATCCTTTTAATCCTACTATTTCCTTATATTAATTGAATGAATGAAAACTACTAATTTATTAATCACTTAATGTGTGTAACATTATACTAAATACTGATGGTACAAACACAGGAAGTCATAATGGTCTCTACTCTCAAGTATCTCAAGTTTAAGAAACTTCATTTTAATTCAGCTTAATCTGATAGGGTTATGTAGCACCTAAAGGTAAGTAAGAGTTGGAAAGTTGTGGGAGTATGGAAGGAGGAAGCATCATGACTTGGAAATGTCCAGAAAATGGACCTGATACAAAATAAGTTAAGAAAGCTTGCCAATCAGATGTTATGTCCTAAGTGAAGAAGTTTGAATAGAAGGATTGTACTGGAGGAATAAGAGGAGAATTTATATGAGTTAGGCCAAAAAGCAGCATCTGTCTCTCTTTGATCTGAATCATCTCCATTGATTTCTACTACATAAACCTAACTTGTATGTTCTCAATTAAAAAAAAAAAAAGAACTAAATAATAACCTTGTTTGATGTACATGATTATTTGAGCCTTCATTTTCTTTTCCATGCCCTTTATGAGTCTTTGAATTCTGCAGGAACATTTTATTCATTCATCATTCTTTGATTGGACAAAGTGAGAGCAATCAGAGCACTAGCAGCAAATGATTTTATTGACTAGTGAAAGGAATTTGACCTGGATGAATGGTTTATGTAGTTCTTCAATGAGTAAAGAGGAACACAATTATGAAACCTTTGGTTCTTAAAAAATGTAATGAATGCCTTTTAGGAAGATCAGTGAGGAAAAAGTCAAGTATAATCATGACATAGAAAAATAACCCTGAAAATCATGTATTCTATGTGGTTTGAATAAGGAAAGTTTTAAAATTAAATAAATACAAGATTCTACAACACTGGTGATATTTTATTTTTAAAGCAAAGAATTCTTACGATTATGGTTGTTGTGTTCTTAAATCATTTTTAAAAGTTAGTGGTCATACAATGTCCTAAAATAAATCAATTTCATTTGGATGGGGAACAAGACAATGATTTTATGATTTACAATAACTTAATAATATATTATTGGGAATGCAAAGATTTATAAAAACAGTCTTATAAATAAGCACTACACATGAATTAGCCCACAGAAATATTTTAACAGGATTTTTTTTTCCTTTGGAGAAATACTGGCAGAAACGTGAATTAAAAACCCAAGTCATTTTTTGCCTCCAGGCCAACAGACAACTCATTATTTCTGAAGCTGTTCTAGACACCTAGAGTTTTGGAATGGTTTGGGTAAAAGATATCCATGCAATATCTATAAGCAGAAAAGCTAATCATAGTACAAGAAGCAACACAATTAGTCAAAGCTTCAACAGTAAATAACAGCAAGTAATTATTCATTCTTGCAGGATCTATTTATAATAGCATCAAAATGATGAATTCCTTTGTTATAAGAGGGAATCATGAAAAGATTTTCAGAGAAAGTCCACTAACATTAAAAAAAAATTATTTGTTGAAGGGAAAAAAAGAACAAATTTAATTAGAAATGATGGATACAAGTACCTATAGGTAGCAGGTAAAGAAGAAAGTGCACTGTCATTGGAATTAAAATATCAATAACTCACATTTATATAATGACATGAAATGTTATATCATAGAATATTTTCCCTGTCAACCCCAGAATAGATTATCTTTCATGTCTGAAAATATCTTCCTCCTTATAAATGACTCTAGTACCTCTAGTTTCATTCAAAGCTCAATTGCTTGTCATTTATTAGTTCCCTATGTTTTCTCAAATTGTCTTGTATTTACTGTCTTTTGTACATATAGTTTCTTCTTAGTAGAATGTAAAAACCTTAAGTATCAAAATTATCTCCTTTTTATGTTTATATCCTTGGTGTTTTTCATGTGGCAGGGACTTAATGCATTTTTGTTGGATTAAATTCAAACTGTGAAGAAGGTAAGCATAGAATTATTTTATCTTTCCTTTATAGTTGAGGAAATTGGCTAAAACCATATAACTAGTAAATAAATGTTTCTTTTAGATTTTTAACATCAAGATCTTTTAACTAAAAATCCAGTACTCTTTTTATCATATATTTCCATGCTTATGTATTCAGAAGGACAGTTTTCAAGTCTTTAATAACTAAGTGACTTTGGAAAAGTCACATACTTTTTAAGCTTCAATTTTCTTATCTGTAAAATGATTAAAAAAAAATAAGAATTTTCCTTTGGGACATTATTGCATTGTAGTTAGAGAGTTGTTTTCAAAGTCAGAATGAGAGGTTCATGTCTTGACTTTGATACTTACTAGTTATGTGACACTCAGCAAATAATTTAACCTCTAATGTTTCAAGCACCTCTTTAAGGCTATAAATTGCAGAGCAGTCACTAATCCGCTGCACTGACACAAATGCATCTACCTCCCAGGATTATTTTGAGGATCCAATGAGATAATACTTGTTAAAACACTTAGCATAGTCCCTGGCAAATAATTGGTGCTATAAACATGCTGGTTCTATTCCCTTTCCCTTTTAACTCCATGGAGGAATTTTAGAGAGAGAGAGACAGACAGACAGACAGACAGACAGAGACAGAGACACAGTTCTTGAAAGAAAAACAAGACAAAATAAAAAGAACTCTAAATGTAATTCACAATGCACCTTAAAAACATTCCTTTTGATACTAAGAAGATAGTGAGATATCTAGAAGTATTACCTGCTTTTTTCATTTTCCTCAGTTCTGAAAATTTACTTTTCTCCCATTAATATTTTCCCTATTATCCAATCAATAAATAGACATTTATTAAGAGCCTACTATGTAACAGCCATTGTGGCAAGATCTAGAGGTACAAAAAGAGGTAAAAATCAACCATTCCCTTTAAGGATCTTGCAGTCAAGTCGGGGAGACTATACACACACACACACACACACACACACACACACACACACACACACATACATATATACACAAAGTGAGCTATATATAGATAAGTAGTAGGAAATAATTAAAAGAGGGAAAGCACTAAATTATGAGGGATAGGGGAAGGATTTCTGTAGAATTTAGAATTTCATCTAGATTTTAAAGGAAATTAGAGAGGTCAGTAGTCAGAGCAGAGCAGTGGTTTAGTCATGAAAGACAACTAGAGAAAATGCTCAGAGCTAAAAGCTGGAGATTCTTGTTTATAGGACAGAGAGGAGGCCAGTGTCACTGGATCAAAGATTTCATGTTGAAGAGTAAGGTATAAAAAGACTAGAAAGGTAGGGGTTGGGGTTAAGTTGTGAAAAGTTTTAAATACTAAATGGATCATTTTTTTTTCTCCTAAAGGCTTTTGGGAGGCACTAGAGTTCATTGAGTGGGGGTTAGGAGGGGTAACATGTTAGAGTACTGCTCTTCAGGACAATCATTTTGGTGACTAAATTAAGAAATAATTAAAGTAGGGAGAGACTTGAGGCAGGCAGAGCGCCCCCCCCCCCAAAGGCTATTACAGTTATTCAGGCATGAAGCAATAAATGCCTACATAAGAATTATGGCAGTATTAGAAGAGATATGAGAGGTATTGCAAAAGTGAAATTGTCAGGTATTTATGATAGCTTGGATATGAGAGGATGAAGAGATATTGAAGATTATGAGTCCTAGGTTGTAAACCTGACAGATAGGGAGGATTACATTGTTCTCCAAAAAATAGGAAAAATAAGAGTTTGGGAAAGAGGTAGAAATTCAAGAAAGGAAGATGGTATAGAATTAAATTGGTTCACCAAGGTATTAAAAAGGAGAGAAGAAAGGAGAATGACTGGTATGGGATTGGAGGTCATATTGCAGATGAAGAATAAAATAAAATAAAGGAAGGCAGAAAGAGAGGTTTCATAAGGATATTTCAGCATTCTTAAAGATAGAGGTGATAAAAAGGTCAAAAATATCTCTGTCTTTGTGTGTGACTAAAGTGGAATGGAGGAGTAGCTCCCATTCCCCACTCCCCTTCCTCAACAAGTTAATACTTGCATCAAAATTTTACTTTCTCCCCACTTTCTATCTTCATATGAAGTAATCTGGATTTTATAGAAAACAGTGACTAGGACTTTAATTGACTGGTAAATATGAATATCATGAACCTCAAGGAAAGAAAGGTTATTGTGTGATTAAGGAAGTGATAATAAAGAAAAACATTTCCACCTCAAACAGTGAACTAAGAAAAATGAGTGGAGGTATAGACAATACAAGAAAGGGTGACCTTTCCCCCTGATTAGGTCATCAGGAATAAGTCAAGTTTCAGTAAGAGCTAGTAGATGGAAGGATTATGAGACAAATAGATTGAAGAGAAAGGGATGCTATTTCTCCATAGAATAGGCATTCCAAAAAATATAGGGGAAGGGATAGTGAAATGAAAATGAAACTTTGGGAAGGAAGCATTGAGATGGATGAGAGTGGTGGCAAAAGGTATGGAATGGGGCTTTGATGCTGTTTATAAGAGTCCAGAGTCACTGTAACAGTTATGTAAAGGGTATGACCAGATGTAAGTATGCTCATTGCTAAGTGGTGGGTACCAATGCTCTACCCCCAGTGGGCCTGAGCCAACATGAGATCTGTTGATATAAGATCTAAAGTTAAAGAAGGACTTGCTCTTCTTTGTACTGGAACTTCTTCTATCAAAGTTGGGACATTGGAGTAGCAGAAGGAATATGCTTTGTGCTGGTATAGATGGAAGTCGTTCTTTTGTGGTAGATGGAAGATGTCTCCTTGACCTTTAGCAGCCTTTCCTTAAGGGTCTTGCTGTACCTACTAACTGATAAGAGACTAAGAAGAATGAATGTTTCCAAAGTGACTTGTGTTATTTTTCCTATTAGTCAATAAGTTATAAAAGACTTCCAGGCACTGCACTAAGCACTAAGGATACAAAAAAAAAAAAAAAAAAAAAACCAACTAAAATATAGTCTCTATTTTCATGCAAAATTTTGTATTAAAAAATAATTGGGATTTTTCATCTGTACATATAGGATTATTCAATCCTACAACATTGGCTGTTTGAGACTTTGCTGTATAAACTGGGGTAATAAGTGCTTAGTCATTGCTTATGCCCATATGCTTATGTAGAACACAGATTAAAGTGGTATGAATTTGGAAGGAATACTTAGCATTAAAAATGTACTTCTTCCTATTTTCCAGGAAGGAGGGAGAAAAATTTCAAACAAGTGGACATGATTCAAAACAAAGAATGTTTCATATATTTTTCCAAATATTGCTGCTTGCTTAGTTCTTACCTCATAGGACTTTTTTTTTTAACCCAGACAGAAAAGAAAGAACATGAGAAAGCAGATTGGCTTCCAATTGCATCAGAAATCAGGTCCATGTGAACTTTCTAAGATATGAGGAATTCTTGCCACTGCGACTTGGGACATGAGATTGCCTAAGCATCATCACTTTCTTAAGTGGGAAAACTGTCCTGTGTAAAAATTCTCCCAGTGATTACCTCAGTGTATAACGCCATCCAATAAGGATTTACAAAAAAAAAAAAAAGTGTCTTTCTATAAAGGATCCACCTAAATTCATTAAAACAAAATTCCACATGAACAGTCTCTAAAGAGACCCAATTTTCTCTGTTTTCCTTAACTTAAAGGAGACTAAAATTCTTCCATGGTTCACTGTGACTGCCAGGAAAAGCCAAATGTAATTGCAAACTCAACATATCTGGACAAAAAGATAATCAGACTCAGAGTAGTCTTTTTTTTTTAAGGCAATTAATTTTGGATTGAAGGCATAGTACCTCACCTAAAAAACTGTAGCAATTTTGTTTTCACAAAAGCAAGTAATCCAATTCTGTTTATATTCAAACATCATAAATATGCAAATTTCTAGTCCAGATAATGTCTAAAAGACAATATTGATATAATAATTATAGATTTATCTTGATCAATTTAATATCATTACTTATAGTGGACTCAGTAATACATAATTTATCAGTGCATAAAAATTATTTCCACAATTCAGAGTAATACAAAAATACCATTGAGGATAATTAGTTCAGTTATCAACAAATGCAAAGTTTTCAAAATGACTAATGAGACTGACTTGAAAATTATACTCAGGTAATACTCAATTAAAATTTTTTTTTGGCCAATTTTTTCTAGGATCTCATCGTTCAGAGCATTTAGAACCCAAAAGACCCTGGCAAAGAATCTCTTTCATAGTTCATAATCACAAATTACTGCTGTTATTGTTTACAATGTATTTCTGGTTCTGCTTGTTTTTGTTTGTTAGTGTAAATCTTTACAATCCTTTCAAAAATCAGTTTCTTCATCATTTTTGATAGAACAATAATATTCTATTACCTTCATATGCTGCAGCTTATTCAGATATTCCCCAATTTATGGGAATCTACTCATTTTCCAATTCTTTTTTATTGAAGTTTTTTTTCAAAACATATGCAAGAATAATTTTTCAACATTGACCTTTGCAAAACCTTGTGTTCCAATTCCCCTCTTCATCCCCTCTCCTCCCTTAGATGGCATGTAGTCCAATATATGTTAAATATAGGTTAAATATATATTTATACAATTATCTTGCTCTACAAGAAAAGAAAAGATCAAAAAGTTAAAAGAGAGAAAGAAAATAGAATTCAAACAAACCACAATAAAAAGAGTAAAAATGCCATGTTGTGATCCATATCTCAGTTCCCACAGCCCTCTCTCTGGGTGTAGGTAGTTCTCATCATCACAAGATCATTTTTCCAATTCTTTGTTACCACAAAAAGAAGTGTTACAAACATTTTTGCACATGTGGGTCCTTTTCCCTCCTTTAGGATTTCCTTAGGATACAGACCAAATGGAGGCACTACTGCGTCAAACAGTATGCACAGTTTGGTAGTCCTTTGGGTATAGCTCCAGATTGCACTATAGAATGGTTGGGTTACTTTACCAACTCCAGCAACAATGCATTAATGTCCCGGTTTTCCCACATTTCCTAAAACATTTACCATTATCTTTTTGTGTCATCTTAGCCAATCTGAGAGGTGTGAAGTGGTACCTGAGTTATTTAAATTTGCATTTCTCTAATTAATAGTGATTTAGAGAATTTTTCCATATATCTACAGACCGGCTTTAATTTTATCAGCTGAAAATTGTCTGTTCACATACCTTGACCACTTACCAATTGTGGAATGATTTGTATTCTTACAAATTTGACACAGTTGTTTTACACATTTTAGAGATGAGACCTTTCTCAGAAACCCTGGCTATAAAGATTTTTCTCAGCTTTGTATTTCCTTCTTAATCTTGTTTCTGTGGGTTTTATTTGTGCAAAATCTTTTAAATATAGTATAATCAAAGTTGTCCATTTTGCCTTTCATAATATTCTCTAGTTCTTCTTTGGTCATAAATCCTTCCCTTCTCCAAATATCTGATAGGTACATTATCCCTAGCTCTCCTAATTTGTTTATGATATCATCCTTTCTGCCCAAGTCATGTATCCAGTTTGACTTTATTTTCATATAGAATGTGAGATGTAGGTCCATGTCGAGTTTCTGACATATTATCTTTTAATTTTACCAGCAATTTTTGTCAAATAGTGAATTCTTATTCCAGAATCTGGAGTTTGGGGCTTATCAAATACTAGATTACTATAGACCTTGATAATTGTGTCGAGTGTATTTAATCTATTTCATTAATCCACCACTCTTTTTCTTAGCCTGTACCAAATGGTTTTGATGACTGCTGCTTTATAATATAGTTTTAGGTTTGGCACTGCTAAGCCACCATCCTTTGTTTTGTTGTGTTTTTTCTTCATTAATTCCCTGGATATTCTTGATCTCTGTCTTACAGATGAATTTCATTATTAGATTTTCTAGTTCTATAAAATAATTTTTGGCACTTTTATTGTATGGCACTGAACAAATAGATCGTTTTAAGCAGAATTGTCATATTTTTATTCTATAGCTCATCCTATCCATGAGCTAGTGATATTTTTCCAGTTGTTTTGATCTGACTATTTTTGTGAGAAGTGTAATTGTGTTCTTATGGTACTAGGATTTGTTTTGGCAGGTAGACACCCAGATATTTTATTTTGTCTACATTTATTTTATATGGAATTTCTCTTTTTTCTCTTTTACTGGGCTTTTTCAGTTATATATAGAAATGCTGATGATTTGTGTGTTTATTTCATATCCTGCTAAAGCTATTAATTGTTTCAAAGAGGTTTATGGATAATTTTTTGGGATTTTCTATGCATACCATCTTATCATCTGCAAAAAGTGATAGTGTTATCTCCTCATTGCCTATTATATTTCCTTTAAATTTTTTTTTCTTATTGCTAAAGTCAAAATTTCTAGTACAGTGTTGAATAATAATTGTGAGAATGGGCATCCTTATTTCATCCCTGATCTCATTGAGAATGCATTCAGTTTCTCTCCATTATAAATAATACTTGCTGTTGGTTTTAGATAGATACTGTTTATTACTTTAAGGAAAGCTCCTGTTATTCCTTTGCTCTCTAGTGTTTTTAATAGGAATGGCTGCTGTATTTTTTCAAAGCCTTTTTTTGAATCTTTTGATATCATATGATTTTTATTGGTTTTGTTATTGATATGATTGATTATGAAAATAGATTTCCTGATATTGAATCAGCCCTGCATTCCTGATATAAATCCTACTTGATCAAAGTGTATTATCTTGCTAATAAGTTGCTGTAACGTCTTTTCTAATATTTTATTTAAAATTTTTGTATCAATATTCATTAAGGAGATTGGTCTGTAATTTTCTTGCACTGTTCTGGGTTTTCCTGGTTTTTTCATTTACCAATTTACCTTATTTGTGTCATGAAAATAATTTTGCAGGACTCCTTCTTTACCTATTTTTCCAAATAATTTATATGGTATTGGAATTAATTGTTCTTTAAATTTTGGTAGAATTTACTTGTGAATCCATCTGGCCCTGGAGAGGTTTTTTAGAGAGTTTATTAATGGTTTGTTCCATTTCTTTTTCTAAAATTCTAAAATTTCTAAAATTTCTTCTGTTAATCTGGACAATTTATATTTTTATAAATAGTCAACCGTTTTGGTTAAATTGTCAGATTCACTGCCATAGTTGGATAAAATGGCTCCTAATTATTCTTCTAATTTTGTTAAGTTCACCCTTTTCATTTTTGATGCTGGTGATTTTTTTTCTTTCCTTCTAATCAAAGATTTATCTATTTTGTTGTTTTTTCTTTCACAAAACCAACTCTTAGTTTTATTAATTGGTTAAATATTTTCTTAATTTCAATTTTATTAATCCCTTCTTCAAGTTTCAAAATTTTTATTTGGTTTTTTAACTGAGTGGTTTTACTTTGTTCTTTTCTAGCTATTTTAATTGCACGCCCAATTCATTGATCTCTTTCTTTGTTTTATTCATGTACCTATATAGTGTTTAAAAATTTCCCCTAAAAATTGCTTTGTTTATGGTCCATAGGTTTTGATATGTTGTCTCATTGTTATTATTCTCTTAGATTAAATTATGGTTTGTTTCTGTGATTTGTTGTTTGACCTATTCATTTTTAGAATTAGATTACTTAATTTTCAATTATTTTTTAGTCTATCTTTTCCTTCCCTTTTGTTAAATATATTTTTATTATGTTGTGGTCTGATAAGAAATAATTGATTATTTCTATCTTTCTGCTTTTCATTTTGTGGTTTTTATGTCCTAATACATGGTCAATTTTTGTGTAAGTGCCATGTACTGCCAAGAAAAAAGTGTATGCTTTTCTGTTTCTATTCAGTTTTCAGGTCTATCATATTTAGATTTTCTAAGATCCTAGTAACTTCCCTAGTTTATTTCTTGTTTATTTTTTAGCTAGACTTGTCTGATTCTGAGAGGGGAAGGTTGAGGTCCCGACTAGTGTAGCTTTTTTGCCTATTACTTCTTGTAACTGGCTTAAAATCTTCTCTCTATATTAGGCTGCTCTCACACGTGGTGCATTCACATTTAGTATACTACTTCATTGTTTACAGTATCCTTTATCAACATATACTTTTCTTCCTTATCTCTTTTAATAAGATCTATTTTTACTTTTACGTTTACTTTTTACTTTACTCTCTGAGATGAGAATTGCTAACCATGTTTTTTTTTTAACTTCAGCTAAAGCATAAGAAATTCTGTTCCAGCCTTTTATTTTTACTCTGTATGTTTGTGTCTGTATAAAATATGTTTCTTTTAAAGAACATATTGGAGGATTCTGTTTTTTAATCCATTCAGCTTATTTGCTTCCGTTTTATGGGAGAGTTCATCCAATTCACATTCACAATTTTGATTACCAGCTCTGTATTTCCCTCCATCCTATTTTTCCACTATATAATTGTTTGTTCTCTCTTTCCACCCTGACCTTAGTTGTATATTTTATCCCACAACTGTTTTTTGCCCTCCCTTCCATCCAACCCTTCCCTTTTCTTTCCTTTTTCTCTTTCTACTTCTTCAAAGGGTTAGATACATTTCTATACCCAACTGAATGATTCCGTTATTTCCTCTTAGAGACAAAACTGATGAGCTCAAGATTCAGAAACTGTTCATCTCCCTCCTTCCCTCCATTGCAATGTCTTTTGTGCCTCTTCATGTGATCTACTTTGTTCCATTATACCTTTTTTTTTCCTTTTCTCCTAGTACAGACCTTTTTTCTATCCTTAATGACTTTTTCTTTGATATCATAATATCAGAGTCCATTCACTGCCACACCCTCTTTCCATGTAATACCCCATGTCTATCTGCATTAGTAATAATTACATAAAATTCTCAAGAGTTACAGATATTATTTTCTCATCTAGGGATCTAACCAGTTTAACCTTTAAATAATATATATTTTTCCTATTTATCTTTCTCTGCTTCTCTTGAGTCCCTATGTAGATTAAATTTCTTGTTTAGTTCTGTTTTGCTTTTTTTTTTCCTTCAAAATAAATAGTTGAAAGTCTTATTTCACTTATTATCCAATCCCCCCTTGCAAGGATTGCTATCCTTGCTTTTTTTTTTTACTTCACATGAAGCACAATAGTGTCTTCTCCAGCCCTTTACCTTCATTCTGTACGTATTACTATGCTTTAAATGTGTTTCTTATAAACAACATATTGTAGGATTCTGGGTTTTAACTCAGTCTGCTATCCACAGACAACAGTTCAAATAATCAAACAATGGTCATTTCCCTTCCTTCTTTTCATCAGTTGTAATTGGTCTTTTTTGCCTCTTCACATAATGTAATTTGTCCCATTTTATCTCCCCCCTTTTCTTTTCTTTTTTTTTTTTAATGTGACTTTATTCTTATTTTTTTAAATAACTTTTTATTGATAGAACTCATGCCAGGGTAATTTTTTTACAACATTATCCCTTGCATTCACTTCTGTTCCGATTTTTCCCCTCTCTCCCTCCACCCCCTCCCCCAGATGGCAAGCAATCCTTTACATGTTGAATAGGTTACAGTATATCCTGCATACAATATATGTGTGCAGAACCAAACAGTTTTCTTGTTGCACAGGGAGAATTGAATTCAGAAGGTATAAATAATCCGGGAAGAAAAACAAAAATGCAAGCAGTTTATATTCATCTTCCAGTGTTCTTTCTTTGGGTGTAGCTACTTTTGCCCATCTTTGATCAATTGAAACTGAATTAGCTCTCTTTATCGAAGAGATCCACTTCCATCAGAATACATCCTCAAAAAGTATCATTGTTGAGGTATATAATGATCTCCTGGTTCTGCTCATTTCACTTAGTATCAGTTCATGTAATTCTTGCCAGTCCTCTCTGTATTCATCCTGCTGGTCATTCCTTACAGAACAATAATATTCCATAAGGTTCATATACCACAATTTACTCAACCATTCTCCAATTGATGGGCATCCATTCATTTTCCAGCTTCTAGCCACTACAAACAGGGCTGCCACAAACATTTTGGCACATACAGGTCCCTTTCCCTTCTTTAGTATCTCTCTGGGGTATAAGCCCAGTAGAAACACTGCTGGATCAAAGGGTATGCACAGTTTGATAACTTTTTTGAGCATAGTTCCAAATTGCTCTCCAGAATGGCTGGATGTGTTCACAATTCCACCAATAATATATCAGTGTCCCTCTTTTCTCACATCCCTTCCAACATTTCACATTATCTTTCCCTGTCACTCTAGCCAATCTGACAGGCATGTAGTGGTATCTCAGAGTTGTCTTAATTTGCATTTCTCTGATTAATAATGATTTGGAGCATATTTTCATATGTCTATAAATAGTTTCAATTTCTTCATCTGAGAATTGTCTGCTCATATCCTTTGACCATTTATCAATTGGAGAATGGTTTGATTTCTTATAAATTAGAGTCAATTCTCTATATATTTTGGAAATGAGGCCTTTATCAGAACCTTTGATTGTAAAAGTGTTTTCCCAGTTTATTGTTTCCCTTTTAATCTTGTCTGCATTTGTTTTGTTTGTACAAAAACTTTTCAATTTGATATAATCAAAATTTTCTATTTTGGGGTCAATAGTGATCTCTAGTTCTTCTTCGGTCATAAATTTCTCCCTCTTCCACAAGTCTGAGAGGTAAACTATCCTATGCTCTTCCAATTTATTTATAATCTCATTCTTTATGCCTAGGTCATGAACCCATTTTGACCTTATCTTGGTGTACAGTGTTAAGTGTGGGTCAATGCCTAGTTTCTGCCATACTAATTTCCAATTTCCCCAGCAATTTTTGTCAAATAGTGCATTCTTATCCCAGAAACTGGGGTATTTGGGTTTGTCAAACACTATATTATTAAAGTTATTGGCTGTTTTTTCCTTTGAACCTAACCTATTCCATTGAGCAACTAGTCTATTTCTTAGCCAATACCAGATGGTTTTAGTAACTGCTGCTTTATAATATAATTTTAGATCTGGTACAGCTAGGCCACCTTCATTTGATTTTTTTTCATTAATTCCCTTGAAATTCTTGACCTTTTGTTTTTCCATATGAACTTTGTTGTTATTTTTTCTAGTTCATCAAAGTAGTTTTTTGGGAGTCTGATTGGTATAGCGCTAAATAAATAGATTAATTTAGGTAGTATTATCATCTTTACCATATTTGCTCGCCCAATCCAAGAGCATTTACTATTTTTCCAGTTGGTTAGATCAGATTTAATTTGTGTGGAAAGTGTTTTGTAGTTTTGCTCATAAAGTTTCTGATTTTCCCTTGGCAGATAGATTCCTAAATATTTTATATAATCAGTAGTTACTTTAAATGGAATTTCTTTTTGTATCTCTAACTGTTGGGTTTTGTTAGTGATATATAAGAATACTGATGACTTATGTGGGTTTATTTTATACCCTGCAACTTTGCTGAAGGTGTGGATTGTTTCTAAATAACTTTTTAGTAGAGTCTCTGGGGTTCTCTAAGTATACCATCATATCATCAGCAAAAAGTGATAATTTGGTTTCCTCATTGCCTATTCTTATTCCTTTAATCTCTTTCTCAACTCTTATTGCCAAAGCTAGCATTTCTAATACAATATTAAATAGTAATGGTGATAGTGGGTAACCTTGTTTCACTCCTGATCTTATTGGTATCTCCCCCCTTTTCTTTCAGTACAATCCCTTTTCTACCCCTAGTTTTTTTTTTTAATATCAAAATAAACTCAAATTAATCCTACACTCTTTAAGTATGCCCCTAAAAAGGATACAGTTCTCAAGAGTTATACATATCATCATCCCATACAGGGATGTAAACATTTTAAACTTTATAAAACATAGGGTTTTTTTTTCCTTCCCTTTTTGCCTTTTTATGATTCTTCTAAGTACTTGAAAATATTTTTTGTTTGTTTGTGGCAGTCCTTTTTGTAGTGGAAAAAAACTGGAAACTGAGTGGATGTCCATCAGTTGGAGAATGGCTAAGTTATGTTATATGGATGTTATGGAACATTATTGCTTTATAAGAAATGATGAGCAGGATGATTTTAGAGAGGACTGGGGAGACTTACATGAACTGAGGGTAAATGAAATGAGCAGAACCAGGAGATCATTGTACAAAGTAATAGCAATACTATGCAAAGATCAATTCTGATGGAAGTGGCTATTTCCACAATGACATGATTCAGATCAATTCCAATAATCATGTGATAAGAGCCATCTACACCAAGAGAGAGGACTGTGGGAACTGAGTGTGGACCACAATAGAGCATTTTCACTATTTCTGTTTTTGTTTTCTTGTTTTTTGTTTTCACTCTTAGATATTTTTTTTTTCCTTCTTGAACCAATTTTTCTTATGCAGCAAGATAACTGTGTGTACTCGTGTATGTATACACACACATATATATGCATATATATACATATGTATGTATTATATATGTATATTTTTATGATTAAACATATATTTTAACATATTTAATATGTATTGGATTAGAAAACATGTAGGAAAAGGGATGGATCCATGCATATGTTTTATAAATAAAAAGCTTTAATACAAAAAAAGAAAAAAGAAAATCCAATTTTCTGTTCATCTCTGGTCTTTTCAGCAAAAATAATTGAAAATCCCCTATTATATTTAATGTCCATACTTTTCCCTAAAAGCAAATATTTAATTTTTGCCATGTATTTGATTCTTGGCTGCAATTAAAGCTCCATTGTCCTCCAGAATATTATATTGCAGATTAGTTGTTCATTTAAAATGGAAGCTTCTAGGTCCTGGGTACTACTGTTTGGGGATCCTTAATATTTGAATTGTTTCTTTTTGGTTGCTTGAAGTATTTTCTCCTACATCTGATAATTCTGAATTTAGTTTCATACAATATTCCTTGGAGTTTTCATTATTGGGATCTATCATGAAGTGACTAATATATTATTTCAGTGGCTATTCTAATTTTCAGTGAATTATTTTCTGCAGTTTGCTTACATTTGGGCAACTAAACTTTTAAGTGAGTTATTTTGTTCATTGATGTTTTTTCCATTTCACCAATTCTATTTTTTAAGGAGTTGTTCTCATTTTCCATTTCTCCAAATCTCTTTTTAAGGAGTTGCTTTCTTCAGACTATTTCTGTGTTTCCTTTTACAAAGTGTCTTCACCTAGCTCTCATTTCTTTTCCCCATTTTTCTTCTAACTCTTTTGAGATCCTTTTTGAATTCTTTCAATCTTTTGCATTGGAGACCAGCTCATATAAATTTGCTCATTTGTAAAGGTTACAGTAGTCTGCTTTGGGGGCAAAAGGGAGATTGTCCCAAGCTTCCTCTACAAGGATGATAACAAGTTTATGCTGCCTATTGACTGCATCCCTGTCCCTAGAACAATACTGGGCATAAGGTAAACAATTACCACATGCTTGTTGCTTTGCCAGTTATAGATGATGCCTTATGACTCATGGCTCAGCTACAGAAAAAAGAAAGTTTATATTATAGCTTCTTCAGTAATAATAAATTAGAAAATACAGAATAGAAATTCTGCATGATGAATAAATAACTATATGTTTGGAAATCCACAACCTGACAAAAATATTAACAGAAAATGAGTTAAGATCTAAGCAGGCTAAAACAGAAACAATAAAAATGTCAAGTAGAGACTGCTAAGGCTGTTATTGGAATGGAATTTGGATTTCAGAAACAAATTACAAGCTGTAAAGCTCTAGTTGAGGATTTCAACTATCTCTGGAATCCCTGAAGTCATTGTTTTTGTTTTTATTTTTTTACGAGCAAAAGAACCAATAAAGTTCATAATTTTATCATTTAGACAGAGGGAGGTAATGAAAAATATAATTATTCTGAACATATTACCTAATAAATTAATACTATTTCTCTGAAGAGATCAAAGAAAAGGGAAAATGATCCATTTCTCCAAAACAGTTATAGTAGTGGGTTTTTATTGGAAAGGTAGTAAAGAATTAAAAATTTAGGGGAATGTTGTTAGTAAGAGAATAACTGAAGAACTTGTAGTATATGATTGTGATGGACACTATTGTATTATAAGAAATGATGAATAAGATGGATTCAAAAAGAACTTGGAATTATATGAGCTTATAAAGTGAGCATAACCAGGTGACTGTTGCACACAGTGATACTATAAGGATTATTAACAGTGAAAGATTTTGCTACTCTGATTAAGATAATGATCCAAGACTATTCCAAAAGACTCATAATGAAAAAAGTGTTACATACCTCCAGAAAGAGAACTGATGAACTCTAAAATAAAATGAAAGTATCTTTGTTTTTTACTCCCACCCTTGTTTTATGTTATTTTATGTTATTTGTGTTTTCTTTTGCAATATAGTTAATATAGACATATATTTTATTTCCACTGTTTCTGCTCTTCCTGGTTAGGTATCAGTAATTTATTTATGTCATGAAAAGAGATTAATAGGATTGATTTCTGCTTATTTTTCAAATAGTTTATGTGGTATTGAATTAATTATTCTTTAAATGTATGGAAGATTCATTTGTGAATGCATCTGACATAGAGATGATTTTTAGGAAGTTCATTTATGACTTGTTACTTATTTTTCTAAAATAGGATTATCTAAGTGTTCTGTTTTCTCTTCTATTAATCTTTCTGTTATATTAATCCAATTCATTTAGGTTGTCAGATTAATTGGTATTCAATTGGGCAAAATATCTCCTAATAATTCCTTTAATTTCACCCTTATTAGTGGTGAAAACACTCTTTTTATTTTGATACTATGAATTTGGTTTTCTTCTTTCTTACTTAAAAACTAAAATTAGCCAATGATTTATCTATTTTATTCTGCTTTTTTTCTCATAAAAGCAGCTCCTACTTTTATTTATTAATTATATGGTTTTCTTACTTTCAATTTAATTAATCTTTCCTTTGACCTTTAGATTTTCAATTTGATATTTAATTGAGGACTTTTTATTTATCCTTTTTACTATGTATTTCTGTCTTCATGCTATTCATATAAGCATTTAGGGATATAAAATTTCCTTTAAGCATTGCTTTGGTTGTATCCCACAAATTTTTGTATATTATTTTATTGTTGACATTCTCTTCAATGAAATTATTGATTCTTTCTATGATTTGTTCTTTGACACATTCATTCTTTAAGATTATATTTAGTTTCTAATTGATGTTCATCCATGATCTTAGAACTCTTTTAAAATATAATTTTAATTATATTATAGTCTAAAATGATGGAGTTTTCCACTTCTCTTCATTTAGTTGTGAGGTTTTTAATGCTTAAATATGTGGTTAATTTTGTCTAAGTGCCTTGTACAATTGAGGAAAGGGCCTAAACCTTTCTATTGTCAATTTTCTCCAAAGCTCTATCAATCATACTTAATTTTTCAAAAAAAAAATTTAATCTCCTTGGCTTCTTTGTTGTGTAATTTCTGATTATCTAGTTCTGAGAGAAGGTAAAGGTCCTCACTAATATATTTTGCCTCTAGTTCCTCATGTAACTCATTTAACTTTTCCTTTAATAACTGTATATGCCATCACATATAAGCAATATCAAATTGCCTACACTTTTAGGAAGAACAGAAGCAAGAAGGGGGAGGAGATGTAAAAGTAGAAAAGGCAAGATAAGAAAAGTGAAAAATTTGGAACTTAAAATCTTGTAAAAAAATGAATACTATTGACATACAACTGGGGAAATAATATACCATTAAACACCAATACTAAGAACAAAAGAATTTGGATACTATGTTATCTGGTGCTTATATGTTTAGTATTAGTAATACTCCACTGTCTGTGATAGTTTTTATCACCCTCTCTTCCTCTTTTCTTCCTTTCTTACCTCCTATGGCAAGATAAATTTTTATACTCTCTCTGTTCCCTCTGAATTACTTTCAATGTTGCCTGCCATCCTATATCTATACCTCCAGTTTTAAAGCTGTTCATTTATTGCCTCTTATGTAAAATAAATTTTCCTATTCTTCCTCTGTCTTCCTTCTTTTCTCAGGGCATTCCTCTTTCTTACTCCTTAATTAAAAAAAAAATATTCCATCATAGTCAACCTCACATCCCTGCCTTCTGTCTATGTGTATTCTTTTTAACTGATCTAATAATAAGATTCTTAGAAATTACAAATATCAAATATCATCTTTCCATGTGAGAATGTAAACAGTTTAATTTTACTGAATTCTTTATAATTTCTCCTTCATTTTTACCT
The DNA here is from genome assembly GCF_016432865.1 of Antechinus flavipes. Taxonomy (NCBI): domain Eukaryota; kingdom Metazoa; phylum Chordata; class Mammalia; order Dasyuromorphia; family Dasyuridae; genus Antechinus; species Antechinus flavipes. Next base: position 436,430,635 of record NC_067398.1, read on the forward strand.
CTTAATATTTCCCTTGTGTCTTGTCAAATTTTCTTTTCAGCTCTGGTCTTTTCATCAGTAATGTTTAAAAATCTTCTATTTCATTAAATATCCATTATATTCCATGAAATATTACAGTTGGTTAGCTAGATAGGCTGTTTTTCTTGTATTCCTAGCTCCTTTGCCTTCTGGAATATAACTTTTAGCACTCTGATCTTTTAATATAGAAGCTGCTAAGTCTTGTATGTTCTTGGATATAATTTTATGATATTTGAATTGCGTTTTTCTATCTGCTTTTAATATATATATATATATATATATATATATATATATATATATATTTCAGGAAATGATTGGATTATTTCAATTTCCATTATATCATCCAGTTCTAATACATAAAAGCAGTTTTCTTTCCTTATTTCTTGAAATGTTATAGCTACACTTTTTTTTTTATCATACCTTTCAGGTTGTCTAGTAATTTTTAAATTACCTAGTCTAAATCTATTTCCCAGGTCAGTTGCTTTTCATCTAAGATATTTTACAGTTTATTCTAATTTTTATTCACTAGTTTTGATTGTTTCTTGATGTCTCATAAATCATTTGTTTCTACTTGCCCATTCTCATTTTTATTTTATTTTTTTATTTATTGAGATTTGTATTTCCTTTTCCTCCCAGTTGGCCAAAACAATTTCTTAGGGGCTACTTTTCTTCAGTGAATTTTTGTACTTCTTTTATCATTTGGTTAATTTTGCTTGTGGTTAATTTTGTTAATTAGTTTTAAGTTAAGGTTAATTTCCTTTCTCTATGTGCTATAAAGCTGTTGACTATTTTCATAATTGTCTTTATCAATCATTTTTATTCAAATTTTTCCTCTACCTATCTCATTTTACTTTTTAAAATTCCTTTTGACTTCCTCTTAGAATTCTTGTTGGGATATTATCCTATTCATATTTTCTTTTAAGTTTATTTGATTTTGTTGTCTTGTATTTGTGACTTGATCTACTGTTTCCATAGTAACTTTCTATGTAAATAGTAAACTTTCTATGATCACATTTTTTTTTCTTTGCTTATTTTCCAGACTATTTCTTGGCTTTTAACTTCATTTGAAAGTTTGAATATGCTCCCAGGATATTAGAAATTATCATCCCGCAAAAAAAGCTTTTAATAAAATTCTTTAAAATTATATTTAGTTTCTAATTGTTGTTCATCTGTGATCTTAGAACTCTTTTTAAATATCCATTTGTATTTAAAACACTAGAGAGGATAGGAATAAATTATGAAATATTCCTTAAAATGATTAGTAGCATCTATTTAAAACCATCAGCAAGCATCATATGTAATGGGGATAAACTAGATCCATTTCCAATAAGATAAGGGGCTAAGCCAGATTTCCCACTATCACTATTACTATTCAATATTGCATTAGAAATGTTAGCTTTTTGAATAAGAGAAGAAAGATTAAAAGAGATTAGAAGAAAAGAGATTAAAAGAATTAGAGTAGGTCATGAGGAAACCGAATTATCACTCTTTGCAGATGATATGGTGGTATATTTAAAGAACTCTAGAGAATCAATTTAAAAAACTACTAGAAACAATTTAAAACTTTAGCAAAGTTGCAGGATACAAAATGAATGGACATAAATCATCAGCATTTTTATATACCGTGTTTCCCCAATAATAAGACCTATCCCGAAAATAAGCCCTTCCCTTACTGTGTAAGATTCCTCTAAAATAAGCCCTCCCCCGAAAATAAGCCCTATTGAGATTGCTACTGTAGTGAAGGTGATCCCCTGCGCTACATGCTACATTACAGTACCCTCTATATGTACCTTCCCCCCTCTCCCCCAGAGTGAATCGCACACAGGGCTCCGAGCTGCATCCAATCAGAGCTGCAGCAGTGAGCGCATCATCCTGTTCTTCCCCAGTGATTTGCTTGCTGGTGCCATTGAGAGCAGTGCTGCGACTGGCGAGACTTACATGAACTGATGCTAAGTGAAATGAGCAGAACCAGGAGATCATTATACACTTCGACAACGATATTGTATGAGGACATATTTTGATGGAAGTGGATTTCTTTGACAAAGAGACCTGAGTTTCAATTGATAAATGACGGACAAAAGCAGCTACACCCAAAGAAAGAACACTGGGAAACGAATGTGAACTATCTGCATTTTTGTTTTTCTTCCCGGGTTATTTATACCTTCTGAATCCAATTCTCCCTATGCAACAAGAGAACTGTTCAGTTCTGCAAATATATATTGTATCTAGGATATACTGCAACATATCCAACATATAAAGGACTGCTTGCCATCTAGGGGAGGGGGCAGAGGGAGGGAGGGAGGGAAAAAAAAATCGGAACAGAAACGAGTGTCAATATAAAGTAATTATTAAATAAAAATTTAAAAAAAAAAAAAGAGAGCAGTGCTGCAGAGAGCTGAGACAGGACAACATAAAAACCCGATATGTAAGTGGGAGTGAGGGGGCATGATGGAAGATAAAAGAAGAACTCAGCCAGCACTCATCATGCTAAAGAAATGAAGTACTTCCTTGCAGAGGGAAAAATAGATCAAGTAATGATTCCTGCAGGAATGACTGCCTATCTCCAGACCCTTGATATTGCAATAAACGAACCATTCAAGGACCATTTGCGCATGGAAGTCAATGACTACATTGAAAATAGAATGGAAAGAAATCAGCATGGAAACTTTGTGAAGCCCTATCTGCAAGAAGTCGTGACTTGGGTGAAGAAGTCATGGGATAAAATTACTGACAGCTGTGTCACCAAGGCACTACGAGCAGGTTACCTGGACAAGATGTGTTCATTTAAAGAGAGCTATATTGCTGGATGTGACAGATTGGGTCCACTTCTTCTGAAGGAAATAGAGGCGCAAGACATCCAGGATGGAATTCAGGGTATGGACACTTATGACAATGTTGTTGAAGAAGATGACATGTTCATTACTGAATAAAGGTACTTTTTTTTGTTCACATTTACCTGTTTATTAAAATTGCTGTCAATGTTCATTAAAATAAGCCCTCCCCTGAAAATAAGCCCTCTGGTGTTTTTCTGTCCAAAAAAATTAATAAGACAGTGTCTTATTATCGGGGAAACACGATATTACAAACAAAGTCCAGCAGCAAAAGACACAAAGAAAAATTCCATTTAAAATAGCTGTCGATAATATTAAATATTTGGGAGTCTATCTGCAAAGGCAAAGTTATGAACTATATGAACACAATTACAAAACATTTTATACAGAAATAAAGTCACATCTAATCAGTTGTAAAAATATCGAGTGCTCATGGGTAGTCTGAGTGAATATAATAAAAAAATTCAATACTACCTAAATTAATCTACTTATTTAGTACCATACCAAACTTCCAAGAAATTATTTTACAAACCTAGAAAAAATATTAACAAAGTTCATCTGGAAGAACAAAGATCAAGAATTTAAAGGGAATTAATGAAAAAAATGCAAATGAAGATGGCTTAGCTGTACCAAACCTAAAATTATATTATAAAGCCATGGTCATCAAAACCATTTGGTAGTGACTAAAAAATACGATAGTCAATCAATGGAATGTGTTAGGTTCATAGGACAAAATAGCCAATGATTATAGCAATCTAGTATTTGACAAACCCTAAAACTCAGCTTTTGGGATAGGAACTCACTATTTTACAAAAACTACTAGGAAAAAAACTACTATAGAAGAAACTAGTCATTGACCAACATCTAACATTATATATCAATTTAAGGTCGAAATGGATTCATGATTTAGATACAAAGAGTTATATTATAAGCAATATAGAAGAACACAGGATAGTTTACCTCTCAGATTTGTGGAGAAGGAAGAAATTTGTGACCAAAGAAGAACTAGAGCTCATTATTGAACACAAAATTGATAATTTTGATTATATTAAGTTAAAAAGTTTTGTACAAACAAAACTAATGCAGACAAGATTAGAAGGGAAGCAATAAACTGGGGAAACATTTTTACATTCAGAGGTTCTAATAAAAGCCTCATTTCTAAAAATTTATAGAGAACTGACTCTAATTTATAAGAATTTAAGCCATTCTCCAATTGGTAAAGGATATTAACAGACAATTTTCAAATGAAGAAATTGAAACCATTTCTACTCACATAAAAAGGTGGTCTAAATCAGTATTGATTAGAGAAATGCAAATTAAGACAATTCTGAGACACCACTACACACCTCTCAGATTGTCTAAGATGAGAGGAAAAGATAATGATGAATGTTGAAGGGGATATGTGAAAACTAGGACACTGTTGAATTATTGGTGGAATCATGAACAGATCCAACCATTCTGGAGAGCAATTTGGAACTATGACCAAATTGTGCATAGCCTTTGATCTAGCAGTATTTCTGCTGGGCTTATATCCCAAAGTTCTTAAAGTAGGGGAAAAATGTTTGTGGCAGCCCTTTTTGCAGTTACAAAAAACTGGTAACTGAGTGGATGCCATCAGTTGGAAAATGACTGAATAAATTATGGTATATGAATATTAGGAAGTATTGTTTTATAAGAAATGATCAGCAGGATAATTTCAGAGAGTTATGGAAAAACTTACATGAACTGATGCTAAGTGAAATGAGCAGAACCAGGAGATCATTATCCATGGCAACATCAAGATTACACAATGATCAGTTCTGATGGATGTGGCTCTTTTCAACAATGAGATGATTCAGGCTAGTTCCAATTATCTTGTGATGATGAGAGCCAGCTACACCCAAAGAGAGGACTGCGGGAACTGAGGGTGGATCAAACATAGCATTTTCACCCTTTTTGTTGTGATTTGCATGAATTTTATTTTCTTTCTCATTTTTTTCTTTTTGATCTGATTTTTTTGTGCATCAAGCTAATTGTAGAAATATTTATGCCTATATTGGATTTACATATATTTTACCATGTTTAACATATATTGGATTACTTGCCTTCCAGGGCAGGGGGTAGAGGGAAGGTAGAAAAATTGGAACCAAAGTTTTGCAAGGGTCAATGCTGAAAAATTATCCTTGGATATGTTTTGAAAATTAAAAAAAAAACTTTAATTACAAAAAAAAGAAATTACTATCCCCAGCTTCAGACTTTTTATGCATATGATTTCAGAGCTAGAGTTAGAGCTTGGTAGGTTTCAAGTGCTTCCAAAGTAGTATAATATAAAAAGAAGTTCATCACTGTTTTTCTTTATTGTTCTCTGATCTTTACTCAGAAAAGCAACTTTTCCCCTTCTGGCCACCAGAAGTACCATTTTTCCTAGATCTGGGACTATGATCAGATTACTTGCTCTTTTATAGACACAATTACTAATGCTCCCTTTTGTCTTGTAATTGAAACAAGATCCCTACTCTCCTGTGGATGATCCCAAACACTCCTGTGAAACATAATTCAGAACCAAAACCCCTGCTCCCTTATGGGCACACTGCTGTCACTCCTTTTGACCTTGGTGCTATGAATCAGTAGTACATATGACAAAACAACATGGCCCTGAACCCAGCACCAGCAAAGAGTTTTCTGCAGTTTCCTTCCAATGTTGTCTGACTCCCTTACTGTCTGTAGACTGAGAGTTCCTGAAGCTGTCAGTGCAGTCATCTTCAAGGCTGACTGCTGGCTCTACTGCAGGATCTGTGTCAATATTCCACCTAAGTAAGATTACCTAAATTGTCTTGGGCTGGAAAATTTTTCACCTGAACTTTTGTTGGGTCTACTTTTCTAGAATTTGATTTGAGGAGTTATTTTAGATTTGTTTGGAGGAGAATTTAAGAGAACTTGGCTGAGTGCCTTTCTACTCCATCATCTTGGCTCTGTCTCCTGATCAGTACCATTTACAGAAATTACTCTAGCAATAAAGAACCTAATTTCTGAAGATATATTATATATATATATATATATATATATATATATATATATATATATATAATCAAAGTATTTGCATAAACCCAGAGATCTTAATATATCATCAAAAGATGACCATAGAAACTAGCCAAGAAATTCCTAGTCTGCACTAGAACTTAGGAGACTTCAGTGCTGGCCTCTAGAAAAAGGCTGAATAAAATGGAGAATGATTAAAAGTCTTCTGATCACATCTACCTGGTTCTGGGGCAGTTTATATATTACTTTATAAATTATCCATGAAAAGTCATTTTTATTTTCCCATCCACTTCACATCTCTCAAACAATAATCATACCAATACATTTCTACTGGTGCTTAGCGCATAATTGGCACTTAATAAATAAATGCTTGTTGATTTGTCTTACCCAAAAATTATGTCAGTCTACTCTCCTTTGTGTTCTCTCACCATCCCTTATGTTTTCCAAACCAAAATATCAATCCCTAGATAACATTCTGCTAGATATGCCTTCTATTAAAAATAAGTTTCTTGAAGGCAGGAATTGTCTTATTTTTGTATTTATAGCCTAAGCATTTTTAGCACTGTACTTTGCATATAGTAAAGTGTTAGTGTTTAATATATCATCTTTTTTTTTCCTTCCTTATTTCTTTGCTTCCTTTCTTTTTTGCTTCCTTCTTTTCTTCTTACCTTCTTGCTTTAAATGGTTTTCTATACATTATTGTTGTTTTTGCCACATTTTAAAAAGAGATAGTTATAAATTCTATAAAAGTCAGTAGAACTTAATCAGGCTGATCTGTGAATTGAGAACTATTATCTTATGAGTATCCATTCAAAGAAGTAAGAACTTTTAGCTGGAAAAGGAATCTTCAAAGGGACATGATTTCTATTTTCAAATATTTGAAGGATATTTATATGTAAAAGAGACTTGGTTTGATCTTATTCATCCCCAAAGATATAATTAGAATTAATTAGGTCTGATTAAAGAATAAAAAAGAAAAGAAAATTGCATATTATGATCATGTTGCTTCAATGTTCAAAAAACTTAACTATTCCTTATTTCTTATGAGATAAGATATAAATGTGTCATTCTGTTATTTTAGCTCCCTCACCCCATCTGCTTTCTACCAAGTTTTTAAATTTTCTATTTTACTATTTTATATTTTAATCAGAATCAAATGCTAATTGTTCCCTGAAAACAGAAGTACCTTTACTTGCTTCTCGGTGTTTGTCCAGGTTGTTCTTGTGTCTGAAAAATATCTCCTACATGTTAAACTATTGAAATATGAATCTTCTTTCAAAACATAGTTCAGGTACACTTTCCTATTGAAACCTTTTATGATCTCTACAGATTAAAGTGAAATCTCTAGACAGATAGTGAAAACATCAGGACTTGAATCCTGGCATAACTGTAGATTATTTCCTCATACCCCACCTCCCATCCAAATACTCTCTAGGTAAGACATTTAATATGGTTCTCATTTTCTTCCTTTGTAAAATGAAAGGGGTGTATTAGAAGAGATCTATGGGACCTTGCAAATTTCCTATTCAATAAGTTTATCATTTTGTTGAAGCTTCTCCTTTGTTTTTATCTCATTTTCCCTCATATTATTTTAATTGTGTACATAATGGAGTCCCCCGGTTTTTATGAGTTCACTGAGGACAAAGACTATAATATAAACATTCTTAAGAATAGGGACTATAAAAGAAAAAATAATATAGTGGAAAGATTAATGATCTTCAAATCAGAATACCTGAATTTAAGTACCTGCACTCATTCTTGCTAGCTGGATGTTATAAAAATGTAATCTGAGTCTGTATTTTCTCATCTTTAAACTAGATTCTTAATTTACCTATACCTACTTCACTGGACTATTATGAGAGAAAATTTTCAGAAATCTTAAAATATTCCATAGATTAAAATTTTCATTACCATTTTCATATTAGTACTTTTATATTCCTATTGCCTAGCATAATGGTTTTATAAGAGTTTGCTGGTACTTATTGAATTTAATTTAATAATGTAGCAAAAATTATAGAAAATCTACAAGTTTCTGGCTTTGGGAATTCTGTCCTTCTGGTTCCTGCTGTGAGTTTTAAATTCAGAAGAAAAAAAAAGATTTTCAAGGCCTTCACAAAGAAAATTTCATTTACAGAGAGATTAAAGTTCTTGGACTGTTTTGTTACATTGCTGTATGAAATATGAAAACTTACTGATCATAATCTCCCCTTTGAAAATAATTCTTCAAAGGTATATCTGATTTATCTCTGAACAGTTCATTCAAAAACTGATAATATTTTATTGAGAAATGAAAGGTAGAGTGAAATAGAGCTGAGGACTTTCTAACACTAGTTGCTAATTTCAAATATACCTCATGTCAACAATTTATTGAATTCCCTAGAATGAATAAATGATCAATACACTGGGAAAATCTAAAGCAATTTCTAATTTAATATATTTTCTAGAGTGAGGGAAGAAAATCATTGAAGGTATAAAGAAACTAAAAAGAGAATGTCACTAAGCTTTCTTTTGCTTATAGTTTTTAAAAAATATATTATAGGAAAAACATAATAAAACCTTTAAACTGTGAGTGTGTATGATATTCCCTAGGTGGTTTATTATTAAATAACATATGGTTGAGAATATTCCTTTGCTCCTCTTCACAGTACAAGAAAATACTTTAAACAGTAAACTATACCATTCCTTGGTTTCTTAAAAACTAAGTTCCCAAGAGCTAAGCTCTCTAAATCACCACCAAAAATAATATAAGATGCTAAAAGTAAATTTTCTTGAATTGTCCTCTGGACAAACTTATCTAATTAGCCCTGTTTCTGTTTCATGTTTACTTATTAGTAAAGCATTCTTTTGAAAAATAAAAAGAAACTTTCCCCTTACTCGCCAGTTTGGCATTGTGAGGATACTTTGTTGACATGTTCAATGTGAGGTCAAATTTGCTTAATAGACAAAGAGTGAAGCAGAAACAAAATAACTATCATCTAGAAAACAAAGCTGCTGACTCAATGACTCAAATCTGGAAAGGCTAAACTCCTATTTTCTTGACAAAAGAAAGAGCCAAAGATCTGCTCTTAAATAAGGCAGCTGACAAATGCTAAAGGAAATGAAAAAGCAATCTTGACAGTCACTATGGAGCAGCATTTTTCAGAATTCAAAGATATGTGCTCCTCCTCCAATATTAGAAGAGAAAAGAAACAACTAATTTAAGGAGGAAAAAGAGCTCCATCTTTAAGTTCAACCCCACAATCTGCCTTGTATATGGTGATAGTTCCAATATTTCCTGCATTTGGTTTTCTGCTAAGGGAATTGTTTCTTTTCTTATTTGCCATTCTACTAGAGAATTACCACTAATTATTTTAATTTATTTTGATCACTAGCTTTTCATGGACACTATGGCCATTATTAAATTGCTCATACTATGTTTTCTCTTTTGGATGATGGGAAATGGACCACAAAAAATATGTTCTCTGATTTTCATCTGATATCTAGGTTATTATTGCCTATACTTCTGAGATAATTAGAATCTATTCATATACCCATCAATCATTTAATCAACAAGTGATGATTATGAGCCTTGCTATGTGCCAGGTACTATGTTGTGCACTTGGCATAAAAATACAATGAATAAACAAAAATCCTTATTCATAAAAACCTTTAAGTTCTAAAGGTAGAAATAACATAAATACATGTAAATATATGTGGAATAAACATAAAATTAATATGAAGTAGTTAAAGATATACAAACAAGTGAAGGTATTAATTATTGAGAGATCAAGAGAAACTTGTATATTCATGTGTATATATGTATTTACAAGTATAATAGCTAGTATTTACACAATATTATCACTGTTCCAATCAGCTACTTCATCCCTCTCTCTTGCTGAAGGATCTGTAATTTGTTCAAATTGGGAATCCTTTTTCCCAACTTAGAGCACAACCTGTCTATACTTAGAATAGGGCTTTAATTGAGTCACATGGAAATTAAGGGTTTTCATAGCCAGAAATACATGAGTTCTTCTCTTGATTAACTCTCTTCTTCCCTCCTTTCTGTTTCTCATACACAAGACATAGCAAATGATTCCATAAGTGTTATGGGCCAGAACTTGAAAGAAGGTGATAACTCACTGGTATTGATAAAAACAATGCTTATTGGTTCACACATTAGAGCAAATCCTTACAAAATGTTAAGTCATTAGAGTTGATAGAAACAATGCTCAAGTTAACACTTTTGAGAGTTCACACATTAGCTCACACATTAGTTCACACGTTTGGGAGATTTCAGGGTTCAGTATGAGATATCCAAATTCACACCTCCCATAATTTCACTCTCAGAGGAGGAGTCAACCTTTGAGTTTACACCTCTAAAAGAGCATAAAAACAGCTTTGCTCGGTAAGAGAGTTCAGTTGAAAAGATTGAGAGGGGAGTGTCAGTTGGAGACTGAGAAGCCACAAGTTGGAGTTGAGCTAAAGACAGAAGCTGAAAGAGCTAAAAGACAAGCTGCAAGAGCTCTTGGAACCAGGAGGGAGATAGGCCTCTAAGAAAGCTAACTGGGCCCAAGGAAAGAAGAGATAAGACTTGGAAGGAGAAAATAAACGTTTGCTTTTTATCATCAGGCTGCATTTGAAGTGATTATTACTTTGAACTGAAACTAATGCTGCCGCCAGAAAACCTCCCCGAGAAACCTGCTTCAAAGAACCATCATATATTATAAAAAAGAAGAGAACACCACACATAGAAATTAAAGACTAAGAGTTGTTAATACAAAATCAAAACTAGTGAGATGTCATTCAATATACCTTTATTTTTTTTACTTAGAAACGTCCTATCTACATGTTAATATGGTGGCAATATTAATTATCATCATTGTGTCTTTGGAACATAACATGACCTCAACTTTTTTCACACATGATTGATCCTTATGCCATTACAAAACAATCTTCTTTGATTTCAGTCTTTGTGTGGGACATATTAAATAATGGATCTTCCCAAGTAAGACTATTATCAGATACTCCTATTCCATTCAATGCATTGACCAGAAAATTTAAGCTATGTAGAAAAGCTTTTCTTTTCTTTTCTTTTTTGTTTTCTATTTTCATTAATGAACTTCCTTAACTTTTTTGCTGAGGTAGTCATCTGAGAAAGCTGGAACATCAGAATACTAGGACAGAATTTGAGCTCTGACACTCAGTAGATGAATAATGAGAAATCACAAATTTTCACTTCTCTCATCTTTTTTATTGGAGGACAAGAACAACAAACTACTTTGTCTGATTGTTGTTAGGTCAAATGAGTTAATGTATAACAAACTTTTTAATCCATTAAATGCTAGATCAATCTTAGATGTTGTTTTCAGAATTTGTTGTACAATCCCATTGTGTGGAATTATCAGAAATAAATATTTCTTAATCCATGAATTAAGCTAGATGCTCAGTGAATAGGGTGCTGGGCCTAAAGCCAGGAAAATCTAAATTTAAATTTAGCCTCAGATACTAGCTGTGTGACCCTATGCACCCTTGATCCTATGCAAGTCATAACAACCTCTGTTTTCTTTAATCTGCTAGAGAAAGAAATGGCAAATCATTCCAGTGTCTTTTCCAAAAAAAATCTCAAAGACAGTATGGTGGACAGGATCATTAAGAGTCAGACAAGATTAAATAATAACAATAATAATAATCCCTGTTCCAAAGAAATATTAATAATTGCTCATATAAATTTTAAAAAATATCACTTGAGTATTCACGATATAAAAAGAATAATTGGAAGGTATATAGTACAAGAGAGAAGAATTTCTAAATTTGCCATTTCTTCGCCTCATACTAGACTTGCAGGCAGCATGCTTTTAGGCAGAACATATCTCCAAGTTCACAAACTTCACTGTCTTCCTATAGCAACCTAGATTAGAAAATGATTCAACGTTGCTTTTTTCTTAGATTTCCCCATAAAGATTAGGTTTTGATTCATTCTCTACATTTCTTTGGAGTGGATATTTTTGAAGTAGCTATTTTCCAAAAAAGAGGGAAATATAATACAAATGTTAATCATATATCTGCGAATTATGCAATTATTATTTTCTTCTTTTCATATTATTTTTATTTCCAAATATATCACTCACCTCTTCCTACCCATTTAGCTATTCTTCTTTAAAAAAGAAAAAAAGAGAAAAAAAAAGAAAAAAAATTAAAATTACTTATACATTACCCCTGTCAATAACTTATGTGATATTTCTGACTCTCAGTTATCTTCTTCTTCAAGGAAGAGAGGAAGATTCATTTTCTTATCTTTCTCATGATTCTAAGCATCATACCAGAATATCTATTAGATTACTTATAGAAGTCAGATATAGAAGAGTGTTAATGCATCTTTACTTAGTACTTGATGGTAAAAGATATCTCATGGTAAATTATTAGAATGCTTGCAGAGGATATATTCCAAAGTATGTTTGGGCCTAGATATTCTCTCTATGTATGTTGCTGTTATGGTGAGTAGGGCATGGCTCTACTAAATCACAAATGTTGTTTCTGGATCCAACTCAGTTACCAATCTGAGCTGTACCCACTGATCTTTTACCTAATTTCTTGTCCAAGTAGAAGGACACTAGCAGGTATACTTAACACATTATAGGAACTAATTATTCAGAGGTTATTTATTACTAAACAATTCTTGTCTTTCATGATACTGCATTTTCATAGTTGAATTTTTTTCTTTATCTTATTTATTTTTTTCTTCTCTCTTGTTGACCCCTAAATATAGTTGACACCAAAGATCTGTCTGGTTTTCTTCTCTTATATCTCCACATTTTCATCATGATTAATTTTGCCCAACTCATTAATGTCAGTTACTATCTGAATGGAAATGACCCCCAAATGTATACAGCTAGAGTCAACCTACCTATAGAGCTACAATCCCATGCTCCTAACATGCATCTTAATGGTGAGGTGTCACTTGCACCTGAAATTCAACACATCTTGAAATATCAACTTCTTCCCTTCTTCTACACACACACACACATACATACACACATGCATATATGCATAAATGTATATATAACATTATGCTTCACTCTTGTTACACATTTGAAATAATAATAGCTTTACTTCCCATAATTGTTTTGAGGATAAAATAAGAAAATATCAATGAAATGCTTTGCAAACCTTTGAGTACTGCGTTAAGTATTAGCTATAATTATCCTTCCAGGGTAAATTTTTTCATATTACTTCGTCTGGCATCCCCATTTGTACTTAATAAATTCTACACAATCTAATAGTTATTTATGTGTATATTTTACCCTCCAAATATCAGATTATAAATTTTATGAGGTCAATGATTAAATCTTATTTCATCTCTGTATTTCTAATACTACCATAAATTCCTCCTCTAGTATTTCATTGCCTTGTGGAGATAGCCATGCATTTTAAAAATCTGATCCAGTGCCTTGTAGGCTCTGCCCAATTCTTATATGTTGTATTTCAGTACAGTTTTTGCAAGAAAATATATCTATTTTCTGAGAACCAAGATATCTAAATATGAAGAGGCTCATTATCAGTATATTGGTCAGTGGGTGAGGATTCATTTGACCTTAGAAAAACTGGAACAACAAAAAAAACATAAAATAACCCTGATTCCTGTGGTGTCCCTTTTCATTTTAGAGTAATGGTAGCAGTTATGGAAAAGGGTGGAAAGTATCAAGTATCACATTATTTTAAATTTTTTTATAGATATTATCTTAGCTCTAAATATAAGATCTTTGTTTAGTCTCTCTCCATTAGAACTGTCTTTTAGCATGATATGTATTCCCAGAGCTCAGTACAGCATGATTAAGCATTTAGACAATATTTACTGACTTACTGATTATTCAGTGATAAAGAAATTGACATATTACTGAAAGAAATCAATCTTTTTGTCTTTTTTATTAAAGCTTTTTTTTTATTTTCAAAACATAGGCACAGATAATTTTTCAACATTGACCCTTGCATAGTCTTGTGTTCTAATTTTTTTCCTTCCCCCCACCCTCTCCCCTAGATGGCAAGTAATCCAATATATTTCATACATGTTAAAATATATGCAATATCTAATATATGTAAACATATTTATACAATTATCTTGCTGCACAAGAAAAATCAGATAAAAAAAAAAGAAAAGAAATAAGAAAAGAAATGCAAGTGAACAACAACAAAAAAGAGTGGGAATGTTTATGTTGTGATCCATACTCAGTTCTGACAGTCCTTTCTCTGTATGTAGATGGCGCTTTTCATCACAATATCATTGGAACTGGTCTGAATTATCTCATTGTTGGAAAGAGACACATCCATCAGAATTGATCATTGTATAATATTGTTGTTGCCATATACAACAATCTCCTGGTTCTGCTCATTTCACTTAACATCAGTTTATGGAAGTCTCTCCAAGCCTCTCTAAAACCATCCTTCTGATTGTTTCTTATAAAACAATAATATTCCATAACATTCATATATCATAACTTATTCAGCCATTCTCCAACTTACGGGTATACACTCAGTTTCCAGTACTTGCCACTACAAAAAGGACTGGCAAAAACATTTTTGCATACATAATATCAATCTTGATGTTTCAGTTATAAATAGAAATAGAAGACAGAAAATAACTATAACTTCAAGTAAGAATGGCTCACAGGTTTTTTCATAGAGAAAAAAGTAAAGGAATTGATAGACTTCATCATTCTTGGTCATTCATATAAAAGAAACAAGAAGTATTCCATAGGATTTTCTCAATTGAACTATTCATGAATTTGACAAAAAGACTTCTTCAGTGACCTTATCCATTGGAGTAGTGAATGATGCAGATTGCTACCCATATATATCAAACTATTCTGTGAAAATTTTGTCCATGTGCTTTCAATTAGCATATCATGTGAGAGACACAAATTGATTATCAGTTCTCAGAGCAATAGATCAAACTAGTATAAAAAGAACCTTAGTCAGGAAACATGATTCACTTGCCAAGAGAAGAGATATAGCAGCCAATGGTAACAATGGTTTGGAATAAAAATGTGTTTGCAAAATCTTATGTAGAAGTTTGATGAAAAATAATGAGCGATATCACATAAAAGAATCAGAAGCATTGAAAAGAAAAAAAAAAGCTTACAAAAATCTTGGCAAGACATCCAATTAAGCTAAGTCTTGCTGAGGGCATTTGAAGATGAAACTTGAAGGAAGACAAAAAACATGTAAAAATGGGTGGGGGTGATCTAAAAAGATTTTTATCACAAAGTATTTTCACTAAGGCATTATATCCACTACATTTATAACCTAATATCACCATCCCAGGTAGGTTTCTCACAAAAGTGAAAATTTCCCTAAGGAAAAAAAAAAGTAGAAAAATGAGACTAAAAAAAGATACATAGAATAACCCCACTTGTAGGAGACAAGTTTTGAGGATTGAGTTATTGAAGGAATGTGTCTGAAGAAAAAAGATACCAATGACATCAAATACATACATAAAATTCCACAACTGAAAAAAAGAACAAAAGCATGAAGATGCTATTGTACTTATTGTTGTTGACCTTAAAAATAAAATTAAAAAACATTTAATGCAAAAGAATAAAATATCACCTTATGCTTCTCCTCTTACAAGATGTCATATACATATATTGATATCAAACTAGAGTCTTCAAAATGTCTAACATAGATACCTTTGTTCAACCACCTTCTGATCATTACTCTCAAATATGGTATAGAATAGGGAGACATGTGAGCAAAAGTTTTTGCAACTGTCACCGAGAAAACCTCAATTTTCATACCTAATAGTGTTCCTTTATAGATTATGATTTACTATAGATTATATGCATCAAACTAAAACAGAAATGGGACCAAAAGGTCTTAAATAAGGTATCCTAGTAGATTGAGAGTGACTGAGAAAAACCACAAATTGACACACTAATTATGTTGAATTGTATTTGTTATTTTATCAGATATTTCCCAATTACATTTTAATTTGATTCCCACAGGTTGTAATAAGGTTTAAAGGTGGAACAGAAAAATTTATTTGTGATCTTGGAAGTTGTAGATGGTCATGAAGAAGGGACCCTGAAACTCTAAAACTCCTTGAAGGAGAAAATCTTCAACTCTGCCTCAGTGAGAGATCCTGCCCAAGATCCCACCAGAAGGAAACAAGGCAACCAGTTTCACTCTGTTATCTAGGTGGGGTTGGTTCATTTCTGAACAAAAGAATTCCAATCCTATTGAATTAAAGAAACTCATTCAATTCTATTCAAATTCCAGCTCAAGCTGAAACCCAGCTTGTAGATGAGCCAACTTGGGATTCCACCCACTAGCCCTCTTCAGCTTGTAGTCAAAGCTCCTATTATAAAAGAGCCAATTTAAAAATCCTTTCTTTTCAGAAGTTCTAAATATGCCATGCTATGCCATACTAGGCTATGCCATAGAAGGCCTTTGCCTACTGGAATAATATTCGTTTCCAGTGCTACACTTTCTTTACCCTCATCTATTTTCCTAAGGAGACTTTATGCCTCTCAGTTGGAATTTCTAACCTTATTTCCCAATCCCTATAACAAACCTCTTTTATCAATTTAGGTTTTTGGATTTATAAATTCCTTTACAGAGAATCTCTGTGCTACCAGAAGTGGGTTCCTCAAAACTTCTTACTTGCACTGAACCCCAAATGGGTGTAGAGGAGCCAAACCTCTCCATTTGGTTCCCTGAACCTTTGACTAGACTTTATCACTGCCACTAGACTTTATCATTTAACTCCCTGACTACCAGAAATCCCAATCTCATTTTGGTTCCCTAAATCTAAACTTATCATTTGGTTCCCTACTAAAGGGAACCCCAAAATCTAAACCTCATCCTATTTTTGGTTCCCTGACTAGGAACCCCCAAAACTAGACTTAACCTCATCAGTCAGACTTTTGCTTTTAGAGGGCATTGTGACCTTGTAGGAAATAGGTAGCTATTGGAATTTACTTATTATGGGGGTTATGTAGCCAATCCTTTGCTTTAGGAAAATAACTACCAAGTGCATTAATGATGTCTTGGAATAGGGAGCAACAAAACACAAAAAGGACAATTAGAAAAGCACTGCAATAGTGCAGACAAAATGTATTGAGGTCTTTCTGCAGAATGGTGACTCTATAAATCAAAAGGAAAAAGCATGTACAATAGAGATATTATGAAAGTAAAATGACAGTATCTGGGGAGAAATTGGGTATGTGGAGTAAGATGTTGTGAGTGATATCAAAATTGTTAACTTAGGTAAATGGGAGTATAGTGTTATCCTCAACACTAACAAGGAAAGTCAGGAGAGAGGAGGATTTTGGAGGCAAAAAAAATTTGTTTGGGGGCATGTTGCGTTTGAGAAGCTTATGGAATATCCAGTATAAGATATAAACAGGCAGTTTATATGTGAAACCAGAGTTTAGGACAAAGATTATAGCTGGATAGAAAGACCTAAAAATCATGTAAGAGATAAGATTACTTGGACTCATAGATGCTAATCAACTAACCAAAAGAGATTGTACAGAGAAGAAAAAGAGCAGCCAATAGTTGGTGGGATATGAATGAAGATCCCTTTAAAGGAATTAAGTTCTATCTCCCAGATAATTTAAGGAGAATCAGGAGAGAGAGCAGTGCCATGAAAAGTTAAAGAAAAAAAAAATTCAGGAGAAGTTAGAGAAGAGTGTTAAATGATACAGAAAGATCAAGAAGGAGAAAGAAAAGCTTATGAGATTGGCAATAATTGATAACCTTAAAGAGGGAAGATATAAATTAATAATGAGATTGGAAACCAAATCACAGAGGATTAAGAGGAAATGGTGGTGCCTAAAGGGATTCAGAATCATTGAAAAAAGAGCTTAAGGAGTTTCTTGTAGGCTAACTATTTGTAGAAAGATTTTAAGAATTTAGAGGGGAAACAATCTGAATGGATTATTCAAAATTCTCTGAGGGCCAGGTGGGAGAAAACCCTGGGGCTAAAGCTATCAGGTGGATTAGATGTGATAAATTTATGGGAAGGTAAAAACTACCCAGGATTAAACATGAGTGAGTTGTAATATGCAAGTCAGAAATAGTATTATAATCTCTGAAAACTCAGTTTATTTCAGTATTTTCTTATTTCAGAAAGCTAACTTGGCTCCTTGTGTTGTTTCTTGAATTGAATTTAAAATATACCATACTCTAAATACAGTAAACATGAGTAAGAAAAGATTGATGAACTGATTTTGGTCAATGGATACTTTTGTAAATTTGTTAGTTATTCTTGATAGTATATCTATTCCTATCTCTTCTTTTGGTAAGTGGATACTTTTGTGGATTTGTTAGTTAAGTAGCTCTAGTATATCTATTCCTATTTCTTCTTTTAGAGGAAAAGGTCCATTCTAATTAGGCTACATCAGCATAAAGCTGATATATATTAGTTGGGTAGAGAGAAGAACTATGATTTTGTCACCCTAGCAAAAAAATTTCTTACACTTTTGTAGGCTGGCACTTTTTCTATAACTTAGAGAAATTTAGAGAATTGCCTTAACCATTAAAGATGTTAATCAACTTGGTTAATCACATGGCCAAGATGATTCAGTCAAGATTTAAACCCAAGTTTTTCTGATTCTAATGTCAGTTCTCTATCCATTATTACCTACTGCCTTTCTCCAGCTATAGCTATAGCATAGACATAGACATGGGCACAGGCACAGATATGCCAGTTTCTGCCTATACAGGAATTTGCTGGGATATGTTTAACCATATTTTCCCAAAAAAGTAAAACACATTTAAATTTATTTTATATTACTAATGTTTTTGTTTCAATTTAGACAATCAAAAAAAAAAAAAAGGCAGGCTCCGATATTTGTTGATTGCAAAGGTAAAAACACTAACTCTAAAAATTTAACAGCTATTAGGAGATGGTCCTAAGTCCAAGTACACTATTATGAGTAGATATATACATATCCACATACATGTACTACATATATATATATATATACATATATATATATACATATATATATGTGCGTGTGTATAACACCTTTATGTTTATAAATGTTTCATTGTTTTGAAAATTGCATTGTGAATAAATAAAATACAAAATTTAACAATTTAGAACTTAAAATATGTTTAATGTAATCCTAAATGTAATCTATTACACATATTTTTACTTGGCTCTCAATATGTTTAACAAATAAAAGCAGAACGATTTCTATTTTGAAATGTAAACAATGGCGAAGTGCTAAAAGCAGTATAATGCAGATTACTTCAATTTCCTCAGACATAAAAGTTTTGAATGTTTTCAATTTTAGGAGTCATTTACAACAACTGAAGATGAAGTGGCTCCAGATTCTTTCCCCCAGGTATGAACTTCTGTTTATTTTCCTTGCTTACCACTTACTGTTTCATTGTATTAAAAGCTTATGTGCAGTAAGGCTGAAAGAACTCATCAGGAAGTTGAATTTTAACAAATCTTTCTAACTCTCATAGGCCAAGCTTGTATATCTTGTTATTATAGGGTGTCAGGCACTCATTCCTTTCCAAATAGAACTCTAATAGTGACTACACAGCTGCTACAGGCCAGGGAAATAAATGGGAAAAATAATTCAGAATAAAATAAATCCTGCAGACTTACCCACTACAAGGGTTCCAATGAAAAGAGAAGTGCCATCTCTGTTGGAGATACATTTATTTCACAATTAACAAAGGAGCTTGAATTTAAACTTCTGCCCCTGAATGTAGTGCAATACATTTGAAAAACATGAACTTGAATGAATGAAGGCCATTTGAGCTACCATCCATTCTCATCTGTGGCAGTCAAGTAATATATTATTCAGTACAGACCCACTTTGTTCAGCTCAATGCAATTTTCAAAATGAGAACTTTCCCCTGTGTTTCTGTGTATAAAAAGCCTGTGGTAATTGTCATGGTCTGATTCATTATCCATAGTATCTTCATACACAATAGTAATTAAATCTGGAAAGGTTCGATTTCCAAAATGCCAGTGGCTCTGCATTTTCAGGTTCAATCTAGGTATTTGGTTTGTAATAATGTCTCCTGCTGTGTTAAACATCTATTCTGAGAGTATACACTTTGGGTTTGACCTTTTCATTTTCTAGTCTTCAGATTAACAGAAGGCAGGTTAGTTGGGAGATCAATGTGATACAATTTCTATTGTCTTTGTCTGTAACAATGACTTGGTTTAAACTCTATGCCAATTAATATAAATTTCCATGCATGCTCAATAACAAAAATAGTAATAGCTGCTCACATCTATCTTTCCCTTTAAGATTTGCAATGTACTTTCTTAAATTTACTCAGAACGGTGTGAATTGCAAGTATTAGTATTCCCATTGTACAAATTTAAGTTAACTATTTATAAAATACCCACCTATATGATAGTTTGCTAGATTCTTAGGGTGCAATGACCAAAATGCAAATATTACCCGATATGAGGAAGTTCATATTTAACTGGAAGGAAAAAAAACCATGTGACCAATGATAGGTAAATATGAAATTAACATAAATAATGTCTTTTGGGAGGAGCACTATTTAATGAAATAGAGGGCTTTCAAGCATTCCTGATAGAAAGACCAGAACTGAATAGGAAATCTGATGTCCAAAAAACAAAAACAAAAACAAAAACAAAAAACTCAAGAGAAGCATTACAGGGGAAAAAATATAAGGGATTCAATAAGATTAAACTGTTTACATAGGAAGATAGTACTTGTAACTCCTAAGAACTATTATTAGGAGAGTTAAAAGGAATTTAAATAGACAGAAGACATGGTTGATTGTGAGTTGATTATGAAAGATTGCTATTTGACAAAAAGTATAAAAGTAAAGGACAAGAAAGAGGGATGCACTGGAAGAAAAGAAGGGAGATATAGAATTGTTTCATATAAAAGAGACATGAAAGACTTTTTATAGAAGGAGACTTTTTATATAAAAGAGAAGATTTGGGGGGGGGGGAGTTAGTCAATCTGAGCATTATTTGGAATTTAATTGCAGAGGGAATAATATACACACTCATGTGAGTATAGAAATCTACCCTGCCTTATAAGAAAGTACGAGGGGGAAGGGGTTCACTGAATGTGGTGGTACCAATAATAGGGAGACCAGACTGAGTGAGATTGTGTTAGAAGAAGAATGCTTTTTAAGAGGGAAGGAGTAAAAGAAGAGAGTAAGATAAATAAAAAGAGGTGAAAGAATAGAGGAATATACATAGTAATCATAAAGGGAAAAAAATTCAAGTTTCTCTGATAAAGGCCTCATTTCTCAAATATAAAGAGAATTGAATCAAATTTATAAGAATGCAAGTCATTTTCCATTTGCTAAATGGTCAAAGTGATGAGGACAATGCAGCCTCACCCAGAAGAGCATCTGTATTCCCTGGGAAAGACTCTGTTCCCACACATTATGCACCTTTTGGATGCAAAACCTACATTCCCTGGGAAAGACTCCTTTCCCACACCCTATCTCAACTATGTTCTTTTCAGATGTAAACCCAAATTATTTTGTTTCTGCATAAGAGTAAGCCCTGAGAAAATGTTTTTTGGCAATTCTTTGACATTGTCCACTAAGAGAACATCTTGGTGTCTCTCTCTTTAATAAAAGCCTTTTCTTATCACAGCCTTTTGTGTAGCCTTTCTCGCTGCGAACCCACCCTAACTTGGTGTTCTGGAGAACTAGGAGACCAACCCATTTTCCTGCCATGATCCATACCTCATCAAAAGGATATGCACAGTCAGTTTTCAGATAAAGAAATCAAAGGTTTCTGATGGAGATGAGTTCTGAAATTATGCCCCCTTTAATCTGTAAAGGAGGATTTGGATTCTCAGACTCTGAAAAGTCTAGGAAAAAGTATACTTCCCTAGGCAAGCCTTTTCCAAGTTAAATGACACCATTCAATTGGAGATCTTGGTCAAATCATCCTTCACTGATCTTTTGGGAGTGCTGATCCTCTTCAGGAAATTCCAGGCTCTGGGAAAAAGCCTTTAAAATTATTTTATTCAGTTAGAGATCTGGGCCTGTAATTCCTATTGAGTGGCTTGAAACTCTAAGATAAGTATCTAGGCCTGGACGCATTGACTCTCTTTTCAACTGGAACCTATCCCCAGACCACCAATAAAAAGAAAATTTTGAGCTTCAAATCTCTACAGAAGTCCAAGGTAGGATTATGCTTTGGCAAGGTGTTGAGGTCTAGCTTTGGGGTACCTAAATGAAATTAGGGTTAAAGTCCAGTGGCAGGTTTGGGGTACAGATTCGGCGCAAGGGGGTCTAGTAGCGGCGCGAGTTCCCAATAAAAGCATTTATTGGCCCAGAGAGCTAGATTGATAAAAGAGGTTTATTATTAGATAAGCAAAGTTAAAATATAGGCTAAGATAGAGATAAAGAGGGCACTGGACAGAGGGTCCAGTGGACAGAGGGTCTTCACATGGTAGCCATGTTTGGAATCTCTGCAAAGAGGGGTTCCCAGCGTGGCCTTTTTATAATAGGAGACTTAGCTCGAGGGGCTTTCGGGTGTAACCCCAAAGTTGGCTCATATCCGGGTGGGGCTGGGAACAGGTCAGATCTTCTATTGGAATTCAAAGGGACCAGGATTTGTGAGTTAAAGGGCAATTTACATTATTAACTAGGAGAGGGTGGGAATCTAGAAAGCAAGCTTTCCCGCATCAAAGGGACCTCTCTTCTTGGCCCAGCTGCCTAATAGGACTCTTGCCTGCTGTGAAGATATTCTTTTCTCAGTGATAACCTCTGTTATTTCTCTGACAGGACTTCTTGCCACTGAGGAGTCTGTCTTCCTAGCAAAGCTGGTTACTCAGTGCTAATAAAAATCCCTTTTGCCATTCAGACTTTTCAAGTTCACAAATTTTTTCATATTGGACCTGTGCCAACCAGAGGGGATTCCCACAACTCTCTGTACTTCCACTAACCGCATCATAACTATAGGCATAGGAAGGAAATGTTCTAAAACACAATAGATTAGAGAAATACAACTTAAACCAACTTTGAAGTACTATCTGATACTTATCAAATTTGCTAATAAGACAGAAAGGGAAAATGAGAAAAGTTGGAAATATGGAAAAATTGGGACACTAAAGCATTGTTGGTGCAGTTATAAACTGATCTAATCATCCTGGAGAGCAATTTAGGACTATGTCCAATGGGCTATTCTTTTAACAATAATGCCATTAGGTCTCTATCCCAAAGACAAAAGAAAAAAAGGAAAAGAAAAAGTATCAACATGTAAAAATTATTTGTAGCAGACTTTTGTGGTGGGCTCATCATTTGAGGAATAGCTGAACAAATTGTAGTATATGTTTGTAATATAATTCTACTATGTTATAAGAAATATTAAACAGATGGATTTCAGAAGAAATAGTGGGAAGATTTGCATGAACTGATACAAAGTGAAGTGAGCAAGCAGAATCAAGAAAACTTTATACATAGTAACAGCAATATTGTATGATGATAGACTGAATTACTCAGCTATTTTCAGCGCTACAGTGAACCAAAGTAGTTATGATGAATAAGGTAATTACCTCCAGAGAAAGAACTAATGAATTATGAATGCATATTGACTTTCTTTTTCTTTTTGGTATTTTCTTTCATTATGTGATTAATATGGAAATATGTTATGCCTGACTATGCATGATAATATATATCAAATTGCTTATCTTTTCAATGAGGAAGGAAGAACAAAGAGAGAAGAATGGAGAGAATTTGAAACTTAAAATTTTAAAAAGGAATGTTAAAATTGTCTTTACTTGCAATTGGAAAAAAATAAAAAATAGAATACAAAGAAAAGTACAGATGTGAGAGATGTAGAGACAACACTGTTAAGAAGTACTAAGATTCAATATAAAATCTTGTCTTGTAAAGCCCATCACAATTAAACACTTTCCTACCTCTCCAATCTTTATAATTTACTCACCTCCACATAATCAGTTCTGCTGTAACCTTGTCTTTAGAAAAAAAAAAATTCTTCCATCAAGTTTGATATATGAGGAAGCTTTTCAGTGTAATGTGAGTTTTGACTTTACTCCTGCTTGATTTTTTCCATGAGTAATATTGAGAATACAGAAAAGTATATCACTTTGCAATAACTCATAAGCTAAAAAAAAAAAAAAAAGTTACGTTAGCACACTTTTAAACACACACTTCCATAAGCCAACTTCAGATCATTGTCAAGTTGAAGTGCCATATTTATTGTGTACAATAAATGGTACAGAAGGAGTTGTCAGCATAAAATGGGTGGTATTCACCAACTCTAACTGTCAAAGCTGAACAGCATTAGTCTCTTTACATAGAAGTTTATATATTTAACTGTATTCAAATTCTATGTCAATTTCTATATCTTTTTATTAAATTACTTTATTACAAAATATTTTATTCACATTTATTTTTGATATATTTTATCACTTATATGTATACATATATGTGCTACATAGCTGATCAAAGTTGAGCAGCATCTCTATCAGTCTAAACTGTGAAACAATTTCATGAGATTTCTCTCATTTTTTGAGTCATTGATAAAAATGTTGAGTATTGCACAACTAATCCCATTTCTCCTCTAAGCTCTGTGCCTTTTATTTAATTTTGTAAAGCCTAATGCTTTTTGAGTAATACATATATCCTGTTGCTTAAATGCTTTATCTAGTGACAGCAACTTCCTTGTTGCTCCTCACCCAAGACACTCTTCTTAGTCCTAGGCACTTTTATTGTCTTTACCCAAGCCTGCAGTTCACTCATACCTCATCTCTGACTGTGCTTCTCTTAACTTACTTAAATGCTAGTTAAAATCCTTACTTCTATAAAAAGCCCTTCCTAAGCCTCCTTAAAGCCAGGGCTTTCTTTCTAAGATCAGTCCCACTTTGTCTTTTATATATCAAATTTGTGCCTAGTTGTTTGCATATTATCTCTTTCATTAGCCTGTGGACTCCATTTGATCATAGACTGTCTTTTTTTTTTTTTCCTTTTTCTTTTTCTCAATTCTGTACCATTGGATTTTAGAAAATTGTCTGGTACATAATAATCACGTAAAATGCTTATTGACTTAAATTGACTTGGGAAATGAGTAAAAGAATGACAATTATTAGTACTTGGTTGATAGTTTTCTTTTAAATTAGGAAACAGATTCAGAGATATTTAGTGCCTTACCTCAATCACTCAAGAGACTTATTTAAATAAATGTACCCATTTATAACAGTTGTGTATGTAAATAGTGTTAAAAAAAAAATTAGCAGGTCTGCAAAATTAGTGTTCCTCCCCCTAACACATACACTTGTAGAATGTGATTGTGGCCAGTCACTCTTTTTCAAAATTCTTTTTAAGTCCTAGATCATGTCTTTCCCTCAATTACACTTCCATTTGCCCTTTCTTTAAGGCTTTGTGACAAAATGATAGAGGGAACTTGCCTCAGATGCCTTTCTGAAAGGATAAAATTTCCTTTTCTTTATTCACTTTAGCATCCTTTCTACCACTTAAATCTGCCTTTTCAGATTTTATTGAAGGAGAAACCCAGATTCAATTTTGTTTTACTAGGGGAAGTGAGATTAATAATCATTCAATCACATTCTCTTTATTAATTTGGAGCCCTCATTCAATGGGGAAAGGAAGTAACACTTTTTTCTCTGTGGACCTATCTCTGTGGAAATCCCTTCCTGGATTCTCACTTTAGATACAGCATCTACTTTCTGGTTCTAGATATCAGAGAACATTAATCGTCTTTTTGTTTTCTGAAACTCTCCTACTCAAAAGTAATCAAGTGTTCAAACCAGGAACCTTTAAGATCTCTTAACCTAGCCAAAATTAATAGTTACAAAACAGCAATTAAATACCTTTAAATAATATTGAAAAAAACCACCAAACTTTGTATTATACATCTGCATAATAAAGAAAGAAGACACGAAGGAATCTTCATCATCTTCGGAATTCTCCTTCAAGTAAAAGTTCATCATCAATCCTATATATCACATATTTCTGACTCAACTGTAAGCTCATCTCAATAATAAACATACCTGGACATCTTTCAATGTTTGTCCTCAACAGTAATTATTATCCTTCTTACTATCACTTGATCTACTTCATTCTAAAATTCTATTTAGTCTCTCCTCATCTCTGTAAGTCAGTAAGTCTCAAGATTCTCTCAATCTCTCATAATACTTAAGGGAAAAACACCATTTGAGTTCATCTCTCATATATATTCATTCAGTAAGGTACTGACAACTTTTTTCTCTGCCTACAGAGAAACTGATTTCCCAATTCTCACAACCTACAACTAATAAGTGACTGGGATTTTACCATAGTTAAGTACTGTCTTGAAGCCCAATATACTTTCCACAACATAGCGCTGCCTTAATCACTGCACATAAATGGTGACATTCCTAGATTGGGTGTGAAAGGAAAAGTCATAAAATTTGATTTTGAGTATACAAAGTGTTTCTAAATTATCGATTTAATTACTAGAACCATATGCAAGCATAAACATAAGCACAATGAATACATTTTGTAAAGCATCATTTTAAAGCTTTAAGTATTTGTTACCTTTCTTTACAAATGATTTCTATCATTTTAGAGTATAGAGACAGTTCTAATGTGCCAAAATACAAATAAAGGATTATAGAATATTAGAGTTGTGAGGGACTTTAGAAGTCATTTAATTAAAACCAAACTTGAATTTGTTGTGCCATTTTCCTTTTATTGTTCTGCTTCAGTTTTTCCTAAATTGTTCTGACTCAAAGTCCCTGAATTGTTCTGCCTTAGTTCTTTGAATTGTTCTGCCTCAATCCCCCTGGTTGCAACCTCCCTTCCTGACCCTTAGGACTGAGATAATTGGGGCTGGGAATTCAAATTAAAGCAGAAAGACTGTTTATGCCTCCAAAAGCTTACATTTTAATAGGGAAAAGACAAAACAAATATAAATAATACTGATTAAAGATGAAAGCAGAAAAAAAATGTTGGGGGGAGAAGAAATTCTACATAGTTGGAAGTTCAACCTGAAAAGGATTAAAAATAGTGAGGCTGAGCATCTTTCTTATACTAAAGCCTCTAGGAGGAACCAGCCAATCAGAGAGAGACACTGTAGAGGAAGATGTATTTCCAAAGAGTGAGAAATATAGAGGTAGAAGTAGCTTTCACTCCAGAGGCAGCTAAGTGACTCAACGCTCTGTAGTCATGAAGATCTAAGTTCAAATCAGACATGAAAAATTAACTAGCTATGTGTTCCTGGGCATGTCACTTAATTTCTGTTTGCCTCAGCTTCCTCAATTGGAAAATGAGAATAATAACAGAATTTTGCAAGCTGTTAGTGATGTGAGAGGACTCTGTGGAGGATGGGTCACCTGACCTGGGAAAATTCCTAAAAATGATCCCCACCCATCTGGGTGGGACTCTGGGAAAACTACATGGTTCCCATGGTAAAGTCCTACCTCCAATTGATCTGGGAATCACTTTGGTCTGGGAAACAATCACCACCCTTATTGATTTGGAAATTAGCTCCTAATCACTCCCTAGCCCCAAATCATAGATAGCTAAATAAAAAAAATTAAAACAAACAAACAAAAAAACCACAAGACTGTATTCCAAACTTCATTATTTTCCTAATCAGGAATCAAGGAAAGAGTTTCTCAGTGAAATAAACCCATTTTTGCCAAAAAACCTCATTTACAGACTGGGATTGTGAATTCTTTTGTAAAACCTGTGACATTGGCCTAGGGACCTCCATTGCAGTCATGGTATCCTCACTTCTCAACATTAGAAAAATAAACATTTATATAGTACTTAATGTGTCAGGTATTGTGTTAAGTACATCATAAATATCTCTTTTGATCTCTACAACAACCCATTAAGGGTGGTGGTTTATTAAAAAAGACTCAAAGGATCTTTATTAGTGATATGTGCCTCTGTGTATGAGGAAAAAGATTGGAATCAGAAGAATTTAATCAAAAGTTATCTGTACGTGCTGCTAAATTCTTAAATGAGAAATCCAGAGATCTACTCCTTTTCCTCATCAGAATTATCTTTTTTTTCTGTCTTCAGGATTTCATTCACATCCTTTATGCATTCATTTAACCTATAGAATTTTAGCTCATAGGCTCCTACCTCTTCTTTATGTGAACACTTTGCAATCTCCTTTTCCTCTATCTATGGCATGAGATAATGTCCAGTTTTTATATTCTGCTCCATCATAAATTCTAAAATGTGCTGGTCATTTCATCATTTCTACTTCAGGAAACAGTTTGCCCTTGGTGGTGAAGATCAGATTCTATGAAGGATGAAATTATTATCAAGACAAGTAGTGTAATTTTATTCAGTGTCTTGAAAGAGACAGAATTCTAGCAGATGTCCAAAAGTCTCATGCCCCCACCAAAAACCCCCCACCAAATCTTGATTACTGCATTCATACAAATGACTCTTTGCTAGGTTTGTGATTTGTCTCCTAATCTAATCCATTTCCTCTTCATTCCAGGTGGTCTGTATTATATTACCATGGCAATGTTGCTTCTGTAATGTTTTTGTTATTCTTCAACCAATTTCTTTCAGTAGTATTCCCTCATTTTTGTTTCAAAAATTTTCCCAAATTTATTTTATTACTTTAAAATACTATTCCACTGTCTTTAACCCTCCTCTGTTATGATCAGTTTAAAGAAATTGATTCTTACAGAGCTATGTTCTAATCAAGTATCTCATTCTGTCAGATTTTAGTAAACTTTGGTGGTCAGATTTGCCTCTTTATATCATCTAGACCATCTTATTATTCATATTTAGTGTATTTCCATAAATACATCTGTCAAAAAAAGATAGGATTGGTAGTGACCTAAAAGATAAGGAATAGATGGATGATGGTTGCAAGTAGAATGTCATCTATGATGATTTATGAACACAAATTATACAGGATCATAGATTTAGGATTATAAGTGGTCTTAGAGGACATATAACCAAATTCTCTTATTTTACATGTGAGGAAATAGAAGTTAATTGACTTAACCAATATTATGAAGCTAATAAGTGTCTATGATGTGATTTGAACTCAATCTTCCTTGAGTTCAACATGTTATCTTCTATGATACCTATCCAAATAATAATACTCAAGAAATGCTTGATCTGGAAAGATAATGTAATACATGTAGACAAAGCAAGCTATGATCATTAAACAATCCATGTTCTTCTCTTTTCCCCATGACATTTTATGAAAGTTAGGAGGATATCACCAGTCCAATAAGTATATTTTCTATGGAGGATATATAGAACACTACGAACAAGAATTATGCAGGATGAGAAATTACGGATCAGTGGTATACTAAACAGTACCGATATTGAATACCCATATTGAAGACATCTGGATAAATGACTATCAAATTCAGTTTCAGAAAACTTCTCCATTTTGGTCCTTTATGGAAAAAGACTCCTTAGTGAAAAAAAATAAGTAAATTGTATAAATAAGCTAAAACTTAGGAGCACTCTGGTATAGTTAAAAGATTGCTGGATTCTGAGTAAGAAGACTTGCATTTGAATTCTACCTTTGTCATCCAGTATACACATGAATATATTCAAGTCCTTAACCTCTCTGGATCTCCATCTCTTCATCTCTAAGATGACTTAATGCCAGGTCTTCCTGACACTTAAGATAGCCTTCTAGGCATGTTATTATGCTTCATTGCAGATTCTGGACAAGTTGCTGATATTTTTACTGCCCCCGGTAACTCTAAGGTTTTAAACTGCAGAGCAATTAGAGGGACTTTCCTATCTAAAAGTTCTCTACACCAATGAAATCAGAGATGTTTTTGAAAAAGAAAGAAAGATTATATTAAATCATTTTATAGTTTTCTTTAAAAAGAAATAAGTTTTTATTTATTTCTTCTGTTTTATATCATCATTATGTCAAGTATCTTTCTTCTCTCTTCTTCTAGAGACTTATTTTTTATAACAAATAATATATATATTTTCATATATATACCATATATACTCGAGCATAAACCGACCTGAATATAAGCCGAGGCCCCTAATTTTAACCCCAAAATCTGGGAAAACTTATTATATCAGTAGGTTTAGGTAGCGGACCAGTGCTGGCAGAGGAGGAGAGTGGGTGCCGGTATACGTATGTATGTAGAGTGGTTGCCACCATTAGTATACAGTCCGGTTACTGGCTGTGATACTACAGGAACAGCCGCATCACCGTAGCAATGGCCGGCCCTGTAGTATCACAGTCAGCACTCGCACTGTATACTACACAGTATACAAAAACTGGGCAGAAAAACTCGGCTTATACTCGAGTATATATGGTATATAAAATCATTTCTAAGACTACTTTTCTTCTCTACCTTTTATCAATACCCAAGGGATACGATACTTAAATATCTCTATTGAGCCAAGTTTACCTAGTATTCATTCAGTTATTTAATAGACACTTTTTGAGTATATACAATATAAGTACAGTGTAAGGTATTATGACTTTTTCTAAGGTCTCTTCAAGCATGAGGTGCTTATTTAATCAAGAATTGAATTTTGCTTCACCATATTCCTAACAAATTAGTTTTGCTTTATTCACTCTTGTCTTGCTATTATGTATGAAATAAGCCCCATAGCTTATCTATGTGACTGGGATCCAATGAATGGTTAATTAATGCTTCTTAAATTGAATTGTTAAAATGATTAATTGTAAAAACCAGCTGACTCTTATTGTTTGTATTAGAACATTTCCCTAAGTAGTAAGCACCAAAAAAAATTAACTAAATAATCAATAAATTTTTATGTTAATCATGAGAAAAAATTCTAGCTTTGTAAAAAGGTTAAAACTTGTGTATCTTTCTATGATTTTTCACTAAGAGAAATTGCTTGAGGATTTTAGATCATCTTAAGTAGTCACTGTATCAGACAAGGAACTGAAATGCTGAGAGTTACATCCAAGGTATTCATGCAAGTTAGTGGCAGTGCCAGCACTCATAAAACCTAGTTTTTTCTGC
The DNA here is from genome assembly GCF_016432865.1 of Antechinus flavipes. Classification (NCBI taxonomy): domain Eukaryota; kingdom Metazoa; phylum Chordata; class Mammalia; order Dasyuromorphia; family Dasyuridae; genus Antechinus; species Antechinus flavipes. Next base: position 436,461,434 of record NC_067398.1, read on the forward strand.
CTCTTCAATGAGCATTAATAGAATTTCAAATGTAAGAGTTCAGAAAGTTGTATTCAGTACTTATGTTCCTATTAATAAGTGTGCAGAGAAAAAAGATGTATATGATGAACAAAGCAGTGACTTGGGAGGAGTCTTATGTCCTAGTGACCTATAAATCATTTAACTGAGAAATTCACCTAACTTCCCTTAATCATGTGAAAACAATGAAGTTGGATTAAATGATACATAGGATAATTGACGAATCAGAGTCAGTCCAGACATTTGGGCTTACCATTGAAAGACTGAAGCACCCATTTCATGTTCTCTAACAGAATATCTGCAAAATGCAAATGCATTTTATGATTATTCTGTTTATCACATTCAGAAGGCCTTTTACATTTCCAAAATGACTTGTGATGTTCTGTAATATGACAAATTAAAAAGAGAAAGAATATTTTTCTTTTCTCACTACCTTCTAATAAAGGTAGGCCTTTGTTGCTTTCATGATTCCATCAAGATAGGCAATAAAGAAGGATCTAATTAAATGTGCAATATTGAAAGTGGTAAGAAAGAACACAACTCTGCATAAAGGGTACAAGTGAAAGAATGTGCATTAAGAGAAACAGAAATGGAAAAACACTTTATGGGGCTGAATAATAAGCTCAAGAGAGGACTTGGCAAGGATATTGTTGAATCAAAAGTAAACTAATAACTTTAAAACAATTAGCTGTTTTCTGGAAAACACAGGCTTACCCAGAGATGAATTACTGCATAGATGGAATGATAGAAAAAGCAAGAATTAAATGGATATTATGTTCTAACTTCTGGGAACATAAATCACTATATCCTGTGGTTTCACTTAAAAAATACATTTTCTTTTTTTCTGAGATCCAATTGTCCCCTATGATTCTCCCTATCTCTCTCTTTGTCTCTCATCTCTGTCTCTCTATCTCTGTCTCTGTCTCTCTCTTTCTCTCCCTACACACACACACACACACACACACCTTCACATGCATATATATGTATATGTGTACATCTATACACACATATACCCATTATATATAAAATCATGCAGAACATTAGCCGTGTTGAAAAAAAAAAAAAAGATAAGAAAAATGAAGTGATAACATGCTTAAATCTACACTCAAACTTCATTAGTTCTCTCTCCGGAGATGGATAGCATTTTTCATTATGAGTTCTTTTGATTGTTTTAGATTATCATATTGATCAGAGTAACTCAGTTTTTCTCAAATGATCATTGTTAAATCATTGCTATTACCATGAATAGTGTTCTCCTGGTTCTGTTCACTTAATTTTTTTCAGCTTATGTAAACCTTCACAAGTTTTTGTTTTTTTTTTTTCCCCTCCTGAAATCACCACCTTTTTTATTTCTTATAGTAAAGTAGTATTTCATCACAATTGTATGCCAGAACTTATTCAATCATTTCCCAACTGATACACATCCCTTCAATTTTCAATTCTTTGTCACAAAATAGAGCTACCATAAATATTTTTGTACAAATCATTTCTTTTAATTTTTGTTTGATCTCTTTGGAATAAGATTTAGCAGTGGTTTTACTGGATCAAATGATATGCAGTTTTATAGCCCTTTGGTTATAGTTTCAAATTGTTTGAGAAACTCACGTTTTAATTGGGAGAGATTTCAGCTACAGAATTGAAGAAAATCCCAGTAATCTTTAAGATTAGGCAGATATAAATGCATTTTTTTAATATCACTTTCAGTGATAAAGTAATCTAATGTTTCTGATCTTGAACTATTTGATGGTGCCAAGATCTTTGATGGTGAGAACTTTTCTTTCCTAGGTCTTCAGAAACAGCTCTAAGGCATGGATTGAGCATTTTCAGAAACAATAGCAAAGTGGAATCCTTTCAAGGGTTACTTATTAGTTAATAATTATAATGTTGAATTGAATAAGAATTGGTGGTGTGGTTAAAGTTTGCTTTAGATCCTACATGTCCTTGGCTTATTTACAAGCATTAGTTTCAATTGGGCAACAATTACCATTGCTGAACATACATTTTTCTCTCTTTTGACAACATTTTAAACTTAAATCAACAATGTTCTTAGAATTTAGTTTTCTGAGTGATTGTGAAGTAGTCTGTAACACTGTATTGTTAATGGAAAGAAAATTCAGTCATAAGACCTCGTTTAAGCCTAAACTCTGATTGCAGTATAAAGTTGGACAAGTTCCCTAACTGCTTTTGGCTTCAGTATGATCTCTAGGGCTCCAGGCCTAAATTCTATCATAATAAAGTGTGTGTGTGTGTGTGTGTGTGTGTGTGTGTAAAAAAAAAACTGCATTTGGTTGTTTTATAATGTTTAATCATTTTACATATGCTTTAAAGATTTCCTCCTTTCAGGAAAAGGGGACCCACATGTGTAAAAATATTTCTGGAAGCCCTTTGTGTAGTAGCCAGAAACTGGAAACTAAGTGGATGCCCATCAGTTAGAGAATGGATGAATAAGTTATGATATATGAATGTTATGGAATATTATTGTTCTGTAAGAAATGACCAGCAGGATGATTTCAGAGAGACCTGGAGAGACTTACATGAACTGATGCTGAGTGAAATGAGCAGAACAAGGAGATCATTGTACACAGCAACAAGAAGATTATACGATGATCAATTCTGATGGATGTGGCTCTCTTCAACAGTGAGATGATTCAGGCCAATTCCAATGGTCTTGTGATGGAGAGCCATCTGCACCCAGAGAGAGGACAATGGGAACTGAATATGGATCACGACATAGCATTTTCACTCTTTTTGTTACTGTTTGCTTGAATTTTATTTTCTTTCTCATTTTTTCCTGTTGATTTGATTTTTCTTGTATAGCAAGATAATTGTATAAATTTGTATGCATATATAGATTTAACATATTTCTACCATGTTTAAGATATATTGGACTACTTACCATCTAGGAAAGAGAGTGGGGGAAGGGAGGAAATTGGAACACAAGGCTTTGCAAGGATTAATGTTGAAAAATTATCCATGCATATATTTTGAAAATAAACAACTTTAATAAAAATTAAAAAAAAAAAAAGATTTCCTCCTTTCTCTCATCTTGGCCAAGTCTGACCATGTCAGTCACCTGTGGGTGAAGTTTCAATGACACCTATTGCTACTAAATAAAAAAGATATTCTTTTTAAAGCACTTCACAGTCTACATCTAGTCTATCTTCCTTCTCTGATTCATATTACTCCCTTTGAAATGCTCTATATTTAAGTCAAACTGGCTGATAACATTCTACCACCTGAAACAGGCCTTATCCACATTTTTTGAAATCCCAAATTTCCTTCAAAAGTCACTTCTCATAGTAGAAAATCTTTTTCTTATCTCCTAATTGGTAGAGATCTTCTTCTGGTGCCAGCTATTTTGGAACTTATTCTTACTATCTTTTTATTTCTCTATATAGATCACATTTACTCATTAAGAAAATATTAAAAAGGGCAAAGGCTACCTATTTCTTTTGTGTCATTATGTCTTTACTGTCTTGGGACAACTAGGCAGTGCAGTGAATAGCATTCCATGCTTGGAGTCAAGAAGATCTGAATTCAAATCAGGTCCCAGACAGTTACCAGCTGTGTGACCCTGGATACATCATTTAACTCTGTTTGTCTCCATTTTTCTCAGTTTTCCTTATTTGTAAAATAAGTTGGAGAAGAAATTAGCAAAACATCCCAGTATCTTTTCCAAGAAATCCCAAAATGATCCCATGAAAAATCAGATGTGAAACAATGGAAACAATTGAACAATATCCCTTAAAGCCCAATGCAGGGTGACACATGGTAGTATCTGAATAGTGTTTGATGACTTGAGCTGAATTAAATTAAATGAAGTCTCCTCTCCCATACTATGTTAAAGATTCAAAATGTTTTATTTATTAAAGGCTAACAAGCTTCCCCCACACCATTGTCACTAGTTTTCAGTAAAACTAACTTTCTCACACATTATTCAACTACTTTGTGAAAGACAATTAAATGTGAGTTGCCTGTTTAGCCATCTACCTTTAGGGAAAGACTCTTATCTATGAACCAGAAATACTTTGAAACAATTAAAATTCACTAACCATTTAGAGGTGAAAAGTAAATCCAATTAAATTACACAGTTTATGTGTAATTTGATAACTTTACAATTTTAAAATTGAGATGACTTTTTTTAAATTCCAATAGAATTTTTTTGCTTCATTATCACTAGATTAATACTAGTCTTTCCAGGAGATTTTGTTTTATTTTTATTCCACACATTATTTGTTAAACTTATTTTAAGTTTTTCAGTAGAGGAAATCTTAAATATGCCAATGAAGACCCACAACTGCTCAACAATGTAAAGCTATAAAAAGTTGCCTATAGCATGGAAGGATTAAGTGTGTTGAGTATGGTCACTGAGTCAGTATGTTGGTAGAGTTTGGATTTGAACTCTTGTTCTTAATCCAGAAACTAGCCCTCTATTTAAAATCTTAAAATATTTTGAATCACACCCATCAGTTTTTTAAAAGTTAAAAATATACCTTCAATATTTATCATTCATAACTGCACTGTATATTATGTGAATAAAAGATATCCAAGCTAAGAATTAAAAGGAAAATATGAAGTCAGTAATTTTATTAAATTATTTTAAAAATAATATAGTGTCTTTGTTATAATCAATATATAATTAGTGTCATGAGTGTAATATAAAATATAATAAAAATATAAAAAATATATGATTGAATAGGCTTTAATAATTTTGAAAATCTTGGTCTAACATTTTATGATAACATTTTGATACATCAATTTAAAGGTCTACTTTTACATTCAATTCATTTAAATATTTGGTTTTAATGATGTCATAGGTATGGATATCCAAAGGGAAGGAAGGAATCATTTAGTAAGTTAACTAAATCATTATATTCAATTTTTTATCTGCCACACAAAAATGTTTGCTGAAATTCACCAAGAACATATTGATCCTACCTGATATGAAGTGGGAAGCAGTTCTGGTTTTTTCGAAATTAGATCCTGTGTCTAGGGTAGAGAACTGGAGTTGAGCTCTTAGAGTTGAGAAGGGAAAAGCAGTATATCAAATATCAAAAGTCCTAAGTAGGCTTTTATTTCCTCTTGGTAGGTTTTCTTAATTTGATTCTAGACAGTTTAAACTATTTAGGCTTAGGGATAGTTTTGGGAGAGCATTAGGTTGCAGAAATAATAAAAAATATCAAAATATATAATGCATGCAATATATAATATACAAATGCAGTATATACATATATATATGCACACACACATTTGATTATGTATTGTATATATCTGTATCTAATTTATTTTATTGTTCATAATTCCTGGCACTAAAGAGTATGCTAACCAAGCAAAAAGTAAATACACCTCATAATAATGTGTTTATAACATGTTATTTGTGATGCATTTGTAACAAGCATATGAGTGATCTCCATCCCTCTTATTTGTCAGAACTCCTGAAGTACATGCTCAAAAAAGGATCTGTTTCTGTGTATAGAAGGAAATTGGGATACCATCATAAGAAGATGTCTCCAATAAATCCTATAATAAGACAGAGATTAATGCAATGAAGTCTTCCTTCAACATAAAAATTAAGGCTTTAAAATGTATTTCAAATTTCAAATTTTATTTTTAAAATTTGTACAAAAATAATTTTTAACATTTTGTTAAAATTTCATGTTATAAATTCATTCCCTTTTTTCCTTTACTGACCTTCCTGAGAAGGCAAGAAATTTTATATAGCCACATAAGTCACATAAAAGTCACATAAAACATATTAGACATGTTGTGAAAGAAAACACAATCAAAAAAGAAAAGAAAGATAAAAAATAAAGAAAAATAATTATTCTTCCATCTGTATTTGAATTCTACTATTTCTTTGATGTTGGATAGCATTTTTTTTTAATCACAAGTGCTTCATAATTGTCTTAGATCATTTTTTTGCAGAGAATAGCTAAGTAATTCACAGTTGATTTTTATACAGTATTGCTATTGTTATGTACAATATTCTTCTAGTTCTCATTTCATTTTTGCATCAATTCATATGCCTTTTCAATATTTTTTGAAAGTATATTGCTTGTCATTTCTTATAGTACCATGATATTTCACTAAATGTTCATTTTCCTACTAAATGATTATCATGGGTAAGTTATTAGTTGTAACCCTAGCTCTTTTGTACTCTGGAATATCATATTTCAACCCTTCTAAATTCTAAAAAGAAGCTTCTAAATTTTGTGTTATCTTAACTACAACATCATGATGCTTGATTTATTTCTTTCTGACTCCTTGCAACATTTTCTTTTTGACCTAAGAGTTCTGGAATTTGGCTACAATATCCCTTGGAATTTTCATTTTGGGATCTCTTTCAGAAAGTCTTTGCTGGATTCTATCAATTTCTATTGTATTCTCTGCTTCTAAGATATGAGGGCAGTTTTCTTTGTAACTTTTTTTGAAATATGATGTCTAGGATCTTTTTTTTTTTGATCATTGCTTTCTGATAGTCCAATAATTCTTAAATTATCTGAGCTGGATCTATTTTCCAGTTAACTTGTTTTTCTGATGAGATATTATACATTTTTTCTATTTTTCTATTTTTACTTGGTTTTGTTATTTCTTGTTGTGTCATGGAATCATTATCTTCCAATTACTCAATTCTAACTCTTAAGGACTTTTTTTCTTCAGTGAAATTTCATCCCTTCGATTTTATTTGGCCAATTCTACTTTTTTAATGAGCTTTCTTCTATAGATTTTTATGCTTCTTTTACATTTGACCAATTATATTTTTCAGGTGTTGGGTTTTTTTGGGGGTATATATATATGCCTGTTGTGTCCATGTGTGTATATGGCTGTCTTTAACAAGATCTTGTGTCTCTTTTCATAATTTTTTTCATCATTCTCATTTTTTCCCCAATAATCCCTCTACCTCTCATTTTTGTAATCCTTTTTGAGGTCCTCCAGGAATTTAGCAGCTTGTGACCAATTCATATTTTTCGTTGCAGATTTGCTTCTTCTGTGCTTGTTTTTTAATCTTCCATGTCACCTTAGTAATATTCTATTGCCAAGTTCTTTGTTTTGTTTATATTTGTTCATTTTTTAGTTTATTTTTGACAAAACTTTACAATTTTTTTTTTCTTTGCTCCCCTCCCTCCAAGTGGAGGGAACGGTAACCTTTTCTTGCTGTTGTTTTAATAGCTAGTTCTAGTGACTTTTGCATTTTTTGGTACTTCCAAAGGTGGTATCATCTAAGGAGCAGGGTGGTAACTTTTCTCCTAGCCTATTTTCTTCCCTGCAATTACATTTTTCTATTTTTGAACTATGACCAGGGCCCCTGGACTCCTGTGGTTATGAGTATTTATAAGTTATTCCTCTTTGCTTTGGAACTGTTTTCTGGAACTGTATATGGGCAATGATAAAGGGTCTTGCATCCAGTATCAGCAAAGTGTCTCCTGTTATCGCCTTCTGATCAGATGTTTGACTTCCTCCCCTCCCCCCTTTATTGTGTACAGGTTGTAAGTGCCCAAAGCTTCTTCTGGAGATGGTGAACTGTCTCCCATGCTTGCTCTTGGTGCTTTAGCTCAACCTGCTCTTTGTGATATTTACTGGTCTTCAGGTTTGACCATCACCCTGGTGAGACAGTTCTTTCTGGCTGATTTCCTAAATTATCTTAAACTAGAAAATTGTTTCTTCTTGACTTTCCTTGTTTTTTTCAAAATTTGGTTGGCAGCATAATTTCAAAGTTGCTTTAAGGGGAACTTAGAGAGCTCAGGTGAGTTCTTTACTCCATTATCTTGATTCAATTGATGCTCCACTTCTTTTAAGGAATTCAATATAACATTAGCTTTTTTGATTGGAATATCCCACTACTGGCTCTGATTGAACCTGTAAGTCCTCTAAAAGCCTCAGATCATTTTTCCCAAACATTGTTTTATCTTCTTTCTTAAAAGCCTGATCTTGAGTCTGAAATGAGAAGAGGAGTCAGGCCATAGGCCTTTAAATTCCTATCATATTACATATAAAGAGGGAAAGTGACAAGCTGTAAAGACATCTTTCACCTTTTATGGCTAGTCTGAGCTCCTAACTTCAATGTGGAAAATTATCAGTGCAAAGATGAACAACCTTCTCTTTGACCTAAGGATATCCATCTCCTACTATGTCTATCTTTTTTTTTTTTTTGAAAGAAGAAAAGGAAAATTGGTGATGGATTGGACTTTCTTCTTCTACTATACAGATTTGATTTCTATCTTCTCTTGTGCCTTTTCCTGCTTTATTTCATCTTCCAAGAGAAGAGTAATGGTAAAATGGGGCCTTCTAATTAACTATCTAATTATCTATCAACTTACCTTTTCAGGTTACTCTTGTTTCCAGCCTTTTTTGGACGTAAAAATGCTACCTCATACTCAAAGATGGACATTCTCATATTTGGTATATCTTACATATCCCAGTGTTTCTGAACCTATATAGGTCATTATTATCTTACACACTATCCTTCTTCCTACACCTTCTCAATCCTCCCATTTTTGATTCCCAATCAAATTACCCCTATCCCCTTATTAATCTATCTTCTGGAATGCTTTTCTGTAAGCAACACAATTTCCTTTACCTTAAATGTTTTTCTGTCCTATTCCTTCAAGTTTTTAGCTATTATTGAAAAGTGACTTCTTTCTGATGACATCACCTCTCTGGTCACCCTTTCCAGTCTGGTAGTATATTTACTCATTAACCTCAGCTCACTGGTTGAGAGATAATTAAAATACTACTTATTTCCCATTGCTACTTCCAGATTCTCTCCCTAACTCTGTCACTTGGTGACATCTTCTTTAAGGTTTATGCAGTTTATATTTGCAGTGGATCAAAATAAAAAACCTTGTTGCTATTTGGAATTATGCCCCAAAAGTTATCAAACTGTGCATACCTTTTGCTCCAGCAGTATTTCTACTGGGCTTATACCCCAAAGAGATACTAAAGAAGGGAAAGGGACCTGTATGTGCCAAAATGTTTGTGACAGCCCTGTTTGTAGTGGCTAGAAGCTGGAAAATGAATGGGTGCCCATCGATTGGAGAATGGTTTAGAAAATTGTGGTATATGAACGTTATGGAATATTATTGTTCTGTAAGAAATGACCAGCAGAATGAATACAGAGCTACATGAACTGATGCTAAGTGAAATGAGCAGTACCAAGAGCTTATTATACACTTCAACAACGATACTGTATGAGGATGTATTCTGATGGAAGTGGATTCCTTCGACAAAGAGATCTAACTCAGCTTCAAATGATCAAGGATGGACAGAAGCAGCTATACCCAAAGAAAGAACACTGGGAAATAAATGTAAACTGCTTGCATTTTTGTTTTTCTTCCCAGATTATTTATATCTTCTGAATCCAATTCGACTTGTGCAACAAGAGAACTATTCGATTCTGCACACATATATTGTATCTGGAATATACTGTAACCTATTTAACATGTATAGGACTGCTTGCCATCTGGGGGAGGGGATGGAAGAAGGGAGGGAGGGGGAAAATCGGAACAGAAGTGAGTGTAAGGGATAATATTATAAAAAATTACTCTGGCATGGGTTCTGTCAATAAAAAGTTAAAAAAAAAAAACCAGCTTGTTGCTATTTCTACAGATCTGCAGATTAAACTCTCCCTTCTTGTTTAATCAGCCCAGTTACATGGCTCACCACTGTTCTCTCCTTCTCAATTCCTGTACATACCAGGGGAGTACAACATACATATCAGCCCTTACTCAAATGCCCTTAGCACTCAGTTTCTCAACATATTCACTTTCCTTCATCCATTCTTCCACCACATCTCAGCAAAACACAAAGATGAGCAGATCCTATTTATTGTCATCACTCACATTTTCAAGAATTGTAAATCCCCCTTTATTTAAGAAGACTCTTTTATCTTTCCATGTCTTCATATGGCTTCCCTTGATAAATCCTACTATTCTTCTAGACCATGAACTCTAATACCCTCAATTCTCTCCCAGACCATCTCCTCTTTTTCTTTACCTTATCTTGAGTTGATGGTAAACCAACCCAACTCTATACTATCTTCCTCTGAGTCCTTAGTCCTAGATGTTGGGATTTGGACTCATTAAGATGATCACACATCATTATGTGATTTGAATTGATTTAACTTTTCCATGAATATTTAATTTGCTTCCATCTTTCCTATTTTGAATATTATAAAATTTGCTTAATTGGTATTATTTCCCACATAAGTTATCCTCCAGTTATCTGAAGATTTGATCTATCTCTTCTTTTCTCTTTCCTTTGATCAAAGAACAACCTATCTCAAAGAACAGTAGCAGCAGCAGCAATTACAAAAGCAACAAAAATAGAAACATTTTAAAAAATAAATAAACCAAACTTAGTAGATCATTTTGTCTTTATATCAAGTTGCTCTCCAAAGAACTCAACTGTTCTAGAGATATCAATATCGAATTAATCCCCACAACAGCCCTGTAGGTTAATATATAGAGATAAATAGAAGTAGGTCTTGATCCCATTTTACAAATAGGGAGAAAGAAACACAGAGGTTCAGTGACTTGCCCAAGATGACACAAGTAATTTACTGAAAAACAGCATGATTCAGGATCTGTTTCCTAGCTCACAGCCCAATGTTCTATCCAAATTGCCTCATGAAGTCTTTCACAAAAAGTATAATTAAACAAAGCATCAAGGGGAATACATCATGGAAGTGAGGTCTTTGTACTATAGCCATTAAATGTAGTGAGCCATCTATAAGTCCTTTGGAAAACCAAAGCAGGGCAAGGTCACTTGGAAGACTTTATGGGACATGGCATATGTTTTATAACTGGTGATCAATATTAGAATTCCCTAAGATTATTTACTGGGAATATAGCAGTTGACATGACCCGAGTGTACTTTATCTAAAGAAACAAAAAACAGGATAAGGCTTGATTAATAGAACAAGGGAATGTCACAGGCTTGGCTATACTATCTGTAGTTTTCTGGCAATTGTGTAATGTATAACAGGAAAAGATGCTTATGGTGGGGCATAAAAGGGAAGTTGTAAGAAATAAAGTTCAGTTCTATGTTGTAAACTTGGACTCTCCTAGCTCCATTTTCATTTCTCTCACTACTTCATCCTGCATTTGCACCACCTACTGGAAATGAAGAACATTAAAAAAAAAAAATTGATGGCTAGAGGCAATGAAGTCTACATACACACAGCTGTCCTGTCCAGTTCTCCTAAATTCCCAGCTACAATTTCGATTCATCTTCTAAATAAAAGATGTATAAGACAGAGGTCATGTGACTCAATAGTATGAATTTATATAGCATATTCACCCTTTAAAAAAGATATTTCAGGGGGTGGAGCCAAGATGGCAGAGAGAATACATGTTTCTTTCTGAGATTCCCTACTATCCTCAAACTATTTGTGAAATGCAACTTCTGAATTAGTGTTGGGCTGTCAGAACCCATGAATATTGGGAGTACAACAGATTACCAACAGAAGATAATCTTGAAGATTGACAGAAAAGAACTGTTTTGGTTGTATGCAAGCACTGGAGGAGACCAGGAGCAGACACAGGTAGGTAAGATGGCAGACCACAGAAGTCAGCTCACAATGAGCAGACCCAGATGGGGTGTGGTCTCTACCTGGAGAATCTTCAGGGAGGACTCTATGTGTGGGCTACTCCGTTCTGGCAACAAGCCAGTAGATCAGCAGAGAAGTTATAAAACTTCCAACATAAAAACAGAGGGTAAAGAGTGTACCCCAAAGCACCAGAGCCTCATGGGGCCTAGCCACACCCCTCAGGACTGGGAGTGACTCAGTGCCATCCCAGTTCAGCTGCTGCCCTTCAGCTGCTGCTTTACTGCTACTTTCTGTTGCCTGTTGAGGAAGCTTGGAAAGCCCTCATTGCCCTAAAAGCAGACCCCAGCATTTTTTTTAATGAGTAAAAAGCAAAGCAGACTCTAACTATAGATAGCTTCTATAGTGAAAGAGAGCAGATTTCAAATCCAAACCCTGAGGAGAATAAAATCAGATTGTCTCCAGATGAAGCCCCCAAAGGGGATATAACCTGATCCCCACCACACAAGGCTTTTCATAGAAGAAATTAAAAAGGCTCTTAAAAGAGAGCTAGAAGAAGAAGAAGAATGGGGAAAGGAAAGGAAAACCTTGCAAAAGTGTCTGGATAAAGCATATAACTCATTAAAAGGTAGAGTGAAAAAAGAAAATAACTCCCTGGAAAACAGAATTTGTGAAATGGAAAAGGTAAATAACTCCCAGGAAAACAGAATTTTTGATTTGGAAAAAGAAAATAACTCCTTAAAAAAATTGGTGAAATGGAAAAAAATTCAATAGAACAAAACAATTCATTTAAAAACTCAATTGGACAAATACAAAAAGAAGTTTAAAAAATAAATGAAGAAAATAATTCACTAAAAATTAGAACTAAACAAATGGAAATGAATGACTTGAGGAAACATCAAGATTCAGTCAAGCAAAACCAAAAAAAAAAAAAAGAAAGAAAAAAAAAAGAAAGAAAGAAAGAAAAAAATAGAAAAAAAAAAGTTAAATATCTACTTGGGAAAACAACAGACCTGGAAAATAGATCTAAAAGAGATGAATCTAAGGATGATTGGACTCCCTAAAAATTTTGATGGAACAAAAGATCCTAGACACTATTTTTCAGGAAATCATCCAAAGAGAACTGCTCAGATGTTATAGAATCAGAAGGTAAAATAGCCATTAAAAGAATTCATCAAACACATGCTGAAAGAGACCCAAAAATTAAAACTCCAAGGAATATTGTAGCTAATCCAGAACTATTGAACCAAGATGAAAATACTACAAACAATCAGAAAAAAAGGAATTCAAATACCAGAGAGCCGCAATAAGGATTATTCAGGATCTAGCAGTGTCCACATTAAAGGATCAAAAGGCCTGGAATCTGATATTCCAAAAGGCAAAGGGACTTGGAATGCAGCAAAGAATAAATGACCCAGCTAAATTGAGTATTTTCTTCCAGGGAAGAAGATGGACATTTAATGAAACAGGTGAATCTATTTATTTCTGATGAAAAAACCAGAGCTAAACAAACAAACAAAAAAAGAATGACTTCCAAATATAGGACTTAAGACAAGCATAAAAATGTAAACAAGAACTCTTGACAACTGCATTTCCATTATGGGTATAGATAGAGAGTGCATGTATAATTTGATTTTACTGTTATAATATAAAAAAAAGGAACTAGAAGTGGAAAGGGGATTGTACCAGAAAAAGGGAAAAGTGGAGGTTAAAAAGAGGGAAATGACATCTCATGAAGAGGCAAAGGAAACCTATTATATCTGAGAGAAAGAAGAAAGGGGGATGAATATTGTGTGAATCTTACTCTCCTCAGATTTGGTTCACAGAGAAAATATCAAACATATTTTGTTTACAGAGAAACTTCTCCCACCTCATTGATAAGTGAGAGGGGAAAAGTAAAAAAGAGAAGGAGTAGATTAAATGAAAGTACATACAGGAATATTAGGTGAAAGGTCTAAGAAAGGGGGAGGGCTATAAGGGGAAAGGAGGGATTCTAAAAAGGGAGGGCTGCATGAGGCAAATGGTGCCCATGAGTTTAATACTGGGGAAGAGTGAAAGGGGGAAATGAAAAAGAAAAGCATAATCTGGGGATAATAAGATGGCAGGAAATACAGAATTAGTAGTTTTAACTGTAAATGTGAATGAGGTGAATTCACTCATAAAGCAGAGACAGATAGCAGACTGAATTAAAAGCCAGAATCCTACAAAATGTTGTTACAAGAAACATATTTAAAGCATGGTGATACATACAGAGTAAAGGTAAAAGACTAGAGAAGAATACAGTAGGATTCAGGTGAAGTAAAAAAAAAAAATCAGGGATAGCCATCCTGATTGCAGATCAAGCAAAAGCAAAAATTGATCTAATTAAAAGAGATAAGGAAGGGAACTATATTCTGCTAAAGGATAGCATAGATAATGAAGCTATAATGATACTAAACATATATACACCAAGTGGTATAGTATCTGAATTCCTAAAGGAAAAGTTAAGAGAGCTGCAAGAAGAAATAGACAGCAGAACTATAAGAGTGGAAGATCTCAACCTTGTATTCTCAGAACTAGATAAATCAAATCACAAAATAAATAAGAAAGAAGTAAAAGAGGTAAATAAAACACTAGAAAAGTTAGGTATAATAGAGCTTTGGCGAAAACTGAATGGAGAAAGAAAGGAGTATACTTTTGTCTCAGTAGTTCAAGGAACCTATACAAAAATTGATCATATATTAGGACATAAAGACCTCAAATTCAATACAGAAAGGCAGAAATAGTAAATGCATCCTTTTCAGATCATGATGCAACAATAATTACACTCAATAAAAAGCCAGGGGAAAATAGACCAAAAAGTAATTGGAAACTAAATAATCTCATCCTGGAAAATGATTGGCTGCAGCAAATCAAAGACGTAATTAATAACTTCACCCAAGAGAATGACAATAATGAGACAACTTATTAAAATATGTGGGATGCAGCCAAAGTGGTAATAAGGGGAAATTTTATATCTCTAGAGGCTTACTTGCATAAAATGGAGAAAGAAGATCAATGAATTAGGCTTACATCTAAAAAAGCTAGAAAAAGAGCAAATTAAAAACCCCCAATCAAACACTAAATTTGAAATTCTAAAGGAGAGATTAATAAAATTGAAAGTAAAAAGCCTATTAAATTAACAAATAAAACTAAGAATTGGTTTTATGAAAAAACCAACAAAATAGATAAACCTTTGGTAAATGTGATTAGAAAAAGGAAAGAGGAAAATCAATTTGTTAGTCTTAAAAATGAAAAGGGAGAACTTTCCACTAATGAAGAGGAAATGAGAGCAATAATTAGGAGTTACTTTGCCCAACTTTATGCCAACAAATTTAATAACCTAAGTGAAATGGATGAATATCCATTAACAGATAACAAGTTAACAGAGGAAGAAGTAAATTGCTTAAACAGTCCCATTGTAGAAAAATAAATGGAACAAGTTATTAATCAGCAACCTAAGAAAAAATCCCCAGGACCAGATGGATTTTTATGTGAATTCTACCAAACTTTTGAAGAACACTTAACTCCAATGCCATATAAATTATTTGAAAAAAAAAAATAGGGAATGACAGACTCCTAACAAATTCCTTTTATGACACAGACATGATACTGATAACTAAATCAGGTAGGTTGAAAACAGAGAAAGAAAATTATAGACCAATCTCCCTAATGAATATTGATACAAAAACCTTAAATAAAATTTTAGCAAAAAGATTACAGAAAATCATCCCTAAGATAATATGCCATGACCAAGTACGATTTATACAAGGAATTAGTTTTCCTAATATTAGGAAAACTATTAGCATAATTAACTATATCAATAAACAAATTAACAAAAAAAAATGATCATCTCAATAGACGCAGAAAAAACATTTGTTAAAATCCAATACCCATCCCTATTAAAAACACTTGAGAGGATAGGAATAAATAAAGTTTTCCTTAAAATAGTCAGGAGCATCTATTTAAAACCATCAGAAAGCATCATATGTAATGGGGATAAACTGGAACCATTCCCAATAAGATGAGGAGTGAAACAAGATTACCCACTATCACCATCACTATTCAATATTGTATTAGAAATGCTAACTTTGGCAGTAAGAGATGAAAAAGAGATTAAAGGAATTAGAGTAGGTAATGAGTAAACCAAATTATCACTCTTTGCAAAGAATATGATGGTATATTTAGAGAATCCCAGAGATTTTACTAAAAAGCTATTAGAAATAATCCACAACTTTAGCAAAGTTGCAGAATGCAAAATAAATCCACAAATCCTCAGCATTTTTATACATCACTAACGAAATCCAATAGCAACAAATACAAAGAGAATATCCATTTAAAATAACTGTTGATAATATAAATTGTTTGGGCATCTATCTGCCAAGGGAAAGTCAGGAATTATATGAGCAAAACTACAAAACAACTTCCACACAAATAAAGTGAGATCTAAACAATTGGAAAAATATTAAGTGCTTTTGGATAGGTCAAGTGAATATAATAAAGATGACAATAACTAATAAACTAATCATTTATGTAGTGCTATACCAATAAAACTCCCCCAAAACTATCTTACTGACCTAGAAAAAATAATAACAAAATTCATCTGGAATAACAAAAGGTCAAGAATTTCAAGGGAACGAATGAAAAAAAAAAATCAAGTGAACAGATCTAAAACTATATTATAAAGCTACGGTCACCAAAACCATTTGGTATTGAGTAAGAAATAGATTAGTTGATCATTGAAATAGCTTAGGTTTACAGGACAAAATAATCAATAACTATAGCAATCTAGTGTTTGGCAAACCTAAAGACCTCAGCTTTTGGGATAAGAATTCACTATTTGACAAAAACTGCCAGGAAAATTTGAAACTAGTATGGCAGAAACTAGGCATTGACTCATGCTTAACACCATACACCAAGATAAGGTCAAAATGGGTTTATGATCTAGGCATAAAGAATGACATTATAAATAAATTAGAAGAACATAGGATAGTTTACCTCTCAGACCTTTGGGAGGAGGAAGGAATTTGTGACCAAAGAACTAGAAATCATTATTATCACAAAATAGAAAATTTTGATTATATTAAGTTAAAAAGTTTTTTGTACAAACAAAACAAATGCAGACAAGATTAGAAGGGAAGCAATAAACTGGGAAAATATTTTTAAATTCAAAGTTCTTATAAAGGCCTCATTTTCAAAATATATAGAGAATCGACTCTAATTTATAAGAAATCAAGCCATTCTCCAATTGATAAATGGTCAAAGGGTATGAACAGACAATTTTCAGATGAAGAAATTGAAACTATTTGTAGTCATATGAAAAGGTGCTCTAAATCATTATTGATTAGAGAAATGCAAATTAAGACAACTATGAGACACCACTACACACCTCTCAGATTGGCTAAGATGACAGGAAAAGATAATGATGAATGTTGGAGGGGGTGTGGGAAAACTGGGACACTGATACATTGTTGGTGGAATTGTGAATGAATCCAACCATTCTGAAGAGCAATTTGGAGCTATGCTCAACAAGTTATCAAACTGTGCATATCCTTTGATCCAGCAATGTTTACTAATGGGCTTATATCCCAAAGAGATCTTAAAGAAGGGAAAGGATTCCACATGTGCAAAAATGTTTGTGAACCTTTTTGTAGTGGCTTGAAATTGAATGGATGCCCCTCAATTGGAGAATGGCTGAATAAATTGTGGTATATGAATGTTATGGAATATTATTTTTCCATAAGACATAATTAGCAGAATGATTTCAGAAAGGCCTGGAGAGACTTACATGAATTGATGCTAAGTGAAATAAGCAGAACCCTCAGATTATTATACGCTTCAACAACAATACTATATGATGATCAATTCTGATGGACATGGGTCTCTTTAACAATGAGATGATACAAACCAGTTCCAATTTTTCAGTAATGAAGAGAATCAGCTACACCAAATGAGTGTGGATTACAACATAGCATTTCCACTCTTTCTTTTATTGATTGATTGCATTTTTGTTTTCTTCTCAGGTTTTTTCACTTTCTAGATCCAATCTTTCTTGAGCAAGATAACTGTATAAATATGTATACATGTATTAGGCTACCTGCCATCTAGGGGAGGGGGTGAGAGGAAAGAGGGGAAAAGTTGGAACAGAGGGTTTTGCAAGGGTCAATGTTGAAAAACTACCCATGCATATGTTTTGTAAATAAAAAAAGCTATTATAAAAATATATAAATATAAAAATATATAAAAATAAAAATATATTATAAAATATATATTTTATATAATATATAAATATATAATATAAAATAAATATATAAAAATTAAAAAAATATTATAAAAAACATATTTCACAGAAATTTTTACTCCAATATACAAAATATGGGACTGCTATCCCACTGAACACTTACATAGTTAAACAGAAATCAGCTACCATTTGCAACTTAAGACAATTTTTTCCCATTCTTATCTTAATCACAATCAACCAGATTGTATGTTTTCTATGCTGATCACTTTTCTTGCTTACTAAATTATATTTTTTTCCCCACTTCAAAAATATTTTTTAAAAACTTATATTTTCTGGCATCAACTTTAATTTTTCCTTAGCTTCAGTTGTATTAGAAGTAAAAATGAATTTAGACCTCTCACTGCCAACAACCCCTACTCCCACAAATCATTTTATGAAAATAGTAGATGTTGTGAAGAAATAGAGAATAAATTAGAATACCCTTTGTTACCTTAGAATACATTATCAGATTCAAATAATGCTTTTCTGTCACTATGAGAATTTTTCCATCTTTAGTCATCTTTTATGAGTTTTTGCTTAGACTTATTGTGGTACCTGAATAAAAAAATTAACTCATTTTGGGTCAAGGGGGCAACAGAAAGTTACTAAGTTTAACTGATTTTCTTTTTTCAATTCTAAGGAGTTTATTTTAGAATTATTTATAACTATGAGCCCCTAATTAGGAAAAATTATCAACTGCTAGTCAGCGATTTCTTTCTCTACCAAACTTGTCCTAGACACTATAAGAAATGGGCCTCCCTTGGCAAAAATAATTTCTTTCTCCTGCTTTGAGCTAAGATCTTGTCTTGCTTCCAACTGAGAAACTCATTTATTATTTCTTTGACATGTTTTAATCTGTACATTTGCAACTTATTCTTGCTATTTTGCTTTGATAAATATTTTTGCTTGCTCTTGCAAAAAATAAAAATCCCTCTCTGCCCTATATTTTGCTTCATTTCTTCTTGGTTTGCCCCAGGAGCACAGTTCTGCCCCAAATCCTGTTTATTTTACTATTTTACATTTGCCCTGAGGTGCTATTTTGACTTGTCTATGGGCAAAATCTGGAAAGCTTGGAATTTTCAGAACCTACTTCACCATCTTCCCAGAATCTTCTGTTCAAGTACTTTGAATATATTTTCATGACATAATTTCTTTTGTTTCTCCTCCCCTTCAATATATTCTCATTTGAATATGGTCTATTTTGCTTCCTCTTTTCTATCCCCATGTTTAATAACATGTTATTATTTTTTTTTTTGCACTTTTCCTCTCTAGATTCATTACATATATTCAACTAGAATGAAAAACAGAGTAAGTGGCTATGGCAATATTCTATTCCTTTTCACTCAGTTAAAAGATACTTAAATGCTAGACTTGAAACATAAGCAAAAAGGGACCAGAGTGTAAACACCATCTTTCATGACTTACAAATAACTTTCTTCTCCCTCTGTCTGTTGTCCTCTTATAAACTCATTTGCATTATTTCTTAAAGTAGTACTTTGCTTTAAGTAGTAATAGCTGAAGGAAAAGATGAATGTTAGAAAACTTAGCATCCAATTAAGTTTGGGTGAGTCATACTTCTTTAGTAAATGGGGGTGAGAATTTTGAAGTTAATGAAGGTAGTCAAGCATGGCTGCAAATCAAAACCAAGATTTTCACAGAGGGGGAAAAATTATGCAAGTAAATATAAATAGGGACTTGGAGAAATAAAAAGCATTATCCATATTCTAGAAATTATTGTGATGTAATGGCTTGTAGAAAATCATAAGTGGGGAAAGTAAAGGGAAAATCACAGAAACAGGAAGGTGGTTGTTAAGGAAACTAAACATCACCAAACTTATAAAATCCTTCAAAATTTATCACTTATCAAAATGAATTTCTAATGTGAGATTTAACCTTTCATGGCATTCTTCTTTTGAGCATCCTGTCACTTCTTTGCTTTCCAAGCTACTTCCTTCTGCAGAAAGAACTGATTCATTTCTAATTTAGACAATCTTAAAATAATAGTAAAAACTAAAAATGTTTACCCCTCCTATTGCCCCCATCCAGATAGATGTGCTAAAGTTTATTTCCAAGCCCCCTTTTGTCATAGAGATGCTATTTCAGTAGGAACATTGAGAGAATAACTACCCACATAGTAGTACTTGAGTTCATGTCTAATTTGAAGAAAATATCCTGGTCACGGGCAAAGATGTTTGTTATTCAACTAAATGAAAAAGTCCCCAATTTCATTGAACTAATTATTTATGCTTTACTCTTGGAGCAGGCTATTCAAATGAGATTGTTTTTGCTTTGGGCAGGATGTAGAACCAATAAAGCCTGAATACAGTAAGTAACTACATGACTAGTGATAAAGTACTGTCAATCTCTGCTCATTCCATAAGGTGATAATCATTGTCCCTTCCCTCTCACTTATACCCCCTAGCAAATTTCTGGAAATGAAGAAAGGATGCAAATAATTTTATGGATGATTTCACTCAAATGCCTCCCCTGGAATCTGCTGATGGCTTGAAATGAACTTAATCAAAAGAAGGAGTGGAGGGGGGCTAAGGGAGGAGAGAAAGATTGAGTGAGATGGGCATTAAGCACTGTAATGAATAGAAACCCTAGATTAATCTTGTGCTGCATACAAAGATTTAACTGAACTCTGTTTTTATACTTGATACTTTATACTTCACTTAATTCACACAGAAATGATCTTAAAGTCCGATGATTATAAAAGCAAATAGATAGGAATTGCTTTCTATGTGGAATGATATATGGTTTGATTTGATTTACAAATTTATAACAATTTTATTTTCATGAAAAACACGTTATCTGTATTTTTCCTATTGTTTTCTCTTCAATCATCATGTTAGCCTTCATTTATTTCTGTTAATTTTTTTCAAGTGATGTGTTTAAAAATTGTTTCCTTCTTCTACCTCCTGATATAAAATTTTCTTTCAAAAAATCTCTCCCTACATATCTATATGGACTGACAAAGAAAATTCCCCCATTAATAATTTCTGAAAACACATGTCTTTCTTAAATTTATAACTGAAAAGTAAGTGGCATATTTCACTTTTAACCTTTTGTTCTCTTAGTTTATCATTGTGTTCATCAGCATCCTAAGTCTTCCAAACTTGTTTTTTCTCCTTAATATTACAATTCAATATTTTTTTTCCTTGTTCTACTCATTCCACTTTATCAGTTGATGAAGGTCTTCCTAGTTATCTCTAAAACTGTTCATATTCTACAATGTTTAATCATTCACCAATAAAAAAAAATCCTTACTTTTTGATAACAAGATTTTTATGTATAGTGATGCTTTACTTTTTGCTCTTATTTCTTGATGGTATAGTTCTAATCATGGGATGTCTGATTCAAAGGCTATTTAAAATATTTTTATTTAACTTTCTGGGCACAATTCCACATTGCTTTCCATGAAAACTGAACCAACTAACATATCTGCCACCTGTTCACTAGTGTACCTTTACACAGCCCCTGGAGGAGGCTTGTAATTTTCTTCTTTTGTCATATTTACCAGTCTATTTTAAAATTCTTTTAATTTGTTTTTATCTTTTATTAATTTAAATAATTTATTTAATCATTGATAATGTTGGACCAATTTCTTATATACATAAGGAATGAAATATTTATGAAAGAAATTTGTTGTAAAGTCTTTAGTCAATTACCTGTTGCAATTTTAAGTTTTACTACATGAATTTTGTTTGTATAAAAATTAAAGTTACATATAAATAAAATTACCTATTTTATCATGTGAGATCTTAGATAACATTTGTTTTGTCATGTATTATTCATTCTTGATAAAACTAAAAGATAATTTTTTCCTGTTTCCATAATTTAATCTGTGATTTTTTAAAAAAAATAATTCACTGATCCATTTAGAGTTTATTTTAGTATATATGTGAAATATTGGTCTTATCCAAATTTCTGCCACACTGTCTTATAGTTGCCCTAGCTATTTTTTATTTTTATTTTTTATTTTATTTCCCCCAATTATATGTAAAAAAAATTAACACATTTTTAAAACCTTGAGTTCCAGATTCTCTCCTTTCCTATTTTCTTATCCCCTCATTGAGAAGGCACATATGAAGTTGTGCAAAACATTTTCATAAAAAATCTCTTGCAAAAGAAAACATAGATCTCTCCTCATTCTTATGCCATACCCAAAACAAAACTCTCAAACAAAAATAAAGTGGAAAAAAAGTTTGATTCAATCCATATTTAGACAAATTCAATTCTTTCTCTGGGCATTGATAGTATTTTTCATCATAAGCTCTCCAGAATAGTCTTGAAACATTATATAATTAAGAATACAAAAATTATTCCCAACTGATCATCTCACAATATTACTGTCATATTTTACTTTGAATTAGCTCATGAAAGTCTTTCCAGATTTTTTCCTTATAGATCAATAGCATTCCATAATAATCACATGTCACAGTTTATTAAGCCATTCTCCAATTTATGGACATTCCCTCAGTTTCAAACTCTTTGCCATCAAAAAGAACTGCTATAAACATTTTTATACACATAAATCCTTTTTCTTTTCCTTTGTAAAACCTTTTTTTGAGGTACAAGCTTAATAGTAGTATTTGTAAATCAAAAAGTATGCATGATTTTATAGTCCTTTAGACATAGTTCCAAATTGCGCTACAGAATGGCTTAATCAGTTCAGAATTCCATCAACAATGCATTAATGTCTCATTTTTTCACATTCCCTGAAACATTTATAATTTTCTTTTTCTCTTCCATTTGACAATCTAATTGGTATGATGTATGAGAATTGTTTTCATTTGCATTTCTCTAATCAAAAGTGAGTCATTTTTAATATGGCTATAAATAGCTTCACTACTGCATCTGAAAACTTTTCACATCTTTTGATAATTTATCAATTGGGGAATGGTTCTTTTTTTATATAAATTTGACTCAGTTCACTATAAGTTTGATAAATGAGGTTTTCATCAAAGAAACTTGCTTCAAAATTCTTTTTACAATTACTATTGCAAACTGTACTGCACCCCATTTATTTTGTTCTCTCCTTTCACCCTGTCCCTCCTCCAAAGTATTTTGTTTCTGACCACCCTTCTCTACCAATATGACATTTATTCTATCATCTTCTTCCCTTCTTTTATATTATTCTTATCCAATTTTCCTCCATTTTAAAATATATTTCTGTACCTGATTGTGTGTTATTGTTTTTTCAAACAAATTCTTATGAAAGTAAGGTTCACTTACTTTCCCTTTCCTCCCCATTTGCTCCCCCACTGTAAAAGCTTTTTCTTGCCTCTTTTATGTTAGATTATTTACAGCATTCCATTTCTCTCTTTTTCTTCTTCCACTACATTATTCTTTCTCCTCTTAATTTTATTATCTTTTTTTTTTTACTTATTATCTTTTCCTATTCACCTCCCAGTTGTGCCCTCTGTCTATACAATATCCCTAACTACCTTAATAATGAAAAAATTCTAATGAGTTACAGGTATCATCCTCCCATTTAGAAATGTAAATAGAATTAACTGTATTAAGTCCTTTATGATTTCTTTTTCCTAATTATTCTTTTATGCTTCTCCTGAGGCCTGTATATGAAAGTCAAATTTTCTATTCAATTCTTTTTTTTTAATCACAAATGCTTGAAAGTCCTCTATTTCATTGAAAATCTACTTTTTTTTCCCACCAAAGGATTATATTCCATTTTGCTGGGTAGGTTATTCTTAGTTGTAATCCTAGCTCCTTTGGTTTCTGGAATATTATATTCTGAGTCCTCAAATGAAGCTGCTAAATCTTATGTTATAATGAATTTGGTTCCATTATACTTGATTTATTTTCTGGATGTTTGCAATATTTTATCCTTTGCCTGGAAGGTCTAGAATGTAACTGTAATATTCCTAGGAATTTTCATTTTAGGATATCTTTCAGGAGGTAATGAATTAATACTTTCAATTTCTATTTTATGCTTGATTCTAGAATATCAAGACAGTTTTTCTTGAAATATGATGTCCAAGATCTTTTCTTGATCATGACTTTCAGGTAGACCAATAACTTTCAAATTACCTCTTCTGGATCTATTTTCTAACTATTTTTTTCTGTAAGATATTTCACATTATTTTCATTATTTTCATTTTTTTCATTCTTTTGAGTTTGTTTTATTATTTCTTGATTTTTCATCAAGCCATTAGCTTCTATTTGCTCAATTCTAATGTTTAAGGAACTATTTTCTTTGGTGAGAGTTTGTACTTTCCATTTGGTCTGTTTTGCTTTTTAAGGCATTCTTCTCTCTTTTTTGGTACTTTTTTGAATCATTCTCTTTCTCTTCCCAATTTGTCCTCTACATCTCTTACTTGGTCTTCAAAATCCCTTTTGAACTCTTCCATTACCTGATACAATTTCTGTTTTTCTTGGCTTTGAATGTAGGAATTATGATATTGTTATCATCTTCTAAGTGTGTGTTTTGATCTTTGTTGTCACCATAGTAACTTTCTATAGTCAGAATATTTTTCTGTTGTTTACTCATTTTCCCAGCCTATCATTTGGCTTTTGATTCTGTTAAAATAAGGCTTTGTTTTCAAGCCTTTGTTCCAAGCTTTAAGAATTTTGTGCAACTGTTTTCAAGATCCTTCTAGGGTCCTGTAAGTTTTCAGTTCTTCCAAGATATAATGATCCATGGAGAAGTGTATTTACTAATCATTTGGCTAATGTTCTGATTTGTGAGAGAACACAAGCATTCTTTTCTGCCTTAGAACTGTGTTGAGGAGCCCCAATCCCCTCTGGCCATATGTTCTAGTTACTAGTGCACTTTTCTCAGCAGGGATTGGCAGCCAAGACTAATATCCAAATCTGATTATGAGAAAACCAACAGAATCTTGCCTCAATGTTAGCCTGTAATTGCCTTATGAGCAGCTATTCAATCCACTTACCTTCTGTGGGGTGAGGTCTTTGGAAGTTGCAGCCATTTATCTTCTGATACCGCTCCTGATTTAGTGGTTCAAAAGGTTGGCCCTGATTTTCTGGAGCTCTTCTCTGACTTTAGTGTGACGGACCCTTCCTGTTGAACTTCTAAATAGTCTTTGGACTGAGAGGTCTGAAATTGCCACTGCTGCCACTGATTGAGAGACCCCCAAGGCCAGCCTCTGGTTTCCTTCAACTTCTGTGCCTAAACTATGCTATACTCCCACTCTCCAACCCTGGTGCAACAGAGCTTTCCTGCTGACCTTCTAAGTAGGTAGGAAAATTATTTCTCTCCTTCTTGTGTACATTTTGGTCCTCTAAAATGTATCTAGAGTCATTATTTCAAGATGTTAGGAAAGGGTTAGAGAAGAACCTGGGGAGTACCTGTCTTTATTCTGCTTTTTGTCCCAGCTATTTTTGTAAAAGAATGAATTCTTCCCCCAATACTGAGGTCTTTGTTATATGCCACTATGCTACTATGCTGGTTTTTATATTTTGTGTACCTAGTTCTTTTCTTCTTTTTTTGTTGTTGTTGGTGGTGGTAGTTGTTGTTGGTTGTTATTGTTGTTGTTGTTGCTGCTACTGTTCTTCTTCTTTTTCTTCTTCTTCTTCTTCTTCTTTTCTTAGGCTCTGCCTCTGGCTCTGCCTCTTTCTCTGTTTTTCTATTTGACTCTCTGTCTCTCTCTGTGTGTCTCTATCTCTCTGTCTCTGCCTCTGTCTTTGCCTCTCTGCCTCTCTCTCTCTCTCTCTCTCTCTCTCTCTCTCTCTCTCTCTCTCTCTCTGTCTCTCTCTCTCTCTCTCTGTCTCTCTCTCTCTCTCTGTCTCTCTCTCTCTCTCTCTCTCCCCTCCCTCTCTCTTACACACACACACACACACACACACACACACACACACACACACACAGACACACACATTGTTTACTGATTCAGTATATAGTAGGGTTCAACATGTCAAGAGTTTTACTGTCCATTACTAATACCAAAAATAATATATCCAAAGGTAAAATCAACATGAAAGAAATGGAGCCAGATTTTTTAATCTCAGGGCCATTTCCTCATTTTTAAGGCAAAAACAGGCAATATTATTAATATTTTGATAGTATTTCTCTGACTGTTTATGTGTTTTCAATGGATTGAACAATGTTATGGGCCAGAACTTGAAACAAGGTGCTAAGTAAGTGGAATTGATAGAGACAATGATTATGTCCTTAGTACTTACTAGAGTTCTACAAGATTCACACCTTTAAGAGAGTATATATATGTTAGGAGCCTCAAGGAGGATTGAGTCCAGGAGATTCAGAAGCCAGAGAAGGCAGTCCAGCAGATCTAAGGACAACAGAGAAATGGTGGCAGACTGTCCTGTGGAGAACACTGAAACCAAGATCCAGAAGGCCTCCAGAAAACTAGCCAAGCCCCAAGTGAAAGAGATAAGACTTTGAAGGAGACAATAAAGGATTTGGAACTTAATAGCTGGCTGCATTTGGGGTGATTACTGAATTGAAAGGAAGGATGCTCCCAAAAGCCCCCCAAGAAACCTGCTCCCAGAAAAGATTCCATTTTAGAGAAAAATATTATAGAACAACACATGTAATGATTCTCCAAAAGGTTATTTTTAAAATATCACTCTCCAATTGGGGGGAGTGGAAATCTGACTGCTGGTACTAATAGACTGGAGAATTGAAGCAAATATTCACATAATACTTTGCCTTCTGAATATTTCAAATAAATTGATTTTTTGATTGAATTATTGGAATAAGTTTGGTAATTTCCCACTTTCCTTTGTCTTTGTAGAGACAGGCTGAACTTATTAACATGTGCATAAAATCAGACTAGAGCATGGCCAATATGATCTGATGAGATTCATTACATAATTAATTTATAATATCAGAACACATAATATTTATGAGACTTTAAGGTTTTCAAAACACTTTACAAATATTATCCTTTTTTTTTTCCCTCACAGAAATCCTAGGAGGTAGGTGCTATAATTTTTCACATTTTATACATGAAGACTTTAATGAAGTCAGAGGTTAAGGGTCCACATACATTTGAACTCAGGTTTTCCTGAGTCCTGTATTCTATCTACTGTGTTACCTACCTCTCTATATAAAATAATAAAATTTCAAACTTGAATGGAATTTTAGAAGACTTTTTAAGCTAAATTTACTACCATAACCATGTAACAATAATCATTATGATTTTAAAAAATTAAAAAGATAAGAACTCAGTCAGTCTTTGCTGAAAATATTTAATTGATACCTCAATTCTTTCCAAAGGTATCCTATTTTTTTAATTATTCATATTGTTAGAATTATTTCTACGTCTCTCTAAATTCTACTCATTGTTTCCTTCTTCTGTCATTTTGGATAAAGCCCATTATAGATATTTGTAATCCAACCCAGGATTGTATTTTTTTTTTTTTTTGCTCTAACCCATTCTGGATGCATTTTTGCCTGTACAGCACTCCATTACTACTGAGAAATTAATTGTTGCTTACCTATGGCCCTAATTCGTCTTCTGTAGCTATAAAATTTATTTTAAAAAAATAAGTGTATAAATTTTCATTTATTCCTACTAATTTTCATCTTTTTGATTTTCTTTCATTGTTGCATTTTTCATTATTTGTCAGGATTCTTATTCCTTTATCCAATGTATTAAATAGTATTCCTAGCAAAATAGACAAATAGATAAAATTTGCCATCTAGTTGCATTTTTAAGCATTTTTGCTAATTTTAAAATGCTAAATAACTATTGTTATTTTTGTTATTAATTAAAAGTTATAGATTGTATGCTTTGTATATGTTGAATCATGGATATATAATGATATTATATAATAATAATAATAATAATAATAATAATAATAATAAAACACTACCACTAGCACTACAATTACCATCACTACTACAGGTAGGTGGTATAACAGTTTAACTATTGGGCCTGCATTCAAGGAAAAGTAATCCAAATCTAACCTGAGACACTTATTAGCTGCATGACCCTGGGCAGTCAAGTCACCTAAATTACTGTTTGCCCCAGTTTCTCCATCTGCAAAAATGTAGATAACAATAAGATTTACCTCTCAGGGTTTTTCTGATGCTGAAATAATGATTATAATGGTGCCTGGCATAAAGCAAGAACTATATACATGTCAGCTATTATTATTACTACTATTACTATAACTAGAGTGTTGCCTATCTGGCCACAAGGTTCTTAATGATAATGATCAGGTCTGTGTATGTTAATTGAACTCAAATAAGAACCCTAACATACTGAATTGGAATTTTATCATTGGAAAGGTGCTGATGAGTGGAATGAGTAGTAGTCACTTGCCAATTGAGCATGCATTTGGAATGAAATAATTTTATGGAAATTAAACCACTTGACTCCCTATTTATTTGACAAGCTCAGTTTGATTTATTTTACTCTCTTCTTGCCTTTATTTCCTTTCTTTGTCCATGAGCACTACCACAGCTGATCTATGGTCATATAAGTTGAAACTTCATGGAAAACATGCCACATGTACAGTGAGCATGATAATACAGGAATTTAGTTTTCTTTCAGTGCCAAGAAATGCAGTTCCAGACTGATTTCTACTTTATAGAAATTATTCAAAAGTTTGGACGAAGAAAAGAAGACAAAGTTTTCCTATTTAAATAGATTTAGTTGCCTGTGTTTTATGGGAGGAAATTTATAATGTTCGTTTAAAAATATTGGCTAAGTAACTGGATTTTCCAAATTGAAATTAAGAACAACAACAAAAAAAAAAGCATAAAAATATATGGGGATCTGACTCATCCTAGTCCATTAGCTTCAGCACCAGATCTCATATGCATAATGATGATGCAGTAACAGAATTTTAAAATCTGATTAGAGTTTCAACTGATAGATAAGAAAAGGGGGAAAGTGGTACTTTTTTTTTTTAACTTTACAGCAAAGAATGCCCTTTGTACAATTAAGGAAGAAAAGAAACACAGAAACATAACTTGCATTTAAGTCATTGATATTAGGACTAAGAAGTTCTAGATAATAGATGAAAGAAGAAGGCTGAATCCACAATCAAAAAAACAGAATTACAAGAATCTATGATCTGAAAAAAATCTCTGTCCTCAATGCAATTTCCAACTAGGAAGATTCCTATAATAATCTAATCAAAGTATTAATAAAGAAATGTTAGTGAAGCATGGCATTTGTTTTCAATTTATAGCTACAGAAAACCCCAAACTTTTTTTTCAAGGTAATGAAAAAACAAAGAATTGTTTTAAAACACCCATAATTTATTTCTCTTATTTCTGAAGTAATAATAATAAGATAAATCAGAAAATCAAAGAAAGTGTTAAGTTTCTGAGGCCAGATTTGAACTCAAGTTGTCCTGACTTCAGGGCTGGTGCCCTATCCACTGGGCCATCTAGCTGCCCCTATATATATATATATATTTTTTTTTAATAGAGTCAACAACTTGGAAAAAGAAAACAGCTGCTTAAAAGGCAGAACTGGCAAAAGAAAAAGCAAGTACAAATGTTATATGAGGAAAACAATGCCTTAAAAATTAGAATAGGACAGGTGGAAGCCAATGATTCAGATATAAAGAACCTTCTACCTGTGGATTCTTTCAGTGCTCATTTTGCCCTCTCATTTCAGGATATTAGGGCTGTTTTCTTTGATAATGTCCTGAAAGCTGCTATCCTGATCCTCCTTGGTCAAATGGAAAAGAAAATACAAAAGCAAAATGAGGAAAACAACCCCTTAAAAATTAGACTTGGGCAAGCAAAAGCCAATGACTCAATAAAACACCAACAATAAAATCAAATTAAAAAGAATGAAAAAAAATTTAAATGTGAAATACCTTATTGGACAAACAATTGGCCTAAAAAATATATATGCAAGAGAGACAATGTCAGAATTCTTAGACTACCTGAAAGCCATAATCAAAAGGAAGACCTGGGCACCATCTTTCAAGAAAAACTCTCATATCCTGAAACCAGAGGACCAAAAAAAAAAAAAAAAAAATTGAAAGATCCACAGGGAAAGGATTATGGGGAAAATGTGGTGTATGTCAGAAAATCCCAAACTCTCCAGATTTTCTCCACATAAAAGAAAAACAAAAACAAACAACAAAAAAAAAAAAAAAAACAACAACAACCAAAAAACATAATTTCACCTCAAGGCAAAGGCAAACTATGAAAATAAATTACACTTAGAACAAGGGTCCTCCTGGAACAACCCAAAAAGCTCTAATGAAAGACACCAGCACTGAGGTTTGACTATTGTAAAGTATAAACACTGCCAGGCTAGTTCTTTCTCCTCCCATATAGGCAATGGGGTTGCCAATCAATGCCAGCAAAATTCAATGCCAGTAAGGAATTGCTTTTAATTTCTTTCTGACCAGTTATCTGCTCCCATCCCTTACTGTCTCTGGGCTAAAAAATCCTGTAACTAGCGACACTTCAGTTAGTGTGTGGGCCCCCTAAACTGGATAGCTTATAGTTCCATTAAGATTCAATCTTCAGTCTGGTGTGCACAGATGTTTCTTACTAAGCTGTCAAGTTTTCTTAGGCTAGAAAAATATATCACCCAAAGCTTTTGTTGGCTCTATCACTCCAAAATTTGATTCTAAGCATTAATTTCATGTTGTCTGGAAGAAAAAAGTTGGAAAAATTGAGTTGGGTAGCTGTCCCTAATTATTCATATTGTCTCTCCTTTAAAATAACTTGTTAACCAATGTCCTTTGATTACTGATTCACCAAAAATGGAGAGGAGTTGAATTGAATCCTTACTACTCTAAGGGAAAGTATAGAAAAAGAATGAAGATACAAACTTTCATAGTTTTCCTTTGACAAATCCAAAATAAATTATATTCTATATAACAAATCTCACTAGTATTTTCCAATAATCCTGGACAATGTTCTGGGCAACAGATAAGTTTTCCTCTCTGTATATGTTAAAGCTTTCTCTAATGTGTCCTCATCTGGTTTAGCTGACTCTTTTTTTTTCTTACTACTTTCCTGCATGCATTCTTACTGCAGGAAAATATATCTTCTCATTGTTTCCATATATAAATATTAATGCCCATGTCCCTGTATTTGCTTTGAGTACTTGTCCTTGGGCCTGAAATATTCCTCTTATCTATTAAGTGTCCAAGTCATTCTTCTTTTTTTGGTTCAGATCATGTCAAATCTCTCTGAAAATTTCCCTCCATTTTGACACCTGAGAGTTTTGTGATTGTCATTGTTCACTCATGTGTTACTCTGTGATTCCATTAACCATACCTTACCAGTTCAATGTCATATCTTTTATCATTTTATTATAATCTATGAGGTTTTCTTGGCAAAGGTAATGACGTTTTAAGTTTTTGGTTTTTTTTTTTTCCATTTCTGTCTCCAATAGATAATCTCATTTCAGAACTCTCCACTATAACCTGTCTTTTTTGGGTAATCCTTAAAAATATAGCTCATAGTTTCATCGAGTTATATAAACCCTTCTGCTATGACAAAGCAGTAATTCAGATTATATTTTATTTCATACAGTATTATATCTATATATTTGTATATAATATATTTGTGTGTATGTGAGAGAGAGAGACAGAGACAGAGACAGACAGAGACAGAGACAGAGAGGGGAGGCAGGGAGAGAGGAGGTACATATCATAGGTTGAGTTAAATCTTTGGATCAATTAATTCTTTAGGATGTTTCCATTATTTTTTTTTAAATAGCCCATTGAGAAAGAATTCCTTGTTTTCTAAGACTGTGAATGATTAGTTCTTGCCTGAGCAATGTAGATCCTTGCCATGGGATGCAACCAAATTATTAGTATATGTTGTTTCTACCACAGGTAAAGTGAATTGAAAAAGTATTCAGAGTTGAAAAGATTGAAGAATTTGGAGGCCATCATATTCAAATTTTATCTGAGGCTATAAATCTAAACAGAAACAAAATTAATATACTTTATTATTGTTTTTACTGCTATGCATATTACCATACCATCTATTCAGACCAGAATATATTATGAAGTTTTAGTAATTAATCAGCTAATTTGTCACTATATGCCCAGATGGGAAATTTACCACAATATCTCTAGCAAATTAGTGTTCTTTTTATATTACCAAAGATTTCTATATCCTTTTCATGTGTGATAATTATTTACTATAGAATCTGACTCATTCAGATTCAAAGTTCAGTAAGGACGAGGGAGATTTCCCGGTTAAACCAGGGTCATCAAAAACTGATTAACCTTCTTCTATGGTAGGAATGTATGCAAAGTATCCTTGTAAGAGTCTGCCTTTGTACATGACTTATTTTTTTATTAAAGTTTTTTTTTTCATTTTCAAAACATATGCATAGATAATTTTCAACATTCACTTTTGCAAAACCTTATGTTCCAATTTTTTCTTCCCTTCCCCCATCCATCCTCTAGATGGCAAATATCCCCATATGTTAAACATGTGCAATTCTTCTAAACATACTTCCACATTTATCATGCTGCACAAGAAAAATAACATAAAAAATTGAGATAGAAAACAAATGCAAATAAACAACAATAAAAAAAAAGATGAAAATACTATGTTGTGATGCTCACTCAGTCCCCACAATCCTTTCTCTGGGTGCAGATGGCTCTCTTCATCACAAGACCATTGGAACTGGCCTGAATCACCTTACTGTTGAAAAGAGTTACATTGGACATGGCTTATTGTTATATTCAGTAGTCACTGTAACAATTATTACTCCATCAGAGAAGCTTAAGCATGCTCAAGAACATCAGCTGTTTTATAGTGTAGCTCAAAATGTCTTCCAAAGATAGATAGGCTCAAAGGTTCATAAATCTAAATGAAGAACCTCAGGAGTCAGATATTTTATTTAAGGATGAGAAAAGTGAGATCCAGGGAGGTTTAATGACTTGCCTAAAATAGGACAATAGCCACATGTAATAGGAGTTGA
The DNA here is from genome assembly GCF_016432865.1 of Antechinus flavipes. Lineage (NCBI taxonomy): Eukaryota > Metazoa > Chordata > Mammalia > Dasyuromorphia > Dasyuridae > Antechinus > Antechinus flavipes. Next base: position 436,494,171 of record NC_067398.1, read on the forward strand.
CCTTTGGTCCTCTGACAACAGCTACCACACATGTTTTTAGTTTTCTACTGCTAATTCTGTTTATCTCCAAATTAGTAATTCTTCTGGAATATCTCAGGTACTTAACAAATTCTTATTAGTTTGTAGAAGTATTTTTCTCACGTCACAGGGAAACCATGGGAGATGAAAATTTTTAACATGGATATTTTCATATATCCCAGAAAAAGGGAAAGTTCCAGACAGGAGGATAAAATCTTTATAGAGTCAAGCTATTCTGACCTAAAAAGAACAAGACTTAGGGAAATAATTATTTTCTAGACTATGTACCAAAATGCTGAATTATGTTGTATCTTCCCTCATTATGTTCATTCTTATATATTTGATTCATGAATTTGGCTTGAGTTTACTTTTCAACAATTGTTTAAAATAAAAGATAAACCCTTTTTAATAACATTCTCAGCTCTCAGGAAGAAAGACAATAAATTATCTAAATAATCATCAATATGTAATATTTAATAAAGTACTGTTAAATCAGGAAGAAATCTATCAAATGAGAGCCACAAGAAAATACTTCATCTTGAATTTCATAAATTATTTGTGTGGTAATTATCATTTCACCTTTAAATTTACTTGAAGGAAAGGAAAATTTGAAATAATTGTATTGGATAACCTTCTCCCATGACAAAAAGGCCAACTAAACCATCAATCTATGCCAATCAATTATCAAGTATTTATTAAGGTTCTACTATATTCTAGATAATGTGTTAAGTGATAATCCAAATATTCCCCCAAATGAAATAATCCTTCATGGATGATAAATAATTAATGCATAGAATATATTATAGAATATGTTATTCAATCTATTTTCAGAGAGAAAAAGTTAATTGGCAAAGAGTCTTCCAGATCACAATCAGATGGGTTTTTTGTTTATTTTTCCAATATAGTAGAATATATCCTCATTCATTATACATCAAGGAAAAATGTAGACTAGAGAGTACATTTCTTAAAGCAGAAACACTTTAGCTATTACCTGAACAATTTGTTTAAAAGATATATCCTCAAGGTTGTTCTAAAGGAGATAATGAGTTTGCAATTGGATACATGAAGATGCAAAAATTTCTGAGGCAGGAACTTCTGCAGTTAAGATAGCTATCTGTTCAGGTGTTTGATTATAATATAGATATGATAGCAAGACAAGGATCCAACAATTATACATTTAGAAGAACACAAGAGTACATTGAGTCTAGATCCCTCTTTTTATACAGGAGAAAATTAAACATTAAAACCAGAAGAATTTAGAACTTTATAATCTGATGCTTTTATCAGCAAATCAGGGCCTTAAATAGTCTTCTGATTCTATTCCCCCCCACTTAATTTATCCTATATCCCATTACCAAAGCTATTTTCTTCAAATACAACTTTCAATATGCTACTCCTATACTTAAGTGCCTATAACTTCCAATTGCCTAGAATATAAGCCCTTGACATTTTAAATCTTCCATTACATAGTCACTTTTTTCTACCTCTACTTTCTATTTCAGCAAATCTAGTCTTCTCACTGTCCTGTGCTCTGAGTGATGATGCCACTTGGCATTTGCTACCATACCTGGTTTCAGTTTCATGGAACAAAGTGTCTCTACCTGGATGAGCTCATCACTTCCAAAAAAAAAATCATGCTGCTGACTCAAGCTGATTGGAAGACTAGAAGGCAGAGTACCAAAGAATTCCCAATGCCTTCCTCTGTTGAGGTCAAAACCTGTTGCCTCACTCCTACTATGTGTCTGCTTCTCTGGATACTTCTCTATGCAATAATACTACCTGGTATCTAATTTCCCCTTTCCTGCCTTTTCATCTTGCCCCCTTTTGCAGCTGTCTCTGCAGTTAGATTGTAAACTCCTCAAAGGCAAAGATTACCTTTTTATTTATTCATTGTAATTCATTGTATCACAATGCACAGCACAGTGCCCTAAACATAGTGGGCCCTTAATAAATATTTATTTAATTAGATTTGATTAGGGGTACTTCCTCTCTATTTATTATTCTTTGTTCTTGCCATGTTACTTTCCTTCTCCTTTTTTTACCCCTATCCAAAAACTGCTCAATGAGAACTACATCTTCTAAGAAATCTTTCCCTTCTCCTTTTCTTAAGATTTCCATACATCTAAAAAAAGCACATTCCACACAATAAAGCATTTGTTTACAAATTGGATTCTATTTTTATTTTTTTTAATATTGTTACACTAAATTCTATAGCTAGATTAGAAACTCCTGTACTGGACTAGTTAATCATTACACAAAAAGCAACTATTAGATTGTCCACCTGGCATAGGTGGTTTGAGAAACTCAAATGTATATAGAGGAAAATAATTCCATTAAGAATCATCTTTAGAATTCCTACAAACACTTGAGTGCAAAAGTATTGTCAAGGAAGTTTTGTCAGGGAGTATTAGTAATACTAGAAGAAATGGGAAAATTTATGATTTCAGAAAGACTTTAGGAGACTTACAGGAGCAGATAAAAAATGAGGTGAGCAGAATCAGGAGAACTACATAACAATAATAACAGCATTTTAAAAGAACAGGGTTTAGGGCTTTTGAAAATTAATAAAAAATAAAATAGACAGAAGCAGCAGAATAATTTATATGGCAATGCTATTAAAGTAAATAAATTTTAAATCTATAAGAATTGTGATTACTGAAATGACCATTCATGATTCAAGAGGACCAATAAAGAAACACACTCTCCAATAGAGATATGGTGAAATTAGAGTTCAAATTGAGAACTATATATTCCATTAGGGGAATTTGTTTTATTACATGCCTGTTACAAGAAATTTCTTTTATCCTTTTTTCTTTTTTCCCAAATAGGGAGGCAAGAGAAGAAGAAAAAGTGGACTTTGTTTCATTTCTTTTCAATAGAATAAAATGTTACATTAACTTTAAAACAAGATTAATGTATTATTTTCTTAATTGTTTTATTATTGCTTATTATTATTTCTTAATTTTTTATTTTGCTAACAGAAAGTTCTAATAAAAAGGGAGTAATCTGAAAATATGTGTATGAATGTAGTATATGTTGATACGTATTATACATACATACACACACCTTTATGAATGTAGGTACATATATGCACATATATACACACATAAAAATCTGAGTGAAGGATGGGTAGAGGAGACAGAGAGAGGAGAGCAAAAAAAAAAAAAAAAGAAGCTTAGAGCTCTCTCCTTTTCTTTATGTCACATATACAATCAGTTTCCAAGTTTGTTGATTCTACCTCCACAATATCTACTGTGGAGGAGTCATATGCTTAGATAACATGTTTAAACAATAGGAATGGATAAAGTCATAGAGGAGATGCTATGAAAGAGAAAGAGAAGTGGATAAAGGACAGAAACTTGAGAAATCCTCATACTTAGAAATCAACTGAGGATGTTGAAAGAGAGAGTTAAGGAAGTAAAGATAAAATTGGGAGAAAATGTCATCAAATAAAGTAAGTTTATGTATTCAGAAGAAAACCTCAGTCAACACTGCAACATCAAATGCTGGCAAAGTGCAAGGATGAAACATAAAAAGGCTACTGGTATTTGAGGTCATTAGAGATTGAAAAATAAAAAAATAATAATAATTCCAGTAGAGTTAGCAGGTACAGAAGCCTAACTTAAAGAATTAAGGAATAAATGGATGGTAAAGAAATCAGAACATGAAATACAGTACTTGATATCATTATGAACCGAGTGATTGACTTGGAGTGCAAATTTTGCTTCTGATATTTTCGGGTTGTATATTTCTGAGCAAGGGCGTATTTACTCTCAGCTTCACTTTCTACACCTGCAAAAATGAAGTTAATAAACACAACTATTTCACATAGTTGTTGAGGTAACAAAATTATTCTACATACATATGTGTGTATATATCTGTGTGTATGCATATGTACACAATGTATCTATATACATATATATGTGTATATATCCCATATGTGTACTGTGTATGTAAATATATATATTGTTACTTTGTTTCTCTTTGTTTTTAAGTTTGGAAATATTTGAAGAAAGTTAGGAAAGAAACCAAAAGCAAATATTGAATTATGAGAGATAAAGAGATAGGCAAATAAAGAAAAAAAATTGATTGATGGAAGGAGGACAGAAAGGAGAAATGAAATATAATGTGATCAAGTCAATAAGTAGAGTGATTAAATCTGGCAAGGAATAGGATTGTTTTGTGCTTTAAGATTAGGGCAAAGAAGGGGCAGCTAGGTGTGCAGAGAATAGAGCACCAACCCTGAAGTCAGGAGGACCTGAGTTCTAATCTGATCTCAGACATTTAACACTTCTAGCTGTGTGACCATGGGCAAATCACTTAACCCAATTGCCTCACAAAAAAATAAAATAAAAATTTTAAAAATATATAATATTAAAAAAAAAAGATTTGAGCAAAGGAAGCAAGAATGAATGAAAAAAAAGTTGAGAAATCTATTTGTAAAAGGTAAACATTTAATAAAGTATACATCCATCCAAAGACCAAATGACTGAATTACAACTCCTCAAAATTTTAAAAGAAAAAGAATGTTTAAAATATTAAGAATAAATAACTTTAAAAACTGATTTTTTTGCAGTAACTAACTGTGATTACAGAATAACAATGCAGAAAAATGCTGCCTACTCCTAACAGAAATGATATATTCAAGATACAAAAATGAATTATACATTTTACATGGTCAATATGAGAATTTCTTACAAGGATTCTTGTTTTCTTTTATTCAATTGGAATGGGCATGAAGAGGAAAGTTTGGAGCAAAATTAATGCTTACAAATGAAAAATAGAATGAAGAAATAGGGGCACATTCTTTGGATCAGTTGTCATTATTCTGAAATTGCTTTAAGTAGAGCACTTAAGAAATTTTCTTCATCATTTCTCATCTGATAACTGATTACTTTCCTAGACTTCATCTCTAGAAACTCATCAATCTCTTAGATGAAATCAGCTCTGAAATTTTCACTTCCTCAGATCACTTCCCACCCAGGCTATGGACTTCATTATGCACTCTAGCCCAGTAATCCTCTGACACCATTTACACCCCTTCTTTTCTGTTTCATTTTATATATTATTTTCCTTCTTTAGATTTTAAGTTTTTTGAAGACAGAAAAAAATCTCTTGCGTTTCTTTGCATCTTCAGTGCTCAGCACAGTGTCCAGCACCTAGTAGGTGCTTAATAAATGTTATTAACTCTGACTTTTCTTTAATGAAAATGTATTTTTCCTAACCACATGAAATATATCTATACCATGTACTCGTAAATATAAAGCTTTTATGTAAATATAATATAATCCAAACTACAATTAGGTTATATAATATGTTTGAGCAAAATTTTAGCTATCAATTTATCAATATTGTCCCTCTGCTCTAGTCCATTCCCAGCCAAGATCAGCTTCTGCCTGACTTACTGAGAAGCATGATTGATCACTTCCACTTTTACCTTATCCCTTTGCTAGCCCAAACCACAATTTTCTAATACTAAAGTGACATTGAGAAAATGAGGTCCTTGTGTTTAGTTTTACTAATTTTATGAGCTTTGAAGTAAATATATATTCAACTAAAGGAGTTATCAATTGACAAAAAATTATTAAGTACTTATAATATATTATTCATAGTGTAATAAGTGGAGTGAGGAATAAAGAAATAAAACAGGTCATCCTTTGAAAGAGCTTATATTCCGCTTGCTGTATACATTTTCACACACATAAAAAAAGTCCATACAAAATAAATACAAAATAGTCGATGACTTGGAAGAGTGACATTCGTAAGTCAGGAAATCAGGAAAAGTTGCTTGAAGGTGAAACTTGAACAGAACTTTGAAGTGAAATGTGAGTTTCAAAAGGTGAAAAAAGGAAAGCATTCTAAGGATAAAAAGAAAGCTTATACAAAGTCAGAGAACATTTTCCCTGTATTTGATACTTTATGCCACATTTGGAGAACAAAAAAAAAAATGCCAATTTGGCTTAAGTTTAAAGTGTGTGAGTGGGAGTAATATGTAATGAAAACAGAAAAAAATAAGCTGGAGTCAGCTTATAATGGACTTTAAAGATTAAAAAGTTTGTATTCTATCATAAAAGTAATGAGAATTCATTGAAGCTTCTTGGACCAATAAATGAGTGTCAGAACACTGTTCTTGGAAAAATCACTGTTAGCTTTGTGGAAGAAAGTTTGGAAAGAGGAGAGACTGTATTCAGATAGAACAATTAGGAACTATTATACTAATAGAAGTAAAGATGAGTAGAGAGAAAGAAGGGTTCTATGGGTATTCAGTAAGGACTAGCAAGTCTGGTGTGAAGGCTTGCTGGGCACTTCTTAATGCTTCACTTCCATTATGTTGTCCACCTGTCAGCCAAGTCTCATCTGTGACTCCAAGAAATTGTAGCACACATAGTAGCCACATAACTATCTGTCTCAACAAACAGGTTAAAACAGATTGTGGGTAATCAATAGCTCCCAAAACAGTTAGTGAGTTAGGGAAAAGTCTACCCCAAGAATGTGAAGACTTACTCTCAGAAGAATAGGCAATTTGTTCCAACAGTGAAGAAGGACGCTAAAGCAGGCACTGTGGACAGCTTAGAATTTGGTTAGACCTTGAAGACACCAAGATCATCCATTGCATCCTGTGACATCACAAGCAATCTTTACATTTGTCTTGTCACTGGACTTCAGTGCTCTGGAAGAGAGCAAGGCTGAGTATTTTGTGAAACTCTGACTTTTAGTCCAATTTATGTACAAGTGACAGTCCAAAATGTCATTGGACTGACAACAAATGAACAACTGAGAGAAGGTTATGGATATGATATTTAGATATCATATGGATATGATAGTAGAGAAATGGAATTGACAACTCTGCAATTAATCAAACATAAAAATTCATTTCGTCTTTTGAAAAACAAAACCAAAACTCTTCTTATAAAGAGACAAAATTCCTCTTTCCAAAGATCAGAATTTTCATAATCATGCTTGCTAGTGCTATTTTCACTGTCTTTGTATAGTGTACTACTTGGATGTTGAATCCTGCTTATTTATAATTAAAGTATAAACAATCATTCTTCTCTGCCTTAGTTAGTATCCTAGCACTTGGCCCTAAGTGCACCTAGCCCTACAATACCTGTCAGTCCTTCCTTAGTTGGACATACTTCTTTCTGAGTTGGATTCCTTCTATTGCTTCTTCCAAGTTCCATTGCCACCTATGGACACCTTCTGAATGATTCCGTTTTCACCTTTTTAACCATAGTGATAATCTTGTAATTCTGGGATTGTGCTTTCTTCTTGAAATTCCTTACAACAGTAATATACTTGTAAGAGACAGAACAGAAGGAATCATGAGATCCCTGACTCACATGAAAAAATACTCTTTAGGGAGAGATTACACAAAGAGAAACATCCCTCCTTCTTTCTTCTGCAAGGTCCATACAACCTTCCCCAGTAGGTCATATCAAACCAGAGATCATATCAGGGACAAAAATCATCCATTCCCTGTAGTGGGTGACATTTTTTAGCCTCAGGCTGACAAATGCTAAGGATAAAAAGAGGATTCTTTTCTGTGCTTAGAGGCTTTATTCTTATATATGACATTCAGGTGTTTTATATATATATATATATATATATATATATATATATGTATGTGTGTATATATATATATATATATATATACACACATACATATATATATATGTATGTGTGTATATATATATATATATATTGCATAAGGATGAAGGCATACTTTAGTACTAGGACTTAAACTTTTTAATTAGCAATTTTTTGGTAGGAACTTTAAATCCTTGGCAGGAATGCTAGAAATCAAGCTGTGATTAGTTATCAGTTACCTCATATTTCCATTTATAATAAATTATGCCAATTCTTTATGTATAATATTTCTTTCATATGTTTTTATTCCCTCTGGCCAATGTCATCACCATTCTCTAGGTAATTATTATCACTCTGTCAGCTAAATCTTTCTCTCTCCATTCTTTCCCTGATCATAACCATTCTTTATAGTACTGATCTACTATATAGATAAGACCATAACATTCCATGTAATTAATGACTCATTGTTGCTTACTGAATAAAGTTAAATGTCATTTCAAATAAAAACTGTCTGTGTACAAAACATGGAGATGTAAGTGGAAAAAAAAATCAAAATTACCTCAAAGCTACATTATAGAAACATAGGATTTGTCTACCAGCAATGGGTAAATGTTACAAAAACACATTTAGGCTTTATAAAAAGGAAAATATTTCAATCAATTAGAGCTATCCAGAAAGCTGAGGATCCAAACTGCCTGAGAATATGGAAGATCTACCACCCCATAGGAAACTTTCAAAAAGCAAAAGTTGATAATCACTCATTACATATATCTTATAGATTTGTTCAGGTATGGGTTGCTCTAAAGGATCTCTGAAATTTTATTAAAATTCAATTCTGTAATTCTATTAAATTCATGTGATATCAAGAGCTTTAAATTTATGGCACTAAATAAAATATGTGGTGATCAATGATGATTACAAATAAATCATCCAGACAAGATACCTTAGAAATATTTGAGATGAATTATTCCTTCTTTGTTAGATAAATCAAGGAACTCCACAAGTTTCACCATATTACTTCATCTTTATCTCACATTATTTCTCCTCCATCTAATCTACAATTCAGTCAAACTAGTTGATGAGAAACTGAAATAAAACCTGTATCTTCTGTTTCCATATCTTTGCTTACACTATTTCTATAATGTCTAGGCTAGCTCTCAGTAGGGCCTCAGGATCAGCCCTAGATCTTGGTCTTTAGGTGGAGAAGTGAAGGAGTTAGAAGAGCTGCCACATGGCTGGTCCAAGATGGATTCTGGAGCCTGATGTCTTCTTTGTATCTTAGAGCTGTGGCTGAGAGAGCATGGCCAAGAGAGAGAGAGAGTCCTCTGTGTCTGTGACTCCTTTAAATACTCCAGTACAATCACATCTCTACTTCACACAGAGCATGCCCAACCACATTTGATCATGTGCCAACTTGTCAGGAGAGCCATTATATCACTGTATTATCTTAAGTATATGTACTTGACTAAAGTGAATACATCAATTAGCTAGAGAACTATTATCTCATCAACTGTATTGAGTCTTAAGTACACTTTTTCAGAGTTTCAGCCCTCTACAATTTCTAGTATATAGAATATTGTTTTTATCACTTCCCTACTGAGTTCAAAACTGTCCATATCCCTCAATTTACTCCTGATTATCCTAAAGTTACTTTATTGCAAATATCATTTAAAGCCCATTTCAAGTATCAACTCTACAGACTGATTACTGATTCCTCCAATGAGTCATGATTGGTCCCTCCCCAATTAAAAGAACTTATGTAGAACTTAATTTGGTTGGGTGTTTTTCAATTTTAAATTTTTTTTTTCTAATTAGATTTTCTTTTCTTCCAAATTCCATTTCAATCTAGTGTTCTTCCATATACCTATTTTTTCCCATACTACAAACTCCAGGTGGGCAAGAGCCATAACTTGTCTAATTTTTTTCCTCCTACTGCCTGGTAGTATGTTTTACTACATAGGAACAGATAATGTATGCTGTTGAATTGAAATGGAACAAAATATGAATTAGAAAATTATTTTAGCTTTAGAGGAAGGATGGCAATCTTATTTTAAATATAACAAATCAGAAAACTAAAAAAAAAATTGTTATTTTATTTAAAAATAAAGACAAGAATAGTTTCTGCTCTTAAGAACTTTATATTCCAAGAAAAGACAATGTGTACATATCTAAGAATATATGAGATAATTATTTATAAATTGTAAGCTTAAAAAGGGAAAAGGACACAAATACTTAAAGGTGTTTGTAGCAGTCCTTTTTGTAGTGCCAAGGACTACTTGTTAGTAGTAACAAGGAAACTGAGTAGATGCCCATCAGCTGTAGAATGGCTGAATAAGTTATGAAATATGAATGTTATGGAATATTATTGTTCTATAAGAAATGATAAGCAGACTGATTTCAGAGACACATGAAGAGACTTACATGAACTGATTCTAAATGAATTGAGTAGAACCAAGAAAACATTGTACATGACAAGAAGAAGATTATATGATGATCAACTCTGATGAACATGGCTCTTTTCAACAATGAGGTGATTCAGGCCACTTCCAATGGTTTTGTGATGAAGCAAACCAGCCATATCCAGAGAGAAGACTGTGTGGATTGAGTGTGGACCATGCCATAGTATTTTCACATTTTTGTTGTTATTTGCTTGCATTTTTTCTCATTTTTTTCTTTTTTGATCTGATTTTTCTTGTGCAGAATGGTAATTATGGAAATATGTAGTTTAATATATAATGGATTACCATGTTTTCCCGATAATAAGACCTATCCCAAAAATAAGCCCTCCCCTTACTGTGTAAGATTCCTCTAAAATAAGCCCTCCCCCGAAAATAAGCCCTATTGAGATTGCTACTGTAGTGAAGGTGATCCCCTGTGCTACATGCTACATTACAGTACTCTCAAGGACTATTTGTGCATGGAAGTCAATGACTACATTGAAAATAGAATGGAAAGAAATCAGCGTGGAAACTTTGTGAAGCCCTGTCTGCAAGAAGTTGTGACTTGGGTGAAGAAGTCATAGGATAAAATTACTGACAGCTGTGTCGCCAAGGCACTATGAGCAAGTTACCTAGACAAGACATGTTCATTTAAAGAGAGCTATATTGCTGGACATGACAGATTGGGTCCACTTCTTCTGAAGGAAATAGAGGCGCAAGACATCCAGGATAGAATTCAGGGTATGGACACTTATGACAATGTTGTTGAAGAAGATGACATGATCATTATTGAATAAAGGTACTTTTTTTTGTTCACATTTACTTGTTTATTAAAAATTGCTGTCAATGTTCATTAAAATAAGTCCTCCCCTGAAAATAAGCCCTCTGGTGGTTTTTTTCTGTCCAAAAAAATAATAAGACAGTGTCTTATTATTGGGGAAACACGGGTACTTGTCATCTAGGGAAGAGAGTGGGAAGAAGAGAGGGAAAAAATTGGAATGCAAGGTTTTGCAAGGGTGAATGTTGAAAATGATGTATGCATATGTTCTGAAAATAAAAAGCTTTAATAAATAAATATGAATTAAAATACCAAAAATAAGCAAATTTAACCATTTTCCACTTTAGAGTCTTTAAAAATTTTCTCTCAACCATTGCCTCTCTCTGTTACTGATAATGCAACATCCCAGTCCCCTAACATTATGTTGCAGATACCAGGCTTAATTTTCTGTAAGAAGAGGTCAACTTTGAGGACAGTAATAGAAATAGAACAAAAAAATTTAGATGCCATCTGAGAAGGACATCGTCATCAGAAAATAGGGATTAGAGAGAAATAAAACTAAATTGGGTAAGGATGATCCCTATACATCAAGTAATCCTTTCTCAGTGTACACATGAAAACTGTCATTTGGTTTGTAACTGAGGGTTCCTTTTGCAGGGCTTATTTGCCCATCTAGCCATTGTTTGTTGTTTCTCACTGTGAGAAGCCAACCTACACGAAGCGCCATAATGCTGCCTGATAATTTCCTTTTCTGCTGCAATTTTCCAACATCTCTGACTGCTACATGAGTTGAAGTTATGCTTCATACAGCAGCTCTCTAGCACACAATGCACAGTTAAGCTCCTGTCAGGTTAGATTGCCTAAGTGCTTCTCCAGGGACATGCTTAATTCCTGTTGACATGACTGGGAGTTATTTACAAGCATGGTAAAAAGAAAATTCCCTAAAGGTTTTATGAATGACATGTTCTTTTCAAATTCTATGTTTTTCTTCAGGCAAGTGATCTTGTCAAACCTACCATTTTAATCATGCTTGCTCTCTATTTAAGTGTCTCAGAATCCATAGCTTAGAGTTGGAAAACATCTATAATGCTGAATCCCTTTTCCCTTTCAAAAATATGATGATCCTTAGGGTCTCTATAATGCAGTCAGTGCCCAACTTATGAATTTTTTTTGTTGTTGTTTATCAAAGTTTGTTTGCAAATTCATGGCTTGGAATTGAAAATGAATGGTAAAAATTACTGTATTAAACATGAGGGTCAGGATTCCATATTAGTCCACAAAAATCTATTTAAATTATGACATAATAGAAACTGTACATAGACACTATGGTCTAGTAGAGTACTAGCCAAGGAACCAGAAAAAGCTGAATTCAAATTTTGCCTTAAGATTTAAACTAGCTGTCTGACCTTAGGCAAGTACTTTAACCTATATGAAGATCTGAGATTCCCAATCTGTAAAAGAAGGATAATAATAATGATGAAAAGTGGAAATGACCAAAACTGTCCAAGTCTACATTCCCAAGCCAATGAATTGTACCTAACTCTTCACACCTGCAGTCTAATCATTCCTTCTGTTTTAATACCATATATAGGCTCTGTTCCCAGTTCCTGGGGTATCCCAAGACTTGTTATGTGGCACTCCAAATGTCAGCTCTTATTCCTGTTAAAGACACCCATTTTGTTGTATTAGGAGTTTTTATTTAAATTCAGGTTGACAATAATTGCACCAATTTTACAGAGGTTTTGACAGTAAAGCAATTTGCCAGCTCCTCTATAAATGCTGCTTATTATTACTATTACAATATAATACACATTTACTAAACATTTCTTATGTGCCAGGCACTTTGCTAAGTGTGGCGGATACAAATATGGGGAAAAAACAGTCCTTGTCTTCAAGTAGTTTATAATTTAATGAAAAGAAAATAATGGGGATGAGAGATATGAAAGGAATATTAGAGGAAAAAGTTCCTTTCACAGGAGCATGATGGTGATATAGTAAAATCAGAAAAAAATGTCTTGGTAGAAAATCAAGAATTAACTGGAGTTATCATTAAATGGAGATTTGGGGAGGAATTTATTGCTCCTGCCTACAGAGGGTAATGATTCAATCTGAGTACTAAAATTGATATAACCTTGGTGATGATGAATTTCCTGATAATAAACTTTTCCTGCAAGGTGGGGGTAGATTTATCAAAATAATTTAATGAATAAATTAATAATTACCTGGGATGCACTACACACATGTTATGCCTCCTCCAAGGTCCTAACTAGTTCCAAGTTATGATTCTAAGCTACATTGTTTTCCTTGAATAATTTAAGAAGAAAACATGAGACAATGAAAAATGTATCCTTACTGCAAAGAGAATGTATTGAAAATGAGGAAAAGCTTCCTTGAGTAATATAACAAAAGGCTAATGTCTACATTTTTTCAGTAAAGCCTAGAGTCTAATTACATTAAACACATATTCAGGAATTTTGTGCAATATTTTTTCCTAAGTAGTAACTAGTAATTTTAAGACATACCTTTTAACCTATACCCCATGATCCATTATATACAATTATTCTACTTACTTATTATATGCTTTAAATTATGATGATTAATCATATTACATCATTATATAATTAAACTGTGAAGAACAATTAATCAACACTATAATGCTGGTTAATTATCCTACATATTTTATTTCAGATAAAAGGCAGAGAACAGTTTAATTCATTAACAACTTATATCACTTTCACAGTAATTAGCCTGGGCTTTCATTACATGTAGAGAAATTAAGAACAAGATTAGATGACCCATTTAAAATGATTATGGTCAGAAAAATTGTAGAACACAAAATTTTCATACATACCAAAAATCATAGAAATTATATAATGTCTCCTTTTCTGATCAATATTGTCTCTTTTTACTGGACATATATTTATACTATCTGATCATTTTATGTTGTATAATTCATATAAGCATATGTAGAAAACAATATGACACAGCAAAGCTCATGGGGTAATCCATATTTACCTTCAGTTTTTACTTGAAAATTCTAAAAAATAAAACTGGATGGAATCCAAAGAAATCCAAAGAGATGCTCTGAATCACTATTGATTAGAGAAATGCAAATTAAGATAACTTTGAAGTATCACTACACACACCTCTCAGATTGACTAAGATGACAGAAAGAGATAATGATTATTTTTGGAGGTGGTGTGGGGAAACTGGAACATTAATATATTGTTGGTAGAGTTGTGAACTGTCCAACCCATCTGCAGAGCAATTCAGAATGATCCACAAAGGACTATAAAACTCTGCAAACTCTTTGATCCAACAATATCTCTACTTGGTATATCCCAAAGAGATCACTAAAAAAAAGAGAAAAGGACCTACATGTGCAAAAATGTTTGTAGCAGCCCTTTTTCTACTGGCAAGGAACTGGAAACTGATTGTTGCTCATCACTTCAGAAATAGTGAATAAGTCATGGTATATGAATGTTATGAAATATTATTGTTCTGTGGGAAACTATCAGCAATTGATTTCAGAGGGCCCTATGGAGGCTTATGTGAACTGATGCTAAGGGAAGTGAACAGAACCAAGAAAACATTGTGATCAACTCTTCAACAATGAGATGATTCATGCCAGTTCCAATAGACTTGTGATGTAGAAAGCTGTCTGCATCCAGAAAGAGCACTATGGGGACTGAATATGGATGACAACATAAAATTTTCACTTTTTTTGCTGATGTTTGCTTGTTTATTTTTGATTTATCATTTTTTAATCTGATTTTTCTTGTGTAGCATGATAAGTATAGAAATATGTATAGATGAATTGTAAATGTTTAACATATATTGAATTACTTGTTGTTGAGGTGAGGGAGGAAGGAAAGGGAGGGAAAAAACTGGAACACAAAGTTTTGCAAGGGTAAATGTTGAAAACTATGTTTGCTTATTTTAGAAAATAAAAAGCTATTTTTCCTTTTTCTTTTTTTAATAATAGCTAATAAAAATAATATCTTAGTGATAGCCAATAATGAAAGCTAATAATAATATCCCCTCCAAACATTTGTTATTATTTTTTCCAGTTATCTTAGCCAATCTGAGAGGTGTGTAATGGTATCCCAGAATTGACTTCCGGCCAAGATGGCGGAGAGGAATTACACTTCTGTGTAACCTCCGTGTTTTTCTCTCACTATTCACTTCATTTCATGCCTCTGAATTAATGCTCGACTGAAAAAAAACCATACAATTACTTACCAAGAGAAACCATCCTTGAGACTCGTCAAGAAAGGTCTGTTTTTGCGAGGGCGGGGACGGTATTTGGAAGCAGTCTGCGGGCAGCAGCTGCAACCGCGAGCAGCTCAGAACCGGGTAGAGCGGAGAGGGGGTGGGGCGCGATCGCAGCCGTCTCTGCGGGGAGAGCTTTGCTACAGGAGCAAGTCAGCAGCCCAGCAGAGAAGCTAAAAACACCGGGGGTGAAGAATACAACCCCAAACAGCTGGAGTCTCTCGGGACCTGGCCACCCCTCCCCCACAGTGTCTTAGCCCGCTCGGATCTCAGAGCGCTCGGATCTCAGCGCGCAGGCGCCATAGCACAGTAGGACCCGTGCCTCACGAATACCCTGCCCCTCCCCCAAAGAAAGCAGCCTCCATTCAAGGGGTTTTTTTCCTTCTGTTTCTTTGATAGTTTGTCTTTGATAAATAGACAGAATGAGCAAGAAACTGAAAAAGAATTTAACCCTGGACAGCTTTTATACAGATAAAGAGCAGACTCCAAACCCTGAGGAGACTAAAAACAAACAGTCCCCAGGTGAATCCCCAAAGGAGGAGACCATATGTCCCTCAGCACAGATGAATCTCATGGAGGAAATTAAAAAGGCTCTCACAAGGGAGCTAGAAGAAAAATGGGAAAAGGAGAGGGAGGCTCTGCAAAAGGAGAGGGAGGCTTGGCAAAAGAGCCTGGAGAAGTCAGTTAAAGAGAGAGTGGATAAAGAAACCAAATCCTTGAAAAATAGGATTGGTGAACTAGAAAACAAAATTGGCGAAATGGAAAAAAATTCCACAGAACAAAAGAACTCAATTGGACAATTAGAAAAAGATCTTAAAAAAGTGAGTGAAGAAAATACCTCACTGAAAATCAGGGTCGAACAATTGGAATTGAATGACTCGAGGAGACAAGAAGAATCAGTCAAGCAAATCCAAAAAAATCAAACAATGGAAAAGGATGTGAAATACCTTCTGGGGAAGACAACAGACCTGGAAAACAGATCCAGGAGAGACAACCTGAGAATCATCGGACTTCCAGAAAAGTATGATGAAAAAAAGAGCCTGGACACTATCTTCCAGGAAATTATCAAAGAGAACTGCCCAGAAGTCATAGAAACAGAAGGTAAAATAGACATTGAAAGAATTCATCGATCCCCTACTGAAAGGGATCCTAAAATCAAAACACCAAGGAATATAGTGGCCAAATGCCAGAACCCTCAGGCAAAGGAAAAAATACTGCAAGCGGCTAGAAAAACCCAATTCAAGTATCAAGGAGCCACAATAAGGATCACCCAGGATCTGGCAGCATCCACATTAAAGGATCGAAGGGCCTGGAATATGATATTCCGAAAGGCTAAGGAACTTGGTATGCAACCAAAAATAACTTACCCAGCGAGATTGAGCATCTTTTTCCAGGGAAGAAGATGGACATTCAACGAAATAAGCGAATTTCATCTATTTCTGATGAAAAAGCCAGAACTTAACAAAAAATTTGATCTACAAGCACAGAACTCAAAAGAAATCTAAAAAGGTAAAGATTAATCTTGGGAACTATATTTCGGCTGTAAAGATGTATAAAGAATACATGTATACCTTGTTCTAGAAACTAGATGTGGAAAGGACATTGTACTAGAAAAAAGGGAAAGTGGGGGTACTACATTTCATGAAGAGGCAAAGAAAACCTAGTATATCTGAGAGAAAGAATGGAGAGGGATGAAAATAAGCAATGGGAATACTCCAAGCATCTTGGTATGTTGTTGATGTGTGTTTAATTAAAGAATTACAACATGCAAAAAAAAAAAAAAATGGTATCCCAGAATTGCCTAAATTTGCATTTCTCTAATTAATAGACTAAGAAGATTTTTTTATACAACTGCAAATGATTTAAATTTATTTATCTAAAAATTGTCAGTTCATGTCCTTTGATCATTTATCAATTGGGCAGTGGCTTGTATTCTTATAACTTTGAGGCAATTCTCTATATATATTTTAGAAATTAGGCCTTTATCAGAATCCTTAGATGTTAAAATTCCCCCCCATTTTCTGCTTCCCTTCTAATCTTGTCTGCATTGGGTTTGTACAATTTATTTTTAATTTAATGTAATCAAATTAACCATTTTTCATTTCATAATTATTCTAGTTTGGGGGGAGGGTAAAAAATTCATTCCTTTTTCACAGATTTGAGAGGTAGACTATCCTATGTTCTCATTTTTTTTTTTAGAATATCACTCTTTATGTCTAAATCATGACCTTTTTTTGTCTTATCTTAGTATAGGGTGTTAGATGTTGGTCAATGCCATACTATTTTTCAATTTCCCCAACAATTTTTATCAAATTGTGAGTTCTTATTGCAGAAGCAGTTGTCTTTTTGTTTATCAAGCACTAGATCACTATGGTCAATAACTACTGTGTCTTGTGAACTTAACCAATGTGATCAACTCCTTATTTCTTAAACAGATCAAAAATCTTTGATGGCCACTGCTTTATAATATAGTTTTAGATCTAGTACAGCTAGGCTACCTTCATTTGCATTTTTTTCATTAACTCCATTGAAATTCTTGACCTTTTCTTCTTACAGATGAACCTTGTTATTATTTTTTTCTAGCTCTATGAGGTAGTTTCTTGGCAGTTTGGAATAGTATGGCATGAATAAGTAGATCAATTTAGGTACAAATCTAAAAGTGATGGCTTTGTTTCTTCATCATTCACTCTAATTTTAAAATTTTCTTTGTGTTCTCTTATTGCTAAAGCTAATCTTTTAAATACAATACTAAGTAGTAATAGAGATAGTGGGCAAGCTTGTTCCATTCCACATTTTACTGGGAATGGTTCTAATTTAACCCCATTGCATATAATGCTTAATGATAGTTTTACTTTGTAAGATTTATATTCATTATTAATATTTCTCTATCACTTTTTAAATTCTAAATAAGCAATAAAAATAATAAAGTAAACCCTAACTTGTAGCTTTTGTCAATTTCTTTTTCTTTAGGATTTTTTTAATTGAAGCTTTTTATTTTTACAAACATATGCAAGGATAATTTTTCAACATTGATCCTTGCCAAACCTTGTGTTCCAATTTTCCCTCCTTTCCCCCTATACCTGCCCTACATAGCAAGTAATACAATATATGTTAAATGTAGCAAAATATATATAAATCAAATATAGGCATACATATTTATACAATTATCTTGTTGCACAAGAAAAATCTAATCAAAAAGAAAGGAAAATAAGAAAGAAAAAATTAAAGTAAACAACAAAAGAAGTGAAAATGCTCTGCCATGATCCACACTCAGTTTTCATAGTACTCTATCTGGGTATAGGTAGCTCTCAACATCACAAGATCATTAGAGTTGGCTTGAATAATCTCATTGTTGAGAAGAGTCACATCCATCAAAACTGATCATTGTATAATTTTGCTGTTGCCATGTACAATGATCTCCTTGTTCTACTCACTTCACTTAGCATTACTGATGGTTTTAAAAATGTGAAATTGTTCATTTTAAGGGAAGCTCCATTTATTCTTATGTATTTTAGTGTTTTTAACAGGAATAGGTGTTAGATTTTGTCAAATGTTTTTTTCTGCACATATTGAGATATTAATATAATTTTTGTTAGTTTGGTTATTAATATAGGCAATTATGAAAAGAGTTTTTCTAATATTCAACCAGCTCTGCATTCCTGGTATAAAACCTACTTGGTCCTGTTATATTATCCTGGGGATAACTTACTGTAATCTCTTTGCTAATATTTTATCTAAGATTTTCACATCAATAATCTTTAGGGAATTAATCTAGAATTTTCTTGCCACTTGCTGCATATATGTTTAGTATTGATATTACTTCCTTATCTATGGTAACCTTTAGAAAGATATAATTTCCTTCCTTATTTCTTTAAATTAGACATATTTTTACTTTTGCTGTATCTGAGATCAGGATCACTTCTCCTGTTTTTGTTTTTGTTGTTGTTGTTTTGTTTTGTTTTTTTACTTCAACTGAAGTATAATAGAGTCTGCTCTAGCCTTTTTCATTTACTCTGTATGCCTCTCCTTTAAATGAGATTCTTGTAAAGAACTTATGGTAGGATTGTGGCTTTTAATCCAGTCTGCTATAAATTTCTATTTTTATGGGAGAGTTTAGCCCATTCATATTCATGTCTAAAATTAGCTCTATTTCCTACTATCTTATTTTCCTAATGCTAAACTTTTCTCTTTCCTTTCCCCTTCTTCCTCCTCCTCAGTATTTTGCTTCTGACCACCACCTGTCTCAAACAGACCGCCCCTTTTACAGTTCCTCCCTCTTTCTTATAACTTTTCCTTTCTACTTCTGTTTTCCCTTCTTTTAACTTCTCCCTTTCCTTTATCCTTTGCCCTCCTACTTCACTATAGGGTCAGACAAGTTTCTCTGTGAAGGTGAACATGAATGATATTTTGTCTTTGAATCAAATCTGGTGAAAATAAGATTCCCACAATGCTCATCCTCCTTTCTTCTTTCCCTCTATAGGTCTTTTCTGCCTCTTCATGAGATATAATTTATTCCATTTTAATTCCATTTTTCTTCCAGGAGAATGTCCTTTCCTATTCTACAACAGGAGTGTGTGTGTTCAACACAATATAATCAAATTATACTTGCACCATCTAAGTGCACCCATATGAGAAATCTCAAGCGTTAAACATATCACCATCACATATAGGGATATAAGGGTTTTTTTTAACTTTTAACAGAAAGTTGTTTTTTCTTTCCTTTTTATGTTTTTATGCTTCTTTTGAGTTCTATATTTGAACATCAAATTTTCTGTTCAGTTCTGGCTTTTTCAACAATAATATATGAGAATTCCCTATTTCATTAAATGCTCATCTTTTTTCCCTGAAAATATGATGCTTAATTTTGTTTAAAATAATTTGTTGATTTTGGGCTGTAGCCATGTTCTTTTACTGTATGAAATATTATATTCCAGGATCTTTGATCATTTAAAGTGGAAACTGCTAAGTCCTGGGTAATCTTGATTGTGGATTCTTGATATTTGAATTGTTTATTTATAGGTGTTTGCAGTATTTTCTCCTTGTTATGATAATTCTGGTCAGATACAATATTCTTTCATTTTGTTGTCTCTTTCAGGAGGTAATTGGTATATTATTTCAGTGGCTATTTTACCTTCTGGTTTTAGGACATCAGGACAGTTTTCCTTAATGATTTCTTGAAAGATATTAGCTAGACTGTTTTTTTTGTTTTCATTCTGGTTTTCAGATAGTCCAATAATTCATACATTGTCTCTCCTGGATCTATTTGACAGATAATGTCTTTTTCAGATTAGATATTTTACATTTTCTTCTAATTTTTCAGTTTTTCAGTTTTGTTTGACTAATTCTTGATGTTTCATTGAGTCATTCACTTCATTTCTTCAATTCTAAGTTTTAGTGAATTATTTTCTTTAGTTAGTTTTTTTTTTTTAATCTCCTTTTGCATTTAGTTAATTGAACTTTTACAAGAATTATTTGTACATTGGATTTTATTTTCCATTTCACAAATTCTATTTTTCAATGAGTTGTTTTCTTTGTCTATTTCACCAAAACTATTTATAAGAAGGGATTTTCTTCAGACAATTTTATATTTCCTTTTCCAAATTTCTCATTTCCTTTCCCCATTTTTCTTTTAACTCTTATTATAAGATACTTTTTGATTTCTTGCAAGAAAGACTTGTGAGATGGAGACCAACTTATATCACTCTTTGAGGCTTCACCGGAGATGTTTTGACTTGTGTCCTCAAGATTTGAGATCTTTTCTTCTCTGTCTCCATAAAAGCCATCTATGGTAATAGCTCTGTTTTTGCCTTTTTGCTCATTTTAAAATGTTAATATCTGCTCTTAGAGCAAAGAAGAGATTGTCTCAAGCTTCCTCTACAGAAAACAATGGCTTCATGCTGCTCTTGGGTTAGTACTCCTAGCTTCCTTCTTGTGCTGAGTGAGCATTGCCACATCCTACTTGTTATGCTGGGGTTCAGGGGCTAACTATTTGCCTTCTGTGGTTGTGTTAGAAGTTTCACAACTGGTCTGCCTAGCTTCTGAACCTGGACAGAGTAGCAAATGCTGCTGTATTTTTACCATGAGTCTCCCACTAGATTCCCCTCTCCACCCTGGGTCTTTCTGCACTATGCTGTACTATGCTTCACTGCACTGCATACCCTCCCTAATTGATTGAGACAGACCTTCCCTGAAGTTTTTCCAAAAAGTCTTCTGCTATAAATTTGTTACACTCCAGATATTTATGGACCTGTCACTTCAAAATCTATTCAGAGGCTTGATCTGTTTTTGATCTGAGGGAAGATAGGAAGAGCTCAGACAACATCTGTCTACTCCTGCCATCTTGGTTCTTCCCCACAAAAAGCTATTATAAAAAAAAAAAAAAAGAAATCCTAATAGAACTGTGCATAAAAAAAATTATGAAGCCTATGGGAGCATAAAAAAGATTACTAAAAGTCTAAGGCATTCTATGTATCCAACTAGAAAACCTGATATGAGCATAAGTAAACAGGATGGAAGCTGAAAATACTTTAACTAAGTATACTTTAAGAACACCTGAAGGCTTCAGTTCCTTGTTTTAGAAGAGGATAAGCTAAATCTGCTTTGCTGGGGAAGCTTCAAGGGCACTAGTCAAAGGTCAGCTGCTTTCTGCCCAGGGACTCTTAAGTGTAAAGGTAGGGCAGAAGCCCACTACACTCTAATTAGAGTTGATCTACGGTTGCTGGAAGACTGTAGAACTCTGACCCAAGTTAAAGATGGAAGAGGAAGGGAAGAATTTAAAATCTTAACTATTTATTCATCAGTGATCTAAAGATACTTACATTCATAGATAGAAGCCAATGACAAACATCCAGGAAATTAAGGGTAGAAACAAATGTCTACAATCTAAAAGAGAAAGAACAGGTGCATCCTGGCCCTGGCACAAATTCCCAAAACAGGATCTGAAGCTAAGACTGAGCAAAAGAAAAGAAGAAACCAAATACATTAAAGAAATACATGTGTCAAGAAATGCCTGAGAAGAAAACAGAAAAGAAGAACCCCAATAATTATAAGCAGAGTCTGAAATAGAGTTTTTCAGCATATACTGTATTATAAGGACTGTTTTATGTTTGATGTGGGAACATCCTTGATTCTGTAGAGGATCAGAGATTCTGAGTGAAACAAAACAAAATATTAAGAGATGAAATGAGGGCTTTGTATAGAAGGGAAAAAGTAGCTTACTATTAAAGATGGAAATTCTATTTCCAAGTAACAGAACTACTGAAAATAAGCATAATGTATATACCATCAAAATTACTTTTAAATCAAATTAAGGAAAGACAAAAATAGAAAATCTGGATGAAATGTTTAACAAAATCATCAAGCAAAATGGTTCAGATCTATTAGAATGAGACAACAAAGGAATTTTCATCTCTTGGACAGTGTTCAGAATTGAACATCTGAGTAGGGGGAAGATTAAAGGAGCTTCTGTTGATAAGGGAAGTCAGACTCTGCTGAGATGTAACCCAGACTGTAAAGGAACCAGCATACTCCTGGTAAGTGCAGAAACAGTGAGACAGGGACATTGCTGGCTGTGTGTGCTTACAGGAGGGCAGAATTCTTGGTTTCAGTTGCAGGCCAAAGGGAAGAACTTAAGGAGGAATTGAGGTCAGAGTCACCATTCCCACATCCCAGTGCTAACCCTGATTGCAATAACAAGTTGTTATTAAAAAAAAAAAAAAAAAAAAAAAAAAAAAAAAAAAAAAAAAAAGCAGGCAAAGAAAAAAAGAACCCAACTGTTAAAAATCTTTATTATGGGAATAGGAGAGACTTGGGTTTTTCTTTAGAAGAAAATTTGTATTGAAGTTTAAAATAAATAAATAAAATAAAATAAAAACCTGAGTTGAGAAGAAATTATGAATGAAAATATAGAAATCAAGAGAAACCATGAAAAACCTTTTCCGGAGTCCCCTGCTTTTCTCCCTCCTTACTTCTTCATTGGATGATCCATAAATTTCCATAGATTTATCTTCTATCAGAGGGGAGTTGGGAAGATTGGGAAGATGGCTCTGCCTTTGGCAGTAATAGGGAAGGTTAGAAAAGGGGGAGGTTTAAAGGAAAAGTTAATGATTTCAGTTTGGGACATGTTTATTTTAAGATGTTCTTAAGACATCTGATATAAAATATCTGAAAGGCAGTTGAAGATGTAAAAGTAGAGCTTGGCAGAGAAAATAGAATAAGATATATAGATTTGTGCATTGGCAAATAAAGGATGTTTTCAGTGTTTGGGGTGATATAACAGAGTAAGAGAAGATGATATAGTGGCATTAATGTTCCCCAAAAGAAAAGAAAAAATATATAGTGAATCTTTTTTTGGGAAAAAGGCTCTGCCCTTGGCAGTAATAGGAAAGGTTAGAAAAGAGGGAGGTTTAAAGGGAAAGTTAATGATTTCAGTTTGGGACATGTTTATTTTAAGATGTCCTTAAGAGATCTAATATGAAATATCTGAAAGGCAGTTGAAGATGTAAAAGCAGAGTTTGGCAGAGAAAATAGGGTAGGATATATAGATTTGTGCACTGGCAAAGGAAGGATGTTTTCAGTATTTGGGATGATGTAACAAAGTAAGAGAAGATAATATAGTGGCAGTAATGTCCCCCAAAAGAAAAGAAAAAAAAATATATGTGTGTATATATATATATATATGTGTGTGTGTGTGTGTGTGTGTGTGTGTGTGTGTGTATATTATATATATATATATATATATATATATATATACAGTGAATCTTTTTTTTTTAATCCATAGAATTTAACAGAAAGGAACTTAAAGTAAGGTTATGATAAACAACAAATTTGTAATTTATGTATTAAATGTTTATGTTCATATATATATATATATATATATATATATATATATGAAGAGTACTGAGCTGTGAGCCTAGAAGGGTTGGATGCAAATTTAGCCACAGACATTGACTAGTTATGTTACCCTAGGCAAGAAGTAGGGTTTCCTCATCTCTAAAAATAGGGATAAGAACATCTACATCCCAGGGGTTTGGGGAAGATAAAATGAGATACTATTTCTAAAGCATTTTATAAATCTTAAAGCACTATGTGCAATAAGAACGATAATAATAAACATATACCAGTAATAGATTATATTTCTACTCTCAAAAGATCAGTCTTGCCAAGTTCTATGAAATTTATCACTAACTTCACTATATGATGTTGATATTATTTTTACCACTACTTTTCTTGCTAAAATTTCTACTAAGTTTTTGATGGACTTTAATCTGAACTAGTGAAAGGATAATAATGAAAACATTTGTCCTTGAAATGTTGAAATTGAGATAGATACAATATAGAATAAAAGATATTTCTGATACCTCAAACTAGCTTCAAGAGCTTGCAAAACTCAGACCAAGGGAGTCATGCAAAGTCTTTTTTCCTGATCATATCACTTTGGAAGCACCAAAAACAAGAAGCTTCAGAATCATTGATGAAAGCAGCAGCAGCAGGAGGATATTTTTAAAGAGTAGACTTCAGGACAGACAAATCTCCCAAAAATATACAGAGATAAACACTAACATAAAGCCCAAAGTCAATAGGTATATTCTACAAAAATGAGAAAAATAAATAAATAACTTAGTCATAAAAAGTTTATATAGTGACAGGAAAATTCAAGATACAAATGTAGAAAAAGATGATGATGATGATTTCAAAAAAAATCTGTAAACATAATCAAAGAAAAATTCAGATTGCAAGCAGCCAGAAACAAATACTTCTAATAATATAATCTTACAGGCAGAATCATAAAAGATATAGTAGCTGTATCTTAAAGAAGCAGCAGACTTGGAATATGATATTTCAGGAGGCAAAAAAGGGATAAGATTACAGCCAAGCATAACCTAACTAGAAAAACTGAGTATCAACCTTTAAGATGAAAAATAAATTGAAATTTGATAAAATAGAGAATTTTTAAGCATACTTGATAAGAAAGATCAGAGCTGAGTAGAACATTTGACATTGAAACTTAATACTTAACAGAAACAGAAAAAATATAAAAAATGAAATCATAAGGGATTCAATAAAGTTGTTTACATTTCTATAAGAGAACATCATACATGTAGATCCTTTATTCATTTTTAGAATGATGTCTAATGTCTGACAGAGAAAGTGAGTGTGAGTTAATTATGTTGGAATGATCAAAAAAAATCAAGAATATTAAGAGGGATGCATGAAGAAAAGAAAGAGGAAAATTTTATTACTTAAAAGAGACACAAAAGGAAGAACTTTTTAACAGCAGAAAGGGAAATGAAGGAATGATAATGTTTGAACCTCACTTTCTTCTAAATTGGTAAAAAAAAAAAAAAACAAAACAAGAATTTGTGTGTCTATGCATATGTGTATAAGAATAAAAATTTAACTTAAGAAGTATGGATAATTAAGTAACATTAAGTATTTTTTACAATCTAAGTCAACATAATAAAAATGACAATACTACCTAAATTATTTTATGTACTCTATGCCATGCCAATCAATCTGCCAAAAATCACATTATAAAGTTAGAAAAACAAAATATATCTAAAAGGACAAAAGATTGAGAGTATCAAAGTATTGAGAGTATTGTTTTTAAAATGTCAAAGAAAGAGACCTCACACTACCAGATTAAAAGTTATATTACAAAGAGTAATCATGAAAACAGTTTATTAGTGGATAAGAAATGGAATGGGTGGTCAATGTAATAGATTAGGTATATAATATTTATAGGCAATTGAGCATAATATAAGGTAGTGTTTGATAAATTCAAAGATCCTAATTATTGTGACATGAATTCACTGTTTAACAAAAATTACTCAAAAAACTGAAAAGTATTCTAGCAGCAACTACAGGTTTTTTTTTTCCTAGATAGAACTCAAAGTCTTTCATAATCTAGCCCCTTCTATTTTCCTCAACTTTAGTCTGTATCGTAAACTTTTTGATTTCATGACACATCTCTGAGAGCATCTGTTCCCAAATTAGACACTTGATTTCCCTGCTATATATATTTTTTCTCTGATTTTTCCCAGTAACTGTAATGCTCTCTCTCCTCAACATCATTTTCTTACTTCCCTGGTTTTCTTTAACTCTCAACTATAATCCCTACTTCTATAGGAAGGCTTTTCTACTCTCTTTTAATTCTAATGCCATTTTTGGTCAATATCTTCTAAATAGTTTGCTTATGTTTGTTTTCATGTTATCTTCCCCATTAGACTGTATGCCCCTTGATAAGTACTGTATTCTGTTTAGCTTTTGTTTATGTTCCTAAAGCTCAGCATAATGCTCAGAATATAGTATTTTAATGAGTGTTTTTTTTTATTGTTGGCCTATATTAGGCATTTAATAAATGTTTATTGCTGTGATATATTATACAAAGTATTTGAATTGTTGGAATGATAGAAAAGAGGAAATTCATACATATTAGCTATATTATACAATGATACCCAGTATCACTGGGGCAAACAATAGAAGGGAAAACATATTTACTGTCAAATATGTTCCAAGTCCTGTCCTAGGCATTCAATAAATCTATCTTTTCTGACCTTCTTAATAACCCTGTGAGATAGGTGTCATTATAATCATTTTATAAATGAAAAAAAATGGGTAGGGAGAAATTAAGTGGATTGTCCAAAGTGACATAACTAGTAAATGTTTTAAGTTGAATTTTAATTCAACATGAAATCATCTTGACTCCAGGGCCAACTCTATCTACTGTACCACCAAGTTGTAGGGAAGATTTTTTTTTTCTTTTTTTGCTAGGCAAAAAGAAAGAAAGTAGAAAATGGCTTGAAGAGAGAAGAAGATTGCATTAGCCACTGTGGGAAGTGTCATAAAGAGTCAATTAAGGAAGTCTAAAAAGATTGCTGTTCAGCACTATTGGGGCCTTTGAGACTACATAACATAAATCTGCAGTGAACTTAATCTGTACATTTATATGACTTTCACCAGGGACATTCAGAAACTTGCATAGGTGTAACAAAGAGGGGTGGACAAGAATAACTAAAAAGGAGTTTGCAAAACATTATCCCATTTAGTTGCAGAGAAAAATGGAATTTTAGAAATGGAAAAAGACCTTTAAATCATTTAGTTTGCTTTCTTCATTTTTATATAAAACAGACCCAAAGTCAAATACAATTTAATGACAAAGCCAAGACTCTAATTCAAGTATCTTGGCTCTAAAGACAACCCCATGCACCATTTTGTCTATTATTAAAGCTTTCTCCATATCTGAAAACAATGAATATGCCTTCAAAGGTCCTTTATATAAATTTAGAAAGTATTTTATTCACCAGCAAGATCAGAACCACTTAGTTTATTCCTTATGGTACTTCCATCTCAATAAAGAGGTGTGGAAAAGTACAGCTAATGTGCTTTCCTTGAAGATAAACACAGACCATTAATCTGGGATCATACACTAGTTATAGGCTTGCTTGTAACTGTCTTTCTGGTAAAAGCTCCAAACAACAAATTCCCTCAACCGACTACATAAAAAACGATAAAAAATCCTTCATCACATACAGTTGTTTCTTACATTTCCTCATAATTCTGTCCCCTTTAGAGTTTCTGACTGCATACAGCAGATCCAAGGAATAATCCTTCTGTTTGATGTTTCTGGATTCGGCATCTAACTGCAGATACCATGGTTACAATGCCAAATGCTAAGCATGAGATGGCTGGCTTTAAAATGCAGTAAAATTGATATATTGGCTTCCTAGGCCACTCAGCACCATCTGCACCAAATCACATATTTGTTTGTGAAGAAATGGCTGTCTCTAAGATAAGGTGATGTACGCTATTAATTATAGATATATATATATATATATATATATACAGAGAGATTTAAAAAGATGATTATTTATATAACTTGGTTTCTTACTTGAATGCTATACAGTATATGAGCTAATAAAAATGCTTTAATAACTTTGAACCCGAGAGGTAATTTACATTTTATTAGGTGGAAGAGATTTGAAATTGTTGTTGCAGATGAGAGAGGGAAGAAGGGAGAGAGAGAAAGAGAGACAGACAGAGAGAGAGAGAGAGAAAGAGAGAGAGAGAGAGACACTAGAGTTTTGAAAATCAGAAATTACATTCATGATTTTTCTTTTGACCCACAAAAAAGCAACTTCCTTCACTATATTATATTTTTCTGTTATTTCTTTCAGTAGGTTCTCTGAAAAGTGACTCTTTAAAGTGATGATGCTGAAGAATGAGTGGCAAAAAAAAAAAAAAAAAGCTTGATTTTTTTTTTAATTTCACTGTTTCCCGCAGCATTTTACTAATGAGATACACAATAAAATTATATCACTCATGCATTATTTAACACTGTACCCCCTGGATTTCCATGGCTTGATTTCAGATGACTCACAAACTTGAAACCAGAGCAGCTAGAAACACTTGGGGCTTCAGAATATAAATCTGACATATAGTTTAAACTCATTATTTTAAATAAATTCCCCAACTCCCTAACCTAAATCATCTGGGAATGAAAATATTCTAATCTTTACTAAAGAAACTTCAGCATAATCTCATGCATTTTGTGATTCTTTCTTATGTCAGGGAAGACCATTTTCTAAGATGAACAGGAAAATGTTATCTCCCACTACATTGTCCATACATTATTATTTCTCCACTCCACACATAGAAAACATTTTGAAAAGTTCAATGCTTTTTAAAATAACTGATATAGGAGGCCATATTTATGCAAACATATCTACCACATAATCCAGAATAAACAAAGACATGAAAATTTGAGTGTATGAATGGAATCACTCAGTGTATATTCAAATAAAGAAGTTATTTAGGAATTTTAATTTACAAGGACTCAATTGCATTAGGCAAGTACATTCATAAGCAAAAAAGTAAAAGTGACAGATCAACAAACTATTCTGAAACTCTCTTGATGTGACAGCAGCCTTTGTAAAAATACTATCATGCCATGTGAGATTTTGTCAAAAAAATTTTTTTAATTCTGAATCATGAAGTAAATGATAAAATAATGGTACTGTAGTTAGGGATACTTGAGCTAAAATCTTGTCTCTTACATATACTGGCTATGTTACCACAGACGAGTCACTATATTCAAATCACTTCTCCAAAAGTCATAAAGAAGTTGTTGATTAGTATGGGTAAAGAGATTTTTTTGTACTTGGATGGGAATCTAAGACATGACCTGTGTTGCTAAAATCTCTGCACATAGTATTGTACTTGAATCCTCTGTGAAAATGCAGATTAAGACTATTTTGGAATGCAACATTCTTACTGACTTTTTTTGTAATCCACATTTTGTTTGGCTGGATGTTCATTAAAAAAAAAAAAAAATCCTAGAATTTTCTCAGGAAATAAGCACAACCTCATAATGCTATATTTTTCAGACCTCATCTCAGACTTCTCTTTTTCAAAGATTGAGATACATGCTTCTTCTCTAGGCTATAAATACTTTCTCATTAACAAAAAAAAAAGTTAACATTCATATAGCATTTACAATATGCCATGAATTGGGTTAATTGCTTTATATTTATAATCTCATAATCATATGGAATACATCTAATTATATTTATATGTAAGTATATTTAATAATTACAAAAATAATACAATTATTTTAGATACTTGTTTATAATTATAATCTCAAAAACAACCCTTGCAGGTAAGTAGTATTATTTCACTTATTTGGGAGTGATGAAAAAATTAAGGTTAAGTGACTTGCCTAGGATCACACATCTAGTAGGTGTGCAAAGCTGATATGAACACAGGAGTTTCCTGACTCCAGGCCTATCATTCTATCAACTGTGTCATCTGTATCATTGGCATTGGCTCAGAAGTCACATGCACCAATTTCTTCATATCTTCAGGATGTAATTCAAATGAGCCTGATGATCTGGACTCAAAAATGCAACTAGAATTCACTGAACATCTCCTTGCACAAGTATTTCATATAGTTATCAGGGAACATGCTGCCTCTTTTTTTCTCCATCTCCTTTCTGTTTCTCTGGGATCATTCTTTTTTTTTTTTTTTTTTTTTTTAAACAAAGGACTAAATTGGCATTTCTATGCTCTTCTGTAAAGGTTATTAGAATCAGGATAGCTGATTCTACAAGTTACACATAAGTAGTGACTTGTATTAAAAATAGTAAATATAGTGGCATTCTGAATCATAGAAAAGAAATCACAAATTGATAAAGATTAATATCATAATGAGTTTTGGAAGAACTGAATATATAGTACTAATGGCCATATCCTGCCCTTAACTGGCAAGGTAACCTTTCCCCTAACCTCAATTGTGCTTCATCTATTAAAATGAGAAACACATGAGAAAAACATATGGTGAGAAGACCAGCAGTGTCCCTTGGTCAGAGAGTATTCCCCAGCAATGTAGATGAGAGGGAGCTGTCGCAGGTTAAACCAATTACCCTACACTAAACTTAATTGAGGAATAATTTATAGAAGCCAGGAAATGTTAATTGAACAATGAATCATTGAGACTAGAAGAGAGAGAAAAACAATGTAGACTGAGCACTAGAAAGCAAACAAAAGATTGGAAAAAAGGTTAGGAGGAAATGAATAATTTTAAGCTTAATGCCAATTAAAAAAAACTTACAAGGAAGACTTAGATCCTTGAAGAAGGTGCTGAAGGAACCCAGGAAATCACCTTCAATGGCCCTTTTAACTATAGAATAGTTAACCATCTGTCTAAGATCAGTTTGTAGGTATAGTAGTTTCATGAAACTGGGAGATAAAACTAGGATAATTTTATTCTTATCCTTCTATGGCTACTCAAATGAAATAATTTAAATTCAGTTGAAAGCATCATAGTCTTTTAAAATTCCCCCAAGGAGTCATGTTTAATAGCCAATTCAATGAGCTGAACATTCTGTGGAGGGAAGAATTTGCCGTTTCTAAATTGGTAAAATTCTTGACGTAACCTTTATTAGTGGCAACTCATCTAGTTTTGAGCTAAGGAAAACTTAAGCAGTCTTAAGCCATGTATCTTGTAAAGGACATAGGATTAGTGTGGGAACAGAGCTTGGGAGTCCTCAAATCCAGCCCTTTTATTTACAAGACAGAGAAATGCAGGACGCAGAAAAAAATTGACAAATAACTAAAAATCACCCGCATAGTAAGCACAGAGTTAGAAATGAAATCTAGGTTTCTTACTCCAAATATTACATCTATGTGTGGAGGAGGGGGAGCAAAGGGTATGAATGGTGGAGTAATGTTTTTTGTTTTTTATTTAGAGCAGCCATGACATCAAGGCCAGTGAAATTGTACTAGTGAAAAATCACACACACTCACACACACACACAATACATGTGGGGGGGGGGGAGGGGGCAATGGGGAGGAGATAACTTTTTTTTTTCTAAAATGCCACACAGATAAATAATCCATTGTGGCTGCTACATGGCAAACTTTCTAATATCCTTGACAGTTTTCTTGACAATCCCAAAGGGAATTAAGAACAAATAAATTACCATAATTCTTACCACCAAAATTAGTTTGTAAAACCAGTCTTTTGATTCTTTTACAAAGTAATAATAGAAGTAGTAATAATGGATGGAAATAGTGGTGGTAGTAGAAGTAGTAGTAGTGGTGTTAGTAGTGGTAGTGGTAGCAGTAGTAATAGTAGTAATCAGTCTGTGTGGTTGTAGAATTTAGTATTTATGTAACTCTTGAGAGCCAATAAAACACTTTATACATGATATCTTATTTGATCTTTAGTATACCCTGAAGAAGTAGGTGCTATTATAATCATCATCATCACCATTTTCCATCTGAGAAAAATAAGGCTGAAGGAAGTTTAGGGACAGACACCCAATACTTATTTGGGAAAGATTCTAAACTCAGGTTTTCCAGACTCCATCCTATGTCCAAATTCTATTTACCTGGCTGACTATACAGAGGACACAAAAGGAATAAAATACAAGAGGGAGTAGAATTTGGAGCTAGCTTTTTTTTTTTTTGCAATTAGCCAAAGAATTAAAAATAAAACGTAGTCTCATTCAGTAATTTTTTTCTTAATACAGAGCATCATAAGAACAACTGAGGAATTGCTATGTGGTTGTGATTTCCATCAGATTCCTTTGACTTTTAACATGCTCCATATGTTCTATGTATAGTCTATTCTAGTCTAGTGATTTCATTAATGCTTATAAGATTTCAGTTTCTCTTTTGAGCTACTCTATTCTCTGGGAGAGAATCTGATAGAGAGTCATAACAAAGTCTTGTCTAAACTAAAAAAGAGAAAATAGCCCTATTTCTGATTGAAGTGTTCTCTTTCTTATGTTCATTTTCTATAGCAAAATCTTTTTTGTTAATCCAAGGGAATCTGAAACTTTAAGATATAAGAATTATATTATCTAAAGAAAAATACATATACATATAGATATATAAAAATACAAATAACTTCCTCCATTATGGAATATGCCCTCAAAAATATCCTCCCAATAGAACACATGAAATTATTAACTCTGAATAGTCCCATAAAAATATACTATTAAATTCAAGAAAGCCATTCTCTAAGCATTATGACTACCTAGCCAGCTATTCTCCAAGCACTGACAGTGGCCCAAATATGTACTCAAATAATAGAAAATATCAATGGAGGGAACAAGCTGAATGATACTCATAATTAAGGTGTTTCCTACTGTGAGATTCCACTAAATTCCAAGAGTTTGGGAGTTTTTCTGCATTTGTCAATCAGATTTCTCTCACATCAAGTAACTGTTCCTTCACTCGTACGTGATGACCTTATCACTCATGTAGAATTGCTTTGATTTTTTTCAGATAATACTTTGGTGGAAACACACTGCGACTTGTTTTTTTTTGCCTAGCAGATTTCCTACATTCTTAGCTCAATCATAATTCTCATTCACTCCAGGTTTTCCCTAAGAAATCAGAAGTGCAATGTTGCTTTATAGGTTGCTTTATAGGTGCCCTGTGATTTTTTTTCCCTCCCTGATTGATTGTGTAAGCTTACACAAAGGAATTTTAGTGATGCCACATTGGGGGGGCTTATGAAATGCAAAGCTTAGAGAAGACATAACCTCAGATTGGAATATGCAAAGAAATTATAAGGCCAGTGGTGTGGAAATTACTTGAGGAAAGTTAGTCATTCTGAATTATCTTTAGATTCTATGTCCCAATGGTACCATTTTCCATGGGTAAATAATTCTTTGACTGCTGGGAAGGATTTTAGATAAGATTTTATTACGGTATTAATGTTTTGTTGGAAAACAATGGCAATGAAAGGAGCACAGAATATAAAATTGCAATGATTAGCATCCTAGTCTTAACATATATCTCATCTTAGATGGAAGATAAGTGCTGCAGAAAACTGAATGCTAAACTTGGAGTCAGGAAAACTAGTTAATATCTTGCTTCAGCCAGTCATTTGCCATACAAGTTAGCCTCAGTTTCCTTATGTGTAAAATTGAATTAGCTATAGTAACTACATTGCAGGATTATTTTGAAGATGATAAAAAATACTAATTTAAAAGTGCTCTTTAATTTTAAAGTACTATATATAGTCTACAGAATAGCAAAGCTTGGGAATTAGAAAAAAATGGGTTCCTAGTTCTGACACTCACTAAGTTTTCACTTTATGCAAGTTTTTTCCTCTCTCCAGGACCTTACAGAATTAAACAGTAGAATTGCAAAGGACCTCAGTGACCATCTAATCTAACATATACACAATAGCAATCTCCTTTACAACATGAAAGTGAGTCATCCATCTTGAAAAATCTTGGAAACCTATCAGGAGGAAGAGTTGCTGCCTTCCTCATTATTCAATCAAAGTATTAGATTAGGAGATAGAGTCAAAGAAGGCAGGGACTTATCTAAGATCTCTATCAAACCCATCCAAATACCTTTAAATAATTCCTCTAAACAAATTCTGGAGTGATAGAACCCACAAAAAGATGGAGTAAAACAATTTTCCAGTCTAAGACAACTTAGACGTTCAGCAGGAAAGGTCTGTTGCATAAGAAGAGAATAGAGAACATCTAGCATAGCCCCTAGAATGGTCCTCCATCCTAGAAGCAAAACTCTACTTTAAAAAAGAATTAAAAGTCAAGTAATAATCTGGGAAAATTAAGAAAAACAGAAAAAATTGTTGGCAAGATAGTTACTACAGTTATGACAAAAACAAAAAAATACATTCAGAAGAATATAATGTTAAATCTTTACATCCAAAGCCTTCCAAGAAATGGAATTTCTTTATTTTATTTTATATTATATATTATTTTAACAATTAGTCTCAGGCCATGGAAGAGTTCAAAAACATTTTTGAAAATCAAGTAAGAGAAGGAGAGGAACAATTGGGAAGAGAAATGAGAGTGATGCAATAAATCATGAAAAAAACATCAATAGTTTAGTAAAAGAAACATCAAAAAAAAAAAAAAAAAAAAAAACCTGGAAAAAAAAAACTTTAAAAAAAGACTACAGCAAATGGTAAAGGAGTTACAAAAAGCCAATAAAGACAAGAATGCCTTAAGAAGCATACTTGGCCAAATGGAAAAAGAAGTACAAAAGCTCACCAAAGAAAACAATTCCTAAAAAATTAGAATTGAACCACTCTGTGGTACCACTAGACACCTCTCAGATTGGCTAAGATAACAGGAAAAGATAATGACGAATGTTGGAGGGTTTGTAGGAAAACTGGTATACTAATACATTATTGGTGGAGTTGTGAACTGATTCAACCATTCTGGATCATATTATAGAACTATGCCGAAAGGGCTGTCAAACTGTGCATACCATTTGATCCACCAGTATTTCTACTGGGCTTATATCCCAAAGAGATCTTAAAGGAGGGAAAGGGACCCATATGTGCAAAAATGTTTGTGGCAACCCTTTTTATCATGGCAAGAAACTGGAAACTGAGTGGGATGCCCATCAGTTGGAGTATAGCTGAATAAGTTATGGTATATGAATGTTATGGAATATTATTGTTATATAAGAAATGATCAGGAGCATGATTTTAGAGAAGCCTGGAGAGACTTACATGAACTGATACTAAGTGACATGAGCAGAACCAGGAGATCATCATACACAGCAACAGTAAGACTACACAATGATCAATTCTGATGGACATGGCTCTCTTGAACAGTGAGATGATTCAGACTAGTTCCAATGATCTTGTGATGAAGAGAGCCATCTGAGCCCATAGAGAGGACTGTGGGGACTGAGTATTGATCAATACATAGCATTTTCACTCTTTTTGTTCTTTGCTTGCATTTTGTTTTCTTTCTCATTTTTTTCCTTTTTGATATGATTTTTTTTTGTGTGCAACAAGATAACTGTATAAATATCTATACATATATTGGATTTAACAGATGTATTTTTAACATGTTTAATATATACTAGATTACTTGCCATCTAGGGCAGGGGGTGAGGGGAAGAAGGGAAATTTGGAACACAAGATTTTGCAATGTTGAAAAATTATCCATGCATATGTTTTGAAAATAAAACCTTTAATAAAAAAAATAGAATTGAGCTAATGACTTTATGAAAAATCAAGGAACACTAAAACAAAACTCAAAGAGTGAAAAAAAATAATAGATTATGTGAAATATCTCATTGGAAAATAACTGACCTGGAATCCAAGAGAGATAATAATAATTATCATGGTCATAAAAGGAGTCTAAACATATCATTTAATGTATTATCAAGGAATACTACCCTGCCTACACTAGAGAGCAAAATAGTAACTGAAAGAATACATCAGCTACCTCCAAAAAGATATCCCAAAAAGAAAACTCCCACAAATATTATAGCCAAAATCCAGAACTTCCAGGTGAAGGAGAAAATATTACATAAAAAGGTAAACAGAGAAATCATAAGGGACTTTTACAGGAGGGGATAAGAGATGCAATATGGGGCAGTGTTAAACCTTACTTTAATAAGAATTGGCTCAAAGAGCCAATGCAAAATCAATTAGGAATAAAAATGTATCTTACCCTACAAGCTAGTAGGGGGAAAAGAGGGAAAGAAAAAGAAGATGTAAGAAAAGAAAGGCCAGATTAGAGGAGGAGGTAGTTAGAAGCAAAACACTTTTGAAGAAAGACAGGGTGAAATGAGATTAAAGGCAGGGAGAGGGGAGGTGAATAGGATGGAGAGAAATATAGCTAGCAATAGTAACTGTGAAGAAAATTAAAAGCAAATTTCTCTGATAAAGACCTCATTTATCTTTATAAATTTATGAATGTAAGAGTCAATCTACAATCAAAAAATGCTCAAAAGATATGAGCCATTTATAGCCGTATTTGAAATGCTCTAACTCACTAGTAATTGGAGAACTCAAATTTTAAAAATTCTAGACTAATAGGACAGAAATAGAAACTCACAAATGGTGGAGGTGATGTGGGGGAAAACTAAGTCATTACTGTACTGTTGGTAGAGTTTTGAAGTAATTCAATTGTTCTGCAGAGCAATTTGGAACTGTGTCCAGAAGGCTATAAAACCATGCTTACACATCCTTTTGACTATGCAATACCACTAGTAGTTATGTGTCCCCAAAGAGATTTTTTTTTAAAAAGAAAAAGACTCCATATGTACAAAATATTTATAAAAATTCTTTTCTTGGAATAAAGAATTGGAAATTGAGGAGATTCCCATCAATTGGGAATGGTTAGATAGTAGTCTGTGATTAGAATGGCATGCTATTATACAAATAAAAAATGATGAACAAGTTTCTATCAGAAAAAAAAAGAAACTGGAAAGACTTACATGAGCTGAAGCAAAGTTAAATGTACTGTGTTCAATAGAACAGCAAGATGTTCAGTTGTGAAGGACTTAGCTATTCTTTGAAATATAGAGATTAATGGCAACTCTAAGGAACTTACATTGAGGAATGTTGTCCATTCCCAGAAAATAAAATGTTTGGATACAGATTGAAATAAACTTTGTTTTTTACTTTATTTTTCTTGAGGATTTTTTTGTTTGTTTCAGTCTGTTTTTTTTTTTTTTTTGGTTTTTTTTTTTTTTGGTTTTGTTTTGTTACAACATGACTATCATGAAAATATTTTACATAACTACATATATAAAACATATGGAATTGCTTGCTTCCTCACTGAGACAATGTGGAGAGGGAAGAATAGAATTTGGAATTCAAATTTTGACAAATGAATGTTAAAACTTTTCATATGTAATCAGGGAAAATAAAAGACTAAAAAAGAAAACAATGAAATTATTAGAGTAGATGACTTCTAAGATGCTTTCCATCTCTTAAATTCTGAACATTGAGGGGAAAGACATGCATATTCATCCTTAATTAGCTTTGCTTATTTTTTTTTTGCAGTACTATAAAAATGAACGAAGCAACATGCATCTGACTATATAATATTAAACTGTCTTTCTAATATTCCTATTTGTCATGCCTAGTTTAAATGTTTTATTCCCTTTCATAATCATACTTTATTTCCTCCTATTCTTTTCTCAAAGAATCTAAGTGAGGTTGAATACTGATCTAACCTCACTTCCCTCTTACACATCATAATATCCTTCAATAAGAATCTCTCTCCTAATATGAATCAATGGACCTCTCAACATTTGACTGCCCTACTACTTTTTGGAAATATTTAGCATATACCTGTTTGTTTTCTACTCTTGATCTATCAAAATTGCTAAAAGAAACTTTGAAGTAGTGCTAATTTGCCCCACTACAAATTTATGATATTTAACTCAGCTGAAAAATAACTTAAACCATTTCTTTATAATAATATTATATTCTATAATGTATACATATACATATGCACATATATGTATATATATACATACACACATGTATCTAGTATTTTAAAAGAAACCTCTGAGCCTCTATGATATGGAAAGTCTCTAACAAAATACTTCCCTATTAGAATTACTTGCTTTTCTTTTTTGAAGAGGTTTCCCCTTTATTTGCTTTTTTATTTCTTATTAAAAACACTGAACCAAAGAAATACCTATAGTTAATATTTTTTAAAAAACAAATTTTAAAGAAAAAAACAGATTTTATTGTTGCCAGAAGAAAAGACTTAAAATTTCCACAAAGAAGCCTGGGCAGAACAAAGAAATAAAAATTGGGGTCTCTAATCCTGAGGGATTTTAGTACAGAACATCTGTCCCCAAACTTCCCATGCTTGAGAAGTCTATCAGTCCTCTATCACATCATCCTAGCTATTTCCTTTGTGGTACCTACTTCTTACCAAGCTGCAGTTTTTCCAGCTACACTGAGTTCCCCCTTCTAAAGTTTAATTTATTCTATGCATCTCTCCAGGATTGGATTTCTCTTCAAGTTTCTCCCTTGGACTAACTGAACTGATTTCTTTGATCTAGAGGTGAGTTTACCTTCTTCACTCTATGGCAAGAGACTATTCTTCATTGAATAAAGAAGGCACCTAGTGTGACAAAGTTTTTACAATTACTTTAACAAAACATGATCTGGACCCTTTGTTGTGATTAAGTCTGTGAAAAATCAACTCCTGTATAGAACTAAGCTTCCTTTTTTGCCAAAGGTTAAACTTCCAGTCCCAATCCCTATGACCTACCTCCTCTACGGTCATACTTTTATCTTCGGTATATCTTCAACCTCTAACTTTAAATTGAATGCTTTTTCTCTCGTCTAAAAAAGTTCAGATCTATCTTATTCCCAAAGCAAAATAAAACAAAACTTTAATAGTTTCATGGATTGTTAAAGCAAAGAGCCATCAAAGAACAAGCTATAGGAACTAAGGATTAATATAGGGTAGATGAACAAGATCTGAACCTAGAATTACATGTTTTCAAACATCCCCTTTAACCCTTCTCTGCTGTGTTATCATGTGAAAGCCATTTATCCTTTTTGAATTTCATTTTCATTACTTATAAAAGGAACATTATTATACTATAATATTTAGCTTAGAGAATTATAGAATATAAAATTAAGAAAAAAAACATAATACATATTTTTTTCCTTTTCTTATATTGATATACATATATATTACCTACAGTAAAAAATAAGAAAAGAAAAATGTATACACATACATGTATATTTTTCTTTTCTTTTTGTACACTATAATATATACATATACATATATATATATATATATATATATATTATATATATATATATATATATAATATATATATATATATATTATATATATATATATATATTATATATATATATATACATACATATACATATACACTTTCCGGTAAAGTGCTTTACGGAAGTAACTTTTTATTGTTTTATTTTATTATTTACAGCAACATCATTCTAGAAATAAGAAAACATTAGCTCAGAGATTTAAAAAAAAAAAAAAAGACGTGGTAAAGGCCTCAGTTACACAGAGGCAGATCCATTCTCATGACAGCTTATCTTTTAAAATAATATCATTGCTCTCTTTTTACGGACAAGTTTATTTTTTTTTTAAGTAACATATAGAAGTTGTTTCTGCCTAGTTATTTCTCAGTTTATATACTGGGAATTTGGTTTCTGTTCTTATCATTCTAATGAAATAGTTCACTCTCTGGTCATCAGTACTATTCCTACTCATTTCACCTCAATATAGTCAAATCAATTTGACATAGACTGATGAAGCTTCTACATCATACTAAACACTATGCTATAATCTAGAGACACAAAGCAAAAACTATGTGTTCTTAATTTCGAGAATCTTACATACCATATTACCATGAATAGAGCAGAGAACATTTACAGAAAAACATATTCAAAGTACATACTAAATGTTTAAAAATAAAATAATTGTGAGAAAGTATTAATGATTGATATCAGTAAAATCTTTCTGTGATGGCTGATGTTCAAACTAAAACTTAAAGGGAGCTGGGAATTCTAAGGAGGAAAAATGGAACAATTTTCTAATCATGGACAACAGTGTGGACAAAGGAAAAAGAGATGGGAGAGAGTATCATTTAGGGAGAATTAAAAGTAGAACAATTTATTTGGAATGTAAAATGCATGGGGCAAAGTAAAGTGTAAGCAGGCTTGAATGGTAGGCTGGTTCAAGAATGTAAAGAGGTTTCATTGTCTAACAAAGAAGTTAGTGTTATTTTCCTTTAGAGGTCATTGGGAGCTACTAAAGATTCTTAAACTGGAAAGATGACATGATCTGATCTATGCTTTATGGGTATACATTTCTCAATTAAAGTGTGGAAACAATTAGTATGTTGTTGCAATAGGCAAGGAGTGAGCAAGAGAACTTGAGGGTAAGGACTGAGAGAATAGACAATGCAATTCTTACAAGAGATTTTATGGAGATGTAATAAAAGTGACCTGAACAATGAATTTATATGAGGGGATATTAAAGGGAAAAGAAAAAGCAGAGATTTTAATAGTTACTAATTTGAGATAGAAGAAAAACAGTGGTAGTGTTGAGAGTGGATTTTCATTGAAAGAAAGTAAATTTCCTTATAGGAATTTTATATTTGATATGAGTATGGAACATGCAATTGGAAACATCAGAGAAGCTGATAATAATATAGTTCTGTAACTCATGGGAAACATGAGTCTTGGAAACATAGATCTGGAAGGTTTCTAGGAGGCAATATTCAAATGAGGTCTGAGAAAAGGCCATTGGATTTCACAGTTAGGAAGCTATTTTTAATCTTGAGGAAATGGATTAATGTTAGTATCAAAGAGCAGATTGAAAGGGATTAAGAAGTAAATGTGTGGCACTTTGGGGGTACAGCCAAGATGGTGGAGAGAACACAAGTTTCTTTATGACTTTTTCCTACAATTCTCAGGCTAATTAGCAAATCCAGCCTCTGAATTAGCTCTGGACCAACAGAATCCACAAATATTGGGAGTGTAACAAATTATCAGCAAAATATAATTTTGAAGATTGCCAAAAAAAGGTCTGTTTCAATTGGAAATGGGAGGGAGGTAGCCAAGTACAAGCAGGCTGAGCACAGACAGTAGCACAGACAGTAAAAAGTTAC
Organism: Antechinus flavipes; assembly: GCF_016432865.1. NCBI lineage: Eukaryota > Metazoa > Chordata > Mammalia > Dasyuromorphia > Dasyuridae > Antechinus > Antechinus flavipes. Next base: position 436,535,187 of record NC_067398.1, read on the forward strand.
AGGGTGGTGCAAAGTCAATGTCATGGAGAATCTACAGGGAGGAACCTCCAAGAATCTACAGCAGTATTGGCCACTCTGCCCTAGTTACAAGCCAGTAGACCTGGCCATGCTCACCCAGCACTGGGAGTGAGTCAGTGCTGACCCAGCACAGCCACATATAGAGGCAGCCACTGCTTGTAGAGGAAGCTTGGAAAAACTCCCGTACTCTAAAAGTACAACTTAACTTTAAAACAATAAGTAAAAAAGTAAAGAGAACTCATGATAGACAGTTTTTATGGTAAAAGAGAAGAACAGATTTCAAACCCTGAGGAGACTAAAGACAGATTGTCTCCAGATGAAGGCCCAAAAGGTGATATAATTTAGTCCCCATCACACAAGGCTCTCCTAGAAGAAGTTAAAAAGAATCTTAAAAGAGAGTTTGAAGAAAAATATAAAAAGGAAATGAAAACTTTGCAAGAGGGTATGGAAAAGGCATATAACTCATTAAATAATAGATTTGATAAAATGAAAAGAGAAAGCAACTTCCACAAAAAACAGAATTTGTGAAATGGAAAAAAATTCCATAGAACAAAACAACTCACTTAAAAATTCAATTGGACAAATAAAAAAAGAAGTAAAAAAAAAAGCAAATGAAGAAAATAATTCATTAAAATTCAGAACTGAACAAATGGAAATGAATGACTCAATGAGACAACAAGAATCAGTTAAGAGAGATGCAAGAAGAAATAGATAGCAAAACTATAATAGTGGGAGATCTCAACCTTGTTCTATCAGAACTAGATAAATCAAACTACAAAATAAATAAGAAAGAAATTAAAGAGGTAAAAAGAATTCTAGAAAAGCTATATATGCTAGATCTTTGGAGAAAATTGAATGGAAATAGAAAGGAGTACACTTTCTTCTTGGAAGTTCATGGAACCTATACAAAAACTGATCATATAGTAGGTTCTCTCTCTGGGTGTAGATGGCTCTCTTCAACACTGAACAAGTGCAACTGGTTTGAATCATCTCAATATTGAAGAGAGCCACTTCCATCAGAATTAATCATTATATAGTCTGGTTGTTGTCATGTATAATGATCACCTGGTTCTGCTAATTTCACTTAGTATCAGTTCATGTAGACCTCTCCAACCCTTTCTGAAATCATCCTGCTGGTCATTTCTTACAGAAAAATTGTATTCCATAGTATTCATATACCATAATTTATTAAGCCATTCACCAATTCATGGGCATCCACTCAGTTTCCAATTTCTTGCCACTACAAAAACGGCTGCAACTAACATTTTTGCATGCATGTTTCTTTCCCTCCCAGTAAAACCACTGCTGGATCAAAGGGTAAATATGTACAGTTTGATAACTTTTTGAGCATAGTTCTAAACTGCTCTAGAGAATGGTTGGCTCCATTCACAGTTCCACCAACAATGTATCATTGTCCCAGTTTTCCTACATCCCCTCCAACATTTGTCGTTATCTTTTCCTGTCATCTTACCCAATCTGACAGGTGTGGAGTAGTATCTCAGAGTCATCTTAATTTGCATTTCTCTGATCAATAGTGATTTGGAGCACTTTTTCATGTGACTACATATAGTTTTAATTTCTTCATCTGAAAATTGTCTGTTCGTATCCTTTGACCATTTAACAATTGGAGAAGGGCTTGATTTCTTACAAATTTGAGTCAATTCTCTATATATTTTAGAAATGTAGCTTTTATCAGATTCTTTGGGTGTAAAAGTGTTTTCCCAGTTTATTTCTTCCCTTCTAAACTTGCCTGCATTAGCTTTGTTTGTATAAAAACTTTTTAATTTAATATAATCAAAATTTTCTAATTTGTGATCAATAATGATCTCTAGTTCTTCTTTGGTCACAAATACCTTCCTCCTTCACAAATCTGAGAGGTAAATGATCCTATGTTCTTCTAATTTGTTTATAATAGCATTCTTTATGTCAAGATCATGAACCAACCTTATCTTGGTATATGGTATTAGGTATGGGTCAATGCCTAGTTTCTGCTATACTAGTTCCCAATTTTCTCAGCAGTTTTTGCCAAATAGTGAATTCTTATCCCAAAAGCTGGGTCCTTTAGGTTTGTTGTATACTAGATTGCTATAGTCATTGACTAGTTTGTTCTGTAAACCTAACCAGTTGCACTGATCAACTTCTCTATTTCTTGGCCAGTACCAAATGTTTTTGATGATCACTACTTTAGAATATAGTTTTAGATCTGGTATAGCTAGGCCACCTTCATTTGCTTTTCTCTTCATTAATTCCTTTGAAATTCTTGACATTTAATTCTTCCAGATGAATTTTGTTATTATTTTTCTAGGTCAGTAAAACAGTTTCTTGGGTGTTTGATTGGTATAGCATGAAATAAATAGATTAGTTAAATAGTATTACCATCTTTATTATGTTCACAAGAACACTTGATATTTTTTCCAATTGCTTAAATCGGACTTTATTTATATGGAAAGTGTTTTATAGTTTTGCCCATATACTTCCTAACTTTCTCTTGGCAGATAGATTGGCAAAAAATATTTTATACTATCGGCAGTAATTTTAAATGGGATTTCTCTTTGCATTTCTTGCTGTTGGATTTTGTTAGTGATATAAAAATGCTGGTGATTTATGTGGATTTATTTTGTATCCTTCAACTTTGCTAAAGTTGTGGAATATTTCTAATAGTGTTTTAGCTGATTCTCTGGGGGTCTCTATGTATACCATTGTATCATCTGCAAAGAGTGAGAATTTGGTTTCCTCATTACCTACTCTAATTCCTTTAATTTCTTTTTCTTCTCTTATTGCCAAAGCTAGCATTTCTAATACAATATTGAATAGCAATGAAGATAGTAGACAAACTTGTTCATCCCTGATCTTATTGGGAATAGTTCCAGTTTATAATTACATTACATTATGATGCTTGATGATAGTTTTAAACAGGTACTACTGACTGTTTTAAGGAAAAGTCATTTTATTCCTATACTCTCTAGTGTTTTTATTAGGAATGGATGCTGGATTTCATTATATGCTTTTTCTGCATCTATTGAGATAACCATATGGTTTTTGTTAATTTGGTTATTGATATAGTCAATTATGCTAATAGTTTTCCTAATATTGTACCAGCCCAACATTCCTGGTATAAATCCTACTTGGTCCTGTTGTATTATCCTGGGGAGGATTTTCTGCAGTCTCTTTGTAGATTAGGCAATAATTTTCTTTCTCAGTTTGTCCTACCTGGTTTAGGTATCAGTATCATGTTTGTGAGAGAAAAGGAATTTGTTAGGAACCCTTCATTCCCTGTTTTTTCAAATAGTTTATATAATATTGACAGTAATTGTTCTTTAAATGTTTGATAGCATTTACATGTAAATGCATATGGTCCTGGGGAATTTTTTTTTTTTTTTTTTTTAGGGAGTTGACTAATAGCATGTTCTATTTCTTTTTCTAAAATGGAACTATTTAAGTAATTTATTTTCTTTTCTGTTATTCTGGGCAATCTATATTTTTGTGGATTTTCCTCTATCACTTAGGTTGTCAAATTTATTCACATAAAGTTGGGCAAAGGAAGTGCTAATAATTGCTCTAATTTCCTCTTCATTTGGTGTATAGTTCTCTCTTCCTTTTTGAGAATAACAATTTGATTTTCCTATTTCCTTTTTCCAATCAAATTAATTAAAGTTGTATCTATTTTGCTGGTTTTTTTTTTTTTCCATAAAACCAACTCTTAGTTTTATTTATTAATTCAATAGGGTTTTTTTTTTTTGTTTGTTTGTTTAAATTTTATTGATCTCTCTTTTTATTTTTAGAATTTCAAGTGTGGTATTTTATTGGGGGGTTTTAATTTTTTTCTTTTTCTAGGTTTTTTAATTGCAAGCCCAATTCATTGATTTTCTCTTTCTCTACTTTATGCAAGTAAGCATCTGGAGATATAAAATTTTCCCTTATTACCGCTTTGGCTGCATCCCATAAATTTTGATTTGTTGTCTCATTATTGTCATTCTCTTGGATGAAATTATTGATTGTGTCTATGATTTGCTGTTTTACCCATTCATGTGTGACTAGAAAGAAAAAAAAGCTTGCTTTCATGTGTCTGTCCTTTTGCTTTTCTTATTCTCTTCAACTTCTCTGCAGCATATCTTTATTTCTGCCTGATTACATTGCCTCATTGCAAAACCATTGATCCTCTTCTATCTCTACACTCTCTTTCCCTGATTCATTTGCTGTCTCTTAATTTTCCTCCCATTATTTAATGTGGACACACATCACACAGGATTATCTTTTGCCCTCTTCTCTTTCTGTAATATTTCCCCTAGTAATGCTATTTTATTCTGATGGTTTCAATTTCCACCTCAAAGTCAATAAATATAAATTTTACATATGCAATCCTGGCCCCTTTACCTTGAACTCCAGCTCATTTTCCTAATCACTTCTTATCTTGTATTTACAACTGTCTGCTAGATTTTCTAGATTTTCCACCAAGAATATGTCTGAATTCATCTTCCCCTCAAAACCTGGTTTTCATTCAGGTTGTTTTCTTTATTTCTCTTGTTGATAGAACCCTCCTCCCAATCAACCAGATACAAAACCTCAGAATCACTATTAACATTTTCTTCCCTTTCTCTTACCTTGTGTTTCCTGGCTTAGTTTTAAAGGCCTGGGCCACAATGTTGCTTTCTGGCCAGCCTCTCACTAGATGCTTCCAGCATAATTTGTGTTATCTTCTCTGTTTAGAATAAATGTCCCTTGAAGGCAAAGTCTGACTTACTTATTTGTATTTATATCTACAGTTATAAATTCCCAGTGCCTGAGACATTCTGCATAATTTACAAGTAATTAATTCTCTCTCTCTCTCTCTCTCTCTCTCTCTCTCTCTCTCTCTCTCTCTCTCTCTCTTTCTCTTTCTTTCTTTGTCACTCTTTCTCTTTTTCTAACTCTGTCTCTGTCTCTCCCTCTCTCTCCCTCCCTCTCCCTCACGTAATTATATTTTCTTGTTCTATTTCATTTATCCCATTCTTATCTCACTCTCTTCCTTTCTACTCCTGCAGCTGCCATAGTTCAGGCATTGATTATTTCCCACCTAAACTACTGCAACACCTTCTAAAGTACTCTGCTTCCTTAATTCTCTTCACTCTCAAGTATCTTTTGTCCTTTGCACTTCTTTGATTTTGTCACTCCTTAAAACAAAATTTTTAGTGACTATTGACTGCTAATTGGATAAAACCTAAATGTTTGTTTGCATTTCTATACTGATTTGAGTTGATTTGAAATGAGCTATTATTTTTACCTCTCTCTCTCCTACCTGAATCATTCACTTCTGCCAGATTTTTCTGTTTATTGTCCCCTAGATGTTCTTTTTTTTTTTTCTTTTTGAGCTTTTAAAAAAGTCATTGCCACTGGCTAGAATTGTACTTCATAACAGTTTCAGGTATTTTGGTGAGTTTTTTTTAAAAAACTCTTCTAAGTAATTTGTTTACTTTTCTAGAGTTGTATGAGGAAGTAAAACTATAAACGTTCTTTAAGGCCATGGGGTTGTTTTATGCTGATTCATGACATATATATTCCCTACATTTGTCCTCACATAGAGTTAGATTATAAATTCTGTTACTCAGTGACCAAAGTCTTCCAAAGTCAGAATCTAAAGGATAAAATGAAAACCTCAGCTCTATTTCTGTGACACTAGTCAAGCATAAAAGTACACATGAAATCTAGTCCCTAAAAATCCATAATTTCCCAAAAAAATATGCAACATAACTGCATAAACCCAAATTTTGCAATACTAAAAATGTCCTCAAAATTTCAAAAGAAAGAAGAAAACATTAATAATTCTCACTAATCTCTATTGCCTAAACTTATGAGATATTAATGATTTAAGGAGCATCATTTAAGGTACTGGATAAACCTGGGAGTTAGGAATCCTCCTTACTAGACTGTGATCACATGCAAATATAAAAATATATGCCACAATGCATTTCCATTGTAGATTTTAAGTTTATATGTAATTCAGTTGCATTTTTCAAATTTTATCTCAAATGTGTGCATTAATTCTGTTGCCACTTTCACTGTCATATCTTCCACCTCTTCTCCTTTTTCTCATGATCATCATTGTAAGAAGCCATTCCCACCTTTTAAGACCCAACTCAAAAACCATTTTCTTCAAGAAGCTGTACAAGAAGAAATCTTCTGTCCAGAAACATTGTTTTCTTTCACTTACCTTGCATAAAATTCTGAACCTTTTTGTGATCTCATTATGGTTTCTTCTGTACAATTGTTACTACTTAGCATTACATAGAAAGATAAGGCTTACAACAATAAAGGGCCGTCATATATTGTTACTTTTATGAGACTTTGAAATATGTTGATGGTTTCTTCAATACTCCTAGCATAGGACCTTGTTTTATTATCATTGTTTTGGGACATTTGATTCATTGATATATGGACAACCTGATGGGGAAACCCTATCTAATAATACAGGTTGGCAACTATTCTGTAATTTGTATTGTTATAGAATTTCCTGGGTCATTGAGAATTGAACTGACTTGTCCAGAGTCGCACAGCAGGTGTTGAGTACAGAATTTAACAAAAGTCTTCATGACTTCAAAAGAACCTAGAAGGTACAATGGATTCTGCATGCCAGAGCAAGGATTTGAACTTGTGTTCTCTAACAATAGAGCTGACAGCCTTTCCTATATTCTATAGCACTGCTTTCTTTCTCTTTAGCACAGGGTTTTTCATATAATAGATACCTAATATTCTTTATGTTTTCTACTGACTTAATGAATACAAATGGAATAAAGGACAAAATGCATCCTTAATTTGCTTGGTTATGCTATTATGAGTGCACTTATGATAGCTTATTTTTAAACATATAGAAATAAGGTCACAAAACAAATCTTAAGGGTATTAATGGTTGTTTAGAGCTTGCAGGCAAGTCTCTTGTGGAAGACATTAGTCAATGATTTAACTTGCTTTTCTCTTTCACTGTTTTCTCATTTGCATTTTATATGTATAAGTTTTCTTTAGTTTTGGCAAAGAGCTAAAGAGATAGAGATCTTGAATCTTCCCAAACATGCCAAAGAAATAAAAGTTTAGCAATAAACACAAAGAAGATGAATGCCCGGGTCAGCTAGCACTCAGGAAGAAAAGAAATTTTAAAATTGAGTGTTCAAAATTCAAAGAATTAGTAGGAAGAAATGAGGGAAGAGAATATATATCTGGAGTCAGTGAAAGTGACTTTAGATCTGGTTTCTGATCCATCCTGCCCCTTCTGATATTTCATGGATAAATCATATACCTCCCAAAGGCTTCACTAACCTAATTTGTAAAATATGGGAGGGGGGCTAAATGGCCTCTTGGATCCTTTCTGCCCCATTGTATCAATGATTGACTTAAGATGGAAAAAGACTTGAAAAGGGTAAAGTTTATGTGATTTGGAATAAGAAAACAAGATTAACTGATTGCAATTTTTTTTTCTCTAAGTTGATGATTTTTAAGGTTATAAAACGAAGAGCCTAATCAAATAGGTGAATTTTCTAAAGGATAATGATTTGTCATCAGGTCAGTTTATCAAATTACATGAAATTTTTAAGTTTATTAATTAATTTATGACATGTCTATGTTAAAAAATAACATTTCATTATCTAATAGCCTCTCTAGAGTATGTATTGTCTTTACGTATTGTCTTTTTTTGTCCTCATCTTTTTTTTTTACTTTTTTATTCAAAAGCCTGTTAATACTTTACCTTCCTTTTTTTTTTTTTTCCAATTCCCTTTCATGCTGAAGATTATCTTTCCAATGATTAATGAAAAGAGAACCAGACTTGGAATTGATGTGATTACTGTCACTTCAATTCATAGTGGAGGATGCGACCCAAAGAAGACAACCCTGCTTCCATTATTTACTAGTACTCTGATTTTGATCGAGTCACATAAACTTGTCAAGACTCTTACAAGTTGAGAAGGATAGATGATCTATTTAGTTGCTAATTTGATTTCTGTTATTCAGGACTGTTTCTATGATACTTTCTGCCCACCCTTTCTTATCATAAATCCACTCCAAAGTTTGGAATCTTAAACATGCTATCACTATTCCACTGAGAAATTTAGAACATACAGATGAGTCAAGTTGGGGATGAGGAGAAAGAGTCAAAGATGAGTCAGATGTTTAAAATTACTGGTCATGCTCTATCTTGTATTGTGGTGATTTTCTTCTTTTAGAATAATGGTTCTCTCTAGGAGCAGGTTTCTCTGGGAGGTTTTCTGGAGGCAGCCTTAGTTTCAGTCAAAGGTAATAATCACCCAAATGCAGCCAGCTGGTAAAAATGCAAATGTTTATTTTCTCTTTCCAAAATAGCCCGGTTAGTTGAGGCCTATCTCTCTGCTTGGTTCTAAGAACTCTTGCAGCTTTGTCCTTTGCTTCTGCCTCTGCTTTCTTCAGCCTGCAGAGCCAGCACTAATTTGAATCTGTTTTGCCTCTGAGAGAGGGCTTCTGGCTCTCAGTCTCCCAGAGTGCTCCTCTCCGACCCCAGTCAATGTTCTGAAATAAAACTCCTCACTCAGAGAGATCTTCTGCCTGAACTCACCTGACGCTCCCCACTCAATCTAAATTCAGCTGAACTCCCCTCACTGGGCCTCTGCTTTCTTCTTATATATCAGAGAGTGGAATTATGGGTTTTCTTCCATGCTGTTCTCTGGCCCTAAGACCTTCAAGGGAGGTGTGAATTCGGATATCTCATACTAAACCCTGAAATCTCCCAAACGTGTGAACTCCAATGAGTAAAGGTGTGAACACAAGCATTGTATCAATTAGTTCTACTTAGTACCTTGTTTCAGGTTCTGGCCCAAAATATCTCTTTGTAAGATCAGATCAATCATACTGAACCATGTTAAATTAGATAATTATTGTCTCTATCAACTCTAATGACTTAACAATTTGTAAAGATTCCAACACTGTATAACAATTTATGCATTAATTAAGACAACTCTGAGATACCACTACACACCTGTCAGATTGGCTAAGATGACAGGAAAAAATAATGATGAATGTTGGAGGGGATGCGGGAAAACTGGGACACTAATGCATTGTTGGTGGAGTTGTGAACAAATCCAACCATTCTGGAGAGCAATCTGGAATTATGCCCAAAAAATTATCAAATTGTGCATACCCTTTGATCCAGCAGTGTTTCTATTGGGCTTATATCCCAAAGAAATACTAAAGAAGGGAAAGGGACCTGTATGTGCCAAAATATTTGTAGCAGCCCTGTTTGTAGTGGCTAGAAACTGGAAAATGAATGGATGCCCATCAATTGGAGAATGGCTGAGTAAATTGTCGTATATGAATGTTATGGAATATTATTGTTCTGTAAGAAATGACCAGCAGGATGAATACAGAGAGGACTGGCGAGACTTACATGAACTGATGCTAAGTGAAATGAGCAGAACCAGGAGATCATTATACACTTCGACAACGATATTGTATGAGGACATATTTTGATGGAAGTGGATTTCTTTGACAAAGAGACCTGAGTTTCAATTGATAAATGACGGATAAAAGCAGCTACACCCAAAGAAAGAACACTGGGAAATGAATGTGAACTATCTGCATTTTTGTTTTTCTTCCCAAGTTATTTATACCTTCTGAATCCAATTCTCCCTATGCAACAAGAGAACTGTTCGGTTCTGCAAACATATATTGTATCTAGGATATACTGCAACATATCCAACATATAAAGGACTGCTTGCCATCTAGGGGAGGGGGTGGAGGGAGGGAGGGAAAAAAAATTGGAACAGAAACGAGTGTCAATATAAAGTAATTATTAAATTAAAAAAATGTCAATCACAAAAAAAAAACAATTTATGCATTTTTGCATGTATGTTATCCTTATTTGTGCTTAAAGACAACTGTGGCAATGTGAAAAGACTTTTAGGACTGGAAGTCAAGAAGAAGTCAAGAAGACTTGAGTTCAAATTCAGCCTCAGACACTTACTAGCTTTTTGACCTTGGACAAATCCCTTAAATTCTGTTTGTTTCAGTTTCCTTACTTATGCAATTATGGAAATAATAACACCTATTTTGCAGAGTTGTTTTAATGATCAAATGAGATTTTATATAAATACATATGGATTCAAATGAAATTATATACATATGAAATCTCAAATGAGACTATGTTTTTGTGTGTATGTATATGTATATACATATATACACAAATATGCATGTGTGTATACACACATATATGTGTGTGCTTCTGTGTGTGTGCTTAGTACCATTCCTGAGACATAGTAAGCATTCTATAAATTCTCCATACTTTTTTCCTCTCCAGTTAAGCTTTAAGCTCTTTGAGAGTAAAGGCTGGCCCACTTTTATCTTTATATCATTGGAGCCTAAATCAATAGCTTGCATATAGTGGCTATTTAATAAACACTTGCAGAATTGACTTGAATTTGATAAGGGCAAAGTAGAAGGCAAGACAAAATTCTATGAGAAATAGGAAAAGGAAGAAATCACTTTCAGCTAGTATGTGATGGTGAGTGAAATGGCTAAGTGGATAAAAGAAGGATTCATAAAGGCTGTGGAAACTGAACTAGGCAATGAAAGAAGGTAAGAACTTCAAAAGCATATTAAGAAATATCAAGGATATATTTCAGGATGTATTTTAGATAGTGGTATTTCTGGCAGTGAAAATGAACTAAGAGATTTAGGAATTATTTGATTACATTGTAAAAGGTATATGGGGAATTTGTATGAACTAGTGTGTCAGTGCTATAAAATAGTCAAATTATATAGGGCTTTGAGTATTAGGGAAGCCATGACCATATGTGAAAATCACCAGATATTCAAGAGAACATATAATAAAACTTTTTTTGATTATTCTGAGTTTTTTCCTTTATATCTTCAGTACCTGATTTCTTAACTGTATGAGTGTGTGTGTGTGTGTGTGTGTTTTATGTACCTCTCTGACAGATTAGTGAAACTCAAAAACACTTTCTTAGAATAATATTTTTTAAATAATTGAAGGAAATGCTCAATTTCAGTTAGAAGATACTGAAAATGGGGGAGGGAGTTGGCATCCAATTTTTCACACCCCATCAAATATATACTGAGGCTTCCTGAAAGTTTCTAGAACTCTGGATAAGAACCTACACATGAGGTTTTTAATTACTATTGATATGAGCTGAACCCTAAAATAGACACAAAGTGGGATTAGGCAAAACAGCATGAAATCATGAACACAATAAAGATATTCCTGAGGGAAAGATTCTTAAAACTTAATGCCTGATATTGTGGTCACTTGATATGTCATCTATTTTTTAGCCAGATCATTGATTAAAATGTTAAACAGCCAAGTGCCAAGTACAAGACAAGGCCAAGGCTCTGTTGCATGCCATTAGAGACCAGGTTGACATGCTCCATTAATCAATAGTCTTTGAGTAAAGGAGTTCAACTAGCTATGAATTTATCTAAATGTAAAGTAATAAAGACGAACTTTCTCCATCATTTGCCCTAAGATATAAAGATAGGTTTTCATGTGTTAGAAGGACAATATTGTATTTTAAGATAATGCTCTGTGTGTGTGTGTGTGTGTGTGTGTGTGTGTGTGTAGTGGAGTGGCAATATATAAACCAAATAAGACAAGAATATTGAATTTAGGACTAGGATGCTATCAGAAAAAAAATGAAGTCAACATGCATAATTGTGAATGTGACTGCTGCAGTATATTTGAGAAAATGAAGCATCTTAGGGAAGAATAATAGAAAAATAGACTGCAGAGTCCTAAATCAGTGAAGCAACTATAAGTTTCAAAAGAAATATGTCAGAGTTAAATTAGACAAAACTGCAGCTTTAACTTTAGAATCCATAGTGATTTATAGGAAAGTAGCATGCTGCCAGAGGTTTAAAATAACAAATGAAACCATTGGTTTTGATATTACAAACTGAATGTGGTGAAGATAAAATGAAAATGTTAGTCCTGTCTTTCATCATTGTAAAAACTTCAAGTTATATTAAGGATTCATATATTATAAAGCTAAAATCCATTTCTGTCACCAATCAGCAGGGAGGAAGGGAGTGAGAATTATCCAAATTCACTTACTGTAAAGAGGATTTTTAAGTTAAAAGAAGCACTGGGCTAAGTGTTGTACTGTGTTTTTGTTTATTCAGAATTGAATTTAGTTAAACTCTGCAGGTCTATCAATGTGAATTTAATAAAAACCTATATCTTAATAATGGGAATAATTTCAGGAATTTGGTTTTGCTTAAAGAATTGTGTCTATATAGTTTTATTTTTCAGATAAACTAGATAAATTTTCTATATTCAATCATTATCCCTGGTGTATAAGCATACCCTTCTAAATCTTTTCCTAAAATTGAATTTATCCTCCATTTTCTTGCTTTTCTTGGCATATGCTAAATTAAAATATCATTTGGAAAGTGAAATAAAATATGAAACAGAAATTTAAAAATAATGGTTTGAAAACCATTTTTTTAAACAGGGTAAAAATGTGCAAACATCACTAAAAAAAATTTCCACTAATATATCATGACAATATGGTGATTTCTCAAAGCAATTTTGAGACTTTATTTTTATCCTTCTGAATAGCTTTTAATAACTTTCCCCCAACAATTTAATATGTCAAGAATTGTTTTCAATTTTCATCTAATATATTATCCATTCCACCTAGTTTTGTGTCATCTTAAAATTTAATAAACATGGTATCAATGTACTTATTTACATTATTAATTAAAAAAAGAAATTCAGTACCAACCAAAGATCCATAAAGTTCCTTGTCAGAACTTTCTTTCAAAATGACATCAAACTATTAATCATATACTTTGATTACTTTATTTCTGACTTTTCAAAAATCATCAACAATCTCTTCTGTTGATTATTTTCAACTGTTAATACATTGTCATTTGCATGCTCTCTTCTCCATTAGACTGTAAGCTCCTGGGAAGCAGAGAAAAGTGTCTTTTACTTTTCTTTGTATCCAAGCAGCTGTATATATGGTTTAAAATAATTGCTATTTTTCTTGATTATTGGCTCTCTTTTAGTAATTTTTTCTGTTTTTAGTATAGTACAAAGCTATTCTTTGGCAGTTAAAAAAGAAATAAAAGACAAGTAAATGTTTGTTTTCTCAATAATTCATTATATTACTTTCTCCCCCTTCCTTCAAAATGCCATTTTAACATCTTTTTTTGTTTGTTATTTCTTGATCTTTCCTCACCAATATCAATTCAGCTCAATCACATTTGCCATTATTGTGAGAGGATCATGCCATACTACTGTATTCGTCATCACTTGTCTGCATTTAGTAAATACTTTAAAATAAAAGTTGTATCAAAGTAATTTTTATGTTAAAGTATATGTTAAATATGATATATGTATACATGTTTATACAATTATGTTGCTGGATTTATAAGGAAGGAAAAAATAATCTGAGAAGGAAAACAAAAATGCAAACAGACAATAACAGAAGGAGTGGAAACCCTATGTTGTGGCCCACACTCATTTCTGATAGTTCTTTCATTGGGTGTAGATGGTTCTGTTCATCACTGAATAATTGGAACTGACTGGAGTCATCTCATTGTTGAAGAGGGCCATTTCCATCAGAATTGATTATCATATAGCATTGTTGTCAAAGTGTATAATGATTTCCTGGTTCTGCTCATTTCACTTAGCATCAGTTCTTGTAAGTCTCACCAGACCTCTTTGAAATCATCCTACTGGTCATTTCTTACAGAACAATAATATTCCATGACATTCATATACCACAATTGATTCAACCATTCTTCAATTGATGTGCATCCATTTAATTTCCAGTTTCTAGCCACTACAAAAGGGCTGCCACAAACATTTTTGCACATACAGGTCCCTTTCCCTTCTTTAAGATCACTTTGGAATATAAGTCCAGTAGTAACACTGCTGGATCAAAGGGTATGCACAGTTTGATAACTTTTTGAGGATAGTTCCAAATTACTCTCCAGAATGGTTGGATTTGTTACCAATTCTACCAGCGAGGTATCAGTGTCCCAGTTTTCCCACATACCCTTCAATATTCATCATTATCTTTTCCTGTCATTTAGCCAATCTGAAAGGTATATAGTGGCATTTCAGAGTTGTCTCAATTTGTATTTCTCTGATCAATAATGATTTAGCTATACACTGGAAATTTAACAATCAACCCCATGATTAACTTTAAGCTGGCTCTAGCACAACCCTGATTACTGTGTTCATTTGCACATGTAATACATGAGCTTCATTCAAAATCAGAATGAATAATAACTCAATTGACAACATATTTACCTAAGACAGAATAACAAATATAATAGAATCTTTCTCAGTTCCTTGTTCCTCCCACATATATAAATAAATAAGTTCTCCCAAAAATTAATTTTACTGTGGTAAAGTCCATCATTCCTGAGGAAATCCTCAAAAAATTCATGCTTTTGAAGTGAGAATGTGCTTAAGTGTTGGTTTTTTCCCTCCCTGTAAAAATTATATTACTAGAGTACTTATAGTTTCATTTTGCATCATTCAATTGCCCCATCCTTCTTCTCAATTCTACTTCCTGTATATAAGTCCTTTGGATAGTCCAGAGATTCCTTTGCCATTAATGCTATTCCTTCTGAAGATTTGGTGTTCTTCACTTTGCTGCTGCTTCTATAGCTTCCCTACGTCTGTACTTCTTTCCATAGGCCCCTACATTGAACATCTCTATACTCACATTTTTGCTTTCCCTGATGCTGCTGCTTTGGAGACCTTACAATTACTGTTTTATAGTGAAAATATTCAAGCCAGCATGTTTCAGAACTAGTTAACATACTTTGTGAAACAGCCTCACCTACATAGCTAGCTTATAAAAAGGCTGCTTGGGCAGCAGCTAAAAATCTTCCAGAATTTATCTTTTCAGTAGAAAATATCATTCATTACTTTTAAATGATTTCATAATGGAATTTTATTCCCTTCTTCCCCATCTAAAGGTCAATACCTTTCTTTTTTTTTTAATTTTTATTTAATAATTACTTTATATTGACAGAATCCATGCCGGGGTAATTTTTTTACAACATTATCCCTTGCACTCGTTTCTGTTCCGATTTTTTTTCCCCTCCCTCCCTCCACCCCCTCCCCTAGATGGCAAGCAGTCCTTTATATGTTGGATATGTTGCAGTATATCCTAGATACAATATATGTTTGCAGTTCTCTTGTTGCACAGGGAGAATTGGATTCAGAAGGTATGAATAACCCGGGAAGAAAAACAAAAATGCAGATAGTTCACATTCGTTTCCCAGTGTTCTTTCTTTGGGTGTAGCTGCTTTTGTCCGTCATTTATCAATTGAAACTCAGTTATGTCTCTTTGTCAAAGAAATCCACTTCCATCAAAATATGTCCTCATACAATATCATTGTCGAAGTGTATAATGATCTCCTGGTTCTGCTCATTTCACTTAGCATCAGTTCATGTAAATCTCGCCAGTCCTCTCTGTATTCATCCTGCTGGTCATTTCTTACAGAACAATAATATTCCATAACATTCATAAACCACAATTTACCCAGCCATTCTCCAATTGATGGGCATCCATTCATTTTCCAGTTTCTAGCCACTACAAATAGGGCTGCTACAAACATTTTGGCACATACAGGTCCCTTTCCCTTCTTTAGTATTTCTTTGGGATATAAGCCCAATAGAAAAACTGCTGGATCAAAGGGTATGCACAATTTGATAATTTTTTGGGCATAATTCCAGATTGCTCTCCAGAATGGTTGGATTTGTTCACAACTCCACCAACAATGCATTAGTGTCCCAGTTTTCCTGCATCCCCTCCAACATTCATCATTATTTTTTCCTGTCATCTTAGCCAATCTGACAGGTGTGTAGTGGTATCTCAGAGTTGTCTTAATTTGCATTTCTCTGATCAATAATGATTTGGAACACTCTTTCATATGAGTGGTAATCGTTTCAATTTCATCCTCTGAAAATTGTCTGTTCATATCCTTTGACCATTTATCAATTGGAGAATGGCTTGATTTCTTATAAATTTGAGTCAGTTCTCTATATATTTTGGAAATGAGGCCTTTATCAGAACCTTTAACTGTGAAAATGTTTTCCCAGTTTGTTGCTTCCCTTCTAATCTTGTTTGCATTAGTTTTATTTGTACAAAGGCTTTTTAATTTGATGTAATCAAAATTTTCTGTTTTGTGATCAGTAATGGTCTCTAGTTCATCTTTGGTCACAAATTTCTTTCTCCTCCACAAGTCTGAGAGATAAACTATTCTATGTTCCTCTAATTTATTTATAATCTCATTCTTTATGCCTAGGTCATGGACCCATTTTGATCTTAACTTGGTATATGGTGTTAAGTGTGGGTCCATGCCTAATTTCTGCCATACTAATTTCCAATTATCCCAGCAGTTTTTATCAAATAATGAATTCTTTTCCCAGAAGTTAGGGGCTTTGGGTTTGTGGAACACTAGATTGCTATAGTTGAGGTCAATACCTTTCAATGAATTTTGTGGAGCACTAAGGAAAAATGCACACATTCCTTTCTATTTGTCTTTCCAAAGTTTGTTACACTCCTGCATGATAAACACAAAGACATACAGATTGCCTGTGAGGTCCACTACATCTCAAAATTGCAAGAGCAATATCAAATTCCTTCTTTCCTTCCTACCTTCCTTCCATCCTTCCTTCCTTCCTTCCTCCCTTTCTTCCTTTCTCACAGACCATAAATTGCCCGAGACTGATACCTGGCCTCTCATTACTTTTGTAAATATACCAAAATCTCCCCTCCAAAGATTCCCAAGCTTTCACTCTGGAATTTTGCTTATTATGCAAGGATTTCATAGACCCCCCAGAATTCTCTGGACCACACTTTGAGAATCACTGCTCTATATAAACCCTGTTCCTAGCTTCTTGAGTACCCCAATATTTGCTTGTGGCATTATAAGTTACATTTCACTTGACCTGATAAAATACCTCAATTTTGTCATATTGACTGTTTTCTCTTAAATTCAGGTTCACAAAATATAGTTAGAAGGAATCATGGAGACCATCTAACAGTATTCTGATGTTATAGATGAAGAAATTAAGTTGAGGGTCATATAACTAGTAAATGATAAAAGTATTTGAACCTAAATTCTCTGACACTTGCTTATAATACTGTGTCCTTTAGATGAAACCATACTGATCTTTATTAAACGCTGAAGCAGTTCACTATTTTAAAGACAAGAAAGTGAACAAAATGAGTGAATATTGAGGTAGTGATATTAAGAATATTAGATTCGATCTAGATTATACTTAGATTCTTTCACCAAAAATCTGCTACAAAAAATGGAGGTGATGAGGTCCTAGTTGGCTGGGTGTGGTTGGCAGAGAGAAACTGAATGGAATTGTTCCCTGGCATGAACAGGGAAAAGGCTCTGATGGAGATCAATTTAGCTCAGTGGTCCCATCCACTGTGGAGGTCATTCCTTAAGAACTCCAAGTTATATCAAATATCTGAGGCCCAGGCCATGGACAACCTAGAAATCCTCTTAGAAATCCTAGTCATGTCCCTATATTTTCCCTATAAATCTTCTTATGGCTCAGGACATCTTTGCTGCACTCCTTTGGAAAAAATTGGCTATGACACTCTTCTTCATGGTATCTTTCCCCTTCCCCCTTCCCTATGTCACATGGTGTCTCTCCTAACCCTACTATGTCTTATGTCTGTCCTCTCATATCCCACTTCTCTTAAGTCTTTTAAAAAGCTAAATCCCTTTTAAGATTTAGCCTCCTAGTTAAGGGCACATTCCAACCTCATGGGGTGTCTCCTTTCTTCCCTTTCTATTATTAATTATTGAAACTCCTTTACATGCTATGTATTCTCTCACTCTATTTCATATTTGCCATTTCTGGTGTCTATTGTATCTCTTTCTTTTGTCTGTAAACTTTTCTAAATAATCCGACCTTTTTGCCAAAGAGAATACCCATTGTGAATTCTTCACGTGACCAAACCCCAACATTTGGTGCTATATCACTACATCAGAGGAGGTAAAGAATATGCATTTCATTCATTGATCACATTCTTCTATTAGAAACTTTAATGAGACAACATCCATACCTGTTGAGTGTAAATTACCTTTTATCTTTCTGCCTAGGGACATTTTTCAGTAACAAGTAGAGTTTGTGAGCACTGAACAATACTCAATAAACATTTTTTTTTAAACTAGAAAGCAATAAACTGAATCAAGACTATCTTATACTTGAACTAGCTCAACATAAAAATGCACATATATCAAAATTACTTCAATATGATTTCTTCATAATAATGATTGACATAAGAGTTGTGTTCCTTCACTTCTGAAAGGAGGCAAGCATCGAATTATCCTAACTGACCCAAGTCTGTATGACCAGTTTTTAGGACATGAGAGGAGAAGGGGAATGAGCGAAGGAGGGAGGAAGAGAGGGAGAGGTAGAAGAAGAGGAAGAAGGAAAGGAAGAGGGAGAGAGAGAGACAGGGATAGGGACAGGGATAGAGGAATGGAAAAAGATTGAAGGACAGAGAGAGACAGACACAGAGATAGAGAGAAAGGTGAAAGACCTAAAAAAGCACACAAAAGTCAAAATGAGAATAAGAGAGAGAAATAGAGAAAGAGGCAGAAACAGAGAAAAAGAAAGTGAGAGAGTATAAGAGAATATGACTTCAGAAGACCTGTGCCTTTTAAACCTCAATAGGACTTAAAACAGATGATTTAATCCTTGTTTCTGTTCACCATCTCCAATCTCGAAGATTGAAGGAAATATCATGCCTTTTTTAAATTTCAATCTCTGAGAGCCAGGTCAGAAGGTCAATTTTGAATTAGTTTTGAATCATATTAAGAAATAAATTCACCTCTTCAGTCAAGGCACATTGCTCCTGTTGGGACCTAGTTTCCAAAGACCTATTCTATCTGTGATGAAATGCAAAAAAGGTAGGTTGTTTTCTTTATGCAATACCCAACTTCAAAAAGTTAGGATGCATTTGGTTTGTCATTTGATAAATTATCATATTATTAAGAATAGCTGAACTGGTAGTCATAAACAGCAAGAAAGTCAGTAAGTGTGGAACAAGACAAAATAACATACATCAGGAGAATGCAGGTACCAAGAAAAAACATTTAGGCTTTGAGAACTATTTGACTTAGAAGAAACATGACCACTGTGGAACAGGAATAGATGGTATTGGACATTGGATTTGTAAATAAAGGAACAGGACACAAATTCTAGGTTTCCTACTTACTCACCCAAATGGCTTTAAGTAAGCTAGTTCTTTTTGGACCTCAGTTTCAATATCTGGGAAATGAGGAAGTTGAACTAGATCATCTTCAATGTCCCCAAAAGAGTAATTTAATGCTAAACAATTATACAACCCCTGAATGTGGCCATTATTGGATGACAAAACTGGAGTAGAATGGAAGTGATGATAGGTTAAATTAGCTCAACATTCATGATTCAAGGAATGTTAGAAATTGAAATCATGCAAATTAGAGAATCCATGGCACTTGTTGAAGTTTAGCCTGAATTCCCATTCAACATTCCTCGATTTGATCCATTGCTGCCCTCTATAATTATGTTTTCTCTTTCAATTGAGAGAAATCACCACAAAGAAGGAAGTACAGGTTACTCAACACCTTTGTTGCAGGCATTTAAAGGCTTATTAATCATTACAAAAACATATAATTGTCATATTAAGTTTCACAAAATAAGAAGTTATAATTATTCAGATAATGAAAACAAGTGAATAATCAGATTCTTTTAACTAAACAGCAGAATGAAATTATGAGGTATGCAGGACATAATTAACAGTTATTTTAGGAGAAGTATTTTATGAAATATCAGCAGAATTTTTCATCAATCACATTCCTTCATTAATATCTCCAGGTTATGTGCTTTTGTGAATTTCCAAATGTCCCCATGGATATGATGGAGGTTATGGGCTAGGCAGTGATCATAAAGGCTAAAACAGCCTGAAGAACAAAATTCATTGATTTAACCCAAGCCCCTACAGGAACAGGAAATCCTTTTGAAAATGTGTTAAAAGATTATTCTCTGTAGCTTCTATGTTTTGCCCACATGGATACTAGTTCAAACTTATATCAAGAGGGTCAAAATCTTTTTTTTTTCTTTTGTTACAAAAGAAGCCATGAAACAGCCCAGATTGAAACACTTTATTACCACTTCTCTGAGGCAGATAGGGTCAATCAGTGTCAAAAGTGATGGGAGAAGACACTGAAGCAATCTAGCATATCTGAGCCAATCTGTGGGGCCCACAATTGAAACAGCCTAGTGAGAACAATGACAGAGCAAGGCAAAGACTGACTGAGGCCAAAGTGGCAGTGATCACATTACTGACTTGAAAAAATGTTCCAGAAAATAGCCTGGCTCTGATAAGAAGCTTAGTATAAGCATGGGACCAATTAGTCTAACTTTGCAGGCTTATTTTGAGCTAATCTTAATTATCTGAATATTTAATTTAAATTTTTCCACTTCCCTACCTATGCTCTCACAGGCACAGCTGTGTCCTTGCCTGGTAGCAAAGTAAGGTTGAAAGGCCCATCTATATCTGTTAATATTTGAAGGCTTAAAAATCAAATCTGTATGAACCAAAGTCTCCAGTACCAGAAATAATAAAAAGTGCTCAAAAAATAATGCCCAAAAAGAATGCATAACTTCATCTTGAAACAGGAGGGTCAGAATAGTCATTATTAATTTAAAAATAACATTATTCCTGAGGAATTTATTATTCTGAGGCTTAACTGTACTGCAGGTCAAATTATAATTCAAAATTGTAGCATCTTCTAACATTTGGAACTATAATATTAATAGCCTATCTAAAGCATGATACAAAGACATTATGATATGTACTATATAGAGGAATAATGTTGCTTTCCAATTGATTTATCAATTCTGAGGGTTTGTCTTGAAGTTATAAAAATATATATATAGATAGGTAATGTTTATACAAGTATATGTGTGTATTTGCCATATAAGGTATTAAAACTTTAATAGGACTATATTTGTAAAAATATCTATATGTGCATATTTTAAGTGAAATATACATATAAAGATAAACATATATTTTTATATGTGTAATTCTTCCTCATTAGATTAAAAATCTCCTTAAGGATAGAGACTGTCATTTGCTTCTTTTTATATTCCCAGCAGTTAACACAGTTCCTGGTTTATAAATTAGGTATTTAATACATTTTATTGATTAATTATTGATATAATGGATAAAGGTATATTTACATGCAATATATCTGCTATACATATATAATAATTTTATATATGATTTGCTACCTACTTGATGGATCAATTAATTTGGTTATTGACTTCTAGAGAGATCTGACATTCCTTCCTAGTAACTCTTCTGATTTATGAGCAGCTGCTTTCCAAGAAGGAATATCCTTTATCTGTTCTATGTAAAATGCATGAATAAAATGATGGTAGTTGGTGATATAAGGAAGTGTGAAGGACAATGTGCATCTCTTCAAATGTAAAGTATTATATGCTGCTTCCTAATGTGAACTATCTGCTTTATATTCACTCCCACACATACACTCTGAAATTTCCCTCAATCAGTAACAACAGTAGTAAAAAGAGAGGAAAAAGAGGCCATTGGCAATACATCTAGCATTTCTGCATGCTGAGAGATCCAGACAAGAGCACAAGCGTCAGTCTTCAGATCAGTCTTAAGGCATATTAAGTGATGTGCCCAGAGATGCAGAGCTTATTTCCTGATGGGCTCATGCCTGATGTAAAACCTGCCTCTGAGGGAAAACTGTTCTTCTTGGCCCACATATACTGGGGCCTGTAGCCCTTCTTCTTGTCTGTCAGCACTCTTTACTGAGCTATGCCAGCTTTACATTTATAAGACACAACACATTTCCTCCAAATGAAAGAACATAAATCTTGACAGATTAATGAACATTGGGAAAGCTGAAATTTTGTCCATGATTTATGAATTGCAGATCACTCTAGTTTTCCATGTAGAAAAATCAAATATATGGAGCTGGGCCAAATGACAATAGAACTATAGACCCAAATGCAAAAAAAAAAGAAAAAGAAAAAGAAAATGGCCTTGGAAAAATAAATCCCCATGAGGAAAAATGAGCATAACTAAAATTAACAATAACTCCAAATATCAGTAGAGTTTGTAATATTTAAAATGCTTACTTCCTAAAAAAATCCTTCTTTATAAACTTCTCATAATGCCAAGGAAACCTATGTTCTCAAAAACCATGCTAACTTTCATTCCAATTTAGGGGAATTCAATGATTCTTTCATGGTTTTTTTCTTGAGTCCATACAGCCTTAGAGTATGTTGTTTTTTCTCATCACCATCCTCTGGCTTCCCTGACTTCCTTCATATCCTGGCTAAAATCTTACTTGCTACAGGAATCCTTCCCCAAACTCTAATTCTAATAGCTTTAATTAATCCTTCCCTAAACTCTATTTCTAATAGCTTAATTCTGTTATTTCTAACCTCTCCTGGATGTAGCTTTTTTTTTTCTTTTTCCCTTTCTTTTATAAATAGTTTCTATATGTTTTCTATCCATTTAGACTTTGAGATCTTTGAGAAAAGGGACTGTTTTTGCTTGTCTATATATGCCCAGTACCTAGCACAATGTCTGATACATAGTAGTTGCTTAATAAATGTTTGCTGACTTAATTAACAAACTGAACTCATAGCATTCCTCAATTCACTTTACTCCTTGTTGAATTTGTGCATTTGTTCTTTCCTATCTCTTCCCCACAGCTTTCCACAGCAACCTTCTATCAATATACATACTGAAAGTTTTTTCATGACTCAATGTCCTATTTCCTGAGGCCCTGTCTCCTCCTATAATCTTTCTAATTTAGCTGAAAGTAAGAACCTCAAATTTTGCAAATCACTTTTTATACCTTTTCATCTAGCAAATGTGGCCTTTTATCATGCAAATTCATAGGCATTTTGTTCCACCCATTAATGGATAATATATGATGCACATAACATTATATAATATTGTCTGTTAAAATGACATTGTATATATGCACACTATCTAATCTAATATACAGATAATATATAACATATGGAAGCAAATAGATGACCTTCCATAAAGAGCACTGGGCTTAGAATCAAGAAGACATGAGTTCAAATGTTGCATCAAACATTTACTAGATGTGCAACTCTGAGAAAGTCATCTAATTTCTGTCTATTCATTCTTTCTCATCCATATAATTAGGATCTTAATAGCACTCGGGCTGATTATAAAGATTATATTCATAAAGTGGTTTTCAAACATAAACCATTACAAAAGTGCTAGTTATGATAATTTTATTACATAAGTTCCCTAAAGTCTGTGAATACTACTTTGTTTTGTTTTTAAGCTTGCTCTTCCCCAGCAAAATGCCTTATATATAAGACCCACATAATATATGTTTCTTTAATTAGAATAAACATCTTGAAGGAAAATGATCAAAATAAAATATTCAAGACATATTTAAGAAGCTTTGTGAATTTGTAGAAACTATCATTTCTCCCTTTCAGTAGCAGTTCAAATGGTTTAAAATTAACATTCCTTGAACTGAAAATGTTATACTCCAGATTTCAGACAAATTTTGCCTCCTTGCACAATGTTTTAAAATAAACTATAGAATGTGCTAGCAGCTCTTCAAATGAATCAAATTATAGGTGACATGTCATTTTTTACATTCATTAACTTCTAATTCAGGTTACTCATACTTTGCCTCTCAAACCTGCTTTGCATTCATTTTGCATATTTTCTACATATAGTTATATGAATATATATCATCTACTATTAGATTATAAACTCCTTGAAAGCAAGGATTATTTCAGCTTTATTTTTGGATTTCCAACATTATAGGACAGTGCTCAATATGTAGCAAATGCTTAATAATAGTAACTCCAGTCTGCTAATCTGGATCTTAATTTATATCTTCTAACACTGTTGGTATTTCTGAAGGATAGAGGGTTGGATGTATAATAATCCTCTCTGATGGACAGAGAAAAATTGAATATTCCTTAGGTCATGATTATATTTTCACAGGGGGAAGATATAGGGGTGGAGCAAGATAGTGGTTTAAATTTATGACTTTTTTTTCAGCCATCATTCTTTCAATCCTCCTATGCAGAGTTTTAATTAGTCACACACTGCTATGATAATTATCTAACCTTGTGAAAATATGATGTCTTCTCAAGTCCATTTTATCCCCACCTCTGCTGTTTTATGGAGTTTATCAAGTGAAAAATCATTAGTAAAATCTGTAGATCAGAACCTCTGGTTAGAAAAATCCCCAATATTCAAGCATTGGTTTGGTTCTCTGACTTAAATTTATATTTTTCTCTAGCCCAGCCTCTTTAGCTTTGATACAAAAGCAATCAGGAAATTCAAAATGTTTAAGTAAAAGAAGTAAGTCATGTATATTTATATTATATACTATATTTATTATATTTGGAATTTGGGGAAATGCCAGCCAGTTGAGGAAAGAGCCATTTTTTGAACTCCTCTCAGTCCTTGAAGAAATGTATACAATCAATAACCTCCATTAGAACCTTCTGCTTTGAGCTTCTAGAAGGATCTGATGGCCTTCTTAATCTCTTCCTTCTATATAACAAAGTCCTATTTTCCTTTTCAACTTTGAATCAATTCTTTATGTTTTTCCTTTTGACTTCTTATTTCTTGGTCTTTTTGTGCTGTTTCTTTCTAGTGCAACTCATTAAGTCCTGGCCATGGCTGAGGATAATGTTTCCACACTGCTGCTGCTAATAAACTCTTGATAAACCCAAGAAACTTTCAAGGATAAGATAATATTTGCACCTCTGAACTACAAATGCTAGAATGCTATTTAACTCCCATTCTTCAATTATACTCCTATGATATTCAGCATGATCCTATTTAATTACTATACCAAGTATAACGTATGAGAACAAAGCACAAATGCAAGCCAACTTAATTTGTATCACAAGTAAAAATCAACAAATTAATCTGGAACACATTTTTACTCTTGTTTATGAGAATCATAAGCTATGACTAAGTTCCAGAAATTTTTTCTACCTTTGTATTGTTCACGTTTCATTTCAGTCTATGTTTAAATTATAAGTCACTTTATTTAATAACGTAAAAGGCAAGTTCATTTTAATATAACAGCTCTAAATCCTTTTCTAAAGGCCTTAGGCTAAGGATAACACTTTCTGAATATATAGATATATGATATTCAGATTTTAAAATGTGAGTTAATATGCCATGCACAAGACCCACTACTCTTACCCCAGGATGACCCTAGGCCAAACTTTGAAGGAGTACAGTATGTATTTGCCATTTTTCCTGCCTTTAACAAAACTTAGCAAGAGATGAAATCATACAAAGGTATTCTGAGGACATTTTAGAACAAAATTAGAAAGATAACAGAAAAACAAAACAAAAATGGAAAAGATCCACAAAAATTATTATGACAATTTTTTTTCAGTCTTAAGGACAGTGAAGGCATGAATCTTGGAGACACAAGTATAACAAAATTGCAAATATTCCTAAAGAAGAGGTAGAAATAGCATTAAAGAGAATTCTAGGGGTAAAAGTTGCCAGATTGAACCAAGAATATATAAAAGACATAAGTGAAGGAAATCATATTTTAGATATATAAGATATATATATGTATATTATAAGATACCTGAAGGAGAATATGTAAAACAGATAAAAATTCAAATATTATAAATACTGAACAAAACAGAATGAAAGAACCTTAACAACTTTTGACCTATATGTCTACTTTTTCTTTATGAGACTCATCTACACATATATGAATCAAAGGTATCTTCAATAAGAGTATTAGTAGAGAATGAATAGATATTTGCTAATGTTTTCCAAGAGATCACATTTTTTTGCCATTTTGAAATTGATTGAAAGATTTAGAAGTTATATCTGACAAAAACTGCTGGGAAAATTGGAAACTACTAAGGCAGAAACTAGGCATTGACCAACACTTGACAGAGTATACCAAGATAAAATCAAAATGTGATCATGATCTAGACATAAAGAATGAGATTATAAATAAATTAGAATAACAGAATAGTTTACCTCTCAGACCTGTGGAGAAAAGAACTAGAGACTATTATTGATCACAAAATAGAAAATTTTGATTATATTAAGTTAAAAAGTTTTTGTACAAATAAAACTACTGCGGATAAGATTAGAAAGGAAGCAATAAACTGGGAAAACATTTTTACAGTCAAAGGTTCTGATAAAGGCCTTATTTCCAAAATATACAGAGAATTGACTATCTCCCTACCTTAGATTAGAGTTACAGTTAGAGATTAGCAATGAATTGCAATTGAGCCTTATTAAATATAAATTTGGTATACTGATAACGAGAATCATGACTGTATTAATTGTACAACATATCAGCTTAAAGACATTTATTCAATTCATTTCATTTTTGTCTTAGGTGTGCCAGTATGGTTGACTTTTAACCTATTACAATGCTTTGCCTCATTTTTTTGGTGTAGTAGGAATAGAAAAATAATATGAATCAAAATGGTAATGAGTTTTGACAGAGAGAGAAAGAGAGAGACAAAGAGAGAGAGAGAAAGAGAAAGTGAGAGAGAGAAAGAGAGAGAGACAGAGACAGAGACAGAGAGACAGAGAGAGAGAGAGATTGGTATGGAATATAAATACCACAGCACTTAGAAGTTAGATTGCATTGAGGATGAGGAATATATGACAACTTGATTGAATTAAATATTTGAACTGGATGTTAACAACAATGTCCTAACCATAAATATTGAAAGAAACAGGTTTTGCCATTCCATCTTAACAACCGTAGAAAACTTTCCATGTAAGGAAAAAAAAAGTATAGGAATGAACAAGATCTATCATGAGAAAAGGACCACAAGTTGTGGATCAGACAGTAAGAAGAGAATTTTAAAAAGTATTGCAATGCATGAGTGGCAAGTAATAAAGAACTATTAATAGAAGAAGAATAAGGTATTGTTAAAGAGATTCATAATTCCATAAGGTATGTGAAATATATTAATATATTTATGTCTGTGTCTGTGTCTGTACCTATGCCTACAGCTATCCTTACTTATTTATCCATATCATTTTCAATGCAGTTTTACTCCAATGTGTCACTAGAGATCACCATCAAAGTTTCTGATAATCTAGTATAATGTTGGCTTCAGGTAATGATTTTGTTTGTGTGGAGGCGGTAAGAAGAGACACTTACTTCTGCTAAAGAAAAATAGAGATATCCCTTGGTGGAAGGATACCAAAAGAAACAGAATAAGAGGAACTTAATTTCTTGAAGTAAATCGCTTTTTTATAGATGTCAGAATTAAAGAATTATAAGATCTCAGAGGTAGACAGGATCTCAGAAACCATTTTGTCTAACCTTTATCTAACGCTAGCATGAAATCTGGGTGCAGCAATACTTGGGCATTATTATTATTACATTTCCTCTAACACATCTTTTTTTTTCAGTTAAAGATCTGTAGCACCTTCAACTAAATCACATATGGTATAATAAGTGATTTATGTTTCCCTTACCATCTTGCTCAATATCCTCTGTGTTTATTTTAGATTGTTGTTAAATCTGTTCAGTAGTGTCTGAGTGAAGGTCATTTCTAAAATGTAGTACTTATAGGTAAACAAATCACCTAGATAAAATTTAATTAGAACATGATACAATAAGAAGAAGATCCCCATAATTAAAAACAGAGTATATTAATAATTTTGCAGGCTAATAATATCCTCAGATTTTTTTCTTCATATAAAATATTTCCATGTATATCCAGATCAGTTCACAAGAGAACTTTGGAACTCTTGGGTGAGGAGTGAAGGAGGACTCAGGAGGATATTCAAGCAGAAATCTAATTATTCGAGGAAACCTTCAGCCTTCTATACCCTATACCTATATAATGCACTTACATAACCCTAGGATACTGTGCATGAGCTAACTACAGGATATTGCACATGCGCCAACCATACTACACATGTGTGACCACATAAACAACTTACTATTGTGTGCAGATCTTTCTTTGCTATGTCAGCATAATTATTTTAATTACAACACAGGTTGTCACACCCCTGACTTCTCAGGAAAGCCAAGCTGTCCTTAAGGGGAATGGAGAGCTAAACCAGACATGTCAGCAGGTTCCTTACTGGATCAAAGAATTTTATACCTTGCCCAGGTTTCCTCACTATTTGTAGCCCTCAGCTCATGCATATGCATTTTTACAGTTGTTTGAACATAATTATAAAATGTATGTATTCTTCAATATTTCAAAGAGTCTCTGATTGGAACTTCATCAGATAACATCAAAGGACCTTTGAGTCAAATTTGTGTGATTTTTATCTATTTTTTTCTAAAGTTTCTAGACAGATGATCCAATTCAACAGGTATTTATTATGTACCTGCTAGACTCTGGAAACTTGTTAGGTATTAAGATCTACTAAAGATATCCTTAGGTATTAAGGTCTCCCTCTGTATTGACATACTTAGTGGGTATCCCTGATGCCTGTATATTTCCATCAGTTATCCCTGGGTATCATATCATGACTAGTGGAATACCAAAAAAGAATTTAAATATATTCTTATAACATTGAATTTATTTGATTTAATCCACTATTCTAGTCCTGAACTTTGTTTTTTTTTTTACAATTTTATTCAAACATCCATAATATTAACTATTTTCTCATATATCATATCATCAGAAATGTGATAAATATGCTATAGATTTTATAATCCAAATCATATAAGCTGGATGACAAGTAAAAGCCTAAAAACATAGTCTCCTATTGAATCTCACAGTCATTTTTTTCTCCTTCTATTTTGACATTACTGACTACTCTTTGGGTTCAGCAACCTAATCAAATTTAAATTCATCTAATTCAACTATAATAAACCCCAGAGCCACCCATCATATCCATAAAGAAAATGAGAGGTTTTATAGAATAATTTGCTAAAATTGATCTGTATTACATCTATTGAATTTCCTTGATCTTTAAGTCTATGTACATTTTTAAAAGTTTAAATTTGCATTAATATAGTTTATTTTATATGACCTTTATTTCCCAAAGTTCACTATGGTAAATTAACATACCAACTAATTGCAATATTATATTCAGTGTTCCATACTCATAGTGTACAACTGCATAGAAGAGAGAAAGTTTATTTTTTTTTAGTTTTTAAGCATTTTGTTTTTAAAACATGTGCAAATATAATTTGACAACATTGACCCTTGCATAGTCTTGTGTTTCAGACTTTCTCCTCCTTCCCCACATCCCCTCCCTAGATGGCAAGCAATCTAATACATGTTAAACATGTTAAAATATATGTTAAATCCAATATGTAAGAACAAACACTAGATTAGAATAATCATTAATTATTTTGTCCTTTAAACCTAAGCTATTCCACTGATCAACTACTCTATTTCTTAGCCAGTAACAAACGGTTTTGATGACCACTGCTTTATAATATAGTTTAGGTCTGGCATAGCTAGGTCACTTTCATTGACATTTTTTCCTATCAATTCCCTTGAAATTCTTGACCTTTTGTTGTTCCAGATGAACTTTGTTATTATTTTTTCTAGATGCATAAAATAATTTCTTGGGAGTTTGATTGGTAAGATACTAAATAAGTAGATTAATTTAAGTAGTATTGTCATTTTTATAATATTTTCTCAGCCTACCCATAAGCACTTGATATTTTTCCAACTGATTAGATCTGACTTTATTTGTGTGCAAAGTGTTTTGTTATTATGTTCATATAATTCCTGACTTTCCCTTGGCAGATAGATTCCCAAATATTTTATACTATCAACAATAATTTTAAATAGAATTTCTCTTTGTATCTACTGCTACTGGACTTTGTTGGTAATATATAAAAATGCTGATGATTTCTATGGATTTAATTTGTATTCTGCCATTTTGCTATGATTGTGAATTGTTTCTAGTAATTTTTAATTGAATCTCTATGATTCTCTAAGTATGCCATCATATCATCTGCAAAGAGCAGTAATTTGGTTTCCTCATGACCTACTCTAAAACTTTAATCTCTTCTTCTATTATTGCCAAAGCTAGCATTTCTGATATAATATTGAATAGTAATAGTGATAGTGAGCAACCTTGTTTCACCCCTGATCTTATTGAAAATGGTTCTAGTTTGTCCCCATTACATATGATGCTTGCTGATGGTTTTAAATACATGCTACTGATCATTTTAAGAAAAATTCCATTTGTTCCTATAGTCTCTAGTGTTTTAAATAGAAATTGATGTTGGATTTTATCAAATGGTTTTTCTGCATCCATTGAGATAATCATGTGGCTTCTGTTAGTTTGGTTATTGATAGAGTTGATTATGCTAATATTTTAGCAGCCCTGCATTCCTGATATAAATCTTACTTGGTCATAATGTATAATGCTGTGCATGATTTTCTGTAACCTCATTGCTAATATTTTATTTAAGATTTTTGCATCGATATTTATTAGGGAAATTGGTCTATAATTTTCTTTTTCTGTTTTCATCCTATCTGGTTTAGCTATCAGCACCATAAATAAGTCATAAAAGGCATTTGGTAGGAATCATTCTTTCCCTATTTTTTCAAATAGTTTATATAGTATTGAAATTAATTGTTCTTTGAATGTTTGGTAGAATTCACATGTAAATCAATCTGGTCCTGGAGATTTTTTCTTAGGGAGTTGAATAATAGCTTGTTCTATTTGTTTTTCTAAAATGGGACTATTTAAATAATTTAATTCATCTTCTGTTAACCTGGGCAATCTATATTTTTGTAGTTATTCCTCCATTTCATTTAGATTATCAAATCTATTGGCATATAGTTGGGCAAAAATAACTCCTAATTATTATTCTAATTTATTTTTCAGTGGTGGAAAGTTCTCCCTTTTCATTTTTTAAACTAACAATTTGATTTTCTTCTTTCCTTTTTCTAATCAAATTAAGTAAAGTTTAATCTATTTTGGTGATTTTTTTTTATAAAACCAACTCAGTTTTATTAATTCAATAGTTTTCTTATTTTCAATTTTATTATTCTCCCCTTTTATTTTCAGATTTTCAAATTTGGCATTTAATTGAGCATTTTTAATTTGTTCTTTTTCAAACTTTTTTGGTTGTAAGCCCAATTCATTGATCTTCTCTTTCTCTATTTTATGCAAGTAATCTTCCAGAGAGATCAAATAGGCTTCATCCTACAAATTTTGGAATCTTGTCTCATTATTGTCATTCTCTTGGATGAAGTTTTTGATGGTGTCTATGATTTGTTGTTTCACTCATTCATTCTTTAGAATTAGAATATATAATTTCCAATTAATTTTTGGTCTATTTTCTCCTGGCCTTATATTGCATGTGATTTTTATTGCATCATGATCTGAAAAAGATGCATTTGCTATTTTTGCCTTTCTGCATTTCATTTTGAGGTTTTTATGCCCTGATATACGGTCAATTTTTGCATAGGCTCCATGAACTGTTGAGAAAAAAGTAAACCCCTTTCTGTCTCCACTCAATTTTCTCTAAAAATCTATCACACCTAACTTTTCTAACATTTTGTTTGCCTCCTTAACTTCTTTCTTATATTTTTTGTGGTTTGATTTATCTAATTTTGAGAAAGCAAGGTTGAAATCCCCCACTAGTTTAGTTTTGCTATCTATTTCTTCTTGCATCTCTCTTAACTTCTCCTCTAGGAATTTCTATGCTATATCATTTGGTGCATATATGTTTAGTATTGATATTGCTTCATTATCTATGGTATCCTTTAGTAAAATATAGTTTCCTTCCTTATCTCTTTTAATTAGATCTATCTTTGCTTTTACTTGAGATACCCCCCTTTTTTTTACTTCACCTGAAGCATAATAGATTCTGCTCCATCCCTTTACCATCACTTTCTTTGAATCACTATGCTTTAAATGTG
The DNA here is from genome assembly GCF_016432865.1 of Antechinus flavipes. Taxonomy (NCBI): domain Eukaryota; kingdom Metazoa; phylum Chordata; class Mammalia; order Dasyuromorphia; family Dasyuridae; genus Antechinus; species Antechinus flavipes. The sequence continues at coordinate 436,567,114 of NC_067398.1, forward strand.
TTTCTTGTAAATAACATACTGTAGGTTCTGGCTTTTAATCCAGTCTGCTATCTACTTCTGTTTTATGGGAGAGTTCATCCCATTCACATTCACAGTTAAAGTAACTAATTCTGTATTTCCTGCTATCTTATTTACCCTAAGTTACGCTTTTCTCTTCCTTTTCCTCATTCCCTCCTCCCCAGTATTTTGTTTCTGATGAGAACTTCCCTCAAACAGCCCTACCGTTTTAGAGCTCTTACCCCTTTTTTACACTTATGTCCTAATATGTTTGTTTTCCCTTCTATTAGTCTTTCCCTTTCTTTTCCCCTTTTCCCTTCCATGTCCTTATGAGGTGCAACAAGTTTCTCCATGAAACCAAATATTCCTGATATTTTGTCTTTGAGCCAAATCTGATGAGAGTAAGATTCACAAAATGCTCATCCTCTTCCCTTCTTTCCCTCAATTACAATATGTTTTCTCTGCCTTTTCATGATATGTAATTGCCCTTAATTTACCTCCTTTTCCCTCATTATCCAATATCATCCCCTTTCTACCTCTAGTTTCTTTTTCTTATTATCATAATAAAATCTAACTATACCCACATTCTCTAAGTATACCCATAACAGAAATATAGTTCTCAAGAGTTCTTTCTTTTTTACTTTTTCATATTTCTCTTGAGTTCTGTTTGGAGATCAAATTTTTTGTCCAGTTCTGATATTTTCATTAGAAATAGGTGAAATTCAAGACAGAATAGTCAACTATAGCAATCTAGTGTTTGACAAACCCAAAGATTCTAAATTTTGGGATAAGATTTTATTATTTGATAAAAACTGCTGGGATAACTGGAAATTAGTATGGCAGAAATTAGGCAAGGACCCACACTTAACACCACATACCAAGATAAGATCAAAATGGGTCCATTACCTAGGCATAAAGAACGAGATTATAAATAAATCAGAGGAACATAAGATAGTTTATCTCTCAGACTTGTGGAGGAGAAAGAAATTTGTGACCAAAGATGAACTAGAGACCATTACCGATCACAAAATAGAAAATTTTGATTATATCAAATTAAAAAGCCTTTGTACAAACAGAACGGATGCAAACAAGATTAGTAGGGAAACAACAAACTGGGAAAACATCTTTACAATTAAAGGTTCTGATAAAGGCCTCATTTCCAAAATATATAGAGAACTGACTCAAATTTATAAAAAATCAAGCCATTCTCCAATTGATAAATGGTCAAAGGATATGAACAGACAATTTTCAAATGAAGAAATTGAAACTATTACCACTCACATGAAAGAGTGTTCCAAATCACTATTGATCAGAGAAATACAAATTAAGACAACTCTGAGATATCACTACACACCTGTCAGATTGGCTAAGATGACAGGAAAAAATAATGATGAATGTTGGAGGGGATGCGGGAAAACGGGGACACTGATGCATTGTTGGTGGAGTTGTGAACGAATCCAGCCATTCTGGAGAGCAATCTGGAATTATGCCCAAAAAGTTATCAAACTGTGCATACCCTTTGATCCAGCAGTGTTTCTATTGGGCTTATACCCCAAAGAGATACTAAAAAAGGGAAAGGGACCTGTATGTGCCAAAATGTTTGTAGCAGCCCTGTTTGTAGTGGCTAGAAACTGGAAAATGAATGGATGCCCATCAATTGGAGAATGGCTGGGTAAATTGTGGTATATGAATGTTATGGAATATTATTGCTCTGTAAGGAATGACCAGCAGGATGAATACAGAGAGGCTTAGAGAGACCTACATGGACTGATGCTAAGTGAGATGAGCAGAACCAGGAGATCATTATACACTTCGACAATGATATTGTATGAGGATGTATTCTGATGGAAGTGGATTTCTCTGACAAAGAGACTTAACTGAGTTTCATTGGATAAATGATGGACAGAAACAACTACACCCAAAGAAGGAATACTGGGAAATGAATGTGAACTATTTGATTTTTGATTTTCTTCCCGAGTTATTTTTACCTTCTGAATCCAATTCTCCCTGTGCAGCGGGAGAACTGTTCGGTTCTGCAAATATGTATTGTATCTAGGATATACTGCAACATATTTAACATATATAGGACTGCTTGCCATCTTGGGGGGGGAGGAGGGAGGGAGGGGAAAAAACGAAACATAAGTGATTGCAAGGGATAATGCTGTGTAAAAATTATCCTGGCATGGATTCTGTCAATACAAAGTTATTATTAAATAAAATTAAATTTAAAAAAAAAAGAAATAGGTGAAATTCACCAAGGGCAGTTTTCCTTTATGATTTCCTGTAAAACCATGTCCAGGATTGTTTTTTCATCATGGCTTTCAGGAAATCCAATAATCCTTAGATTGTCTTTCCTACATCTGTTTCCCAGGCCAATTTCTTTTCCTAGGAGGTATTTCATATTTTCTTCTATTTTTTTTCATTTTGTTTTTGTTTTTGTTTAACTGATTCTTGAAGTCTTATTGAGTCATTCATTTCCATTTGTTCAATTATAATTTAAATGTATTATTTTCTTCAGTTACCTCTTCTAGCTTCTTTTGTATTTAGCCAATTGAATTGTCCTATTCATTGCATTTTCTTTTCCAATGAGTTGGTATCTTTTTCATATCTATTTTGTAGGGCATTATATGCTTTTTCTGGTCCTTCTTGCAATGACCTTATTTCCTTTCCCCATTTTTCTTCTAACTCTCTTTTAAGATTCTTTATGCAATCTTCTAAGAAATCCTTGTGAAATGGAGACCAGCTCATATCTCCATTTAGGGCTTCATCTGGAGTTGCTTTGCCTTTAGGAACCTCAGGATTTGAGGTCTGTTCTTCTCTCTCTCTATAAAAGCTGTCTATAGTGAGAGTTCTTTTTGTTTTTTTGTTCATCATTTTTTTTTAAGGCTTGAGGTTTGCTCGATGTAAAAGGGTGACAGCTGCTTTAATTTGCCCTGGGACAGTTCAACTGATTGACTTCCTGTGCTGGATAATGGTGACTAGGTAATGTGTTCCAGGGCTCAGTGGTTTTCAAATTGCCTTTTGTAGCAAATCTGCCAAAACAACCAATTGTAACCAGGACAGAGTAACCTAAGAGGCTCACAGAAGACTTTCAGGTACATGGAAGCTGCAAAGCTCTGACTCCTCACCCTGGTTTCTTGCTATGTTTCCCTGTACAGTATTCTGTGCTCTGCAAACTCTCCCTCTGCCTGTTTGAAACAGACCTGTTCTGAACTTCTTCCTCAACTTCCCTTCTTCTGGGAATGTGTTGCACTCCAAGTATATGTAGGTTTTTTGACTCCAAGACCAGTTTAGAGCTTAATCTGCTGTTGGTTTGAGAGAAAGTCAGAGGAGGTGATGGAAAGTCATATGTGCTCTCTGCCATCTTGGTTCTACCCTCCCCCCCCAAGAGAGAAAGTTTCATTCTTATTTCTATTCCTTGGAGCTACATTTGGTTATTATCATTTTATATCATATAATTTTTATTTTTAATGTTGTCATTGTTCTTACCAATTAGTTTGTATATATATTATTGCCCTGGAATTGCTTGATATTTCATTAGTTTGATGAAGTCTTTCCATATTTTCTTTATTTTGCCAATTTCTTAGAGCAAACTACTGCTACATTATATTCACGTGCCACATTTCTGTTTATCATATTGATTAATTCTTTGTTAAGGTTTTTGTTTGTACTAACAGCACAGCTAAAAATATTTTATCAATATTACATCTTTAAATTGATCTGTAAATAGTTTATTGTGACCATTTGTTCCTTTTCTAAGTATGTGTAAACTTTGCAATTTGTGCAAAATTTTTGCACATTTTGCAAACTCTCTTTAATTTATACATTCTAGAATTTATTATCAAAGTATGAGCACCGTTTTGCTTCAGTTCTCGTATTTTACTAACTCCTTCTGAAAGCAAAATGAGGTATGTCTGTCTCTTAGTGTTTATTTCCTTTTTTAGACTGCCTAAAAATAGTAGCTATCTCACAATGAACTTGTAAAGAATTAATAAAGTAATCTATATAGAAGCACTTCATAAACTGTATGGTGCTTCATGAAAATATGAGATTATTATCACACTGAGATAGGCTAATCAAACAATGGAGAAACTTAATAAGCTTAACATTCTGAAGCAAGACTTTTCTTTTTAGGAACATTTTAGAATATTTCTCTTTAGTTTGCATTGATTTAGCTCAGCAGAATATACATATTATTCCTAATATTCTCTTCATTGGGATGTTTCTTCTCACTGAATGGTTCCACTTTACATTTATTGTGTGGAAGACAAAATAAAATAGAATGAAGCTACAGTGCAGTGCTTGTAATGACAATGCTCTTTTCTGATGTCCTTTCATTATTAAAGAAGAAGCAAAATCTAAAGCATAGAGTTGCAATTAGGATTGCTCCTGAAACTCTACCTCTTTGATTGAAATATACTTGGCTTGGCTTGGTGTTGCCTGAATCTGCCTTGTATTCCTTTTGAATCATGCTTTTTGTACATTAGCGCTAATGGCTGTAAATGATCTCTTTTTCGATCTAATCTCCTCCAAGCCTTTTCTTGTTAAAGACTGTGTACTATATTTGTGGCAGGTACCTTGTAGCAACATAAAAGATGTCGGTCCTTTTAATGTTAACATTTCTCTACATAGTACTGTTGCTACATAGACACAATTTTAAGTTTTCATTCCCAACTTTGAAAAATATTCTCCATTACTAGTGACAAGCAGCAGCTATTTTTCTACAGAACACATAGAAAAATCAAGACAACATCTTTAACCATTAATGTATTAATTTTTAATCTTTCTCATGTTCAGTTATTTACAGTATTTGAGTCATATAATGTTTTTCCTTTTTTTCCCCAAATAGCATGAAACAAGCTAGGACTTAAATTTATTAAATTCTTATTAATTTAATTTATTTAATTTAATTAATTAATTTAAATTATTAAATTAAATTCTTTGGATCTATCAAATAATTCAACACTAGACAACAACATAATTTGTCAATGGAAATTACATTCAAGAAGAGGCATTAATGTCAATTTGCCATTTTTCTAAGTACCATGAGACTTTGCCTTTTGTTTTAAAAGCTGATCCTTTCCATATGTGTGGTCTCTTCCATTAACTTGTGAATTCTTTCAAAGTAGGGCCTGTATTACTTTTCTATTTGTATCCTCAACCTTTACCACAGTGTTTTCTTTATAGTAAATGCTTAATAATTGTTGTGATTCCTTCATTTATTCAGTCATTTAGAGAATTTGAAACATGTAAAGTAATTTACCAATTGTCTAGTTCAAATTCTACCTGAAATATAAATCTTTTTTTTTCCAATTTACCTATTAAGCACTCATTTAGTCTCTTGTTTATATTCAGAAAAGGAAAATCTACTATTTGTTGAGGTAGTCTACTTTATCATTTGAACAATTCACATAATCTTCCCAATACCGAGAGATACCTTTTTATTGCGTTAGAGGATAGACTTCAAATATGTCCACTATGACATTTTTGTCATCTTTTTTTAAACTTTCCATTCTTTGCTCATATAGCTAAATTCCAGCCATATTATGTCCCCCCCCCCCCCCCCCCGGTGCTCTATTCACTGTGCCTCCTAGTTTTCTCCACATTGTATTTTTTACCACATAAATATGGCATAAAAGTATCTTCATATGTACCTTTGCACTGTTGCCATACTTGCAATTCCTTTTACTTCTCCTTTCTTTGGCTATTGTAGTCACCTTTTATATGACCTCCATCATGGGATTTCCTCCGATCCCCCACCTAGAATTTCCAGAATGGTTTTTCCTTCATCTTATTAATAGCATTTCATAATCTGCAACCATTCACCATATTCCCCATGTTATTCTGTTTATCTGCATATATGATTTCTTTTTCCCCCTCTAGATTATCATTTTTAAAGGACTTCATCTTTTCATTCTTTCATGGTATAATGTCATTTCTTACACACAGAAAGATCTTAAATAAGTACTTACTAAAAGATGAATGAGTCCATAAGAAATACAAAAATAAAGTTTTTAATAGTCTCTCTCCTTATCCTTGTGGATCAGATCCATAGATGTGGGTTACCATAGTTAAGTACACAGACAAAGAATATATATTGTTGAATCAGTAAACACTTATTAAGTACTTACTATCTGCCAAACACTATGTCAAACTCTGTTTTATGGATTGATATCAATGTAGAAGAAGGTCTCTGTGTGTGCTTAGTCATGTGTTATTCAATATTTTTATAACTGACGAATAAAATCATAGAATCATTTTTTAAAACAAACCTACAGCTGGTACAAATATGTAAGAAATCTTAATAATAGATGGCGAGGATAAATAATGAATGACAGAGAAAGGATACAATCAAATCTCAACAGAACAGACCTCTTAAATTGCAACTTAACAAAAATAAATGCAAAATAAAACACTTGGATGAAAAACTAAACCAAATATATAAACAGAACCATGAGTCATGTCTTATCAAGCAAAGTTTAGAAGGAAAGAAAATTGCAAGTTTTAGTGAAATGCAAGATCAGTAAAGAGACATCATATAATAATGAATTCAAAACTGTGTGTTCAACCTCAGGATATATTAAAAGAGACTATGTTTGGGGGAACATTAAATTCAGTTCTGTAGTACATATTTCCCTAAAGGAATTAATAAGCTAAAGAAATTCTAGAAAAGTGATGTCATGCTAGTTAAGGACATTAACTTGAGGCCAGATTTTTGGGGAAAGATAATAATTTGATTTTTGGAAATGTTACCATTGAGCTACTAGTGGAACATAAAAGTAGAAATGACCAGAAGGTTAAAAAAAAGTCTAAAGGATCAAATTAGAAGAGAAATTGGGGTTAGAAATGTAGGTTTAAGATTCATTTTGATAGAAAAAAAATATAATTCATTAGAGCATGTGAAATCATTAATAACACCTGTAGACAGAAGAAAGTAGAGAGTAGAGGGTCTTGGCAATAGTAATAAAGTGGCTGATGAACCAATGATGTAATTAAGCATTAAAAACATTTAAAAAGTAGCTTCATAAAGGAATGAAAAAAAAAAAAAAAGAACTGGGCAATAAAGCTAGTAGATGCTAATAGATGCCTGAGAGAGTAAACAATGAATAAATAAAAAATATGGGGATTACAAGAGAGACAGAAAGTCAGAGAGAGATAAAGTGGGAAAAAAACAAGACAGACAGAGGAGAAAGGAGAAAGAGAGAGAGAGAGAGAGAGAGAGAGAGAGAGAGAGAGAGAGAGAGGAAACAGAAAATAGAATGTACTTAGTGCTTGGCATTCTCATGCTATTTACAAGTCTCCTAGGAATGTAAGGTAAAACAAGATCAGACATTATAATAATACCTAATGTTTATATAGTGCATTAATATTTGGTTCATTTAATATTCACAATACCTTATGAAGCAAGTATTATTATTCTTATTTTCCAGGTGAAAAATTCTGAGATTCCACTATTGAGTCTGTATCCCTAAGAGAACATAAAAAAGGGGGGAAAGAATCCACATGTGCAGAAATCTTTGTAGCCATCCTTTTTGTGCTGTCAAGAAACTGGAAATTGAGTAGATGTCCATCAGTTGGGGAATAACTGATTAAGTTATGGTAGGTACATGAAGGTAATGGAATATTATGTTCTACAAGAAATGATAATCAGACTGGCTTCAAAGAAGTCAGAAAAGACTTACATGAATTGAAGATGAGGGAAATTCTATCTTAACCCTCCCTTTTCCTTCCTCTTTCTTCTCCTACTTCTTTATTGGGTTGGATAAATTTCTATTTCTAATTGAATGATCAAGTTATTCCCAAATTAAAACTGAAAGAGAAAGCTTCAGACAATGCTCATCCCCCTCCCTTCTTTCCCATCATTGTAAGAGGTCTTTCGCACCTCTCCATGTGAACTAATAATCCCATTATACCTCCCTTTTTCTCTTTTTCAAGGACAAGCCTTTTCCCACCTCTTAATGTCTTTTTTCTTTGATCTCCTCACATCAGAGTACATTCACAACCATACCTCAGTCCAAGTGATATGCCCTCTCAGTGTGTCCTAGTGACAGATAACTCTTCTCAAGACTTACACATATCATTTTCCCATCTAGATATATAAACACTTTAACCTTTAAAAAATATAAATATTTCCCCTGTTTACCTTTCTATGCTTCTCTTGAGTTCTGTGTTGGTAGATTAAATTTTCTGTTTAGTTCTGGTTTTTTCAATAGAAATTATTAAGTGTCTCTTATTTCACTGAAGCTCCATTGCTTCCCCTGAAACATGATGCTTAGTCTCACTGGGTAGTTAATTCTTGGTTGTAACCCTAGATCCTTTGTCTTCCAGGAACATAGCATTCCAGATCTTCAGTACTATATTGCAGAAGCTGCCAGATCATGGGTAATCCTGATTCCTTGATATTTCAATTGTTTTTGTCTGTAAGCTTGTAGTTTGTGTTTTCTTGAAGTTGAAGTTCTGGAGTTTTGCAAAAATGTTCCTTTGTGGTTTTCCTTATGGGATCTCTTTCCAAATGTGATTGATGAATTCTTTTAATCAGTTTTTTCATCTCTGTTTCTAGAATATTGGGACAGTTTTCCTTAACTCTTGTAGAATGCTATCTAGGCTCTTTTTTTGCTCATTCAATGTTTGAATCATTGCTTCAAACAGACCAATAATTTTTAAATTGTCTCTTCTGGATCTATTTTCCAGGTTGACTATTTTTCAAATGAGATTTTCTTCCATTTTTTTATTCTTTTTACTTTGTTTGACTGATTCTTGGAGTCTCATAGTGTCATCTTCCATTTGCCCTGTTCTAGTTTTTAATGTGTGATTTATTTCACTTAGTTTTTGTATCTTTTCTTTCTCACTAATTCTACTTTTTAATGAGTTGTTTTCTTCACAATTTTTTTTCCTTCCTTTTCCAAGTTATTGATTGTTTCATGCATACATCTTATTTCCTTTCTCATTTTTCTACTACCTCTCTTATTTACCTTTTAAAGTATTTTATGAGCACTTTCAAGAAGCCTTTTTGGGCTTGAGATCAATTCATATCTTTGAGATTTCTTCTGTGGACATTTTGTCCTCATCTGAGTTTGTGTTTTCATCTGCCCTATCATAATAGCATTCTATAGTCATGGTTCTTTTCTATTTATTTCTCATTTTCTTTTCTTTTTTTGTATTTCATCTTTTACTTTTACTTTTTAGAGTGAGCTCTGCTCCTGGGGTAAATGAAGCATTGTCCCAAGCTTCCTCTGAAGCTTTGGGCACAGAGAGCCCTTTTGTTTGCAGTGGGTAGATTGGCTGCTTTTGCCAGGAAAAGCCTAGTTTTCCATAGTTTGCCTTCTGGAAGGTGACCCACTGATTTGTGCCTCTGAACTGTTTTCCAGTCTATCTTGAGCTGGAGAGGGGTTTCATTCCATAGAGGGTTTTCAGAGGCTTGGTTTCATGTGGTTTTCAAGGGAAACACAAGCAGATTCCTGGCTTTATTCTGTCATCTTGGCTCCACCCCAGAAAATATTCTGGTTAGTTTTGAAGGAAAATAGAAAAACAAGGTCACATCTGCAAATGGTACATTCCAGATACATGGCACAAGCTACATGATTATGTGGAGTCAAAAGAAGACTGTATGAAGCTATGTATTAGGTTCATTCTAGGTGAGTAAAGTGAAATGAGTCTAAAGGTATCTTTGCCTTACCTCCACTTTTAATGCAAATTGGATGTCCCAGAGTTCAAAAGCCACTTTCCCTCTTAAGATTCCAGGCTTAACACAAAGGTTTTTGGTGATATCTTTATAATGCTATAGTTCAAGAGTCTCCACTGATGTGCTTTTCCTGTTAATTGCTAGTTTATATCAATTAATAATCATTTATAGTTAATACACCTTTTTAAAATAGGATTTTATTACTTTGACATAATTTGTACAACACATGATCATACAATCATAACATACACCCAAAAATTTTCAATGAAAAATGGAATCGATTTAGAATATATGTTATGGTAAAGTTAACAAAAATCATTTTCTTCCCCTTTATTGGGTACTTATGATGTTTCTCTTAAACATGTTATAGCTTTTCTTCTAGTATCTTTGTAAGGATTTGAATTTGTCTTTCTTCATTACAATCTATTTTTGGCTCATTAAACACCACTACCAGGCACTGCAATCCTAGGAATGATTCCATTCATTTCTGTATGGTACTCTTCTGATTTTTTTTTCTTGTTTCACCATATTACTGCTCTAAAAGTCACCTTGTTACTATTTCCAAGGTCCTCTCCTTACTCTCTACTCTATTCTATCTACAAGCATTTTTAATGATTTCACATGCTCCAATGAATTAATTTATTTTTTCTATCAAGAGAAAACTTAAATTTATAGTTTTAATTCCATTGTCTACCTCTGATCTGACCCTCTATACTTGGTTTTTTATCTTCTGGTCATTTTTACTTTTATGTCCCACAAGTACCACGAGTTAACATCTCCAAAAATGATGTTCTTTGAGTAGATGACCTTTCAAAAATCCTCTGGAACCTGCAAAACTTTCAACTTTCTCCTCTTGCAAAAGAAAGAGGAGAAGTTCAAAGCCAAAGTTGAAGTAGTTCACTCAATCCTCAGCAAGTAAGGGGCTTAACTGGAAGGCCCTTGCTTAAACTCATAGGCACTTGAATCTCTGGATATCAGATAGCAATAGAAAAGACTTTCTGTAGTGCTGAGGTGAAATGTCTGATTGGTTTGATTCAAATGAGAAATAACTTCACCTGATTATAGAACTAGGAAGTGAAATACAGTAATCAAGGTGATGAAATGGTCAATCTTTTCCCTTGCCCCTTATGACATAAAGCAGTGTTATTAGGATATCAAGAACTTTTAATTCAATCTGAACCTGAAATAATTTTTTTCTTGGAAAATCTTTTTAAAAATCATTATTAACCAGCAATGCATCATATGCAGTTTAAAATGCATGTAGAGGCAGCAAAGTGGCTAGAGTGCTGGACCTGAAGTCAGAAAGAGATAGGTTCAAATTTTTTCTCAGACATTTACAATGTCTTAGTGACTTTGGGCAATTTGTTTAGTCTTCATATCATTTCCCTCAACTATAAGATGGGAATAATAATAGCACCTATCTAGCCCATACTTGTTTTAAGGATAAAATGAGATGTGTGTAATGTTCTTTTCAAATCGTAAAGTTATTGTCATCAATTAATATTATAGTGAACTTTATCTGAATATAGTTTGCATCAATACATATGTGTTTAGATTAGACTATAACTTCCTCAAAGGCAGATCTATCGTCATTATTCCTAAAATATAGGAAGTGCCAGGAATATAGTAAGGACATAAGAACATATATACGTATATACATATTTCATGATCATTACATGATGATGAAACATGTTACTCTCTTCATGCTTGAGGGGTGTTCGACTCAAGATATACAATAAGATATATATGTGTGTGTGTATCTGTAATGATCATGAAATATGCATAGATTTGCTATATTTGCCCTACAATTTTTTATTACAAGCTTTTTCTTTATCTTTATCATTACTTAGAAAGGAATGTGTGTAAGACTTAAGGGATCTAGCAATAATGCTGATTTTAAAAATGAAAAAAATAAGAAACTGAAGCCAATGAATTTTTCCAATGCATAGAAAAAACAAGGAACTTCAGAAGGAAATATATAAGTAGAATAGCTTTGAAAATAAAATACTGAATTTGTTATATTAATTCATTCAAAAGCAAATGATACATAATAATATGTCATAGTTTCTGATACAATTCTTTTTTCATTCAAATATATACATGTGTGTATATATGTATGTGTATTTATATGTATATGTATATTTACATATTTGTGAATACTGTTTCTCTCAGTTTCCTCATCTGCAGAATGATTTGGAGAAGGAAATGGTAAACCATTTTGGTATATTTGCCAAGAAAATACCAAATGGGATCACAAAGTGTCAGATATGATGGGAAATGACTGAATGACAAGCAACAAAACTTGAGTAGGCAGCACTGTGGTGTAATTCTTTGCAATTGTGGGTACAAAGCAGAGGGAAATATACTTTTCATGGTCACCACAGATCATCTATGCCAATGAGTCATCAAAATTAAGATGACAAACACACACATTCATTTTCAGCAGATGTGGAAAATCATGTACTCACCTACATGATCACATCATAACAGATGTTTTCTACATCTGACTTCAATGTGATGTTTAGTAAGGGAGAACTAGAGGGGAAATACATTTAAGCTTAAAGAGAATTTACAAAAAAAAAAAAACACTTCAAAGGGAGAAAGTAGTCATCTGAAAAAGTGTGATAAAGTGTTTTCATTGGAATTAAAATGGTTCTTGGTTTAAAAACTTAAGAAAGTAAATTAAGATGCCAAGCACAACACATAACTTGAGCTCTACAGAATATGTCTTACTTTCTCTGATATTGCAAAGGGAAAAGAGTTCATCACAATTAAATATTCATGAAACAAAAGATCAAGGCTTCATGTCTTAGATTAAGTTCAAGACTGGCCATGAACTAATGATCTAGCCCACAATTTGCCTGAATATTAAATGGTCAGGAAAATGATAAATCAAATTATGCTTTGGAATATCTGATTCACTAAAAGCTTGAGGAAAGACTGAACAAATTCAATGTAATAAAATATTCTGAATTGTAAGAAGCTGTGTCATTAATACGTGCCTATAAATAAGACAAGATAATAACAAATAGAATCCTTTTTTTCAAATCTTGAATGAACTTATATATATTCTAATTAATCAATAAGTATTATATTCATCAATTTTCCTCTTCAAATCCTGTGTAATACTGGCTTAATACATTCCTGTCCATCTTTCCTTCACTCTTTCCCAAATCATGCAATGGGGAAATGCAATAAAAACTCCACTAATGTTAGGAAGGCATCTTCAGGGTCCATTGTCTTTGTACCACAACTCCCAGCAAACATTGTCTTTCGTGTGTGTGTGTGTGTGTGTGTGTGTGTGTGTGTGTGTTTGTGTGTATGTGTGTGTGGTTAGCCTTGGGTGTCCGTTACAAAGGCAATGCTGATATTAATTGCTTGAAATGAAAATTCCTCCTGAAGTTTCCTTGGAAATAAATGGAAGCAATTTCATTTCAGAAGGCTGATGGAATAGAAATGTACCCAAGGAAGCCTTGACTATTTTGACATCTTCTTTGTAAAGATCTAACAAAATGAAAGGTTAATCCAGCCTGAATACAAACCAATGAATACAGTTGGAGGCATGCATGGAAAGGGCAGAGGCTGAGTGAAGTACAAAGAAAATAAGCACTGACTTCTCATGCTAGGAAGAAATAAGAAATATGAGTTGAATTGTAGGACTTCTAAAACCTGTCCACTGTGTAGACTCAAGCATTCCATATGAAACTCTCCCTTCTATTTTTTGGTGAGGGCAAAAGTTTTTTGCTGATTTGGGTTTTTTGGGGCCGATTATTTGTATTTCAAATTATCAACATCATTAAAGAAAACAACGACAGAAACTAGACCATCTTACTTTTAGCTCCTTGATTGGCAGAATTTTTGCCAAGCTAACATGTTTTTTTTTTAAATAATAAAAGCTTTTTATTTTTCAAAATATATGCAAGGATAGTTTTCCACATTCACCCTTGAAAAATCTTGCATCACAAATTTTTCTGCTCTCCCCCCTTCCCTAGACAACAGTAATCATTGGATTTATTTTGCTAAACATGTGCAATTCTTCTAATCATATTTTCTCATTTATCATGTTGCACAAAAAAAATCAAATCAAAAATAGGGAATGAGAAAGAAAAAAATGAATAACAAAAAGGGGAAAATATATTGTTATCCACATTCAGTCTCCAGTCTTCTCTCTGGATGTGAATGACTCTTTCCATCCCAATTCTATAGGAATTGTCTTGAACCAATACATTGTTGAAATGAGCCAAGTCCATCAGAGTTGATCATCACTTAATTTTGTTGCTGAGTACAGTATTCTCTTGGTTCTACTCACTTCACTTAGAATCGGTTCATGTAAGTCTTTCTTGGATTTTCTGAAATCAGCCTGCTCATTATTTCTTATGGAACAATATTATTTCATAACATTCATAAACCAAACTTGTTCGGCCATTCCCCTACTGATGGGCATCCACTCAGTTTCCAGTTCCTTGCCACTACACAAAGGGTTGTTACAAATGTTTTTGCATATATGGGTTCTTTTCCCTTTTTTATAATCTCTTTGGAATAGAGACCCAGTAGAGACACTGCTGGATCAAAGGATGCCAAACTAATATAAAAGAATGCCAGCTGTTTTCTATTAATTCTCTCCTAATAAGGGTTTTCCAGAATGTATAATTCAGTTTACTATATGGTAACACAGTATAACAGGTAAAGAATGGAATTTGGAATGACTGTTCACATTCTACTGCTAACATAAAGCTAAGTAATTATGTAATTATTGTAACATATATGTATATAATATAATATGTAACGTAAAGCAATGTAACACATACCTAAGTAATACGTTCCTGGGTTATTCATATTACCTCTCTGGTCTTCAATTTTCTCACTTATCAAAGGTGCAAATGGACAGAGTACACTTTAAGGTATTAAGCTCTAAATTTATGATCCTCCTATAATGAAATATGGAAATTCTCATTGCAAAAAATCTACATGTGGCAAACAGAAAACGAGGGAGAACTTAAGTTTTCATTGTATTTATTATCTTATTCTCAGATGATAAATGCTGATCTCTATTAGTATCTGAGTACATAGCTAAATGATTGTATTTAGAATTGTGAGGCTTTAAGGAAATGGTAATTCGAATGTTAAAAAATTCTAATGCTAAGTAAGTTGAGTTGGAAGTGCTTCTGGGATTCAAATCTTATAATATATATCAAAATTGGAAGCTTTGTGCAAAATTATAATTATAATTTAATTAATAATTTCCAATTATACACATATAATTAGACATTATAATTTAATTAATTATAACTTCATTTTAAATAATTAAACATTGTATTTAAAGTTTAAGTTCCAAATTTTACCCTTTCCTACTTCTCTTTATCCCTCCCTGAGATTGTAAGCAATCAGATACAAGTTATATATATGCAATTATGGAAAACCTTCCCATATTAGTCATTTTGCCAAAAAGATTTGAATAGAAGGAGAAAAATGAAGGAATGTGAAAATAGCATACTTCAATTTATATGCAATTAATATGCATTATTTTTCTGAAGGCAGGTGGTATGCTTCATCCTTAGTCCTTTGGGATTGTCTTGGATCGTAGTATTGCTGAAAATTCACAGTTCTTCATTGAACAATATTGCCATTACTGTTTACAATGTTCTCCTGGTTTTTACTTTATTATGCATCAATTCATGTAACTTTTTCCAGTTTTTTTCCAAAATCATTCTGCTTGACATTTCTTATAGCAGAATAATATTCCATTACAATAACATATTAGTTTTTTAGCTATTCCCCAATTCATGGACATTACTTCAGTTTCTTAACCATCAAAAAAAATCTGCTATAACTATTTTATACAAATATTGCCTTTCTTTTCTTTGATTGTCTTTAGGATATAGACCCAGCAGTGATATTGCTGCATATTGCCAGTTTTATAATACTTTGGGCATGATTCCAAATTATTCTCCAGAATAACTATTCACAACTTCATCAACAGGAAATTTTAGTATCCCAATTTTCCCATATCTCTTTCAACTTGCATTTTCCTTTTTTTTTGTGCTATTTACTATAAGTAAGTATGAGATGGTACCTCAGAGTTGTTTTAATTTGAATTTCTCTGGTCAATGATGATTTAGCGCACTTTTCCATATGGCTATAAGATAGTCTTTGATTTCTTTATCTGTAAAACTGAGTGTTTATATCTTTTGACCATTTCTCAATTAGGGAATGATTTGTATTTTTATAAATTTGATTCAGCTTTTTTATATATTTGAGAAAGGAGGCTTTTGTCAGAGATACTGGTTGCAAAAAATTTCCTCATTTTCTGTTTTCCTTCTAATCTTAGTTACAGTGATTGAAATTTTTATAATTTTATATATTCAAAATTATTTATTTTTATACTTTATAATGCAATCTATATCTTCTCTGGTCTCAAAGACTTCCCTTATTTATAAATCTGAAAGATAAATTCATCCATGCTGTCTTAAATTGCTTAAGATATCATCCTTTATGTGTAAATTGAGTTCCCATTTTAACTTTATCTTTGTATTATTGTGAAATGTTGGTTTATCCCTACTTTCTATCATGTTGTTTTCTACTTTCTGCAGAAGTTTTTGCCAAATGTTGCATTTTTGTTTCAAAAATTAGAATCTTTGCTTTTATCATACACTAGATTAATATGGTCCTTTATTATAATGTAATTTATACCTAATCTATTCCTTTGATCCATCACTCTCTTTCTTAGCCAGTAGCAGACTCTTTTGGTAATTACCACTTTATAATACAGTTTGAGATGTGGTAGGAATAGATCACCTTCTTTTACATGTTTTTCATTAATTCCCTTGATATTCTTGAACTTTTGCCTTTCCAAATGAATTGGGTTATTTTTTTCTAGCTCTATAAAAATTTTTGATAGTTTGATTCATATAGAACAGAATTGATTAATTTAGACAGAAGTATTTTTATTATATTAGCTTGACCTATCCATAAGCAATTTTTTTTCTAATTGTTAGATCTGACTTTATTTGTGGGAAAATATTTTATAGTTGTATTCATATAAATGCAACTGGATTTTGCTTGACAGGTAAAACTCCCAAATATTTTATATCTACAATTTTAAAAAATGTTATTCTTAGAAAAAAAAGTTTAAGTGACTCATCAAAATTCACATAGTTATCTATTAACAGAGCCAAGATTCAATTTTAGGATCTTTTACCCCAAATATAGACTTTCCTGTAGACCTAAGTATGATCTATAATTTGTGCTATTTTCCATTGAATACCTATTTTATTTATTGTTTATTCATTTATTTAACTCATTTATTAAATATCCATTATAGGTAAGAAATTGCTATGATGTAGAAAGATATTTCATCTTAGAAGCATTACTTATATTTAGTGGCAGTCTGCATTCAGAACAATGTGACATATCATTTCCTGTAGTTTTTAATAGGGATGTGTGGGTTCCTGCTTTTGACCAATTTTATTTTGTATACTTTAAAAATCTAAATATGCAACGTATATGGCAGGTAACAAAAAACAAAGGAAATCTAAACAATTTTTTATGATTAAGTGAAAAAATCTAGCAAGAAGCATACTTAGAAATTATTTATGACAGAACTTTCATTTTACAGAAGAGGAAACGGGTCCAGAAAGGGTGAAGCATTTTACTCACATCTCACAGCCTTCATAAGAACCCATGTTTCCTAGTGCCATAGACTAGTGCTCATTTCACCATGCCAGATTGCCTCAGCAATAGTAGAAGATGTTAAAAGTCCTAATCATAAAACAGTCATTGAAAGACACTTTGATTCAGAGGGTTTATTTTTATGGTTATGAAAATCATGAAGAGCCAGGCTTCTTTTATTAAGTCAAAGGCATTTTTCAGGACTTTTCTAGTAGTAAGATTAATGACACATATGCTCTATATCATGAACCTCCTAAGACACTTAGTGATTTTTAAACAATAAAATCCCTTTACAAAAATTCATTTTGCTGTGGAAGTCATGTCTGTGTGTAGTGATTCCATTAGAAACCAATCATTAAATTTCCAAAGCACTGATAATCTGATTTACAAGAGACTTAAATGAAAAATCAGCGATCACAATGAGTTATTTAGTTATACCTTTTTAAATTAAATATATATGTATTTTACAACAGTTCATTTTAGCATAAGATCATTCTGATAGAGGAGAAATTTTCAATATCAAATTAAGACAGCTTAATATAATGTAAGAATTAGAGTACCAGATTTCTATATATAATTTCTAAGTCAACCAGAGTTTAATGGTTCTAAGTCAATACCCAAAATGTCAATTGAAATGTTGGTGATGAGGAAGATGGTTATGTTATTGTTGTAGTTGTTGTTGTTGTTGTTGATGATGATGATGATGATATAGATGAAGAGGAAGAAGAAAAGGGAAAGAAGTTGTTGCAGCAGCAAAAAAAGAAAAAAGCAGATAGGCAAGAATAAAAAAAAAGAAATTAAAGAAGGAAGGAAGGAAGGAGAGAGGGAAGAATACAAAAAACAAGAATTTATATAGTACTTTAAGGTTTTCAAAATACTTTACAAAATTAAACCATCTAGTCTTAAAAAAAAAAATTATTATCCTCATTTCATAGATGAGCAAATTGAGTCAAACAGAGTTGACGTGACTTGTCCAGGATTATACATCTAGTAAGAGTCTAAGGCAGGTTTTGAAATCAGGTCTTTCTGATTTCAATACCACATTTTATCTACTATCCCACCTAGCTGCCCCCAAGAAAGTAATTTTGTGATAAATTGGTTCCACAAAGACTGCAGATATCCATTCTTCTCTCAGCACCTTGCATTTTTTCAGCCTCAACTTTTTCATTCCCCTTCTCCTATGATCAGTTCCCTATGGGATGTTTTTTTTTTTAGGGGACAATGATTCATTCCCCTACCTGTTATGCTTTTGATGCTCCATGTTCCAGTCATGTTTCCCATGATGTTCTAAGCACTCTCTTCCCACCTTCTAAGTTTTCAGCACTTCAAGTTGCTTTTATATGTTGTCTTCCCATGAAAACATAAGGTCCTTGAGGCCAAATACTGTCTTTCATTTCACCTGCCTATCTAGTCATTCTGTCTGTGACACTTTGGAAGTTGGGATAAGTTTTCTCAACATGACTGTCACCATATAATTAATTGAACTCACCTTTTCATCCTTCCCGAAACTTCCCACAGTTCTACCTACCACCTCTTAACTGAAAAACTTGCCTCATATTTTACAGGGAAAAATGAAGCTATTCATTGTTAGCTCCCTCTTCTTCACTCTTCTTCATCTATCACTTAAATGCCTTCTGCCACTCTCTTCTTTCACTTCTGTCTCACATGATAAAACGGCCTTATTCCTCACCAAGGCTAATCACTAAATCTTTGAAAGTGATTCTATTTTATCCCACCCTTCCCAACAGATTGCTCCCTCTGTCATCCCTACTTTATTATTTATATTCAATTTCTCATCTTCTACAGACTCATTCCCTCCTGCCTATAAACATAACCACATCTCCACTATCTTAAAAAAAAAAAAAACCTCACTTGGCCCTTGCATTTCTTTGATCATCTTATATATCTTCTCTTTGCACCTAAACTTCTCAGAGGGCATCTAAAATAGGTCCCTGTTTTCTCTGCTTCCTATTATCAGTCCTTTACAATCCAACTTCTTACCATATCATTCCATTGAAATTACTCTTTCCAAAGGTACCAGTGATATGCTAGTTGCCAATGTTCTTTTCTCAATCCTCATTATCTTTGAACTCTCTGCATCCTTTGATGCTCTTGATCACTAACTTGATACCGTCTTCTCTCTAGATTTTTGGGAAACCACTCTCTCTTGGTTCTTCTCTTACCTATCTGATCACTCCTTTTTAATTGTCTTTGCTGAATTTCAATTCATATTATGCTCTCTAGAAAAAGATAAACCTCAAAATTTTGTTCTGGACCTTGTTTTCTTTTCTTTCTTCATGACTTCTCAGTAACTCCCATGGATTTAATTACTATCTCTATGCTGATGATTTTCAAATCTACCTATCCTGCTCTCAACCTCTCTACTCAAGAAGCTCTTCCTTCTACCTCTTAATTTTAGTTTCATCCCTCTATTAATTATTTTTTATTTTAGGAATATGGATTCTTTTTTAGATATTTACTTGCATGCTATTGTTCCCTCCATCATAGTGTCTGGAAGGGTAGGGCTTATCTTTTACTTCTTTTTGCATCCTATACACTTAGCATAGTGCTGGGTACAAAGTTTAACAAATATTTATTGATTGCATGAATCTTTTGGAATTCATAGGAAAGACTGGGTTTTTAACTCAGAGAAAATATAACAAATAGATTGTAAGACCATCAGAGGAACTAAAAGAACTGGATATTGATAAAAGGAATATTTACACAATTCAATTCTACTGCCCATCTCTCTTGGGTGGAAAGAGTATTAAGCATAAAATAGGATATGAGCTAGGGTAAGTTCACTGGTTTATACACATATTTCAATTATTAGGTAATTTTTGGTCAAAAGTTGGAGCTGATCCTAGGAACAACAAATAGATGTAAAGCTTGAAGGAGTTTTTAAAAGCTTTAAATTTAGTTTAGTTTAAATATAGTTTAATGTTCTCATTTTATAGATGTGGAAACTGAGGCACTGATAGATTAAATGACTTTCCCAACTTCAAATAGGTAGTAAATATCAGAAATAAGATTCAAAACTAGATTCTCTGATACTGATTTGGTATTATTTATACTGAATCACATTGCATACTATGTAATAAGTAGTTATCAGGCCAAGCCTCAATTGGTCTTTGTTCCAGTCCTGACTACCCAGAATAAATGTAAATAGAAATCATGTTTGTTTTGGCCAAAAACCCTGAGAGTCTTCCCCTCCCAGATTTATTTATTATTTATTTAAATTTTTTTGACCAGGTAAAAGATGCCATACCTTCCCTTACTAACTGAATGGGTGTGACCTCAGTCAAACTGAGACTTGTTGAAGAAGCTTAAAAAGACTATGATCCCCTACTGCATCCAGGGAATCATGAGTCATCCTGATCTATATATGGCCACTGGACCCACATGGCTCTGAGCTCATCCTCACCTAATTCCAATTCATCTACATGTCATGACTTCACTTCCTTGAAGTCATAGTTCTCTTTAAGAATGAAGGATAAACAACAATTATGTTTATCTATCTTTAATATGAACAACCTTTTTTTCCCTTAATTGTATTATATTTTTCCAAATATATGTAAATATAATTTCCAAAATTATTTTTTGTAAAATTTTGTGTTTCAAATTTTTTCTCTTCCTCTATCTCTTACCTCCTTCCTCCTGAAGACAGCAACACATATGATACTGGTTATACATGTACAATCCTTTTAAACATTTATATATCTGTCATGTGCAAGAAAAAGACCAAAAGGAACAAAAAACATGAGAGAAATTCAAAGGAACAAACAATAAAAAATAAAAATAATATAATTTGATCCACATTCATTATTCATAGTTTTCTCTCTAGATGCAATGGCATTTTCCATCCTGTCTATTGGGATTGTCTTTCATCATTACATTGCTGAGAATACAGCTTCAAGTCTATCATAGTTAATAAAATAGACAACTCTTTGGGATTTTAAATGCTGTTGAAAAGAGAGTCACAAAGATCAGATATGGAAGGGACTTCAACAGTCTAATTGATCAACAGCCCAATCAACAATGTTTTATAAACTGTAATCAACAAATAGTAAGTTACTTTCGCATGAAAATCTCCAGTGTGTGAAAATTCACTAGCTACTTGAAGCAGTTACAATTTACTGATATTTAAGAAAAATAACATATAGCAAGCATTTTTAATTTCCTTCTTTGTATTTTTCATCTGTTTCTTCATTTACTATTTAGAACCAAGGAAAAGGAATGTAAAGCCTTTATATGTATCTTCAGAATCAAATAGGTTCTCAGTAACTTTATCAGCATTAATAGTTCCAGTTCTTCCAACCAATTTTCTTATTATAAGAAATAAAAATTTCTTCAGTCATCTTGCTGCCTTTCCTTGAATTCTGCAGCTTAACACTATCTTCTTAAAATATGATACCTACAGCAGCTAGCTGATAGTGTGGACCGCTCTGAATTTATAAAATTGTACTACTTTCTAACCCACATTTCTCTTTTTTTCATAAAAACAGCATAAGAAAATTTTCAAGTGTTTTCTGAAATCTGGATAAACAATACTTACAAAATTTTTTGAGGTAGCATTTAAGTAATCTTACCCCCAAAGTCAACTGTAATACATTACCTGTATTGGAAGGCCCAATGCTCTTCCAATATAGGTATTGTATTATAACCTCTTCCAAGCTTGATAACATCATGATAGTCCATTTTTATTATTGATTCTGTTTCTGGGTAATTCCTAATGATCCTTATAATGTATTCAATAATTTTTCCAAGGATCAAGAAACTATTTAATATTCTGGTCCATATGTGAATATGAGTGAGTGTGTGTGTATGTGTGTGTATGTGTATGTGTGTGTGTGTGTGCATTTGAAAAAGACAGAGAAAGAGAAGAAGGGAAGAAGGGAGAGAAAAAAGGGAGGGAGAGAGGAAGAGAGACAGAGAAAAACAGTCCAGAAGAAACACATGTATGAACCTATTCTAAATGCTATTATTATTAATGTTTGTTTTTATCATATGTAGAATTTCCTTTACCATCTTAATATGTTAATATTTATTTGTCCATTTACATTATTAGCAGAAAACTTTATATCAACATCAGTAACATATTATGACCAGCCCTCATCCCATTTCACATAAAAATTTAGAAATCCACCCACTATTTGGATGACAGATATTAGAGAATACATAAGTATCTATACGTGAGAGTCTATCATTTGTTTAACTATATTATTTATTAAGTTTGCTCTTCTTTAAGCTATGTTCTCCTTAGTTTAAAAATATGATAGGAGCTAATAAGCTATGGTTTTGAGAGCATGTTTATCAACAAAGAATGTCTGAATTTTTAAGTGGAAAAGGGATACATACTAGGAATAAGCATGACAAGAGAAATACACAGAAATATACATAAGACATTTGGAAAAGCAAAAACCCTCTACTATTCATGGTCTTATTTGAGGTTTTCCTGCCTGAGATACTGGAATTGTTTGTTATTTTCTTTTCCAAATCATTTTGCTGATGGGGAACTGAGGCAAAGAGGGTTAAATAACTTGCCTACAATCATATAGTTGATAAGTGTCTGAGACCATATCTGAATTCAAAAAAAGTCTTCTTGATTCCAGACCCAGTGCTCTATCCATTCTACCACTCAGCTTGAGATACTTTTAGCAGTTTTTAATTTTTCATGTGTTCTCTTTCTCCTTCTACCATTCTAGAAATTTTCAAAGTAAATTCTTATATGAGTTATATACAGAAAATTCCTCTTAATTCTTTTTACACAGCTTACTTGGGAACCTGGCTTCCCTCAAATCATCTTCTGAATTTTGTCACATACACTGCAAGGTCCTAAGTATATATATGATGAAAGAATTCTCTTTATCATTCATAATTCCCTTAGTTGCCATAAAAATAAGCTCAGGAATAAGACTAAACAAACTTAGGATGGTGCAGCCGGAATCTTCTTTTCTACACATCAATAAATAAAATTAGTCTAATCTCTATAAAATATGTAATTAATAAACTATCTCAACCAATTTGTTGATCACAACAACCTCAGATAACCACTGACTACCAAATATTGCATTGCAAATTTTTGGAGCAGCAAATTTTTTTTGATGTTTTCAAATAAATTATATCTTAATGGGGTAAACAGTGAATGCCAATGTAAAATGTATGAGGATATATATATACACACATACACACACAAGTAACAGTTATCAAGAATTCTAGAACTACTTAAATAAGAAGAAAGTATTTATAAAATAACAAAAGTCTAGTGAGTTTTGTCTAATAGTTTTTCTTACAAATTCAGAAAACATCAAGTTGATAACGAATTTTGCCTTAACCTATTCAACAGGGTGCTCTCTCTTTTGCAAAAATCTTATTATTAATTACATTTACAAGGGAAAGAATAGGGTTAGTGTACCGATTTAATGGATAGAAAGGCTTATGCATTAAAAGGCAAGGTAAAATAATAATCACAGACCAAGTACAAATGTTATTCATACTCTCTGAAGGAAAATTTAAATGTCACTAAGTCTGAAAAATGCTTTATTCTTCATGTACTTTCTGAAAGCCAAGTGCTTTTTTGTTCTGGAGCCAGGACTTGTTTTTTTAGTTCTTTGATCAACTTGTCCCTCTTCTCAAGGTTAGGCTGAGGCTATGCATATCCCCATAATACAATAACAGGAAACATTTTTCTAAGGTATTTATACAGGAGAAAATGATAAAGTTACTATGGTAGCTATAATTAATGATACATGTTATACTTATTGACATCATCCAAAATAATGGAAGATTTTTAAGAAAGATGAACTCCTTATTCCAAAAAAAAACTTATTTTGTATGTGTTTGACATAAATCACAATATTTCCCTGAATGAAACATTCTGTATTCCACAAAATTTAATCTATCTGTACTACTTTCAAATGTTTACACTTGATTGAGTGACAACTTGAGTGATGGCTGTACCACAGCCAAATCCTCAAAAATTCACACAGATTCATTGTACTCAAGGAGAAAACTGTTGAACTTTGAGCAAGTTGAAGTTCAACAAGTTGAAGAGGCAAGTTATGAATTACATCAATAATTTGGCACTTGGTATGTATGACCCAACAACCCTTTTCCAAGCCATATTATGATTGAAGGATAAAGTGAGTTTAGTTCAGTACGATTTGTCTTTTCCACCTGTTGCTAAGATAACTAAGTCAATTTTGTTTAGTGTCACATAAGATACAATCTACTATATTTGGTATATTTTTGCACATTTCACCCTGTTGTTTATAGAAATGGAGTATAAACATTCGATCCCTCTTCCATCTGCCAAATAAGTGATAGATGAACACTAGATTTGTAGTCAGGGACTTAATGTTTTAAATCAGGCTCTGTAATTTATTACCTGTCTGATTTTGGGTAAGTAGTGATTCAAAATGTCTGTTCCCTCATTTTTTTAAATAAAAGGATTAATTTAGATGAACTACAAGGTATGTTTATCTTCTAAATTCTATTATCCTTATAATATCCAGAAAGCATAAGTGTAACTCATTGAGTCACTTCCTCACTCTCCTATCAGAAAGATGCTACATTCCTAATATCTTCCAAATATGATGGATTGAGATGGATTTTTGTGGAGGCAGAACTCAGATTTAAAATCCTTTGAAAGCTAAATGGAATAAGAATAGGCAATGAGGAAACCAAATTATCCCTCTTTGCTGATGATATGATGGTATTTCTGTAATTTTTTGTGCAGTTGGGAATGATGACAAAAGATGAAAACAGATAATGTGGGATGAAGTTCTGAAAAAATAAACATATGTTTTGTAGAGTTGTGAAGACAATTTGAAATTCTCTAAATAAAGTCACTAAAATAGGTCTATATCTTTACCTAGTTTCAATAATATGGAATATTGTTCAGAATATAATATGCTTCATAAAAATAAAAACATGAAAGCTATCCAAAAACAAAAATCTATATAACTGTAAAAATGAAATAATTCATTTTCCATTACTGAATTAGTGTCTGAAATGAATATAGATATATAGGTATAGATAGACAAGGATATAGCTAGTATTTCTCATAGCTCAAGATAACAATCTTTTTCATATTAGCAGTTACTGATAGTAAACACTCTTATTTTAATTCAAAGCTATCTCCAATTTCACAAAAAATAGTTTGACAACTGGTATATGAGCAAGAAAAATGCAAAACAGGAAATTAAAAATCAAATTTAAATACCAACAAAACTTGATCAAAATTCAGCAGGTCTAGAAATGAAAAGAAATTTTAAAATACTAACAGTATTATTTTATGACTCTTTTCAAGTCATTTTCAACTAATTTTAAATAATGGAAATTAATTTTAAGAATGGAAATATAGTTTGAGAATATTAATGTAAGTAACATCCAAGGTATGAAACAAAAGGGCAAAGGATTTTCAATTCACTAATGAATACATTTTGACATTCAAAATCAACTTCCCACTGAGGCAGGACTCTGGATGACTATAAGGACTAAGGCTTTTAGGAGGTTTGAGGGTTGTTTCTTCAAAAAAAAAAAAAGGTTGATAATTTAAATCCACAATAGGTCACTTGTAACTACAAGCCATTACCTTAGGGTAAGTATGTAATAACCTTTGGAAAATGAATCAATTATCTCAATAGGGTTCTGGCAAGTGAAGTTTTCCTATTTTGTTATTATGAAAATGAATTGGAGATTAAACCCAAATTATTGGGAAAATATTTCTTAAAAATCATTTGAGTATAATTTCTCTATTAGAATCCTTGCCTCCCTTCAAGTTTTTAGTTGTGTCAATCACTTCATATTTGTAGCCTTTCTCATCTCCCTTAACCAAGCTGTGGTATCCTTCTACCTAGAAACGATTTTCTATTTAGTTTTTATTTATTTGTATTTACTCTCCCATATGTCTATTGTTTCTTCTAAGCAAAATCTAACCTCCTTGTGAGTAGGAATCATTCTATTTTTATGTTTGTATTCCAGATGACTAACATACTGCCTGGCACATAGGAGAATGCTTAATAATTGCGTGTAGCATGGAATGTGCATTTCTCACATGAGATCTTTCCTGATAACCCAAGTTATTAAAGTTCTCTCTACCCTGTAAAATTATTCCAAATATACTTTATGTTTTATTTTCCCAATAGAATAGAAACTTCTTCAAGGAAAGGGATCATTTGTCATTATATCTTCCTTCAAATTCCAAGTGCTTGGAATTGTTCTGTGGACACAGGATCTAATATATTTGCTTAATGAATTAAATTGAAGTCAGACTATTATGAAACTAAGTAAAACTAAAGTTTGGGCTTTGAAAAATTCATCAAAAAAGAACTTAGTTATTTTCTTAGCTATTTCACTGGTTATAGTGTATGCTCATTATAACCTATAATATGAAACAATGCAGAGGTGCAATGACAAATGATAGGCAGCCACTTATTTAACAAACATGGAAAATATCAAACAGTGAGATATTAAAATGAAAATTGAGCACAGTAACTGACCTTATTAAAATAGTCATATATATGAACTAGATCACATTAGGATACATTGTCAAAAAGCTAACAGATAGACCAGTAATGAATTGAACCAGCTACACCCAATCCCTCTATTTTTGTCCACCTGCATTTTTTATTTCCTTCACAGGCTAATTGTACACTATTTCAAAGTCTGATTCTTTTTGTACAGCAAAATAAGATTGGACATGTATACATATATTGTATTTAACTTATACTTTAACATATTTAATATGTATTGGTCAACCTGCCATCTGGGGGAAGGGATGAGGGGAAGGAAGGGAAAAGTTTGAACAAAAGGTTTTGCAATTGTCAATGCTGAAAAATTACCCATGCATGCATCTTGTAAATAAAAAGCTATAATTAAAAAAAAAAAAAAGCTAACAGGTGACATAGCAAACTTGACATTTATATAGAGCTAAAAACACTGACAATGAAATATATGTTATTCTCGTAATAATTTAGGGTAAACAATCCATATGACCTACAATATAATGAATTTAATTCTAATTCTTAGACAGACTTTAGAGAATGAATATTCAGTAATGAATAAGGTACAATTAGTCTATGGAAGGCTACCCAAATGGAGTTCTTTAAGTTTCACAGAACTCATCAAGTTCTTGGGATATACTAATTTTCTTTACAATTACTAATTGATAACATATTAAGAATTAGATGTAGAAAAGTTTTTCATTTTAAGTAATTAGAAGGGAAATTTTGAGAATGAAAAATAAAGTTTAGGAACAAAAGTTAAATGGATTTCCAAGTAAATTCTAAATTCTTTTTGTTTAAATTGAAGTGGAAGTTGTAGTCACTAAACAAGCTAAAAAGATTTAGGATAATAGGTAAATTAAAGACTGAACAGATTGATTTCAAGAAAAATGTAATATTTAACACAAAAGCAAAATGGATTAAACAAAATAAAAATGATAAGAGCAAAGAGAGAAAGATATGAGGGTTATAATATTAGGTTGATAAAAATAACAAAGGACATTATTAAACAATAAAAAATGACGGGGCTTGTTTTGTGTTATATTTATTTTCACCCATTTCATTGGACAATGCTTGCATCAATACAAGGAGCTAATTACTACACTGCAAACCTTGGTGTAGGACAGTTTTCTAAATACATATTTTTAAGCAAAAATACAGAAAAAGAATCTAATTTTCCTGAAATAGGAAAGTCTAACTAAAATATCCTTTGTTCTATGTTCATAAAATTTCGGATTCTCAAACATGTACTTAAAGAAGCTCTTAAAAGGTACAATAGTTTACACACATACACACACACACATACACACACACACACACAAAACCCCATTCTCCAAGGAAAAGTAGTTTTTCTCTGAAAACTCTTCTGAGAAGCTTTCCCACACTCCCTATCATCTATTATGAATCGTATTCCAAGAAATAATTTCAGTGCGCTATTGTTCTATTGATTAGTGTTCCCAAGTAGAATATCTGGATTTTTAAATAAGTGGATGATAAAACATTTTGATTACCTAAATTTTACTCAGTGAAAACAAATATGCTTCCTCTTAAAAGTAACAATAAAGTATAATAAGGAATTAAACTTGCATTTTTAAACAATTTCCCACATAAATATACAAACACAAAACAATTCAAATTAATAAATTGAGAATTTTAAACTTCAAATAAAATCTTTAAAGTATAGACAAAAGCATCCCTACATAGATATAGAAAACGATAAAAGGTGAAATAGGCAGAGACAGACAAAAAAGGAGAGAGAGAGAGAGAGAGAGAGAGAGAGAGAGAGAGAGAGAAAGAGAGAGATAGGAGGTGGAGGAAGGAAAGAAGAAGAAAGGAAGGAAGTTAAAAAAAAAAAGAAGAGACCTGTGAGAAGTTATTCTGCTATTTTGTTTTTCAAAAAGAGAAATCCATATAGCCTCTAGCAAAGCAATATAAATAAAGAGCCTATTATGACTCATACTCAAGGGAAAAAAAAGGCATAAGGGTTTTATATATTTTTGGCCCCCTCACCCCAGTTTTTGCTTGAATCTCTATAATTCGCTCCTCACCTTTTTCCTGAGAATTGGAGCAACATTTTGGTTGACATTATTATCAAGGCTATTCTTAGTTGCTGAGTTTTATCCTCCTCCCACACTATGCCCCTGAGAGGATTGACAATACTTAACTACTATATGCATAACACAATATCTTCCTAGTGTCCATTGAGTCTTATAAAGTTGTCCAAAAGTTAAGTGGAAAGAAATTCCCTGATGTTGGAAAGGACTTTGAGAAATGAGGTGGTAGTATGGTGGACAATTTCAAAGATCTGTGCTAGCTCTCTGAATATTTGATATTAGTAAAGGAGAATGAAGTCAGTGACTTTCTTAATACAATGATAAAATAAAGAAATATGCATTGTTATACACTCAAACCTAGATTTATATTTACAATTGCAAGACAAGAATAACATCAAACAGATTTTCTCTCCTTCAAATCTGTGGAAAATATTGTTCCTAATTTTTCTAATTCAAATCTTATGATCACTATTCAGTTTGGTGAGCATATTAGAATTCACAATATTAATTGTTTTCTTAGTGTGATTGTCCAAAGGACACATTTATAGCTATCCCTACTAGAAAAAAAAGTCATTTAGACATACAACCATATTTTTGGAGCTATTATAGTCTAGACTCAGTCACCATACCCATGTGCATCCTCTTTCTATCCTGTAAATTTGTCTAGTTTTTGAATCCATGATAGGAAGACATTCTAAACAGTAAACAACACAGAGGTATCATAGACACTACAAATAGTATGGTGAAGTCAATGGACCCATAAATCATCCCAAACTCTCATTGTCTCTTATTCTCCACATGCAATCTGTTGCCATGGATCTTTCCTTTGCAACATCTCTCATATATTCCCTTCTTCTCTCCATTGACATTGCCTCCACTGTGTTCCAGGCCCTCAATATTTCCTACTTGTATTACTGCAATAGTTGGTGCATCTGCCTGTCTCAAGTCTCTCCCCACTCCAATCTATCTTCCATCATGTTTCCTCTAAATCAATAAATTCCAGGAACTCCCTATTTCCTGTTGGATCAAATATAAAATATTCTGTTTGATATTCAATGTCCTTCACAAACTAGCCTCTCAGAGTTTTCCAGTCCTTTTTCACCTTGCCCTCTGACTATCTTTCATATAGTAACATTGTTCTTTTGACTGTTCCATATACAAGACAATAAATCTCTCATATCTAGACTTTTTTTTTCATTTTGCCTCCAATACTGGAATATTCTGCTTTCTGCACTTTACCCAGTGATCTCCCTATCATAAGTTCCAACTAAAATTCCACCCTTTAAAGTAAGCTTCTCCTAATTTATCTTTATTCTAGTGCCTTGCTTCTGTTAATTAATTCAATTAATATTGTATAAATCTTGCCTTATAGATATATTGTTTTGTCTCTTCCTGTAGATTATAAACTCTTTTAAAACAATGAAGATCTTTTGACTTTTTTAATCCTCAGCATTTAGCACAGTGTCTAATGTATACTAAGTGTTAATAAATATTTATTGATTATTATCAATCATGTTTGAAAATGAATAATTAAAAATCATAGCATTACAAAAGAAATGAATCAGGTTGAAGTAGAGATACAAAAATATTTCAAAGTATATTTCACAGAACCCAGAATAAGAACTACTCTATTTCCTAACACAGTGCTCCTGTGTCCTACGTACAGTTTAGGCCAGGACATGTATGAGTTCAAGAACTGTTGGAGATTTCATATTTGTGTTTTTATTAATTGTTGGACTATCAAACAAAGAGATTCTGGGATGTAGTCTAGGTCAAATAAATCTTCTATAATAAAAGTAGGTATTGGTCTCCATTATTTGGAGATAATTTGCTACTTTTGTTCTTCTCAATTATCTTGAAAACTTCTTTTTTTGCTTTCCATTTCCATGTTTCTCTTCTAGTGATCAGAATAAGTTCTGATAAGCCCTACCTTCTGCATTAGGTTTTTATTAATCTGTGGGTCTGGAATATCATGCTTCAAAAAAACCTGTAAATCTTTCTGTTTTAACTTTTAGTTTCATCTTTAGTTTCCTCAGTCTCAGCCTCTATTCTTTAATGTAGTTGTGTCTGACCCAAACTAATGCATTCATTTATAAATATTAATGCCACATTTTACTACATATTTTTATTATAAAATTTAGGGACTTCATATTTTGTATTATAAATTATTTTTTCCTGAGTCTGGCCTATCCTTTTCAAAAAAGGAAATTTCTAAAATAAGATTTACTACACTGTTGTTTTTCCTCCTTTTCTTTTTAATATCTGGGGGAAAATATACGTACACATCATACACATTCATACACATTAATTTGTCTGTATGTGTGTGTTCATATATAGTGATATATAAGTATATATGTATGCATGTATATTATGTAATGTATCTGTGTTAGTATATACATTTCTATCTTAAATTTTAAATTTTATTCATTTTTTTGTTTTTACATTATATATATTTTCAGATTATTCTGATTTCATAAGACATCTTCATAACAAAATAAAACAGTTAATTATTTCAAATCTTTAATCACCCTCTCCCATCTTTAAATTGCTTTAAATTTATAAAAATCAATTTTCTCTTTCTTGTCTCCTACAACAAAAGGGGGCATTTTTTATAATAAATGTAAATAGTCAAGCAAAACAAAATATTTTAACAACTCTCTACAAAATATATGTGTGTCTATTTCATTTGGTGAAGTGAAAAGTGTTGAGTCTGGAGTCAGGAAGACTTGAGCTCCAGGATTCAGATAAACTATGTCAATCTGGGCAAGTCACTTAATCTCTGCCTGCCCCAGTTTCTTTAAATATGAAATGCAAATATTAATATTACCAATTTCAGAGTTTTATAAAGATCAGAAAATATAATGTTTGTAAAGTTCTGACAATAGTATCTGACACATAAAAGTAATCACTGCTTAATAAATGATTGTTCCCTTCCCAGCCCCAATCTTTCATCTCACTATAATGTTTCTCAATCAATCCTCTGGAATTATGAGTCATCATTCATTATGGTTCTTACAAAGATCAAAGAAAGAGGAAAAAAAGTACAACTTTTTTATAACTATTCTTTTTGTGGCTGGGGAAAATATCCCAGAAATTAAGGGGATGCTCATCCATTGAGGAATGGATGACAAGAATAGATAATTAAATCATTGTATATGATGGAATATCACTGTGTTGTAAGAAATGACAAAATAGATGATTTCAAAAGACTATAACAATATTCAAATGAATTGATGCAGAGTGAAATAAGGAAAACAAATACAATTTATAGGATGAATATTACTAAAATAAACAGTTTAGAAGAATTGTATAAACTGATAAAGAATGAAATTAGTGGAATCAGGTAAAAAATATGTACAATAAAAACTATACTGAATAATTGTTTTTTTTATTTGTTGTAGCTGTTGCAATCCATTCCCTTTATAATGCTGTCGCATTTTAGCTAGCATTGCACAATTAGCTCTTCACTATCCAAGCATGCTATTCAAAAGGCTAAGCTTTTAAAAAGCATGGATACTAACAGCAAAAGGACTTTGCAAGATCTTCCCTTTCATTCCCACCATTTGGCTACTAGGGCATAATGTGTAAAAGTGAAAAATTTACAAGCATATCTTGCTTTTTTCTTAACCCATTTTTCTAATTTGCATTTTTGCTTTAGTCTTATTTTAGCACTTTCTATCTGGAACTGCATGAAGTTAGAACTTAAAGGGAGAAAAGATTTCAGGAGTCATCCAATACAATACTTGCATTTTACAGTTGAAACTGGACTCAGATAAGTTATTACTTGTGCAAAATTGCACATGTTGTAAGCATCATAAGAAGGATTCAAATATAGATCCTCTTACTCCAAAGTTAGCAATCTCTTTAAATTATAAGATTCTCTGATTTTGTGATTCCATCAGATGACCTTCTTTCACCAGAGAACATCATATCCATCTATGACTTTCTGCACTGTCTCCATAAAATAAAAACAAATGAATATTTCCCTTAAATTTATAGATATGTCTCTAAAAAAAAAAAAAAAAAACAGGAATCTAGAGTATGTACCTAATTTTAATAAATAAATCATTTTTAATGTTTGAAAAATTCTCAACCTAAATCCATATACCTTTTCAATCCCTATTTCTGTTACTCAGTGAAAAGAATATTTTATTTTATGTTCAGAAAATTTAGGTGCAATTTCTGGTTTACCAATTGTTTTACATAATAATAACCAATGTTTAAAGGGACTCTGAGTACACTTATATTGAGTAATCTTGTATAAATCCCAAAACTTTTCTGGATATCAGCTTTTTCATTTTTTTATTTTTTTAAAGAATTTTTTTTTACCTTTTTCTCAGTTACATGGGGAAAAGACTTCTATAATTCTTTTTTTTTTTTGAGTTTAAAGAGTCTCTCTCCCATTTCAAGCATCTGCCATGAGAAAGCACACAGTGTGATATAGATTATACATGTACAGTCATGAAAATCAACTTTCTACATTAGCCATGCTATAAAAGAAAACACAAAAATAAAGGCTCTCTCAGGGGAGAGAGCCAAGATGACAGAGTGGATAGGACTTTGTCAGAGGTCTTCCTGGCTTCATTTAGAATAAACACCAGATCCAGCCTCTGAAAGGATTTAAAAGTTACATAACTCACAACATTTGAAGTGTACTAATTTTTCAGCTTATGATATCTTAGAAGGAAACCAAAAAAAAAAAATGAATCTCAATTGGACAGTGGGAAACACAGGCACAGCATGTGATGTCCATTGTGGAGAAGCAGGCCCAGCTAAGGGAATCTAGTTGGAGGATGTTAGCCAAAATACAGATGCATTGGTTACTCTGTCCTGGTTAGAAGGCCAAATTAGCTGATCAGGTATGAGACTTCCTACACAACCACAGAAGCAAATTGTGAGCCCCTGAATCCCATAATAGGCAAGACTTGGCCAGGTCACTTAGCATTGAGGGGAAACCTGCAGCACAAGCCCCAGCGCAATCTGTGAGAAGACCCAGTCACTCTGCAGAAGAAGGTTGCAATAATCTCCCCTGTGCCCTAAGAGCAGAAATCAAACTTTAAAAATTAGCAAAAAAGAAAAAAGAGCTCTCACTATAGAGAATTACAATGGAGAAAGGGAAGAGCAGAACACAAACCCAGAAGAGGATAGCAAATGTAAACTATCTGCCATGGAAGCCTCAAAAAAGAGTATGAATTGTCATCCAGTTCAAAAGACTCTATTGGAAGAGTTCAAAAAGCATATAAAAAGATAGATAGAAGAAAACCAGGAGAGAGATGACGGTATTGCAGGGGGTTTATGAAAGTTTGGGGGTTATTTATACGAAGATTAATTCTGATGGATGTGGCTTTTTCCAAAAAATGAGATGATTGAGATCAGTTTCAATGATCTTGTGATGAAGAGAACCATCTACACCCAGAGAAAGAAATATAGGAATTGAGTGTGTATCATAATATAACATTCTCATTCTTTTTGTTGTTGTTCATTTGCATTTTGTTTTCTCATTCATTTTCTTTCTTTTTTGATCTGCTCTCTCTTGTGCAGCAAGATAATTGTACAGATATGTTTACATATATTGGATTTAACATATATTTTAGCATGTATAACATATATTGGATAATTTGCCATCTAGGGGAAAGGGTGGGGAGAAGGAGGGGAAAATTTGGATTATAAGGCTATGCAAAGATCACTGTTGAAAAATTATCCATGCATATGTTTTGAAAATAAAAACTTTAATAATAAAAATAAAATATAATAAAAAGAATTAGAACTGGACAAAGGGAAGTGAATGACTCAATGAGAAATCAAGAATCAATTAAACAATTTTTAAATGAAAAATATAAAATGTTTCATTGGAAAAATGACTGTCCTGGAAAATAGATCCAGGTGAGAAAATCTAAGAATTATTGGACTATCTAAAAGTCATGATAAGAAAAATATTCTAGACAACTTCTTTCAAGTAATCATCAAACTGCCCTGATATCCTAGAACCAAAGAGTAAAAAATCATTGAAAGAATCCACCAAACACTTCCTAAAAGAAACACCAAAAGGAAAATTCCAAGAAATTTAGCTAAATTCCAGAATTATCAGATCAATGAAAAATATTGCAAATTCAAATACTAAAGAACCACAACTTGGATTACTCAAGACCTAGTAATTTCCACTTAAATATCAGAGGGCCCGTAACATGACATTCTGCAAAGGAAAAGATCTTGAACAACAACTAAGAATCAACTATCCAGGAAAACAAAGCTTTATTTTTCAGGGACAAAGAGAGACATTCAATGAAATACAATATTTTCAATTATTCCTGAGAAAAAGACCAGAACTGAACAGAAAAATTGATTTTCAAATACAAGATAAGAAAAGCATTAAAAGTTGAATGGAACAAAAATATATTTTTAAAAGTTAAATTGTTTACATCTCTGTATGGGAAGAAGATACATGTAACTTTTGAAAACTATTTTTATCAGGGCTGTTTAAAGGAATATATTTAGAAGACTTTATTTTGTTTTAAAAAAAAGAAATAAAGGGTGGAAAAGGGATTGTATTTGGAGAAGAAAAAAGGAGATGTAATGAGGTAAATTATATCACATAAAGAGATACAAAAGATCTATTATAGTTGACTGAAAAAAAGGAAGAGGGATGAGTATTGTTTGAACTTTAATATTATCAGATTTGATTCAAAGAGGAAATAATATACATACTTAGTTATAGAAATTTGTTTCATCCTATAGGGTAATAGGAGGGGAAAGCAGAAAGAAAAGGGGGAGGCTAGTAGAAGGAAGGGAAGAAGTAAAAAAGAAAAAAATAAGAAGGGGAGAGCTGAAAAAAAAGGAGGACAGATTGAGGAAGGTGGCATTTATAAGCAATATAATGGGGAGGAGAGAAAGTGAGAAAAAAGACAAAAAAGTATAACTTGTAAGAAGCAGGATGACAGGAAATACAGAGTTAGTAATCTTAACTGTAAATGTGAATGGGGTGAACTGTTTCCATAAAACAAAAGCAGACAGCAGACTGGATTGAAAGCCAGAATCTTACAATATCATGTTTACTAACAACACATTTGAAGCAGAAAGATACATATAGAGTAAAGGTAAAATGCAAAAGCAGAATCTAATTTGCTTCAACTAAAATTTTAAAAATTAAAAAAAAAAAAAACTAAAAAGTAATCAGAGGTAGTGATCCTGATCTCAGATTGAGCAAAAGCAAAAATAGATCTAATTAAAAGAAATGAGGAAGGAAACCATATTTTGCTAAAGGGTACCATAAATAATGAAAAAAATATCAATACTAAATATACATCCACCAAGTGCAATAGAATCCAAATTCCTAGAGAAGTTAAGTGAGTTGCAAAAAGGAATAGATAGCAAAATTATCTCAACCTCCCTCTTTTAAAATTAGCTAAAGGTAACCAGAAAATAAATGAGAAATATGTTAATGTGGTGAATAAAATTTTATAAAAGTTAGGTATGATATGCCTTTAGAGAAAATTGAATGTGAATAGAAATGAATATATTTTCATTCTCAGTAGTACATAGGTACTACACAATAATTAATCATGTATTAGGGGATAAAAAGTCTTATAATCACATGCCAAAAGACAGAAATAGTAAATGTATCCTTTTCAGATTGCAATAAAAATACAAATAGTAAAGGGCCATAAAAAATAAACCAAAAATTAATTGGAAGCTAAATAATCCAATCATAAAGAATGAGTGGGTCAATCAACAAATCATAAAGTGAGTCAATAATTTCATCCAACAAAATGACAATAATGAGACAACATATCAA
Organism: Antechinus flavipes; assembly: GCF_016432865.1. Taxonomy (NCBI): domain Eukaryota; kingdom Metazoa; phylum Chordata; class Mammalia; order Dasyuromorphia; family Dasyuridae; genus Antechinus; species Antechinus flavipes. The sequence continues at coordinate 436,603,813 of NC_067398.1, forward strand.
ACTTATGAGATGCAGTCAAAGCAGTTCTTTGGGGAAACTTAAATCACCAGATACTTACATAAATAAAATAAAGAGAAGATCAATGTATTGAGCATGCAACTAAAACATCTAGAAAAAGAACAAATGAAAAACCCCCATTTAAATATCAAATTCAACATTTTGAAAATCAAGGCAGAGCTGAATAAAACTGAAAGTGTTATGAGCCAGAACTCTGAACTTGAAGCAAGGTATTAAGTCAGTGGAATTGATAAAAACAATGGTTTTCAAATTTAGCATGGTTCAGTATCATTGATTTAATCTTACAACAAATAATGGTTTCCTAGTGATATAATGATTGGTGTATACTCAGTGTGGAGCATATAAGCAGAGAATGAGAGTCACAGAGAAGAAGCTTTCAGAGGACAGAGAAGATAGGTGGGAGCTCAAGCTCTCCAAACCAAGGCCAGATATTCATTCGATCTTCAGTCAGGCCAATGGTGGCAGGCTCTTTTCATGCATTCCTCCATTGAGACCAAGGCCAGTCTGAAAGGCTCTCCAGAAAGCTGCCCAGCTCCAGGAAGGAAATACTAAATAATCTATACTATAAGAAAGCTAACTTGGCCCCAGGAAAAGAGACAAGACTTTGAAAGAGATAATAAAGGATTTGAACTTTAAACCCTGACTGTTCTTGGGGTGATTACTCTGACTGAAAGGAAGGCTGCTCCCAGAGACCCCAAGAAAACCGAACTAGAGAACATTACAGAAAGTAAAAAAAAAAAAAAAAAAAAAAAAAAAAAAACTATTGACCTAATAAAAAAAATTAAGAATTGGTTTTATGAAAAATCAACAAATAGATAAGCAGTTGGTTCATTTGATTGGTAAGAGGAACGAAGAAAAACAAATTGCCAGTATCAAAAATAAAAAGTAAGAACCTATCACCAATGAAGTAGAAATTAAAGCAATAATTAGGAGATGTTTGCCCAATTGTATGCCAATAAATCAGATGATTTAAGTGAAACAGATGAATACTTTTAAAATATAGATTGCCCAGGTTAATAAATAGGAAATAAATTACAAAAAAAGTCCCATTTTAGAAAAAGAAATCGAACATATCATTAATGAGCTCCATAAGAAAAATCTTCTGGGCCATATGGATTTACAAGTATTTAAATACTTAGAGATATTTAAATATTTAAATCAAATATTTACATATTTTAAAATATTTGATATTTTAAACACAAATATTTAAATATTTTTTACAACAGTCAATTCCAAAAATATACAATTTTTTTTTCAGAAAAATAGAGGAAGGAGTGCTACAAAATTTCTTTTATGACACCAATAAGGTACTGATACCTAAACCAGAAAGTTATACATTTCACTTTGTATAATGTTGTCTATCCTTTGTATGGCCATAAATTTATTTATAAATCTGATGAGTAAAATATTCTATACTCCCCTAATTTGCCTATATCACCATTTATTTCTAAATCATGTACCCATTTTGACTTGATCCTAGTATATGGTGTGAGATGTTCATCTACATCTAGCTTCTGCTGAAGTGCTTTCCAGTTTTTCCCTCAAGTTTTCCCAAATAGTGAATTATTTTCCAGAAGTTTGTATCTTTGCATTTATCAATCCTGGATTACTATGGTATTTTACTACTGTACATTATATGCCTAATTTAATCCATTCATCTGCTATTCCATTTGTTACTCAGTACCATATTGTTTTAATGATTATCACTTTATAATAGACTTTGAGTTCAGGTACTACTCATAAACTACTTTTTTATTGATTACCTTGATATTCTTGAGTTAACTTTTCTGATCAATTGTGTCTTTTTTTCTAGTTCTATAAAATGATTTTAGATAATTTGATTTGTGTAATACTGAACAAATTAATTTAATTAAAATAGTCATTTTTCTCATATTGGCTTAGTTTCCTGATGAACAATTAATTTCTCCTAAGGTTTAGATGTGAGTTTCTTTGTATGGAAACTATTTTATAATTGAGTTCATGGGTTTCTCTTAGAAGACAGACTCTCAAATATTTATATTATCTACAACTATTTTAATTATTTGTTTCTTTCTATATCTTCCTACTGAATATTGGTGAAATATAGAAATACTGATGATTTATGTGGGCTTATATTATGTTCTGCAGCTTTGGAGATGTTATTTCAATTATTTTTATTTGAGTCTCTAGAATTCTTTAAGCATACCATAAATCATCATCAAAGAGTAAAATGTTTGCTTTCTCATTGCCTGTTCTAATGCTTTTAATTTTATTTTCTTCTCATCTTGCTATAGTTACCATTTGTAGTACCACATGTTATAATAATGGTGATAATGAGCAATTTTGTTTTTACCTCTGATCTTATTGAGAAGGCCTCTAGCTTATCCCTACTAAAGATATACTTGCTGTGATTTTAGATAGATACTACTTATTATTTCAGGACAATTCCATTTATTCCTATTTTCTACTCTTTTTAATAATAATTAGTGTTGTGTTTTATCAAAAGCTTATCATACATCTATTGAAATAATCACATGATTTTTTTGGATTTGTTATTTATATGGTCAATGTATACTACTAATTTTCCTATTATTAGACCATTTTCTGCAGTGAACTTTTGTAGCTTTTTTTTGATTTGACCAATTTTGTTCAGTACATTTCTGTCTCTTTTCCTAGGTTTTTGAATCTGTAATTTTATAATTTTTATACCTAATTCTTTTTTCTTTTCCAAATTTACCCTTTTTCTCTCATTTGAGTTTTTAAATTATTTTAAACTCTTCAAAAATTTCTTTTTGGTCTTTTGTTCAATTCACATTCTTCTTGGAAGCTTTGCATGTTGCTGCCTTGATTTCTTTGTCTTTGTCTTGGTTTGTGTCTTAATCATTCCTGTCTCCATAGTAACTTTGTATAGATTCTTTTATTGTTGTTGTTTCCTGAGAATTTTTTTTTCGTTTTATTTCTTGATTTTAATTTTATGTTAAAGTTGTCTTTTACTCACAATTTTTCAGGGATGAGCATACCCCAAGCTTTGTATATTGTGGAAACAGCTCTCTCAAACCTGCTTTGCCTGGGAACTAAGTAGGATTTGTACACTGATCCAATTGACTATTCCTTTTACTCTGGCATTTGATGATGAAAATAAAACTTAATCATGGAAGAATTAAATCAAGGACGGTAACTGATGAATTACAGGCAAGAAATCTAGTTCTGGATTCTGGTCATTTCTCCTCTGGTTACTAACTATTATTGGGTGTTACACCAGAGAAGCAGTGAAGGGAATAGCAGAATAGTTAAATATCATTAGCAAAATAGCATGGGAAAATAGAATGACTTTAGAAAGGTTATTGGCAGGAAGAGCAGGAATAAGTGTTACAACTGGAAGTTTCACTCCTAATACAATTCTAACAAAAGAATTAGCAGAGGATTCAGGGATTAATTATCCATCCTATGTAAGGAGATCTATGCAAGGTTACTAGATTTTTACAAAGTGGGTTGTAAAAATTAGCCAAATTTGATAGGTTTGAAAAGAATATGGAAACCAAATTATTTTTAAATGGGGAGAGGGAATTGTGAGAAATGGATGGGCTCTTGTTTTCCACAGTTATGAAAATTAAATTGTACAAATGAAAATTAAAGCGCAAAACTGAAACTCACAAGGATATCAAGGAATATTTAAGGGTGGAGGTTATTTTCATCCAAAAGAATATAAGCTTCTTAAACCCAAGCACTAATTTATAATTAGGGGTGGTGGCCTGATATTGGAAAAGAATCTTTTGTTCTTTTTCTATAGACCTCCTCTAGAATATAATCTCCTTTGGGGCAGGGAATAGTTAGGTAATGAGGGGTAGAGATTCAGATCCTGCAACTTCTGTAACATCTAATTAATGAGGATTAAGGGAAGGGATTTGTGCCTCAGGATAGGAAATAAAATGCTGCCTTTGGAATTGCAAAGGTGTGTCTACTCACCTAGACACCCATTCTTGCAAAAATGTAAAATAAATCTTTTCTGCATTCAAAATAAATAAATAAAATCAGCTCTAGTCTTAGTGTGAAAGGGGTACTGTCCCACTATTCATGGCTTTTTTTTCTTTTCAGAGTTCATTCTGGGAGGTCTGATAGTTTTTACTTCTTGAAAAATAGTGAGATCTACGGAGAAGTGTGGTCCCTGCTTTCTTGGCCTGTGCTATGTCCCCAAAAACTTTCACAAGCACTTCTTTTACAGAAAAGCACCATGACCAGTATTCCTGCTTCTTTCTGAACCCCAACCATTTTCATTCCTTCTAGTTTATTAAATGGAATTCACTCAATCCAGTGTTCTGCCCCCACTGACAAGAAAGAGTCATTTGAGATCTCCTTCTGACCACTTATTTAACTATTCCCCCTTTCCCATACAGTATGCTTACTGAGAGCTCCAGAAATTTCTGCCCAGCATCCTTAAGGCCTGGCCTGCACTGTCTTTGTTGCACTCTGGGGCCCACCACCACCTTGATAAAATAGACATTTCTTGTTGATTTCTAAATTATCTTAGATTGGAAAAATTTTTTTCACCCTGAACTTTTGTTGATTCTGCTGCTCCAAAATTTAATTTGAGTCATAATTATATTGTTATTTGAAAGAGAATTTAGAAGAGTTCATGTGAGTTCTTTTTACTCTTCCATTTTGGTCCTACTCTCTCCAATTCATCTTTACAATGATGGCAATAGACCACCAAAGACCATTCCAACCCAGTCAAATTGGTACTTTTATGATTTATCTTTCAAAGTTTTAGCTTCATTACCATAAGTTAATAGAGGATAATTTGTATGAGGTTTAAAATTTTTCCTTACATGTTTTCTTTTAATGGTATATGTAAATGGTATATAAACTCTGAATAAGTGCACTGGAATCAGACAACAGAGGACTTAAGGCTAATTACCTATTGGACAATACTCTATTAGCATATGTTTAGAAAAATGGCCCTTCTCTCTATTCTGTGCTGGCTCAATCTTTTGGTACATACAGATAATCTTAGCAGGGATTAGAGGGTAGAGTGAGACAAGCCAGAATCACTTTGGAGGAGGATGAGGAGAAGGAAGGTTGGTGGAGACCTTGTGGCAGTTTTGTCCATCCCTTTCACTTTCCCCACTAAAGACCAAGGACTTTTGCTTATCCTGACTCTGTCTGATTCTGAGGCCTCCAGGGAGCTATCTTGGAACTTACAGGTATAAACATTTCAATCGAGCCAAATCATTCACACAAACTTTAACATGTGGTCTGGTATGTTAGACTTTTCTCTCTCTGAAGCAAAATAAATGTCAATTCTAAATGTGCAGATAACAGTAAGCAATTTTAGTCATATCCCTCTTATTTTCCTCTTTAAAATATAAAGCTACATTTCCAAAGACAAAAAATATATGAAGAAAAACTGCTCTGAGTTCAAGGCAAGTCCCCAGGGGTTGATCTGAAGTTGCTTGTTTGGGATTTGTTGTTGTTTTGTATTCATCCCCACAGATTTAGAAGGTGAAAAACAAATGGGTGCCACGGGTAACCCTAGAGAACTTCTAAATTTAGTTCTCTATACCATTAATTTTTTAATCTTTGATAAAGATGCACTGGCTCCAGCAGACAGGTTTTATAACCTATGTGTATTCTGGAATGGCTGTCTCGCCTTATATCTGAACCTTCTGAGAGAATGGGATTATGGGTTTTCTCCCATAGTGCTCTCTGGCCCAAAGAGCTTTAAGGTGTGGACTTTGAGTAAAGGTGGGAACACAAGCCTTGTCTTGATTAGTTCTACTTAGTACCTTGTTTCAGGTTCTGGCCAAAACAATTTCTTGTAAGATTAGATCAACTCTAATTACTTAGCAGTTAGTAAGGATTCCAACATCTCCCCCTTTCTTTTGTTTTAAAACATAGGGGGTTTCTGAGGGGGTACACATAAATCCATCAATATGGGCCAGAACTTTGTAACAGATATACATGGTATACATAAATCCATCAATATGGGAGGCATTATACATAATTTACATGAGCACATAGCAATATAACACAGGCTAGTAGTAATGTAACAAATAACAAGAATCAATCTGAAAATTTACACATGTCCATAAGTCCTAGAAACAGTCCAATAGGATTCCATTGTCCATTAGTTCATGTGCCAGGAATCTAATAATTCTTATGAGCACAATCAGCAACAGAACCACCCGATATTTCTTGGGTCTTCTCCTTTGTTTCAAGGGTCTGCTCCATCTTTCTGCGATGGACAAGGCGAATGCGGCTCGTAGGCACCCATTTGATTCCTTCTCCACCTGTAGAGATGCAAGCAAATCCTCTCCCCCAAGCAGTTAGTCTATCTGGTCCCTTCCATTCACCACTTTCTGGGTCTCTCCACATCACCTGGCGATTATCTAAAGATAGTGGAGCTGCTCGCACTGGACACTGCTCTTCTGGTGGGTTATAAAACCTGTCTGCTGGAGCCAGTGCATCTTTGGGAGCCACGGGTAACCCTAGAGAACTTCTAAATTTAGTTCTCTATACCATTAATTTTTTAATCTTTGATAAAGATGCACTGGCTCCAGCAGACAGGTTTTATAACCCACCAGAAGAGCAGTGTCCAGTGCGAGCAGCTCCACTATCTTTAGATAATCGCCAGGTGATGTGGAGAGACCCAGAAAGTGGTGAATGGAAGGGACCAGATAGACTAACTGCTTGGGGAGAGGATTTGCTTGCATCTCTACAGGTGGAGAAGGAATCAAATGGGTGCCTACGAGCCGCATTCGCCTTGTCCATCGCAGAAAGATGGAGCAGACCCTTGAAACAAAGGAGAAGACCCAAGAAATATCGGGTGGTTCTGTTGCTGATTGTGCTCATAAGAATTATTAGATTCCTGGCACATGAACTAATGGACAATGGAATCCTATTGGACTGTTTCTAGGACTTATGGACATGTGTAAATTTTCAGATTGATTCTTGTTATTTGTTACATTACTACTAGCCTGTGTTATATTGCTATGTGCTCATGTAAATTATGTATAATGCCTCCCATATTGATGGATTTATGTATACCATGTATATCTGTTACAAAGTTCTGGCCCATATTGATGGATTTATGTGTACCCCCTCAGAAACCCCCTATGTTTTAAAACAAAAGAGAGGGGGAGGGAGAGGGTGATCGGGGGAAATTATCTCACATGATGAGAGTGCGTGAGGATCTCTAGCTGTATAGAGCCATTATATAATGCTGCTAGACATCTGTATGAACAGGGAGGGTAGAAGGGACTCCTCACATTTTATCTTCACCCTCCTCTGAACTGGTCAGAAGAAGGAATAAACACACACACACACACACACACACACACACATACATGCGCGCGCACACATACACATACACACACACACGGAAAGGTGGGCACTGGAAAACATTTCCTTCATCATTGAAGTAGGAGGGAAAGGAGAAGGAAGAACCAAGGGGAAGATAGATTAGGGGAGGGATCAGTCATGAGCAAAACATTCTAAGGATACACAAATATTCATGGCTCTTTTTGACATGTCAGAGACTGAGGGGGCGCTCAGAAACTGGGGAATGGCGAGACCAGTTATGGAATGAGTATCATGGAATATTATTACTTTGCTAAATTCTTATCAGCGCGGTGATCAGCCAGGATCCCAGGAGGAAATATGTGTATTCTGGAATGGCTGTCTCGCCTTATATCTGAACCTTCTGAGAGAATGGGATTATGGGTTTTCTCCCATAGTGCTCTCTGGCCCAAAGAGCTTTAAGGTGTGGACTTTGAGTAAAGGTGGGAACACAAGCCTTGTCTTGATTAGTTCTACTTAGTACCTTGTTTCAGGTTCTGGCCAAAACAATTTCTTGTAAGATTAGATCAACTCTAATTACTTAGCAGTTAGTAAGGATTCCAACAAATGGGAGTTGTGTCATAGGATTTGGGAGTAGATGAAAAAAGAAAGCAATCTGGATATTTTTCTTTCATCTATAGGTATGTCATTCAAAGAAATAAGCAGTGAAGAAATTTGGATTATGAAAATTGGATATCCAGCCCAGGAGGAACAGCAAATGTCCACCAACTGAAATTCAAAAGATACACAGAGTTAACAATTTCATTGAGTAGGCAAAATGGAATTTTTCTAACAATATAAATATGAATTCATAAGAAACCCACTAACTTAGATTTTAAAATAAGTGTACATGTAATCGATCTTTATACCATAAGGAATAATAATAATAATAAATACATCATTTCAAAGGAAATCAGAGAGATTTCAATGAACTGATGCAGGGCACAGTAAGAGAACCAGAATAATTTATACATTAGTGATATTTTAGGGGAAAAAAAGCATTTTTGAAAGAGCTTAGAACCCTAATCAATACAATGAATAGCAATGACTACAGAAAACTAAAGATGAAGCATATCATTCACTTCCTGCCAAACAAGTGATAAACTTGAAAGAATACATGAACTTTCTGGCACAGCCATTTTGGGGATTTGTTTTGGCATACTATTCATGTTTCTGATAAAGATTTTCATTGTTTATTTCTGCAGTTACTGTCTAGGGGGAAGGATAAATTATAAATTTGTGTAAAATTAAATAAATGTTGTATTTAATGCAAATATCTAACTAGAGGGTGATACCCAAAATAAGTAAACAGAACTTCTGTTTGCCTTTGTTGAATTCATCAGACCTAAATGAACTAGGATTCTTTTCCTAGGATACTGAAAGATTTTTTGTCTCATTAGTGAGAGTTCTTTATCTTTCTTGGTTGGGAATAAGGGAAAAAATAAGGCCAGTCATATATCAGTTCATGTAAGTGCAAAAACCTAAAAGTGCATGATTACAGAAATTTTAGGAAAAAAAAAAAAAAAACATGTTCCCAGAAGAAATCCTGGGGGTGAAGAAGGTGTGAGCCTTAAAGATAATTATTGACATATTGATATCTCCAAGATTGAACCCATTCCCAAAGAGGCTAGAGATTCTTTTCTATTATGATATTGATATGAGCAATGATATATATTCTCTCTTTTTTTTCCTCTCTTTCTCTCACTCTCCTTCTCTGTCTCTCTGTATATATATATTATATATATATGTGTGTGTGTGTATACATATATACACATATATAAATATATGTATATATGCACATGTGTGTATATATACACACATACATATATGATTATATATAGAAATATGAAAATTATTTTACTTTCAACTTAAATACAAAAATGAGAAAAAAAAAATGGCCACATAGAAAACAGACCATAAGAGGTGATATAAATTGATATTTAAAGTAAACCTATGCAATAAATACCACATAGTATTTTCAAGCTGCCTAGCTTTTGTTTGCTCTATTGTTAATTTGATTTTGTTGTCTGCTATACACTTTTACTTCATTTTTTTCCTTCCCTCCCCCATCCCATCCTAAGGAAGGATGGAAATACACATACACACACATACAAATACAGAAGTATTTATAAACATAAACTTGTATATTCAAAAACATATATGTAAAACCATATGCTTATTCCTATACTGTCCCAGAAAAGATCTTAGTCACTGCAGTCCCTCCATTAGCTACAAATCACAACTGTTCTCTCTACCATAGAACTGAAACCAGAGACTCTGCTCTTCTGCAAGACACTGCTCTTCTGGTGGGTTATAAAACCTGTCTGCTGGAGCCAGTGCATTTTGGGAGCCACGGGTAACCCTAGAGAACTTCTAAATTAGTTCTCTATACCATTAATTTTTTAATCTTTGATAAAGATGCACTGGCTCCAGCAGACAGGTTTTATAACCCACCAGAAGAGCAGTGTCCAGTGCGAGCAGCTCCACTATCTTTAGATAATCGCCAGGTGATGTGGAGAGACCCAGAAAGTGGTGAATGGAAGGACCAGATAGACTAACTGCTTGGGGAGAGGATTTGCTTGCATCTCTACAGGTGGAGAAGGAATCAAATGGGTGCCTACGAGCCGCATTCGCCTTGTCCATCGCAGAAAGATGGAGCAGACCCTTGAAACAAAGGAGAAGACCCAAGAAATATCGGGTGGTTCTGTTGCTGATTGTGCTCATAAGAATTATTAGATTCCTGGCACATGAACTAATGGACAATGGAATCCTATTGGACTGTTTCTAGGACTTATGGACATGTGTAAATTTTCAGATTGATTCTTGTTATTTGTTACATTACTACTAGCCTGTGTTATATTGCTATGTGCTCATGTAAATTATGTATAATGCCTCCCATATTGATGGATTTATGTATACCATGTATATCTGTTACAAAGTTCTGGCCCATATTGATGGATTTATGTGTACCCCCTCAGAAACCCCCTATGTTTAAAACAAAAGAGAGGGGGAGGGAGGGGTGATCGGGGGAAATTATCTCACATGATGAGAGTGCGTGAGGATCTCTAGCTGTATAGAGCCATTATATACTGCTGCTAGACATCTGTATGAACAGGGAGGGTAGAAGGGACTCCTCACATTTTATCTTCACCCTCCTCTGAACTGGTCAGAAGAAGGAATAAACACACACACACACACACACACACACACACACACACACACACACGGAAAGGTGGGCACTGGAAAACATTTCCTTCATCATTGAAGTAGGAGGGAAAGGAGAAGGAAGAACCAAGGGGAAGATAGATTAGGGGAGGGATCAGTCATGAGCAAAACATTCTAAGGATACACAAATATTCATGGCTCTTTTATGTACTAGATGACTCGCTCAGAAACTGGGAATGGCGAGACCAGTTATGGAATGAGTATCATGGAATATTATTACTTTGCTAAATTCTTATCAGCGCGGTGATCAGCCAGGATCCAGGAGGAAATATGTGTATTCTGGAATGGCTGTCTCGCCTTATATCTGAACCTTCTGAGAGAATGGGATTATGGGTTTTCTCCCATAGTGCTCTCTGGCCCAAAGAGCTTTAAGGTGTGGACTTTGAGTAAAGGTGGGAACACAAGCCTTGTCTTGATTAGTTCTACTTAGTACCTTGTTTCAGGTTCTGGCCAAAACAATTTCTTGTAAGATTAGATCAACTCTAATTACTTAGCAGTTAGTAAGGATTCCAACAAATGGGAGTTGTGTCATAGGATTTGGGAGTAGATGAAAAAAGAAAGCAATCTGGATATTTTTCTTTCATCTATAGGTATGTCATTCAAAGAAATAAGCAGTGAAGAAATTTGGATTATGAAAATTGGATATCCAGCCCAGGAGGAACAGCAAATGTCCACCAACTGAAATTCAAAAGATACACAGAGTTAACAATTTCATTGAGTAGGCAAAATGGAATTTTTCTAACAATATAAATATGAATTCATAAGAAACCCACTAACTTAGATTTTAAAATAAGTGTACATGTAATCGATCTTTATACCATAAGGAATAATAATAATAATAAATACATCATTTCAAAGGAAATCAGAGAGATTTCAATGAACTGATGCAGGGCACAGTAAGAGAACCAGAATAATTTATACATTAGTGATATTTTAGGGGAAAAAAAGCATTTTTGAAAGAGCTTAGAACCCTAATCAATACAATGAATAGCAATGACTACAGAAAACTAAAGATGAAGCATATCATTCACTTCCTGCCAAACAAGTGATAAACTTGAAAGAATACATGAACTTTCTGGCACAGCCATTTTGGGGATTTGTTTTGGCATACTATTCATGTTTCTGATAAAGATTTTCATTGTTTATTTCTGCAGTTACTGTCTAGGGGAAGGATAAATTATAAATTTGTGTAAAATTAAATAAATGTTGTATTTAATGCAAATATCTAACTAGAGGGTGATACCCAAAATAAGTAAACAGAACTTCTGTTTGCCTTTGTTGAATTCATCAGACCTAAATGAACTAGGATTCTTTTCCTAGGATACTGAAAGATTTTTTGTCTCATTAGTGAGAGTTCTTTATCTTTCTTGGTTGGGAATAAGGGAAAAAATAAGGCCAGTCATATATCAGTTCATGTAAGTGCAAAAACCTAAAAGTGCATGATTACAGAAATTTTAGGAAAAAAAAAAAAAAAAACATGTTCCCAGAAGAAATCCTGGGGGTGAAGAAGGTGTGAGCCTTAAAGATAATTATTGACATATTGATATCTCCAAGATTGAACCCATTCCCAAAGAGGCTAGAGATTCTTTTCTATTATGATATTGATATGAGCAATGATATATATTCTCTCTTTTTTTTCCTCTCTTTCTCTCACTCTCCTTCTCTGTCTCTCTGTATATATATATTATATATATATGTGTGTGTGTGTATACATATATACACATATATAAATATATGTATATATGCACATGTGTGTATATATACACACATACATATATGATTATATATAGAAATATGAAAATTATTTTACTTTCAACTTAAATACAAAAATGAGAAAAAAAAAATGGCCACATAGAAAACAGACCATAAGAGGTGATATAAATTGATATTTAAAGTAAACCTATGCAATAAATACCACATAGTATTTTCAAGCTGCCTAGCTTTTGTTTGCTCTATTGTTAATTTGATTTTGTTGTCTGCTATACACTTTTACTTCATTTTTTTCCTTCCCTCCCCCATCCCATCCTAAGGAAGGATGGAAATACACATACACACACATACAAATACAGAAGTATTTATAAACATAAACTTGTATATTCAAAAACATATATGTAAAACCATATGCTTATTCCTATACTGTCCCAGAAAAGATCTTAGTCACTGCAGTCCCTCCATTAGCTACAAATCACAACTGTTCTCTCTACCATAGAACTGAAACCAGAGACTCTGCTCTTCTGCAAGACACCAAGGTGCTCATTCTTCTATATTGTACTCTCCAGACCTGCTCTAGCTCTTTCTCCCCATTGCCAAAGCCCAAGATAAGAGACAATTATATATGATAGAGTCTTGTAAACTGTTGCAAACAGAAAACTTGCATTGCTTTTAATAGACATTTCCATTCCCTTTTCTCCAGATGTCTATCATATTAAACTTTTCTAGGATTTTATTCATCATTGTCTTCTTTTTTAATTTTTTATCAGATTTATCTATGAAATAATTAGCTACTTTGATCCAGACAATGACCCAAGCTAATTTCAAAGGACATATGTTGAAAAATGTTTTCCACTTACAAAGTGAGAACTGACAAACTCTGGTTGCAAATTTAAGTATATGTTTTAAATGAAATTGAAAAAAAAAATGATGATATAAAAAGACTTAAGGAGTAAGAAAAAGTTCATTTCTGCAGGTGATTAGTTACCCTTTCATTTTTTTGTCAAAATATGAGAAACATGGAAGTGGAACCAAAATGGCAGAGAGTAAACATGCTCATTCTGAGTTCCTCTGAGTTTCCCTCAAATTAATAGCAGATTAAGCCTCTGAACTGGTTTTGAAGTGACAGAACCCACAACTATTTGGATACAACAAGTTCCCAGAAGAAGATACTTTGGAAGAACTTTAGAAAAGATCTGTTTCAGTCAAGCAGGGGGAGAGACTGCCAAGGCCACAATGCAGAGAGCCTGAGGCAAGGAGCTGGGGCAGGGAGCCAGGACATTGCCTTTTCTGTACACTGGAGAATCCAGTGTGAGGCTCTTAGGCTACTCTGTCCTAGTTACAAGCCAGTGATTCAGCATATTTGCTTTGAGACACCCAAAGCATTTGATACATTTATCTACAAAAGGTAAATTGTGAGTCACTGAGCCCCAGAAGAATACTGGACCTGGCCATGCCTACCCAGCACTAGAAGTCAGTCAGCAGCACCTGCCCCAGGGCAAACAAAAGTAGCTGTTGCCCCTTAAGAGCAGACCTTAACCCTTAAAAAATGAGCAAAAAAAAAAAAAAAACCCTAACCATAGGCAGATTTTATGGAGAAAGAGAACAGACCTCAAGCCCTGAGGATCCTAAAAGAAAATCAGCTCAAAATGAAACTCCAAAGAGTAATATGACTTAGTAACCATTTCACAAAGCTTTCTTGGAAGAATTCAAAAAGGATATTAAAAGAGTTAGAAGAAAAATAAGGAAAGGAAATAAGATCTTTGCAAGACAGTATAGAAAAGGTAAAAGAGAAATTACCTGAAGAAAACTCCTTAAAATAGATTTGATGAAATGAAAAAATTATAACTCCTTACAAAATAGATATGAAAAAACAAATACAAATACATTGAAAAGCAGAGTTTGTGAAATGGAAAAATGCAATGAACAAAAATTCCCATTTAAAAAGTGCAATTGTCCAAATGCAAAATTAGATAAAAAGGTAACTGAAGAAGATAATTCACTAAAAATTATAATTTAATAAATGGAAGTGAATGACTCAATGAGACTTCAAGAATCAGTTTGTCAAACAAAAAAAAAAAAAAAAGAAAAGAAAAAAAGAAAAAATAGAAGAAAATGTAAAATACCATAATTGAAAAACACCTAAACTGGAAAATAGATCTAGGACAAATGATCTAAGAATTATTGGACTTCCTGAAAACCATGATGAAAAAAAGATTTCAGGAAATCACCAAGGAAAACTGTACCAATGTCCTAGAACTAGAGGGTAAAATAGCCATTGAAAAAAATTCACTGATTACTTCCTGAAAGAGACCCCAAAATGAAAACTCCAAAGAACATTGTAGCTAAATTTCAAAATTATCAAATAATGGAGGAAATATTGCAAGCAACCAGAAGGAAACAATTTAAATATCAAGAAACCACAATCAGGATTACCTAGGATATAGCAGCTTCCACTTTAAAAAATCAAAGGCATGAAATCTGATTTTCTGTAAGGTAAAGGAACTTGGATTGAAGCCAAGAATCAACTGTCCAATTAAATGAGCATCATATTTGAGGGGAAAAGAGACATTATCAATGAAACAGGTGAATTTCATCTATTTTTGATGAAAAGTTCAGTGTCAAATACAAAATCTTATCTTCAAATACAGAACTCAAGAGAAGCATAAAAAGGAAAGAAAAAATAACTTTCTTTTAAAAGTTAAGAAGCTTATATTGCTATAGGGGAAGATGATATGTTTAACTTTGAGAAAGGTTGAAGCAGAATCTGTTATGCTTTAGCTGAGATAAGAAAAATTAAAAAAAAAAAAAAAACAGAAGTAGCAATCCTGATCTTAGATCAAGTAAAAGCAAAAATAGTAATTGAAAGAGATAAGAAAAGAAACTGCATCCTACTTAAAGGTGCCATAGATAATGAAGTAATATCATTGCAATGTATGCACAAAGTTGTATAACATTCAAATTACTAGAATTAGACAACAAAACGATACTAGTGGGGGGATTCTTGCTCTCTCAAAAAAAGATAAATTGAACAACCAAATAAATAGGAAAGAAGTTAAGAAGGTAAATAGAATCTTTAAAAAATTAGTGATGATAGACCTTTGGAGAAAATTGAATGGTGAAAGAAAGGAGAAAAGAAAGGAATAAACTTTTTTTCTTAACAGTACATGGAATCCATACAAAAACTGGCCACAAATCAGGATATAAAAAACTCATAATCAAATGCAAAAAAGGCAGAAATATGAACTGTACTTTTTTCAGATCATAAATAAAATTACATGCAATAAAAGACTAGGGTAAAATAGACCAAAAATTAATTGGAAACTAAATAATCTAATGCTGAAGAATGAGTGGGTAAAATAACAAATTATACATACATTCAATTAATTTCATCCAAGAAAATGACAATAATGAGAAGACATCCTAAAATCTGTAGGATGCAGCCAAAGCAGTTATTAGGGAAAATTTTATATTTCTAGATGCTTACTTGCATAAAGTAGAGAAAGAGAAGATCAATGAATTGGACTTGTAAATAAAAAAGCTAGAAAAAGAGCAAATTTTAAAATCCCCAATTTAATAATAAATTTGAAATTCTGAAAATAACAGGAAAGATCAATAAAATTTAAAACAATAAAATTATTGAATTAATAAATAAAACTAGGAGTTGGTTTTATAAATAAAACAACAAAATAAATAAACTTTTACTTAATTTGATTAGAAAAAGGAAAGAAAATCAAATTGTTAGTCTCAAAAATAAAAAAAAGAACTTTCCACTAATGAAGAAAAAATTAAAGCAATAATTAATACTTATTTTGCCCAATAATATGTCAATAAATTTGATAATCTAAGTGAAATGGAGGAATACCTACAAAAATATAAATTGCCCATATTAACAAAAGAGGAATTAAATTATTTAAAAATAGTCCCATTTTAGAAAAAAGAAATAGAATAGGCTAATAATGAACTCTAAGAAAAAATCTCCAGTAACAAATGGATTTATGTGTAAATTCAACCAAGCATTTAAAAAAAACTCATTCCAATACTATGCAAGTATTTGAAAAAATAGAGAAAGAAGGAGTCCTACCAAATTCATTTTATGACACAGATATAGTGCTGATACCATAACCAGCTAGGGTAAAAACAAAGTAAGAAATTATAGACCAATTTCCCCAATGAATATTGATTCAAAAATATAAATAAAATATAAGCAAAGAGATTACTAAAAGGCATCCCCAGGATAATTAACTATGATCCAGTAGGATTTTTATCAGGAATGCAGGGATGTTAGGAAAACTATTAGCATAATTGACTAGAGCAATGACAAAACTAACAAAAATCATATGATTATCATAATAGATGCAGAAAAAGCATTTGATAAAATCCAATATCCATTCCTATTAAAAACACTAAAAAGTATAGGAATAAATGGTCTTTTCATTAAAATGATCAGTAGCATATTATAGAGCAGTGGTCATCAAAACCGGTTACTACTGCCTAAGAAATAGAGCAACTGATCATAGGAATATGTTAGGTTCATAGAACAAAATAGTCAATGATTATAACAATCTAGTATTTGACAAATAAAAAGACCCCAGATTTTGGGATGAGAATTCACTATTTGAAAAAAAAAACTGCTGGGAAAATTGGAAACTAGTATGGCAGAAACTAGAAATTGACCCACACATAACATCATATACCAAGATAAGTCTGAAATGGGTTCATGATCTAGACATAAAGAATGATATATATATTTTTTTTAATAATTATAACTTTTTATTGACAGAACTCATGCCTGGGTAATTTTTTTTACAACATTATCCCTTGCACTCACTTCTGTTCCGACTTTTCCTCTCCCTCCTTCCATCTCCTCCCCCAGATGGCAAGTAGTCCTATACATGTTAAATATGTCACCGTGTATACTAGGTACAATATATGTGTGAAGAACCGAACAGTTCTCTTATTGCACAGGAAAAATTGGATTCAGAAGGCAAAAATCACCCGGGAAGAAAAACAAAAATTCAAACAGTTTACCTTCATTTCCCAGTGTTCTTTCTTTGGGTGTAGCTGCTTCTCTCCATCATTAATCAATTGAAAATAAGTTAGATGTTCCCTTTGTCGAAGAAATCCACTTCCATCAGAATACATCCTCATATGGTATCGTTGCTGAAGTATATAATGATCTCCTGGTTCTGCTCATTTCACTCAGCATCAGTTCATGTAAGTCTCTCCAAGCCTCTCTGTATTCATTCTGCTGGTCATTTCTTACAAAACAATAATATTCCATAACAAAGAATGATATAAACAAATTAGAAGAACATAGTTTTTCTCTCAGATCTGTGGAGGAAAAAGGAATTTGTGACCAAAGAATTAGAGATCATTATTGATCACAAAATAGATAATCTTGATTATATTAAGTTAAAAAGCTTTTGGACAAACAAAATTAATGGAGACAAGATTAGCAGGGAAGCAATAAACTGAGAAACCATGTTTACATTCAAAGATTCTGATTAAGGCCTCATTTCTAAAATATATAGAGAATTGACTCAAATTTATAAGAATCCAAGCCATTTTCTAGTTGATAAATGTTCAAAGGATATGAACAGACAATTTTCAGATGAAGAAATTGAAACTATTTGTAGTCATAGGAAAAGATGCTCTAAATTACTATTGATCAGAGAAATGCAAATTAAGACAACTTTAAGATACCACTACACACCTCTCAGGTTGACTAAGATAACAGGAAAAGATAATGACAAATGTTGGAAGGGATGTGGGAAAAATGAGGCACATATATTGTTGGTGCAACTGTGAATGGATCCAACTATTCTGGAGAGTAATTTGGACCTATATTCAAAAAGTTATCAAACTGTGCATACCCTTTGACCCAGCAGTGTTTCCACTGGGCTTATATCCCAAAGAGATCTTAAAGGAGGGAAAGAGAACCACATGTGCAAAAATGTTTGTGGCAGCCCTCTTTGTAATGGCAAGAAACTGGAAATTGAATGGATGTCCATCAATTGAAGAATGGATAAATAAATTGTGGTATACAAATGTTATGAAATATTATTTTTATTTAAGAAACGACCAGCAGGATGATTTCAGAAAGGACTGGAGAGACTTACATGAACTGATGGTAACTGAAATGAGCAGAATTGGGAGAAAATTATACACAGCAACAAGAAGGCTATAAGATGATCAGTTCTGATAGATGTGGTTCTCTTCAACAATGAGATGATTTAAATGAATTCCAATTGCTCAGTGATGAAGAGAGCCATCTACACCCAGAACAGGACTGTGGGAATTGAACATGGACCACAATATAGCATCCTCACTCTTTATGTTGTTGTTTTCTTGCATTTTGTTCTCTTTCCCAGTTTTTTTTCTTCTTAATCTTATTTTTCCTGTGCAGCAGGATAACTATATAAATATGTATACATATATTGGATATAACATATATTTTAGCATATTTAACATGCCATTGGTAGGGAGGGAATGATGTGAAAGAGGTGATAATTTGGGACAGAAGTCTTTGTAAGAGTCAATGTTGAAAAATTACCCATGCATATGTTTTGTAAATAAAAAGCTTTAATAAAAAAGAAGATAATGAAAAAAATAAATAAAATGATAGGTAACATCTATTTAAAAGCACCAGCAAGCATCATATGTAATGGGGTCAAACTAGAACTATTCCCAATAAGATCAGGGGTGAAACAAGGTTGCCCATTATCACTATTACTATTCAATATTGTATTAGAAATGTTATCTTTGGCAATAAGAGAAGAAAAAGAGTTTAAAGGAATTATAGTAGATAACAAGGAATCCAAATTATCACTCTTTGCAGAGGATTTGATGGCATACTTAGAGATGCCAAAGAATCAATTAACTATTAGAAACAATTCTCAACTTCAGCAAAATTGCAGGATACGAAACAAATCCATAGAAATCACCAGCATTTATATATATATTTCCAACAAAGTCCAGCAGCAAGAGATACAAAGAGAAATTCCATTTAAAATAGCTGTCAATAATATAAAATATTTGGGACTCTATCTGCCAAGAGGAAAGTCAGAATCTATGTGAACACAACTATAAAACACTTTCCAAAGTCAGATGTAATCACCTGGAAAAATATCAAGTCCTCTTGGGTAAGCTGAGCAAATATAATAAAAATGACAATGCTACCCAAATTAATCTATATATTCAGTGTCATACTAATCAAATTCCCAAGAAATTATTTTACAGATATAGAAAAAATAATAAGAAAGTTCATCTGGGAAAAAAAAAGGTCAAGAATTTCAAGGGAATTAATGAAAAAAATGCCAATGAAGATGGCCTATCTGTGACAGACTTAAAACTATATTTTAAAGCAGCACTCATCAAAACCATGTGGTACTAGTTAAGGACTATATTAGTTGATCAATGGAATTGGTTAGGTTCATAGGACAAAATAATCAATGACTATACTAATCTAGTGTTTGACAAAGCCAAATACCTCAGCTTCTGGGATAAGAATTCACTATTTGACAAAAAAAAGTGCTTGGAAAATTAGAAACTAATATGGTAGAATTTATGCATTGACTCACACCTAACATCCTATGCCAATATAAAATGGAATTGGGTTCATAATCTAGACATAAAGAGTGGTATTATAAGGACATTAGAAGATCGAAGAGTAGTTTGCCTTTCAGATATATGGAGAAAGAATCAATTTGTGTCCAAAGAAGAACACAAGTTCATTATCAAACACCAAATAGATAATTTTTATTATGTTAAGTTAAAAAGGTTTTGTACAACCAAAACATTGCAGACAAGATTAGAAGGGAAGGAATAAATGGGGAAAACATTTTTACATTCGTGTTGTGATAAAGGTCTCATTTCTAAAATATATGGACAATTGACTAAAATTGATAAGAATTCAAGCTATTGTCCAATTGATAAACAGTCAAAGGATACGAACAAATAATTTTCAGATGAAGAAATTGAAACCATTTTTCATCATATGAAAGGCTGCTCTAAATCACTGTTGATCAGTAAAATGCATATTAAGGCAACTCTGATGTAGCACTCCACAACTCTTAGATTGGCTAAGATGACAGGAAAAGATAATGACAAATAGAGGGGATGTGGGAAAACTTAGACATTAATACATTGTTGGTAGGGTTGTGAATTAATCCAAATATTCTGGAGAGCAATTTGGCTCTCAAAACTTTGATCCAGCAGTGCTTCTACTGGGCTTATTATCCCAAAGAGATCTTAAAGGAAGTAAAGGGAACTACATGTGCAAAAAGGCTTGCTGGCAGCTCTTTTTATAGTGGCAAGAAACTGGCAATTGAGTGGATGTCCATCAATTGGAGAATGACTGAATAACTTATGGCATATGATTCTTATGTATTATTATTGTTCTATAAAAAATGATCAGCAGGATGATTTCAGAGAGGCCTGTGAAGATTTACATGATCTGATGCTAAGTGAAATGAGAAGAACCAGGAGATCATGGTACATGGCCACAAGAAGATTATACAATGATCAATTTTGATGGACATGACTCTTTTCAACAATGAAATGATCCAGGCCATTTTCAATGATCTTGTGATGAAAAAAGCCATCTACATCCAGAGAGAGTACTGTACGAAATAAGTGTGGATCACAACATAAGCATTTTCACTTCTTTTGATGTTGTTTACTTGAATTTTATTTTCTTTATCATTTTTTTTCCTTTTTGATATGAGTTTTCTTGTGCAGCAAGATAATTGCTTAAATATGTATGCATATATTACATTTAACATATTTTTACCATATTTATTATATATTAAATTACATGATATCCAGAGGAAGGGTTGGGGGTTTGGGGAAATTGGAACACAGAGTTTTGCAAGTTTTAATGTTGAAAAATTATCCTTGCATAAATTTTGAAAATTAAAAGCTTTAATAAAAAAAGAATATGAGAAATGTGATATTCAATGATTTTCTCTTATTTCTTTACAGAATGAAGAATCAGATTTAAGATCCAAAAGAATATCAGATTTAAGTTTAATCAGTTAAACTATTAATATTATTGGCAAGTTTTCTTTGTATAAAATATTTGACAGTTTATAATATTGTCATGTATAATAAGTTCCTTGTCCCCTCGATAATATAGTGAGCTAGGTTCATTTTGTGGGTTTAAAAAAAGTTCCAAAATAAATTATCTTATCTGATATAGTATAATTAGTAAAGACTTATATTAGAATTCAAGTCTTCTGATCCCAGAAACCATCAGTCTTCCAACATGCCCTTGGACAGGTTCTACTGTTTTTATTCCTATCTGTCCTATTTAAATTATATTTAACTTTGCAAGTAGCCTGCTCCCTTTGGGAAATAAATAACTTATGAGTACCAAATAATAAACTAAAAATAGAAATCAAAATTATAGACACATTTTAACCAATTATGAAATGTAGTTCAATCTGGTACAAAGGGAGACAAATTGGTTCAGAGGATAAAAATAAAGGAGAGGGATGGAAACTTCTAACAGCATATCTATAACTGCTTGTCTCTATAACCTTTTAATGTTACTCAGTTATTTTGACTGTAAAATGAAAACTATAATATCCAATTACCTTATAAACCTGTGACTTTTTCTAATTCTGTCGCTTCATCAAACTAAAAGTAAGAATTAATATCCATTGCCAATATTCTTCAATTTAACAGATAAACAATGACATGAGTATTGCTAAATAAAAACTAAGGGCTTACAACTTTAGTTTTAATCCCTTATTGGTTTTAAAGGGATAACAGAAGATGGAAGTCAATTTTCAGTAGAGTCTTCCTATATTGCATTGATACCTATTCTCTTTTTCTCCTCCTTTTCCTTTTTTTCTCTCCTCCTCTTCCTCCTCTTCTTCCTCTTCCTTCCTCCTTTTAGATCCAGCGTAGAAATGGTAGGTGGTAAAAAAAAAAATTGCCTACTGCCTGGCAGATACAGGTTTGTGCCACCTGACAGTAGCTGCTGGAGTTCCAACCCAGAATGGATCTCCTCTTGTGAGAGGATGATACGGAGTCTGAGAGGCAGTTGCTATTCTCTGACCCCTCTGACTGAGAGGCTGTTGCATTGTCTGACCTCTCTCCTCTTCCCTCTGCCTCCAATTTATCTCATTTCTAGTCTGCAACACCTGTGTCAGCAAAGGCTGCCCTGCAACTCCTTCAGATGCTATGATCCATAGCTGTGGAGACTCAGAGAATTGATCTGTCCCTTAACAATTCCCTGTGTTTTTTTCTTTGTTTGTTTGTTTTGTTTTTGCTGTTATCCACACCCCTCAAAGCATGGTCTGTACACTGAGAATGCAAGCAGCGCTATCACTTCTGGATGATTGTAGCAGGTATTGATTGAGGCAAACTTTCAAATGGAAAAGAGAACTATAGTCAGAACAGGGATTTAAGTCTCTCATCAGTCTCCTGGCTCTACCCTTTGATGTGTTGGCTCATTTAATTTCTCCAACTAAATAAGTCTTATCAGGGCTCTTCTTCCTTAACTCTGGAGGATCCTTCTCAGTAACAGCTCTGGTTCTTCTTGTATTTCTTGTTATCTTCTATCTTTTGTTCAGGTGCCATATGTTGGAATACACAGGAGAGCTGCTGAAATACATGAGAGTCACCTGACAGTGGCTGCTGGAGATCCAACACTGAATGGATCTCCTCTTGTGAGAGGATGAGACAAGAAGACTGAGAGGCAGTTGCTGTTCTCTGACCTCTCTGACTGAGAGGCTGTTGTGTTGTTTAAACTCTCTCCTCTTCCCTCTGCCTCCAATTTATCTCATTCCCAGTCTGCAACATCTGTGTCAGCAAAGGCTACTTTGCAATTCCTTCAGATGCTATGATCCACAGCTGTGGAAGTTCTCAGAGAATTGACCTGAAAGTAAAATTATTGTGGAAAGTATCCTGTTGTGAACACACACCCGTATAGAGGACTAAAAGCTCAAAACTTTAAAATGAAAATATATTTTGTCTTTTGAATATCTTCATTTTGTTTTGCATAATATTATCCAAAACACAATACTGTATTAGAAATGATAGGCAGAAGACAACACTATGTGTTGGTAGGATAAAATAATATAAATGAAATGAATATTTTTATTTCACTGAAAGACATGGTTAATTAATATTTGTCTTCCATTGAATTGTCAGGGGATGAGGAAAGTATGAAAAAATAAATCAAAAAGTTCCCAGATAATAATTAGAAAAAACTTCTAAAAGGATTATTTACCAATATCAGCATAGATTAAATTAAGAAGTTGCCATGACTCTGGTAAATGAATACTCCAAATCCAGTTAAAATAAATCATGTAAACTCATGAAATGACTTTTAACAGAACAGAAAGTAGGTACCTTGCCTGAGTATTTCAATAAGAATCTTGTAAAGTGTTCAACTAATGCTTATATGTTTTCCATGCATGATATTTCAGATAACTTCATTCAAAATACCTTCTTAGGCTTATTATTCCAACAAGAGGAAATGCTTCCCCAGGACTATTGTTATTAAAGTGTGTGCTTATTAGATGATAATTTATGTGCAGTCTATTAAGCAGGTGTTCTGGGCAAGATAATATAGGGAAAGTGGCAAATATGACATACTGTTTTCTATTAACCCTCCTGGCACTGCCACTTTTGGGCTGTCCCTTCTATGGGCTAATCCCCTTTGCTTCAGTGCTTAGCATTTTTCAGATCCTGCTTTAGGGGCCACAGAGTTTATATTTTTGAAGTACAAGAAAGTCATGTGGTAATTTTAAGCTTGTTTTGATTTAGTCTTTATATCAATTTAAGTGAAAAGACTCGGAAAATCCTCCAAATAGGAATAAAACTGCAAAGCTCTTCAATAACAGAGAGGTGATCTATTCCTGAGCCAAATACTAAAAGTCCTGTTAAAAATTTTAAACTAAAATCTTGTTACTACTATATTTGTTTTAAGACAAAAAACAGTGTGTTTTAGTGAATAGAAAGCCAACTTCAGAGTCAACAAGATTTGAATTAAAGTGATGTCTCTGGCATACAGGGGGCATAGTGATTGGGCACTGGATTGAGCATGACTTAAGGAAAAGTCTTCCTCAGTTCAAATCCAGTCTTAGACATTTACTAGCTATCTGACCGTAAGCAATTCATTTAACTCTGTTTGACTCATTTTCCTTTTTTTGTAAATCAGTTGCAGAAGGAAATGTTAAGTAACTCCAATATCTTTGCCAAGAAAACTTTTTAATGAGGTCATGACTGAAAAAAACTGAAGAAGCACAAAGCTGACTCAGATATATACTGATTTTGTGATACTGTCATAGATCCTCTAAGCTTCCCATACGAGACATTAAAAGAAGTTGCAAAGCAAATGTTGATACAAATTGATAGAAATAATTTCAAAAAACTCCCTACACCAATGAAAGCATATATTGAGCAGGCGGAGACAAGATGGTGGAGAAGGCATGTTGGAATCTTTACAAACTGTTAAGTCATTAGAGTTGATAGAGACGATAATTATCTAATTTAGCATGGTTCAGTATCCTTGACCTGATCTTACAAGGAAATGTTTTAGGACAGAACCTGAAACAAGGTACTAAGTAGAACTAATAGAAACAATGCTTGTGTTCACACCTTTACTCATTGGAGTTTACACCTTTGGGAGATTTCAGGGTTTAGTATGAGATATCCGAATTCACACCTCCCTTGAAGCTCTTAGGGCCAGAGAGCCAGAGAAAACCCATAATCCCATTCTCTCAGATATAAGAAGCAGACAGAGGCCCAGTCAAGAGAATTCAGCTGAATTAGATTGGAGAGGAGCACTGTGGGCCAGACACAAAGCACTCTGGGAGAGCCAGAAGCCTTCTCTTAGAGGCAAGAAAGATTCATTACAACCTTTACCTTGGTGCTGGCTGGAGGCAGAGGCAGAAGCAAAGGACAAAGCTGCAAGAGCTCTTACAATCAAGGAGAGAACTTCTTAGAGGCCTCTCTTTTCTAAGAAAACCAACCAGGCTATATAGTAGGACACAATAAAAGATTTGAACTTTTAGCACCTGGCTGCATTTGGGTGATTATTACTTTCAACTGAAACTAAAGCTGCTTCCAGAAAACCTCCCCAAGAAACCTGCTCTCCCCCAGAGAGAACTTTATTATTTTAAAGAAGAAAATCACCACAAAGGCACACGTGACTTTTTAAGCTCTTTTCATGCCCTCACAACCATCATTAAATTCAGCCTTAAAAATAGTGCTTGACTGGTAAAATCCATGAAGATTAGAAGCATAACAACTCACCAGCCAAAGATAATCTGGAAGATCGCCAGGAAAGGTTTGTCCCGAGGGTCTAGGAACAGACCAGTGCAGTCAGGGAGAGACTAGTGTGAGGGAGCAGACCAGGAGCAGGAGTGACCTCTGCAGCTAGAGACAACTGTCCCGTAGGCTAACTGCTCTGCCTTAATAATAAAGCAGTAAACCGGCAGAGAAATTAAAGCCAAAAGCAGAGGGTACTCTCTAAAAAATGACAGAACCTAACAAGATCTGGCTATAACCACCCAAAACTGGAAGTCACTCAGCGCAGACCGTAACACAGCCCCGCAGCCACATTCTACAATTTAGGACTTTTGTGGGGGCAGTTACAAATATGCACAGCAGGGGGACACAGCCCCGGGCAGCCTCTAATTTGCACAGTGGGGTGCTCAGCCTGGGGCAATAGAACTTCCCCAGCACAACTGTACTTCCTGGGACAGAGATATTTTGGATCCCTGAAGAGCTATTCACTGCTCAGCCTCTAATACCCACAGCCCCAGGGTGGGATTTGGCTTGGGGTAGTAAAACTTTCACTGCTCAGCATCTAGCCCCAGGGCAGTCATTAACCCTCACAGCAGAGTTCTTTACAGAGTACTTTACAGAGTACTTCCACAGCTCCACAGTGCAGACCTAAATTACTTGAGGGGGGGGAAAGGAGGGAAAAGGAGGGGGAGCAGACTCTTTCCCAGAGCACTCCAGTGCCTTGCTGCTCTTTGTAGCAGTTGGCAGGACAGCTACCTGTCCATACACCTATCACTGCTCTGCAGAGGAAGCTGGTAACCCCCTGGCCCTGAAGGCAGACCCTACAGGCTTTAATAAAATAAGTAAAAAATCAAAAGAACAATCTATAGCTTCTCTACAGAAAGGGAGCAGCTTTTCAACCCCGAGGAGACTAATAGCAGACAGTCTCCAGACAATCGTTGATCCCCAACACAAAAGGTTCTCCTAGAAGAGATTATTAAAAACCTTAAAAGAGAACTAGAAGGAAAATGGTGAAAGGAAAAAGAAGCTATGCAAGAGAGCAACAACTTCCTGAAGTGTGAATTGGAAAAAGTAAAAAACTCCCAAGAAGTGCAGGGAAACAGAATTTATGAATTGGAAAAGATTAAGAATTCCCAAGAAAATAGGATTTGTGAATTGGAAAAAGAAAATAACTCACTAAAAAAAAAAAAAAAATTAGTGAAATGGAAAAAAAAAAGTCCATAGAGCAAAACAACTCATTTAAAAACTCAATTGGACATATAGAAAAAGAAGTTTAAAAAAAAGCTAATGAAGAAAATAACTCACTAAAAATTAGAACTGAACAAATAGAAATGACTGATTCATTGAGACATTAAGAATCAATCAAGCAAAACCAAAAAAAAAAAAAAATGAGAGATTAGAAAAAAATGTCAAATATTTACTTGGAAAAACACCAAACCTGGAAAATAGATCTAGGAAAGAGAACCTGGGGATCATTGGACTACCCGAAAATTATGATGAAAAAAAAAGAGCCTAGATAGTAGTTTACAGGAAATCATCAAAGAGAACTGCCCAGAAGTAATAGAACCAGAAGATAAAATAGGCATTGAAAGAATTCATCTAACACCTTCTGAAAAAGATCCTAAAATAAAAATTCCAAGGAATATTGTGTCCAAATTTCAGCACTATCAAACTAAAAAAAAAAAAAATTAAAAAAAATAAATAAATAAATAAAAATAAAATTCAAATACCGAGGTGCCACAATAAAGGTCACTCAAGATCTGGCTGCCTCAACATTCAAGGCTCAAAGGGCCTGGAATCTGATATTCCAAAAGGCAAAAGAACTTGAAATGAAGCCAAGAATAAACTATCCAGCTAAGCTGAGCATTTTTTTCCATGGAAGAAGATGGATATTTAATGAAACAGAGAAATTCCATTTGATCTAAGGAAAAAGCCAGAGTTAAACAAAAAATTTGATCTCCAATGATAGGACTCAAGAGAAGCAGAAAAAGTAAAAGGAACTCTGGAGAACTGTATTTCTGTTGTGGATATAAAAAAAAAAAAAAAAAAAAAAACACACATGTATAATTTGATTTTACTGATATAACATAAAAAAGGGAAGTAGAAATGGAAAGGGGATAGTGTCAGAAAAAGGGAAAAGGAGAGATAAAAAGAGGGAAACTACATTCCACGATGAGGCAAAGGAAACCTATCATATATGAGGGAACTTAGAGAGGAGAGGAAGATTGTGTGACTCTTACTCTCATCAGAGTTGGCTCAAAGTGAAAATAATTGACATATTTATATTACAGGGAATCTTCTCTCACCTCATTACCAAGTGGGAGAGGAAAAAGGAAAAGGAAAAAGAGTAATAAGGGAAGGACACAAAAAAGGGGAAGGAATTCAAAGGGAAGAGGGAGGGATCCTAAAGAGGGAGAGCTGCATGACACAAGTGGGACCCATTAATTTAATACTAGGGAAGGTGGTAAGGGGAAGGGGGGAAGAGAAAAAAAAGCACAATCTGGGGATATTATGATGGCAGGAAATACAGAATTAGTCATTTTTAACTATAAATGTGAATGGGATGAACTCTCCTATAAAGCGGAGGCAGATATCAGACTGGATCAAAAGTCAGAACCCTACAATATGTTGTTTACAGGAAACACATTTAAAACAGAAAGATACCTACAGAGTAAAGGTAAAAGGCTGCAGCAGAATCTATTATGCTTCAAGTGAAATAAAAAAAGCAGAAGTAGCCATCCTTATCTCAGATCAAGCAAAAGCAAAAATTGATCTAATTAAAAGAGATAAGGAAGGAAACTATATCTTGCTAAAGGGTACTACTATAGACAATGAAGCAATATCAATATTAAACATATATGCATCAAGTGGTATAACATCTAATTTCCTAAAGGAGAAGTTAAGATAGTTGCAAGAAGATAGAAACAGCAAAACTATAATAGTGGGAGATCTCAATCCTGCACTCTCAGAATTAGAAAAATCAAACCACAAAACAAATAAGAAAGAAATTAAAGAGGTAAATAGAATATTAGAAAAATTAGTATGATTGATCTTTGGAGAAAAGTGATTGGTGTCAGAAAGGAGTATACTTTTTTCTCAACAGTTCATGGGACGTACACAAAAATTGACCATATATTAGGACATAAAGACCTCAAAATTAAATGCAGGAAGGCAGAAATAGTAAATGCTTTCTTTTCAGACCATGATGCAATAAAAACTACGTTCAACAAAAATTTAGGGGTAAATAGACCAAAAAGTAATTGGAAACTAAATAATCTCATCTTAAAGAAAGATTGGGTGAAACAGCAAATTATAGACACAATTAATAATTTCACTCAAGATAATGACAACAATGAGACATCATGCCAAAATTTGTTGGATGCAGTGAAAGCAGTAATAAGGGGAAATTTTATAACCTTAGAGACTTACTTGAATAAAATAGAGAAAGAGAAGATCAACGAATTGGGCCAATTAGCCAATCTGAGAGGTGCGTAGTGGTATCTCTGAGTTGTCTTAATTTGCATTTCTCTGATTAAGTGTGATTTAGAGCACCTTTTCATATGACTACAAATAGTTTCAATTTCTTCATCTGAAAATTGCATGTTCATATTCTTTGACCACTAATCAATGGAAAGTGGCTTGAATTCTTATAAATTTGAATCAGTTCTCTATTTTAGGAATGACACTTTTATTAGAACCTTTGAGTATAATAGTGCTTTCCCAGTTTATTGCTTCCCTTCTTATCTTGTCTGCATTTGTTTTGTTTGCACAAACATTTTTTAACTTAATATGATCAAAATTATCTGTCTTGTGATCAATAATGATCTCCACTTCTTCTTTGGTCACAAATTTCTTCCTCCTCCACAAATCTGAGACTTGTAAACAATAGTTTAGTATCTTGTGTTCTTCTAATTTTTTTTTTTTAACAATTATAACTTTTTATTGACAGAACCCATGCCTGGGTAATATTTTACAACATTATCTCTTGCACTCACTTCTGTTCTAATTTTTCCCCTCCCTCCCTTCACTCCCTCCCCTAGATGCCAAGCAGTCCTATACATGTTAAATATGTCACAGTATATCTTAGATACAATATGTGTGTGCAGAACCAAACAGTTCTCTTGTTGCACAGGAAGAATTGGGTTCAGAAGGTAAAAATAACCCAGGAAGAAAAACAAAAATTCAAACAGTTTACATTCATTTCCCAGTGTTCTTTCTTTGGGTGTACTGCTTCTGTCCATCACTGATCAACTGAAACTAAGTTAAATCTTCTCTTTGTCAAAGAAATCCACTTCCATCAGAATATATGATACAGTATCGTTGTTGAAGTATATAATGATCTCCTGGTTCTACTCATTTCACTTAGCATCAGTTCATGTAAGTCTCTCCAAGCCTCTCTGTATTCATTCTGATGGTTATTTCTTACAGAACAATAATATTCCATAACATTCATATACCACAATTTACCCAACCAGTCTCCAATTGATGGGTATCCATTCATTTTCCAGTTTCTAGCCACTACAAACAGGGCTGCCACCAACATTTTAGCATATACAGATCCCTTTCCCTTCTTTAGTATCTCTTTGGGGTATAAGTTCTAATTTGTTTATAATAACATTCCTTATGTCTAGATCATGAACCCATTTTGACCTTATCTTGGTATATGGTGTTAAGTGTGGATCAGTGTCTAGGATCTGCTATACTAGTTTCCAACTTTCCTTTTGTCAGATAGTGAATTCTCATCCCAAAACCTGGGGTGTTTGGGTTCGGAAAATACTAGATTAGGATAGTCATTAACTGTTTTGTCATGTGTACCTAAACTACTCCTTTGATAGATTACTCTATTTCTTAACCAGTACCAAATGGTTCTGATGACTGCTCCTTTATAATATAGTTTTAGAACTGGTACAGCTAGGCTACCTTCATTTGCATTTTTTCATTTATTTTCTTGAAATTCTTAATCTTTTGTTATTCCAGATGAATTTTTGTTATTTTTGTAGGTCTATAAAAAGAGTTTCTTGTGAGTTTGATTGGCATAGCACTAAATAAAGAGATTAGTTTAGGTAGTATTGTCATTTTTATATTTACTAGACCTATCCAAGAGTACTTGATATTTTTCCAATTTTTTAAATCTGACTTTTAACTGCCCTAATAAAGGTGCAGTTCTCAAGAGTCAGAAGTAGCTTCTTCCCATATAGTGGTGAAAATAGTTCAACTTTTGAATAACATGTATTTATTTTCTTTCATAATTAACATTTTTCTGATTCTCCTGAGTCTTGTTTTTCAAAACATATTTCTTGTTTATTTCTTGCCTTTTCATCTGAAATGATTGAAAGACCCCTATTTCACTGAATGTCTAACTTTACCCTATACTTAATTTTGCCTAGTTATTGATTCTTGATTTTAATCCAAGCACCTTTTCCTTCTGGAATATTACATTACAATCTCATTCAAAACTTTAATGTACAAGCTGCTATATCATATGCAATGCTGGCTGTGGCTCCTTGATATCTGAATTCTTCCTTTCTGAATATTATCATTATTTCATTTTTGACCTGGCAATTCTAGAATTTGGCTATAGTAACACTTGGACATTTCATTTTCATATTTCTTTTAGGAGGTGATCAGTAATTCTTTTTTATTAGGTCTATTAATGTTCTTTTAAGCTGGATAATTTTTCAACATTGAAAACCTTGCAAAACCTTGTGTTCTAAATTTTTCCTCTCCTTCTCCCAACCCCCTCCTTAGTTGGCAAGTAATCCAATATAAGTTAAAAATGTGCAATTCTTTCATACTTATTTCTACAATTATCATGCTGCAGGTAGACTACCAAATGTATTATTTGGTAGTCTATCTACCAAATCTACATTGTATATTAATTAACTAATTAATTAAGGTAAATTAACTGTATATCTACAATAAATTTAACTGTATTTCTTGCTGCTGGACTTTGGTGGTAATATATAAAAACTGCCAATTGTTTATATGAAAATAGATTCTTTCAATGATTATTTTATCCTCTCATTCTAGGCTATCTAGATAATTTCTTGAATGATGTTGCTTAAGTTCAGTTTTTGACCATTGCTTTCCATTAATATATCTACTGGATCTATTTTTCAGGTTGGTTGTTTTTCCAATGAGGTATCTTATATTGTCTTCTATTTTTTCATTCTTTTGATTCTGTTTGACTGATTGTGTCCAATAGAGCTATTAGCTTCCATTTGTGCAAATCTACTTTTTAAAAGAATGATTTTCTTCACTTAGCTTTTGTACTTCCTTTTCTATTTGGCTAAATCTACTTTTGAAGGAGTTGTTTTCTTCAATGGATTTTTCCCCATTTGATCAATTGTATTTTTTAAGGATTTATTTTTCAATTACTTTTCGTTCCTACCTTTTCCAAGCTATTGACTGTCTTTTGTATACCTCTCATTCATTTTTCCAATTTTTCTTTTATATTTCTTATTTGATTTTTATAATGCTTTTTGAATTCTTCCAAGAACATTTTTTGGGTTTGAGATCAATTTATATCATTGTTTGAGGTCTCAAATGTAGGCATTTTGTTCTCTTCTGAGTCAATGTATTGATCTTCCCTATTACCATAGTGTCTCTAGCCAGGCATTTCTTGTTTTGTTTGGTTTGGTTTGGTTTTTGCTATTTGATCATTTTTTACTCTTTTCCCCTGACTTTTAATTCTATGCTAAAATGGAGCTCTGCTTCTGAGATGAAAGACATACTGTCCCCAAATCAGGGACTTGTGAAGCTGTTTTCAGAATTACTTCTAGGAACCTGTAAGTTTTCAGTTATTCCAAGGTTGTGTAACCTAAGGAGAGATATGTTTTTATTCTGTTGTTGGGTGCTCTTATCTGTAAGGAACCACAAACTTTCTTTTCTGCCCTACAACTGTGACTGTGATTTTCCCTACTCTTTGGCTACATATTGTGGTGTTCTAGTGCTCTTCCTTGACATGGGACTCTCAGCAAAGACTTACACCTGGATCCAAGTATGGACAATGCAACAGAATCCTGTATCCAGAGCTGACAAAGAAACTCCCATAATCTCTTTCTGTTCAGTTGTCCAACCCCCTTCTAGTCTGTGGACTTAGAACTCTGGAAATAACTATTGCCACTGTGGATTCAGTGAATCCAAAGGCCTGCACCTTTCCTGGGGGCAGGTCTGCAATTCCTTGGCCTCCTCTGGACTATACGCTCATCCCAGTGTGATTACTATCTCCTGATAACTTTGTAAATTGCCGGGTTTTTGTAAGTTTTGACATTCCAAAATTTGTTTTTTGCTATTATTTTCTGAACTTTATCTAGGACCAGATTTCAACTACTTTTCTCTACCTCTGAGTCTCTCAGTTGAGACCAGGACCCCCAGAAATGCAATGCTTCTACTCCTGGTATTAGCTCTTGAGTCTGTAAACTTCAACTACTCCCTCTTCCCTACAACCAAAACCAGGGTTTCTTCCTATTCTCCTTCAAGTGGCCACAACCAGCAGACCCTGCTACTTTGTGATGGTACTCATCTGCATGTGCATGCTCCTTTCATTCACAGGCACAGCTCTCTAGTCAGTGTACCAGGGTCTGAAATACCAATGAAGGACCCTGCAATATTATCTTGATCACCCACCCTGTCCATAGGGTGAATGTTCCTGAAGCTGAGGTTGTTGGGAGAGATAGCTGCCCCTAAGAACTTGTTATTGTTAATAAGACTGGAGCTGGTAGGCATATTTGTACTTCTCTGAGGCCAGACAACCACTCAAGGTTCAAATGGGGAACCACTTTCTTCGTTTCTCCTCAATTTGTCTTAGTATTCACAGCTACTTTAGCCTAATTTTAATTATTTTTTTGCTCTGCTAAAGTTAAGTTCTAGCTGTCAAATTATTATAAATTAATTGTGAAGAATTTGGGACAGCCTGATAATTTATTGCTTTATTCCATCATCTTCCTCTCTATGATCTGCCTTTTTATTTTTTAAGCAATTCTATAAGAGATTAGACAATTAGTCCATGGAACTATTTCAGGGATCTCATTCTAATTTAAATGGATATTTTGTAGCAGAGCATTTTTACTGTCCATGGCGGTTTCAATAGGATTTCAATGAAAGATTTGAAGGCATTTCTTTTTGACAATATCTTATTTAGAATGTGGAATGTGAAAAAAAAACCTCAGAGATATAGTACAATTTATGTCTGAACAGAAATTATATGAACAGAAACATTACAATTAACAAACAATCATCCAGCCTCTGCAAGATGACTTTCAATGAAGGGGAAATTACTCTTATTCTTCTCTTTAAGGCATTCAGTCTCAAGGCATATTTTGATATGCTTTTTTTTACCAAAATATTCAAAATAAATGCACCTCCAATTTAACTTTGGAATTTCTAAATATGAAGCATACTGGTACAGGTAAGCTTTCTAATTTGCTTTTTGATGGCAAATCTAAATAATGATGCTGTTATACACATAATTGTTTTTCAAACATTAAAAAAAACTGTTTAAATTTCCATTTAAGGAATTTTGAATATCATCTGACTATTTTACTATGGGAAAAAAGGTTGAGATACAGTTGGTTGTGTCAATTTCAAATTTTCCATCTATGAAATAGGAGTGGGAGGAGAGAGGGAAAGAGAGAAAGAGTGAGGAAGAAGGAGAAGGAACAGTGATTTTAGCATCTGCAGAAAGGAATTTCAATGGCCATTCCATTCTGCCTCTATAACCTTGATAACAAAAGTTCCCTAGGTTGCTCCCATTAATCAAGCTAACTACCAAGGACATGATGGGAATTTTAAACAGAGGTTCAAGACAGATATAAGCCTAGGGGCTTCTGCTAGCCAACTACATTTGATTATGAGACTTTGCCTGGTCCTCCAGATACTCAGTCTTCTTAAAGATCAGAATTCTATTGTAGGCACATTTGCATTTATGTATATACTGCTCCCACTGTACAAAGTAATGTCCCTGAAAAGAGAGATCTACTTCTCTTTTTATCTTTGTATATCCAGTGTATAGTGAGTGTACTGAAACATATGTTCAGTTGTTTTCAATCACATCTGACTCTTCATGATATATATTTTTTTTGGTTCTCTTTGCAAAGATAATGAAGTGGTTTGCATTTTCTTCTCCATATCATTTTACAAGTGAGGAAACTGGGGCAAACAGGGTTAAATGATTTGCATAAGGTCATACAGCTAGTGTTTAAGGTCATATTTGAATTCAGTAATGTGAATCTTCTGGATTTCAAGCCCAGCACTTTACTCTATCCATTGTGCCATCTGGGTGTCTTCTAAAGCATAACAGATACTTAATAAATGTCAATTGATTGACTTTTTGAAAGTGTCAAATGAAAAAATATTTGAAGATGTGGAAAACATCTTCTCCCTACCTTGTATCTGAGGAAATAGGCTAAAAGAGCTGAGAGTCATTCATTTCAGAGTTCTTTGCTGCAACAACAGTTAATTTCAGTAGAAATGAATCACTCAATAAACATTTATTTTAAAACTCTGTATGTGCCAAGTGCTATGCTTAGCACCAGGGATACAAATAGTGAAGACAGAAAATACATAAAGAAAAGTAGAGGAAAGCTAATCAAATCTACCCAGAGATGTTGGAATAGCAAAGAACTAGCAGGTGGCAGACAGAATAGCAAAGAAAGTAAACTAGTATTTGATGCCAGAAACTTTTGGCTCATCTTAAAGAGCACCATTAGCCTCACATTAGGCAGAGGCCTTAGGTGGAACAGTAGGAGCATAAGTCGCTCTGGCAATGAAATTTTCTTTATACATGAACCTTTCTGTAATACATTCCCTAGACATTCATCACTCCTATATGTGTTTCTTCTTTAAAAGATAGTACATGAAACTCTGAAAATTGTATACCTGTGATTTTGGGCAGCTTCAATTTATAATTTACCCCATTATTCTATTTACTTGCAAGAATTTTGAATAAATTTGTCTTCAGTGGATCTCATAACAGATAAATGTCATGAGAGCATATTAGGTACAGTTTTGAATAGAAACTGAATCAAAGTGTCTACAGAATCATAGACTCAAGAAGTTTGAAGGGACCCTGCAGTCATCTAGTCCAACATATTCAGAAAGGTATCCTCACTAGGATATAGCCAATAAGTGGTTATCCAACCACTTTTTGATGAATTCTGAGGGATGGGAATTACCACATCTCAAATTATTCCATTCAACCTTTGGCTAAAAAAAGAGAAAAGAAAGAGAGAGGGAAAGAGGAAGGAAGGAAGCAAGGATTAAGATGATGGAGGAAGGGCAAAAATGGAAATTGTCATTCCTTAAAACCCTACTATATTCCTGGCTAAGTGCTGGGACTGAGCACTTTAAAAAAAAATGTATTGGAAGGGCTTGTGAACTTTGTTAATGAAAACATGACGTAAATAAATAAGATAAGTTTGTTTTAAATTATTGTAAAATGTTGCATTGCTGGCCTTTAAAGTTATATGGAAGGACCCTAGTCACAACTCGATGCTACACCGAAAAAGTATACTGAATTAAGCAGGCATATGATTTTAGTCACCCTACCTTTCAGACTGTATCTCCATAACAGACTGCATCTACAGCATGAAGTGGTTGTTTGCTATAATTATCCATGATTCAGGCAAAAATCTCACAATTACCGGTTAACCAGTGGAGTCTTTTTTTAAATAAATTCCAATTCTTGCTATTTATAGATTTCAACTTGATGATGCTCTAAATTTCACTGTATATATTACCATAATAACTTAGAAAAAGATGGAAATTTGTCTAAATTATCTAGAATATATTAGTTATTTATTACGTTTTGAATGGTTAATTTGGTCTTTATGTAGAAATTAATATGAAGTAGGAAATAAATTTAAGAAATCATATTGTAAAAATTACACTGCCATTCAAATTACTCCTTTTATTAAGTAAGCATAAATTGGTCAAAATAAATAGTGAGATTTCTAATTAAATGTACCTTCTTAAATATAATTACTACAGAATTTAGGGGAATGTTGTGGCAGCAAACACAAAATGCTAATTTCATTGACTTCTTCAAGATACTGACCTAAAGCAATAAACTTTTATTTGATGATGTTGTTTATCTATCATTTTAAGTCATAATTTGCATGCCTTACATCAAAGGCAGTAACTTCTCCTTCAACACATTTGGGAGTAAAAGGGTTGTTTTGTTATTAAGAATCAGTTTTTCCAGTCAATATTACACAAGGCTAATTAGAAAGCTCCCACAAGGATCATGGGCAAAAAATAGTGCATGTTTCCTTGATTTCAAAACCTAATTCTCAACCTTAATAATAAGAGATTCATTAGCTTTGGGGTCATAATCTATTTCAAGAAAAATTATTGTGGGTTAAAATTAATCCAGTTCAATTCATCAAACACTACTTCCAAGACATTATGGTGTTCAGGCTTCCCTAAAGCATACTATTCCCATTTGTTGAATTTAATTTAATTCAGATATGTACACAATTATAATTAATTTCAAAAGGGGAAACCATTGGAATGGTGGGTAGAAAACTAAAGTTGGAATTAGGGAATTACAGCATAGTGTCCAGTTTCTCCTCTGACAAATACTAGCTAGGTGATTTTTATATGAGTCATTTAACCTTCCAATGACTACACATAAGTATCCAAAATATAAGTTATAAAAAAGGCATTGATATGCTTTAATAGAGGGAGTTTCTTATCCCATGTTCCCTGTGCAGATTAAATCATTGTTCTATTTTTTTTTAAATTAGGAAATGATTAATGGTAAAACAATATTTTAAGTATACAAATTTCATTTGTAGTGTGATTTTAAACTCTCTATGATTCAGTAGATATCCTTAGTGAACTCATGTGACCTAAAATATGTATATCACCTGGTGGCCATCCTTCTGGTAAGCTCCATCCTTAACCAGAATGATCCAAAGATGAAATACATATATACATTTATATCCATTCTCAAAGCTCCTCCTGTCCACTGGCATAGCTTTGAACACCCCAGGGTTCCTCCATGATTTGGGCACATCAGAGTAATATTTTTATACCTTATTAAATCTACAAGTTTCCCTTCCACATCACAACTATTCCAATAGTAGTTTTGATATATCATGGGTTGGCATAAGAAATTAAGTGAGAATTATTTTGAGAGTTTTGCAGAAGCCACAGACAACATACAAAGGCTAACAGATGACACAGAAAAAGTTTAGAAACCTAGAAATGCCCCCAAATGAATGTACAATATCATATTGTATTGTACCATATTGTATCAACCCATTTTTATGATACATTACTGCAAACATCCAATAAAAGAAAAAATTCAAACTTATTCTCTTGTACAAAACAAGGAACAAACATTTTATGTGGATTTTCCAGTTGGTGGAGGCATCATAACACTATAACCTCCTTGATGTGGAAAGAATAACTTTATTAGAGAAATAGGACAGAACGTGGGAGGAGATTATAGAATATGAGATCATTTATAACTGAAGACATCAGAGAAAGGAAAATGCAGAAGATGGCAAGTGAATTAATATGTTAGGATCAAGAATTTTTTAATTGTTACAGGTAGCTTATGTAGTTTTTAGATTATAGTGATATTTAAATTATATTATCTATAATATATATGAATATAATTTTAACATATACTTATATAGAATATATATTTAATTTTGTCTATATGGATATTGTTTTGCTTCTTAGAGTTTATAAATGCAAGTATTATGCATCTTAACTCAGAAGACTATAAATGAATTAATATTGTTTGCTATCTATTATATACACGGTTAAACACAGCTATGTTCACAATAAAGAACACCTTTTATGCCTTATTAGGATCTTTGTTTATATGAAGTTTAGCACTCTTCCCCCATGTAATCCTAGTTGATTCTTCATATGCAAGTAGTGGAATGCATAAACTTCTTTATAAGACCTTTGTTTATTCACTTTACAGTCACCAAAGAATATTCTCCTGGAACTTTGTAGATTACTGGGATAAATATCTTACATGCCCCTTAACTTTTTTTTTTTTTTACAGTTAAAATGAGCCCAAAAGTTCTGCCTTCCTTGCTCAATAAAAACTTTTAGATTAGTGTTTCTGTGAGTCCAGAATGCCCCATAATACTTCATATTAGTTGAGACTATAAATGCCCTCACGTTATTAGCTAATTTGGTACAAAATTAGGAACATTCTACTCTCCTGAACTTTTTTTCCCCTCAAACAAGGGGTGCTTGCTCAAAGGTGCAGAAGATAACTTATTCTACCAAGCACAATACTGAAAAGTTCCCTCCACTTCCAAAAAAGGAATTTTTCCTGTAAGTTCCATTTTAGAGAAAGATTCAGAGCATCCACCAATTGATTCTCTACACAATTACAGAATATCTCAGCTATATCAATGTGTCAATACTCTACTGCAATCCCTTTCTCCCATTGGAGAATCTCTGTTTTGAGCAAGGACCAAAACTAGCTCTTTCATGGTCTGAGCCCAATTCTTACTTTGCTCGGAGATTTTGGATGTTGGAGCTTTGATTCTGTTATCTTCTTCTGAGTATTTGTTTTAATCTTCCTTGCCAACCATAATAATTTTCAATGGTCAGAAACTTTTTTTTCGTTGTCTACTGATTTTCCTGGTGCATTACTCTGCTTTTAACTATTTATTAGAGCAGGGCTCTGTTTCCAGTGTGGAAGGTACACTATCTCGAATTTCAGGGGTTTTGTGCTGAGTCAGAGATCCTTCCACAAGCAGGATCTTTCTTTTCTGGAACTTTTAGGGGTGTTCCTGTTTCACTGTAGCTGTAAGATCTAGTGTACTAAAGCAACAGAGCTTTAATATACTAAAGATTAGATGGCTTTAGAGTACTAAAGCAACTGCTTTGCTGACTCCAGAGCTAGGGCAGGGGCATGGGCTACACTGGGGCAGCCTGCTCGCCCATTGGAGCCAATGGACTCCCACACTTTTGTCACAGACCCTCCCAGTGACCTTCCAACTACTCCCTGTTGGTCCTGAGGCAGAGACATTCAGAAGCCTCCAGGGCCTAGGCTGATTCAGAGGTGCTGCTTTGTTTGATGCTGCAGCCCCATCAAACTGCAGCCCCAGTTAGAACTAGGACCCGGGCTGGGTCTGGGGCCAGTCTGGGGCTGCATTGGCATGGTTTGCACTGGGATTATGTTGATCTCTCACCCTCGTTCCACAGATCTTTTCTTCTGATCTTCCAAGCTTTCTTTGGTGTTTCTGGGCTGAGAAAAGCCCACTACTGCTAATTCGGAGGTCAGGCTGGGGCTGAGCTGGGACCAGTTACAGAACAGTGTTTGCACAGCCTGCACCAAGACTGCCCACTGGACTCCCATTCCGGTGTCACAGAACTTTTCTGCGGAATTTTAAGTTGCCTTCAGCTGGAAAATATTTATTCCATCTTTTGGGTTCTTTTGGTGCTCTAAATTTTGTCTTGAGTCATTATTTAAAGATATTTGCAGTGGTTTAGGAGAGAGGATAGACAAGTTCCTCCCTTTACTTCACCTTCTTTGAAGTTATGTATTATTGATAACATTCTTACCACAAACAGCTAGAAAACATCTGACCAGTCAGGAAACTCATCATGCTACAGAAGCATTCCCAACATTTAAAGACAGTATCAATTCTGCATACATATGATGTGTTGTAGCAATAGCTTTATTATACAATTGATATACTTCGAATACACCACCATACATCGGTTTATGCTGATGCATATATCTATTATTACATTGCTACTGTTCCCTTTGGTCTACATATATCAATAATTCCATGAAAACATTGTGTTTGGGGGGGCCATTAAAAGCTATGCAATTAGATTAAAGAAAATTATTACTACTGTTAACAGTTTGACATACTAGTTATAAAAGGTATCTAACCCTTTAAAGTGGGCAGCATTCCCAATAATCCTCAGATCTGCATCAAAAAGTAATCTTTTGCTTTCAAGCTCTTTAGAGTGCTGAGGAGCAAGCAATTAAGACTTAGATCACAAAGCTTTCATTTACAAGTGACCTTATTAATGAAAAATGTGTAAGATTGATGGAGAGAAGATGGTAGGTAGGATTTCTTTCCTCTCAGGCTTTTCTTTCAAGCAGACAAAGGCGTAGCACAGGCAGAACTCTTCTGTTTTTATGGCTTTTCTTTCTCACATCCAGAACAGAGCTGACCTCATTCTCTGTGGATCTAATTCATTGCAAATATTCACTGCAGATATTCCTCTCTCAAGTACTTTTTTTTTTTTTTGGAGAGCTAGGTCAGAAGTTACATAGACTTTTTCTTTCTGCCTCTACTCCAGAAACTGCTTTGACTCTGTCATTTTTTTTTCTTTTCTATCCCTCTCTTTCTCCTATGTAGGACCCTGAATATCAGCTTAAGGAATACAGCTTTTTTTGTTGTTGTTGTTGTTTGGTTTGATACAATTATCAAAAGATTTTGAATAAAGAACTCGTGTAACTAGATTGTGTAAAAAAGAATGTCACAAGTTTGGTGCAGGATCTGTAGCTATTTGAAGTCTCACAGAAATATATATCAGGGGAAGGAGGAGCCAAGATGGTGGAGAAGACACTTGCTTCATTCTGAGCTACCCTACTACCCTCACTACTGATTACCAAATTCAGCTTCTGAAATAGTGCTTGACTGGTAGAATCCAAGAATGTTAGGCGTACAACAAATTGCCAGCAGAATATAATTTAGAAGATCACCAGAAAAGATCTGATTTGATCAGGCAGAAGGAGGCCAGTGCAGGCAGGGAGGCAAAAGATAGTTAGCACAAGCTGGGTGGACCGGGAATAGGAGAGAATTATTGGACTCCCAGAAAAGTATGATAAAAAAAAAGAGCCTGGACACTATTTTCCAGGAAATTATCAAAGAGAACTGCCCAGAAGTCATAGAAACAGAGGGTAAAATAGACATTGAAAGAATTCATCAATCACCCACTGTAAGGGATCCTAAAATCAAAACACCAAGAAATATAGTGGACAAATGCCAGAACCCACAGACAAAGGAAAAAATACTGCAAGCAGCTAGAAAAACCCAATTCAAGTATCGAAGAGCCACAATAAGGATCACTCAGGATCTAGCAGCATCCATATTAAAGGATCGAAGGGCCTGGAATATGACATTCCGAAAGGCTAAGGAACATGGCATGCAACCAAAAATAACTTACCCAACTAGAATGAGCATCTTTTTCCAGGCAAAAAGATGGACATTCAACGAAGTAAGCGAATTTCACCTATTTTTGATGAAAAAGTCAGAACTTAACAAAAAGTTTGATCTACAAATATAGAACTCAAGAGAAATCTAAAAAGGTAAAGATTAATCTTGGGAACTATATTTCTGCTATAAAGATGTATTAAGAATGCATGTATATCTTGTTCTAGAAACTACATATGGAAAGAACATTGTACCAGAAAAAGAGTAAAGTGGAGGTACTACATCTCATGAAGAGGCAAAGGAAACCTATTATATCTGAGAGAAAGAATGGAGAGGGATGAATACAGTGGGTGTCTTACTGCCTTCAGAATTGGCTTTGAGAGAAAAAATTTAGACATATTCAATTTATGGTGAAACTTCTCCCACCTCATTGAAAAGTGAGAAGGGAAAAGTGAAAAGGGAAGGAATAAGCTAAGTGGAAGGGAATACGGTAACTGGGAGGGAAAGGGGTAAGATGGGGGGGAACTCTAAAGCGGGGGGAGAGATACTAAAAAGGGAGGGCTGTGAGAAGCAAGTGGTGCTCACAAGCTTAATACTGGGAAGGAGGGTAAGGGGGTAAGAAGGGAGAAAAGCATAAACCGGGGTTAACAAGATGGCAAGTAATACAGAAATGGTCATTTTAACCATAAATGTGAATGGAGTAAACTCCTCCATAAAGAGGAAGCGGTTAGCAGAATGGATTAAAAGCCAGAATCCTACAATATGTTGTTTACAGGAAACACACCTGAAGCGGGGAGATACATGCAGGTTAAAGGTAAAAGGTTGGAGCAAAATCTACTATGCCTCAGGTGAAGTCAAAAAAGCAGGGGTAGCCATCCTGATTTCAGATCAAGCTAAAGCAAAAATTGATCTAATTAAAAGAGATAAGGAAGGGCACTATATCTTGCTAAAGGGTAGCATGGATAATGAAGCAATATCAGTATTAAACATATATGCACCAAGTGGTATAGCATCTAAATTCTTAAAAGAGAAATTAAGAGAGCTACAAGAAGAAATAAACAACAAAACTATCGTAGTAGGAGATATCAACCTTGCACTCTCAGAATTAGATAAATCAAACAACAAAATAAATAAGAAAGAAGTCAAAGAGGTAAATAGAATACTAGAAGAATTAGATATGATAGATCTCTGGAGAAAATGTAATGGAGACAGAAAGGAGTACACTTTCTTTTCAGCAGTTCATGGAACCTATACAAAAATTGACCATATATTAAGACATAAAAACTTCAAACTCAAATGCAGTAAGGCAGAAATAGTAAATGCATCCTTTTCAGACCATGATGCAATGAAAATTATATTCAACAAAAAGCCAGGGGAAAGTAGACCAAAAAATAATTGGAAACTAAAAAATCTCATACTAAAGAATGATTGGGTAATAACTTGACCCAAGAAAACGATAATAATGAGACATCATACCAAAATATATGGGATGCAGCCAAAGCAGTAATAAGGGGAAATTTCATATCTCTAGAGGCCTATTTGTATAAAATAGAGAAAGAAAAGGTCAATGAATTGGGCTTGCAACTAAAAATGCTAGAAAAGGAACAAATTAAAAATTCCCAGTCAAACACTAAACTTG
The DNA here is from genome assembly GCF_016432865.1 of Antechinus flavipes. NCBI lineage: Eukaryota > Metazoa > Chordata > Mammalia > Dasyuromorphia > Dasyuridae > Antechinus > Antechinus flavipes. The sequence continues at coordinate 436,647,139 of NC_067398.1, forward strand.
AAATTCTAAAAATAAAAGGAGAGATCAATAAAATTGAAAGTAAAAAAACTATTGAATTAATTAATAAAACTAAGAGTTGGTTCTATGAAAAAACCAACAAAATAGACAAACCCTTAGTAAATTTGATTAAAAAAAAGAAAGAGGAAAATCAAATTGTTAGTCTTAAAAATGAAAAGGGAGAACTCACCACTAATGAAGAGGAAATTAGAGCAATAATTAGGAGTTATTTTGCCCAACTTTATGCCAATAAATTCGACAATTTAAATGAAATAGAAGAATACCTCCAAAAATATAGCTTGCCCAAACTAACAGAGGAAGAAGTAAATAACCTAAACAGTCCCATCTCAGAAAAAGAAATAGAACAAACTATCAACCAACTCCCTAACAAAAAATCCCCAGGACCAGATGGATTTACATGTGAATTCTACCAAACATTTAAAGAACAATTAACTCCAATGCTAAATAAAGTATTTGAAAAAATAGGGATTGAAGGAGTCTTACCAAACTCCTTTTATGACACAGACATGGTACCTAAACCAGGTAGGCTGAAAACAGAGAAAAAAAATTATAGACCAATCTCCCTAATGAATATTGATGCTAAAATCTTAAATAAAATATTAGCAAAAAGATTACAGAAAATCGTCACCAGGATAATACACTATGACCAAGTAGGATTTGTACCAGGAATGCAGGGCTGGTTCAATATTAGAAAAACTATTAGCATAATTGACTATATCAACAACCAAACAAACAAAAACCATATGATCATCTCAATAGATGCAGAAAAAGCATTTGATAAAATCCAACATCCATTCCTAATAAAAACACTTGAGAGCATAGGAATAAATGGACTTTTCCTTAAAATAGTCAGGAGCATATATTTAAAACCGTCAGTAAGCATCATATGCAATGGGGAAAAATTGGAACCTTTCCCAGTAAGATCTGGAGTGAAGCAAGGTTGCCCACTATCACCATTATTATTCAATATCATATTAGAAACATTAGCCTCTGCAATAAGAGTCAAGAAAGAGATTAAAGGAATTAGAGTAGGCATTGAGGAAACCAAACTATCACTCTTTGCAGATGATATGATGGTATACCTAGAGAACCCCAGAGATTCTACTAAAAAGCTATTAGAAATAATTCATAATTTTAGCAAAGTAGCAGGATACAAAATAAATCCCCATAAATCCTTAGCATATTTGTACATCACCAACAAAATCCAACAGCAAGAGATACAAAGAGAAATTCCATTCAGAATAACTGTTGATAGCATAAAATATTTGGGAATCTATCTACCAAAGGAAAGTCAGGAATTATATGAGCAAAATTACAAAAAACTTTCCACAAAAATAAAGTCAGACTTAAAAAATTGGAAAAATATTAAGTGCTCTTGGATAGGCTGAGCGAATATAATAAAGATGGCAATACTCCCTAAACTAATCTATTTATTTAGTGCTATACCAATCAGACTTCCAAGAAAATATTTTAATGCTCTAGAAAAAATAACAACAAAATTCATATGGAACAATAAAAAGTCGAGAATTTCAAGGGAATTAATGAAAAAAAAAAGCAAATGAAGGTGGCCTAGCTGTACCTGATCTAAAATTATATTATAAAGCAGCAGTCACCAAAACCATTTGGTATTGGCTAAGAAATAGATTAGTTGATCAGTGGAAAAGGTTAGGTTCACAAGACAGAATAGTCAACTATAGCAATCTAGTGTTTGACAAACCCAAAGATCCTAACTTTTGGGATAAGAATTCATTATTGGATAAAAACTGCTGAGATAACTGGAAATTAGTATGGCAGAAATTAGGCATTGACCCACACTTAACACTGTACACCAAGATAAGGTCAAAATGGGTCCATGACCTAGGCATAAAGAATGAGATTATAAATAAATTAGAGGAACACAGGATAGTTTACCTCTCCCACCTGTGGAAGAGGAAGGAATTTATGATCAAAGAAGAACTAGAGATCATTATTGATCACAAAATAGAAAATTTTGATTATATCAAATTGAAAAGTTTTTGTACAAACAAAACTAATGCAGACAAGATTAGAAGGAAAGCAATAAACTAGGAAAATAAACTAGGAACCTTACAGTCAAAGGTTCTGATAAAGGCCTCATTTCTAAAATACATAGAGAATCTACTCTAATTTATAAGAACTCAAGCCATTCTCCAGTTGATAAATGGTCAAAGGATATGAACAGACAATTCTCAGAGGAAGAAATTGAAACTATTTCTAGCCATATGAAAAGATGCTCCAAGTCATTATGAATCAGAGAATTGCAAATTAAGACATTTCTGAGATACCACTACATACCTGTCAGATTGGCTAGAATGACAGGGAAAGATAATGCAGAATGTTAGAGGGGATATGAAAAAACAAGGACACTGATACATTGTTGCTGGGATTGTGAATACATCCATACATTCTGGAGAGCAATTTGGAACTATGCTCAAAAAATTATCAAACTGTGCATACCCTTTGATCCAGCAGTGTTACTACTGGATATATATCCCAAAGAGATTTTAATGAAGGGTAAGGGACCTGTATGTGCACGAATGTTTGTGGCAGGTCTCTTTGTAGTGGCCAGAAACTTGAAACTGAATGGATGTCCATCAACTGGAGAATGGCTGAATAAATTGTGGTATATGAATATTATGGAATATTAATGTTTGGTAAGAAATGACCAGCAGGAGGATTTCAGAAAGGCCTGAGGAGACTTACATGAACTGATGCTGAGTGAAATGAGCAGGACCAGGAAATCATTATATACTTTAACAACAATACTATATGATGATTAGTTCTAATGGACGTGGTCATCTCCAGCAATGAGACGAACCAAATCAGTTCCAATAGAGCAGTAATGAATTGAACCAACTATATCCAGAGAAACTCTGGGAGATGACTATGAACCATTACATAGAATTCCCAATCCCTATATTTTTGTCTACCTGCATTTTTTTATTTCCTGTATAGGCTAATAGTACACTATTTCAAAGTCAGATTCTTTTTGTACAGCAAAATAACTGTTAGTACATGTATGCTTATATTGTATTTAATTTACACTTTAACATATTTAACATGTATTGGTCAACCTGTCATCATGGGGAGGGCATGGAGGGAAGGAAAGGAAAAATTGGAACAAAAGGCTTGGCAATTGTCAATGCTGTGAAATTACCCATGCATATAACTTGTAAATAAAAAGCTATTAAAAAAAAAAAAAGAAGAAGTAGAAGAATGTTATTTTGTTTGGAAGTTTGAACTAGACAACCTATAAGTTCCCTTTCAACTATGAATCTACATTTTAAAATTTATGTCTACATGCATTTATGTAAAAATACATATGTTTGTATATCTAAACAAATATTTTTAAAAATAGCTCATGGGTAGGTCAAGCTAATATAATAAGACAATTCTACCTAAATTGGTCTACTTGTTCAATGTCATACCAATCAAACTGCCAAAAAATATTATTTTACAGAGCTAGAATTTAAAAATAAAAAAAGTTTGCTTTTTGATGTTTGAAAATAAAATAAAATAAAATAAAATAGCTGTTGATAGTATAAAATATTTGGGAATCTAGCTGTCAAAGGAAAGTCAGGAACTATATGAGCAAAACTATAAAACACTTTCCACACAAATAAAGTCAGATCTAAACAATTGGAAAAATATGAAATGCTCTTGGATAGGTCAAGCGAATACAATAAACATGACAATAGCACCTTAAGTAATCTATTTATTTAGTGCTATACCAATCAGACTCCCAAAAAACTATTTTAATGACTTAGAAAAAATAACAACAAAATTCATCTGGAAGAACAAAAGGTTAAAACTTTCAAGGGAACTAATAGAAAAAAATCAAATGAAGGTGGCCTAGATGTATCAGATCTAAAACTATTATAAAGCAGCAGTTACCAAAACCATTTGCTATTGGCTAAGAAATAGACTAGTTGATCAGTGGATTAGGTTAGGTTCACAGAACAAAATAATCAACAACTTTAATAATCTAGTGTTTGACAAACCCCAAAACCCTAGCTTTTGGGATAAGAATTCACTGTTTGACAAAAACTGCTGGGAAAATTGGAAATTAATGACAGAAACTAGGCATTGACCCACACTTAAGACTATTTACCAAGATAAGGTCAAAATGGGTTCATGATCTAGGCATTAAGAATGAGATTATAAATAAATTAGAAGAACATAGGATAGTTTACCTCTCAGACATGTGGAGGAGGAAGGAATTTGTGACCAAAGAAGAACTAGAGATCATTATTGATCACAAAAATAGAAAATTTTGATTATATCAAATTAAAAAGCTTTTGTACAAACAAAACTAATGCAGACAAGATTAGAAGAACTAATGCAGACAATAAACTGGGGCGGGGGGGTTAACATTCAAAGATTCTGATAAAGGCCTCATTTCCAAAATATATAGGAAATTGTCTCTAATTTATAAGAAATCAAGCCATTCTCCAATTGATAAATGGTCAAAGGATATCAACAGACAATTTTCAGATGAAGAAATGGAAACTTTCTAACCATATGAAAAGATGCTCCAAGTCATTATTAATCAGAGAAATGCAAATTAAAACAGCTCTGAGATACTACTATACACCTCTCAGGTTGGCTAGGATGGTAGGAAAAAATAATTCAGAATGTTGGAGGGAATGTAGGAAACCTGGGAAACTGATACATTGTTGGTGGAATTGTGAATACATGCAGCCATTCTGGAGAGCCATTTGGATCTATCCTCAAAATGTTATCAAACACTGCATTCAGCAGTGTTATTCCTGAGCTTATATCCCAAAGAGATCTTAAAGATGGAAAGGGACCTGTATGTGCAAAAAATATTTGTGGCAGCCCTTTTTGTAGTGGCTAGAAATTAGAAATTGAATGGATGTCCATCAATTGGAGAATGGCTGAATAAATTGTGGTATATGAATGTTATGGAACAATGTTGTTCTGTATGAAATGACCAGCAGGATGATTTCAGAGAGGCTTGGAGAGACTTACATGAACTGATGCTGAGTGAAATAAGCAGTGTACAGTGATCTCCTGGTTCTGCTCCTTTCACTCATGGATGTGGCTCTCTTAAACAATGAGATGATCCAAATCAGTGCCAGTTGTTCAGTGATGAAGAGAATCAGCTACACCCAGAGAAAGAACTATGGGAATTGAGAATGGACTACAACATAGCATTTCCACTCCTCCTATTATTCTCTGCTTGCAGCAAGATAACTGTATAAATATGTGTACATATATTGTGTTTAACATATACTTTAACATATGCAACATATATTGGACTACCTGCCATCTAGGGGAGGGAGTGGGGGGAAAGAGGGGAAAAGTTCAAACAGAAGGTTTTGCAAGCATCAGTGCTGAAAAATTACTCATGCATATGTCTTGTAAATAAAAAGCTATAATAAAAAATAAAATAAAATTTTAAAAAGCTAAAAATTTCTAAACACACACACACACACACACACACACATATATATATGTAAAATGCCCCATTTACTATTTGAAAGATATTAATTTTAAACTGGACTTAATGTCATAAATGAGTAAGATTTTATTAAGTGTATAGCATGTTCTATATCTCAAAGAAATCATAAAAGTGGGGAAAGGACCCAAAATGTTTATAGAAGCTTTTTTGTGGTCACAAAAATTGGGAAAGTGAGCAGATGGCCATCAATTGGGGAATAGCTAAATAACTTGTGGTATATGAAGGTAATGGAATATAATCATTCTGTAAAAAAAAAAAAAAATGATGAACAAGCTAATTGTAGAAAGACATGGAAAGATTTACATAAACTGATGCTGCTTGAAACAAGCCAGGAATACATTGTACACAATAACAGCAAGAATGTGTGATTATCATCTATGAAAGACCTGGCTCTTCTCAGTGGTTCAGAGATCCAAGGCAATCCCAATAAACTTTGGAAATAAAACACATCCATATCCAAAAAAAGAAAAATGAAGAATAAATGTAAATTAACATGCTATATTCTCTTCTTTTATATGTTTTTCGCTCTTCTGTGTTTTTTTCTTTTTTTTCTGATTTTTCTCTCCCAATATGATTCATTAAATAATATGTATTTTGAAAATTAAATGAAAAAAAGTTTACACCATGTGTTAGGTACCATGCAAAGTCGTGGGAAAACAAAAGCAAAAAATATGAGCCTTACATTCAAGGATTTCACATTTTAATGAAAGAGAAAAACACACAATTATGTACATTAAAATGATATATAATTCAAATGAGGGTAATCTCACAAGAAAGGTAAAAGGGTGATTGGGGAAGTAAAAGCTTCTTAGGGTAGTTGGAATTTGAGTTGAACCTTGAAGAAAACCAGAAAAAAAACCTATCGCTTTCAGATTTGTATGTATAATTAAAACTAACGTCTATGCAGAGGGTCTCCTTGATCAAAACAGATCTGAGCTAACCTCAGGTTCCTTTTTAGTGTTCTACAGTAGAGCATAGTCTCACAGGACTCCTGCTCAAAACTGTCATTTGTCCTGACTTTGCAGATGAATTTATAAGTTCTTGTATTTTTTTTTTTTTGCAGTTGAGCTCTGAACCCACAGTCATCAGCATACTAAAGCCTCTGGATAATGTTCCCAATTATATTTTGATGATGTCTGTATTCTTTTGAATTGAAAGTCTCCCAGAGGATTAAAAGTACTCATGCTAATAGAAGTCTCCATTTAAAAAGAGTCAAACTATTTTAATAGGATAGCAGAATTCAAGTTTAGTTCAAGTTAAGCAGCATGGAGTCAGAAAGAGATAATTCTAGGAATTGAAATTATTAGCTGACTGATACACACCAATGTAAAAATGGTTTCTGAAAAGTGATACTTGAGAGGAAACTAACAATCAGACATGACTGACCAATCACCTCCTATCTCATAATAATTCCAGTTTAACAGAGAATACAATGGTAGAATCATGAGTGGACTATGTGTCCAAGAAATATGTTAAAGGAGGAAGGAATACAATTCTGTAGTTGTCATGATTTTTTCTTTATTTTGCTTTAAAAATAGTAAGGAGAAATGAACTTAAGTGGGATAGGTACACAAAAGATTTGGCTCAAGTATATCAATACATTTCTTGACATCATTTTCCAATAGGGAGGGCCATTAAATATGACCAGGGAATTGCCTAGGAAAATTAGGAGCTTTTTAAAGTTGCCATTTAAAAATAAGGTGGCATTTGATCTGAGATTTTAAGGAAGCCAAGAAAATCAAATGATGAAGTCTGATATTAAGAGTCATTTGATTAGAACCAGAAAAGTCTTTCTTGAAGAAATTAGGTAAATAACATCTTAACATTTTGATCCAACAATTACATCATGGCCATAAGGCACAATAAGCACTTTATATAATCATAAATAATCACATTTAAAATTCTATCTTTGATAGATAATAAGAGGAAATGTATTTTTATACTAAATGAAACTCAACATGTCTTTTCTAACTACTATGTTCAAAAAGCTATATTGAGGATGGGAATATAAAGAAAATGAGAAATAGTTCTATATAATGTTTATTATGTCTTTTAAAAGATAAAGCAAGGAAATTAGAGTGAATTTATAAATTTGGGTTTTCATAAATCATCAAACCTGCAATATTACTATACATAAAGGCTTATGTTTATTAAACTATTTATTGAAATATTTCCTCACGTAAACTTGTTTTTTCTTAATTATTTGTAAAGACAAATCAACTATGTCAGTAATTTGCATACAATTAGTGGGACAGAATTTGAACCTTTATACACTTGGATAAATTCAATAATTTATGCTTTTCATATGTTTAGACTAGAATTAAATGAGTCAGACACTGTAGCTGTTAAATTACTATTTATATTTATTATTTTATTAAATAAGATTTTATAAAACTTTCTCAAAATATATATTTGGAATGCTACTTATCAAGGTTCTGAGTAATTAAAAGGAGGAATAGGGTACTTCTTGTGATTCTTTATTTGGGGAAATCAACCAATCACCAAACCAATAGGAGGAGATTTGATGTCTGTCATGTCTTTTTAATTCTGGAACTTGAAATATGGTGCAAAATCCTAGCTGCTGAATTTCATCTTATACACAATAAAATGTTCAATAAGTGTCCAATAAAAGTTCAACTAATTAAAATGTGATCATTCATATTTCAACCTTGATGAATAAATGACTAGTCCATATAATATTTCATTATTTAAAAGAATAGAAAAGTGGAGTATAGTTTGACACCCAACCTAAGCTTAAAGACAGATTTCTGAGGTTTGGGGGAAATTATAGGTAGTACAGTATAGTATATGGAGTAGTTTAGTAGAAAGAAGTAGTTTAACTCCTTGGAGTAAAATACTAGAAGTAAAATTTGCCCCAAAGAAATGAAAAGTTCTCAATAATTAAATTCTAATTAAAAAAAAAACAGAAAGAATACTGCCAATAGAAATAAAAGAACTTTTAAAAGACACCATGGCATTATATATCTTAATTATTAAATATGATGAAAATAATATAAGTGAAACAATTCTTATATATAAAGCATTTACATTCTAATAAGTAAAGAAAAAAAGAGCATTATTGTACTAGGAACACAAAAGCTTAAAACAAGCTGAGGATGGTAATAATTGATTTTTTTTAAATGAAAGTATAAAAAGAATAGCATAATATAGATCATGTAGAATTATTCAAATTTTAGTTTGCTTCAGTTTTCTCCATATAATGTCTGGACTTCACACACATTTACAGACCAGTAGGTCATCATTCTAGGATTGTATAGTATATGCTAACAGGACACAAAATCTGGCCCCAAACTACTGTCATGGTGGAAAGGCTTTGAATACAGTCTCTAAAATGGACTATATATCTTTACCTCAAAGACTATCCCCAGAAAGAAAGATGGATAAGAATTATGAAACATTAGCTAAAGGACTCCCAAAGGGAACATTTCAAATAATGGAATGGTTGCAATCTGGAATAATGAGGAAAGTATTCATGATGACAAAAAACAACAATTTTTGAGAAGTGATTGAAAGTTAACAAATGAGGAAATATTAAATTATTTCTTAACTATCCTCAATGATTTCAAGTTATCAGACTCAACCAACAGGGTCCTCCAACTAGGGCCCACAGGCCAGATGCAGCAGCTGAGAACGATTATCCGCCTCACCCAGGGCTCTGAAGTTTCTTTATTTAAAGGCCCACAAAACAAAGGTTTTGTTTTTACTATACTCTGGCTCTCCAACAGTCTGAGGGACAGTGAACTGGCCCCCTATTTAAAAAGTTGAGGACCCCTGATACTGAAAAGTTCTTAGGTTATTGCCTTCACCAAATTTGGATTTCAGTGAAGAATTTGGCAAAATCCTTTCATATTGTCTTTATGGATGAAAAGAAGTGATATGGGGTAGATGATAGAACAGTTGGATTGAATCAAAACTTATTGAAAGCACAAATGATTCAAAGGGTAGTCATTAATGAATCAATATCAACCTAAAAGTAGGTCTCTAATGGAGTGACCTGGAGACTGTCTATGGCCCTGTATTGTTTAAAATTTAATAAATTTCTTGATTTATTTCAAACAAAGTTCGTTAGACACAAAGTTAGATGGTAGATAGTTTGACATGATGGCATACTAATCAAATTTGTAGATGACACAAAGCTGAATGGAATAGCTGTGATGTTCAGTTCTTGGCAAAATATATTAGGAAGAATATTGATAACTTGGAATGTTTCCAGAAAAGAATAATAAGCCTCATGAGAAGATTGGAAAACAAGCTGTTCAAGGATTCTTTGGATGACCTGCGTATATCTAGAATAGAGAAAAGAAGTATTAGTGGGGACATAACAGCTGTCTTCAAGTACTTTGAGAAATGTCATATGAGAGAAAAATTAAACAATTATGTCTGACTACAGAGAGAGAAACAAATTTAGAATTGATGTCAGGACAAGGGATTTCAGTTAATTCAGGAAGAAATGGGAAGTCCTCAGGATTTCTGAGGAGAGAAATAATGTGGTAAAAATCTTCAATGAAGATAAATCTGAAGGATAAACATCCAAGGATAATCTATTAGCAAAATTAGCAGTTGCCAATAATAGAGGTTAAGGGGACCTCAATGACCAGAGATAAATCTTGCAATCAATTAACTTTTTTATATAATTTGGGGGGTTACATAAAGTTCAATGATGGAAACTAAATTAAGACTATGATTGGTCTCTTAGAAAGGGGAAGAGTGGGCTATACATTTTACTAACTGGCAAGAAGAGATCTCCAGAATCCATAGCAAGAGGGAAAACAGAAAGTTAATCAATATCCTCAGAAAATCCTGTGCTAGATACCACTCAGTACTAGAGACATCCAATTCTGGGGAAAATATTTCCTAACAAGGATGATTCATTTATCATTCATCTTCTTTATATACTGCAAAAAGAACTAGTTTTTAGTCCTTAAGACTTAGATATTTAAGGTCTTAAAAATTATATTACTTAGACCTATACAATTAAATTCAAATTTGCTCCATAAATTGTTATGATCCACAAACAAAAAAGTAATTAATTAAAAACTCATAATAATTGATCTACTAATCAATAATCAATTTCATGGTGACATGATCATTTAACATAATAATGACTAAGTGGGATTGGATATTTTTTCAAGTTTAACTATGAAGGATTGTTCTTATTAAATTTAATTTTATTAGATTCATTCTCTTTTTTTTTCCAAATTTTTGCTACCAAATCTGGTCCCCCTAAAAAATCCAATTCCCTAAGGTTTCTGCAATAATGAGTAGCTAACATAGTCAGTAAGGAAATTACCATTTATTAAGTGCTTAATATTTACCAAACTTTGTGTTGAGTGCTGGTGATAAAAATAAAATAAAATAAAAAGACAGACCTGCCCCTCTCAATCAAGGAGAAAACAAGAAAATATATGAATATAAAGTATACACAGAATAAATAGGAAATACTTGACAGAAAAAAACTAGAATTATGAAGGATTGAAACAAATTTTTGTAGCTTGCTAGGTTGATAAGTGTAGATAATTGATTGCCCAAGTTATCATTCAGAGCAGCCTATACCTAACTTTATACCTAGCTTGATACCTAGCTTGTTTCAGCTCCTTGTTTGTTTGTTTTTTAACTAAAATGAGGTAGGTAAAGAAAACCAGAGCCCTATTCTTCTATTAACAGCCCTATGACACCTCTCTTCTGCCACAATTTTAATATTTAAAAAAACCATATCAACTGATGTTTTGGTAGAGGAACATCAGAAAGTAAAAAATACACAAAAGAAAGAATAATAAAGTCACGAGTCATTAAAATTTCGTAGACTCAAGCAATGGTTCTACTAACAAGTAGTTCAGTGATCACAGACAAGCCCTTTAAACACTCTTAGTCACAATTTCTCATATTTTAAATGGGGATAATAAAACTTATTCTATATACTTTTCTTTGTAAATGAAAAAAATGATACTTACATAGAAATTATTATTACCAGGTCATATCTTTCAGACTGAAGGTCACATGGTTTTCTCGTTCCAACTCCTACTTAGCTTGGTTTTTGAGTACCAGTTAGGAAGTTTTATTTTATGCTTCCCAACATGAAAATCATTTTTCTTCATAGAGAATTCAGCACCAAAAATAGGGTTGAGTAGTTACGTCTTATTTTCTGTAATCGGTTGTCATCATACTAAGAAGCAGTCCCAGCTCTTCTTTGATCTTCTTTTTTGCCCCTAAGAAAGCTTTAAAAATAGGAACTCTTATGTTGTCCTTAGTTTTTATTATAAGGCTCTTTGTGTTAGACTTTATCATTTGTGACATTATTCCTATAGATATGTGCCACTCTTTCTATTCATTCTCAGTTACTGTCTCTGAATTTCATAAGTTTAAAAAATCCAAGTTGGTTGAATATTTCCCGAGGCTAACCACATGCAGTGCTTTAGACAGCTTCTGCTTTTCTTCCTCAATGAAATTATGTATGTTTTCTTTTATCAGAATTTTGTTCCTAAAAGCATTTCATCCCTTTATAGCTATAGTATCTTAGACTGTGGGATTCTACTTATCCTTGATCTGATCTCTTTCAAAATCTGCTGTCACAAGGTCTACATATATCAGGATATGGCCAAGATTCTAAGAGAGATAGACATTCCTCCAGAGGTTCCCATTATTTTTTCTTTGACAATCAGCTATTCCTTGGTAGTCAGTTTCTACTCCAAAATAGCTTCTCCTCTCCACTTCATTACTTCTTGAAGGACCAAATTGTAACTTAGACAAGTTAAGAAGTTATCAGTTGTAATTTAGACAAGTTAAGAGCTTATTGATTGTTTCACTTTCGTGTGAGTATGTGTGTGAAAGAGAGAAGAGTGAGAAAGAGAGACAAAGAGATTTATGGATAAACTGTCAACAATCACTAACATATGAAATTTGTGTTTGTTTCTTACTTGTGATGCTTTTAAAATAAAATATTACCAATAATCCCTTCTGACCATGTGTCCTATGAAATATTTCCATAGCAGTTATCATGGGATGCTACAATAATAGATATGCAGTTGGAAGAATCCCCAGAGGCCATCTCTCCTAATCCTCCCATTTTGCAGGTGAAAAATCTGAGGCTGAGAAAGTTTAAATAATCTGCACAAAGGCACATAGGCAGAGGTACAAACCAAACAACATTTCAATGATTTTCTTTTTGTCTACTGACCTTTCCTTAAATTTTTCAACAAGTAACATATTCCTTTCTCACAAGAGTTTATCTTCTTGATATTCAATGCTACTATGGCGTCTATTTGTCCACTTTATCTAATCTGTTACTTTTAAAGAAAAATAATCTTCCTTTATTGCATTCTTGTCACAGATCACTCTTCACCAGGCTTCAAGAATACCTATGAAAGTGTGGTTACTTCCTCACAGAAAGATCTCTAGATAACTTTATTTTCTCATAATTTATATATTTTAATAATTTGTATGATATACATAACATATATAATTCATTTACATATAGATATCCGAGACTCTGAGTAGAATTATTATGTGTATTCCCATATACTGTCTTCTTTGAATTCTTCCCTATCTTTCTTTCTTTGTATCTCTTAGCAATTTCTATTATGAATATATGAAGGTAACCAAGGTAAAAAAAAATTCAGTTTTGTGTACCTAAAAAAGGTGGGATAAACTTTAGCTGACTGATATGCTGCTATTGCTGCTAAAGATAACTGTACTTTAAGTAGCACATTAAGGTTTGCAAAGCACTTTACAAATATTTAATTTTATCTTTACATAAACTTTGGGAGGTAGGTATTACTATTATCCTTAATTCACAGATGACAAAATTTAGGGAGAAGAGGTAAAATAATGTGTTCAGGGTTATATAGCTAATAAATGCCTGAGACAAAATTTAAACTTTGGTCTTCCTGACTCCAAGTCCAGCATTCTAAACACTGAGCCATATAACTGTCTTTGGTATGTCTATGAAGCCCTGGATTAATTTAAGTCATCAATATAATACTTTAAGGCTAGTAAACTTTTATTGAGGCTTTGTGGATGAACTAAACACTAGATGTATTTATATTAAAATATAGAATCAGTTCTCAATGCTTTCTTTTGAGATTATTGCCTCTTTTGTGATTTTGTAATGGAAGATATGTGGGAGAACGACTGGTTAATGATAGGACTGTGTGAAAACTGAGCAATCATTTCAATCCTTTAGAAGTGATCTTTTCATATTTACTCCCCTTATCAGTTCTCAATGCTTTCTTTTGAGATTATCGCCTATCTGCTGTGTATATGTGTTCTATGTACCCTATTTTACTTATATATTTTCTCTCATTATAATGTAAGTTCTTTGAACACAAGATAAGGCCTAGTTTTTGTTTTTTGTTTTTTGTTTGTGTGTGTGTGTGTGTGTGTGTGTGTGTGTGTGTGTGTTTAGTTGGCTTATTTCAATTTTCTTTGTATTCAGAGTTGTTGGCAAATTACTTGACACAAAATAGGCACAAAGGCATTTGACTTAAAGTAGAGAATGAAAAATAACAAATTCCAGATATTTTTGGATCAGGGCCTTGCACTTGAATCTAAAGGCAGTGAATTGAAAAGAACAGAGATCTTATACCATTTTGATACATGGATGTACCTTACTAAAAAGCCAAAGGGAAAAAAAAACTAAAAAGAAAGGAAGGAAGGAAGAAAAAAAGAAAGAAAGAAGGAAATGAGGGAGGGAGGGAGGGATGGAGGAAGGAAGAGAAGGAAAGAAAGAAGGAAGAAAGGAAGAATGGAAAGAAGGAAGAAAGGATGAAAGGAAGAAAAGAAAGAAAGAAAAAGAAAGAATTTTGGGATTTATAAAAAGGGATAATTTTGGGAAGAAAAGGAGAAATCTATGAATAAAACAATGCATTAGTTAAATCCAGTAGTCACCCTCATTTCATGGATTGCTTAGTTTTAATGCTAGAGTTTAGTGTATAGTCACAGTAGAATCTTTCAAAATGTTTATTGATCAGGAAAAAGGTGTTATTGCTCAAAATGAACCTTAAATGTAAAGATGAAAACCTGGATTTGAGTGACAATCCCTTCTATGACCTTTGGAAAATTACACTGAATTTCAGTTTCTTGGTCTACAATAATGGGGCTTGCCTAAATGGTCACTATTCTGCTTTTAAATCCAGAAGCCTAAGAAATCTTTGAGAGTAACTGCCTTAACAGATCTTAAAGGAGGGAAAGGGATCCACATGTGCAAAAATGTTTGTGGCAGCCCTTTATGTAGTGGCTAGAAGCTGGAAATTGAGAGGATGACCATTGATTATAGAATGGCTGAATAAATTATGATATATGGATGTTATGGAATATTATTGTTCTATAAGAAACGACCAACAGGATGATTTCAGAGAGGTCCAGAGAGACTTACATGACCTGATGCTAAATGAAATGCAAAACCAGGAGATCATTATACAAGGCAACAACAAGACTATATGATTATCAATTCTGATGGACGTGGTTCTTTTCAACAATGAGATGATTCAAACCAGTTCCAAATGATCAGTGATGAAGAAAGCCATTTACACCCAGAGTGTGGACCACAACATAGCATTATCATGCCTTCTGTTGATGTTTTCTTGAATTATGTTTTCCTTTTCAGGTTTTTTTCCCTCTAGATCCGCTTATTTTTGTGAAGCAAAATAACTATATAAATATGTATACATATATTGGATTTAACATGTATTGGACTACCTGCCATCTAGGGGAGCAAGTGGGGAAAAGGAGGGAAAAATTTAGAAGAGAAAGTTTTGCAAGAGTCAATTCTGAAAAATTATCCATGCATATATTTTGTAAATAAAAAGCTGTAATAAAAAAGAAAACTAAAAAGAGAGAGAGAGTAACTGCCTCATTTTTAAAAATAAGACTTGAGTCAGTGATTTGCCCATAGTTAAATCATTGTGCACTGACAAAGGTAGCCGTGTTTCTTCACAGAGCTCCCATCTCCTCACCCAATAGGCTTTCTATTGTTTGTTCCAAATTGCCTCACAGGATACATTGCACAAAGTGTCTGGCTCATGATTATATTATATTTCTTTTACTTTTTTGATGCTGTAAGATATCCCCCCCCATATTTACTTCTATTTTCTCTGTTAAGGAAATGATCTTTTCAGTAACACAGATAAGAATTGATATCCAAGACAATTAATGAAATAAAAGGGAGCTGAGCTTAAATAGTTCAAGTTTCTTTATTTTAATAACTACAGAACAATTACATCAATGAATACTTGAATTGAATGAACTGGAATATGCAATAGCCAATCTACTATCAGGTATCTTTAAAATATGTGGAAAATAGGAAAATACTGCATGACAGGAGAAAAACTACTGGGGTCATGATTTTTAGAAGAAATGGGAGGGAAGGAGAATGGAGACTGACAATGATTGGCCAGTAAATTTTATTTTGCTTTCTAGCAAAATTTTAAGAAAATATAATTAAATTCATAGTTAAAGGACATCTAGAAATGGCAGGACTAATCAGAAAGCATCAGTAGAGCCTTCTTATAAATAAATGATGACAGATTAATCTTAATGCTTTTATCTTCACAAGGCTACGAGTCTGCTGAGAGGCAGCTACATGTTTCACTGGGCCTGCAGTCAAGAAAACCTTACTTTCGATTGTACTAAGTAGCTAGGTGACCTTGGTAAGGTACCTAAGCTCTGTTTGTCTTAATCTGCCAGAAAAGAAAATGGCAAATCACTCAAGTATCTTTGCCAAGAAAACCCTATAAACAGTTTAGTCCATAGCATTGTAAAGAGATGGATATGAATACACGATTGAACAATAATATATTGCCCTTTAAGATTCTAAATTGTAGAGAAAATACTGACCAACCCTGGTTGGGAAAGAAGATACATAAATACTCAAACACATATAACACATATGCTCCTCATCCTGGAGTTTCCCATACCAATGGATCCCAGGTCTATTTTCTATACTTGATTAAGGGAATTCTATAGATATACTTTATTTAGGACTTTGTCAGGCATTTAATAAAGTCTCTTGTACTATGGCTGTGGAAAATATGTAGTCTTTGGTCCAATTAGATGGATTCAGTATTAATGGAAAAGGCATTACTAAAGAATAGGCATTAATGGTTTCATAGTAATTAACTCTGTCTCCCCAATAACAATACCTGTGGAATATAATATCTAGAGCTTTACTCTATAACAACTAGTCTTTAAAAGAACACCACTGTTTATTATCTAAGGTTGGAGTTTGTATCAGGCCAGAGAGGTAAGAAGCATTAAGACAACCTGCCAACAAAAGGGGCAGAACACTAGAAAGAGTTCTCAAATGCACCACAACAAAAGGTACTGGACTGGGAGGGAGCTCTGGGGATCTTTTTCAACATGCTCAAGGAATTTTTTTTTTTCTAAAGAGTCTGTAAGGGTTCAACAGAATAATTTGGAACTATACTCAAAGGGCTATAAAACTGTACATACCCTTTGACCCAGAAATACTGCTATAAGTTCTATACCCCAAAGAGATAAAAGGAAAACTAAAAATACCTACAAGTACATAAATACTGCATTTCTTTGTATTGTAGCAAAAAAAAAAAAAAAAAGGAAATTGCAGGAATGTCCATAAATTGGAAAATGGCTGAACAAATTGTAGTATATAATTGTGATGCAATATCATTATGTATAAGACTTTTTTAAGTCTGGCAGGAAAAGATAATGATGAATGTTGGAGGGAATGAGGGAAAACTGGGACACAATACATTGTTGGTGGAATTGTGAATAGAATCAATCATTCTGGAGAGCAATTTGGAACTAGGCTCAAAAAATTATCAAACTGCATACCCTTTGATCCAGCTGTGTTTCTACTGGGCTTATACCCCAAAGAAATTTTAGAGGAGGAAAAGGGACCCACATGTACAATAATGCTTGTGGCAGCCCTTTTTGAAGTGCCAAGAAAGTAGAAATTGAATAGACGCCCATCAATTGGAGAATAGCTGAATAAATTATAGTATATGAATGTTATGGAATATTATTGTTCTGTTAGAAATGACCAGCAGGATGATTTTAGAAAGGCCTGGATAGACTTACATGAGCTGATACTAAGTGAAGTCAGCAGAATCAGGAGATCATTGTACACCGCCACAAGAAGATTATACAATGATCAATTCTGATGAACATGACTCTTTCCAACAATGAGGTGTTTGAGGCCACTTTCAATGTTCTTGTCATGAAGAGATACATCCAGAGAGAAGACTGTGGGAACTTAGTGTGGATTACAATATAGCGTTTTCACTCTTCTTGTTGTTGTTAGCTTACATTTTGTTTTCTTTCTTATTTTTTCCTTTTTGATTTGATTTTTCTTGTGCAGCAAGATTATTGAATAAATATGTATACAAATATTGGTTTTAACATATATTTTATTATATTTAACATATATATGATTACTTGCCATCTAAAGGAGTGGGTGAGGGGAAGGAGAGGAAAATTTGGAACACAAGGTTTTGTAAGGATCAATGTTGAAAAATTATCCATGCATATGTTTTGAAAATAAAAAAGCTTTAATAATTTTTTTTTAAATCCTGGGCAAAGTGAAATAAGGAGTAGCAAGAAAATATCATATATAATAGTAGTAATGTTGTAGTGATGACCAACTGTGAATGAATTTGATCAATGCAATGATCAAAAATAATTTGGAAAGACATGTTGAAAAATGCTATCTACCTCTAGAGGAAAAATCAATGGAGTCTAAATGCAGATTGAAGAATGCTTTTTAAAAACATTTATATTTCTTCTATTTTTTTAGTGTTCTTGTAACTGTTTATGATCTATGTTTTCTTTTGCAAAATAGCTAATATGCTTTAGATCACTGCACATTTATAATCCATAACAAATTACTTGCCTTCTCAAAGAAGAATTGTGGCAGAAGGGTGGAGAGAATATGGAATTCAAAATTTTGGGGACACAGTACATAAAAATTTTGTTTGCATGTAACTGAGAAAAAAACAAAATAAAAATTGAATGCACAAAAGACTGATAGAAAGAGTGAGGGAGAGAAGGAAGGAGGAGAACATCTGAATAATGAATGTAGGTCAAACAAAAGGAAGAACAATGCCAAAGTGATGGTAATATCAGGAGTAAGAGAACAGCTGAGGTTCAAAGGAAACTATGATATCTGAAATCTGAGAAAGCAGATATATGATACTTTTTATGTTAAGTTTATTGAAAATATAATTCTCACAAAACTAACACTTTATAGGCAATTAATTGAAAACTGAGGAAAATAGGAGGGAAAAGGGGGATAGGAAAGTGAGTAGGAGAAAGACTGCAATGGAGAAAAATAATAATGAGGACAGGCTACCTTTTAGAGAGCTTTCAGAATCAATATGCTGAAATATATTCATAACCACTAACCACACTGTTCATTCTAATCTTCCAGATATTGTGACCTTGAGCAAGGAGTACAAGAAAACTAGCATCACTGTCATTGCTGCCCAAAGGATTCTGATGGTGAAACCTTGATCTTTTCTGTCAAAGTGAGGCAGGTGTAACAAATACCCAGGTCTAGTTATCACCATTATCTCAGCAAATGACCTGATCCCAAAAGCAATGAAAAGGAGCATTGACCATCTGCAGCTCCCTAGAAGAAAAATAAATCAGATTCACATTGCTGTGGCTACTGCTGCTACTGCTACTTTGGGCAGAGCCTGAACAAGTCTTAGGTCTTTAAATACCATATAACATCACACTATAGGGCACCTTCCCCACCTGCCACAGGGAAATCTCAGGGTATTCTGAGTTTTTCCTATAATTTTACAATGATTACTGTCAATAACAAGCAAAGCAATAGTGGGGAAGAAAGAGAATACAACAAATATGTATACTAGATTTTTGTGCATAAACAAATAACTGCAGGCAATGTTTGAGGAGGTGGGAGTAGGATGGGAAGGAAGATACTAAATAAATATCATAATAAAAGGCTATATTAATCAGTTAATAAATAAACAAGTATTTATTTGATGGTTTTTACATAACAAACATCATACTAGACCATACACTGATCACTGAAAATACCAGGAATATTCTGAGATAAATTAAAATTGTTCTTAAAAATAGTTTTACTATTTTCAGGGAAATGTAGAAAAAAATTTTCACATAGAATCAGCAATTTAAAGCTAAGAGATATATCAAAGGCCTAGAAAAATTAAACAATTCTCCCAAGTCACAGAACTGGGATCTGAACCTAGAAATTCCTCTGATTCTTAATGTGGCACTCCTTCTACTGCACCTTAATTGGGAAAAAAAAAAAGAAAAATTGTTAAAATACTATTTTGGTTAAGTTAAACTTGAGTATTACTTGGGACTCTGGTACCAGAATATCAAGATGAAAGATGTCATTATCCTTGCCCTCAAAGAATTTAAGCAAAAAGGGGAGAACACACAAATATACTAAAATGATAAAGACTAGAACATGCTAAAGGAAAAATGTAGAGAAAGCCTCCTGAAAAGTGTCATTTCTCTAATTTCTACATGATCATAGTGAAAGCTTTATGATATTAACTTCAAGGTGATGTTGGATGAGAACAGGAGAGTTTGTGAATGGAGAGAAAAAATAAACTCCATCTAAAAATAACAAGAAAAATACATTTTTGTATTCTCTCTGTAACTTGGGGAATATTTTCCTGCCAAAGCAGAAGATAGTGTTCGACCATCCACCTCTTCCATCTCTGGGTGAATTCAGATGGATTCCAACAAATGAGGTTTGGCAATCCATTGTGTCTACACTCCCCACAAATGCCAACCTTGTCAGAGAGATAACGAAGTACAGCTGGTATAAAAGACAGAAGCAGGAGCCATGATTCCAAGACAGAAACCTTCCACAAGCTTCATTGTACAGGAGGCAGTTAGAAAAGCAACTTTTCTCAAATTAAATAACAGTCTATTTTTGCATAAGATAAATGATTACAATTGGAGATGACACTTTTTTAAAGGAAAATGCTGTTGGAAAAATTCCAAAGCAATGTTTTCTATATGGCTGCATCTGTTTGCCTCTATCTGTGCAGCTGTGAAAAAACCTACAATAAATGACAAGCAATTCCACTCATTTTTCTACCACTTTTAAATCTCTGGACTCATATGTCATACTTTAAAAGTGTATTTTTTCTTATTAGACTGCCAAGAACAAAAATTATATTTTATTCCCATTATCAAATAAAGAGAACAGAAAGAGTACTATTATTAATATACACTAAAAAAAATTTATAAGGGATAGTGATTTTGGACATTCAGACAATTCTTGGGGAGGAGAAGTACAGCTTGTTATAGGATCAAAGATTTCAAACTAGAAGAACTCTCAGAAATCATCTAATGCAACCTATTCACTTTGTAGATAAGAAAACTGAGACCTAAGAAGGACTTACTTAATTCCTAAGAAGGAATTGACTTAGGCAGAATTGAAGGGTAGCAAGTAACAGATCTGAAATTTAAACCCAGGTTTTGACCTCGAATCCAGAACAATTTCTGTTTATAATTATTTAATCAAATATTATATCAATTTAAGATTTAAATGCCTGAATGGCTAGTTAAAAGACTGGGTTTTTCCCCCTCCCCCAATCTTTTTTTTTTTTTTTTGGTAAGAGTTCAATTAGAAGAATTTACATAAGTAAAAAAAATTGCATTAATAGTTTTCCCTTCTCTCTAATGCACCTCCAATTTCTCTTTCTCTTTTTCTTCTCTAACTCTTTATAACTTGATTCAAAGTATGAAACATGTGCAAATATTTAATTTCACCCCAAAAATCTCCCTAAAGTCTTATTTTAGCCCAACTTGCTGCCACTTCATCTTTCTTTTTCCTCATCTTTACTGACAATTTTTCTTCCACTTATTTAGTATTTTATTTTTCCCCAGTAACATGTCAAAATAATTTTCAATATTAGTTTTTATACTTCCCACCTCTCTTACTACTCCTCCTTATTGAGAAGGCAAATAATTTGATATAGGTAAAGTATTGTGATATGCTTCAATCTGTGTTCAGACAAAATCAGTTCTTTCTCAGGATATGGATAGCATTTTTCATTGTAAGTACTTCAGAATGGTCTTGGATCATTTTATTGCTAAAAATATCCAACTCATTCTCAGCTGATTATTTTATAGTATTGTTATTACTTTTATACACAGAACATTTAACTTTGCATCAACTCATGGGAGTCTTTCCAGGTTTCGTTCGTTTGGTTGGTTTGTTTTGTTTTTTGCAGAGCATCCTGCTCATCTTTTCTTTTAGCACAATAGTATTTCATCATAATCACATAACATAATTTGTTCAACTACTTCTCAATTGATGGGCATTCCTTCACTTTCCAATTCATTGCCCCCAGAAAAGAACTGCTATAAATAGTTTTGTCCATATAGGTTATTTTATTAATTTTTTCTTTTGGGATACAGATCTCATAGTGGTCTTGCTAGGTCAAAGAGTATGCATGGTTTTATAGTCCTTTGATCATAGTACCAAATTGCTCTACAGAATGGTTGAATCAATTCACAATTCTACTAATAATGCATTAATGTCTCTTTTTTCCCATATTTCTTCTACCATTTGTGTTTTTCCTTTTCTGTCCTATTAGTAAATCTAATATATATAAGGCAGTAACTTATTTTGCATTTCTCCAATCAATAGTGGGCAGAGCATTTTTTTCATATGTCTATAGAGAGCTTTCATTATTTTATCTGAAAATTGTTCCTATCTTTTGATCATTTGTCAATTGGAGAATGGCTCTAATTTGGACTCTATTCTCTATATCTTTGATAAATGAGATCTTTATCAAAGGAACTTGCCTCATTCTTTTCCACAATCATTACTGCTAACTGTATTTCCCTACCACTCCATTTATTCTATTTTCTCTCTCTCTTTTTTCACCCTATCCCTCCTCAAAAGTCTTTTGCTTCTGACTAGCTCCTTATATTTTGATACCCAATTGTGTGTATATTATTTCCTCTTTGAGCCAATTCTGATAAGAGTAAGGTTCACAAACTTCTCCTTTAATCCTAACTTTACCTTGTCTTCTTTCAGCATATTCCTCTCTGGGATAAAGAAAAAAAGAGACATTTAATGGGGTAAATTATCTCACATAAAAGAGACAAGAAAAAATTTTGCAGTAGAATGGAAAAGGGGAGAGGTAAGAGGGAGGGAGGGAATGCACATGACTGATAATCTCTGGAACAAATTTGTTTACTCTGGATATATTAACTTTCTCACATCAACTTATCCTACTTTATTGAAATTACTTTCCATAATTTCCAATGACCTCTTAACCAGTAGTACCAAAGGGCTCTTTTTCCAGTCTTCAATCTCCTTGCCTTCTTGGCATCTTCAGACAATGTTGAACTCTATGTCTTTCTGAATCTTCCTCTTTCCTTACCTTCCAAGACATATTGTTGATATAATTCTCTGTTCCTTCCTTGTCCTTATGTCTCTTTTATTAGTGCTTCATAATTTTTTTCTGCCATTAAAGTACATATGCCCCAAGATTCTGTCACTAATCTTTATCTCAGAGCCATTCCTCGGTTGATAAATAATCAGAGGATATAAGTAGGCAATTTTCAAAAGAAGTCAAACCTATTAATAGCTACTTGAAAAATGTTCAAATCATTACTAATTAGGGAAAAGAAAATTAAAATTAACTCTGAGGTATCAATTCACACTCATCAGATTGACTAGCATGACATAAAAGGAAAATGACAAATTCTGCAGAAGATGTGACAAAGTAGGAATAGTAATCCAACCATTCTGGTATACAATTTGGAAATATGCTTAAGGAGTTATAAAATTGTGAATATCCTTTGACCTAGAAATATAACCATTAAGTTTATATCCCAAGGAGATCAAAGAAAAATAAAAAGGATGCATATGTGCAAAAATATTTATAGTACCATTTGAACTGAAAACAGAGGATGCTCATCAATTGAAGAATGGCTAAATAAGTTTTGATATATGAATGGAAAAGAATTCTACTGTAGTATAAGAAATTGTGAAAGGGATATTTTCAGTCAAACTTAGGAAGATTTAAAGAAGCTATGCAAAGGAAAGTAAGCAGAACCAGAAAACAATCCATACAGTAACAACAACATTATAAGGAAAATCCCCTATGAAAGGCTTAGTAAATGATCAATTCAGTGATCCATTACAACTTCAATTGATTCATGAAATAAAATAATATACAACCCCAGATAGAGAATTAATTGATTCAGAATACAGACTCAATCACTTTTTTTCTTTTCTGTATTTTCCTTTTTTTTTGAGAATAACTAATGTGAAAATATGGTAGATGTGTGGGTGGTGTGGATATAGGTGTGGGTGTATCTGTGTGTGCTGTGCATGTGTGTGTGTGTGTGTGTGTGTGTGTATGAAATGCATATTGTGTCTATTTCTTACTCAATTGGAGAAATAACAGCTGAAGGGAGGGAGATAATATGGAACTGAAAATAAAAATTAAAACCACTAATTTGGGAAAGTTAATTTTCCTATAAGTATAATGAACAAACTCCTCCTAAAATATTAGGCAGAAAATGTAAGAACATCTCTGTATCTGCATACAACAGTTTACTTAGTAGCTGTTGTCACAGCAAGGACTATAGGAAACAAAGTACTTTACTTTTAAATATATCTAAACAACAGGCAAGAAACTACACTATGACAGAAGTGATTTGAAAGAACCATTGAAGATATGTAGAAAGATATGAGAAGTTTCCATAACTGGATAGCTCAGCAGTTATTAACCTGGTTGCTGTAAGCTTTTTTTTTTTTTAATGTACCAATTATTTCAATAGAAACTATTTAAAACATGTCACCAACACTTTAACACAGATAAAATTATTTTTTAAAAAAGAGACATTTGTCAGAGATATAGTGTAAGTCCATTACAATTCTTTCTCAATTTGAATCTTCTATTATTTCTTGTGTAAATAAAAGTAAACATGGTTTCCAAATTAGTGGGGATCATATTAAAACAAAATAGAGCATCAATATATCAAAGAGAAAATAATGACTAAATAAGATATGAAACTTATGGTCACTGTGACATCAAGGCTGAATAATAAGAACTGAAATAATCATATTTTAATGTATACTTTCAAAACTGTAATTGAACCATAGAATATTTGTGAAGCATTTTCAAAAAAAAAAAAAAACTGTACCATTTAATGGAACAAAACTCCTTATCCCTAGCTCAAATATATAAAGATTGATACTTCCTTAGTGAAAAAGAAAGATGAGGATTGATGGACATATTTAGAGCAGATGATTAGCATATCAAAAATCTACTGAGATATTTCTAGCAGAGGACTGAGTAACACTGAAGACTGATAATAGGCATACACCATTGGATTTATATAATGCAATTAAAAATATTTTTCCTCATAGGTGGATCTGATGATAATGGAAACAAAAGATCTTTACCTCCTCATCTCCACTTTCCACAATAGAAGATAACAATACAAATATAGCAAACAATATAGGGATAAGCTAACACTAAAGTTATGACTGAATTATGTGAATTAAATGTGTGTGCACATGGAACAGTGTATATATATATATATAATATATATATATATATATATATATGTGCATTGGTATTGTGTGTATGGGTGTGTGTGTGTATGTTTAGAAATGGGTCATTGTCACTAAAAATTTAGTTTTATCATTAAAGAAATTAGATTTAATGATAGATATGATCAGTGCAAAAAAAGTGCCACTATTGCAGATATAATAATGATAATGATAATAATCATGATAATAATAATGCCTACCTAATAACTAGTAACACATGAGCTAATAGATAGAATCATAGATCAAAAATTAGTGATAAATATTTCCATTCTTTCTGTTATTGTTTGCTTGCATTTTTGTTTTTTCTTCTCAGGTTATTTTTACCTTCTTTCTAAATCCAGTCTTTCCTGTGCAACAAGATAACTGTATAAATATGTATACATATATTGCATTTAACATATACCTTAACTTATTTAATATGTATGGGACTACCTGCCTCTAGGGAAGGGGGTGGGGGGAAGGAGGGGGAAAATTGAAACAGAAGTTTTTGCAAGGGTCAGTGTTGAAAAATTACCCATCCATATGTTCTGTATATAAAAAGCTATAATAAAAATATTTTTTAAAATATTAGTGATTGTATCTTTTATAAACTAACATACCACATTCCTCTGCTACAAATTTAAATCTCAAAATATCATAACAACCAGTAAACTGTACAAATAAAACCAGGCATTTATAATTGAACTGGTATTGACCACATTTGCTCAAACATAACATTGTTCCATAAAAACTCAAATAAATAAAAATATTCCCATTATGATAGCCTTCTCTCCAAGGCAACAGGGCCCCATATCTGGTTGCCTTTATCATGATTGCAATTCACCTTTTGCTATCATTTTCACTGATAAAAATCTTATCAGTTTCTGATGAAGAACCCCTTGACAGTGTGAGAATTTGGGTGCCAGCTTTTTCTTTTCTGAATATTTCATAGTTGTGCCTATAGAACCTTCAAGAATAGTTGCTAACCTGCATCTTCACAAGAGTTGCTTACCAACATAAAGAATACAGAAGCTGGCTTGTAAGCATTGCTATTTCCAAGGCTCTTGGCTTCCTAAAATTCTAGACTATTTCCATTAGTGCTTAAGATGGGATGGTAGTCAGGGTATTGGTGATGATTCAGCTTGCCTGGCACATGGGGCCTCCTTTGTCTTGCTCAAGCTATCTTGTTGCTTAAGAGAAGCTAACCTGCCTGCTCTGTGGGAAACAGTGAATAGGGATGGCTGGTTGTTCCACAGTGGTTGCTTTTCTGGATGAGGCTATGAAAACTGGAGTGAAATACCCTTAATCTACCAGAAAATCATGATGGGAGGAAAGGGAGAACAATGAGTTTATGATAGTTAATATTATAGCGTATTTGACATTTCACAACACTTCTTTCTTCTAATAAATGCGAAATATGTAGCTTGAGTAATATTATCCCCATCTTATAGGTGAAGGAACTGAAATTCAAGATGATTAAAGAAATTATAAAACGTATAGGTAGCAGAGCCTGGAAGATATATTCAGTACCAGAATACAAAACTTTATGCAAATAACATATTCCTTCCTATACTATAGAAAACCTCTCTGGGCACCAGATTATCGGTTTCTTTTTTCTCAAGTGAGGCTGTTGAGTTAGATAACCTCTAAGATTTCTTTTATGAATCAGTGATGTCTTTTTCCCCTTAAGACAAAAAGATAAATGATTTCTAATAGATTAAATATGCAAGATACAATTTCTCAGTAATAGGAACTAGTTATTTGAAGGATGAAGAAAATATTAAGTCTATCTTAGTTAATAAAATTCTAATTGGAAGACATAATTCAGGTAATGTAATGCTTTCAAATGTTAGGCAACAAATTCCAAGGCTAACACTAGTATGATCTTCATTTCAAATGTCAATTGAAGAAGATAAAATTTCATAGAAAATATCATGTAAAGAGGAGGTATTGGAATTCAAGTCTAGCTAACTTAATTTACAGATCAAGAAATCAAGGCCAGAGAGCCTAAATGTAGTAAAATTAGCTTTTTACATATGCTAATCATTAAATACTTAATTAGCTTTAAGAATGCATTCATTTAAAGGGATATTCCACTGCATATTCATAGTAGACATAAAGAAATTAATATTTGCTATTATATTAAATTACTTTGAGATGTAGATAGATATATAACAGACCAAGAAGAATCAATTCTTAAGGACATGAAAAAAACTCATATAGGCTAGAAAGTGCTGGGAGAAATGAGACCATGAACTTTCTAAGTTGCAGAAAGCAGTACTGCACTCTGGAAGCTTGTGTCCCAATTAAGTGAGTTCCACTTAGTCATTACCCTGTTAAATGGCATGCCTGCTTAATTGGGGTGATCAGCAAGGAAGAGATTTAGTTCAGTGCATTTCAATGACTCCTAATAACGGTTAACTGGCATGCCTTATTCATTTAAATAGAACACCTGGTGTTATCTCTTAGCCTTATTCACAATCTTGACTGTATGATATTTACTCAGATCATTGCCCCTGTGGTGAGACTTTTGTTCTTGCTTCAATACCATATGATGGCTGTTTCCTAAGCCAATTTTAGGACAACTTCAAACTTCTCCATGGCCCAGTTATTACATGTTAGTGAACACTTGACACAGAAAATCCAGAGTACTTGGCTCAAATTAATTATCCATTTAGATTCTATTGAAACACACATTACTAAAGATAGCCTTCATGTTCAGGAGTCACTTAGCAACTTTATGGTTTCAGGCTGGTGTTCCTGTGGACATTTAAGGAGCATGGAAAATTTTTATTAATTAAAAATCCAGAAAAAAATGAACAAAACACCAACATTAAACCAATTTTATTTGAATTAATCAATTGTTTATTTAATTGAAAGAGAAATGCATCTTCTACCACATTTGCTTTGTCAAACTAATAACTTATAAAACAGATCAAAATCAATTGTCAGAACTAGAGATGTGCAAATGTTTAATGTATTTCAAAGTATATAATAGATATTCAAACAAAATATCTGATTCCAAAATTATGAAATAAAATAATTATTTTTAAAAGTCTAATATGCAAATTCTAGTTTTACATAATAAATATTTCAAGGAAAGAGATTTGATATTTCTAGTATTTTTAATATATTAAACAATGTTATTCATCCTACCCTCTCAAAGAGGACCAATGATTTCAGGATGTCTTGACTTGCAAAGTGAATAAGATTTAATGTGACAAGGCTTTGCAAAACGAGCAACCTGACTTTCTACTCCAAAGTCATTAGAGTTCAGTGACAAGACATAAGTCTGATAACTGGTAATAGCCTAGTGAACAATGTTATGGAGTTATGGATAAATTAGATGGCTAAGCTGTAAATTCTGTACAACAAATAAAACATCTCTTTCATTAGGTAATTTCCCTTTTTAAAGACATGAAATAGCTCCTAATTACCTAACAAATTTTTTAAAAATTTCTATTAACTCAAACATTTCCACTCTCTGGACCTATATTATTAGTATTCTGACTTTATTTCCCAGCAGTGACCATTGTATTTCTTCTTCTCTTGACACTTTCATTTTAATCAACTTTCCTCTCCCACCTCAACCTTGGTTCTCATTATAATTTTCTCATGCTCTTCTTTCAGCTTAAAATGCTTGCCTCCCTCCCATACTCTGCTAAATGTCTCCTTTCTCCCTACTTATCCAAATCCTACTATACTCTTTTCCTTTTCCTATAAAATATCTTAATCATATACTCTCCAAATTTTTGACATACTTTCCAGTTTTTGACATCTTATCTTTCTTTATGTCACATACTGAGAACTGTACTGTATTTAATCCCATATTACTTTATAATGGCATCAAATATGAAGGTTTCATATCCTTGGTTAGATATAAGTTCCTCAGAATCAGAGGAAGAACTAATACTAAGAAACTAATGTTCAAAATAAATAAGGAGGAAGTAAGAGATTTTCTATACATGACATTCCATGCCATGTTCCCATAACTTTGCAGAGGCTGTCCCACTACCTAGAATGATCTCTTTTATTATCTGTCTACTAAAAATCCTAGCTCTGCTAATATCTCAGTTTAAATGGTCTCTTACATAAAACCTTTTCTCATCCCCTACTTAGTTGTTAGTACTTCCCTTCCCATCCCTATTCTAAAATAAATTACTTTGTATTTACTTGGACTACATTTTGTATTTATCTATGGGTATGTTTCATGTAAGCTTCTTCAGGATTGGGGTTGTTCTTCTTTTAATATCCCTAGTACTTAGCAGAATAGCTTACACAAAATAAGTTGTTAAAAATATTCTTTTTTTTTTCCTTTTTCAAGTCACAAACTCAGATTTACTACCTCACTGGGTACTGAAAACACTGCCAAATGAGACTGCTAAACTACAGTTAGTATGCTTTGAAAGGTCTTGAAGATAGAAGCACTATCACAGGATTGAAGAAGGCCAAGTGTTCTGATTTTCAAAATACTGAAACAAATAAAGCCTGAAAACTACAAGCCAGAGATCAAGTTCATTTCCAGGCAAAAATCTAAGTACATACTTTTAAGGGGATTTTTACTAAATATCTAAAAGGAAAGAAAGAAATAAGCATTTGTTAAAAATCTACTATGTACAGAGTATTGTGCTAATTCTTTTATTAATGTAATCTTTTTTTTAATCCTCTATTATTATCCTCATTGAAGAAACTGAGGTAAGTGAAGGTTAAGTAATTTTCCCAGTATTATACAACTTGTAAGTGTTGCAGGCAAAATTTAAAAACGATCTTTCCAACTTTAGGCTTAGTGCTATGTACTATGCTACCTAGTTTCCTCTATCTAAAAATGAATAGGTGTTAGCTTCATCATGGCAGAACTACTTATTTTCTATTTTGACAGGTTATAAAACTAATAATTTTACCTAGATTTTAATAAAATATCTTTAAAAGTTCATCATACCTTTCTTGTGGAAAGAATGAAGAAATTTAGCTATGTAAGATTTTATTTAGGTTTTTTTTTTAAAGGCTTGTATGTTCTCTATACTGCCCAAAAAAAGGTGTTTAATGATGTGATACCAATTTGGAAAGAGGAATAAAGAAATCACTATCTCTGTCCCCAAAAGATCTATGTTTGGGCTTCTGTTATTTAAGATTATATGGCATGCTAGGAAAATTTGAGAGAAAGAGAGGTAGCCCACCACTGGATGGCACAGGAAAGATTTCAAAAAATAAGCCAAAAAAAAGCACTTGGATGGAATGGAACATTGAATCAAGTTGAAAAATATTAATTTTGAGAGATAAATTTAATACTTTAGATGAAGAATTTTTAAGTCAAATCTACAAATTCAAGATGAAAAAGGTTTGACTAGATAGCAATTTATTTGTAAAAAAAAAAAATCAGAAATGGACTTCATTTTCAATATGAATCAACATTGTGATCCATTAACCAAAACTACTAATTTGATCTTAGCCTATATTAACACAGCCACATTGTCCAATACAATATATATTTCTCTATGTCTTCTCTATTAAAATCTCATTTGAACTCCTATGTTCACTTCTAAATAGGATATTTAGATAGTCCTGGGTACTAAAGACAGGTTCAGTCTTGAAACTAGGAGAACCTCACTTCAAACACTTCTTGCAACATACTGGCTGTGACAGCCAAGTCACTTAAGCACTCAGTGTTGTAGACAACTCTCTAATATGCTTAGGTGCACAGAATAAATTGAACTACATACTCTTACCTGGGAATTCTCTATACCAATGAAATTGTAGGTCTCATTCCTACTGATAACTTGGAGAATGAATAGGAGGTCACAAAAAAAGTCCTGAGTCCACTTTACATGAGATTGTATAAAGAAATTAGAAATATTTGATAAGAAAATTTCACATGTATCAAAGACATAAAACTTATTTGCATTTATTTAAAGGGTTGTCTTGTGTAAGAAGGATTAGACTACTTTTTCTTTTACCTCCAAAGAACTAGGAACAAAGAACAGAAATTGCAGAGACAATTTTCATCTTAAATGTGAGGACAATCTCCTAATTTAATACAATATGTATTTTATTAGCACTTACAGTATGACAGGCATTGTGCAAGATGCTAGGGATACAAAGAAAATATTTAAAAAAAAGATTTTGTTGTATTCAATAAAATACCCTAGCAGTTTAAACTATCTAAAAGCAATGAGGGCTTCTTCGGGAACTAAGGGATTCCCTTTCATTGGAGAGCTTCAAACAAAGGCTAAATAGTATTGAAGAGATTCTTGTCCAATGAAGATGTCAGAGGTCCTTTCTAACTCAATGACTTTGAGGGAAGGATTGCTAACATGTATTCTGGGCTAGGTTGAACTCAGGCCAAGCTAATGATTTAAGCTGGAGGTTAGAACACAATGAGATATTCATAGACAATAAAATGCTAAATTTTGCTAACAAAATAGAATAAAAAATAATCAAATGCTAGATTAAAAATTCAAATAAAATGGAGACTTTTTTTTGCCTTCACATTTCCCATAGGAAATGGTTCTTTAAAACCAGAAAGGTACACCCCACAGGGCAAAACCTTCAAATCAATCTCCCACGGGACCAGCTTTTGATGCCTCAAGTGATGAGAAATCCAAACAGAAGATGATTCTGAGAATAGTCTGAAAATAACCCAGCCTTCATGAAGAGGATATTTTTCCTATAAGACTCTTTGTCAAGGTTCTAAAACCTCTAGAATTTCTGTCACTGAAATGATCTTAATATCTGCTAGGTTAATACAATTATCATAAATATAAAATACATTATTTTTAAAAACATAGTTCATTTGTTGTTGCCAAGGGAAATTTAGAGGAGGTCTTCTAAGGTAAACAACTATGAGTAAAAGTGGCACTAGGAATATCCATGGCATACATAATAATACTTTCAAAATCAATGGGTTGATCACTCAATCCCATAGGTTACCTATATATGGTATCATCATAGGCCTTTTGCATGTAAATCTGCCCTATAGTTTGAGTTACCACAAGATGTTATACTGTATTATCACACATTGATTGTTCTCTTGACCAAAGATTCTTAAACTGTGGTTCACAATCCCATATAGAGTTGTGTAACTTAATGTGAGGGTCACAAAATTGTGATTTATTATCAATAAGTGTTTCATTTTTATGCAATTTTTGTAAATCTATACCTGGGTGTGTAAAACTTCTCAGGCAAAAAAGGGTCAAAAGTAGAAAAAGTTTAAGAAACCCTGCTCTAGACCACCAACTAAAATATTCATCTTCCTGAAAACCATATCAGGAAATTGATTGAAAATCCTATCCACTACCTCCCTTTTATACAGTGATTAAATCCATGATTACTACTAAATCAAGTAAGAATCTCCTTTATTTTGGATAAATACCTATCCAGTTTTGTTATATATGAACAGTTTTACTTTCTCCGTGTCATTAAGAAGCAAAATACCTTTCAATAATTAAATCCCTTGATCCTTTGATCCCTTAGAACTTTCCTGGGAAGTTGTTTTAACAGTCACAGAAAGAAAGGAAATCTGCCAATTTATAGCAACTTGAATTATTTCTCTGAATATTATTAAGTTTTTAAAGAAATAAAATCTTCAAGACCCAAAATACATTGCATAAAGGACTGAATAATAAAGACCTAGAGAGAGTTAACTGGCATTTTGTCTAAGAGCTATTAAACTGTATCAGGTGAGTCTTCCTGAAAGTCAATAATACAAAACAAAAACAATTCATATTAGAGAACTTTCCCCTTTCCTGGGAATATCACTAATTTATCAAAGTCAGTCTGTTAAAGAATATCCAACCTCAGTTATTAAGGATGTCATAAGAAAGATGTTGATATAAAGTAGATCCTAGAACTCAACAATTCAGTTAACTGCCTGAAGATGGGAAACCAAAACAGCATCTGAACAATGAGCTCAATCTGCCTTTTATCACATAAAATGAATGGTCTGAACAAAAGCAATGCAGAAGCAGGCTTTCACAAGGAAGACACTTTGATGATGGCTGCCTTAGTTATGGATCAGCAATACAATGCCATATCCAACTGTGATCAAGTCAAATCTTTTACCCTGGGAGGGGAGAAAAAGTCAAAATGATAAATTTACTGATCAAAAGTAGGTCAAAAATCACATAGGATCATGTCATACTGGTCTTTTAAAGAAATTTTGTCTTATTGACATGAAGGGAATCACGGAGCAGAAATTATTTCATTGGACATTGTCCGGAGAATCATTTGGTCCTATGATCCATGTCATTATAGCTTCATTACCCCCATGTCCAGATATTTAATGGAACTTGATCCTAATGCCTCCTGTTAACATGAATCAACCTGATTATTCAATTCAGTATATGTGTGTGATGTCCCTGTGGTCATTACCATGACCTATAAGCAACTGTCTATGAAAAGAGACACCAGTAAAATTGCTCCATCTATCCTTTTTTTTTTTTATAATAACTTTTTATTGACAGAAGCCATGCCAAGGTAATTTTTTACAACATTATCCCTTGCACTCACTTCTGTTCCAATTTTTCCTCTCTCTCCCTCCACCCCCTCCCCCAGATGGGAAGCAGTCTTATACATGTTAAATATGTCACAGTATATCGGAGATACAATATATGTGTGCAGAACTGAACAGTTCTCTTGTTGCACAGGGAGAATTGGATTCAGAAGGTATAAATAACCCGGGAAGAAAAACAAAAATGCAAGCAGTTTATATTCATTTCCTTTCTTTGGATATAGCTGCTTCTGTCCATCCTTGGTCAATTGAGTTAGATCTCTTTGTCGAAGAAATCCACTTCCATCAGAATACATCCTCATACAGTATCATTGTTGAGGTATATAATGATCTCCTGATTCTGCTCATTTCACTTAGCATCAGTTCATGTAAGTCTCTCCAAGTCTCTCTGTATTCATCCTACTGGTCATTTCTTACTAAACAATAATATTCCATAACGTTCATATACCACAATTTACTCAACCATTCTCCAATTGATGGGCATCCATTCATTTTCCAGCTTCTAGCCACCACAAACAGGGCTGCTACAAACATTTCGGCACATACAGGTCCCTTTGCCTTCTTTAGTATCTCTTTGGGGTATAAGCCCAGTAGAAACACTGCTGGATCAAAGGATATGCACAGTTTGATAACTTTTTGTTGCTCCATCTATGCTAACCCAATAGTGGAGACGCCTGAATTGTTCAATTCAGATCATTCAGGCAGACACGTGTAAATTTTTTAAAAATCGTTTTGCTCCATTTTTTCCAAATCTCTATCACATGTCAAACATATAGCTAATAGCTCTAACAGTGTAGCAATGGAGTGCACCAATAAATGTACCAATAAAAATATCATTCCCCAGAATATCATTCATTACTATATTAATGTGTGCTGAAGTTTAGATGCACATATAACTCTCATGATGAGAAGAGCAATTAGGTAACTAGACAAAATAGTATTTTCCCCGAGCTAAGTCCTTATAATTGGAGGCCCACTGGTCTAGTGAAAGAATCAAAGCATTAAGTCTGAGGTTAAATCTCTCAGAATATTGCAAAGTCATGACCCATTCTTGAAAGATATTAACATCTAAGGGGCTCATTCAATCTTGAATTAATCATTTCCATTAAACAATGAAATCCCTCTGTGCCCTATCTTTTTAAATGATACTTTGTCTTATTCACCAGCTATGGATAAAGAGTAATTGAGTGACTGTGTCATACATTCTATAACAACTAGGGCTCAATAACAGATAAATAAGTGTTTTTCAAAGGTTGCTTTGAGGAAGTTATAGCTTCAGAAATGTAACTGTTCCTTACTCTGGACAACTTTGGTACCTATCAAAGGCTCCACTTATCTTGGTCATCATAGACAAAGACCATCAAGAATTTAGGCCCCACAAAATCATAAGGACCTGAGGGGAAATATTTTTAAATATAACTTAATATTTTCTAAGGCTATTACCTATTTCTGGTCCTACCTGAATGAGGTGGATTTTTGAGTAACATAGTAAATACAAACTATTAAAATATCTAGAAAAAAGAATATTTGTTCTCCAAACTCAAAATCTGATAGGACTCTGAGCTTCCTTTTAAGATTGTAGGAAAATGTCAGTAGCTTGTTATAGATTACATCAAGAATGGACTGGATCCCAAATTTTATTATAGTGAATTTCCCACTCTTATCACTCAGATAATCTAACATCTGTTCTAGGGCCTCTGTGACTATTGCTTCACCTGTTTCCTTCAATGTTACATCAATGTCTTTAGAAAGTA
Source organism: Antechinus flavipes (assembly GCF_016432865.1). Lineage (NCBI taxonomy): Eukaryota > Metazoa > Chordata > Mammalia > Dasyuromorphia > Dasyuridae > Antechinus > Antechinus flavipes. The sequence continues at coordinate 436,682,481 of NC_067398.1, forward strand.
GGGTCTTTTTAAAGTCTCGCTCATCAAACTGTGGCAAGAGGAAGGGGGGTTTAAACAGCCGTAAGGAAGGATGATGACGTATAATGGTTTTCTTTCTAAATTAAATCAAACTGTTTCTTACTATTCTTAACAAAGTCAATAACAAAAATAATGTTGATATCAATAACACTATGCATGTCATGTAATCATGACCTGAGCTATCTGATCTACCATTTTACAAGGTCATGAATGAGCAAAGTTATAGACATAGTCCCTTTATTCAGCACCAAAGGCCCTTTACATTTGTAATTCTTTGTATTAGCATCTTGAATACAGTAAATTGGAATGTGATATTTAACTAATTCTACAAACCTGAAATATTCAGTTACAAAATAAAAAAACAACTACTACTTGTTCTGCTGATTTCCCCTAAGCCTCTTATAACTAAATTTCCCTCCCACCCTATTTTACTGACTATACCACTTATATAGAGAGAAGATGGCCAAAATTAACCTTCCCAATGTGCTGTTTTAAATGTGATGTGGTTATTTGGGGCAGCTATAAAATCTTAACACTATTCTTTTACCTCTGCAGGGTATATGTCTAATGAGGAAGATTTTCCCAGTACATACACATTTATTGTTTGGAAGAAACCAAATACTTTTGAATTGCTAAATTACTTTCAGTCTTTTAAGATAGTACTTAATAGGAAAATGAAAGCTGAATTATAATAAGAATTTATGGATTAAGGGACTTGAGTTCCTAAATACAAAGGCTTTGTGGTTCATTTGTGGTTCATATATTGTGGTTTATGTTTTTTGTAAAAAGACAAAATATTTCACTGAAGCACATACACACACACACACACACACACACACACACACTACTAAGATTATTAAAAATAAGGGGAGAGAAATCTGTTGTTTTATTTATGTGTTGTTTCTAACATTTTAGCATAAATTGCAGTGTTAGAATATATTTCAAAATTGAAATATAAACATAAACTGTTTAAACTGTATAGTTTTGGAATATGATAAAATGTTAAAATGTTGAAGATAAAATAATTTAGAAAATATAAAATTACATTGGCAATAAGTTGAATAAAACTAAAAGATGAGTAGAATCAAAGAAAAATAATTTATTCTTAACACTGACAATCTTTAAATTAAATGACTTTTGCAAAGTAACATCATTCTCAATTACATGAACAAAAGTCTTTATTATAGCAATTCTAGGTATTCCAATGGAAGGGACACTTTGTAATAAAGCAAAAGTTGACAGACAATACAGAAATTCATGTTTATCGGAAAACAAAGATAGCTAAAAACAGCCATAAAAATGATTATTACCAGTAAGTCCATAAAGTCTCTCTCAATCATCAGTATTTACTATGTGAAGACCATTATTAATTGGCTCAAAGAATGGTAGAAAAGAGACCAGTGAATCCTAATGAGGTGAGAAAATATACTTCATATAAATAAAACATAACTTCCAGCAGGGTTTCATAAGAAGAAACCAATTTGGCTTCCTCTTGATAACTGTTTACTTTTTACTAACCTTAGGGGCATCTAGGTACCTTTTTGTTATGTCTTTTGTAAAAAATCCAAAATGGGATTCTCAACTCTACAAATGTTGAAAATTCACAGTAGCTGTTGTCTTCATCTTATTTTGCAGATTTTGTATATGTGTGTATATTTATAAGTATGTATATGTGTATGTAAAGAAAAAGGATATTGATAGTATTTCATGATAAAGTTACAAGTTCATATAGTTTTATGTTTCTGAAAATTCTAAGAAGTTTTATTGAACATTTGAAATGTGTGGAGGCTATAATCCAATCTAGTCAATGAAGCTGCATTTATTAAGCTATGTAAATGTTATATGAGAAACTTCCAGGCTTATTTGGTATTGCTAGGAAGAGTACTGAAAGACACAGCAGCTCTTGTCCTCTGGGAAGCACTAAGACATAGGCTTCATAGCCTTGTCCATGCTTGCATCCAAGGAATCATGGGAACCCAGCATCTATTATCTTCTGATAATCTATACTTCTATCATCTTTACTCTCACTACATCTCTCTTATACATAGTTACTTAAATGCTATTGTCTCCATTAAATTGAGAAGTTCTTGATTTTTGTCTTTCTTTGTAACCACATTGGTTAACACAGTGCATGGCAAATAGTAAAAATTAATAATATTCCTTGTTTATTTTTGCCACTTTCAGTCTCCCCAACCCACCCCCCCTCAGTTATCTTTACTCATTGACATTCATTTTAAAAATCAGCACTTATCATTGAGTTCAGAATTTGGTGTAATATCCCAAAATATTCTTCCTTTTTTCTTAATAAGTTCAATGTTTAGTTTATTAGTTTATAATCTTCTTTTCCACCTCAACTCATATTAGGAGACTTTATATATTTTGTGTTCTCTCACACACATTAACTACCAATTTTCTCTATATAACCAGTTTCTATGACTTTTAAATCCACTTCAAACTAGCTACAATCAGAGTTTGTCCTGTCTTTGGTCTTTTTATCACTCGTAAGATCTTCACATTCATATTCAAGAATTCCAACTATTTAATAAAACTTTCTCAGGGCCTTAGTTGTAACAGGCAATAGTTAGAATCTATCACCTGCCACCATTGTGTTAGATACCGAGAATGCAAAGACAAAAAAAAAAAAAACCTCTTCTTTCAAAGGGTTTACATTAAACTCTATTTGGGGAGACAATATGTTCATATGTGTAGATAAAAATGATATACAAAATAAAGACAAAGGAAAGGGATAAGCTATTAGAAAAAAGATTTCATTTGGTGCTTGAATTTCTTGAAGGAAGCAAAAAATTATTTGAGACTGAGATGACACAGGAGTGTATATAAGGCACAGGTGATAATTAGTATTCTATATGTATTAATATAGGAAATTGAGCTGGAGGACTTCTGGGGGGTAGAGATAAGATGGCAGAGTAAAGCCAGGAAGCTACTAGAGCTTTCCCAGTTTTCTTTGAAAATCACATGAACAGAGTCTAACAGAATGAAACCATTCTTCAGCTCAAGACACAATGGAAAAACTTCAAAAAAAGGTCAGAAGACCTGGGAAGAAAAGGGTGTTCAACCTTACTCAGGTATACTCTGGGAAAATCAGTGAAAGAGTTTTAATCACAATAAATCAGCAACGAAGACCCGCAGTCCTGACTCAGTAGAGAATCAAATCATTGGGCAGTTTCTAATTCCAACTCAGAAGGCAAACTCTGAAAAACCAGGTTGTTTTATGAAAAGAGCAGGCAAAGCTATCCCTTGAAAACACAAGGGGCTCAAAACCAAAGCTTACAACTGCATAGGAAGCTTTGGAAAGCAGCCCCTTGTACTCCAGGAACAAAGCTTCACCTTAAAAGTAAAAAAGAAGAAATATCAAAGGAAAAGGAAAGAAAATGAGCAAGAAACAGAAAAAAAAAAAAAACCTCACAATAGAAAGCTACTATGGTGTCACAGTAGAACAAAACAAACTCAGATGAAGAGAGAAGCACAGAGGAAATCTCAAAGAGTGATATGAATTAGTCTCAAACCCAAAGAGGCATCTTGGAAGTGATCATTAAAAAAAAAAACAAAACTACTTTGCAAAGCAAATAAGAGAGGTTGAAGAAAAAAATGAGAAAGGAAATGAGAAGTTCAGGAGAGAGTCAACAGCTTGGAAAATAAAGGGAAAAAATTTCTAAAGAAAAAAACTCTTTAAAAAGTAGAATTCAAAAAATGGAAAAAAGAGATAAAAAGGTAAATAAAGAAAATTACATTAAAAAGTAGAACAGGACAAAAGGAAGCTAAATGACTCTAGGTGACAGCAAGAAAAAAACAAACTAAAAACAATGAAACATGGAAGAAAATATGAAATACTTCATTGGAAAAACACTTGGGTTGGAAAATATATCCAGAAGAGATAATTTAAAACTTATTGGCTTGCTTGAATGCCATGACCAAAAAATAGCATAGATATCATTCTACAAGAGATCATTAAGAAAAAATATTCTCCAATATTCTAGAAACAAAGGAGGAAATACTGATTGAAAGAATCCATCAATCACCTTTAGAAAGACATCCCACACAAGTAAAATCCCAAGGAACATTGTCGCAAAGTTCCAAAACTACAATCTCAAGTTAAAAATACTTCAAGCTGTCAGATAAAAACAATTCAAATATAAATGAGCAACAGTTAAGATGACCCAGAATCCTTCAGCTTCTCCAATAAAGGATTGGAAGGCCTGGAATACTACATTCTGCAAGGCAAAGGACCCAGCATTGCAACCAAGAATTAACTACCCCAGGTGAGTCAGCATCATTGTTCAGGGGAGACAATGGAGGTTCAATGAAGTAAGAAACTTTCAATCATTTTTGTTTAAAAAATGAGAACCTAACAGAAAATTCAATCTACAAATACAGGACTCAAGAGAAGCATAAAAAGGTAAACAGGGAAAATACATTTTATTTAAAGATTAAATTGTTTACATCCCTAGATGGGAAAATAATATCTGTAACTCTTGAGAACTGTATTTGTCACAGAGGTAGACAGAGAGGGACATCACATGGATTGAGGTGTGATTGTGAATGTAATCTGATGTGATGACATCAAAGAAAAAGACAATAAGGAGTGGGAAAAAAAGTTTGTGCTTGAAAAAAGAGGAAAGGTGAAGTATAATGGGACAATTATTTCACTTGAACAAGTGCAAAAGACCAATTACAATCCAGGGAAAGAAGGGAGGGGGGTGAGCATTGTCTGAAGCTTGATCTCATCAGTTTTGGTTCTAAGAAAAAACAACAATTATTCATTTGAGTACAGAAATTTATGTAACCCTATAAAGAAGTAGTAGAAGAAAGAATAAAAGAAAAATCAGTGACAGGATAGAAGGGAGGGTAGAAACTCTACATAAAAAGGTAAGAGAAGTATGGGGGGGGAGGTGATAAAAGATAAGGTATTTAGTGGAGTGGATTAAAAAAAAACACTAGTAAAAAAAGGGGGAAAGAGTGATAAAAGATAAGGTAGTGGGTGGGGTGGGTAAAAAACATATGGACAGGGTAAAAAGAAATTTAAAAAATAAGAATATAAAGGTGAAAAAATAGAATGCAAGGAAATGCAGAACTGGTGATAATAACTATTAATGTGAATGAGATGACCTCTCCCATATAAACAAAGCAAATAGCAGAGTAGATTAAAAGTGTGTTTTATTAGAAACACACTGAATGCAGAGACACACATACAGAATAAAGGTAAAAGGTTACAACAGAATTTATTATGCAAAGACACACATACAGAATAAAGGTAAAAGGTTACGACAGAATTTATCATGCTTCAGCTGAAGTAAAAAAGTAGGATTAGCCAAAATAAGATCAAAATGGGTTCATGATCTAAGCATTAAAAATGAGATTATAAATAAATTAGAAGAACATAGGATAGTTTACTTTTCAGACATATAGAGGAAGAAGGAATTTGTGACCAAAGAAGAACTAGAGATCATTATTGATCACAAAATAGAAAATTTTGATTATATCAAGCTAAAAAGTTTTTGTACAAACAAAACTAATGCAGACAAGATTAGAAGGGAGGCAATAAATTGGGAAAACATTTTTACATTCAAAGATACTGATAAAAGCCTCATTTTCAAAATATATAGAGAATTGACTCTAATGTATAAGAAATCAAGTCATTCTCCAATTTATAAAAGGTCAAAGGATATGAACAGACAATTTTCAGATGATGAAATTGAAACATATGAAAGAGTGTTCAGAATCACTATTGATAAAAGAAATTCAAATTAAGACAACTCTGAGATACCACTATATATCTATCAGATTGGCTGAGATGACAGGAAAAAATAATGATGAATATTGGAGGAGATGAGGGAAAACTGGGACACTGATGCATTGTTGGTGGAGTTGTGAACAAATCCAAGCATTCTGGATAGCAATCTGGAATTATGCCCAAAAAGTTATCAAACTGTGCATATCCTTTGATTCAGCAGTGTTACTACTGGGCTTATATCCCAAAGAAATACTAAAGAAGGGAAAGGGACCTGTACGTGCAAAAATGTTTGTGGCAGCCCTTTTTGTAGTGGCTAGAAACTGGAAATTGAATGGATGCCCATCAATTGGAGAATGGCTGAATAAATTATGGTATATGAATGTTATGGAATATTGTTGTTCTGTAAGAAGTGACCAGCAGGATGAATACAGAGAGGCTAGGAGAGACTTACATGAACTGATGCTAAGTGAAATGAGCAAACCAGGAGATCATTATATACTTCAACAACATTATGAGGGTCTAAGTGGCTGTGTTCAGTAATGGATCCAATTCAATTCCAATAGATCAATGAAGAACAGAACTAGCTACATCCAGCAAAAGAACACTGGAAAGTGAGTGTGGACTCCAACATAGCATTTGCACTATTTCTGTTGTTGTTTGCTTGCATTTTTGTTTTTCTTCCCAGCTTATTTTTATCTTTCTAAATCCGATTTTTCTCATGCAACAAGATAACTGTATAAATATGTATACCTATATTGTATTTAACATATATTTTAACATGTTTAACATATATGGGATTGCCTGCCATCTAGGGGAGAAGGTGGAGGGAAAGAGGGGAAAAGTTGGAACAAAAGTGTTTGCAAAGGTCAATGTTGAAAAATTACCCATGCATATGTTTTGTCAATAAAAAGCTATAATAAAAAAGTAGGGTTAGCAATTCTGATCTCAAAGAAAGCAAAAATAAAAATAATCTTATTAAAAGTGATAAGGAAGGAAAGTATATCTTGATAAAAGGTACTGTAGATAAAGAAGTGGTAACAATACTGAGCAGGCAAATTACTAGAGAACATTTTAAACCAGTGACAGGAAGAAATAAACAGCAAAACTATTCTAGTAGGCAATCTCAACCTTACTCTCTCCCAATCAGACAAATCTAAACACAAAATAAACAAGAAAGAAACCAGGGAGGTTAATAGAATCCTAGGAAACCTAGATATGATAGAACTTGGAAAAAATGAATAGGTACAGAAAGGAATACATATTTTTCTTGGCAGTGCATGACACCTATACAAAAATCAACCATACCCTAATAGGGTATAAAAATCTCATAATCAAATGCAAAAAGGTCAAAATAATAAATGCTTCCTTTTCAGACTACAATCAATAAAAGTTATATTCAATAGAGGGCCAAGGAAAGATAGACTAAAATCAATTGGTAACTAAATAATCTAATTTTAAAGAATGAGTGGCTCAAACAAGAAATTGCAGGATCAATCCATAATTTCATTCAAGAGAATGACAATAATGAGAAAACATAGCAAAACCTTTGGCAATTTGAAAACTGCCAAAGCAGTTCTTAGGGGAAATTGTATATCTCTAAATAGCTACATGAATTAAGTAAAGAGAAATTTAACTGAAAAACACAGAACCAACAAATTAAAAACTCTCAATTAAATACCAAATTAAAAATTCTGAAACTCAAAGGAGAGATCAACAAAATTGAAACTAAGAAAACTATTGAACTAATAAGTAAAAGTAAGAGTTGGTTTTATTTTTTTTTAATTTTTTATTTAATAATTACATTATATTGACACTCGTTTCTGTTCCGATTTTTTTCCCCTCCCTCCCTCCACCCCCTCCCCTAGATGGCAAGCAGTCCTTTATATGTTGGATATGTTGCAGTATATCCTAGATACAATATATGTTTGCAGAACCGAACAGTTCTCTTGTTGCGTAGGGAGAATTAGATTCAGAAGGTATAAATAATCCGGGAAGAAAAACAAAAATGCAGATAGTTTACATTCGTTTCCCAGTGTTCTTTCTTTGGGTGTAGCTGCTTTTGTCCGTCATTTATCAATTGAAACTCAGGTCTCTTTGTCAAAGAAATCCACTTCCATCAAAATATGTCCTCATACAATATCAAGAGTTGGTTTTATGAAAAAACCAACAAAATAGATAAATCTTTGGTTTGTCTATCAGAAAAAGGGAAAAAAAATCACCAGGATCAAAAATAAAAAGAGTAAGCTTACTACCAATGAAAAATAAATTAAAGTAGTAATTAGAAACTTTTGCCCAACTGTATGGCAACAACTCTGACAATTTTATTGAAATGTATGAATATTTACAAAAATATACATTGCCCGTGTAAACAAAAGAGTAAATAAATTACTTAAATAATCCCATTTTAGAAGAACAATTGAACAAGGTATTAATGAACTCCCCAAGAAAAAATCTTCAGGGCCAGATGGAGTCAGAAGTGAATTCTGCCAAACATTTAATGAAAACTTTATTTCAATACTACATAAATTATTTGGAAAAATAGGTAAACAAGGAATGCTGCCAAATCCCCTCTATGATGCAAATATGGCACTGATACCTAAAGCAGGAAGAGCCAAAAGAGAAAAAAATGACAGTCCAATCTTCTTAATAAATATCGATGCAAATATTTTAAGTAAAATATTAGCAAAGATGTAGAAAATAGAAAGCTATATAAAAAAGAACAGATAGAACAAAAAAGACTAGAAAATGGGGCCAAGATGGTGAAGAGAAACCAGAAAGTTGTTTGAGCTCTCCCCAGTTTGCCTTAGAAAGAATATGAAACCAAGCTTCTGAATAGATTCAGGAATGACAGAACCTACAAAGAGATGAAATGAAACAATTCCCTAGCTCAATATAGCTTGAAAAGTCTTCAGGAAAGATCAGTCTTTTTTAAGTAAAGTGGGAGCATAGTTCATTGCAGATGGCATCTGGATAAGTCAATGGAAGTATCTTAACTACAACCACAACAATAGAGACTCCTCACCTCTGATTCAGTAAAACAGTAGCATACTATGGTGACAAGGTGGATCAAAACACCAACTCAGAAAAGGACAAAATGATTATTTGCAAAACATCAAGGGGGCCATAAATAGGTCTCAAGCCCAAAAAGCCTTCTTAGAAGAGCTCTTAAAGGATTTTAAAAGTTAAATAAAAGTGGTAGGAAAAAAAAACTGGTAAAAGAAACAAGAGGAACACCAAAGAGACAAAAAAGGAAGGACAAAAAATGACTGAAGAAAAGAACACTTTTAAAAGAAAAAATAGCCAAAGGGAAAGGAGGTACAAAAACTAACTGAATAAAATGCATTAAAATAAAAATACCTTAAAAACTAGAATCGAACAAATGTAAAATAATGACTCTAGGATACATCAACAATCAGTCAAACAAAATAAAAAGAATGAAAAATAAAAGGAAATGTAAATTACCACATTAGAAAAACAACCAACCTAGAAAATATATGCAGTAGATAAGATTTAAGAATTAGTGGATTTCCAGAAAGCTATTATCAAAACAAAAACATGAAAAGAAAAAAAGAACCTAGAAAGCATCTTTCAAAAAATCATCAAAGAAAACTGAACTGATATAGTAGAACTAAAGGGCAAAACAGTAATTGAAAGAATTCATTCATCACCTCCTGAAAGTGATTCCCACAAGGAAAACTGCTAGAAATATGGTAGCTAAATTCTTATGAGGTCTAGGAAAAAATACTAAAAGCTCCCAGAAAGAAACAATTCACATATTGAGGAGCTACAATCAGGATTACCCAAGATTTAGCAGCTTCCACAATAAAGAATATTCCAGAGGACAAGAGAGGTTAGCTCACAACCAAAATCAACTACCTAGTGAGACTATGCCTAATCTTCAAGGGAAAGATGGATCTTCAATGAAGTAGAGGATTTTCAATCACTTCTGATGAAAAGACCAGGACTAAACAGAAAACTGATCTCCAAAAACAAGGCTCAAGGGAAGCATAAAAATGTAAATAAGAAAGAAAAAAAAAGTTAAGAATTAAACTGCATTCTGACATAGAAAGATAATACTTGTAATTCCTGAAAATTATTTTATTAGAGCAAATAGAAGATGTATACATAGTGGAAGGTGTGGGTAACTTGGATGTGATTATATTAAAAAAAAAAGAAAAGAAAAGAAAATTAAGAGTTGTGGAAAAATTTGTACTGAACGAATAGTAAAAGGGAGGCAAAATTGGTAAATTAGATAATATGAATAATGTAATCTTCTATTACATTAGAAGAATAAAGAAGGAGAATAAACATTGTTTAAAGCTAAATCTCATCAAATTTTGCTCAAACAAAGAATGACATACATTCAGTTGGGTATAAAAAATTTATATTTTCCTATAGGGAAGAAAGAAGAGAAAAGGGAAATAAAAATGAGGGACTGGATAGAAGAGAGGATCAAAACAGTGGGAAAAAGGAGTAAAAAAAGAAAAGAGGAGTGACAGAATGGAGGGTAGATTGAGGGAGAGAATAATCAGAAACAATACATTGGTAAGGAGAGACAGGGTGGAAAAAGAGAAAATAAAGTATAAACAAGAAACAAATAGGATTGAGGAAAACCCATAGCTGATAATTATAAATGTGAATGTAAATGTGAATGAGATGAACTCTCCTACAAAATGGAAGTGGATAGCAAAGTGAGTTAAATATCAGAATCCAACAGTATATGCTTATTGGAAACACATGAAATAGAGAGATACACAGAATAAAGATAAAATGCTGGAGCAGGTTATATTATGTTTCAACTGAAGCAAAAAAAGAGTCAGGGTAACACTTCTGATCTCAGACAAAGCAAAAGTAAAAATAGGTCTAATTAAAAGAGATAAGGAAGGAAGCTCCATCTTGATAAAAGTCCAAATTATTAGAGGAAAACTTAAGTCAGTTACAAAAAGAAAGAGACAACAAAACTATATTAGTGGAGGACCTCAACCTCTCCCTCTCAGAAGTGGAAAGTGCAATAATAAAATCAACAAGAAAACTGTTAAGAAGGTGCACAGAATTTAAGAAAACTTAGATATGATAGCCCTTTGAAGAAAATTGAATGGAAATAGAAAGGTACATACTTTTTCTCACATTCATGGCATCTACACAAAAATTGACCATAAAATTCTGACAATCAAATGCAGAATCCTAGGAAATCACTTAAAAACTACTTAAAATAATTAAAAATTTTAACAAAGTTACAAGACATAAAATAAATCCACATAAATCATTAGCATTTTTATATGTTACTAACAAAGCCCAGCAGCAAGATAGAAAGATAAAATTCATCTACCTGACAAGACAAATCCAGAAATTATATGAGCACAATTATAAAATATTTTTCATGGAAATAGTCCGATCAAAACAACTGAAAAAATATCAATTGCTCATGTGTAGGCAGAGATACTATAATAAAAATAAAAGTTCTACCTATATTAGTCTACTTATTCTGTGCCATGCCAATGAAATCATCAAAAATAATTCTGTAGAGCTAGAAAAAATAATAACAAAATTTATCTGGAAAAACAAAAGGACAAGAATATGAAGAGAATTAATGGGAGAAAATGAAAAGAATGGTGACCTAACTATACCAGGCCTAAAAGTGTATTATAAAGTGACAGCCATCAAAAGCATTTTGTACTCTCTAAGAAATAGAGTGAAGGGTCAGTAGAATAGGTTAGGTGCACAAGACACAATAGCCAATATTCCAAAGACTCTACCTTTTTGAATAAAAAAAATTACTGGGGAAATTGGGAAATAGTAAGGCACAAACTAAGTCTAGACCAACATCTCACACTCTTTACCAAGAAAGGAGGAAATGGGTACATGATTTAGACATAAAAGATGATACTACAAGCAAATTAAGAGAGCAAGAGAAAGTTTACCTGTCAGACATTTGGAAGGCAGAAATTTATCATCAAACATGAAATATAGAACATTACAAGTACAAAATAGTTAATCTTGATTACATTAAATTAAAAATATTTTGCACAAACAAAACTAAGTCATCCAAGATTAGAATAGAAGCATAAAAGTAGGAAACAATTTACAGCCAGTGTTTCTGATAAAGCCCTCATTTCTAAAATATATAGATAAATGAATCATATTTATAATACAAGTTGCTCCCCAATTGGTAGTCAAAGGATATGACCAAACAATTTTCAGATAAAAAATTAAAGCCATCTATACTCATTAAAAATTCTCTAAATCACTATTGATTCAAGAAATAGAAATTAAAATAATTCTGAGGTACTACCTCACATTTATGATACTAGCTAAATTGACAGGAAAAGATAATGATAAATGTTGGAGGGGATGTAAGAAACTGGGAATGCTTTGTTGGTGGAATTGTGAATTTATCCAGCCTTTCTGGAGAACAATTTGGAACCGTGTCCAATGCAGTAAGAAAGATAGGTGAAGAAGAGATTGTCTAATTAGGAGACAATTATGTTAATCCACATAAAGGATAAAGAGGATCTGAACTAAGCTGGTGGCTAAGTAAATAAAATGGGGGTTTAATGACTATGGGGTGAAAGAGGGTAAAAATTTAAGAGTAATAAGAGATGAAAAACCTGGAAGGCTCAAAGAATATTAAGACCTTTGACAAAAATAGGGAGGCGTGATCAGTGTGGCTGATATTACAGAAAAGGAAAATTATACATTTGGACTTAAGGAAGTGGGAAAATTAGGATACTAATAAGGATGGTGGATACTTGATATAATCAAAATTATCTATTTTGTGATCAATAATGATCTTCAGTTTTTCTTTGGTCACAAATTTCTAATTCCTCCATAGATCTTAGAAACTATCCCACATTCTTCTAATTTGTCTATGATGTCATTCTTTATATGTAGATCATAAATCCATTTCAACCTCATCTTGGTATAAGGTGTTAGATGTGGGTCAATGCCTAGTTTCTGCCATACTAGTTTCCAATTTTCCCAGCAGTTTTTGTCAAATAGTGAATTCTTATCCCAAAAGCTGGGGTCATTAGGTTTGGCAAATACTAGATTACTATAGACATTGTCTATTTTGTCCTGTGAATCTAATCTATTCCACTGATAGGACTACTCTCTTTCTTAGCCAGTACCAAATGGTTTTGATCACCCCTGCTTTATTTTTTATTTTATTTTAGATCTGGTATAGCTAAGCCACTTTTATTTATATTTTTCATCACTTCCAGTGAAATTCTTGAACTTACATCTTCCAGATGAATTTTGTTATAATTTTTCTAAGTCTGTAAAATAATTTCTTGGGATTTTGATTGTTATAGCACTGAACAAATAGATTAATTTTGAGAGTACTGTCATTTTTATTATATTTGCTCAACCTATCCAAGAGCATTTGACATTTTTCCAATTGTTTAGATCTGATTTTGTGTGAAAAGTATTTTGTAGTTACGTTCATATGGTTCATGACTTTCCCTTGGTGGATAGATTCCTTAATATTTTATACCATCAACTATTATTTTGAATGGAATTTGTCTTTGTATCTCTTGTTGGTGATATATAAAAATGCTGATAATTTATGTGGAGTTATATTGTATTCTGCAACTTTGCTAAAGTTGTGGGCTATTTCTAATAGTTTTTTGATATATCTCTGGGGTTCTCAAAATATTCCATCATATCATCTGCAAAGAGTGATAATTTTGTTTCTTCATTACCTGCCCTAATTCCTTTAATCCCCTTTTCTTCTCTTATTGCCAAAAGTAGAATTTCTAATACAATATTGAATAGTAATGGTGATAGTGGGCAATCTTGTTTGTTTCATCCTTGATCTTATTAGTAATGGTTCCAGTTTATCTCCATTGCATATGATGCTGATGCTTGCTGGTGGTTTTAAATTGATGCTACTGATTAATTTGAAGAAAAGTCCATTTATTCCTGTACTCTATAATGGTTCTAATAGGAATGGGTATTGAATATTCTCAAATGTATTTTCTGCATCTATTGAGATAATCATTTTTTTTTAAGTTTGGTTATTAATGTAGTCAGGTATGCCAGTTTTCTTAATATTGAGCCAACCTTGCATTCCTAGTATAAATCTTACTTGGTCATAGTGTATTATCCTGAGGATGAGTTTTTCTAATTTTTTTTACTAATATTTTATTTAAGAATTTTGCATTAATATTCATTAGGGTAATTAGTTTATAATTTTCTTTCTCTGTTTTTGTCCTACCTGGTTTAGGTATCAGTACTATGTCAGTGTCATAAAAAGAATTTGGCAAGAGTCCGTCTTTCCCTATTTTTTCAAATAGTTTTTATAGGATTTGGATTAATTATTCTTCAAATGTTTGGTAGAATTCACATGTAAGTCTATCTGGCCCTGAAGATTTTTTCTTAGGCAGTTAATAATTTGTTTCATTTCTTTTTTCTAAAATTGGACTATTTAAGTAATTTATTTTCTCTTCTGTTAATCTGGGAAATCAATATTTTATGTAGGTATTCCTCCATTTCACTTAGGTTATCAAATTTATTGGCATAAAGTTGAACAAAATAACTCATAATTATTGCTATAATTTCCTCTTTGTTGATGGAAAGTTATCCATTTTCATTTTTGAGAATAACAATTTGATTTTCCTCTTTCCTTTTTCTAATCAATTTAACTAAAGGTTTATGTGTTTTGTTTTTGTTTTGTTTTGTTTTACCAAAACCAACATTTAGCTTCATTTATTAATTCAATTGTATTTTATTTTCAATTTTATTAATCTCCCTTTTTATTTTTAGAATTTTAAATTTGGTATTTGATGATTTTTACTTTGTTCTTTTTCTAGTTGTTTTAGTTGCAAGCCCAATTCATTGATCTCTTTTTCTATTTTGGGCAAGTACACATCTAAAGATATAAAATTTTTTCTTAATACCATTTTGGCAGCATCTCACAAATTCTGGCATGTTGCCTCATGATTGTCATTTTCTTGGATGAAGTTATTGACTGTATCTATGATTTGCTGTTACACCCATTCATTCTTTAGGATTATATTATTTAGTTTTCAAATGATTTTTGGTCTGTTTTCCCCTGGCCTTTTATTGAATGTAATTTTTATTGCATCATGATATGAAAAAAATGCATTTACTATTTCTGACTTTTTGCATTTGATTTTGAGGTCTTTATATCCTAATATATGGTCAATTTGTGTCGGATAGGTTTCATGAACTGCCAAGAAGAAAGTGTATGCCTTTCTATCTTCATTTAATTTTCTCCAAAGATCTATCATCCCTAACTTTTCTGGTATTCTATATACCTCCTTAACTTTTTAAAAATTTATTTAGTTCTGAGAGAGCAAGGTTGACATCTCCCAATATTATCATTTTGCTATTTCTTCTTGCAACTCTCTTAACTTCTCCTTTAGGAACTTAGATGCTATAGCACTTGATACATATATATTTAGTATTGATATTGCTTCATTACCTATGGTACCCTTTAACAAGTTATATTTTCCTTCCCTATCTCTTTTAATTAGATCAGCTTTTGATTTTGCTTATCTTAGATCAGGATGGCTACCCTTGCTTTTGTTACTTCACCTGAGCATAATATATTCTGCTCCAACCTTTTACCTTTACTCTGTATTTATCATTCTGCTTTATATGTGTTTCTTGTAAATAACACACTGTAGGATTCTGGATTTTAATCCAGTCTGCTATCTACTTCTGTTTTATGGCAGAGTTCATCCTGTGGTGTTCTTTCCTTTTTTATAATATAATAATTCTCTCTGGGAGCAGGTTTCTTGGGGAGGTTTTCTGGGGGCAGCCTTAGTTTCAGTTCAGAGTAATAATCACTCCAAACGCAGCCAGGTGTTAAAGTAGTTATTATTTCTTCCAAAATAGCCAAGTTAGCTTTCTTTGGTTCTGAGAGCTCTTGTTGCTAGCTTCAGCTACTCTCTGAATCTTGGTTCTGCCAGACTGCAGATTAGTTTCTCAATCTCCCTAACTGAACTCTCACTCTGTCAATCTTCTGAAGTGACTTCTGGCTATAGCTCAACTCTGACTCGTGGCTTCTTCTGAACTGACTGTCTGTCTGACTGACTGAAGCTCTTTTTATGCTCTCTCAAAGTTGACTCCTCCTCCAAGAGTGAGATTATGGGAAGTGTAAATTTACAAAGTTAACTTATTGTATCTCCTGTACTTGTGAACTCCAATATGTGAGCTCTAATTTGTGAACTCTAATGTGTAAACTCTTAAAGGTGCAAACCCAAGCACATAAGCATTGCTTCCATCAATCCCACCTGATACTTTGTTTCAAGTTCTGGCCCATAACATCTCCTTGTAGGATCA
Source organism: Antechinus flavipes (assembly GCF_016432865.1). NCBI lineage: Eukaryota > Metazoa > Chordata > Mammalia > Dasyuromorphia > Dasyuridae > Antechinus > Antechinus flavipes. The sequence goes on from NC_067398.1 coordinate 436,698,559, forward strand.
GATCAACCATACTGAACCATGATAAATTAGATAATTATTGTCTCTATCAATTCTAATGATTTAACACTTTGTAAGGATTCCACATCATCCCATTCACATTCACAGTAAAAACAACTAATTCTGCATTTCCTGCCATCTTATTTACCCCAAATTATGCTTATCTCTTTCCTTTCCCCCTTTCCCTCCTTCCCAGTATTTTGCTTATGAGCTCTACTTGCCTGAAAGAGCTCTCCCCCTATATAATCCCACCCCCTTTCTTTTATTTTTCCCCTGATATTTCTTTTTCCCCTTTTATTAGCCTCTCCCTTTCCTTTTCTTTTTCTCCCTATAAGCTGAGAGAAGTTTCTCTGTGAAACTAAATATGTCTAATATTCTCTCTTTAAGCCAAATCTGATGAGATCAAGATTCACAGAATGTTCATCCTCCTCTCTTCTTTCCCTCAATTATAATATTTTTCTTTGCCTCTTCATGAGATGTAATTTCCCTCTTTTTACCCCTACTTTCCCCCTTTTTCCAGTACAATCCCCTTTCTTCCTCTAGGTTTTTTTTTAAGTGACAGTAAAATCAAATTATATATGCACTATTTATGTATATCCATAATAGAGATATAGTTTGCAGCCATCCTTTTTACCTTTTTATGCTTCTCTTAATTTATATATTTTAGGTCCAATTTTTTGTTCAGCTCTGGTGTTTTCATTAGAAATAAATTAAATTCACCTGTTTCATTGGATGTCCATCTTCTTCCCTGAAAGAAATTGTTCAATTTAGCAGGGTGGTTTATTCTTGGCTGCATTCCAAGTTCTTTTGCCTTTTGGAATATCATATTCTACTTGGATCATTTAAAGTAGAAGCTTCTAGGTCCTTTGTAATCCTTATTGTGGCTCCTCAGTATCACAATTGTTGCTTTCTTGCTGCTTATAATATTTTTCCTTGGTCCAATAGTTCTGAAATTTAGACATAATATTTGTTGGATTTTTCATTTTAGTGTTTTTTTCAGAAGGTGATTGGTGAATTCTTTCAATGGCTATTTTACCTTCTGATTCTAAAACATCTTTGATGATGTCCTGTAAAATAATATTTATGTTCTTTTTTTCATCATGGTTTTCAGGAAGTCCAATAATCCTTATTTTGTCTCTCTCTAGATCTACTTTCCCAATCAGTTGTTTTCCCAAGTAGATATTTTACATTTTCTTCTATTTTTTAAAAATATTTTTGGTTTTGCTTCACTAATTCCTGGTTTCTCATTGAGTCATTCATTTCCATTTTTTCAGTTCTCATTTTTAATGAATTATTTTTTTTCATTTACCTTTTTTAGTTTTTTTTTTTTCCTTTTTTGTATTTGGCCAATTTAATTTTTACATGAGTTGTTTTGTTTTATGATTTTTTTTCCATTTCACAAATCCTGTTTTTCAGGTAGTTTTTTTTTTTTTCCTTTTCACAAATTGTGGTTTTCACGGAGTTCTTTTCTTTTTCCATTTCCATTCTGTATAAGTCAAATCTGTTTTGTAAGGTGTTATATGCCTTTTCCATTTCACTAATCCTATTTTGAAAGGAGTTTTCTTCAGATAATTTCTGTGTTTTCTTTTCCAAACCCTCTTGCAAACTTCTTGTTTCTTTTTCCCATTTTTCTTTTGGCTCTCTTTTAAGATTCTTTTAAATTTCTTCCAAGAGAGCTTTGTGAGATGGCAATCACTTTATATCATCTTATGGGGCTTCATCTGGAGGTGATCTGCATTTGGTGACCTCAGACTATTAAAATTCTATCTATGGTCAGACTTCTTTTTTTTCTTTTTTGCTCATTTTTTTTAAAAGTTCAGGTCTGCTTTTAGGACAAGGGAGATTGTCCAAGTTTCCTCTACAAGTAGCAGCAGCTACACAAAGTCAGTGCTGACTGACTTCCAGTCCTGGGACAGTGTCACCAGGTCCCATAAAACTCTGGCATTTCAGGTTTCACTATTTATCTTTTGTGTTTGTGTTGGATGTTTTGTAACTTCTCTGCTGATCTACTGACTTTAAACTAGGGCAGAGTAGTCAACACTGCTGTAGATTCCTTCCTGTAGATTCTTTGGCACATGAAGTCCACATTGCCTGGGACTGTGCACTCTCTACACTCAGCATCTGTGCTCAGCCTGCTTGTGCTTGGCCTACTTTCCTCTATGCCTTTTTGAAATAGACCTTTATAGAGCTCTTCAAAATTATTTTCTGCTGGTAATTTATTACACACCCAATATTTGTGGCTTCTATCAGTCTAGCTGATCTAGAAGCTGGATTTGCTAATTAGTCTGAAGGCCATGGGAAGAGCTCAGAAAAAGACATGTATCCTCTCTGCTCTCCACCCCCTACATTTATAAATATTAAGTGTATCAACAATTTAGAAAATATTTGAAATATATCCTGTCTTCTACAAGGCAAATTTTCTTAGTTCCTTTAATCATTTCTTGCATGACACAATTACAAGTCCATTTACATTTAATTATTCCTATACATTTCCTATAATATTTCCTATAACAATAAGACCAGAATGAACACAATAATCATAGTATCTAGAGGTTTAAGATGCATTGATTGATTCCATTTATTCAAAAATATTTATTGAATATAACCATAAATCTCTCTAGGACTTAGTGTTTTTACCTCCAAAATGATAGAGTTGGCCTATATGACCTTTAAATTTTCTTGCAACCATTATCTGTGATCCAGTGATGCTACAAATAAAACACTGTCCTGTGTTTTGAGGGTCACAAAGATAGATGAGAATCATTAATACATTTATAATCCAGAAATAGCTAAATCATTTGATATGCTTAATTTATGAATTAAATGCCAATTAAACATAAGCATAAAAATATAGAATAATCAAATGGTCAATTGAGATTTTAAGATCTAAAAACTATGAATATTAAAGTGAATACCACTGAAATTCTAAGAAAAATAATGATTTATAATTCAAATGAAAAATAAAAACAAATTAAACATTTATCTCAGTCATTTGCCTTCTTCTTTAGATATTTTGCCTAAGCTGTCCCTGAAATTATACCTTCATAATGGCAAATGGATAGTCAACATTAAAATAATGAGAAGACAATCCCAGTTTCCCAGGCAAATACAGATTGGCATTTTTCAATAACAGAAGCTAGGCAAAGAACCACAGAATTGGATTTTTCTAGCAGTATATGTCACTCAAATGTATTATTCATTTTGAAGCTTACCCATCTCATAGGGGTATTGTTGAGATTAGTGTCCATGGATAATTTAAAATTCATAAAGTTTCCTGAGTTCCTTAGAGGAAAGATACTACATAAATCTTAAATAGCAATAATAGCAATAATGATGGAATTATTATTCTAATCTTCATCTTGCACATGGTATAAGTAATTCTGAGCCACTTTATCATTTCACTATATGCACATACACAAAGCTATGGAGATGTTTGGGGTAGGAATTCCCTTTGAAATTAATGGGAGCTCTACAATAAATTCAGCTCAGTAGGGGAATAGGAGAATAGAAAAGGAAGAAGTGCATCATGAACAGTGAGTAGAATCAAAGCAGATTGAAAGAGAAACCAGTGCAATAGTCTCTCACAGTTAAGAAAAAAAATCAAGGAGGACATATTTTTCATGAAGTAAAATTAAACTATAAATGTTTTGTGAAAAGAAGTTTCTAAAAAAGGATAATTCAGAGTATCTGTGCAGTTTTTTTCCCTCAAAAATATCTTTCTTTTTCTCTCTTTTTTCATTGAAAAAGTCATTTCTGATTTATTGTCTCTTTGTGAATTTTATTTTGGATTCAAGAACACCTCTTCTGTAGTACTTTTTTAAAAACCTCATTGTGTCAGCTAAAATTAGTTGGGACTAGGAAGTTGACATGGTAATATTTTTCAATTAAAAAGATAGCTGTATTCATTTCTGAGACTGACAGCAACACCTGTAGTCATCAGGGAAATGATCTATATTAAATGGGGAGAAAATAAAAAATAAAATAAAATAAATGAAACAAAGAATAAATACCATATTTTGTAGAATTTTCAAAGGAATATATGATGAGTAATGAATAGAATGTTTATAAAATACATCATATAACTTAAAATATCTCACATATACTCAAGTTTATCATCAGACCTTATAGTTAACTAAGTGAGGGAGACCATATTTATAAAAACAATCTTCTCCAGATGTTTTAAGATAAGTGACACAAACCAACATCTACAGATTTATAGCTTATTCTTCCAATCTGTAACTATGGAAACAGATTGACCATTTACTCAGAGCTAACCTTTGCATTTTTAACCTTGGTTCCCTGACTTGAAAACTTTTAACAATATAATCTGATTACTTTGTCTAAGATTTTATTATCATTCAAACAACCAACAGGAGAAGTACATTAGAATTATAAGTATGCACCATCACACAAAGAGGCTTAAAACATCCTGACACAGAAGTTTAACAAATTTTCCCCATGTAATCTCTTTTTATTGGATGAGAAGAAAAAGGAAAGATGCTACATCAATAAGGCTTTTGATTGTATGCCATCTGTCTATATTGTTTCCCACTCATCTTGTTCTATGATATACTGTACTCTTACACATGCATAGACTACCAAAGCTGGGGCATGAATCACATCCTTTGTTATCTGAACTTACTGTCAATTTCCCACATATGTTTGTGACAGACACAAATACACACACACACACACACACCCATATTAACAAGTTGATTCTAATAAAATTTTATTATTAATTCCATTTTGTCACAAATTTCCATGGTTTGTTTAACATGCTACAAAGCATAGGCTCTTAAGAGATAAAAGGGATGTCAATAATCACCTGGTCCAACCTCCTGACTTAAAGAAGAGGAAGGAGAGAACCCAATATAGACCAGTTCAAGTTTACACGGGTGGTGTCTCTGAGCTAGGATTAAAATCCTTACATTATATCTTGCTTAAATTATGCTGTCAACTTTTAATTTGTTTCTTTTTATTTTTTCTACCTTTCTCCCTTTCTCACATCTTCAAAAAATAATGTCTCTCCTATCTTCCTCATTAAAATCAGATAAAAGCTTACCATTAATACCTGACAGTTTTGTTGCTTGCATGTTGTTTCAACCATTAAATCAGGAGTTTCTCAAAATCAGGGACTATCTTTTGACTTTTTTGTATCCCATACTTGGCAAAGTACCTGGCACATAGTTGTGCTTTTCAGTCATACCTGATTCTTCATGATCGCATTTGGGGTTTTCTTGGCAGAGATTCTGGATTGGTTTGCTATTTCTTTCTCCAGATCAGTTTAAATATAAGGAACTGGAGCAAACAGCCTGTTTTTTTGTTGTTGTGTTGTTTTGTTGCTTTTTTTTAATGACTTGCTCAGCATTACATGGCTAATAACTAGCTTAGGCTCACTTAATAAATACTGATTGACTGATTGATCTCGATGTTGTTTTAGAATTGTGGTGGAGTCTTATGTGCAATCAAAATAGTTATCACATTCACAACTAAATCTTAATGGTAATCATATAGTCAATAACTACTCTGTGTTTTAAAAAGAACTATATAATCCTGTGATTTTATTTGTATATAGAATATAGATCCATATATAGCTGGATATAGAATATAGATTCATAATTACCATTCAGTAAATTGTAGCCTTAAAGAGTTACATGAGTAGTGCACTAAAAGTTTAAGTTAAATGACTTGCCCAGAACCTCAAACTTGGCTATATCATTGGCCATACTTGAAACCAAGTCTTTCTGACACTGAAGCCAGCTTTCTATACACTACAGAACACTGTCTCTATAAGGAATACTAATTGTTAACTATCTATTACTTCATACTAAATTTAGATAAAAGAAAGGAAAAAAATGTCCTCAGAGACCACCCTCCTAGAAGTTGTTATGAAGGGGTTTAAATTTAGGGTTTTGAAAGCAGTAGTTACTTAATCCACTTACATCCTCTCCAAAATAAGTATGATTATCACTCTTATTTTACAAGTGAAGAAAATAAGTGACATAAAGTAAAATTAGAAATGTATCTAATTTCTGATACAGGAGATCCTAAAAATATTTAAACTTAAATAACTTTTTTTAAAAAGCAAATAGAAAAAAGGTGGACATCTTTTGAATTTTTTTCCATAAAACATATGATTGTGGATTTTAAGCACAACTTATTTAAACTCCTTTTGTGACAGCTTTGAATCAAATCAAATTAGATTTTTTTTAATATGCTAAAGTTTACTATGTGATAGACACGATGCTAAACATGGAAATATTGATATAAATAAGAGAAAAGGCAGCCCCTAACTCAAAGAGCTTACATTCTTTTGAACATCACATAAAATAAAGTCAAAAGAATTGAGCAGGGAAGTGTTTGGAAAAGAAGGCACCAGAGCTGAGAGACTGAGATAAAAAAATATATGTATAACTCAAATGTCGTGAACTGAACAAATTTAGAGATTAGCCTGATGAATATGGGTTCTTGCTCATCCAATAAAACAATGACATATACAAACATACATACATACTATACATACACACGGGAATATATACAGACAGACATATATACATACATATTATATAGCAAAAATTTTGCCTGGAATGCTTACTGTGTGACATAAGTTTGATAGCCCAAGGGTAGGCTGCATTCAGGTTTATATATACTGTGAATTAGACATAAGCAGAAATATTATACTGAGGAAAGCAGAGCATTTTGGTAATAAAACAATAACCTTGACATCAACTGCTCCAAACTAACACTTTTTCAGAGAATTTTCTAGAACTGGCAGAGTATTAAGAGGACATTTAAGAATGAAGGGAGCAGAAAAATGTAGCATTTTACTGCACTAGAAGGGAGAGCAGTTTGAGTTATTTATATTAAGTTTGATTTATAGTAAGCCAGTGATGATCCAACATATGAGTTGAATAAAATTTTTCTTTATATTAAAGCTACATTTTGGATCCACTTTCTAATAGTCTTTAAGAGTTTATTCTCCACATGTACATAATTGATTTTCTCCCAGAGGGTAATTTATTCTGCCTGATTTACTATAAAATCAAATATATTGGCTCTCACCTTATTCCTAGGAATAAAGTTTGAGATATCTAGGTCATATTGAGAAATCTAAAGTTGATATATATAATTTTTACCCAATTGATCATAAATAAAATGTTTAAAAAAAAACATTCATTTTAACCCTAAAGAATCATGAATACAGTAGGCACTAAAAAATGCTTGCTATTAATAATGATGATGTGAAACCATTAAGCATCAGAAATATGTATCAGAAATATTTAAATGTTCATCTTTAATAGAAAATTTTAAAATGTACAAATATATTAAGTGTGTTCATATCTTTCAATTCTTTTAGACTTCATTGAATACATGAAAACATGGATATGAGTTGTCCAGCCAACAGTAAATATTACCTTCATAGATTATGTGATTCTCTTCCATGATATCTCTATTACTACTCAACAGGAAATGTACACAATGTATTACAGACCTTTTTTCATGATCTCTACCCTCAGTACTTGACTACTTCATATTCTTTTCTGGCCATATATCTCTTAGAGAGGCAAAGAAGTATAGTAAATAAAGTAATGGACTTGATGTCAGGACCACTTGGTTTAGAATTTACCTTTAAACATTTTCTAAACAACAAAATTTATCTGGAAGAACAAAAGGTGAAGACTTTCAAGGGAACTAATGAAAGAAAAATCAAATGAAGGTGGCTTAGCTGTACCAGACCTAAAATTATATTATAAAGCAGTGGTCACCAAACCATTTGGTATTGGCTAAGAAATAATTGATCAGTAGAATAGGTTAGGTTCACAAGACAAAATAACTTTAATAATCTAGTGTTTGATAAACCCAAAAGCCCCAGCTTTGGGGATAAGAATTCACTGTTTGACAAAAATTGCTGGGAAAATTGGAAATTAGTATGACAGAAACTAGGCAATGATCCAGAATTAACACCATACACCAAGATAAGGTCAAAATGGGCTCATGATCTATGCATAAAGAATGATATTATAAATAAAATAGAAGAACATAGAATAGTTTATCTCTCAGATCTGTGGAGGAGGAAGGAATTTGTGACCAAAGAAGAAATAGAGATTATTATTGATCACAAAATAGAAAATTTTGATTATGTCAAATTAAAAGGGTTTTCTACAAACAAAACTAATGCAGACAAGAATAGAAGGGAAACAATAAACTGGGAAAACATTTTTACAGTCAAAGGTTCTGATAAAGGCCTCATTTCCAAAAATATAGAGAGAATTGACTCTAATTTATAAGAAATCAAGCCATTATCCAGCTGATAAATGGTCAAAGGAGATGAACAGACAATTTTCAGATGAAGAAATTGAAACTATTTTTACCCATATGAAAAGATGCTCCAACTCATTATTAATCAGAGAAATGCAAATTAAGACAACTATGAGATACCACTACATACTTCTCAGATTGGCTAGGATGCCAGGAAAAGGTAATGCTGAATGTTGGAGGGGATGTGGGAAAACTGGGACACTAATACATTGTTGGTGGAATTGTGAATATATCCAGCCATACTGGAGAGCTATTTGGAACTATGCTCAAAAAGTTACCAAACTGTGTATACCCTTTGATCCAGCAGTGTTTCTACTGGGCTTTTATCCCAAAGAGATCTTAAAGAAGGGAAAGAGACCTGTATGTGCAAAAACGGTTGTGGCAGCCCTTTTTGTAGTGGACAGAAACTGAAAATTGAATGGATGCCCATCAATTGAAAAATGGCTGAATAAATTGTGGTATATGAATGTTATGGAATATTATTACTCTGTAAGAAGTGACCAGCAGGAATGTTTCAGAAAGTCCTGGAGAGACTTACATAAACTGATGCTGAGTGAAATGAGCTGGATCAGGAGATCATTATATACTTCAACAACAATACTATGTGATGATCAATTCTGATGAGTGTAGCTCATGAGAGATGAACGAAATCAGTTCCATTTGTTCAATAATGAATAGAACCAGCTACACCCAGCAAAAGAACTCTGAGAAATGAGTGTGAACCACTTCAAAAATCCCTCTGTTTTTATCCACTTGCATTTTTGATTTCTTTCTCAGGTTAATTTTATCTTATTTTAAAGTCCAATTCTTCTTGTGCAGCAAAATAACTGTATGGATATGTATACATATATTGTATTTAGCATATACTTTAACATATTCAATGTATATTGGTCTACCTACCATCTGGGAGGGGAAGAGGGAAGGAGGGGAAAACTTGGAACAGAAGGTTTTGCAAGGACCAATGCTGAAAAATTACCCATATATATATCTTGTAAATAAAAAGCTATTTAAAAAAAAAAAACATTTTCCAGTTGTGTGTTCATGGATAAATTATCTAACTGCACCTCAGTTATTATATATAAATAAAGGAATTGAATTTAATGAGCTTTAACTTTTTTATCTTGAATGATGGTTTTATTTACATTACAAATACAATGTATAATAATCTTACAATTTTTGTCCAAGAGTCTCTAGTACATTTTGAAAAGTACAAAATTTTAATTCTTTATAGTTGATGATGTTTCATTCAGTCATATTACTAGTGATAAAATAATAACATTTTGTGCCTGGTAGAAGCTTGATATAATTAAATGAATGACAATTTCCTAAATATAATCTAGCCCATTCTGTTGTCCTTATTCAGTTGTTAGTCTGGCTTATATGTAGTGTCTAGCCTTATGGGCTATGCATTGCATACCATAGTATGAATAATATGCACTTTTCATTCATTTAGTTTTTCTTCTGTGGATAGTTATGCCAAACTACTACTTTTAATGATAATAGATAGATAAATAGATGTGTACACATATACATATATATTATGCATGTATACATGTATATATATTATATATATATATATATAATATATATGTATGTGTGGTTATAGTGTGTGTGTGTGTGTGTGTGTGTGTGTATGTGTGTGTGGCCTCTGCAGTGTTCCATAGCTCCAGAATTGAACACATTGTCTTTGTATAATAGGAATATAGTGATAATAAGCACAGTGGGTATTATGTTCTAAGTACCTTTAAGTTAAGTGTATGACTATAATGATAATAATTATGGGGTATGTTAAAAATATTACTTGCTTGCACCTGCTTGTTCTCTTTTCATATTTTTCATTTCATAATTTGAATTTTTCATGAAGATTTTGTGGAAATAAGAGAACTAACATATAAATCATAATTATTTATACACTCTGAGATGTCTTTTTTTTGGCATCAATAACATCCTTGAGTTGTGTTGTAATTTTTGTTGCTTGTTGTGTTATGTTACATTGTTATTGTTGTTATATCCTTTTTAAGAGCTGCTAACCCAGTTTCCTCATTGTTAAGTACTATATGGCAATGATTTTGTTGGGTTTTTTCTGTGTATACTTGCTCTAGTTCAACTTCCCTTTTTATCCTTTTTAGTGTCATTTTTACTTTCCTTTAAAACATTTCAAGGAATAGGGAAAGCTAAGGTATTGGAGAAAAAGTAGGAACTCATCTGAGTCTTTCTAAATTGCTCTCCACCTAATTCAGTTTCAATTGATCAATGATGGACAGAAGCAGCTACACCCAAAGAAAGAACACTGAGAAATGAATGTAACCTGCTTGCATTTTTGTTTTTCTTCCCGGGTTATTTTTTCCTTCTGAATCCAATTCTCCCTGTGCAACAAGAGAACTGTTCAGTTCTGCACACATATATTATATCTAGGATATACTGCGACATATTTAACATATATAGGACTGCCGGCCATCTAGGGGAGGGGATGAAGGGAGGGAGGGGAAAAATTAGAACAGAAGTGAGTGCAAGGGATAATGTTGTAAAAAATTACCCTGGCATGGGTTCTGTCAATTAAAAGTTATTATAATAAAAAAATATAAATAAGTAAATAAATTGCTCTCCAAACCTTTAAATGATTCTCCAAAGTGAATTTGGAGGAAAAAGAACCCACAAAAAATGGAGTGAAACAATTTTACAGCACAAGGCAATTCACTGGAGTGAAAGTGGAGCACAGTCCAGGGAAGACAGCAGCTGGTTGCACTTCTGAAAGCCAGCAGCAGGACTTGAAGAAAATTGAATTGACAGAAGACTTCTGGAGGTCTCAGACCACAGATAGTATGGGGTTATACCACTAATCATCAGGAGATTACTTTCTTTGCTGGCACTGAAGGTGTAAGACTATTGTATTGCCGATGCATAGATCTAGATGCAGTCATAGGTGGTAGTTCCTGAGCAAGGAGGAACTACCCCACCAAGGCTTGTATCTACAAGGGAACAGGAACCTAGGTTATACTTCCAGAGCAAAAAAAAAAAAAAAAAAAGAGTGCTTATCATCACTCACATACCAAAGCATAGGCCAGAAGATAAGAAATTTTGAAGAAGAATAGAAAATTCATATTTGGAAAATCACAGTGATAAGGAAGATCAAAACCCAAACTCAGAAGACCACAAAGTCAAAACTACTACATTCAAAATATTTTAAAAACCATACGAATTAATTTAAGTTCAAAAGAAATTTCTAGAAGAGTTCAAAAAGTATTTTCAAATAAAATAAAAAAAAAAGATGCAGAGGAGGAGATAGGAAAAAGAAGTGATAAGGATCCAAGAAAATCAGGGGGAAAGGAGTCAACAACTTGATAAAGGAAGAGGAAAAAATACTGGAGGAAATAACACCTTTAAAACAAAATAGGCCAAATAGAAAAAGATATACAAAAATTCACTGAAGAGAATAAATCTTCAAAAAGTAAAATTAGCCACATAGAAAAAATATTCAAAAATTCTCTGAGAAAAAGAACGCCTTGAAAAGGAGAAATGGACAAATAGAAAAGTAGATACAGAAGCTGACTTAAAATACTTTCTTAAAAATTAAAATTGGGAAAGTGTAAACTAATAATTCCATGAGACACCAAGAAACAATTAAACAAAATCAAAAGAATGAGAAAAGAAAAATTTAAATATCTCATTAGGGAAAAACAATTGACCTGAAAAAAAGATGAAGGAGAGATCATTTTAAAAGTATCAAACTACTTAAAAGCTTTGATCAAAAATTTCATGCTTTAAGAAAGTATGAAACATCACTGTACATATATCTAATAGAAGGAAGAGAAGATTGGCAGAAATGGTATTCAGAAGTAAAACACTTTTGAGAAGGAACAGGGTGAAAGGAGAGAGAGAAAGAGAGACAGAGAGAGACAGAGAGAGAGAGAGAGAGAGAGAGAGAGAGAGAGAGAGAGAATGGAACATACAAGGGGAAATGCAATTATCATTCATCACCATGAAAATAATTTTGCAGCAAGTTTCTCAAAAAGAGGACCCATTGATATGGGAAAACACTAATACATTGTTGGTGGAATTGTGAATACATCCAGCCATTCTGGAGAGCAATTTGGAACTATGCTCAAAAAGTTAGTAACTATGCATAAGTTTCTTTGGAAAAAGAAATTTTAAAGAAGGGAAAGGGACCTATATGTGCAAGAATGTTTGTGACAGGTCTCTTTGTAGTGGTCAGAAACTGGAAACTGAGTGGATGCCCATCAATTGGAGAATGGCTGAATAAATTGTGGTATATGAATATTATGGAATATTATTGTTCGGTAAGAAATGACCAGTAGGATGATTTCAGAAAGGCCTGAAGAGACTTACATGAATTGATGCTGAGTGAAATGAACAGGACCAGGAGATCATTATATACTTCAACAACAATACTATATGATGATCAATTCTGATGGACGTGGACAATTTCAGCAATGAGATGAACCAAATCCCTTCCAATAGAGCAGTAATTAATTGAACCAGCTATACCCAGCAAAAGAACTCTATGAGATGACTATGAACCATTACATAGAATTCCCGATCCCTATATTTTTGTCTGCATGCATTTTTGATTTCCTTCACAGGCTAATAGTACACTATTTCAAAGTCAGATTCTTTTTGTACAGCAAAATAACTGTTAGTACATGTATGCTTATATTGTATTTAATTTATACTTTAACATACTTAACATGTATTGGTCAATCTGCCATCGGGGCGAGGTGATGGGGGAAAGGAAGGGAAAAATTGGAACAAAAGGTTTGGAAATTGTCAATGTTGTAAAATTACCCATGCATATAACTTGTAAATAAAAAGCTATAATAATTTTTTTTTAAAAAGAGGATCCATTTGTTTTCCATGTATATGTGTGTGTTTTTATGTTTTTGTTTTGTAATATGACTAATATGAAAATATGTTTGCATGACTTCACATTTATAATTGATATCATATTTCTTTGCATTCTCTAGAGGTTAAGGAAGGCCAGGAGGGAAGGAAAGAAAGTAAGATTTTAAAATGTTTAATGAATATTTTTAAATGTTTACATGTAATTTGGAATTATTTATATTAAAAATAAAATACATCAGTTATCATGAGATTTTAAGTATGACAATTTTGCTATATCTAATGGACAAAATATAATTGTAGAAAATAGTAACAGCTCTTTTCCATTTTACATTATTTTCCCTTATTAATTCAAATTTATAATTATTTATAATGGATACTTTCTTTACAAAGATGATCAAAGTGAACTCAACAATGAGCATGCAATAACATTAAATAAAATTAAACTAATTATAAGAAAAGGAAATGCTTGTTTACCAATGTGGGAATAATTCCTCCAAGTCAACAACTTACCTGACCAAAGATCAAAAACAATATCAACTTATAAGAACAGAAAATATGATATTGAATTAATACATTTCTAACTTGATATTATCACAAATAATGTAGAAAATAGGAAATAAACAAAAACTGATATTGATATGGACATCACCAACTATCACCATTCCGTGCAGAAGTAAATTGTTTACAGCAATTGCCAAAATAAAGATATCAGTAGTATATAGAAATTTCTTCAGTCAAAAAAGCTTTGATCTCCTTGCCTAGAGTAGAAATATGAAAAACAAGTCAACATCAAATGTCAGCTGATCTGAGAAAGGAAAAGATACTGAACAATTAAAAATTAGAATCATAAAGATTATATAACAACTGACCCACATATATATATGTGTGTGTATATATATATATTATCAGCGTTGTAAGATCTAAATTAAAATAACCTGTAAATGCACCAAATCATTTTTCATGAAAGTATAACAAGAAAGATGATGTGCTTATAAAGACAATCTTTAACCATACACATGTGGCAAGACAATAAAATGGATTTCTCAAGTAAAATGGCATAAAATAACCATCATTATATAGAGAAATATAGATATATCTTTATAATTGTATTGTTCATAGAAAGATTCAAAAATGCAAGATTCTATTATGTTTATTTGAAGAGTGAAATATAATCAAAGCATTTGCATCAGTACAGAAATATGTTGCCTTGAAGGCACCCATAGAACAAATTGACTCCAATTCATCTAACAACCAAAGAACCTTGAAAAATTGAACAACAGAAATAATTTTATAAACTCTCTGATTAATAACCTGAAAGCTATAAATTAGGGAGACATATAATCATCCAATGTATTTGTCATAGTAATATTGGGTGTCTAACGTAAAGTCCCTCTTCATTGCAAATCAATTCAACTATAATTTATTATGTGCGTAATGTGTACAAGATATTGTGTTAGGCTATAAAGATACAAAGAGAAAACAGTTCCTGCCTTCAGAATATTGTACTTATTTGTTAATGTATTTGTTATTTGATAAGACATGGTAAAGAGGAAGAAAATACACTTTCATCTTGTATCTACTAAGTAGCAAGACCTGTTTTAAGGGGCTTTTTATTGAAAGATGGAAAGAAATAAGTAAACAGTTGCCATTTTGAGGATGAATTAGGTACTAATAATGCATGTACCATCAAAGACCTCAGGTGACATACATGAGAGTAAATTCCTTTTTGGAAGATCACATTATGCTGATAAATTTAAGTCTAAGAATATTTCAATCTCTTTGAATAATTAAAGAATTAAATTAAAAAAAAAGTTATCAAACACTTACTATTTGCCAAACATGATGCAATGTCCTTAGGATATAAATACAAATTAGAGACAGAACCAGGACTTATTGGATTTATAATCACATGCAAGAAATAACATATATAAAACCCATATCAATGAAAGCCCATTTAGGGTCAGAGAGTTACAGGGGTAGTAAGTATGAAGTTTACATCAGTAGGTTGATATAAACCTTCTAGACCTAATGGCAGAATTGATTTGATCATGGTTTTAGAAGTGAAAAGATTGAGTGCAGAAAGATAGCATGTACAACAATTAATGAATCTGTCAAGAAATGACTGGGGAATGGGTAATTAAGTGAAACATTATTTATAAAAGTAATGTGAAGACTTTATAAACAATGAGACAGAAGACATAGGTCCAAAAATCAATTCAAAATAATTGACCCAACTCTACATTCAAGAACTCAGCATCTGGCAGATTCTAATGTGTGTATGTTCACATGTGAACACTTACAATTCTATAGAGAAGAGAAGTACTTTAACAAATAGCACTCCATTGTTTACTACATGGTCCCTAAGAATATTTTTAATAAATAATTGCTAATTGCTAGGGAGATTTTGCTTCATTTTCTCTTCATTTTGTTAACTATCATAGGAATGAGAAAGAGAATGAGCTGAGCAAATAATGGAAGTTGCTTACTTCCATGATATTTCTTCTTGTTGTTTTCCAGTTATTTCAGTTGTGTCATTTCTATTTGTTGTATCTCTCTGGATGCAGATAGCATATTTTTAATATGTCCTTTATAGCTAATTAGGCTATTTGTAATAGACAAAATAACATTTCCTCAAAGTCCTTTTTAAATTTTATTTTATTTTTCCAAATATATGCAAAGACAGTTTTCAACATTTACCATTGCAAAACCTTGTGTTCTAAATTTTTCTCCCTCTCCTATCCCTTCCCCTTCCTCAAGATAGCAAGCACTCAAATATAGGTAAATCTCAAAGTCCTTCTTAAAAGGACATTGCTGTTACTATGTACATTTATTTCTTTTCATTTCACTCTTCATTATTATGAATAAGTCTTTCCATGTTTTTTCCTAAAATCACTGAGGTTGGGGAGCTGAGCCAAGATGGCAGAGAGGATGCATGCTTCTTTCTGAGTTCTCCTCCTACCCACATATTGATTATGAAATTCAGCTTCTGAAATAGTGTTGGACTGGCAGAATCCATGAATATTGAGAGTGCAGCAAATTACCAGGAGAAGACAATTTCAAAGATTGCCAGAAAATGTCTGATTTGATTAGGTGCAAGCATAGGAGGAGGCCAGGTGCAGGCAGAGAGGCAGAAAGCAGAGGGCAGTGCACACTGAGCAGACTAGGGGAGGGATTCAGTCTCCATGGGGCAGAGAATCTACAGAGAGAAGTCTTTCAGTGTTGGCTACTCTGCCCTGGTTTCAAGCCAGTAGATCAGCAGAGACATTATAAAACATCCAACAAGAACACAAAGAGTAAAGAGTGAACCTAAAAGCATTCAGAGTCTCACAGGACCTGGCCACACCCACCCAGCACTGGGAGTAATTCAACCCAATCCCAGCGCAGCTGCTGTCATTTCCTGTCACCTCCATCCTCTAAAAGGATCCCAACATTTTTTAAAAAGAATGAATAAAAAGGCAACACAAACTCTAACTATACACACCTTCTGTAATTAAAGAGACGAACAGACTAAAAGCACGTTGTCTCCAGATGAAACCCCAAAGGGTGATATAACCTGATCCTCACCACACAAGGTTCTTCTAGAAGAAATTAAAAAGGATCTTAAAAGAGAACTAGAAGAAAAATGGGGTAAGGAAAGAAAAACTCTGCAAGAGAGTTTGCAAAAGGCATATAACTCATTAAAAGAAAGATTTGAAAAAGTGGAAAAACAAAACAAGTCCCTGAACTATGAAATGGAAAAGGTAAAGAAGTCTCAGTAAAACAGAATTTGTGAATTGGAAAAAGAAAATGACTCCTTAAAAAAATTGTGAAATAAAAAAAAAAATCCATAAAAAAAAAACAAGTCATTTAAAAGCTCAGTTGGACAAATACAAAAAGTTTTTTTAAAAGTAAATGAAGAAAATAATTGGTTAAAAATTGAATTATTTTTTATTTTATATATATATATAATTTATTTCAGAACTGAACAAATGGAAATGAATGATTCAATGAGACATCAAGAATCAATCAAGCCAAACCAAAACAACAACAACAACAATCACAAAAAAAAAAAAAAAAAATAGAAAAAATAGAAAAAAATATTAATTACATACTTGGGAAAACAACAGACCTGTAAAATAGATGTAGGAGAAATAATCCAAATATTATAGAATCAGAAGGCAAAAGAGTCATTGAATGAATTCATTGAACACCTCCTGAAAGAGACCCCAAAATTAAAATTCCAACATCATGGCTAAATTTCAGCACCATCAGACCAAGGGAAAATATTACAAGCAGCCAGAAAAAAATAAAATCCAATACTGAGGAGCCACGATAAGGATTACTCAGGATATAGCAGCTTCCACATTAGATGACTGAAGGGACTAGAATCTGATACTCCAAAAAGCAAAGGAACTTGGAATGCAGCTAAGAATAAACTACCCAGCTAAATTGAGCATTTTCTTCCAGGGAAGAAGATGGGCACTTAATGAAACAGTTAGAATGAATTCCATTTATTTCTGATGAAAAAACCAGAGCTAAACAAAAACTTTGACCTCCAAATATAGGACTCAAGAAAAGCATAAAAAATAAATAAAAAGAATTCTTGAGAATTGTATTTCTGTTATGGGCATACATAGAGAGTGCATGTATAATTTAATTTTACTGTTATAATATAAAAAAGGAACTACAGGTGGAAAGGGGATTATGCCAGAAAAAATAAAAAGTGGAGGTAAAAAGAGGGAAATTACATATCATAAAGAGGCAAAGGAAACCTATTTTATCTAAGGGACAGAAGTAGGAATGAACATTGTGTGAATCTTACTCTTGTCATATTTGGCTCAAAGAGAAAATATTAGACATATTTGATTTACAGATTAACTTCTCTCACCTCATTGACAAGTGGGAGGGAAAAGGTGAAAGGGTAGGCAAAATAAAAGGGAATGCAGAAATAATAGGGGAGAGGTATAAGAAAGAGGGATGCACTCTAAGGGGGGGAGGGGATTCTAAAGGGCAAGGTCTCCTTGAGGCAAGTGGTGCCCCTAAGTTAAATACTGGGGAGGAGGGTAAGGGTGAAAGGAAAGAGAAAAGCATAATCTGGAAATAAGATGGCAGGAAATACAGAATTAGTAATTTTAACCATAAATATGAATGCAGTGAACTCTCCCATAAAGCAGGGGTAGATAGCAGACTGGATTAAAAGTTAGAATCCTACAATATGTTATTTACAGGAAACACATTTAAAGAGGGTGATATATACATAGTAAAGGTAAAAGGCTGGGGCAGAATCTATTATGCTTCAGGTGAAGAAAAAAAAAGCAAGCATAGCCATCCTGATCTCTTATCAAGGAAAAGTAAAAATGTATCTAATTAAAAGAGATAAGGAAGGAAACTGTATCTTGCTAAAGGGTACCAGAGATAATGAAGCAATATCAAAACTAAACATATATGCACCAAGTGGTATAGCATCTAAATTCCTAAAGAAGAAGTTAAAAGAGCTGCAAGAAGAAATATACAGCAAAACTGTAGTAGTGGAAGATCTCAATCTTGCACTCTTAGAACTAGATAAATCAATCAAACCAGAAAAATAAATAAAAAAGAAGTTAAAGAGGTAAATAGAATACTAGAAAAGTTAGGTATGATAGATCTTTGAAGAAAACTAAATGAAGACAGAAAGAAATGCACTCATGAAACCTTTACAAAAACAGACCATATGTTAGGACATAAAGATCTTAAAATCAAATGCAGAAAGGCAGAAATAGTAAATGCATTCTTTTCAGATCACAATGCAATAAAAGCTACATTCAATAAAAATTGAAAATAGAACAAAAAGCAATTGGAAACTAAATAATCTCATCCTAAAGAATAAATGGGTGAAACAGCAAATCATAGACACAATTAATAATTTCACCCAAGAATGACATTAATGAGACAAAACACCAAAATTTGTAGGATGCAGTCAAAGCAGTAATAAGGAGAAATTTTCTATCTCTAGAGACTTACTTGCATAAAATAGAAAAAGAAAAGATCAATGAATTGGGCTTACAACTAAAAAAGCTAGAAAAAGAACAAATTTAAAAACCCCAATGAAATACTAAACTTGGAATTCTAAAAATAAAAGGAGAGATTAATAAATTTGAAAGTAAAAAAAATGAATTAATAAATAAAACTAAGAGTTGGTTCTGTAAAAAAAAAAAATAGTTAAATCTTTGGTAAATTGGATTAGAAAAAGGAAAGAGGAAAATCAAGTTGTTAGTCTTAAAAATGAAAAGAGAAAACTTTCCATTAATGAAGAAGAAATTAGAGCAATAATTAGGAGTTACTTCACCCAGCTTTATTGCCAATAAATTTGATAACCTAAGTGAAATGGATGAATACCTACAAAAATATAGGTTGCCCAAATTAACAGAGAGCAAGTGAATTGTTTAAATAGTCCCAGTTTATAAGAAGAAATAGAACAAGCCATTAGTCAGCTCCCAAGCAAAAAAATCTCTAGGACCAGATGGATTTACACATGAATTTTACCAAACATTTAAAGAACAATTAACCCCAATGCTATATAAATTATTTGAAAAAATAGAGAATGAAGGACTCCTATCAATTTTTTATGACATATTACATGGTAATGATACCCAAACCAGGTAGGATCAAAACAGAAAATTATAGCCCAATCTTACTAATGAATATTGAGGCAAAAATCTTAAATAAAATATTAGCAAAGAGATTACAGAAAATCTTCCCCAAGATAATAAACCATGGCCAAGTAGGATTTATTTCAGGAATGCAGGGCTGGTTCAATAGTAGGAAACTATTACCATAATTGATTATATCAAAATGAAATTAACAAAAACCATAT
Source organism: Antechinus flavipes (assembly GCF_016432865.1). Classification (NCBI taxonomy): domain Eukaryota; kingdom Metazoa; phylum Chordata; class Mammalia; order Dasyuromorphia; family Dasyuridae; genus Antechinus; species Antechinus flavipes. The sequence goes on from NC_067398.1 coordinate 436,718,567, forward strand.
GATCAAATCAATAGATGCAGAAAAAGCATTTTATAAAATCCAACACCCACTCCTGTAAAAAACACTAGAGAGTATAGGAATAAATGGACTTTTCCTTAAAATATTCAGTAGCATCTGCTTAAAAATGCTTAAGCATTATATGTAATGAGGATAAACTGAAACCATTCTAAATAAGATTAGGGGTGAAACAAGGTTGCTCAATACTATTCATTACTATTCAGTATTGTATTAGAAATGCTAGCTTCGGCAATAAGAGATGAAAAAGAGATTACAGGAATTAGTGTAAGTAATAAAAAAACAAAACTCACTCTTTGCAGATGATATGATGGTATACTTAGAGAACCCCAGATAAATCTACTAAAAACCTATTACAAATAATGTACAACTTTAGCAAACTTGCAGGATACAAAATAAATCCACATAAATCATAAACATTTTTATACATTACTAACAAAATCCAACAACAAAAGATACAAAGGGAAATTCCATTTAAAATAACTGTCGATAGTATAAAATATTTGGGAATCTCTCTGCCAAGGGAATGTTGGGAACTATATGAACAAAACTACAAAACACTTTCCATATGGATAAAGTCAGATCTAAACAACTGGGAAAATATTAAGTGCTCTTTGATAGGTTGAGTGAATATAATAAAGATGACAATATTACCTAAACTAATCATTTATGTAGTGCTATATTAAACAAACTCCCAAAAAACCATCTTACTGACCTAGAAAAAATAACAAAAAAATTCATCTGGAATAACAAAAGGGTCAAGAATTTCATAGGAACTAATGAAAAAAAAAAGTGAAGGTTGCCTAGCTGGGCCAGCCCTAAAACTGTATTATAAAGCACCAATCATCAAATATATTTGTTACTGGCTAAGAAATAGACTAGTTGATCAGTGGAATAAGTAAGGTTCACAGGACAAAATAGTCAACAAATATAGCAATCTATTATTTGATTAACTTAAATACCCCAACTTTGGGGATAAGAATTCATTATTTGACAAAAACTGCTGGGAAAATTGGAAACTAGTATGGCAGAAACTAGGCATTGACCCACACTTAACACCATATACCAAGATAGGGTCAAAATGGGTTTATGACCTAGACATAAAGAATAAGATTATAAATAAATTAGAAGAACATAAGATAGTTTACCTCTCAGACCTGTGGAGGAGGAAGGAATTTGTGACCAAAGAATAACTTGATCACAAAATAGAAAATTTTGATTATATTAAGTTAAAAAGTTTTTATACAAACAAAACTCATGCAGACAAGATTAGAATGGAAGCAATAAACTGTGAAAACAGTTTTACATTCAAAGGTTTTAATAAATGCCTCATTTCCAAATAATATAGAGAATTGACTCAAATTGATAAGAATTCAAGCCATTCTCCAATTGATAAATGGTCCAAGGATATGAACATATAATTTTTAGATGAAGAAATTTGAAACTATTTCCAGTCATATGAAAAAGTGCTCCAAATCATTATTGATCAGAGAGATACAAATTAAGACAACTCTGAGACACCACTACACACCTCTCAGATTGGCTAAGATGACAGGAAAAGATAATGATGAATGTTGGAGGGGATGTGGGAAAACTGGGACACTGATGCATTGTTGGTAGAGTTGTGAACGAATCCAACCATTCTGGAGATCAAAATGGAATTATTCCCAAAAAGTTACCAAACTGTGCATATCCTTTGATCCAGCAGTGTTACGACTGGGCTTATAGCTCAAAGAGATCATAGGGAGGGAAAGTGACCCACATTTGCAAAATTGTTTGTGGCAGCCCTTTTAGAAGTGGCAAGAAATTGCAAACTGAATGGATGCGCATTAGTTAGAGAATGGTTGAATAACTTATGGTATGTGAATGTTGTGGAATATTATTGTTTTGTAGAATGACCAGAAGGATGATTTCTGAGAGGCCTGGAGACACTTACATGAATTGATGCTAAGTGAAATAAGCAGAACCAGAATTTCACTATACACAGCAACAACAAGACTATATGACTATCAGCTCTGATGGATGTGGCTCTCTTCAACAATGAAATGATCCAAAACAGCTCCAATTGTTCAGTAAAGAAGAGAATCAGCTACACCTAGAGAGAGAACTATGGGAAATGAGTGTGGACCACAACATAGCATTTCTACTCTTTCTGTTATTATTTCCTTGCATTTTTGTTTTCCTTCTTTCTAGATCCGATTTTTCTTGTGCAGCAAGATAACTGTATAAATATAAATAAATATGTGTGTGTGTGTGTGTGTGTACATATACATATATTGGATTTAATATATGCTTTAACATATTTAACATGTATTGTACTACCTGCCATCCAGGGATAAGAGTGAGTGGAAGGAGGAGAAAAGTTGGAACAGAAGGTTTTGCAAGGGTCAGTGTTGAAAAATTACCCATGCATATGTTGTGATAAATACAAAATATGTTTATTGTATCTAGGATATACTGCAACATATCTAACATATATAGGACTGCTTGCCATCTAGGGGAAGGAGTAGAGGGAGGGAGGGGAAAAATAGGAACAGAAGTGAGTGCAAGGGATAATGTTGTAAAAAAATTACCCTGGCATGGACTCTGTCGATATAAAGTTATTATAAAATAAAATAAAATATAAAAAATATATAAAATATGTTGTGATAAAGTAAAAAGTTATAATAATAAAATAAAATTTAAAAACACTGAGGTTTTCAGTTCTTATAGCTCAGTAGTATGCCACCACAATCATTACCACGTTATCCAGCCATTCCCTTATTCATTCCCACCTTTGAAGTTAGAATTGCTATTTGTGAATTTCCTTTCTTTTTATTTCTACATACAATTTTCCTTCACAATCTCATTTCACACTATCTTTGTTACCTTATCTTCTCCCCTTACTTTTTTATTCCTCATTTTATCCTCCTTTCTAAATGTCTCTCTCTTATTTATTTACCCCATTCTCCTAATCTTAATCAATATACATTTCTAAAAGTTCCTCCTATATCCTATCCCTCAGTTTTTTTTCATTTCTCTAGAAGTTCTTGAACACCAATTGTCCAACTTTCAAACTAAACTTTCTGTTTCTTTCTTTCATATATCTTTACATTCTTCCCATCTCCTATCTCCAACAATCTCACAATTCCAAGTTCAAAAGAATTGTTAATTGACAGATTCTTGATCAAATGTCTTTGAATAATTTTCCTCTTCATAGCAACATAGGTACTACAAATGTAATGAAAATCTCTCAGAAAACATATAAAATACAGAAGAATACTGTTACCTATATGAGTCATTTTTAGATCACCTGTTTGCATGTAGTCACATCATTAACATATGGACAAAAGTAAAAATCAAAATAAAATTTAAGATATTATCACAAAAAAGATAACATATTTAATTGTAATAGTTCCAACATGGCTTATTTAAATAAGGTATCAGTAATGAAAAATGAAATCTACATAAAGAAAAGGCATATACATAAAATATAAAAACTTTATATAGGATTTATAGAAACACACATATTGCTGATATTTAGTCATTACACTTGTGTCCTATTCTTTTTTATCCATTTTGGTGTTTTCTTGACAAAGACACTGGAGTAATTTGACATTTTCTTCTCCAAGATGAAGATAACTGAGGCAAATAGGGTTAAGTGATTTGCTCAGAGTCACACAGTTAATAAATGTCTGAAGTCAGATTTAAACTCAGAAAGATGAGTTTTTCTGCTCCAAGCCCAGAACTCTACACTCTATCTGCTGTGCCACCAATACACACATATATATGTATACATATACACACACACACACACATATATATATATATATATATATATCCAAACAACTATTTACATGGACACATATGTACAAATACATGTTTATATACTATATATTTGTTTATTTATATTTATAAATTTAATGTAAATACATACATATATGTGTGTGTAACTATAGATATAAAGTTTATACAACATTATTTGACAGATGTAGCTATGGGAATAGTGAGTTCAATGATTCTCTAAACAATATTAAATGAAGTACTAAACAGGATAAAATATGCTTACCAAAGATATGAGTTACTCTCATGAAGTCTAAATGGAAAAAGAATTTCAGATTATGATGACTTCCAGATTTTCCTGTATTCAAAAAATACTGGGCTAATTGCATCTAATTATAGAATTCAACACAGGACATTGATAATGACTTATCCAAATTGATGAATAAAAAAATTCTAATTGACCACATCATGATATACAGTTAAAAGGCTGACCCATTTCACTGATCTATCAATAAATATATCTTAGATATACTAGATGACCAATGAACAGTGTGCAAAACTAGCAGACTGACCTGAACTTGAGAAAATGTTTAATACTCTTGTTTATTGTAAACTGTTCCAGAGAAGCAGTGCTCCATCTTTTAAACACCAGTATTTTTTTTCAGTAGTACTGGAGTCTGACTGTAAATCATGAAATATCACAATCTCCAAAAATTAAATTATTGGTAACCCTTTGCCAAAGAAAAATGGAGAAATGAAAAAGCAGCTATGCATTGGCTCCAAAATATTGTCAATAATGATTAACAAAAAATAAATTATATCAAAGAAAACATCTGTAAAATACATGATAAAAAAAGACCATACATTTATATTGTCATGTAATAGATAGCCCAAGTGGAACATTAGTACTTGAAAAATATTAAATTGTCTAATATAAGGGCTCCAACAAGCTTTATTAATTTCATTTGAAGAATTGATAGGAGTACATCTACTAGAATTGGACAGAAAGTTAAGAATTTTTAGCACAGAAAATAATACTTACCTCTGTGACATCATGGATGCATTTAAGTAGTGAAGTTATTTATTAAAGTTTAATAAAATTCAATGAATATGACAGCACTTGCAGATTGCTTGGAGTTATTATATCGTCAGCCTAATATTTCATCTTAAGTTTTATTGATTGGTTTTTTTATGCATTTGTTTGTTCCAACATACCCTTTGATCCAGCAGTGTTTCTACTGGGCTTATACCCCAAAGAGATACTAAAGAAAGGAAAGGGACCTGTATGTGCCAAAATGTTTGTGGCATCCCTGTTTGTAGTGGCTAGAAGCTGGAAAATGAAAGGATGTCCATCAATTGGAGAATGGTTGAGTAAATTGTGGTATATGAATGTTATGGAATATTATTGTTCTGTAAGGAATGACCAGCAGGATGAATACAGAGAGGACTGGCGAGACTTACATGAACTGATGCTGAGTGAAATGAGCAGAACCAGGAGATCATTATATACCTCAGCAACGATAGTGTTTGAGGATGTATTCTGATGGAAGTGGATCTTTTCGATAAAGAGAGCCTTAATTGATCAAAGATGGACAGAAGCAGCTACACCCAGAGAAAGAACACTGGGAAATGAATATAAACTGCTTGCATTTTTGTTTTTCTTCCCGGGTTATTTATACCTTCTGAATCCAATTCTCCCTATGCAACAAGAGAACTGTTCGGTTCTGCACACATATATTGTATCTAGGATATACTACAACCCATTCAACATGTAAAGGACTGCTTGCCATCTGGGGGAAGGGATGGAGGGAGGGAGGGGAAAAATCGGAACAGAAGTGAATGCAAGGGATAATGCTGTAAAAAATTACCCTGTCATGTGTTCTATCAATAAAAGTTATTTAAAAAAAAATTTCCAACAAAGGCCTTCTTACCTCACTAACCTACATTGGACCCTTCCTTACAGAAAAGATTGAACAGTTAAATAAAACTAATAAACACAGAGACCAAATTTGCATGATTGTGAAATATTCTGATCTTACAGTCTTCCAGCTCTCTTCCAACATGAAGGCAATATGTTTTATCACCTGAGGTAAAATTAATTATTTCAATTAATTTCAATTCAATTGAGTGTTATTTTCATTTTTATTACGACAATTATAGTGTACATTTTTTTGTATCTGCTTACAGTTCTTTATATCAGTATCAAATTATACCTTATTTCTCTGAATTCCTCAGACTTGATGTTTCTTAAAGCACAATCATTTTCCATTACAAATTTGTCACTAAAAAAGAAAAATCTTAAGGATATACCCCAGAATATATATAATATGAACTTTAAATGAAGAAACCCTGAAAAAAGTAGAGTATACTTTTTATAAAAGAATTAATTAATTCTTTGGATAAAACAAATCCTTTGGATAATACAAATCTATTCATAAAATATTCAATAAATTTTCTATATTGATTTGAAAGATCTAAATTGACTTACTCTGAAAATTGACTAAACAAAGGATGGTGATAAATAAGAAGGAATCCAGATTGGAAACAATTAAGCTACAACAATCTTTAGAGATAAATATAGCCTTATTTATCATTCTCAATAATTTGAGAGAGTGATAAAATAAAACATGAATGCACTCTGCAGGTTCTATTACACAATATATTGGGAAATGGTATAAAGAAGCCAACATAAAGAGGAATACTGGAGGGATTACGAGCCCAGGCAGCAAATAATAAATTGCTATTTAACTGGGCAGATACAAAGTAACATATCTTGGGGGAAATCAACCTAAACAAAGATAGTCACTGCTTAGGAGAGGAAAAGAAAAAGAAATTACAAGAGCCAACAAAGTTAGTAGTAAAAAATAAATGGGATATACACTTAGAGCATATCATGTCAACTTAAAAGAGTTACAATAACGCGATATGGAACACAGTTCTCAATTACTTGTGTGAAGATAGGGGAGCAGTGATGGACATAATCCCAAAAGGCAGATAATACAAAAAAATCATATTTCTGTTTGTTGGTTTGTTTTAAGGTATTAATTTTGCTACTGGCCTAGAATAAATAAAAATCATCCCTACGGTAACAGAATGCTAACAAGCATAAGATCATTGGTTTAGAATTGCAAGGGATCTTAGAGGTCATCCAATACAAACCACTATCTTTTAAAGTAGAGGAAGACATTGAAAGACATCAAGATATTTAATGAGAGTTATAAAGAGAATATAGATAGAATTCAAACTCAGAGCCTCTAGTTCTAACTCCACAGAATATTCATTCCTTTTCACCACTCTCCTTCCCAGTGTTATTCATTCCTCCCCTCAGATTCTTTATTCACACTGACGTCAGATAAATCTTGCTAATCTCTCTTCATAATCTATCACAGCACCAAATCAAGATACATTACCATAGTCTCTCTGGTGTTCTCTCTCTCTCTCTCTGTCTCTCTCTCTCTCTTTCTCTCTCTCTCTCTCTCTGTTTTTCTCTATGTGTGTCTTTCTCTTTGTGTTTCTCTCTGTCTCTTTGTCTCTCTCCATCTCTGTTTCTCTCTCGTTTCTTTCTCTGTGCATATGTCTCTCTGTCTATTTCACTGTCTCTGTCTCTCTGTCTCTGCTTCTCTATATCTATCTATCTATCTATCTATCTATCTATCTATTTATCTTTCCCTTATCTCAGAGTTACTGCTATAAAATGAACGTAAAAATATGTTACTTGTCTTCTTAAACTTACATTCTAATAAATATGTATGGAATAAACATGAATAAATACAAGGATAATAATTATAAATAAAAAATAGATGACAAAACAAACCACAGCTTGCATTTATTTTCACGGAGTAACAAATAAAGGAGTTAAGAAGTATGTTTTCATCAGGTATCCCAAAGCAACAAGAAGCATAGCTTCAAGAAACTGCTTAATTATCTCACTTTGCAGCACTCATAGTAAGTATATTTTCAAACTGATTATGTAACTCTAGCCTAATCTCCAACACCTGTTGCAAAGCATGAAGTAATTGTTTTTAGCAAATACATGAAAGGTTTTTCAAAACTAAGTGAACAAATTTTATACTTAGTGACTTCAATGAAAAACTACATGCAAAACAAGATTTTTAAAAATCTGAATTTAAGAGTTCAAATATATATTTCTGTATGTGTGTGTATATATATATATATATATTTCTGCATGTATGTATATATATATATATTTCTGTATGTGTGTGTATATATATATATATACATATATATACACATACCTACAGACATATGTGTATTTACTATATATTCATGTGTCTATGTTTATCTAAGTGTATATACATATATGCATGTATCTATAAACACACACACATAATGCATTTTTGAAAGTGGAGTTATAAGATATCAGGTGTGGTCAACAGCAAAAGACAACATAAAACTAAAAATTACAGTTTTTTCTTTCTTAAATTTTTTTTTATTTTTCAAAACATATGTGTGGACAATTGTTCAACATTAGATCTTGCAAAAGCTTGTGTTCCAATTCCCCCCTTCTACCATGCCCTCCACTAGATGGCAAATAGTCCAATATATGTTAAACAAGGTAGAAATATATGTTCAATCCAACATATGCATACATATTTATACAATTATCTTACCACACAAGAAAAATCAAATAAAACCAGAGGTGGGGAAAAGAGAAACAAAATTAAATGCAAGCAAAAAACAAAAAGCATGAAAATGCTATGTTATGAACCACACTCAATTCCTACAGTTCTCTCTCTGAGTCTAGATGTCTCTCTTCATCACTAAACAATTGGAGATGATTTAAATCATCTCGGAGAGATGTCACATTTATCAGATTTGGTCATCATATAATCTTGTTTTTGTATATAATGACCTCCTCGTTCTGCTCATTACACTCAGCATCAGTTCATGTAAGTCTCTCCAGGACTTTCTGAAATATTCCTGCTGGTCATTTCTTACAGAACAATAATATTCCATAACATTCATATATCATAGCTTATTTAGCCATTCTCTAATTAATGGGCATCCATTCAGTTTCCAGTTTCTTGACACTACAAAAAGGGCTGACACAAACATTTTTGCACATATGGGTCCCTTTTCCTCCTTTAAGATCTTCTTGTGATATAAGCACAGTAGAAACACTGTTGAATCAAAGAATATGCATAGTTCAATAACTTTTGGAGCATAGTTCCAAATTTCTTTCCAGAATGGTTGGATCCATTCACAGTTGCATAAACAATGTATTACTTTCCCAATTTTTCTACATCCCCTCCAATATTCAGCTTTTCCTGTCATCTTAGTCAATCTGGGAGGTGTGTAATGGTATCTCAGAGCTGTCTTAATTTTCATTTCTCTGATCAATAGAATCACTAGGTTTAAAGAGAGAAAAGGAATGATTATTGATATATAACCATTTAAAATCAAATTCTTGTATACAATGAAATCACTGGTTTATTAAATAAAAATAAACATAAAAGCAGAAAAAAAAAAGAATGGATAGAGATGGAGGGGGGGGAAATATGTTGTTATATTGATTTCCCATTGAGGTGTTTAAATAAAGATGACCAAACTAGGAGAGTGAAATAAATCAAGAAATCAACTCTGACAATAAATATTTCTAAAGAAGCTCAACCAGTCACTACAAAGAGTAATTCAAAAAAATTCAGAAATCTCCAAAGCTAGTAAACAATCTATTTTATATGGAGAGATACATAGGAGCCAAAGATAGCACTAGATTTGAGTACAAACTTATTTGCAAAACATAATAGAGATGGATGACAGGAAATAGCAAATTACTTCACTTCAAAAAAAAAAACATTAATATTCTCATGTCTCAAATATATAGTGAACTTTGAAAAATAGAGGAGTCATCCCTCAATTGATAAAGAATCAAAGAATATGAATAGCAATTTTTCTATGAGAAAATCATAACTATATATAAACATAAAATTCTCTACATCATTATTGATTAGAGGAATGCAAATAAAAACAACTCTGATATTTCTCAGACTTATGATATTGGATAAATTGAAAGCAGGGAAAATGATTTAACAACACAAAATTAATATATGTCAGAGGAGACACTTGAATGCAGGTCTTTATTAATTTGAGACTAACTTTCTTTAACTGCTCTATATTCTCTCTTAATTTCTGGTTTACGAAGTAGCATATCACTAAAATTATTCTTTCACCTCCATTTCTGTTAACTGAATATATTTTCTTAAAAGATTAATTCAAGGGCAGAGCCAAGATGGCGGAGAAGGCACACACGACTTTCTAAGCTTCTCACATCCCCTCAACCAACTATTTAATTCAGCCTCAAAAATAGCTCTTTACTGCTTAAATTCATGAAGATTAGAAGCACACAGTTTACCAGCAGAAGATAATCTGAAATATCGCCAGGAAAGGTTTGTCCTGAGGGGCCAGGAACAGACTAGCATAGGCAGCGAGAAACTAGAGTCCTGAGCAAACCAGGGGCAAGGGTGATCTCTGTGGCTAGAGAAGTTATAGAGACGACTCTGCTATAGGCTAACTGCTCTGCCTTGATTACAAAGCAGTAAACTGGCAAAGAAATTAAAGCCTAAATCAGAGGGTACTCTAAAAAACACCAGAACCTAACAAGATCTGGCTGTAACCACTCAAACCTGGAAGTGACTCAGGCAGACCGTAACACAGCCCTCCAGCCACATCCTGCAGTACTGGGCTTTTGCGGGGGGGCAGTTATAAATCTGCACGGCAGTGGGGCACAGCCTGGGCAGCCTCTAATCTACACAGTGGAGGGCTCAGCCTGGGGCAATAGAACTTCCCCAGCAGGACTGTGCTTCCTGGGGCAGAAACACTTCCCTGTCCCTGAAAATCCATTCATTGCTCAATAGCTAATACCCATAGCCCCAGGGCAGGATTTGGCTTGGGGTATTGAAACTCTCACTGCTCAGAGTCTAGCCCTAGGGCAGCCGTTATCTCACACAGCTGAGGTTCTTTGAAAGGCACTTTCCCAGCTCCATCCTGCAGGCCTGAGTTACTTCCAGGTGGGGATCTCAGTTACTTCCAGGTGGGGAACTCTTTCCCAGAGCACTCCAGTACCTCGCTGCTTTTTATAGCCAGTTGGCAGGACAGGTACCGGTCCCTACACCTATCACTGCTCTGCAGAGGAAGCTGGTAACCCCCTGGCCAGGAAGGCAGACCCTACAGGCTTTAAAAAATGAGTAAAAAAATCAAAAGGACAATTGATAGCTTCTGTACAGAAAGAGAGCAGCTTTTCAACCCTGAAGAGACTAGTAGCAGATAGTCTCCAGACAATTGTTGGTCCCCAATACAAAAGGCTCTTCTAGAAGAGACTATTAAAAACCTTAAAAGAGAACTAGAAGAAAAATAGGGAAGAGAAAGAGAAGCTATGCTAGAGAGCAACAACTTACTGAAATGTGAATTGGAAAAGGTAAAATGCAGGGACACAGAATTTGTGAATTAGAAAAAGAAAATAACTAACTAAAAAAAAAAAAAAATGAAATGGAAAAAAACTCCATCGAGCAAAACAACTCATTTAAAAACTCAATTGAACATATACAAAAAGAAGTAAAAAAAGCTAATGAAGAAAATAACTCACTAAATATCAGAACTGAACAAATAGAAATGATTGATTCATTGAGACATCAAGAATCAGTCAAGCAAAACCAAAAAATGAAAGATTAGGAAAAAATGTCAAATAGTTACTTAGAAAAACAACAGATCTGGAAAATAAATCTAGGAGAGATAACCTGAGGATCATTGGACTACCCAAAAATTATGATGAAAAAAAGAGCCTAGATACTATTTTACAGGAAATCATCAAAGAGAACTGCCCAGAAGTAATAGAAAAAGAAGGTAAAATAGGCATTGAAAGAATTCATCGAACACCTTCTGAAAAAGACCCAAAAAATAAAGACTCCGAGGAATATTGTGGCCAAATTTCAGAATTTTCAGATTAAAGAAAAACTATTACAAGCAGCCAGGAAAAAAACAATTCAAATATCGAGGTGCCATAATAAGGGTGATTCAAGATCTGGTTGCCTCAACATTAAAGGATAGAAGTGCCTGGATTCTGATATTCTGAAAGACAAAAGAACTAGGAATGCAGCCAAGAATAAACTACCCAGCTGAACTGAACATTTTTTCCCATGGAAGAAGATAGACATTTAATGAAACAGAAGAATTCCATTTGTTTCTAAGGAAAAAACCAGACTGAAACAAAAAAAAAAAAAAAAAGATCTCCAACCATAGGACTCAAGAGAAGTAGAAAAAGGCAAAAGGAACTCTTGAAAACTGTATTTCTGTTATGGAAATATATAAAAACTACATGTATAATTTAGTTTTATTAATATAACATAAAGAAGGGAAGTAGAAATGGAAAGGGGATAGTGTGAGAAAAAGGGAAAAGGGGAGATAAAAAGAGGGAAACTACATGTAATGATGAAGCAAAGGAAACCTATCATATTTGAGGGAACTTAGAGTGGGGAAGCAACCTTGTGTGAATCCTACTCTCATCAGAGTTGGCTCAAAGAGGAAATAATTAACATATTTGTTTTACAGAGAATCTTCTCTCACCTCATTAAAAAGTGGGAGAGGAAAAGGGAAAAGGAAAAAGAGTAATAAGGGAAGGGTACAAGGAAGGGGAAAGGATTCAAAGGGAGGAGGGAGGGATCCTAAAGAGGGAGAGTTGGGTGACGCAAGGGGGACGAACAATTTTAATACTAGGGAAGGGGGAAAGGAAGGCAAGAAAAAGAAAAACATAATCTGGGGATATTAGGATGGCAGGAAATACAGAATTAGTCATTTTAACTGTAAATGTGAATGGGATGAACTCTCCCATAAAGCAGAGGTGGATAGCAGACTGGATCAAAAGTCAGAACCCTACAATATGTTGTTTACAGGAAACACATTTAAAACAGGGAGATACATACAGAGAAAAGGTAAAAGTCTGGAGCAGAATCTACTTTGCTTCAGGTGAAGTCAAAAAAACAGGAGTAGCCATCCTTATCTCAGATCTAGCAAAAGCAAAAATTGATCTAATTAAAAGAGATAAGGAAGGAAACTATATCTTGCTAAAGGGTACTATAGACAAGGAAGCAATATCAGTATTAAAAATGTATGCACCAAGTGGTATAGCATCTAACTTCCTTAAGGAGAAGTTAAGAGAGTTGTGAGAAGAAATAGACAGCAAAACTATAATAGTGGGAGATCTCAATCTTGCACTCTCAGAATTAGATAAATCAAATCACTAGGCAAATAAGAAAGAAATTAAAGAGGTAAATAGAATATTAGAAAAATTAGGTATGATAGATCTTTGGAGAAAATTGAATGGTGACAGAAAGGAGTATACTTTCTTCTCAGCAGTTCATGGAACCTACACAAAAAATTGACCATATGTTAGGACATAAAGACCTCAAAATTAAATGCAGGAAGGCAGAAATAGTAAATGCTTTCTTTTCAGATCACGATGCAAAAAAACTACATTCAACAAAAAGTTAGATGTAAATAGACCAAAAAGTAATTAAAAACTAAATAATCTCATCTTAAAGAATGATTAGGTGAAACAGCAAATTATAGACACAATTAATAATTTCACTCAAATAATAACAATGATGAGACTTCACACCAAAATTTGTGGGATACAGCCAAAGCGGTAATAAGGGGAAATTTTATATCCTTAGAGGCTTACTTGAATAAAATAAAGAAAGAGAAGATCGATGAATTGGTCTTGCAACTTAAAAAACTAGAAAAAGACCAAATTAAAAACCCCAATCAATTACTAAACTTGAAATTCTAAAATTAAAAGGAGAAATTAATAATATTGAAAGTAAAAAATACTATTGAACTATTAAATAAAACTAAGACTTGGTTTTGTGAAAAAAAAAAACAATAAAATTGATAAACCTTTGGTAAATTTGATTAGCAAAAGGAGAGAGATAAATCAAATTAATAGTCTTACAAATGAAAAGGGAGAACTTTCCACCAATGAAGAAGAAATTAATGAAATAATGAGTTACTTTGCCCAACTTTATGCCAATAAAGTTGATAACCTAAGCAAAATGGATGACTACCTCCAAAAATATTGGCTTCCCAGATTAACAGAGGAGGAAGTAAGTTGCTTAAATAGTCCCATTTCAGAAAAAGAAATAGAACAAGCTATTAATCAACTCCCTAAAAAAAAAACATCCCCAGGACCAGATGGATTTACATGTGAATTCTACCAAATATTTAAAGAACAATTAGCCCCAATGCTTTATAAACTATTTGAAAAAATAGGGAATGAAGGAGTCCTACCAAATTCCTTTTATGACACAGACATGGTACTGATACCTAAACTAGGTAAGTTGAAAACAGAGAAAGAAAATTATAGACCAATCTCCCTAATGAATATTGATGCTAAAATCTTAAGTAAGTATTAGCAAAAAGACTGTAGAAAAGCATCCCCAGGATAATACACCACAATCAAGTAGGATTTATACCAGGAATGCAGGGCTGGTTCAATATTAGGAAAACTGTCAGTAATTGCCCATATTAATAACCAAATTAACAAAAACTATATCTTCATCTCAATAGATACGGAAAAAGCCTTTGATAAAATCCAACATCCATTCCTATTAAAAACACTTGAGAGTATAGGAATAAATGGACTTTTCCTTAAAATAATCAGTAGCATCTATTTAAAACCATCAGTAAGCATCATATGTAATGGGGACAAACTGCAACCATTCCCAATAAGATCAGGAGTAAAACAAGGTTGCCCACTATCACTGTTACTATTTAATATTGCATTAGAAATGCCAGCTTTGGCAACAAGAGTTGAGAAAGAGGTTAAAGGAATAAGAATAGGCAATGAGGAAACCAAATGATCACTCTTTGCTCATGATATGATGGTATACTTAGAGAAACCCAGAGATTCTACTAAAAAGTTATTAGAAACAATCCACACCTTTAGCAAAGTAGCAGGATAAAAAATAAACCCACAAAAGTCATAAGCATTCTTATATATCACTAACAAAATCCAACAGTTAGAGTTACAAAGAGAAATTCCATTTAAAGTAACTACTGATTGTATAAAATATTTAGGAATCTATCTACCAAGGGAAAACCAGAAACTTTATGAGCAAAACTACAAAACACTTTCCACACAAATTAAGTCTGATCTAACCAACTGGAAAAACATTATATGCTCTTGGATTGGGCAAGCAAATATAATAAAGATGATAATACTACTTAAATTAATCTATTTATTTAGCACTATACCAATCAGACTCACAAAAAACTATTTTAATGACCTAGAAAAAATAACAACAAAGTTCATATGGAAAAATAAAAGGTCAAAAATTTCAAGGGAATTAATGAAAAAAAAAATCAAATGAAGGTGGCCTAGCTGTACCAGATCTAAAATTATATTATAAAGCAGCGGTTACTAAAACCTTCTGATATTGGCTAAAAAATAGACTAGTTGATCAATGGAATAGATTAGGTTCAAAGGACAAAACAGCCAATAACTTTAATAATCTAGTGTATGACAAACCCAAAGATCCCAGTTTGGGGGATACAAATGCATTATTTGACAAAAATTGCTGGGAAAATTGGAAATTAGTGTGGCAGAAACTAGGCATTGACCCACACTTAACACCATAAGGTCAAAGATAAGGTCAAGATGGGTTTATGCCTAGGTCATGAATTATAAATAAATTGTAAGAGCATAGGATAGTTTACCTCTCAGACCTGTGGAAGAGGAAGGAATTTATGATCCACAAAGAACTAGAGATCACTATTGACTACAAAATAGAAAATTTTGATTTTATCAAATTGAAAAGTTTTTATACAAACAAAACTAACACAGACAAGATTAGAAGGGAAACAATAAACTGGGAAAATATTTTTACAGTCAAAGATTCTGATAAAGGCCTCATTTCCAAAACATCTAGAGAATTGACTCTAATTTATAAAAAATCAGGCCATTCTCCAATTGATAAATGGTCAAAGGATATGAACAGACAATTCTCAGACGAAAAATTGAAACTATTTCTAGCCATATGAAAATATGCTCCAAATCATTATTAATCAGAGAAATGCAAATTAAGAAAACTATGAGATACCACTACATACTTCTCAGATTGGCTAGGATGCCAGGAAAAGATAATGCTGAATATTGGAATGGGATGTGGGAAAACTGGGACACTAATACATTGTTGGTGGAATTTGAATACATCCAGCCATTCTGGAGAGCAATTTGGAACTATGCTCAAAAAGTTATCAAACTGTGCATACCCTTTGATCCAGCAGTGTTTCTACTGGGCTTATACCCCAAATTGATACTAAAGAAGGGAAAGGGACCTATATGTGCCAAAATGTTTGTGGAAGCCCTGTTTGTAGTGGCTAGAAGCTGGGAAATGAATGAATGCCCATCAATTGGAGAATGGTTGAGTAAAGTGTGGTATATGAATGTTATGGAATATTATTGGTCTGTGAGAAATGACCATCAGAATGAATACGGAGAGGCTTAGAGAGATTTACATGAACTGATGCTAAGTGAAATGAGCAGAACCAGGAGATCATTATATACCTAAACAACGATACTGTATAAGGATGCATTCTGATGGAAGTGAATATCTTCAACAAAGAGATCTAACTCAGTTTTAATTGATCAAGGATGGACAGAAGCAGCTGCACCCAAAGAAAGAACACTGGGAAATGAATGTAAACTGCTTGCATTTTTGTTTTTCTTCCCGGGTTATTTTTACCTTCTGAATCCAATTCTTCCTGTGCAACAAGGGAACTGTTCAGTTCTGCACACATATATTGTATCTATGATATACTGTAACCTATTTAACATGTATAGGACTGCTTGTCATCTGGGGAAGGGGGTGGAGGAAGGGAGAGGAAAAATTGGAACAGAAGTGAGTGCAAGGGATAATGCTGTAAAAAATTACCCTAGCATGGATTCTATCAATAAAAAGTTATTAATAAATAAATAAATAAATATATTAATTCAAATTTTATCTTTTTCAAGAACCTTTCCCTAAAATTCTCAATTGGTAATGATATATATCCCCTCAAAGGAATGTTGGAGGGTATATAGAAAAATTGTTGGTAACAATGTGACGGTGATCCAAACATTTTGAAGAACATGCCCAAAGAGTTATTAAACTACCTCTACCTTTTGCCCAAGTAATACACTATTAGGTCTGTTTCCCAAGATGATCAGAGATAATGGAAAAGAACCTATATATTTTACAATATTATAGCAATTCTCTCTGGAAATGAAGGAGATTGCCCATCAATTGGGAAATGGCTGAAAAGTTGTGATATATAATTGTGATGCAATACTACTGTGCTATAAGAGATGATGAGCTGATTGATGGTAGAAAAAAATGGGAAAGACTTGTAAGTAATAATTAAAAATGAAATGAACAGAGCCAAGAAAACATTATAAAAAACAAAAGCTATATTTATTTGAATAATAATTGTGAACAAGTAAATTAATCTGTTTATTATAAATTATAAAGAGACTATAAAGGAAGATGTTAACCACTTCCAGAGAAAGAACCAATGAATAGAAGCAGATATAGTATTGTTTTATATATATTATAAATCTTTGTCACATGGTGGACTTCTCCAATACAGGGTAGGTAAGAAGAGAAGGATGTAGTTTAGAACTTAAAATGTACCATAAAATAATAATAATAATAAATTAAACTAAATTTTTAAAACTAGTCAAAAGCAATTAAAGAATAAAAGTGACTTCATGAAAGCTTGACTTGAGAGCCAGCTAAAGCAAAATATATTCAGATTAGCTGAATCTAGAAGTGAGGTAGCAAATAGATGTGTAAAGGAATAGATCTGCTGGTTTTAAAGAGTTTTATTTTCAGCAACTTTTATTACATATATTTTGATTCTCTAATTTCAGGATACAATATACTATTTAATAATTGAATATATAATTTTTAAAAATGACTTTGGGAAGGAGAGCTAGATTTCACTAAGTCTATAAAGAGAATGTGTAAGAGCAGCTAGATGGCACAGAAGATAAAGCATTGGCCCTGGAGTCAAGAGGACCTGAGTTCAATTAGGCATCAGACATTTAACACTTCCTAGCTGTGTAATCCTGGGCAAGTTACTTAACCCCAATTAACTCACAAAAAAAAAAGGAAGGAAGGAAGGAAGGAGGGAGATAAGGAAGGAAGGAGGGAAGGAAGGAAGGAGAGAAAGAGGGAGGGAGGGAAGGGGAAGAGAAGGGAGAGAAGGTAGGAGGGAGGAAGAGAGGAGAAGGAAAAAGGAGGGAGGGGGGAAGAAAAAGAGGGAGGGAGGGAAGAGAAAGGAAAGAGGGAGGGAGAGAGGGGAAGGAAGGAGGAAGAGAAGAGAGGGAAAGAAAGGAGGGACGAAGAAAAAGTGAGGGGGAAAAAGGGAGGAAGGAAAAGAAGAAGGGAGGGAAGAAGGGAGGGAGGGAAAGGGGAAGGAAGGAAGAAAGAAAGAAAGAAGGCAGTGGGGGAAGAAAGTTACAAAGGGAATGTATATTGGAAGCAATGGAACTGATGTAATTCAAAAGTTCAGTAAAGAATTTGACTTCTATAGCCAAAAGCAAAAAATACTACTTACCAAAACATTATGATTGTCTTTTAGCCCTATCTCATCGAATGTGAATTCAACATGTTTTTTTTTACCCTAAAAGGCAAAACTAGGAATAATTGTTGGATATTACAGTGAGACAGATTTTGACATGAAGCAAGGAAAAGCTAAAAGTATGAGTTAGTCTACTCCAATTGATAAATGGTCAAAGGATATGAACAGACAATTTTCAGAGGATGAAATTGAAACTATTACCACTCATATGAAAGAGTGTTCCAAATCATTATTGATCAGAGAAATGCAAATTAAGACAACTCTGAGATACCACTACACACCTGTCAGATTGGCTAAGATGACAGGAAAAAATAATGATGAATGTTGGAGGGGATGCGGGAAAACTGGGACACTAATGCATTGTTGGTGGAGTTGTGAACGAATCCAACCATTCTGGAGAGCAACCTGGAATTATGCCCAAAAAATTATCAAATTGTGCATACCCTTTGATCCAGCAGTGTTTCTATTGGGCTTATATCCCAAAGAAATACTAAAGAAGGGAAAGGGACCTGTATGTGCCAAAATGTTTGTAGCAGCCCTATTTGTAGTGGCTAGAAACTGGAAAATGAATGAATGCCCATCAATTGGAGAATGGCTGGGTAAATTGTGGTATATGAATGTTATGGAATATTATTGTTCTGTAAGAAATGACCAGCAGGATGAATACAGAGAGTATTCTTACATGAACTGATGCTAAATGAAATGAGCAGAACCAGGAGATCATTATACACTTCGACAACGATATTGTATGAGGACATATTTTGATGGAAGTGGATTTCTTTGACAAAGAGACCTAACTAAGTTTCAATTGATAAATGATGGACATAAGCAGCTACACCCAAAGAACGAACACTGGGAAACAAATGTGAACTATCTGCATTTTAGTTTTTCTTCCCAGGTTATTTATACCTTCTGAATCCAATTCTCCCTATGCAACAAGAGAACTGTTCGGTTCTGCAAACATATATTGTATCTAGGATATACTGCAACATATCCAACATATAAAGGACTGCTTTCCATCTAGGGGAGGGGGTGGAGGGAGGGAGGGGGAAAAAAATCAGAAAAGAAACGAGTGCAAGGAATAATGTTGTCATTATAAAGTAATCATTAAATTAAAAAAAATTTAAAAAAAGAATTAGTTAGTCTAACAAAACATGGAAGAGACTGTCTTCAGAGTTATGGGTTCCTCTTCATCAGAGTGATTGCTATATGATAATTTGTTATAAATGTTAAAAATTATATGTTTATGTTATAAAGGATATTATAAATGTGATTTCTACTCAGATACAACCCAGACCAAATAAATTATAAGATCTATTCCACTTTTGAATTTCTGTGATTGTATTGTGTATTACTAGATTGTCTACCAAAGTAAAAGATAGATAATAAGAAGAGAAATACAAAGTAAAGTTCTATTGAAGATTTGAGAGGGAAAAGATCGATATCAATTGGGAATGATATGGAAAGTTTCTTGAGAAAAGATATAATTTTAATTAAACTTTAGAGAAAATATATTCAATGAACAGAAAGGGAGGTTAGAGGAATACTTATAGCCATAAGCTATCTCCTAAATCAAGAAATTAAGAGAGAGAGTAAAGAATAGTTGAAAAAAAGCTATCTCAAATTAATAAAGACCAGGATTCAAGTGTCCCCTCTGAGACATATTGACTCTGTGATGCTAAGTAAATTTACTTATTTCCTCAATATTCAAGACAATTTTCTAAAATTAAAAGGCTCAAAGTAATTGTTTCTCTGCTGATAAATGTGGTTTTTTTAATAAGAATTTCCTATGACAACAGTCAAAGTTGTGATAATACATATGTATATAAGTATATGCATATTAATAAAGATGCCTGTATATATATAAACAGACACCTTGTAGGCTGAATACCTTCTGTTTTTCTTAGGCCTAAGAAAACATAAATTTTAGTAAATTTGTGTTGAATATAAAGAATGATTCACTAACATTATAAAAAGAACATTTGATTCCAGAACATCTGCCCAGGAAAAATGCTAGAAGTTCCAGTTCTTAATAATCTAAAATTGAATCTATCAATATATCTGAAATGTTATGAGTTCAATCTCATTTATGCTACCTATATTTTTACCATATTCTTTTTTCAAGGAATACCATTTTAGGGAGGAGACTCAGTGATAAAATTTAAAATATATACCATCCATAATAGCTCTGGTCACTGCACTGGATGGATGGCATAATTAAAATACCTCCTAAAACCTCTAAACTCAGAAGCTCAGTGTTTCATTAATGAAAACCCAAACTAATCCAAGAGGAGATTGTGACATTCTATCAGAACATGAGCATGTGTAAAATAAAATATTGTGAGGAGCACACCTCTCTGAAATAAAATAGCTTCCTGGTGTCTTGAATGTGTTAGTAGAAGATTACTTTCTGGCCTGAATAGATGATCAGTCATAACCTTCGGTGGATTATCCAGAATATCACTCATGTTTCAGGCAGAAAGCTTCTTTGTGAATAGTAAAGCTGATTTTTTAAAGTAGGAAAACACTAGCTAAGCCTTAGCATGATTTATTATATTCTATTTTCAGAAATAATATTGATATTTTGACCAAAGAAGAAATACAGGTGAAAATGGAGCTGAAAGTAGAACATAGATTTTCTCATTAATCCCTTTATGTAAAATATGTATTTTTATATTATATAGAATTTTTGAAAATTTAAGTCCTAAAATATCAATTTTAAACTGTGTCAAAAATCACGTCAACCATAGTTTCTACTATTTTAACAGTTTGTTTTTTTTTTAAATAAAAAGAAAAGGAAAGTACATTTGAGATTTAATTGGTAGAGTTTGGAGCCATGCAAGTAGCTTCCTGATTAATTATATATAAATTTTTTTTTTTAAAAAGAGCATGTGAGAAATAGTTGGCTTCTTATATTAGATTGCTGCTTCTAATATTCTCCTATGGCAAATATACAGGCAGGGAAGCTTCAACCAAATAAATTGATGTTACATTATTGTTGAATATCTTTTCTATGTTATTGTGAAGTAGCTGTTAAGTAAATCTTCTTTCTGTGAAAGGTTTTGCATCTATAGCTCTTATCACAATGCCTAGTACACAGTAGGCCTATTATAAGATCGTTGACTTGACTTAAATGGTCTCAAGTGTCTTATTTCATTTCTCTTTACTCTAATTTAATCCTGGTTCAGAACATTTTGTGTTACTTGATATGATTGAAACAGAATAAACTGTTGCATACTTTGTGATTGATCTGAAGGAACGACAATGTAAAGAAGGGAAATCTCATATAATTGAATGTTTTATATATGTACTCTTCATTCTATGGCATTTATGTTTCACAAAATATCTTCCACTGTCTTCCACTGTCTCAGGGGATTAGAAAATTAGAAAATTAACATTAGTCAGAAGCTGGAAATGTGTATCTGTGTTGTTGATCCTTAAAGATCTTGCCCAGAAGATGGTACATTCTGTAAACTGTTGTTTGTTAAATTTGAATAAATATTTGAGGGTAATTGTTGCTTCCATGCTCACAGGCTATAGAAGGGTTGGAAAATCTATGAAAACTGATAATTTGGGGACAGATAATTTGGGGATACTCTAAGAATCATGTTTAGTGAGGTGCTTTAAACTTTTGGCATTTAGGATACTCTCAAGAAATGTACCACATGGACTTTGTTGAAGCTCTTTAATGAAAGCTTCTGATTCCAGAATTTTGTATTTGTCTTCCAGTGGTCTTCAGAGAGCCACCAAGTTAGAGAAGCCCTGTTTTTTGGTGAGATGTTTTGTTCCCTTAAGTGATGATGAAATTGCATAAGGGAAATGAGACAATTAGAGCTTAGGGCCATTTTGTGTCTTTCTAGTGAAAACTAGTTGCAGAAGCTAAAGAAGAAATATGAGCTTGACTTTCGCTGTGGTGAAATGATAGCCTATTCTAAAGATTAATGAAATATTGTCCAGGCAAGATATGACAACATGTACAAGGCTGTTGGTTGTGTGAGTGGAGAAAAAAAAACAAATACAAAAGA
This sequence comes from Antechinus flavipes, assembly GCF_016432865.1. Lineage (NCBI taxonomy): Eukaryota > Metazoa > Chordata > Mammalia > Dasyuromorphia > Dasyuridae > Antechinus > Antechinus flavipes. Next base: position 436,741,003 of record NC_067398.1, read on the forward strand.
TGTTGTAAAGTTTTACCAAAAAAAGAAGACAGGATAGATAAGATGTGTCAACTGTTTGGATATTTGGAGTACCTTCCTGCCTAGACAGGTTTCAAAAAGGAGAATCACAGAAGCTCCATCTACATGAAACTTATATAATATGATTTTTAACTGCATATAATTATCTTTGGAACCATTTAAATTAATCTTCTCTTTCAGTTCAAAACTTTTTCTAGAAGATTATACTCCATGCACACAAGGACTGTTATTCAAACTTTATAATTCTCCTTTAGAGAAAGAACATGGTATAGCATAAAGAACATTAGAGTATCTCATTTTTTATGGAGAAGGGATGGACTAACCATAGATTAGGTATGATATGTTATCAGACATTTGTTTTAAAATAAAAAAAGAAGAGTACTTAGGCACTGGCCTGGCATATATAAACATTAGCATCTCTCAAACCTTAGCTCATAGAGTTAGAATTCAGGCATAATTAAGCCAGCTCTCCCTGCAAGAGGATAGAGGAATAAAGGGTTCATTTATTGAAACCTATCTCATGTATTAATTATGAAAAAACCATGAAATTTTCACTGCCTATTCATAATCTTCCCCCCAAAAAAAGAAGGTATTTCTTTATCAGATTCTTCTAAATAGTCAAAGGTTTGATATTACATGCACATACATAAACACAATAGAGTATTCCTGGTTAAAGGCATATTCTAAATATTGATTCTAGCCCTAAAAGAGACTTCATGTCATTGAATAATAGTCTCTTAGCTACCTTAATAAAGAACACTGACTCATGAGAAGGACAGTTACTTGAAGTACCATAATTTGATCTATGTCCCTGAGATTCCTGGTGTTAGTCAAAGCTACTTTACAATGAAAGACTGACTGCAATCTACAAAATTTGTCATTACTAGCAACATAGACCAAGTATTTAGATATAAAATTTTAATATTTTAAAGAATACAAAATTATAAATGTTAGAGAGGATATGGAAAAGTTAAGACACTAATTCATTGTTAGTGGAATTGTGAAGTGATCCAATCATTTTGGAGAGAAATCTAAAATTATGTCCAAAGAATTATTAAATTATCTTTTAATTTTTACCCTTTGACCTAGTAATACCACTATTAGGTCTTTTTCCCAAAGAACGTGTGTGTGTGTGTGTGTGTGTGTGTGTGTGTATGTATATAATATATATATGTATGTATGTATGTATGTAAATGTTTATAATAGCTTTTTATGGTGGCAAAAACTGGAAATGAAAGGCATGCCCATTAGTTGTTGAATGGCTTGAACAACTTGTGGTATAGTATTATGATGGAATACTATTTTGCTTTAAGTTGTTTGTCCTTCATTCTCAAAAAAAGAACATGAAATGAGGGAGGTGATGCTGTGACATGCAAGTCAATTGGATTGAAGTGAGAGAAGGCTGTGCAAGATCACCAGTCTCTCTTTTCCCTTCAGAGCCATCTGGCTACAGTGGCAAGATACAGATTAAGATGACTGAAAGTGGTCCTGGATAAAATGGGAGACATTGACCTTTTTAAGCTAAGGTCTTCAACAGGTCTGTTTGACTGAGGCTACATAATTTAATAATTAAGGCTAGGTAGTGATGAGCTGGTTGATTTTAGAAAAACATAGAAATACTTGCGAGACATAATAAGGAGCAAAATGAACATAACCAAGATAACATTGTGTACAATAACAGCGAAATTGTTTTAAGAAAGACTGAACAGGCAAGTTATTCTATTATAAATACCCAAATTAATAATAAAGAACATATGAAGAAATATTCCAGAGGAAGCCAGAGAAAGAACTGATAAATAGAAATATCCATAGAATAAATTTACACATATGAACTTATTTGTGTCTAATGGAGGAAGGAAAAAAAGAAATTTCTGAGATAATTTTGTTGTATATTTGAAAGAAATAGCAAGTTATGCATAGTAGTTTTGCAGTTTCATGTATAATCATATTTTTTTATTGTACTATGTTATGGAAATGCTTATTTTATTCTACAAATTTAAAATAAAACAGAATATAGCTGAAACTTAGAACTTTTCATGTTCTGTCTTGTCCATATATCAGTATTGTTTCAATGTCTTAATTATTTATTTATCCATTCAGTCATTCATTCATTTACTTATTTCTTTGGCTATGCTAGGACAGACTCAGTGTGGTCTAGTTTTTCAAACATTAGAATGAAACCAAATGATATATTGTACACAATTTTTTAAAATGTGATTTACTTACCATAAAATAAAAAAGAACACTCAGCAAGATACAGCAAGAATGCAATTGGACCAACTTCCTTACCTCTTTATTTGCTAGAGAACACTATTCATCCTCACTATGACCTTCAAGCACCCACTCTTCAATTTTGGTGCTTTTTTTAATTGTATTTTCCCCCAATACATCACCCTTTCATTGGCTGCATTCTCCTCTATTCCCCATTTTAATTTCTTGATAAATCAATAGTGTTAATTGTCTCAGTCCTCTTATCTTGATTCTCTCACCCTTTCATCCTAACAAAGATCTTGTTCTGCCAATGCTGTCTTCATTTCTATTCAATTAACTGATCAATGAAGAGTGAAGAAAATCATAAAACTGTCTTTATCATCCTCTCAAACAACCTCACTGTGATAAGGCAATTCTTTGCCATCATTAGCTTCTCCAATCAAATCACTATTCTACTCACCATAGCAACTCTTCTAAACCTTTTCATTTCCCCTGATTCTCCCATGGTCACCCTTATTTTCACACTCACAGCTGAGTACTATGCCTCACATTTCGAATATGGGGGAAAAAAAAAAACCTTCAAAACAAAGGTTTTTGGTTTTTGGTTTTTTGTTTTTTGTTTTTTGTTTTTTGTTTTTTTTCCCGCATTCCCCTCATCATTATCTCACATCTCACATCACTCATATTTTTTCTGCTACTATCTCTCCTTCAGCTTTGACTCACATATAGAAGGGACCCTTCTCTTTGCCAATGTAAATACCTCTATATCCCTGAATGATCCCATTTTTTCCTGTTTTCTCCAGCAAATTGTTCCCTCAATTATTCCTATTTTCTCACTAATTTTCAATCTCTCCCTGTTTGCTTGCTGATTCTCTGCTATCTATAAACACACCTTTCATCGCAATCCTCTGTGGGAGAAAATCTCACTTGCTATCTCACTATCTATTGTCCTTTATCACTCCTCCTTTTTGTTGCTAAACTTCTTGAACTTCACAATACTCTCCTTTATGCTGCACTATTTCTCATCACTCAAATTAAACAGCACTCACTGGAGTTAACTAATGAACTTTTAATTGCCAAATCTATGATCTTTGCTCAATCATCTTTCAGCAAACATTTACAATGTCTGTGACTATCTTATCTTTAATGCACTCTTCTCTGTAGGAATTCTGCATTATTCTTAGTCTCCTTTGCTTTAAACGTGGGTGCCTCTCAAGACTTTTCTAAGGAAATTTTTTCTTAAGAATCTTTTACGTGTCAGGTTATATGCTAAATATTGCCCAGATAAAATTTCACTTCAGTCCTCTACTCTTCTTCTTCTTTTATAACTTTGCATTTGGTGTTCTGATAAGTTCCCATGGATTCAATGATTATCTGTATGCTGATGACTCTTGGATCTATTTATTCAGTCCTAAACATTGTGCTGTCCCTAATGTCACATCTCAAATGACTAATTGTCTATCTCTAACTGAATGTCTCAGACATCTCAAACTCAACATGATCAAAACAACTCTTTATCTTTTCCCATTTAATATCTCTTCTTTCTAACTTCCCTCCATAACCATGCTCCCAATGTATCAACCTCTATGTATCTCTTTCTCACTGCTGTTATCCAATCAGTTACCAAGCCCTATTTTATCTAGGTTCACAAAATCTCTTTTCTATCCTTCCTTCTCTTCTCTGATGCTGCCATCATTCTGGAGCAAAGTCTCATCATCTCAGAACTCTACTGTTGTAATAATCGGCTCTTTATCTCAAGTCTCTACCCACTCCATGTCACCTCAAAATTTTAAAAAGCCCAAATAGCTCTGTATTACCTCCATGAAAAAATATAAAATCACTTTTTCGGCTTTAAAACCTGTTCTTAATACAACCTTTATGTATCTTTTCAGTCTTCTTATTCTGTATTCTTTTCCATGTATTCTATAATCGGATGACACTAAATTCTTTACTATTCCTCTATAAAAGGATATGACACATGACACTCCATGTCCCAACACCGATATTTCCAATGCCTGGAATACTCTCTTTCCTCATTCCCACCTCCTACCTTATCTGGTTTCCTTTAGAGCTTAACTAACGTTCCAACTTCTGCAACAAGCCTTTATCAGTCCTTAATCTTAGTGCCATCTGATTGGCTGAAATTTTTCCCCAGTTTATCCTGCTTATATCTTGTCTGTACATAGTTCTATGTTTTTACGCCCCCTCATAAATGGCAAGCTCTTCTCAAGAATAGGGACTGTCTTTGACTTTTCTTTGTATCTTTAGTGCCTAGGAAAGCAAATCCTAATTACCTGGCAAATACATTTTAATGTGGAAGAGAATGAAGAATGGGAATTATAAGTTTCATTTATACCCAGTAAGAACAAACAATTCATGGATTTTGATTATTTTATCTATTTATCTGACAATGCCTAATGTTTGCAATTTTAAGTGAGTCCCTTGATTGTTGAATGCTCCCAGGTGAATGTTAGTGGACATGGAAAGGGAAAAGAGATTATACACCTTATGCTTAATATTTAACATATGCGTCAAAGCTTTACATGTTCAATGGACCTTACTTTCTCCAATGATATGGAGCACAATCACCCACATCCTCCCATTTCTTAATATTTTTGTATGTTTCTTGATGTAACATTCTGCCAACGTACTATAGTACTTTTTCTAGATCTTTTGGCATTAATGGATACTGGTATAATACTCAAATTATACATATATTCTTACTTATCTACTAATTGACAAGCTTATGTTCTTATTACTTGATAAGTTCAACTTTTTTCCAAGCATTTTTCCCTAGATGTTATCATTAATGCTACTTTAGGGACATTGGTAATATGCTTCAGTTTATAAATGTCAATCATACATCTCACTATTATTCTTTGGTTATCATAATTTTGATTCTTTGGAAATAGTAATTCTATATAGCAAAAATCAGAATAACGTTGCTATTTAAAATAATTGGCTTTTCTTTCAGAGAGAATACTGGAATAATTGGAAGTAATGCATAATTTCAAAATGTGATCTGGGCCATTCATTTTTTCCTATGAAAATGAGCCAATTCATTACCAATGTCTGGCATGTGCCAATCATATATGTGTTAATAGACTATCTCAATGGATTATGAATATAAAGTCAACTTTAGAGGGAATAAGAATAGTTGAGACATGAATAAACTTTTGGGATTTGGAATTTATTGTTTATTTCCTCTGGCATGTATCAAGGCATGGCTCAGAAATGGAACAAACCTAAATTGGAAAACCTTGAAAAAAAGAGAGGGAAGGCACTGAGAGAAAAATGTTCCTACAGCCTTTATTCTAAAGTTCCACATGAACAGAAAAACTATCTTATGACTCTCTTCATGTGTTCTCTTTTTGTTGATTCTCATTTCAGTCTTGCTATAGTCTGAAATAATGTGATATTTAGTTGCTTCAGAAGATGAATAAAATATCTCAAATCACAGAAGTCTATGTAGATCTAAGCCATTTTTATTTCTGTACTTTCCTCCTGTAGAAGAGGCATTAGATTCATACAACTTCTTATTATCATGTGATGATCTTTTCTTTTTTATTTTTTTCTGTGTACATAGACCAGAGTTATTTGATTAATTGTATATTACATTTAGGAGTATATTTTCAAGAGTATAGTAAAATAACTACAATGTCTTTCAGAAATGGAGATCTGGGAAACCTCACTATGTAAGGGCTAGAATATATTTCATCACAAATACAAGATACTTTGACAAAGAAGTTTCTATTTTTTATGTCTCACTTGAAAATGATAATTAGAGAACTGTCAGATGAAACAATCTGTGTTTTCATCTCTATTAAGGAACTCTTTTCCATGAACTAAAAATATTTTTAAAAAAGCACCTTGTAGTAGATATTTCACATTTGATTTTGCTGCACCAAATCAAATATTTTCTTTTTAAAATAAGTACCATGGGAACTTAGTGTAATGGTGTCAGCTGTTAGTCATTTTGACTGTATTTCTGATGCTATAATGATCTTTAGAAAAAATATTTTAAAATTCCCACTTTTTCCCTTCCCACATTTTTTGTGAAATTTCTCTTTCATATGTGAGAAAGTCATTTTTATAAATATTCCATAGTCTGGGACTGTAGCTAAACATTGGATGAACTCTTAAAAATGAAACTGCCTTATATATTGATCAGAATTAGGCCTCTTCATCTCTTCCCAGACATATTTATATTTTGGCCTTCTTCCTTATATCACTTCCTTTTATCACTTATAACCACTCCCATGATAACTTCAAAATTTTCTCCTGTGATCCTAGACTCTAATCTGTGAGCTTTGTGAGAAAGTTATTTCTCTCTTATATTAACAACTAATCATTCAATCAGAACCAAGGTTTTTCTGCTTTTCTACTTCTTCATACAGAAATGACTCAGTGTGGGAAATCTATCTCAAAGATTTCCCCAAGCTAAGATCTAATCAATCAGTAAAAGAAATTCTAAGTTTAGGCTAATAGGTACATTCCTGCTCATTGTGTTTACTCAGACAAGTCTAGAAAAGTATTGATTCTTCTTTTTGTCAGATAGATAATATGAAAATTAGAGGTCTCTTAGACCAAGATTTTAATAATTTAAGTCATATACCCCAGGCTCGTTGTAATATAACTCATATCTCCTTGCAGTATTCATTCACTCATTACTTGTTAACTATTCAGTTTATTGTCACATTTAAGAAAACTCACTTTTTCAAGAGCATACAAATTTTAATCCCATCACCATGTCTTTGATCTAAGAAAGATATAACCAAATTGCCATCCTTTTATTAAAAATGTGCATTATTAATAAAATGATTAAATTATCCATAAATTATGTGTCTCGATTTTTTTTAAATATCATAGCTTTTATATTCCACATAACTTCCTGGCCATTTTCAAATTATGTCATGGATCATATATTCCTCTCACTTTGATCCCATCCTTGCTTTCTAATTTTTTTTCATGTTTTCAGCTCTTTACAGGCAATGATTTTGCCTTTCTTGTATTAATTAAGACTTTAGCACAGTACCTGGAACATATTAGGCACTTAATAAAAGTTTTATTTTTATTCATAGAAATGAAAAATGTTGTAATCTAGATGGATAGTTATTGGCATATCTATTGTCACTTAATTTGGTAATAGCATGTTTTCCCCAATCATTTTGTACTTACTTCTTCAAGATATATTAAGAATACATCTTTCAATGCCTTCAAAAAGCATCATTTCAGCATGGATCTTTTTTGTGAATTCCTTGTGTCTTTCAGTTTTTTTTTTCTTCTGATTCTCTCTTTAGTGCTAATTTACTTCTCTTTCATTGGATGTGAAAGTATTAGAATATTAGACATACATTAGAATCAAACATGATAGGTTCACTGTGACCTATGAAGCAAATACGTTACAGTAGAAAAATTAACACATCTTATCCATCTTCTTTGCATTTGTTTTCTTCTTTCAGTTTCAACTGTAATACTTTTAATGCCCTTGGCTTAAGTAAGATTAAGTAAGATTTAAAAAATAAAATTAAAACACCTTTATTGATAGCTCTAATAAATTATAGTAATTTCAGAAGATACCATCCTCTTGACCTACTAACCCTCTCTCAAAATGAAAAAAAAATCAAGTCATACCTATGAACTGAGACATATTTGACTGTGTATATATAACATCCACATCTATGGTCTCCCACTCACCTATGAGAAGAAGCTATTGTATGTCATGACACCTTTTCCTAAGCCAAAATTAATCACTGCAATTAATAAGCACTTCCTCTTTAAAGTATAGTATTAGAAAGTTGTTTTTAAAGTTGCTAAAAATATAGATATTTCTTCAAAATCTTCAAAAAAACAAATAAAAATAAAGTTGCTAAAAAGCAAAACTTGCTAAGAAGGTGAGTTAATTTACTATTATTTGTCAGAGGCAAAACAAAGGACAAGTCATTCTGTCTTCAGAATTACTTCTCTACAAAAACAGACTGTCTGCCTCACCTAGTTAACTACTGTAAATTGAATTAATCAGAATCAGCAAAAACAAGATAAACAATAATTACAACAATGTAAATGGGAAAAATAACAGAGTAATCAAAACTGAATACTGTGAAATTATAATTCCCAAGGTGTTCATGGGTTTATCAAACCCTGAGAAAAAGGAGTTCTATTATTTCTGATTGTTTCTTTTCTACTCTTTTCCATTAATCTACATTATTTTATCCAATGCCAAAAACATTAATAATTACTGCTTTATACTGTAATTTGGGTCCTAGGGTCCTACTTGTCTATATCTCAAAGGTTTTTGGCACATTCTTTGCTGCAAGATAAAGCCTAGTAGTCCTGAGACCACTATTGCAAATCATTAGAATCTCTGTAGACATTAAATTGCTGTAAGATAAGGCCATGGAATAATACTGACCAAAATATTTTTCAAATGAATACAACTGGGGGTTCAAAAATAATACCTTGCCAACAGTTTATTTTCTGCTCCTCCCCCTGTAATTGTGGACCTCAAAAATCTCCTATGTATTTAAAACTTGACATGCAAATTGACCAGCTTCAAGCAGCAACCAGGGTCAGGATTAAAGTGTCCCACTCTTGGAGTATAGTTCGGGAATACAACTCTTCTCCTTGGAAGAACAACTCCCCTAACTGAGAACATATTGCTACTGGGACCATATCTTTCCCACAGATTGGACAACTTGAACAGATATATATCCCTATGCTCCCCAGCTCAGTGACACTCTTACCTGAGTTTTATTCTATATTGATATATCTGGCTTGTGAATTGGAGTCCTCACCCACTTTCCTTTCCCATCTCTCTCACACTTTCGTATTTTCTTAAGACTTGAATATTGAACTGAACTGCATTACTATGATATAATATTCATAACAATTGAAATCATTAAGGGGCTTGTTTTCTCCAGCATCTCTGGCTAGTCCACACACACCTTTCCTTAGACATAAATCTGGTATCCAGACAGGGATTTTCCCTTTTGATATTCACATCTCCAGAGATGGTTTGGGAACTCTGAGCTCCATTCTAGAAAACAACAGTTTTCTTGAGTAAAGGAGGTACTGTCACAAGATAGTGTCTTTTTGTCCTTATTCCTTAAAAAAGTTACTGTGTAACCATTGTTCTACCATGTTTTTCAGATACCATTTTAAATTTATATTTAGGTACTAGATTTTGTTATCATTACCTCAATTGATTAATATTCATAATTTGTTTTATTACATGAATTATGTGTTTGCTATTTCTGACAATATGTCTTGATGATGTCCTTATTTCTAGCACAGAATTTATTTATTAAAGATACAATGTAAGATTTATATATGTTTACAAATTCATATACATGAATACATACATATATTGTTTGCATTATGTATTCTCAAAGTTTTCAATTCATTGATTATAATGTTTTTCAATTCTTAATTGCTCTGTTTCATTTTATTTCTGTCAGATATACTAGCTTTGATTAAGCCCCTTTTTAAAACATTTTTTTTAAAAAGAGGCATAAAAAAAGAAAGAAAATAACATTAAGATCTCCTACAATTAATGCCTTACTATATCCTTTTTTGAAATTTGATTATCTTTTTCTTTATTAAATTTGATATTGTACATTTGATGCACATAATTTGAATTATTCTTTTGTTGCCTTGGTTCCTATAGATATACAGTAGTTTTCCTTCTTTGACTCTTGGAATTTTTATTTTTGCTTTATCTAATGGCATTATGATAACTTCTACCTTTTTTAAATTCATCTAATGAATGACAAATTCTATTACAACCTCTCATTTTCTTTTTTATCAACCCCTTGATGCCCTAAATTCTAGTCAGCTTTAGAGGGTCCATGTATCTTTCCTCCTAAGATATAGTCCCATAAAATACTTGGGTAAAATGATCTTTTAAGAAGCCTTAAAATCCAATAAACATTTGAGGTCTCTGTATCTTTCCCACTGGCCCCATAAGAATGTTCTTGAATTGCACCTTATCATTTCCTTATCTTATATGGAATAAGAATCCCATTGTTCTTGATTCCCTTCCCTCCTTTCTCCCTTCTATACTTTCCTGAACACTCCATGAAATGATAAGGAACATTAGAGAAGAGGGATTTAAATACAAGATCTATAAGTGTAATAACATAAAAAGTCTTTAGAAGATAAAATCCAAAATAATTAAATGCATAAAGAAGACAAACACTAAAAAAAAGAATAAATAAGTATGTGGATGATGAAGCAAACAATCAAGGTATAGAATAGAAAAGAGAATGCTAAATAATGAAGAGGATGAGAGGGAAAATTTTTTTAAATAAATGTATAGAAAATGAAATTAGAAAACTAATCAAAGAACCAAATTGAGAGCAGAAGATTAAGAGCAAGTTACTTAACTTTTAAAACTTTAACTTTTAAAAACAGGGAACATTTAGATAACTAGACAAAAGGAAGAAAGAAAAGGGAACCATAAGTTATACAAAATTGTAAAACTAGGGACTTCTGACCAAGATGGCAGAGAGAAAACACACATCTTTTTAAGCTCCGTATTTTCTCTCAGAATAATTTATTTCATGACAAGCCTCAGAATTAATGTTTGACTGAAAAAAAATGCAAATAATTACCAACCGAAGATATCCTTGAAATTTGCCAGAAAAGGTCTGTTTTTGTTCATGGGTGGGGACAGTTAGACCAGACACAAACTGAAGTTAGGCAGGTGCAGCACCTCAGACAGAGTAAGGCAGGCAGCTCACAGCTGAGCAGACTGGAGTGGGGTGGGGTGTGATCTCAGCTATCTCTGCGAGGAGAGCTTTATTACAGTGGGGATACTTTGCCCTGGCAGCAAGCCAGTAGACAAGCAGAGAAGCTAAAAAACACAGCGGGTAAAGACTATAGCCCTGAAAAGCTAGAGTCCCTTGGACCTGGCCACATTCACTCAGAGTTTCTCAGCAAGGTCTCAGAGTCTCAGAGCACAGAAGCAGTGCAGCCATTGCTGTCCTTGCTACTGCCCCCTGCAATCTGTAAAGGAAGCTTGGTAATACCACCCAGTCCCCCTCCCCCTCCAAAAAAAAGCAGACTGAATTTTTTTTTCTTGTTAGTTTGTTTTCTTTACTCTTCTCTGACAAAATGAGCAAAAAGTTTAAATGGACTCTAAATATTGATAGTTCTATATGGATAGAGAGCAGACTTTAAACCCTGAGGAGACTAAAAACAGACAGTCTCCAGATGAATCCCCAAAGGGGGATATGATCTGGTCCTCAACACACAAGACTCTCATAGAAAAAATTATAAAGGCTCTCACAAGAGAGCTAGAAGAAAAATGGTAAAAGGAAAGGGAAGCTTGGCAAGAGAGTCTGGATAAGTCATCCCAGTCATTTAAAGATAGAGTGGATAAAGAAATCAAATCCTTAAAAAACAGAATTAGTGAATTGAAAAAAGAAAATAGCTCTTTAAAAAATAAAATTGGCTAAATGGAAAAAAATTCCATAGAACAAAACAATTCACTTAAAAACTCAATTGGACAATCAGAAAAAGATATTTAAAAAGTAAATGAAGAAAATAACTCATTAAAAATCAGAATTGAACAAATGATAATGAATGACTCAAGGAGACACCAAGAATCAGTCAAACAAAACCAAAAAAATGAAACAATGGAAAAAATGTCAAATACAATAAATCTGGAAAATAAATCTAGGAGAGATAATCTGAGAATTATCAGACTTCCTGAAAAATATGATGAAAAAAAGAACCTGGACACTATTTTCCAGGAAATTATCAAAGAGAACTGCCCAGATGATATAGAAACAGAGGGTAAAATAGACATTGAAAGAATTCATCAGTCACCTAATGAAAGGGACCCTAAAATCAAAAATCCAAGAAATATAGTGGCCAAATTCCAGAACTATCAAATGAAGGAAAAAATACTGCAAGTTGATGGAAAAAAATTAATTCAAATATAGAAGAGTCACAATAAGGATAACTCAGGATCTAACATCGTCCACATTAAATGATTAAAGGGCCTGGAATATGATATTCTGAAAGGCTAAGGAATTTGGTATGCAGCCAAAAATAACTTACCCAGCCAAAAATGAGCATCTTTTTCCAAGGAAGAAGATGGACATTCAACAAAATATGTGAATTTCATTTATTTTTGATGAAAAAACCCAGAAGTAAACAAAAAGTTTGATCTACAAATATAGAACTCAAGAGAAACCTAAAAAGGCAAAAAGAAATTTTGGGAACTATATTTCTGCTATAAAGATATATAAAGAACACATGTATACTTTGTTTTAGAAACTAGAGGTAGAAAGGAAATTGTACCTGGAAAAGGGTAAAGTGGGGATACTACATCTCATGAAGAGGCAAAGGAAACATTATATCTGAGAGAAAGAATGGAGGGGGATAAACATAGTGTATATCTTACTGCCATCAGAATTGGATTAAAAAGAAAAATATTAGACATATTCGATTTATGGTGAAACTTCTCTCACCTCATTGAAAAGTGGGAGGGGAAAAGTGAAAAGGGAAGGAAGGAGTAAGCTCATTGGAAGTGAATACAGAAATTGTGAGGGAAAAGGGTAAGATAGGGGGAGGAACTCTAAAGTGGGGGGAGGAATACTAAAAAGGGAGGGCTGTGAGAAGCAAGTAGTGTTCTCACAAGTTTAATACTAGAGAGAGGGAGAAGGGAGAAGGAAAGGAGAAAAGCATAAACAGGGGTTAACAAGATGTCAAGTAATACAAAACTGATGATTTTAACCATAAATGTGAATGGAGTAAACTCCCCCACAAAGAAAAAGCAGTTAGCAGAATGGATTAAAAGTCAGAATCCTACAATATATTGTCTACAGGAAACACCTGAAGCAGGGAGATACATACAGAGTAAAAGGAGAAGGTTGGAGCAGAACCGACTATGTTTCAGGTGAAGTAAAAAAAAGCAGGGATATCCATCCTGATCTCAGATCAAACAAAAGTAAAAATTAATTTAATTAAAAGAGATAAGGAAGGGCACTATATCTTGCTAAAAGGTAGCATAGATAATGAAGCAATATCAATATTAAGCATATATGTACCAAGTGGTGTAGCATCTAAATTCTTAAAAGAGAAATCAAGAGAGCTACAAGAAGAAATAAACAGCAAAACTATAGTAGTGGGAGATCTCAACCTTGCACTCTCAGAATTAGATAAATCAAACACAAAATATATAAGAAAGAAGTCAAAGAGATGAATAGAATACTATAAAAGTTAGATAGGATAAATCGTTGGAGAAAACTAAATGGAAACAGAAAGGAGTACACTTTCTTCTCAGGAATTCATGGAACCTATACAAAAATTGACCATATATTCAGACATAAAAACCTCAAATTCAAATGCAGTAAGGCAGAAATAGTAAATGCATCCTTTTCAGACCACAATGCAATGAAAATTACATTCAATAAAAAGCCAGGATAGATCAAAAATAATTAGAAACTAAATAATCTCATACTAAAGAATGATTGGGTGAAACAGCAAATTATAGACATAATTAATAACTTCACCCAAGAAAATGACAATAATGTCATACTAAAATGTGTGGGATGCAGCCAAAGCAGTAATAAGGGGAAATTTTATACCACTACAGGCCTACTTGCATAAAATAGAAAAAGAAAATGTCAATAAATTGGGCTTGCAACTAAAAATGCTAGAAAAGGAACAAATTAAAAATCCCCCAGTCAAATACTAAACTTGAAATTCTAAAAATAAAAGGAGAGATCAATAAAATTAAAAGAAAAAAAAAAACTATTGAATTAATTAATAAAACTAAGAGTTGGTTCTATGGAAAAACCAACAAAATAGACAAACCCTTAGTAAATCTGATTAAAAAATGGAAAGAGGAAAATCAAATTGTTAGTCTTAAAAATGAAAGGGAGAGCTCGCCACTAACGAAGAGAAAATTAGAGCAATAATTAGGAATTACTTTGCCTAGCTTTATGCCAATAAATATGATAACTTAAAAGAAATGGAAGAATACCTTCAAAAATATAGCTTGCCCAGATTAACAGAGGAAGAAGTAAATTGGTTAAACAGTTGCATCTTAGAAAAAGAAATAGAACAAGCTATTAATCAACTCTTAATAAAAAATCCCCAGGACTAGATGGATTTACATGTGAATTCTACCAAACATTTAAAGAACAATTAACTCCAATGCTATATAAACTATTTGAAAAAATAGGGATTGAAGGAGTCCTACCAAATTCCTTTTATGACACAGATATGGTACTGATACCTAAATCAGGTAGGTAGAAAACAGAGAAAGAAAGCTATAGACCAATCACCCTAATGAATATTGATGCTAAATCTTAAATAAAATATTAGCAAAAAGATTACAGAAAATCATTCCCAGGATAATACACTATGATCAAGTAGGATTTATACCAGGAATACAGGGCTGGTTCAACATTAGGAAAACTATTAGCATAATTGACTAAATAACCAAATTAGCAAAAACCACATGATCATCTCAATAGATACAGAAAAATCATTTGATAAAATCCAACGTCCATTCCTAATAAAAACACTTGAGAGTATAGGAGTAAATGGACTTTTCTTTAAAATAGTGAGGAGCATATATTTAAAACCATCAGTAAGCATCATATGTAATGGGGATAAACTGGAAGCTTTCCCAGGAAGATCTGGAGTGAAGCAAGGTTTTTGTGTACTATCAATAAAAAGTTATTTTAAAAAATTGTAAAACTAGGCAAAGGTATAAACATATGGCAAGAGAGTGTTAAAACTGAAAAGAAAATAACTAGTGGAATAGAATAATCTTAAAGAAGACTGAACAAAAATAATTAAAGAGGCAAACTTTTGTCTCAATAAGAAAGGAAGGAAAAGTTCTGATTTTCAAAGTAAATATTAGAGATAAATGAAAGAAAAAGAGAAACCCAACTCCCATAATTTTAAACACAATTAAGTGAAATAATTTAATAAAATGAGCATATGGAGAAGGCAGGTTGGATTGCAATATCAAAATGCACAATCAGTAGTTTTCAAGAATCATATACCAAAAAAACTCAATCTATAGAAGATAAAAAATGAGAAGTTGAGAAAAAAGAGAAAGCAGACAATTCCAATAGATTAACCAAAGAAAAATTTTACATTGAATAAATTCTGGAGAAATTAGAAATTCTAAAATGTATCATATCTTTTAAGTGGAACCACAACATAATGTATTTGTTTTTCAGCACCATAGGGAATTTTTTAAAAAGATAACCTAATATGACTATTAGGTCATAGAGGTATTAAAAATAAATTTTTACAAAGGAATGATTAGTACATTTTATAGTCTATAACACAATGAAAATAGTAATTACTTCAGAAAGAACAAAAGAAAAATCCTAGACTCAACTGGAACTAACATTAAAACCCAGAGTAAAAAGAAGGTCAAAGAATGAATTATTAAAAAGTTTATCATCATATTGAAGAAAGTGACAATGGTAAAACAATATAAAAATATTTATGGGACACAATAAAAAAAATTCCCATAGGGAAAAATTTTATTTCTACAAACAAATATTAACAAAACAGAATAAAAAGAGGTTTTAAGAAATTGACATTTTAAAATTAGAAAAATTTAAATTTTATTTAAAAATTTAAAAATAAATCTACTTAAGTTAAGTAAAAAAATAGAAGATATTAAAAGTTAACAGGGAAATAGTTAAATAATTAAAAACCCTATTAAATAATAGGGTTATTTATTTATTAAATAATATTATTAAAATTATAATATTAAATAATAAATAAAATTAAAAACTAGTCTTTTGAAAAGACTCAAAAGATTTATATACTTTTAACCAATTTAATTAAAAAGAGGGGAGAATATCAAATCTGAAACATAATAAATATACAAGATAAAATCACAATGAATCAGAAAAAAATAAAATAAAAAGAATTATCAGTTATATACAACCAACTCTGAAATCCAAAATAAATAGAGGAATATCTTCAAAAATAAAAGCAGAACAGATCAATAGAAGATGAAATAAGATTTTAAGTTAATTCAATATCAGAAAAGGAAATAAAATTATCTATAAAGGAATTGTCAAAGAAAAATCCCCTGGTTCTTGTGGATTAACAAGTCAATTCTATCAGACTTTCAAAGAATAATTAATACAAATAGTAAATAAATTCTCAAAAAAAATTCGAGAAAAATTAGTTCTATAAGATCCATCCTATGGGACAATATAGTAATAATACTTGAAAATTGTCCAAGGAAAAATTTATCACAAAAAAGTTGGATTAATACAAGGTATGGAAAAATGATTCAAGGTTAGGAAACCAATCAAGATAATAAATCATATTGAAAGCAAAAAAAAATCTAAAAATACATAATTATCTCAGTAGACATGGGGGACATTTTTTAAGTATAAGATACATTCATTCTAAAACCTATATTATATATAATAGTAGGTGGGCCTTTTTTGATATCATAAAAGTATCTGTCTAAAACCAAAAGCATTACATTAGGTTCTTTCCATCTAAATAATCAAGTCAAGAATACCATCTCTCTCCAGATATTGTTTGATATAATTCTATAAATGCTAATAATGAGACAGACAGATGACAAAGAGATAGAGACTGAAATACACAGAAATTAAATGCATAAAAACAAATAAGAGAAAATCAAATTATATTTGATGAAAATATCATGGTTTACTTTGAAAATCATAAGGAATTAGTAAAAAATATTAAATGAAACAATAGTTTCAGCAAAGTTGCAGGCAATAAAAATGAATTCTCAAATTCAGCACCATTTCTACATAATTACAAGAAAATCCAAGAAGCAAAAATAGACAGAGAAAGTCATTACAAAAACTACAAATCTATCTGGGAATCAATCTACCAAGGCATACAAAAATACTTAAGAAGATTGAATTATAGTGTTTCTTGAAGAAATAAAGACCATTCACTGAATATTCAATTCAAGAAAGAATATTTAATGCTATGACTACACAAAGTATCAGTCATTAAAACTATCTAGTGTGGGTTAAAAAATATGGAGGTAGATCAATGGAATATACCAGACAAGGCAGAATTAAAAATAGTGGAACTCAAAAACCCAGTGTTCAATAAAACAGAACATATAAACTACTTAGAAAAGAATTCTGTTTTGATTTAAAAAAGAAAACTGACAAAAAACTGTTGGAAATATTAAGAAGCAATCTGTCAGAAATTAGACTTAGACCTTGTACTATATTCTATAATATATTCTAAATGAATAGATGACTTGAATATTAAAAATTAATCTATGCAAAATCAGAAGAAAAGCAGAATTTACCATTTACAAGTATGGGTGAGAAATGTTTTGTTAATCAAGTAATGGCTTGAGGAAATAATAAATGATAAAATAAGTAATGTTACATATTACATAAAACTTTCTGCACAAACAAAATTAACACATTTAGGATGAGAAGAAAAAGAGTCAAAATCAAGCTTTGTGGATGTTGTAGAATAAAATATTTCATAGTATATGAAGCTATGTAATAGTGAAGGTAGCAAGCTGTGGCAAAATCTTGGATATGGGAAGTGAGTAATCATGAGGAATCAATCAAGGGGTGTCACAGACTAGGAGGATTGAAAGGAGAGAAGCTTTAGGGGGGAAAGATAGACATCATGAAATTGAAGATGTCTACTGGACATGCATGCAAAATTGGAAGTTAGCCAAGAGAATGGTGCAAGAAAGATAGATTTAAGATTTACTGGCATAGAGATAGTGATTAAAAAATATGTGATGGGGGCAGCCAGGTGGTGCAGGTAATAAAGAACCAGCCCTGAATTCAGGAGGATGTTCAAATCTGGCCTCAAAACTTAACATTTCCTGGCTGAGTGACTCTAGGAATGTCATTTAACCCCAACTGCCTCATCAAAAAAATATTATATTACAAGCTCTAGGTTAAGTTCTGGGAATATAAACAAAAGTTGAATGACAGACCTTGTCTTCAAGGGATTTACATTCTAGTTTGAGAACACAAGACATAATATAAAGCTGTAAAAGGAATGGACTATAGGTTATAGGTCAAAGCAGCTTGGAGAGGAATGAGACAAAGCTGACTGGGTCTCCATCTTTAAATAAAAGTTCTATGCAGAGCACACCAATAAGGACTCCCCAGGGTTAAAAAGTATTTTCAAGGTGTTAATTCTGTAGTTGGATGGAGACTTCAATATTAAGTCCATCCTGAAGGCCTTCTCCTTAAAGAGGAACTTTCCTTAGCAGAAATTCCTTGAACCAATAAAATCATGTCTCTCTCTCTCTCTTTTTTTTTTTTAATGGGAATATTCTTAGACCCAAAATAGGATTATCTGGAATCCTATTTAGAATTGGAAATTCTATAGAAATGAAAATAAAAGCCTTAGCTAAACTACTTGCTAAAAGTTTCCAATCACTAACTGAACATCCTTTCTTCTTAATTTTTTTTTTCTTAATTCTATGCAATCTGACTTCAAACCTCATCTTTCAAATGATATATCTCTCTCTTCCAAGTTCCCAACACTCTGTTGCCAAATACTTTTTTTCTTTTCTTGATCTTCATTTCTTTTTTTTTTTTACAACTCTTAATCCTTTGACACTGTTATAAACTCTCTTCTCCTTAATATACTTTATTCTCTAGATTCCCTTACAGTTCTGTCTTGATTCTATCCTTATCTGTCTGACCACTTCTCAGGCACTTGTGTTGGATCTTCTTTCAGGTCAACTCTGCTAATTATGGATGTCCACCAAGGCTGTGTTCTGGACCCTCTTTGTTTGCCTGACTACACTATTTCACATGATAAATTAATAAACTTCCATGGATTAAGAAAACACTTTTATAAAAGGTCATTCTGCAATCAATTTATCCAGCATTTTCCTAACTTTCAATATGTTGCAAGATACCCAATTTCTATTGGACATCTTGAAATGGATATCTGTTAGACAATTTAAACTGAATATATTCAAAACTGAAGTTATCTTTTCTCCAAAATCTTCTTTTCTTCCTAATTTCTCTATTAATTCAAGCATGCCAACATCCTCCTATTCACTCATATTTCTCATCTTTGACTCCTAAATCACTCTCATGTCTTATACCCATTCATAGGTACTTTGGGGTCTATCTTTGCAATATCTCTCAAATATGTCTCTTTATCTTCCAACATAACAAACATGGTATACACCTATCATCTCACACTTGTGCTAATAAAATAGCAAAGTGTTTGGTCTTGCTATAAAAATTTCTCCCCATTCAGTTCCATCATCTATTCAGTCATTAAAATGATCTTCCTAAAGTTTAGATCCAACACTATTCCATTATCATTCAATATACTCCAGTAATTCTATAGGGAGGGAAGGACAAAGGGAGGAAGGAAGGAAGAGAGGGAAAGAAGGACAGAAGGAGAGAGAGAGGAAGGGAGAAAGGAAAAATAAATATAGATAGAATTGAATGTCCATAGTTGTTCACATGTTGTTTCCTAATTTGGAATGTGAGCTCCCTGAGAGCAAGGAATATTTTTTGCCTTTCTTTTTTATCTGGCAGCCAGGAAACAAATACCAATAAAATGACTGAAAAAAAAAGTCAAATAGGTAACGCTATATCAAACTGAAAATTAACCAGTAGTGGTTTTGAATAATATAGCAAATGTCCTGTTTTACATCTCAACTTCTTTATTATAGTCATCATAAATAATTTTTCAAAGCCGCATTAAAGAAATTAATAACATCATCAAATACAAATACCTATTATATAGCTATACTTTCTTTATGTACTTATATGTATATAGTAAATATGTAAAAATATATATTTGTTATATTGCTTCTTTTTATTACTGTCTTTGATAGTATATAGGAACATCTAACATAGCAATTATTATGGATATGTGTGGTAAAAATATCAAATTTAGTAATCACTAATAGCTTATGTTCTGAATGCACTATGAGAAAAGCACAGAAGATTCTACAAATATTCAATTCCAAAAATATTATTAAATATCTTTTGGATCCTCTATTAGACCTTTCAAGTTTTTGAGGGCACAAAGTGTTCATAAAAGATACTCTTATTCTCAAGATATTTATAGGCTAAGTGGTAAATTATGTTGTTAATCTCATGAGTGCAGAGCCAAAGAATTTTTTGTTTTTTAATCCTATTCTCTTCCCTTAAGATAATGAAAAATATCACACAAAATCACTTGTAGATATTAGAATTCATTACTTCAATAGAAATTAGAAATAAAAAATGCAGAAACTTTCTTGTTTATATATTTATTGATAACCCAGAGTTGTTATTGTTTGTTTCAGTCATGTATCAATTCTTTGTGACTCTATATGGAGTTTTTTTGGCAAAGATATTGGCATGTTTACCATTTCTTTCTCTTGCTTATTTTACAGATAAGGAAACTAAGACAAATAGGAAAAGTGACTTGCCCAGGATCACACAGCTAGTAAGTAACTAAGGCCAGATTTGAATTCAGGAGAATGAGTCTTTCTAACTTTAGGTCCAACACTCTATCCATTGTGCCACCTAACTGCAAATTATTCAGATATGGACCACTAAAACTAAAAGCATGTTTGGAAGTTTCTTCATAATTTAAAAGGAGAATATCATGGAAGATAACGTTCCAAGAAACATCTCAATGCAGAGAAGCAAAATTGCTATAGTAGAGACACTTAGATTATGAATATATTCTGGAATGTCAACTTTTGGTTCTGAATCCTTTGGTAGCTGGAATATCATTCCAGTCAACATTTGCCTGCCTTTCCATTTCTACAATTTACTTATTTTCTAATTACTTATCTAGCAATAGTAAGCATGCAGTATCAAGTAGCAAAATGTTCACACTTTGTGACATGCAGGAAAGAAAATAACAACAAAAGAAAAAGAATGAAACAAAAAATATTCTATATGTATATTTTATAATTATTTCCTTGTTATACAATGAAACAAAAGAAAGATGACAAATTTTCTTTTGAAACTAAAATGTCTCATGAATTTTAAATACTGAAGAAAAAGGCAAAAATAGCTAGAAAACATTCAGTATAATGACTCAAGATTTTTTATTATGCATAAATGTTAGACAAAGTCCCCAGTGCCTTCAAAATTATTGGATGATCCATAATAGAAGTACATTTTTTCAATGGCAAAGAAATTGTGATAAGAAATGTTCTGCAGAAGACTGCTTTATTTGCCTAAAAAGTACATGTAGAATTTATATTAATTTTAAAACTTTCTCAAATCAACTAGTAGAGTTTTTTGTGAGTATAATGTTTTGAGGCCTTAGAAAAGTCTGGATATGAATGTTAACTATGAGGGGAAAAGATAAGTTATATGGTCATGAAAGATCAATTCACCAAACTGGAATACAAATAAGATAGACATATTTTATTGTAATTTGAACAAACAGCAGGAAGAGATCAGTTGATTGACTGTATTATCAGGCAAGTGAGTCCTGAATAAAACTTCCTATATCTGTACACACAAACACACACACAAATATACATGTGTGTGTGTATATTTATAATGTGTGTGTTTATATATGCATGTATGATTATATGAATATTTTATATACTTATATATGTATAAATATGTATATATAATATGTGTGTATATACATGTATGTATATATTGATACATATATATACATACTTATATCTTATATAAAAATATTTTCCAGTTTTATATAAAACAATTTTTTACATTTGTTTTTAAAATGTTGAGTTCCAGCTTTTCTCCCTTCCTCTCTCCTCATCCCAACCCCATTGAAAGGCACATGTTATGCAAAATACTTCTGTAAAATTCTGTTGCAAAAGAAATCTTAGATCTCCCCCCTCAAGAAAAAAAAAGTATTTAAGAAAAATAAAAGTTTTTTAAAGCATGTTTTAATCTGTTTTCAGACACAAACAATTCTTTATCTGGATATAGATAGCATTTTTGCCATAAGTCCTTCAGAGTAGTTTTGGTTTATTATCTTGCTAACAATAGCAAAGCCATTCACAGCTAATTATATCACACAATATTGCTATTATTTTTGTACATACTACATTTCATTTTTCATGAGCTCATGGAGGACTTTTCAGATTTTTCTCAAAGCATACTGCTCACTCATCATTCCTTATAAAACAATAGTATTTCATCATAATCACATACCACAATTTATTCAGCCATTCCCCAACTGATGGCCATCCCCTTAATTTCCAATTCTTTGTCCTGAAAAAGAGCTGCTATAAATATTTTTATACATATTGTTTCTTTTCCCTTATTTTTTAATCTCTTTAGTAGTGGTACTATTAGGTCAAAAGAAATGCATAATTTTATAGTCTTTTAACTACAGATCATATTTTTTAATCATTTATCAATTGAGGAATGGCTCTTATTTTTTATAAATTTGTCTCAATTCTCTATTCATTTGAGAAAAGAGGCCTTCATCAAAGAACCTAGCTTCAAAATTCTTTTCACAATCACATTACTAACTATATCCCACCTCCCCTGTTTATTCTATTCTTTCTCTTCTTTCACCCTGTCACTTCTCAAAAGTATTTTGTTTCTGATCACACCTTCTCCTGATATGTCCTCCCTATTTTTGTTGCCTCTTTTACAATAGATAATTTACAACATTACACCTCTTCCTTTTCCTTTCTCTCAGTATTTTCTTCTCTCCCTCCCCTTAATTTTATTTTTTTAATTAAGGGATGGGATCAAGGGAAAGGATATCATTCCTTCATATTGAACTCATAAATGTGTCATTATATATATATATATATATATATATATATATATTCCTTCTAACTTCTAACAAATGAGAAACTTCTTATGAGTTACAAATATAATTCTTCCACGTAGGAATGTAAATAGATAAACGTTACTAAGACCCTTATGATTTCTCTTTGCTGCTTACCTCCTTATGTTTCTCCTGAGTCTTATATTTGAAAATCAAATTTTCTCTTCAGCTCTGGTCTTTTTATCATGAATGATTGAAATTCTTCTATTTCAGTGAATGTCTACCAAGGATTATAAGCAGTTTTGCTGAGTAAGTAATTCTTGGTTCTAATTCTAGCTCTATTGTTCTCTGGAATAGCATATTTCAAGTTCTCAGATCCTTTAATGTAGAAACTGTTAAATCTTGTATCTTGACTGTGACTCCACTGTATTTGAATCATTAGTTTCTGGATACTTGCAAAATTTTCTTCTTGACCTGGGCATTCCATAATTTGACTGTACTGTTCATGAAAGTTTTCATCTCAGGATCTTTTTCAGGAAATGAACAGTGGATTCTTTCCATTTCTAGTTTACCCTCTGTTTCTATAATATCAGAACAATTGTCCTTGATTGGGACTTCCGGTTAAGATGGCGGAGAGGAGGCTCACAGCTGCATAAGCTCCACGCTTTCTCTCACTATCCATTTCATTACAAGCCTCTGAATTAATGCTTGACTGAAAAAAACCCCACAAATAGTTACCAAGAGAAGCCATCCTTGAGATTCGCCAAGAAAGGTTTGTCTTTACTGGAGGGCTGGGACGGTTTTAGATCGGGCGCAGCCTGAGGGCAGCGGCAGTGAGAACACGGGAGCAGACGGGAGAGGGGGTGGGGAGTGATCGCAGCCGTCTCTGCGGGGAGAGCTTCGCTACAGGTTTGGATACTTTGCTCCAGGCAGCAAGTCAGCAGCCCAGCAGAGAAGCTAAAAACACCGGAGCTGAAAATACATCCCCAAACAGCTGGAGTCTCTCGGGACCTGGCCGCCCCCCCTTTCCCCCCCCCCCCCACAGTGACTCAGCACGCTCTGGGATCTCAGAGCGCAGGCGCAGCACAGTCCTGCTAGTGCCTCACTGCTGCCCCCTGCAGTCTGTAGAGGAAGCTCGATAACACACCCAGCGCCCCCCCCCCCCCCCAAAGAAAGACTCCAGTTTTTTCTGTTTTGCTTTGGTAGTTTGTCTTTGATTATTAGACAGAATGAGCAAGAAGCTGAAGAGGACTTTAACCCTTGACAGCTTCTATACAGATAGAGAGCAGACTCTAAATCCTGAGGAGACTAAAAACAGGCAGTCCCCAGGTGAATCCCCAAAGGAGGAGATCATCTGTTCCTCAGCACAGATGAACCTCATAGAAGTGATTAAAAAGGCTCTCACAAGGGAGCTAGAAGAAAAATGGGGAAAGCAGAGTGAGGCTTGGCAAAAGGAGAGGGAGGCTTGGCAAAAGAGCCTGGAGAAAGTTAAAGAGAGAGTGGATAAAGAAGTAAAATCCTTGAAAAATAGGATTAGTGAACTGGAAACAGAAAACAGCTCTCTAAAAAACAAAATTGGCGAAATGGAAAAAAATTCCACAGAACAAAAGAACTCAA
Organism: Antechinus flavipes; assembly: GCF_016432865.1. Taxonomy (NCBI): domain Eukaryota; kingdom Metazoa; phylum Chordata; class Mammalia; order Dasyuromorphia; family Dasyuridae; genus Antechinus; species Antechinus flavipes. Next base: position 436,765,555 of record NC_067398.1, read on the forward strand.
TTGGACAATTAGAAAAAGATTTTTAAAAAGTGAGTGAAGAGAATACTTCACTGAAAATCAGAATTGAACAAGTGGAATTGAATGACTCGAGGAGACAAGAAGAATCAGTCAAGCAAATCCAAAAAAATCAAACAATGGAGAAAAATGTGAAATACCTTCTGGGGAAGACAACAGACCTGGAAAACAGATCCAGGAGAGACAATCTGAGAATCATTGGACTTCCAGAAAAACATGATGAAAAAAAGAGCCTGGACACTATTTTCCAGAAGTCATAGGAACAGAGGAAAAAATAAACATTGAAAGGATTCATCGATCACCCACTGAAAGGGATCCTAAAATCAAAACACCAAGGAATATAGTGGCCAAATGCCAGAACCCTCAGACGAAGGAAAAAATATTGCAAGCGGCTAGAAAAACCCAATTCAAGTATCAAGGAGCCACAATAAGGATCACCCAGGATCTGGCAGCATCCACATTAAAAGATCGAAGGGCCTGGAATATGATATTCCGAAAGGCTAAGGAACTTGGTATGCAACCAAAAATAACTTACCCAGCGAGAATGAGCATCTTTTTCCAGGGAAGAAGATGGACATTCAACGAAGTAAGCGAATTTCATCTATTTCTGATGAAAAAACCAGAACTTAACAAAAAGTTTGATCTACAAATATAGAACTCAAGAGAAATCTGAAAAGGTAAAGATTAATCTTGGGAACTATTTTTGACTATATAGATGTATAAAGAATACATGTATACCTTGTTCTAGAAATTGATGTGGAAAGGACATTGTACCAGAAAAAGGGTAAAGTGGGGGTAGTACATCTCATGAAGAGGCATAGGAAACCTATTATATCTGAGAGAAAGAATGGAGGGGGATGAATATAGTGGGTATCTTACTGCCTTCAGAATTGGCTTTAAGTGAAAAATCTTAAGACATATTCAATCTATGGTGAAACTTCTCCCACCTCATTGAAAAGTGAGAAGGGAAAAGTGAAAAGGGAAGGAATAAGCTAAGCGAAGGGAATACGGGAACTGGGAGGGAAAGGGGTAAGATAGGGGGAGGAACTCTAAGGCGGGGGGAGGGATACTAAAAAGGGAGGGCTGTGAGAAGCAAGTGGTGCTCACAAACTTAATACTGGGAAGGGGGGGAAAGGGGAAAGAAGGGAGAAAAGCATAAACTGGGGTTAACAAGATGGCAAGTAATACAGAATTGGTCATTCTAACCATAAACGTGAACGGGGTAAACTCCCCCAAAAAGAGGAAGCGGTTAGCAGAATGGATTAAAAGCCAGAATCCTACAATATGTTGTTTACAGGAAACACACCTGAAGCGGGGAGATACATGCAGGTTAAAGCTAAAAGGTTGGAGCAAAATCTACTATGCTTCAGGGGAAGTCAAAAAAGCAGGGGTAGCCATCCTGATCTCAGATCAAGCTAAAGCAAAAATTGATCTAATTAAAAGAGATAAGGAAGGACACTATATCTTGCTAAAGGGTAGCATGGATAATGAAGCACTATCTATATTAAACATATATGCACCAAGTGGGGTAGCATCTAAATTCTTAAAAGAGAAACTAAGAGAGCTGCAAGAAGAAATAGACAGTAAAACTATAATAGTGGGAGATCTTAACCTTGCACTCTCAGAATTAAATAAATCAAACCACAAAATAAATAAGAAAGAAGTCAAAGAGGTAAATAGAATACTAGAAAAGTTAGATATGATAGATCTCTGGAGAAAATGTAATGGAGACAGAAAGGAATACACTTTCTTTTCAGCAGTTCATGGAACCTATACAAAAATTGACCATATATTAGGACATAAAAACCTCAAACTCAAATGCAGTAAGGCAGAAATAGTAAATGCATCCTTTTCAGACCACGATGCAATGAAAATTACATTCAACAAAAAAACAGGGGGAAGTAGACCAAAAAATAATTGGAAACTAAATAATCTCATACTAAAGAATGATTGGGTGAAACAGCAAATCATAGACATAATTAATAACTTCACCCAAGAAAACGATAATAATGAGACATCATACCAAAATGTATGGGATGCAGCCAAAGCGGTAATAAGGGGAAATTTCATATCTCTAGAGGCCTATTTGTATAAAATAGAGAAAGAGAAGGTCAATGAATTGGGTTTGCAATTAAAAATGCTAGAAAAGGAACAAATTAAAAACCCCCAGTCAAACACTAAACTTGAAATTCTAAAAATAAAAGGTGAGATCAATAAAATTGAAAGTAAAAAAACTATTGAATTGATTAATAAAACTAAGAGTTGGTTCTATGAAAAAACCAACAAAATAGACAAACCCTTAGTAAATCTGATTAAAAAAAGGAAAGAGGAAAATCAAATTGTTAGTCTTAAAAATGAAAAGGGAGAACTCGCCACTAACGAAGAGGAAATTAGAGCAATAATTAGGAGTTACTTTGCCCAACTTTATGCCAATAAATTCGACAACTTAAATGAAATAGAAAAATACCTCCAAAAATATAGCTTGCCCAAACTAACAGAGGAAGAAGTAAATATCCTAAACAGTCCCATCTCAGAAAAAGAAGTAGAACAAACTATCAATCAACTCCCTAAGAAAAAATCCCCAGGACCAGATGGATTTACATGTGAATTCTACCAAACATTTAAAGAACAATTAACTCCAATGTTATATAAACTATTTGAAAAAATAGGGATTGAAGGAGTCCTACCAAACTCCTTTTATGACACAGACATGGTACTGATACCTAAACCAGGTAGGCTGAAAACAGAGAAAGAAAATTATAGACCAATCTCCCTAATGAATATTGATGCTAAAATCTTAAATAAAATATTAGCAAAAAGATTACAGAAAATCGTCGCCAGGATAATACACTATGACCAAGTAGGATTTATACCAGGAATGCAGGGCTGGTTCAATATTAGGAAAACTATTAGCATAATTGACTATATCAATAACCAAACAAACAAAAACCATATGATCATCTCAATAGATGCAGAAAAAGCATTTGATAAAATCCAACATCCATTCCTAATAAAAACACTTGAGAGCATAGGAATAAATGGACTTTTCCTTAAAATAGTCAGGAGCATATATTTAAAACCATCAGTAAGCATCATATGCAATGGGGAAAAACTGGAACCTTTCCCAGTAAGATCTGGAGTGAAGCAAGGTTGCCCACTATCACCATTATTATTTAATATCATATTAGAAACACTAGACTCGGCAATAAGAGTCGAGAAAGATATTAAAGGAATTAGAGTAGGCAATGAGGAAACCAAACTATCACTCTTTGAAGATGATATGATGGTATACCTAGAGAACCCCAGAAATTCTACTAAAAAGCTATTGGAAATAATTCATAATTTTAGCAAAGTAGCTGGCTACAAAATAAATCCCCATAAATCCTCAGCATTTTTATACATCACCAACAAAACCCAACAGCAAGAGATACAAAGAGAAATTCCATTCAGAATAACTGTTGATACCATAAAATATTTGGGAATCTATCTACCAAAGGAAAGTCAGGAATTATATGAGCAAAATTATAAAAAAGTCTCCACACAAATAAAGTCAGACTTAAATAATTGGAAAAATATTAAGTGCTCTTGGATCGGCCGAGCGAACATAATAAAGATGACAATACTCCCTAAACTAATCTATTTATTTAGTGCTATACCAATCAGACTTCCAAGAAAATATTTTATTGATCTAGAAAAAATAACAACAAAATTCATATGGAACAATAAAAAGTCAAGAATCTCAAGGGAATTAATGAAAAAAAAAATCAAATGAAGGTGGCCTAGCTGTACCTGATCTAAAATTATATTATAAAGCAGCAGTCACCAAAACCATTTGGTATTGGCTAAGAAATAGATTAGTGGATCAGTGGAAAAGGCTAGGTTCACAAGACAGAATAGTCAATTATAGCAATCTAGTGTTTGACAAACCCAAAGCCCCTAACTTCTGGGAAAAGAATTCATTATTTGATAAAAATGCTGGGATAATTGGAAATTAGTATGGCAGAAATTAGGCATGGACCCACACTTAACACCATATACCAAGATAAGATCAAAATGGGTCTATGACCTAGGCATAAAGAACGAGATTATAAATAAATTAGAGGAACATAGAATAGTTTATCTCTCAGACTTGTGGAGGAGAAAGAAATTTGTGACCAAAGATGAACTAGAGACCATTACTGATCACAAAATAGAAAATTTCGATTACATCAAATTAAAAAGCCTTTGTACAAATAAAACTAATGCAAACAAGATTAGAAGGGAAGCAACAAACTGGGAAAACATTTTCACAGTTAAAGATTCTGATAAAGGCCTCATTTCCAAAATATATAGAGAACTGACTCAAATTTATAAGAAATCAAGCCATTCTCCAATTGATAAATGGTCAAAGGATATGAACAGACAATTTTCAGAGGATGAAATTGAAACTATTACCACTCATATGAAAGAGTGTTCCAAATCATTATTGATCAGAGAAATGCAAATTAAGACAACTCTGAGATACCACTACACACCTGTCAGATTGGCTAAGATGACAGGAAAAAATAATGATGAATGTTGGAGGGGATGCGGGAAAACTGGGACACTAATGCATTGTTGGTGGAGTTGTGAACGAATCCAACCATTCTGGAGAGCAATCTGGAATTATGCCCAAAAAATTATCAAACTGTGCATACCCTTTGATCCAGCAGTGTTTCTATTGGGCTTATATCCCAAAGAAATACTAAAGAAGGGAAAGGGACCTGTATGTGCCAAAATGTTTGTAGCAGCCCTGTTTGTAGTGGCTAGAAACTGGAAAATGAATGGATGCCCATCAATTGGAGAATGGCTGGGTAAATGGTGGTATATGAATGTTATGGAATATTATTGTTCTGTAAGAAATGACCAGCAGGATGAATACAGAGAGGACTGGCGAGACTTACATGAACTGATGCTAAGTGAAATGAGCAGAACCAGGAGATCATTATACACTTCGACAACGATATTGTATGAGGACATATTTTGATGGAAGTGGATTTCTTTGACAAAGAGACCTGAGTTTCAATTGATAAATGATGGACAAAAGCAGCTACACCCAAAGAAAGAACACTGGGAAACAAATGTGAACTATCTGCATTTTTATTTTTCTTCCCGGGTTATTTCTACCTTCTGAATCCAATTCTCCCTATGCAACAAGAGAACTATTCGGTTCTGCAAACATATATTGTATCTAGGATATACTGCAACATATCCAACATATAAAGGACTGCTTGCCATCTAGGGGAGGGGATGGAGGGAGGGAGGGGAAAAAAAATCGGAACAGAAACGAGTGTCAATATAAAGTAATTATTAAATAAAAATTTAAAAAAATTGTCCTTGATAATTTTTATAAGATGATATCTAGATTCCTTTTTTGATCATGGCTTTCAGACAAAACAATCTTTTTTAAGTTATCTCTCTTGGATATATTTCCAGGTCTGCTGTTTTTCCAGTGAAATATTTCATGTTGTTTTCTGGGGGGTTTTTTCATTCTTTTTATTTTGTTTTATTGTTTCTTGATTTCTCATAAAGTCATTAGCTTCCATTTGCTCAAATCTGGACTCTCACTCTGGCACAACAGACCTTTCCTGCTTACTCTCCAAGTTGTGTTTTGCTGGAAAATCACTGATTCCATAATTTTGTGGGTTTTGGCATCTCAAAGTTATTTAGAATAATCATTTAAAAGAATATGAAAGGGTTTGGGGGAGAGCTCAGGTAAGCTCTGTCATCTTAGCTCTGTCTCAATTCAATAAGTATATAATCAAAATCACAAGTTAGTTATACCAGATGCAATTGGACAAATTGAAACTCCTTAGGTTTCAAGGTACAGAGTCTCAATGCCATTAAAATAATTAACAGTTATACTCTATTCCTTCCTGAACTTTAGAATTTGATGTTTCCCTAATCTTTTTCCTCAAAATGATATGTTTTTGGTTTTTTTTGTTTTGTTTTGTTTTTTGCTGAGGCAATTGGGGTTAAGTGACTTGACTTAGTGACTAAGTGACACACAGATAGGAAGTGTTAAGTGTCTGAGACCAGATTTGAACTGAGGCCTCCTGACCTTAGGGATGGTGTTCTATTCCAAGTTATCCCATGATAAATGTATTTTAATTCAGTCTGACTTTGGTCAGGATCATTCACACTATTTTGTGAAAATAGAAAAAATAGCCATTAACATTCCCTAATTTTCATGGTTTGGGAAAGTTCCTGATGCCCTAGAATTCCTGAGCAAACCTTAGAATTCCCTATTAAAATTTAACTCTGTTAAATTAGGTTTGATACCTGATAAAGGATAAATAATACCTGTTAATAATTTATATTTTCCTGTGACAGGAAAAAATCTAAAAGCAAGTTTAGATGATGAATAGAAGGATAAGCAATGAAGACCCTTAAATTCATATAATGAATTTGTGATGAGAGAGGGTTCCAAGTACAAGTGCATGTACTGATGGTCAGTTTTAAATACTTTGTTGTGCCACTGTCAATTGATATGGAGAGCATATATTTAGTTAGAAAAACAGGAAGAAAAATATTTGACAACATAACATAATATTTTAATGGAGAATTTGAAACTCTCCTGGAATAATAATATCCTTTATTTCATGGATTAACTATAAGCAAACAAGATGCATGTTTTACTTTATGAAAAGCACCATGGTACCATAGGGGATATAAATACAACAATAAAATGATCCCTACTCTCAAAGAACTTATTTTCTATTAGGAGACTGAATGTACAAATATAAATGCATCCAATACATATGTAAAATATGTAAAATAAATGCAAAGTCATTTGTGTAAAGAAGATCACTTAGCTAGAGGAATCAGGAAAAGTTTCATATAGAAAACATTTGAACTCAATTTTGAAGGGAAAAGGATATTCTAAGAAGTATCAGTAAGGGTAGAGCATTCCCAGTATAGGCAACAATCTGCACCAGACACTGCCAAAAGAAATGGATTACTTTTTGTGGGATATAATAAGAGGGTAAATTTATCTGGTTTATAGAGTACATAAAGGGGGTGAGGAGAGAGGTGAGATATAGATAGTTAGATAGATAGATAGATAGATAGATAGATAGATAGATAGAGTAGAGAAAGGACTGTGGGGACTGAGTGTGGATCAGAACATATTTTTACTTTTTTGGTTGTTTGCATGCATTTTGTTTTCTTTTTCATTTTTTTTTTCCTTTTTTGATCTGACTTTTGCAGCAAGATAATTGCGGAAATATGTATAAAAGAATACCTTTTTCAAGGATGAATGTTGAAAACTATCTATGCATTTATTTTGAAAATAAAGAGAAAGAGAGAAAGAAAGAGAGAAAGTTAGAAAAAGAAAGTTGGAGTGAAGCTGTAAAAGTTGTTGTGAAAGTCTCCCTAACTTATTGATCAAAGGGATAAAATTGGCAGATAAGTGGCATCTATGTGGAGAAAGATCACTGTTTCAAACATTCAGACTTTGGACTATGAAAAAATGACTTTCTTGCCATAGCAGTAACCACAGAGACTAAATTCCTTTGGAATAAGAACTAGCTGGTCAGTTAATTGGAGCCCCCAAGCATTTGGCCAATCTTTATTTTCACTTTTTCTTGCTGGCTAAATCACTATCCCTGTTCAGAGCCTCTGTATGAGGATCTTTAGGTTGTAACTTCTTTATAACATAGGGTTAAAATGCTCTTTAGGATTTTTACAATCCCATTTAACTACGCAATTCCTGACTTTCAACCTACTTTGCACCTCAGATCATTTTGGAAGATGAATTTCAGCATAAACTACAAATCTGAGGAGGTTGGGCTTCTTAGTCCCCCCTTATGTTCTGTCACCTCTGAAAATGAATGGAAGGAAAGTAGAGGTGTGGTTGAAGCTACAACTTCATGCTTCAAAATCCTGGAATCTAAATTTCTGAAGTAAACATAACTAGGAGCAAGCCAACCAAACCTTTCAGCTAAGACCTGACATTACCTAGGATGACTCTTCCTAAAGTAGGTAAAAAGATATAGCGAAATATTATTATATTTAAAAAGCCATTTGAACTTATAAGATGTTCATTGAGTTGATATTTCCTATGATCTGGTAAGACCTTTATGGAATTTCCTTAATCTAATAAAACTATCTTCTCTCCTTTACTGAACATTTTCTATTCTACACAACTATTACTATATTCAGTGATCAGAGTATTAATGTAGAAGACAGCAGGTAATTTCTTCTTTTAGTCTGAATTAGATTTCTCTTAATATATCTTCCATGATTACTTGAGGGCATTATACTGAAGTGATTATCCATGAATTTGATACTATAGTAGAATTTGTGAACATCTGCCATAAGATAAATGTGGAATGGCAGTGAGGAGGACACAAAGTTCCATAGGATTCACAGTTTTCCATTGCCCTTCTACACCTTCCTACTTCCCTCTTCTTGGAGTAGCACTCTAACTTTTATCTCTTTTCTATATTCTCTATCCCAGTCACTATGACCCAATCAGGTAAATCTTTGTCTCTTACTATTTACATTCTCCCATTTCATTAAGAATTCTCCAAGAATGTCATCGAGCTTAAATGGTTCTGTGGAAGGAATCTAAGGAATTTCTTTCTATAAATAATGATAGTAATTTTTAAATGTTATTCAACATGAGCCATATTGTGGTTACAAACTTCTGCAATTCATGTCAAAGTATAATTTTGAATCTGCAGCTTCATTGCATACTTTCTTTGCGGCAGAATAGGGAAAATCAAGGAGCTGGAAACAGGATGGGATATAATGGACATCAGGATTTTGAATAGAATGATAATTTTCAAAAGGACAAAAATACATTTCTGGTTAGTGAAACCTGACATAGACAAAGCATCTTTTATCTTCCTCACATTAATTTCAGCAGCAAAATTTATATATTCACTACTCTCAATGAGACAATTTTATTTAACAAGCAACATAGGAAAGTAGATAATAGATTATAAAAATAGAATACTGTGTTATTAGAGACAGGGGGTAGACCTAAGGTTTCCTTGATATAGAAGATTCTCAAATGAGAAACTACATGTATTAAAGCAGTTCACATTTTCTCTTCAAATTACAGTCTTCAAAAATTACTTCATATACTAGGAAGTTAAATTACTTGTGAAAGATAGGACTTAATCCCAATTCTTCCTGGCTCTGAGACCCGCTCTTACCAGATTAAAAAAGGGGTAGTGTATATAGAGATTGATAGATAGATTAGTAGATGGATAGATAAATAGATAGACAGACATATAAACATCTCTATATAACCTGTAAACTTACCTAAACATTCTGAGATAATATAAAAAAGATCAATATTCGAAGGCCATCCAAATTGATAGGTCCTGATAGAGTTCCTATTTCTTTGACTTGCTCTTCAAGTATCTAGGAATACTCCATGCTTCAATGTCATATCTGAATTAGGTTCTGTTCATTTATTATAGCTTTTGGACATATATAGATATAGAAATAAATATAGATATGTGTATAGATGTTGATATGCACATTTTAATTAGACAGTCATGTTGCTTTAACTATTTGAGTATATTCTTTCAAGGATAATCTGCATCTTGAATAAATCACAACTAGATGACAATCATGCTTACTTTTGCAATGCTAAAAACTACCGATCTGAAAAGAGCCAGACTTAATGTGCCCATATGTTTAAACCTATGTTCAGGTTTAACTATGTATAGATTAACTTTATACAACAAACAACACTGTTTTGAAAGAAAGAAACATTCATACTGACTTTTTCTAATGGGTTTTGCTTTATATGATTATAATACTATCAAAGAGGTAAGAGTTCCTAAATAGGAGACAAAATTAAGATAATCTTTAAGGCCTTTTCTACCTGTCACAATCTAGGAAGTCACAGTCTTGATATTTCTTTGATAACTGAAGTAACTTAGAATGCAAATGCGACTGCTCTTTAAATTTAAATTATTTCCACTTGCTTCACTTCTTGGATTAGATTTTACCATGATCATGCCCTCAGGAAATCACTTCACCAAGAAAACCATTATTCTGCAAGATTACATTAGCTTTGGTATTTATACCCCATCAGCACCCACTTCCCCATCAGCACCCACTACTTTCTGTCTCTTTGATTGAAGGGCTGAAGGGTGAAGGAGTCCTCACAAAACTTCAGTTTCAGGAGATCTCCCAAACCAGCCAACTAGTAATTTCCCACTACTTGAGCTGGTCTCTCCCATACAGGGTAACTTCTCTCTCTTTTATTTCAGCTTCCCTTAATGTGTTCCTCCTCACCCCCCCAGTAGATTGTAAATTACTATCTTTCTTTTCCTTATTGGTTTCCCCAGCACTTAGCACCTTGTCTGGCACATAGTAACTACCTAATTACTACCACTCCTCAACACCTTTCCCTGACCCCACAAGCTTTCAGAGATGTTAACTTAAAATTTAGGTCCATGACTAAATTATATAGCTTGATTTTTATAAGTCAGCATTATTAATTAAACACAGAGTCTAAATCTGCCAAATTACAAGGAGTAATCTAGTCCTTTGCACAAAATAGACACTTGATAGATCTCAGCAGAATTGAAGTGAACTGATAAAATACACAGACATCAAAGACACACTTGAGAAGTCATGTGTCAAAGTGTAGTTTTGAGTAGGAATGAAATTGATTTTGGAGGCACAAGAGGAATTAAAGACTTGTCACTGACTAAGGAGATAATAGATGTCAGCAATCAGATACTCCAAAAACCATGAGATCTTTTGGAAATCTGACCTTATAAGGGTTGTTCTTTATTGGAAGATTACCCTTAATCAATAAGTGTCTTCATTTTTTTCTGTCTTAAATATCTTTCCTATTAATATTTTAATTTAATTCTATTTTATTTCCCAATTAAATTCCTATTTAAATTATTTTGCATGTTTTAGGATTAATCTACAGTAGACCTTGTATTGGGAATTCAAGATACAAAAATGAAAAAGAAAATAATCCCTACCCTTAAGAAGCCTATTTCCTCCTTGATGAAAAAAAATGGCTATATAGATAATTGTATAAATTTGTGAGAAAGAGTGAGCACCTAATAATTTTTGTGAATAACAAATGGCTTCATGTAAAAAGTGGCCCTTCAGCTCAGCATGAAAGTAGACTCAAAGAGTTGAATGTGGGGAAGGAGAAAATTCTAGGAAAGATAGAGCAGAGATAAGAAGATGATTAAAAAAGTTCTGAGAAGTAAAATTGACATAACTTGGGAAGTGGTTGAATATTTAGAAGAAGGAGGGAGTGAAGAACAATGAAGGTAAATGACTTTGAGATTATAAACTTTGGTGACTGGAAATCTATGGTACTCTTGAAAGAAGTTAGAAGATAGGATAGATTTAGGGAAAAGATAATACATTTTATTCATGACATATTGAATTTGAAATGAACCTGGATTATCCTGATAGACACGTCTAATAATCAATTCATACATGAGATTGGAGCTCAGGGAAGAAAGGGATATATAGATTTGGAATTTTTTGTGGAGATGAATGTTGAGATAATTAACTACTTAATGAGAGTATATAGAGAATGTAAAGGATCCAGAACAGAGACTTGAAGCATTCACTCAGTTAGCAATTTTGACATGAACATTTACCCATTCAACAAAAGAGATGGATAAGAAGCAGTCAGACATATAGGGGAATAATAGGAAAGAACAGAAGCATGAAAACTCAGAAAGGAGAAAATATACAGGAGGAAGATATAATCAACAACTACAGAGAGATCAAAACAAATGAGGTCTCAGAACTCTAATCTACTGTTTACTCCTAAACTTCAGTATGAAAGTACTTTCTGCAAGAGCTATTGTCTCCTCTTAGTTATGGAATTTGAGTAGGTGCCTTACAAAACCTTCTCAGAGGTATTCTTTTCCAATAATTCACTGTCTCTTACCTCTTTCCTAAGACATCACTGAGTTAATATCATCCACTATATTTTTATATCCTGCCCAAGAACCTTTGGGGTTTGCTATTACAATAATGACAGTTGTTTGGAAGACCTACCCACACAAAGGATTTTTCTCAAGCTCGTTTTTCATTACAAGGGCACTCCCAAGCTTGTTGATCATTCATCTAGCCCAGCACAGAACCATAGAGCAGCAATAATAGTAGCAAGTAACCATGGAAACAGCACTTCTTCTGTGTTAGCACAGAGTGGAAGAGGAGATATTACTGCACAATTTAATTTAAATTATTTTCTCTGGACTGTGTTTAGGATTCAAGTACTTTGCCTGGAAGAAAGGAGGTCATGTCACTGGTAAATATGGTTTCTGTCACACAATGGGACCTAGATACCTAGGAAGCCTGTAATGTTACACAACACAAAGGTTTTAAAGATTTTTCTGGATAAGAAACTGGGCAGTTTGACCTGGCAATAAATGCTATTTGGCCTGGGGGTAAGAAAGCAACCTCTTCCTTTTGTTATTGAGCTAGGAAAAAATATTCCTATATAAACAATAATCATTCCAAGGGGAAAGGATTCTTAGGGCTTTGTTATTAGATAAAGCTTCTCTTACTCTTTTCCTTCTCTCTTCAGAAGGAAACAAGTGATTTAACAAACCACAATAAGTGACTCTTTGGGCACTGAGTTTAAAAAGACAAATACCCTTTTATTGTTTGTGTCTACATTCAGCCAAAACTTTCTGCAAAGAACTGACAAAGTATAAAGATGAAAAAGAAATGTGTTTGGCTTGCAAAGCAGTTTTCTTAGAGCAATCTTCTCAAATTTGCTACCAAAGGTAGTCTGTTTAGTATTGGTGAAGAAGGGAATGGTTAGGGTTATAAAGATGGGGCTAACTGATCATTTGTTGTACATTCACATACTAGGTACACAGGGATGTGCTTCATAATTTTTTTTTTTTCCTGGAGCAATTGGGGTTAAGCGACTTGCCCAGGGTCATACAGTTAATGTTAAACGTCTGAGGCCATATTTGAACTCAGATCCTCCTGAGGTGCTCTATCCACTGCATCACCAAGACCCATGTGCTTCCTAATTTCAATCTGAAGCAGAGACTATAAATCCCTTGCTATTGACATCAGATGCTATCTAGTCCAGTATCCTCATTTTACATGCTAGAATATTGAGGCAAAGTAACATTAAATAATTCACTGAGGATCACATAGAAAAGGAGCGATAGCTTTAGTGATTGAATAGATAAGTGTACTTACCATTGCAGCACAAGTGATGTTGTTGTTATTTATGTAATCTATGCTAATTACATCCAACAAATTCCTAGATACTGAAATGAGCAGTAAAGATACAAAGAAAATAAATCGCCCTTACCCTCAACTTCCATTCCAATAATGATTAAAAACAAAATTTTCCTGGGAAAAACTCTACCACTTGCTCTCAAAATCCTAAGGTAGGGTAGCATAGTGCAAAAAGTGATGACTATGGAATCAGAGAATATATATTCTAGTTCCAGCTTTGACAATTATGATCTGAGTGAACTTGGGAATGTTGCTTACCTCTTCTGGGCTTCCAGATGTTCCTATGTATGTGTGTATGTATGTATTTTTACTTGTGGACCTCATCTGTTCCCATTAGTATAAGTATTAGCTCCATGTAGAAATCTAGGTATCTGCTTATTTACAAATATGAGTATTATATGAGCTTATACACTCTTTGAGATATTTAAAATGTTACAACCTAGTCCCAACCTACCTTTCTAGTCTTGTTATATATTACTCCTTTTCAAGTGTTTTACGCTTAAACAAAACTGCACTTTTTACTGATCCTCTAATAATATTCCATTTTCCATTTATGTTATTTTGCACTGACTCTTTCCCTGTCACTAGTTTATTCCTTCCTCTCTTCTACCAATACATGGCTTGAAAACTAACAGTCTTTTTAAATGCTTCCAGTTGCCAATGTGCCCCATAATAACTTTGTGTTTATTTTATGTATTTTAAAGGTAACTCCACTTGTAAGCAAGTCTTGGGAAGTTTTCTCTAAAGGGCAGATCCATGATACTGAATGCTATGGTGCATGTATAATAGGATGTGACTTCTGATTGGCTAAGGGACTTCTAAATCTAAGATTCTATGTAGGGCAGAAGTGAAGAAAATGGGATTTTGTTTTGTAGGAAGACACTTGAGAAAAGAAATTCAAGAGAGATTAGCTGCATGAATTTTGAAGAGTATATTGGAAATATAACTAGAGCGGTAGACATGAGGATAAGCAGTCCTCAATTATGTTCTCTTGATTCTCAGATCCTATGATGTTATGTACCACTAAGAGGAAACTTCTCAGAGAGATCACTCTCCTTGCTTTGGCTGACAGACAAAAGTTCATTTACTTCTACACAAATTCTTGGATCTATTCTTATAAATATGACTTCCCCAGTTTTGTCTTTCTGCTTACTTTGCTAAAAAGATTTCTAAGATATTTATGATTCTGTGAGAGTGTGTGTGTGTGTGTGTGTGTGTGTGTGTGTGTGTGTGTAGGTCTGGTGGGAATAAACAGAGTTCCATAGTAAGTTAAGAATTAGATTTTTCCTAAGAGTCATCAGATAAAAGTGCCTTTTATTTTGAACTTCACATATTTCAAAACTATAAATATTTGAGGTGTGGTAGATAAATATAATTCTAGCCTGATATTCATCTTAAAGTAAAAAAGTGAGGAAGAGATCAACTAGTTATGGTGGTCCTGAAAACTACCTGCTCACTTCCCTACTGCTGATAGTACCAGCCTTAACATTCTCCTAGTGCCTATAAAAAACAGCAGATTTTCTGGAAATAGGGTGGACCAAATCCAATATCAAATATCTATCCATGCCATGTGCAGTCCAGCTGTATTTATACAAAAGTGTCCAATACATAAATTACATACATATAGCTCCATACATACATGTTGTCTTCCTTAAGAGAATGCAAGGTCTTTGAGGCAAAAATGTTTGTCTTTTTATTCCTAATATTTGACTCATTGCCTAGAATATAATATTTAATACATTTTATTGAGTGATTGATGCTATGATTGTTTCTGATATAAAACTATGATCTTCAATGATAAAAAGAATGTTATACTACAAAGGAACTTTGAAGAAAGAAGTGCACTAGAACAAACTCTTAACAGCTCTTCAAAGATGATTAATAAATTTCCAGTGTGAGCATTTACACCTTAAAATGTAGAAAACACTATAAATTAGGACTTAATTTGTTGTTTTACTAATTGTCTGAATTTAGAAAATGAAGAAGGAAATAGTTAATAATGTAGGTTCAACTTAAAGTTATATTATGCAATCATTTTCCTCCTACAGCTGGTTCTTAAACATTTGCCTGTGTACCTTTGCTTAAAGAACAACTAGCCCACTCCTTTATGTAAATGGTTTGCTAACTTTACATCTTTTTTATTATATGATTTACTTTAGCCATTCATCCCTTACTCTCTACACCCCCTAACTCCTAACACCTTTAACTTATCTTATACTTCTATGAATTTTCATCAGTCTTGCTATTTTCTCCTTGAAATGCACCAACATCACTTACTGGACTCAGTACAGTTACCATCTGCCTCTGAGTCCCCAAACTCTCCCCAAATCCTTTTTTAAAAAAAACTTCCATTTCCATATTTGCCTCATATTGAAAATAAAAGCAATAGTTACCACAGCAATGTTGCAGCCAAAGGACAATACTGTATAAGGAAAAAAGCAATGACACTGAAGGCCAAGGATCTAGTTTCCAATCCTGTTTCTGATTTTGAGCTATATGACCTGGGAAATACCATTTTACCTAACTGGCAGAGTTTTCCTTTTTTTGAAGAGATTAGACCCTATAAGCTCTGATATTGTATCTATATTGATCTATAAGGCAAAAACTATTATGGGTTCCATAATAGATATGCTTTAGCACTCTAGAAACACATACTGATTCCATGCCTGCTTTATCCCTTCACTTAATTCTTTCATGTCATTGCCAAGCAGCATTTATATAAGGTCCTTGTGCCTGAAGCATCTTGATTCTGCTAACTTTACTATTTTTTCTTGTAATGTGAGTTAAAATAGGCTTCCATGGAAGTTAAATAGTGGTAAATTCATGAAGCCTGGATGGAACAAGGCTGAGTTACATTATGGGAAATATTTTAATCATATAATTAATTCACAAATAGATGTAGATTCTCCTACTAGATCTATTCTATATCCTAAGGGATACTTCTAAGAAGCATAAAGTCAATCTAGAATCAAGCCCTGAGAAAATAATTGTTATTAATAGTATTTTAAGGTGATATTTTCTTCAGGGGATTTTTTTTTTTTTGTATTTGCCCTATTGTGTTCTTTAAGGAATTGATTTTTTCAGGGAATTTTATTTTATTTTTTTTTTTTTTTTGCAATTGACCAATTGTATTTTTTAAGGAATTGTTTTCTTTATTCAGTTTTTGTCCTTCCTTTTTCAAGTTGTTGACTTTTTCTTGCAAATGTCTATTTTATTTTCTCATTTTTCCTTCTACTTCCTTATTTGCTTTTTAAAATCTTTGATGAGTGGACAAAGCCAGGATGGCGGAGAGTAAACAGGACTTTATCTGAACTCCTACTGGCATCCCTCAGATTAGCACCAAATCAAGTCTCTGAACTGGTTTTGGCCTGACAGAATTTGTCATATTTGTCATTTGTCAAATCCACAAATATTTGGATTATGAAAAATTACAGCAGAAGATATTTTGGGGGAAAAAAAAAACTTTAGAAAAGAGCTGTTTTAATTGGACACAGGGGAAGGGCTGAGTGAAAGTGCAGCACAGGGACCAAGGTCAAAATATTGCATTTGCCTGCTCCCCGGGTCAGCAGATTAGCTATGAGACATCCAGCACAAATTTAAAGGGCAGGTAGTGAACCTCTGAATCTCAGAATAACATGGGACTTGGTCATTACCACCCAGTACAGGAAAGAAGTTGGCAGCACTGCCCCAAGATAGCCACTGTCACCTTTAGAGGAAGCTTAGGACAATCTCCCTTTTGCCCTAAGAGCAGACCTCAACCTTTAAAAAATGAGCAAAAAATCAAAAATAACTCTGACCATAGATAGTTTTTATGGAGAAAGAGAAGAATAGACCTCAAATCCTGAGGACACTAAAGGCAAATCATCTCCAGACGATGTCCCAAAGAGTGAGATAAGTTGATCCGTATCTCAGAAGGCTTTCTTGGAAAAATTCAAAAAGGATCTTAAAAGAGAGTTAGAAGCAAAATGGGGAAAGGAAATGAGAATACTGCAGGAAATTTTAGAAAAAGAAACAATTATCTAAAGAAAACTTACAAAATAGATTTAGCAAAATGGAAAAAGTATATAACTCCTTACAAAATAGATTTGACAAAATGAAAAAAGAAACTCCCTGAAAAATGGAATTTGTGAAATGGAAAAAAATCAATTGAACAAAAACCTCAATTGGCCAAATGCAAAAGAAGCTAAAAAAGTTAACTAAAGAAAATAATTCACTAAACATTAGAATTGAACAAATGGAAATGAATGATTCAATGAGACATCAAAAATCAGTCAAACAAAACCAAAAAAAAAAAAAAAAGAAGAAGAAGAAGAAGAAGAAGAAGAAAATGGAAGAAAATGTAAAAACATTGGAAAAACAACTAACCAGGAAAATAAATCCAGAGACAATCTAAGAATTATTGGACTTCCTGAAGACCATGATGAAAAAAAGAGCCTAGACATCATGTTTCAGGAAATCGTCAAGGAACAAGCTATTAATCAAATACCTAAGAACAAATCTCTAGGCTGAGATGAATTTACATGTGAATGCTACCAAACATTAAAGAATAATTAACTTCAATACTATGCAAACTATTTGGAAGAATAGGGAAAGAAGGACTCCTACCAAATTCTTTTTATGACCCACACATGGTGATAACACCTAAACTAGATATGGTAAAAATAGAAAAAGAAAATAATAGATAAATTTTCCTAATGAATATTGATGCAAAAATTTTAAATAAAATATCAGGAAAGAGATAACATCATGTTGTTCCCAAGATAATACACAATGATCTAATAGGATTTATACCAAGGAATGCAGGACTGGTTCAATATTGGGAAAACTATTTAGTGTAATTGACTATATCAATAATCAAACTAACAAAAATTGTATGATAATCTCAAATGATACAGAAAAAGCATTTGACAAAATACAGCAACCATTCCTATTAAAAACACTAAATAGCATAGTAATAAATAGGATTTTCCTTAAAACAATCAATAGCATCTATTTAAAGCCATCAGTAAGCATCATATGCAATGGAGAAAATAGAATCATATCTAATAAGATCAGGGGTGAAATAATGTTGCCCTCTATCACCATTACTATACAATATTTTATTAGAAATTTTAGCTTTGTCAATAAGAGAAGAAAAAGAGATTAAAAAATTAGTGTAGGTAATGAGGAAATCAATTATCACTCTTTGCAAATGATATGGTAGTACATTTAGAGAATTCTAGAGATTCAGCTAAAAAACTACTAGAAACAATTCACAACTTTAGCAGAGTTGAAGGATACAAAATAAATCCACAGAAACCATCGCATTTTTATATATTACCACAAACTCCAGCAGCAAGAGATACAAAGGGAAATTCCATTTAAAGTAACTGCTGATAATATAAAATATTTGGGAACCTACCTGCCAAGGGAAAGTCAGGAACTATATGAACTCAACTACAAAATACTTTCCACACAAATAAAGTCAGATCTAATCAATTGGAAAAGTATCAAGAGCTCATGAATAGGCTAAGGGAATATAATAAAAATGACAATATTACCTAAATTAATGTACTTATTTAATGCCATATCAATCAAACTCCCAATAAATTATTTTACAGAGCTACAAAAAATAACAAAGTTCATCTAGAAGAACAAAAGGACAAGAATTCCATGGGAATTGATTGAAAAAATGCAAATGAATCTGGCCTAGGTGTACCAGACCTATAAAACTATATTATAAAGCAGTGGTCATCAAAATCATTTGGTATTGGTTAAGAAATAGGGTAGTCAATCAGCAGAATAGGTTAGGTTCAGAGGACAAAATAGTCAATTACTATAGTAATCTAGTGTTTGCCAATCCAAAAGACCACAGCTTTTTGGATAAGAACTCAACATTTACCAAAAACTGCTGGGAAATTTGGAAATTATTAAGGTAGGAAACAAGGCACCTAATTCACACCTAACACTCTATACCAAGATAAGATTGAAATGAATTCATTATTTAGACATTAAAAGAGATTATAAGTAAATTAGAAGAACAATGGATAGTTTATCTCTCAGATTTGTGGAAAAGAAAGGAATTTGTGACCAAAGAAGAATTGAAGTACATTATTGAATACAAAATAGATAATTTTGATTGTACTAAGTTAAAAACATTGTGTGCAAATAAAACCAATGCAAACAAGATTGGAAGGGAAGTAATAAACAGAGAAAAAAATTTATATTCAAGGATTCTGATAAATTTCTTCTTTCTAAAATATATAGAGAATTTACTCAAATTTATTCATGCTGTTCTCCAGTTGATAAATGGTCCAAGGATATGAACAGACAGTTTTCAGATGAAGAAACTGAAACTATTTCTAGTCATATGAAAAGGTACTCGAGATCACTATTGAGCAGAGAAATGCAAATTAAGCCAACTCCAAAGTACCACTACATACCTGTCAGATTTGTGAAGATGACAGGAAAAGATAATGACAAATGTTGGAGGAAATGTGGGAAAACTGGGAAACTAATACATTTTTGGTGGAGTAGTGAACTTATCAAACCATTCTGGATAGCAATTTGGAACTATTCCCAAAGGGCTCTCAAACTGTGTATATCCTTTGATCCAGCAGTGAGCTTGTATCTCAAAGAGATCATAAAGGAGGGAAAGAGACCCACATGTGCAAAAATGTTTGTGGCAGCCCTTTTTGTAGTGGAAAAACCTGGAAACTGAGTGGATGCCCATCAATCAGAGAATGGCTGAATAAATTATAGTCATATGAATATTATGGAATATTATTGTTGTATAAGAAATTATCAACAAGATGATTTTAGAGAGGACTAGAGAGACTTACATAAACTGATGCTAATTGAAGTGAGCAGAACTAGGAAATCATTGTACATGGCAACATCAAAGTTATATGAAGATAAATTCTGATGGATGTGGCTCTTTTCAACAGTGACATGATGCAGGCCAGTTCTAATTGTCATACTGCAATCAGAGAGAGGACTGGGGGAACCAAGTGTGGATAACAACATAATACTTTCACTCTTTTTTGTTGTTGTTTGCTTGCATGGTATTTTCTTTCTCATTTTTTTTTTCCTTTTTGATCTGATTTTTCTTGTGCAGCATGATAATTGTGGAAATATATATGGAATAATTGCACATGTTTAACATATATTGTTTTATTTGCCATCTACAGGAGAGTATGGAGGGCAATAGAGGCCAAAAAATTGGAACACTAGGTTTTGCAAGGGAGAATGTTGAAAATTATTCATGCATTAAGTTTTGAAAATAAAAAGCTTTTGAAAATAAAAAAAGTAAAATATTTTATGAGCACTTTCAATATGGCTCTTTGGACTTGAAACAAATTCGTATCCCTCTTTGAGATTTTCTCTGTGGGCATTTTATTCTCATCAGAGTTGGTGTTTGGGTCTTCCCTGTCACCATAGTAGATTTCTATGCTTAAGGTTATTTTCTCTTTCTTGCTCATTTTCTTTCCATCTCTTTTTTAAAATTTCTTTTTATGGTCAAGCTCTGCTCCTGAATGGGGTGCTGTTGCAAGCTTCCCGTGCAATTCTGAGCCTTGGCTTTGAACACAATGATCCCTTGCATTGAGTGCCTTGTTCACAGGTAACCTTAACTGCTCTTTCCAGGAAACTTCCTGATTTCTCAGCCTGGCAATTTGCCTTGTGAGTGGTGATTGAGGGCTGCTCCACTGGTTTGCTCTGCTACTGAGACAGAATCGAGGATTTCAGTTGCTGATCTGTTGCATTTAAGACCCACTCACTGGATTTCCTAGGTACTGTCTGAGCTGTGATAAATAACCTTTTCGCTCCAGTGAGACTGGTCTTTCTTAAAGTCCTTCCAATCTATATTTGTGAAGACCAAGTTAGCATTCTGGATACCTTAGAATCAGTTGGAGTCAGGATAAACAAAAGTCCTTGGTCTTTATTCTTGGTCTTTAGGGGTAGAAGTGAATTGATTGGATGCAGCACCTTCCTTCTCTTCCTTTACCGCCAAAATGACTCTGGTTTTTCTTACTCCACCGCCTAATCTTTCCCACAATTCTCTGTATACACCAAAATATTGAAACAGTACAGAATAGTGGGAAGGGCCATTTTCCAAGCATAAGCTAACAGAGTATTGTCCAACCAATAATTAGCCTTAAGTGCTTAGTTGTCCAACCTCGGTGCATCAACTCAAGAGTTTCAGCCCCTTACATATGTTGGGCTGGATAGTGGTTTCATTCCATCAGACTATTCAGAGGCTTGTTTTCATGTGTTTTTCAGGGGAAACTGTGAAAGCTTTAACAGCTTTCTATGTTTATTCTGCCATCTTGGCCCCATATCCAGAACTCTTCAATTATATGTCAAGACAATTTAGCACTCATTTTTACAAGATTTGGGGTTCCAAATTTTTCTCCCTCCCCTCTCCCTCTTTATAAAATGGTGTGTTATACATATGTTATCAAGTAAAATGTATTTCCATATTAATGAAAGAAGAAACAAATCAAAAGAAAAAAAAACACAAAAAAAAAAGAATAAATTAAGGGGAAAAGTATGCTTTGTTCTACATTCAGAGTCTTTCTATTCTGTATCTGGATGTGGATAGCATTTTCCTTGATGAGTTCTTTGTACTTGTCTTGGGTCTTTATCCTGCTAAGAAGAACTGAGTCATTCATAGTTGAACATCACACAACTCTGTTCATTTCACTATGCATTATGTCCTACAGGTCTTTTCAGGTTTTTAAAAATCTGCTGGTTCATATTTCTAGCCCAATAGTTTTCCATCACTTTCATATAACACAATTTATTTAGCCATTCCTGAACTGCTAAGCTTCCCCTCAATTTTCAATGTTTTGCAATCACAAAAACGTCAGCAAGTGTTTAGCATTTCCTGTGTGCTTAACTCTATGCTGCCTCCTCATAAGAATTCAATTCAATTAAAAATAATGTTATTTGTTTCAAGCTAAGTCTGTGATACATATGACCTTTCGGTATTTCCTGACAACTCTCTAAAACTAACATTCGGAGGATATACAGTCACTAATAGAGGGAATTTTGTCACCTGCTTATATTTGCTTATTTCACTTATATCAATGAAATACTATTTCTGGACAAAAAATAAAACTGTTAGACATAGTAGATAAAAAGACAAAAATAAAGCATTTCTTGTCTTAAAGAAACTTATATTCTACTGTAGGACACAACACTGTCACAGATAAATGAACCAACATAAAGAAGTGCAAAAGATCCTGGATCTGGAGTCAGAAGGCTTTGGTTTAAAACCCTTTCTTGGCAGTTGCTGTGTGTCCTTGGGCAATGCAATTCAACAAACATTTATTGTGTCTACTATGTGCCAGGAATGATGCAGGAGTTATTTAACCTCTCTGGAGCACAGGTTCTTCATATATCAACTGATGGGATTGTACTACATTGCCTCTGGGGTCTCTCATATATCTTTTTTTTTTTTTAATCATATCTATTTTTTTTCTTTTTTATTGAAGCTTTTTATTTTTAAAACATATGCAAGGATAATTTTTCACCATTGACTCTTTCATAACCTTGTGTTCCAGTTTCCCCTTTCTTTTCACACACCCCTTCTCCTAGATGGCAAGTAATCCAACCTAAGTTTAACATGGTAAAAAATATGTATAAATCTAACATAGGCATAGATATTTATACATTTATATTGCAGCACAAGGAAAATCAGATCAAAAAGAAAAAATGAGAAAAAAATAAAATTCAAGCAAAGAACAACAAAAACAACATGACCTAAATTAATCTACTTATTTACTGCCAATACTCCTAAGAAATTATTTTACAGAGTTAGAAAAAGTAATAACAAACTTCATCTGGAAGGAAAAAAAAAGGTCAAGAATTTCAACTGAATTAATGGAAAAAATGCTAATGAAGTTGGCCTAGCTGTGCCAGACCTAAAACTATATTATAGAGCAGCAGTCATCAAAACCATTTGGTATTGGCTAAGAAATAGAGTAGTCAATCAGTGGAATAGGTTAAGTTCACAGGACAAAATAGTCAATGACTATAGCAATCTAGTGTTCAACAAAACCAAAGACCCCAGCTTTTGGAATAAGAATTCACTATTTGACAAAAACTGTTGGGAAAATTGGAAACTAGCATGGCAGAAACTAGGCATTGACCCACACTTAACACCATATACCAAGGTAAGGTTGAAATATGTTAATAATTTAGACATAAAGAGTGATATTATAAGCAAATTAGAAGAACACAGGATACTTTGCCTCTCAGATATGTGTAGAAGCTTTGAAGAAATATGAGAACAAAGAAGAACTGAAGCTCATTATTAAATACCAAATAGATAATTTTGATTATATTTAGTTAAAAAGTTTTTGTACAAACAAAGATAATGGAGACAAGATTAGAAGGGAATCAATAAACTGGGAAAACATTTTTACATTTAAGGGTTCTGATAAAGAGCTCAATTCTAAAATATATATAGAATTGACTCGAATTTATAAGAATTCAAGCCATTCTTCAAATGATAAATGGGCAAAGGATATGAACAGACAAATTTCTAATCATATGAAAAGGTGCTCTAAATCACTATTGATCAGAGAAATACAAATTAAGATAATTTTGATGTACCACTACACACCTTTCAGATTGGCTAAAATGACAAGAAAAGATGACAAATGTTGGAGGGGATGTAGGAAATGGGGACACTAATACATTGTTGATGGAATTGTGAACTGATCCAACCATTCTGGAAATAATTTGGAACTATATTCTAAAGATTATCACACTGTGCATATCATTTAATTCAGCAGTGTTTCTATTGGGTTTATATCATACCGGCTTTGGCACATGGCCACAAAATATCGTTTCATTGTGGAATGCTTAAAATTCTTGATTTCCCAAAATCAAGAATGTAACAATATCTCTAATAGTCACTGAAATTTTCTCTTTTAGTTTTACAAATTTTTCCTTTGAGTATTAACCATTCTTAAAAAATCATCAAATTAAAAACACAGAGAAAGAGAACACAATATTCATGGATAAACTGAAATTCAACACTCAAATTATAGAAAACCAATTAAAGTTAATGAAATATCATAGGAATCTAGTTTCATCTAATCAAGTTTAGATGATCTGAGTCAACCTAGTGTTAAGAGAAGGATATATATATATGTCTATTTTTAAAAAATGAAACCATACTCAAATTATTGCTTGTCTCAGAGAATTTTCACAAAATTATCAGCTGTAAAAAAGGAGGAAAGAGGCAGAAAGAAGGAGAAGAAAAAGCAAAAAAAAAAAAAAACCTTTATTGCTAAAAGTTTTATACATATCAATAAAAATTTAGTAGAGACAAAGTCTGATCTATAGACCAACAGTTGGGGAACATTAAATTAAAGAATAGTGCAAGATTTTATATTCAGTGGACAAGTGGTTTAGTACAGTACAAAAGAAATTTCATTCAAAGGAGCAGCAGAGCACTGTGAACCAAGTTTCACAGAGATTTTCTCCTTTTAATGGTGTCTTTTGATCTGAGCTTTAAGGGCTAGAAAGAATTTTTATATGAATTTTTTTGTTATTATAAAATTAACAAAATCAAAATATAAACATTGAACATACAAAAATATTTTAAACTTTACATAAGAAACTGTGAGATTCTGTTTATTTTATTTAAATAGAAGTAGGAGGAATAAATTTTGGGAAAGGGAAATATCATTAGAAAAATGCAGAAATGGGAACATGGTATATACATATAATAGTCAGGAAACCAGTACAACTATAATCAGTGAGGCATGTTGGTAAACATGGGCCTGTGACATCTATGAATGGTCTCTATCATATGCCATTCAGCTCTATCAGGATTCTTCTTTTTGGCAATGAAATATGAAAATGTATTTTTGTGTGCAAAAACATTTTATTGTAATGTGCATTTTGTCTTTCATGATATTCTCTAATTCTTCTTTGATCTATAAATTCCTCCCTTATCCTAAGATCTGATAGGTAAATTATCCCTTATTCTTTTAATTTGTTTATGGTATCATCCTTTATGGCCAAATAATGTACTCATTTTAACATTATTTTTGTATGGAATGTAAGAATATAGGTCTATATTGAGTTTCTGACATTATCTTCCAGTTTTCCCAGCAATAGTTGTCAAATAGTGACTTCTTATTACAGAAACTGGAATTTGGGGGTTTATTAAATATTAGATTATCATAGGCCTTGATTATTGTGTCATGTGTATCTGATCTATTCCACTATCCACCACTCTATTTCTTAACCAGTGCCAAATGGTTTTGATTACTGCTGTTTTATAATATAGTTTTTAGATTTAGTTCTGCTAAGCCACCATTCTTTGTATTTATTTTTGTTAATTTATTTGATATTCTTGATCCTTTGATCTTACAGATGATTTTTGTTATTATTTTCAAGGTCTATAAAATAATTTTTGGAAGTTTGGTATGGCATTGAACAAGTTGACCTATTTAGGCAGAATTGACATTT
Source organism: Antechinus flavipes (assembly GCF_016432865.1). NCBI lineage: Eukaryota > Metazoa > Chordata > Mammalia > Dasyuromorphia > Dasyuridae > Antechinus > Antechinus flavipes. The sequence goes on from NC_067398.1 coordinate 436,791,274, forward strand.
GTATTATGTTAGGTCAGCCTACCTATGAGCAATTTATATTTTTCCAATCATTTGGATCTGACTTTATTTATGTGAGAAATGCTTTGTAATTATGTTCACATAATTCTTGGTTTTGTCTTGGCAGGTAGACCCCCAAGTATTTTATTTTCTCTAGAGTAATCTTAAATGAACCTTTTCTTTCTGTCTCTTGCTAATGGACTTTGTCAGTAACATATAGAAATGCTGATGCTTTGTGGGGTTTATTTTATAACCTGCAATTTTCCTAAAGCTGTTAACAAACAGCACAGACAAAACCAACAAAACAAAGCTGGAGAAAATCTTTACAACCAGTGTTTGTAATAAAGATTTCATTTCTAAAATATATAAAGAACTGTGACAAATTTATAAGAATATGTCATTCTTCAATTGAAAAATGGCCAAAGGATATGAACAGATAATTTTCAGATGATGAAATTAAAGCCATTTATGAATATATGGAAAAAAATGCTCTAAATCACTATTGATTAGAGAAAAGCAAATTAAAACAACTCTGAGGTGCTACCTCACACCTCTCAGATTGGCTAACATGACAGGAAAATATAATGATAAATGTTGGAAGGAATGTGGGAATACTGGGACACTTATGCCAGTTGTGAAATAATCTAACCATTCTGGAGAGCAGTTTGAATTTCATGCCCAAAAGGCTAAAAAACTATGAATACTCTTTGACCTAGTATTGGTATTACTGGATCTGTATCCCAAAGAAATAATAAAGAAAGGAAAAGGAACTACATGTGCAAAAATTATTTGTAGCAGCTCTTTTTGTGGTAGCAAATTGGAAAAATGAGTAGTGCCCATCAATTGGGGAATGGTAAACAAGTTGGGGCATATGAAGGTAATGGGATATTATTTTACTATAAAAAATGATGAATAAGCTGATTTTAAAAACTCTGGAGAAATTTACATGAACTGATGCTGAGCAAAATAAACAAAACCAGAAATACAGTGCACACAATAAGAACAAGCATGAACAAGATCAACTGTGAAAGACTTGGTTCTTCTCAGTGACTCAGTGATTCAAAGCAACGCCAATAGACTTTGGACAAAAAAATGCAACCTGCATTCAGAAAAAGGACTAAGGAGACTGAATGTAAACATGCTATGTTCACATCTTTTTTCTGTTTTTTTTTTCTTTTTATCTCTCCCATGGTTTTTCCCTTTTGCTCTGATTTTTCTCTCCAAATACGACTCATAAAGCAATGAATATTAAAAATAAATACATTTACTAGGAAAAAACACACTTTTTGGTCTGTCACTCAAATTCTGATCTTAAGGTAATCTTTAAAATATAATGCTGTAACTAAATTTAGGAATGTATGGATAGAAAATTCAAAATATTTCTGTCTGTGATAGGAAATAGATAAGCTAAAGTGGCAGAATGAATTTTATGTGGAAATAAGCATATATAAAGCAATTATTTTGACATATTAGAATTTTTCAGAGTGCTGCCCAACAGTTAAATACTTTTAATATGTGATGCCAAGATTTATTTTCAAAAGCAACACAATACAAATGGGAATGTAAACATGTTGGAAGAAGTATAATTATACTTTTTTCCCTGAGGCTATTTTTAGGGCTTCTAAATTAGCTAACCAGCTACATTTTTAATGTCATTTTTGATTTTCAGGCCTCTTTTTCCTCCTCCCCTTTCCCCACTCCTACCTATAATGCAATAGTGGTAATTTAAAATGTCTTTTGTTAGCTCACAATACTTTGCAAGGAATCCAAGGAACCTAAATTAGTTTCATTGTTTTTCTGAAATAACATGGTAGTTGTATATTTCTCAACTATTTCCAACATGCTTTTATTGCATTCACAATATTTTATCCATTTGTAGCTTTTGCATTAAAAGAAAAAAAAACATTTAAGGAAATATATTATGTTTTTCTTAGTTTATTTAAGCCTTCAAAGGATTTCTTGTATTTAGGGACCATGCTAAAAATAAGAGAAAGTTGTTCATTGAAAGCACAGTTCTATTAATTTCTTCCCAATCCCTACCATAATTTCCACTTAATCAAAGTAACATATCTTCACTCTTCCAAAATATAATCATTGGTAGGTTTTAGGAGTTCTAAATGCCCAGAGTATGTTGTTCTCAAGAGCTGATACATAGAAGAATAAAGTCACTCTTAACTTCAGTAAAATTTGAAAAGGACTGAAAGATATGTTCCCCCAAAAAAATCCTGTTTGATTTCTTTACTTTTAGGACTTTTGGGGGATCAGCTATGGGAGCTCTGATAATCCTAAGGAAAATATAAAAAATAGTGTATCTGGGGTTAGATTCAAACTTTGGCATTGTCATCATCTGTGTAAACCTGAGAGCAAATAACTTTCCCTCCCTAGGTCTATTTTCATCTATATATTTTGCTACATGTTCTTTAAATTTCCTTCTATTCTAAATATCTATATAAGGATCTCTAGTTGAAAACAAGTCTTTCCCAATCAAAAATAATGATGTTCAAAAAGTATCATTAAGTATCAAAGTTTTTTACATGAATGAAATTTTGGGGCTGTGTGTGTTTAAGTTGGAATTTTTATTCTTAAATTGTATAAGATAATTACTAATAACTAGTGCATGCCAAAATTGTGAACTTGTTTATTCTGAAACAAGAGTTTAGGAATATGTGTACATTGATATTGAAGTATTGCTACTAGAATTTAAACCTGTATTTTATTTGATTTTAAATTAAAATTTTTGGTCCTCTGGTAACTTACCTAAAGAGGTCACATGTTTGTATCCCTTAATTAGATGAAATATATTTAATCTACTATGTTGCTTTCTAAATTGTATATTGAGTAATTTGTAAAAATTGCATGAGCTCTGCTTTAACATTTTATTAGCCCAATTTGATATGTGGTATAAATTTTGTGAAATTTGGTCCAAAATTATTTAGATATTACTTATATTCTGAACTTTAAGGTTTATCTTGCTTTCTCCCTTTAATAAAGAGATAAAAGCAAGAAAATTTGACATAAAGGAATATGTGTAATTGTGAAACAAATTGTATCTGAAAGGTGTATAATGTCTAAAGAAAAAATAACAAAGTATTGAGCTGTCCCTCCAAAGGGAGGTGGCTCCAAAATTTAGTTAGATTTTAATGAAATGGTACCACTGGGGATAGGTGGAAGCTTTCCCCTGAGATCTACTACTTTAAGCGGGGTTAGTGGAATAACATTGGGACAAACTGTAATTAAGTATGGATTGGTAGAGACTATTGATTCTGATAAAGAAACATATTTTACTTCTAAGGTTTTATAAGAAATAATGGGGGATTGCAAATTGAGTGGCAATTTCATACACCTGGACATCTGCCCTCATCAGGGAAAGTAGAAAGAATTAATCAGATCCTTAAGAAACATTATAAAATCGATGTTAGGTACTAAATTGCCTTGGACCAAATGTTTGCCTATTGTTTTGTTAAAGAATTCCCAAAAGTGACCTGGGACTTTCCCCATATGAAATTGGTTTATTTTGTTTTTGTTTTTGTTTTGGTTTGGTTTTTTGGGGGGTGGGGGAGGAAAAGATCCTCTTTTGAAACAAAGAATAAGTTTTTAAAGAATTGTGTACTAGCAGTGTCCTCATCCCTTTTATCCCTTAGGAAGCAAGGATTGCTAAGGAAGACAATACTTTTGGAGTTTGTAGTTCCAGGAGAGTAGGTGCTTACAAAGTCCTGAAAGAAGCAAAGTGGAAAGGATCTTACCAGATGTTACAGATGAATGAGTATGCAGTCTGGAGGCTAAGAACACCAAGCTTAAAGGATCTATAAAGGAACCTCCTCATAGTATTTCTTTGAATAAGAACCCACCTGATTATTCCTGAGTCTGACTATAAAGTGGAATTGTTATTCCATACAATTAGGTAAGGATGCTTTATCATGTCATACACATAGTCTCAGCCTGAGGCTTGAAGGATATAATTTTGACGCTTTTATAATCATGTCCTGCTTTTTTCTCTTATAACAAATTTCTATAATCAGGGCAAGTGTTCAGTAGAAGCTATGAGCACAATTCAAGTATGTAAGATTTTGAGGTTTCCTATCTAAAAATATGTGGTCCTTATATCCTAAATAAATTGGTAAATAAAGATTTGGCCTAATTATCTATTTATTGCTAGATGCATATATCTGTCTCTTTTAGCATTTTTGTTGTTGTTGACTTTTCTGATATGCATTTTTAATTGTGAAGAATTATCCACTCCAATTACTAGGGACACAAATAATTGGGGTGATAGATGGCCCCAGATAGGAGTTGGGGGTACAGAACCCCCATTTGTATGCTGAATAGGCTCCTTAAACTCCAGGCCATGGTTGAAATAATTGCTTATCAGAAGATAAAGATATTGGATTTGTTAGCAGACTAATAGATCAAGCCACTCATACTAGTGAAGCAATATTCCGGCATAAGTTGATAATAAACTACTTATTGGCTGAAGAAGGTAAAGTTTGAGGGAAATTAAACTTTTGCTGTGTAAAAATTGATGATAATTGCCAAGTAGTGAAGGAAATTGCCAAAGACAACAGAAAATTGACCCATGTCCCATTCCAGACCTGATCTTCACTGATATGATCTATGCTGTGGGGTTTGTCGCCAAATGATGGTAGGCACCAAAATTTTGGGTTTGGTTTTGTGAAAAATTCATAATGGTCATTTCTTTTTGGAAAAAGATAGATTTGTTTGAAGGAATAGGTTATAGACAAAATGAAGGGGTGATAAATATGAAATAGAGTTGAAAGAGCCTATGAATGACAAGTTCCTCAGTGGAACTCATAATTTTCCAGTAGAAAGGGAGTACTCCTGAGGTTGGTGCATGCCTTTAGTCAGGCTAAATCCTGAAAGGGATTTAGCACCCTAAAAGAGTTAGTTGTAAGGAGAAATGGGGTTGGGAAGCATAGTGGAGTTAGGAGAGATACTATGTGGCATGGGAGAAAGAAAAAACCACAAGGCAGAATATTGTGATGGTCTGCCCCAAAGGATGAGACCAGTTATGGGATGGCCCAAAAATAGGTTTTATAGGGAAAATTTAATCTCAGGGACATGACCAGGATTTCCACAGGGGAAAGACCACAGGGGAGGGAGAGATCCAGTCAGACTTGGATCTTTAGAAGATGGAACCAAGGAATCAAACTGAAAACAGGTTCTTTGACTCCTGACAAGGATGGATCCTAATAAAAAAATAAAAAAAAAAAAAAAAAAAAAAGGATAAACATGACCCAGAAGGACTGGAGATTGAGAACAAGATGATTGAAGAAATGTAGAAATGTATTAAGAAAGGTGTGAAAGATCTTCAGAGGTTAAAGTGGATGGACTGTATAGTGTAAACTGAGTGACGACCTTTTCTGAGAATATGGCCTTGAGACTGCAATAATAAGTTGAACTATAGCTAAAAAGCTGCAAGTGTTTGATTGTCTTGGATGAGCATTTATCCTCCTGTTTCCCACACTTCTTAATTAGCATTTAAGTACTTTGTTTAAAGGCAAGGATGGCTTTGGGAATTCAGGTAACAAAATTCTCTCATCCAAGAATATCTACTTGTATAGCAATTTTCTAGGGAAACAAAGTAAAATGTGTTTTTTTGCTAATATTCTTTTGTTTCTGGAATAAACTTCCAAGTATACAATGGTCAGGAGTGGGTGAGGGCTGGTGGTCTATTTAATATTATGTTTTGCTGAATCTTGTCTTTTGGGAGTTGCCCTTTCTCACAAGATTGTAATAAATCCCTTTTTGTTTTTTGTTTTTTTTTTTTTCCTAACCTCTAGAGTCTCTTATTGTTTTAGTGGTCACTACTGTTCCACACCATTGTATCAATTGTTCTTACATTCCAAAACCTTTAAGGACCTTTTTTTCATACAGACATATATAACTAACAATGGATAGATGACTAAACTGAATACTCATTTACCTAATTATAAGATACAATGACTACATATTTACAGATTGAAAACAGCAAGATATTACATAATTCAACTGTGCTTATGATTTCTATTGATCACTTACTCTGAGTATAGAAATTTGCCATAAAAGGAAAATGAAGGGACATGATTAAAATAGCATCAGAACTAATCCTTTAGGGCTTCAGCCTGAGGGCTTGTAAGTCATAGCTGACAACCAATCATGTAGTAACATTCCCACCTTATAGCCAACTGAGCTCTCATATGGTGAGTAACTAACTTAATAATTCATCAGATAATCACCCCCAAATTCAATAATAGTTATAATCCCAAGAGATTTCATCTCAACTGCAAGTTTCACTAATCAGAGACTTCAGATCTTAAACTATCTAACTATGTGCCTGCAGAGCACAGTCAAAACTAGATGCAAAACTGTCAGGTTAAAATCCTGTTCTAAGTGCTCCAAGAAATCTATAGATTACATTTGCTATCATGTTCGTTTAACAATGAGATCATGATGCACTTAAATAAGTGCTAAATAATTCTGCTGAAGTCAGATGGAGATCTTAGAAATAATCATTTTCTGAGAACTTTCTAACAAACTTCATTTAAAGTTCTTTGCATTGATAAGCAGTATAACTTTTGATACAGCATCACAAATGACTTTGCTTTAAATCAATCACAGATTTGAAAAATAAAAAAAAAACAAATATTCAGTTACTGACACTATGTAAACATAAGCCCTAAACAATCAAGAAGTTTAATTTTATACATAAAATCAAGCTTTCCCCCCCCAAAAAAAAAAAAAAAACAGGCAAGGAGAAGGGGCCACAGAACAGAAATTGAAACTACTTCCCCTATCTGTCAACCCCACTTTAAAGTTGCTGTGGACTTTTTCCCTCACAAAGTAATTATCAACTTTAGATTTCAATATTATGACAATAATTCCAAATAACTTAAATAAGTCTCACAATTTTCAGGATAGCCAAGTCAACATAACATATTGGGAAGGAGGAAAGATTTTAAAATATAAAGTGTATTTCCCTAGATTTCCCCAAGTCACATGAACCACATAAAACACCCATTTTACAGAATTAAACTCTCTCTTCATGTATATATTTATATGTGTGTGTGTGTGTGTGTGACAAATGCATATATCAAATCTTCAAAGTATTTTCAAATTGTATTATTTTAATCATATCAAATATATTGCTATTATATCAAAATATTGACTATTCCATACCTTTAATTTTTAGTGATCTTAATTTTGTCTATACTAATATGTATAATGATTGGATGAAATTTCTGTTCAAAAAACAAAACTTACTATAAAATAAATTAGTGTCAGAAAACTGGAATGAGTTGACTTGGTAGTCTGGTCACTAATGGAGCCATTAAAAAAATAAATCCAGTTTCAAAGCAAGTGATATAAATAAACTTTTAGATAAAAACCCATTCATTTGTTATTATAATAAAGTATTGTGTTTCATGATTGTGATTAAAATGTCAAAAAAGATATAAAAAATAGCGGGTATTTCCTTGAGGAAACTAGGTAACATAGTGAACAAACTATAGTGTTGTTCTATAATTGGAATCAGGAAAAAATGAGTTCAAATAGTGACTTGAGCACTTGCTAAATGTGTGGCTCTAGACAAGTCACTTGACCTTTCTGAATCTTTCCTTTAATATTTTTATTAATTGTGTAACTCCACAGATTAGTGAAGTTATTACCTTGATCACACTTATTATAAGACATTTTATGATTTTAAGATCTGCATATGGAATGTCTTATTTGAGGAGAATTTTAAGGCCTTATTTTATCCAACTGAGTAAATTACTTTTCTTTGACAAAACTGAAAGTGGGGATGATAATAAATAAATGAAAAACATACATAGGTGCTTATATGCTCCATACTCCTTATGCTATTATGTAATTTTAAAAATGTCTGCTGTAAAATGAAAGCCTACCACCATCTAAAAAGAGAAGTAATCAAGAATGGAAAGCTAGATAAAGATCAAGAAGCATACAAATTTAGAAAAGCCTATAGTTGGTAATTAAGAGACTGTTGTGAGCTTTTTCTTCTCAAAATACAGCCAGGTGATAAAAGTTCAGATCTTTTATTATCCCAATATAGCCCGGTTAGCTTAGAGGCCAATCTCTCTGCTTGGTTCCAAGAGCTCTCTCCGAATGTCACCAAATCCAAAGGTCTGGTCCTTCAGCCTCTGCCTCTACTTTCTTCAGCCTCCAGCCAGCTCCAACTCTTCATGTCATTCCGCTGAAATCTCGACTTGTAGCGTCTTCCTCTCTCCACCCTCTCCGACTGGCCCATTGGCCTATTTATGCTCCTTCCAGAGAGAGGGATTATGGGTAGTTCTACTTAGTACCTTGTTTCAGGTTCTGCCCAAAACATCTTCTTGTAAGATTAGATCAACTCTAATTAGTTAGCAGTTAGTAAGGATTCCAACATCTCCCCCTTTCTTTTGTTTTAAAACATAGGGGGTTTCTGAGGGGGTACACATAAATCCATCAATATGGGCCAGAACTTTGTAACAGATATACATGGTATACATAAATCCATCAATATGGGAGGCATTATACATAATTTACAAAAGCACACAGCAATATAACACAGGCTAGTGGTAATGTAACAAATAACATGAATCAACATGAAAATTTAACTACTGCAAAAGTCTCATCAACAATCTTTCATCTCAAGAAATCCAATGATTCTTGCAATTGCTTAAAATACATAAGCACATAGTAATATAACACAGGCTAGTAGTAATGTAACAACATAAATCGACCTGAAAATTTACAAATGTCCATAAGTCCTAGAAATAGTCCATAAGGAATCCATTGTTCATTAGTTCATGCGCCAGGAATCTAATAATTCCTGTAAGCTCTGAAGTACTGCAAAAAGTCTCATCAACAATTTTTCATCTCAGGGAATCCAGTGATTCTTGCTGGTTTTTCAGGAACTGAAAGCTGAAGATTTTAAAGTTCTTTTGACAGTCTCATTGTTAGCCATCTGATTCCTTTTCCACCTGTGGAAATATAAGCAGATCCTCTTCCCCAAGCAGTTAACCTATCTAATTCTCTTCTGTTTACCACTTTTGGGATTTCTCCTCATCATCTGGTAATTACATTGGAGCTGTTTGCATTGGATATTGTCTTGTTGTCTTAAAAGGCCTGTATTCTTCCCAACTGTAATCCTGATTGCTTTTCTGTTGGTTGATGACATCAGAATCCTGAATTTCTAAAGTCTCTCTGGGTGTGACCTCAGCTGCTATCATGCCCCACCTGTCCTTTGATTGATACTTTAGAGCTGGGCCCTGCCTCTCATTCCTCTGGGTCAATATACATTTAGAGGCCCAGTGAAAGCCTCGGTTACATTTTGGACATGGGGTTTTGGGTTTTCTCTCACCCTGTCTTCTCACTCTATCTCTATATCTACAATGAGCTCTCAAATGTCCAACTTTTCCGCACTGAAAACATCGACGAGTTTCTCTAGAATTCCTCTGCCAAGAAGGACCTTGTCTTTCCATGTTCATCATAGTCTGGGCATAATAAGCATTTGTGCCCACTGTGGCACAGCATCTTATGATTTCTTCTAAAGGAGCATTTTTGTCTGGCCCCCATATAATTCTCTTGCAAATCTCATTGGCATTTTCCTTAGCCAAATGTCTAGTCATTATTTCTGTTGCTGCATTGTCTCCAATGGTTCTTATTACAGCTGTTTGTAAACGTCCCACAAAATCTGCAAAAGGTTCATTGGGACCTTGCTCTATTTTTGTGAAAACATTATTTCCATCTTTCTGTCCAGGGAGAGAATTCCAAGCTTTTATTGCAGCCTTAGAAATTTGCTCATACACTGTTTTTTCCAAATTAAAAGGAGTGTATCTTCTCCCTTTCTGACCTGAGGAGTTGAGCTCTTCAATCACAGGATATGCATTTATAAAATCAGATATATCTTCTCCTTCATTTTTTGCTTTAATTAATGCTTTTTCTAATCTCGTCAAATTCTGCTTTACAGGAGAAGCTGACTGTGTTTCTGTCTCTCTCCCTCCCCCTTGTTCCACCCATGAAGGGTTAATTGCGGGGGGAGGGTCATGAGATGTAGAATCACCTAATTCCTCCTGCTGTGCAGTATCATACTCAGAATTGTAATTAACTCCATTCTCATCTGATTCGTCCTCCTTTTCACCTAGTAAAGTTGGCAATTCTTCCTCCTGTACTTTCCTTTTCATCATTCTATCACTTAAATAACTTCTTATAGCCAATTGTATTACATTATATGTATTAATTATTGAGTTAGGCCCATTTTTATCATAGAATTGACAAAGATCCTCTCCAACCAATTTCCATTCATTTAGATCTAATTCCTTATCAAGAGAGAAACAAGGACATATGTCCTTTACAGTTTGTAAAAGTTCAGTGATTTGCTGTAAACTTATAATTAAACCTTGGTTTTCCATAATTTTGACAATGCTCTCTAAACATTTTCCTTGAACAGAAACAGGCTGTTTTCTAAATATCTGTCCCATCTTAGCTGAAATTCTACTTTAACTCTTTTAACAAAATTTCTTTGTTGTACTCACTCTAATTTCTGGGTTGAAGAGTCTTTTCCACTGGATCAGGATCAGAGGCTTTTCCACTTGAATCAGGATCGGAGCTTTTCCACTGAAATCCACTGAGGGGTCTGTTTGTCCCACGTTCAGGGCGCCAAAATGTTGTGAGCTTTTTCTTCTCAAAATACAGCCAGGTGATAAAAGTTCAGATCTTTTATTATCCCAATATAGCCCGGTTAGCTTAGAGGCCAATCTCTCTGCTTGGTTCCAAGAGCTCTCTCCGAATGTCACCAAATCCAAAGGTCTGGTCCTTCAGCCTCTGCCTCTACTTTCTTCAGCCTCCAGCCAGCTCCAACTCTTCATGTCATTCCGCTGAAATCTCGACTTGTAGCGTCTTCCTCTCTCCACCCTCTCCGACTGGCCCATTGGCCTATTTATGCTCCTTCCAGAGAGAGGGATTATGGGTAGTTCTACTTAGTACCTTGTTTCAGGTTCTGCCCAAAACATCTTCTTGTAAGATTAGATCAACTCTAATTAGTTAGCAGTTAGTAAGGATTCCAACAAGAGACCATTGGTATTTTTGTCAAAATGATTTGGAAATGAATGATAACATAATAAGCTAGAGCTTAGGAGAGAAAGTGGAGGCTCTTACTAATACTTTTTCATAAAATTTAGCTGAAAAAAGGAAGAGAAATACAAGAAAATAGCTAATGAAGATAGTAAAACCCAAATGAAGATTTTTTTTTCTATTTGATTTTTTTTTAAATATGAGGGAAACATGAAGCATTAGAGAAGTGGATTGTGAGCAGTTAGTGAAAAATTGCAGATTAAAAAAGACCAGTTTGATGAAGAAGAAGGAAGGTGTTTGAGATCAAAGGAATACAAGTAAAGGTACTGGCTTTGACAAGGAGAAGGACCACCTCTTTATCTGAAACTCAAAATAAGTTGGAGAAAGTGTTTGAAAATGTGAGAAAAAAAAAGGAAAGGAAAAGAGTGATTCATTTTAATTTCTTCAATAAAGTATGAATTGGTGACTTCTATTAAAAAAAGAGTGAAGGGGGAGGGTTCCATTAGAGAACTGAGAAGAATCAAAAAAGTTTGGAATAAATGGAATAGAGAATGGAAGAATGAATTTGTTGGGAATGAGTAAAAGATGTAATAAGGGTCCAGTTGATGTTAGATAATATAAACCTGTAGTAAACCAAACTAGCACACTTTAGTAAATTCCCCCAGCTTTAGTACATCAGGACATGAATATAAGAAAGTAAGATATAGCAAAAGTAAGTCAAAATCAGAGTTTGGTAAGATAATAAGGCAGGGTAATTTAACAGTGGACAAAGTTAGTGGAAAGTTAACCTGAAATTCCAAGAGGTCAATATAGGGAAACCATTTTGGAGAGAAAAATACTGAAGTGTAAAAGGCTTAGCAAGGATGAAGAATGAAGTTATGGGTGATAAGATAGAGATTAAAGTATAATAAAAGAATATGGTCATATAAAAGATTATAAGAGTTAAAGAGCATGGAAATCAAACACTTTTGAGTACCAAAAAATCAAAATCATGGCCAAATCAACCTGTAGCTGAGTTTGAAAGTGTGATTAGGTCATGGGGATTAATTTGGTTAAGAAAATGGGAAATCAAGGTATTTTAGGATTAAATCAATATATACTTTGAATTTTTTTAGTAGAAAGTAGGACTTGGGAGTACAAAGACTGTCACTGAACTCACTGACGAAAAGAGAAGGTGCTATGAGTCAATAGATAGTGGCTACCCTGATCTGGATTGGGTAAAAATCTTAGACAACATGAAACTCAGAGGAGAAAAGGTGACTCAAATATTATATTAGAGATACACTCTGAAAGTAACAAGGTAAAATAAGGAGAATTATGATTTTTGGATGGCAAGCCTGGGTCTCTAGGAGGATAGTGTCTTCTTCAAAAATAATTGGTAGGTTATTAGAGAGAGAAAACTTGAGAAGTAAAGAAAATGAATTTAGTTTTGGACATATAACGTTTAACATGTCAACAAGACATCCAATTAGAGATATTTAATAGACAGAGATGTAAACTAGAAGGCAGGAAAGTGATTGGGATTGGAAAAAATAGATCTCATAAACATCTGCATGGAGATTCATGGAAAGAAAGAAAGACAGAAAGAAAGAAAGAAACTGATTCATTCTCTATCTTTTTTCAAGGTCAATTTTGATCATTTCATTGTTGTCGCTACATGTTCAATTCACATTGTTGCAGCTTTGTATGTTATTCTCCTAGTTCTGCTGTCAGTATTTGTTAAATTCATATAACTTTTCCCATGTTTCTCTGTGTCCTTCATATTCATCGTTTATTATAGCATAGTAATTTATACCCCATATTTTGTTGGGGTAGCTGATTTCTACTTTAAATGCAGTACTTTGATAAATCGTTTAATATATATGTAATCTTTTTTTCTGTCTTTGAATTTTTCAAGGCATATATGTCACAGGAAAATCATTGGATCAAAGGATAGAAAGTTGTAGGCCTTTCTTAGCATAATCCAAATTATTTTCCAATATGGTTGTCCTAAATCTTAGTCCCACTACCCACAGAACCATAAACCCTTGAACACTTTTACTAGAATTATACAATATTACAAAGGTAATTTGACATGTTATCCTCTTCACACTCAATTTTCAGGTCAGATCTTTATCCATTTGCAATATCTATGCAAGGTTTCTATACAATACACACACACACACACACACACACACACACACACACACTTCAATGATCAAGCCCTATGGATTATTGCTCCAACTGCATATCAGCCTGGACAGTGGACATCATTTATGCATTTAGTTTTCCTTTGATCTAATTTTAGATATTTTCCTATTATCTGGAACTTAATGAAATGTATACAAAGACATCCAAACAAAAGGAAAATCTTGAGAACCATATGGTACATAGCAAGGCTTTTTAATCTGGAATACAAAGAACTTCAAGGGGTTGATGGATTTGGATTTTTAAAAAACAACTATTTCTTGGATTTGTTGGCAATAATATATATTTGATTTTATGCAATAAAATCATTATTTGGAATACCATGTCCCTGTTTTATAACTTACTTTATGATCATTTTTAATGAGTGACTAAGAAGTTATTTATTTTTTTTAAATAACCTTGTATAATTTTTTTGCATATCAATAAGTGACACTGCTGTGGGGAAGAGCCTTCAAGGCAGCATTTTACTCTACCAAAGTAAATAGTAATTATATTAAATAATAAGCACAGGAAGGATCTTGTACTATTTTACTTTTTTGTCAAATGTGTAAGAATACATAAGATGCCAGCTATGTAATATTTTGGGCAAAAAATCTTGTTACCTGCCAATAACTTCATTAATATTGCTTTCAGTTTCTGTGTAAATTGTTTTCATTAAATTTGTATAGAGATAGTAAAAAAGACAGATGAGTAGCTAGTGATTGATAGCCCTCTTTTTGGTTGAAAAGTACATTTTTTCATGTAATTTATATCTTCTCTTCTTTCAGATGCTTTGATAATCCTTCAAAAGTCTAAAAGTTGTACTACCTACAATATGTCATCTTTTTCTAATTTTTTGCTTTTTTATTTTTTTGCTTTTTACTTTCTCAGAAATAGATCATTGACTATGATTTAGAATTCAAATGTAATAACTTCACTGTTCTTGATGTTAAAAGGACTTGTCATAAAAATTGTTCTGTATATTTTTTTTAATTTTTATTTTATTAAAAAAAACAGAATAAGTTAAAAAAAAAACAGAAAAAGAATACAAAACAAAACAAAACAGAATACTGTCATGTGCCCAGCAGAACATCAAGGAGGATTCAAAATATTTATAATAAATTACTAGTTCAAAAATGTATAATGATAGAAGAAATTATATTCATTAGTGTCCATCTTTTCTTTACTTCCTTCTAGGTTGTTTTTACTTCTCTCCTCTGCAACTTTTTAACTTTTTTTTTTCTTTTTTCCCTTTTCATCCCTCCATCTCACCCAAGGAGGCTATAGTTAAGAAAGATATATTTATGTATACATGTATAGCTACACAGACACACCATTACACATATCTTTCCTATCCCTGATAACTCTTTGTTTTAATTCTATTCCTTAACTTACCTTGGTATTATTTAATCTCCTCCAAACCTCTGATAACTCCCTAATTCTCTTTCCCCATCTTTTGCTTACCTCTTATATGCCCCTCTATCTCCCCTTATTTCTTTATAGATTTTGCCCCTCATGTTCTATCATTCCAGGACAATTTTCTTGAAAAAAATGGTAATGAAATAATTATTTCATTATTTCTTGCATTATTGTGGCAAGGTTCTCTTTTTGGTCACAGCTTTTAGATAGTCCAATTATTCTTTTAATTTCTCTTCTTGATCTGGTCTCTGGATCTGTTGTTTTTCTTATAAGATGTTTCATATTCTTTTCTATTTTTTATTCTTTCTATTTTGTTATTTCTTTGTCTCAATTTCACTAGTTTCCTTTGCATGATTCTAATTTTCAGAGTTGTTTTCTTCTATATCTCCCTTTCTAGTTGGTCAATTTTTTTTTCATAATCTTCCTATTTGATTTGGATGGTTTTGTTTTGGGCTTTTTGTTTTTTGTTTTGTTTTGTTTTTAGTTTTTACTCAATACCTCTCATTTAGTTTTTAATTTTATATTTGAGTTTTTCTATAAATTCTTGCTGGGCAGGGAGCCATTTAATGTTACTCTTTGGAGTAGAAACAGATTTTTTTTTACTTTAGTGTTCTTCCCTGAAGATGAACCCCAGTATTTCATGTTCCCATAATAAGTTTCTATGTCTGGGTTCTTTCTTCTTTGCCAAGTTCACTTTTTAAAACAGAAGTATTAGTGTAAGAACCTTTAATTATGGGGTGAGAGGATGGTGCCTCTAGATTCACTTCAGCTCTCTCCTCTGACCTAGCATCCCAACCAAAAGCTTCCCCCTCCTGCAGCCAGCAGGGTCCTGTTCCTCTGCTTTTCATCGGGAATACTAGTTCCTTCTTGCTTAGGCCCCATCTCACCAGCACAACTGGGCCTGATGTTCCTAGTCAGCTGAGGTTCTTTCCTGACCCAGACCTTGGAGGTGAAAGTTCCTGTGGTTCCTGCTGAGGCTCCAGCCAAACCCGGATAGCCTCAGGGATTCCCAATTGGGTTTCTGTGGAGCTAGCCTGAAGGTGTTTGCACTTCACACTGATAAATCCCAACCTGGGATTTTATTTCAGATCTTGGGTTGTGCCAGGAGGACCCTGTTCTGCCCCAACTCTTCTTTGATTTTCACCAAACTGTGTTCTCTCTGAGAAACAAATATTTTCTGTTTGTGTGGGAAATATAAAGAGCCTGAAATTTAATTATCTACTCTTCCATCCTCCCAAAATCCTCACCCCAAATACCTTCTATATTTTGTCTTTGTGATTCTACTTGCAGTTTTGTCTTTAAATGCCTGTTGGGGAAATATTCCTTAGTGGAGCCTCTTGAAAATATTTCTTTAAATTTCCTTAATTTTCCACAGGGTCTTGCTATCTGATGAAAAAATATTGCTATATATCCTCCAAGTGTACTTCCCTATGATGTTTTTTTAAAAATAAGTTTCTGTTTTAAATATGTATTTCTCTTGATTACCATATCTTTCTGGTTGAAAAGAAGATGAAGCATTTCCTGGATTCTAGACTCTTTCATTATGGAAATTGATTTATATCAGTTATACTTCAGAAAGTAGTTATATTTCATATTGCTGTCCATTCTTCCATCCATTCTCCATTTTTAGCATGAGTAGCTTATTAAAATAGGTCACTTTGGAGGTTTATTTTTTTTTTAATCACAGGATATTTTTTTCTCATTTTATATTCTTCTTTTGCATACATTTTTGACTTTACTGTGATCTCACTATAAAAGTCGATGATTAAGGAATAATTCCTACAACCATAATAAACCATGTCCTGTCCATTTAAACAAAATCAGTCATTTATTTAAATAATGTTTGGAGATCAACATGGTTAGTTCCTATTTTTTTAAAGATAGTGATCTTGATTATCTGCATGATTTCTCTGTGTATCCTACAAGTGTTTTGATTCTTTAATTTCTTATTTCTGTCACACATTTCATGGAAATCACTGAGTATCAAAGTATATATTGACTTAATTTTTAGTGTCCTATTGAATTTTTCATAGATTTTTTTCTACTTCATTAGCCTCTATAACAATAATTGCATACAGTGAAATTATTGCTATGTTGGTCTTTCTGCAAAATGATCCTTATAGTATATGACCAAGTATCTTAAAATTATTTCTTTTTGTTTTGTTACCAGTGGCTAAGGCAATTAAACCAATTTTTTTAATTGCTTCATTTTTCTCCCCAGGGACAGATTGAGGGTCATACTCTTATTTGTGTCCTTTTATCACATTTGATGAAAGAATATAAACAGTGATATAATTCATGTCTTCTTCTATGATAATCAATTAGTAATCATTGGACAGGATCTCACACTTAAAATACAAAGTTAAATCCAAGTTATGGATGAATAAAAACTTTTTTGATACTTAGCACCTTTTTCTCCTCTATTGACCACTGTTTCTCTGCAGAAATAAAGGTGGGGCAGATAAAGGATGTTAGACCATACTGCTGTTGTTTTCTCCTTTTTTTTCAGGGATTTCTACTGCAAAGAATTTATCACAAAGCTTTGCAAGCTGCTGCTGATCATGAGCTGCTCCATATTTGGGCAGGCTAATCCTTTAAAAAGCAGAAAATGTTAGAAAGATATTTGATATCATGCTATTCATACTTCAGGAAAATAAGATAGTTATGCCAATCAAATTACCAAAGGGTTATTTTCTAAAATTACAACAAAAATAATACTTTGTTTATAGGAATAAAAGTTGAAGAATTTCAAAAGAAATATATTTTTAATGAAGGGAACCCAATTCTCAAGTCATATAGTAGTAACCATCAAATAATTTATTAGAAAATAAATTTAGACCAATATTTCATTATATATACTATAATTAGCAACAAATGGATATATAATAAAAATATAAAAAATCATTTAACATTAGTGGAGTGAGGAAGCAGGGTGCTTTTTTATATACCTATGGGTAAGGGAATAGTTCATAACCAAACAAAAGATGGTCACAAAAGATAAAATAAATAATTTTAATTACACAGTACTTGAATACATTTCAAAAATGAATTCAGTTGCAAAATGAAGTAAGCTATTGATTGTGGAAAATAATATTTACATCCAGTATTTCTATTTTTAAAAATCTTATATGTGAGCTACATGGAGAATTGTTGTAAATAGATAAGACAAAGAACCACTGCCAAATAGATAAGTGGGTAAGTTATATGAACAAATATTCAAAAAAAGGAATACAGCTTATCAATACAACAGTAAAATATTAAATAATAATAATAAAGAAAAATGCAAAACGTAAAGCTCACATCTTGTTATCAAGTTGGCAAAACGATGGCAGTGATGTTTGAGGTTTGTTTGAAATTTTTTTCTTTTTTGGAACTGATTTCAATGACAGAAGAAATCCTTCAAATGAGTGGATTTCTCTACCAAGATAGATAAGCAATTGTTCTACATTATTATAATTAGGTTCTGTTTTAGACATACTAAAAGATTAAAACACATGGTCTCAAAGTCAATCCATGGCAGAGGTGAAATTTGAGCTCAACTTTTTTTTTTTTTTTTTTTTTTTTTTTTTTTTACTCTGAAACCTGTTTTATAGCCTGTGATGATCACGTATTTAAAATCAGCCAGAGTCAGGAATTCAGGTTAGGGGAAAATCGTCGACCTTTATTCTCAGTAGAGTTGAAGAAGGATGGAAGGTGAAGGGGAATCGGAGGTGAAGGGGAATTGGAGGTGAAGGGGAATCAGAGGTGAAGGGGAATTGGAGGTGAAGGGGGATCAGAGGTGAAGGGGGGTGGCGATAGCAATGTAAGCAGCTGTGACAAGACGCCAGCCAGCAGTCTCTCTTTCCGCTTCCCTTTCGTCTCCCTTGCCTCCACCCACCAAAATCATCATTTCCTATACAACACATCAGGACTTGCACAAAGAGTGGGCGGGGCTATTCTTTCTCCAAGCTTATATATTAATAGAATATGGTCCAATTACTATTTAGCCTCACGTGCTTGGGACCTCAGTGCATCAACTCAAGCCTCAGCCCATTACAATAGCCAAACAAGTTGACAGATAATGGAAAGGCCTGAGGAACTAAGTACACTGTTGATGAGGTTTAATTATTTTAGCAATTTTGGAAATCAGTGGTTATGCAAAACAACCAATTAAACTGCCTTGATTTTTGTTTTTATGCTTCTATCTCCAGCAAATCTTAGTAATGTGAAAAGCTTAAAGCGAGAAAGTTCCCACTCCCCTGAAGATTATATTGTGGTGGAGGAAGAAAGCACATGAATGGCAAGGGAGGTCAGAGAGGAGTGTTTTCGTTTGGAAGTTACACAGGTTCAAAATGGAGTTACATGGGAATTGATTGAATTTCTTTCCAGAAATGGCAGTGTTGACCCAGATTAGTGTTTACAAGGTGAAGGGAGAAGGGGTTCAGTGGAGCAATATCTCAGGAAGAAGACCAGAGTTTACACGGCAGGGCACCTGTGGTCTAGCTACATAATGGTATAGTATCACAAATCAAGAATTCAAGACCTCAGAGTAGAGAATATTGAGTCTGAGCTATTTATCCAGTTCCGGTTCCATCTTGTAATAGATAAATACATTTATACATATATGTATGTGTAGTTCAAGTTGGTGGTTGTCCTTCATTCTTGAAATGGACCAATAACATCACAAGGATGATTCTTTGACTTGCACGTGTATTTGGCAGGGATATGCAAAGTCATCAGCCTTACTCTCTCCTCCAGAGACATCTAAGTTCAGTAGCAAGACATAAGTGAAGACAACTTGGATGACCTTGACCTTTCTAAATTGAGGTATATCTTAAATCTATTTGTCTGAGGCAACACTATTGATTTTTAGAGGAAAACAATTAATCCAGATGCATAATTAGATTTGTATATATTGTTATACTATGTAATGCTAGCATTATATTATACATGTCTTTTATAGTTATGTATTACATAAAATTTTTTATTGTATCATTTAAGACAGAGAGCAATTACTTACAAAATAGTAACTAGTAGTAGTCAAAAGGGATGTTGCCCTAGGGTAGCAACATTCAAGAATAGACTACTTCTATCCTGAGAAGGATGCTTCCAAACTGGAAAGGAGAGTCTTTATTCTAAGTAAGGAATCAATTACTCAAGTCTAACTACCTTAGCTTATGTTCCTTTGCTGTCCTTAATGGTACATGGCTACATATATATTACCACTATCACTGTCCTCCATTTCTAGGATCCATTTACTTCTCCCTATGTCCTGAAAGTACACAGGCCAAATCACTGCTCCCATAATTGTGGTCAAACCATTTTATGCAATTCTAACAAATAAGCACAAGCAGACACATGCATACAAATATACATATACCCTAATTAACTATTTTTCTTCAGGAAAAAAAAAAGAGCAATGTAGCTATATCTCTTCCTGATTGAAACTGAAACTTTAGTGTTTACAAAGAAGAAATTATTATAATAGTCACATCCATTTAATTATAATCTCCTGAAAAAAAAACAGTGTATTTCCCAAATAAAGGGTCAGGTATCACTAAACATGAGCAAGAAAATAATACTCAAAATGATTAATCTTCATATCTTATAAATTCTAATTAGTAAGCACACATGAAAATTGCTAGAATATAAAAAACAAAAACCTGACACAGTTGCCCAGACTATTTTAATATTTGATGAAGAAATACTGTGTCTTAGAAATATCATGTCTCCAGGGATTTTGTAAATGATATTTTTTAAATCTAAAAGTCTCCTATAATCTAGTCTAATAAGATTTGGATAATACTTTGAGTCCATTAACTTATGCTCAACTAATCTTGAATTATAATAGAAATCCTTCAAAAAGACATTTGATAGTCACCCAAATAATATATAAATTCATTGCCAGTGTGTTGTAAACATT
Source organism: Antechinus flavipes (assembly GCF_016432865.1). Classification (NCBI taxonomy): domain Eukaryota; kingdom Metazoa; phylum Chordata; class Mammalia; order Dasyuromorphia; family Dasyuridae; genus Antechinus; species Antechinus flavipes. The sequence continues at coordinate 436,811,825 of NC_067398.1, forward strand.
TTCCCTTGATATACAATCCCTAATCCCTTTTGTATTCTAGCACAAACTTGATATTCTAGCTGGAGTGAAAAGAATGCTGATTAGTACTAATTTTAAATGAAATCCAGTTTTCAGAAAAAGATTAAAATATAAAGGGACAAGCACAACTGAAGTTATGATGTTTGGGTAGTAGATGAGCTTCATATATAAATGTGGAGTGCAGCAAAGATGTCACATGTCTGCTGTTAAAGAGGCTTTAACATCATACTGCTGATGACAGGAAAAGTTTGTGATCTTCCCTAGCAGAGACATGGCTATTGTCCTTCATACTCGAGGAAGACCAAAGTGACATTGCTGTATTGGAATGGAGTTACAGAGGGTACAACGGTGGCTGATCAGACATATAAGCTTGGCACAGGTCGGACACAATAGTCCCTATTAGCATTTGGGGTGGATTCTCTAACTTTGCACATTTTGTATTTCTTCTCAGCTAACTCACTTCTCTGATGAGGGCACACCATGCTGGGCAGTCCTGTGCCACAGTCTCCCATGTCCTCAATCAATCCTAAAGTTTTTTGAGATCTTGAAGGTGTCAGTGGATCGGGTTTTCTGGCCACCTTGTGTGCACTTGCCCTTTGTGAGTTCTCCATGAAATAACCTTTATGACAAATGTATATTTGGCATTCAAACAATGTCACTAGCCCAACGGGGTTGTTCTCTCTGCAATAGAATTAGAATGCTTGGCAGTTTAGCTCGATAAAGGATCTCTGTGTCTGTTTTTTTTATCCTGATGGTGATTTTTAGAATCTTCCTGGGGTGGAGCCATGATGGCAGAGAGTAGACACATCTCTATCTCACCTCCTCCAGCCTTCTCTCAAACCAATAGCAGATTAAGCCTCTGAACTGGTTTTGGAGTGACAGAACCCACCTGAAGTACAAGACATTCCCAGAAGAAGATACCTTGTAAGAACTTCAGGACAGGTCTGTTTTAATAGGGCAGGAGCACAGTCTGCCAGGTAAAAAGGAAAGAACTCTTAAGAACTATATCTCTGTTATGGATACAGTTAGAGATTACAGGTATAATTTGCTTTTATTGTGAAAATATGAAAAAGAAACTAGAAGTGGAAAGGGGATTATACTGGAAAAAGAGGAAAATTGAGATAAAATGAAGGAAATTACATCTCATGAAGAGGCAAAGAAAACCTATTATAATTGAGGGAGTGAACATTGTGTGAATCTTACTCCCATCAGTTTTGGCTCAAAGAGAGAATATCAGACATATCTGGTTTCATAGAGAAACTTCTCTCACCTTATAGGCATTTGGGAGGTAAATGGAAAAAGGAAAGAGGAAGGCTAATAGAAGGGAAAACAGATGTAATAGGGGAAAGGTATAAAAAAGGGGGAGGGCTGTTTGAGGGAGGTGGTGGTTAAAAGCAAATTACTGGAGAGAAGGAAAGGGGAAAGGAAAGAGAAAGGAATAACAGGGTAAATAAGATGGCAGAAAATACAGAATTCGTTATTTCAACTATGAATGAGAATGAGATGAACTCTTCCATAAAATGGAAGTAAATAGCAGACTGGATTAAAAGCCACAATATGTTGTTTACAAGAAACACATTTAAAGCAGTTAGACACACAGAGTAAAGGTAAAAGGCTGCAGCAGAATCTATTGTGCTTCAAGTGAAATTTAAAAAAAAAAAAAAAAGAAAGAATAAAAGCAGGAGTAGCTATCCTGATCTTAGATCAAGCAAAAGCAAAAATGATCTAATTAAAAAAGATAAGGAAGGAAACTATATCTTACTAAAGGGTACCATAGATAATGAAGCAATATCAATACTAAATATATATGCACCAAGAGGTATGAATCTTCCTAAGACAATTCAAATAGAAGTGATTCAGTTTCCTGACATGGTGCTGGTATATTGTCCAGATTTCACCAGCATACATCAATGAGATCAGCACAATAACTCTATAAACCAGTAATTATTATAATACCTTTCCTCTGCCACACTTTATGTTATTAGTCCTCAATTGGTATAATATATTTAAAGGTATCCATTGAAGAAAGCATTAGAGTGAAGTGTGAATCAGTAGAGGAAAGACAACATGTATTCAAACTCAGTTCAGAAATAACTTTTTCAGGGCAGGTAGGGGATGCAGCGGATAGAGTACAACTCTGAAATCAGGAGGATCTGAGTTCAAATCTGGCCTCAGACACTTAACACTTCCTAACTGTATGACCCTAGGTAAGTCACCTACCCCCAATTGCCTCAAAAAAAAAAAAAAAAAAAACTTTTTCAGGAATAAATTTGAAAAAAAAAATGGCTGTGATTTTCTACTATAAAAACTTGTTCGAGTATTTTATTTACTTTATTTGAAGAGAAACTGGAACTTTTAGAGTAGAGTATTTTGGTATCCAAATTTTACATACTTTGTACTCCAGATTCTAAATTGGAACAGACTTCAAAGAACATAGAGTGATTTGCCCAGGCGCACACAGCCATCAATTGTCTGAGGTCACATTTGTTTGAACCCAGATCCTGCTGACTCTAGATCCAGCATACTAACTATTGAACCATGCTGCCTCTCACCATGACATCCTATTTCTTACTGCTAAGATCTATATTTTCTGGAATCAAATCTATATGGTCAATATAGCCCTCTGGGAAAAAGAAAAATGGAGTGAAATTATTGAAAACTTTTCAGGCTTGTTTTGTAATTCGTTTTTGTCCCCTGCTAAATTATGTGTAATCTCAGATTAACCTTTTAATCCCTCAGTTTATTTTGACTGTCACAAATGCCTGGAACTATCTCCTAATTATCTACTTCCTGTCTTCTATGACTACTTCCCAGTTTCAAATAAAGTCCTATTTTCTACAAGAAGTCTTCCCAGGCTCCCTTAGTGACTTCTCTGTTAAACTACTTGCAATTTATCAGTGCTTTTCTTATTTCCCTTATAAGCAACATTTTGAGCTGTCCAGATTCAAGTATGAGTTACTCTCCTTGATTGATTGTATGTATGTATATGTATTTGTGCCTGGAGATAATAGGATACAAATGGAATTAACTGAATAGAGTGGGATGACAAGATCAGACATATTCTTTAGGATCACTGCTTTCATAGCTAAGTAGAGGATTGACTTAAGTGGGGAGATATCTGTGGCAGGGTGATCAACTAGGCCTTTGCTAAAATCCAGTCATGAGATGATGAGGGCCTACACCAAGGTGATGGCAGCGGCTAAACTGAGAAGGAAGTTTATATGAAAGATGTTTCAGTGACATAATAATCAGGACTTAGCAACATATTAGATATGGTAGATGAAAGAAAATGAAGAAGTAAGAATGATAGCTAACTGACAAGCATAGGTAAACTCAGAAATTAATTTTCATACCACAATAAATTTATTTTCATAGCTTTCCTTTTATAAAAATAAGAGTTTTCTTTATCTGTTTGACAAGGTAAAGTCTTGCTGAGTATCCTTTTTCTTTAGTTTTGATGTTGTCTTTTGTTCTAAATTCTGTCCATTTTATAATTGGATTAAAAAAAAAAAAAAACTATAGATATGTGATAGCCTAAAGTTCAGCAGTGTGTGGCTGCATTTACAAGAAAAATGAAAAATAGTAAAATATAAGATCTAGAAAGTTCAACTGGCAAATTTATAGTTAACTGGGTAAAAAAATACTTAAAGATTTAATGTGAGAAACTAAAACTCTGACAGTTTTCAGAACAAGCAAATTTATATAGACAACCATTTATCCTTTGAACTAATGGAATTACTTTGACACTGAAGCATTCTTAAAATATGTTTTAAAGCTTGAACATAATTCAAATTTATAATATTTCTAATCTTAGAATGAAAGAGAAAAAAAAATCCCACAATTTAAAAATTTCTGTAAATGTTCTGGAAACTTTTTTTCATTTAAATCTTTGTTTTTATCTTCTTAAAGATCAATAAAAATGCTCCTAAGTGGTTCCATTTCTTGTAGAGAAAATTGTCTTACTAAGAGTACCCTTTTTTCTTTAGTATTGATGGTATCTTTTGTTCTAAATTCTGTCCATTTCCTACTACATGTTTAAATGCAAGTTTAACCTTGTCAAGTGAGGAATGATGGTAGCCAAGGGCAAAACCAGTTCATAATATAAACTTGCTTTTAAAATTTCATGAAAGAATATGGGAAAGATTAGAAGCAGAGTTCATCTCATAAAATAACATTTCAATTAATCTGAGTTCAGTTGCCTGATACTATTATCTTCAATTACATTATTGCAATATTTAATTATACATTATTAATGTTTATTTAATTATTCAGAGTGCTTTTATACTATTTTTGTTCAGATGATTGAGTATTCATCTCTTATTTTGAAAATATTTTGTTTATATCCTTTGCCTATTGATATATTTAGGACAACAAGAAGACTTTTTTCAACAATATTTTAAAAGTGTACCATAATTTCACACTTATTCAAATAGATAAAAGCTACAGAGAATATCTGGCAAATATGGGAAAAGATAAGAGAAAGAATCACTTCTAATATTCCTTCAAGTTGTGCAAGTCCACCTCGCACATAAAATATGCATGCCTTTGCAAAGAATAGAAACAGAACAAAGAAAAGATTTGAATTGGTATAAACAAAATATCATCTTCAAATCTTCTCCACTTGTATGCCTTTTCTGAATCTGTTTAAAATTATACAAGATTCCTAGATGGATAAATTTGTAGTCAACTTTGTTTAAAAATAAAATGTTTATTTTAGTATCACATAAGACATAAAATAAGAATATATACATTTAATCAAGGCATTTGACTTGGAGAATGACCAAAACAGAGGAAGAATCATTTTTGTAGAAGTAGTATTCTTCACACATTCCTATTAGAAAATGCTGCCTGCAACAGAAGAAAAAATACCCTCTTAGTAAAATATGTTATTATTCAAAAGACTTCCATCTAACAATCCAGAAAGGAAAAACTAAGTGGGAAAAATAATATTTGTCATCCAGATTGTGATAAACAATTAGATGGACAGCTCAACATGTTATTAGTATATCTTGAGCAAACATCCCAAAACTTAATGAACACATTAGAATTGAATCAGAAAAGAGCAGACTTAGATTACATTTTCCTTAGATTTCATTTGGAAAATTATACAATGATTGTCATAAAACCAAATTCCTCCATAAAACAAAGTGCTATCTTTTTTTTTTAATATCATTATTCTTCTAATGATACTAACTGTAAACTGTAAAAAAATCAATCTATGAATCAATCAAAGGGAACAAAAAAAATCAAATGATACTAGTTGTAGACTATGACATTACTAATGAAGAATAACTCATAAAAATGGCAAAATAATATCTTGTCCCCAATTTTTGATACACTAATATACTATTTCTTAGTCACTGTTCTTAGGCACTATAAAGAACAAGACAAAAATAAATAGTTCCTGCCCTTAAGGAACTATGGTAATTTTATTAAGGAAATAATACACATGTATGTAAATGCATATTAACATGAAAAAGGAAAGAGATTAACAATTAGAGGACTCGGGGAAAACTTCATGAAGGAGATGGCACATGAACTGAATCTTAAAGCAATCCAAGTAGAATATATTCTATATTCTATATATTCTATATATATATATATTCTAATATTGGAATAGGAATGAGAAGAGGAGATAAAATATTTGTTGAGAAATAGTCCAATTGACTGGAACAAAGACTGAATTAATAAGAGTACTATGAAATGCAACTGGAAAGGTAGGCTAAAATCTAATTCTGAAGGGTTTTCAATTCCAGCTTGGAGACATTGTTTTACTGTAATATAAATCGGGAAGCGCTGGAGTTTTTTAAGGAATGTGTTTGATGTGCTCATATATTTTCAGATCTCTAGTCAAGAGTCTCACTCCCCTTCCTGTTTATTATTCAATTTAAAATGGTAGCAGGTAAACTAAGGCAATAATAACAGTCCAGGGGTAGAGCCAAAATGGAAGAATGAAGCCAGAAAACTCCTCAAACTCTCCCAGTTTCCCTCAAAAACCATACAAAACCAAGTCTATGAACAGAATCTGAAAGAATGAAATTACTCTTCAGCTCAAGACAGCTTAGAAAAACTTTAAGAAAAGTCAGTCTCACTGAGACGAAAAAGGGGTATTCAGCCCAGATCAGCCAGAGTCTGGGAAAGCCAGTGAGGGGATCTTAATCATAGCAGATCAGCAACTGAGAATCTCGGTCCTGGGCCAATAGCGGGGCAGCTTCCAGTCCCAGCTCTGAGGATAAATTCTAGGAAACCAGACTGCTCCCTAGAAAGAGTAGACAAGCTATCCTCTGAAAACATAAGGGGCCCCCATACTTAAAACCAAGGCTCAGAGCTGCACAGTAAGCATGGGACAGCACCCTCTATTCCCCAGAAGCAGAACTTGAACATTCAAGGCACAAAAGAGGGGGGGAAAGAGAAGGAAGTAAGATGAGCAATACAAAAGAACTTTAACCATAGAAAGCTCCTATAGTGGCAAAGAAGACCAAAATACCAACACAAATGAAAACAAAATGTCCAGAGATAAATCTCAAAAAATTATATGAATAGGTCTCAAGTCCAAAAAGATTCTTGGAAGTGCTCATAAAATACTTTAAAGGGCAAATAAGAGATATAGAAAGGAGAAAAAAAATGAGAGGGATGCAAGAGAGAGCCAATAGATTGGAAAGGGAAGACAATTTCTTAAAAAATACAATTGGCCAAATATAAAAAAGTCCATTGAAGAAAACACCTCAAAAAGTAGAATTAATGAAATGGAAAAAGAGATACAAAAACTAACTGAAGAAAATCTAGAACAGTTCACATGGAAGCTAATAACTATGAAACAAGAAATTATGAAACTAAAAGGAATGAAAAAATGGAAGAAAATGTAAACTATCTCATTGGAAAAACAGCAGATCTGGAAAATAGATCCAGGAGAGACAATTTAAAAATCAATGGTCTACTGAAGGCCATAAATAACAACAACAAAAAAGAGCATGGATAATATTCTTCAGGGGATCATCAAGGAAAATTACCCTAATATAGTAGAAACAGAGAGGGAAATAGTTATTGAAAAAATCCATCAATCACCTCTTCAAAAGACATCTCACAAGAAAAACACCAAAGAACATTGTAGCAAAACTCCAGAACTATAATCTCAAATATATATATATATACAAATATATATATATATATATATATATATATGTCTGGCAGCTTGCAATATATATAGATATAGATATAGATATAGATATAGATATAGATATAGATATATTGCAAGCTGCCAGACAAAAGCATCAAGGAAGAACCATCAGGGTGCCCCAGGATCTGACAGTGTCTAAAATAAGGGATTGGAGAGCCTGAAACACCATATTCTAGAAGACAAAGAATCTGAGGTTACAACAACAACAACAAAAAATAGGAATTAATTATTAACTATTAATAGGAATTAACTATCCAGCTAGAATAAGCATCATCTTTCAAGGCACTAATGGGGGTTCTTCAATGAAATAAGAGACTTTCAACATTTCTATTGAAAAAAATCAGAACTAAATAGAAAATTTGATCTTCAAACATAAAACACAAGAGAAGCATAGAGAGGTAAATGGAGTAAAAAAAATTATATATATATATATATATATATATATATATATATATAATGTATTCTTTAAAAGTTAAATTGTTTACATCCTTCCATGGGAAAATAATATCTGCAACTCTTGAGAACCATATTTGTTATTGGGGTTTATAGAGGGGTACATCACATGGTGCAACACATGGACTCTGGTGTGATAATATCAAAGAAAAAGACTTCAAGGGGTGGAAAAATAACAATCCAGGTGAAAAGTAATGAATGTATGGATTAGGTACAAGAAATGATATGGAGACAGAATTGACAACATTTGAAACTGATTATAAATGTGAAGGAGAATATAACAAGGATAATTTCAAAGTTGTGAATTTTGATAACTAAAAGGATAATGGTTACCTACACAGGTGGAGGTATTAGAGTAGTGTTTAAGAAAAATATGGGTGCCATTTTGGAAGTCATCTGGACAATGATGGTCAACATGGACACCAGTGATATTCACCTGAAGTAAAAACATATAAAGATGAAAAAGGAGAGAAGAAGAAAGGAGAAAGACAGAGAAGGGAGGGGAAGGGAGCAAAGAACAAAAAGAAGTCCTAAAGGAGCATTCATATCCACCCCAAATATGGAGAGAGTATCATGGATGATAATCTAATAAGCAGAATAAGCAATCAGACAATAGTAGAAGAAATGGGTAAGAGCAGTCACAAAAATTCAGAGACAAGAAATTAAACAGAAGGTCTTGATCAACAATAGCAAATACTTCACATAAGTGAGAAAAAGATAAAATGTGCGTCTGGATATAGTGGTTGCAGTATCAATAGTAACCTCATGGAGAATATTTTCTGTCAACAAATTTCTTAGAAGATAAGATTGCAAAAGTTAGAGAAATGAATTATAGGTGAGAAAGTATGAAAGAATTATATGTATAATCAATGAAATGACACACGCTTGATGAAATCATTTAGAGTGACCATAACAGGATCCAATAATCATATAAAGTGATGTACAGGAAGAATCTGGGTTTTAAACTTAGAAGATTTGGAGTAAAATCCTAGATTTTTCTTTTATGTATTGTGTGGTATGGAATAAGTTGTTTCTTTTCTCTGAACCTCTCTTCATCTATAAAATTAGAAAATTGGACTAGATGGCTTCTAAGGTACCTTCAGATTTTATCTTTATGATTAGATCATCTTATAAAAGTTTCATAAATATCAGGTTTTCTAGCGCTTTACAAAAAAACAAGAGAAATATATTACTAGATAAAAAAAGATGGAAGCATTCTGAGAGAGAAGAAGAATCTAAAGGATTATTTATTGAGTTGAATTGAATTGAAATACAATGTATGCAATTTTGCTGAGTTATGGGGTAGTGCTAATGCAGAAGCCAAGGAAAAACAGACTTGTAGAGAATAGCATGAGAGAGAGACAGACAGAGACAGAGACTGAAAGGGGAAAACAATATATATTTAAAAGAGAACATCAGTTGGTCTCTGCAAAAAGTTATACAAAGAATTTAAATAAATGCATTATTTCCAAAGAGGTTATGTAAATATAAAATGCTATGATGACATGAATAAAAAAGCAAGTTAAGTAAAAGATAATGATTCATATTATTATATACAGCTGTGCAGGAAGAGGAAGAAATTCAACCAAAAAAAAAAAAGGAACAAGAAAAGAAAAATGAAGACTATCACTATTGTCCTTCCTGCATAAAGAAATACATTATTCATATTTCAAGCCTGGAGAATTCACTATGCACATAAAGCAAAGGAAACAAAATGAAAAGTTTTTTTTTCTTTAATCCCTAATTGTGTCCTTAGTAAAATTTTAACATATAGTTGTGTTCTAAGAAATATGGTAGAGGCAGTTAGGTGGCTAAGTGGATAGAGCAGTGGGACTAGAGTCAGGAAAGCTTGAGCTCAAATCTGGCCCCAGATACTTATTAACTGTGTGATGCTGGACAAGTCACTTACCCTTTTTTTGCCTTGATCCATTGGAGAAGGAAAAGGCAAAGCACTGTAGCATCTTTGCCAAGGAAATCACAAAGACAATCTAGTTCATAGGTTCACAAAGTGTCAGATATGACTGAATGATTAAACAACAACAAGAAATATGAAAATGATAAATACCATTGGAGCTTCTTAGCTTCCCAGGCCATTAGATTTACTTAGTAGCAAAGTGGGGAGAACCTTGAGAAATCTAGGAGGTCTGCTGTGCAAACTAGCACCTTCTTTTTCACTCAAGTGAATCCTATCCATTGGGAAAAACAGAAAAACAAAATGAATCAAAATTCTCAGTGGGGAGGAAAAAGTGTCAAATTATGAATAGTCTCAGCACAGAAACCTTTCATCTTATTTTTTAAGTTACCAAAAGGGTCAAGTCTATAGTGTAAAATGCTGCATGTGATTAGAAATATGACTTAAGGTTCAGTCTGACCTCTTTTCTATATTTCTATAATGGGGGTGGAAGAGAGGGAAGACTTTTCCTCTCATTTCATTACCTGGAATTGTCTTCCTGATTCTAATATTCTCTAGGGTCCCACAGTGCTGTTCAAAAATCCAGAGTTGTCATCATTTTTCCAGAGTTTCTTGCTCAGATAAGAGAACAGAAATCCAACATTAATGACAAATGGCTTTCATTAAAATTCAGATTTGACTAGTGGGAGTTTAGAATTGTAGAGATAAAAGGGACCTTGGGGGAATTCCTGCAGAACTCTCCCCACCATGAGTATCTATTAAATTTTAAAGACTTTCACTGGAATGTATTTCAGAACATCTACCAATAGTTTGTTTAAATGTTTAGCAATTCCCCATTACAGAAGATCCTAATTATATTATTAAAATCACAGTAAACTTATTTAGAAAAAACATTACTCTATCAAAACTCATTATATTGAAGCTTTGTTTGCACAGAGTCAGTAACATGTAACAAACCCTTCTGCTGTAACTTTTACTTCTAATACACTGATCTTGCTTTAGGCTTATTTTTCTCTGTTATTGAATGAACACACTGTTGATATATTTTAAAAGCTTCTTCACAAAATTTAATATTATTTTATTTAATATAAATGTTCAGTGGCTTGCCAAATTTTCTTACTTTTCTCCTTATGAAGCTATTTAATCTCTCTTGTGATTTATTTCTTGATTCTTGGGTTTTTTCATGTTTACAAGTTGGTGATATCTCTCTGGTCTATTAAATTATCATTATCAACAAGGTTTTTTGCCATTGGGTTAGTTTTGCAGTTTTTAATAAAAATAAAAAAAAAACTAGTTGTGATCTAATACATGTGTTATTAGAATATTGCTGTTTTCTATCTTCTTGTGGCAGAGCTTTCTTTCTGGTAAGAAAGGAATAATATTATCAAATGTAAACTTTTAAAGAAAAAAAATATTTTCTACTATAAATTTATCCATCAAGGAATTTTGACTATTAATATGTATGCTTGTATTTAATTAGCATTTTGTGGACATTAGCAGGTCATCTCTTCCCAAAAATTAAGGTTTGAATAGCCACTAAAAGCTAGGAAAGATTGTTTCATTTGTTTCTTTACTAGTTTTTTTTTTTTCCTTTTTTGAGTTTGAGATTGTAAAGCAATAAAGAAAAGAATTGGAACAGAACACAAGAAAGATAATGCGTAGAGGATAACAAAGAACTGAACAGCAGAGTTCTTGCCCTCTAGTCAGCACAGTTTCTGCCCTCTAATTATAGAGAAAAAGCACTTATGGATGAAACAACTTGAGAATAATTAAAAGCACACATCAATAAGTGCAAATCAATAGACAGAAAGAATCTTGTTTTAATAAAAAGCATTCTAATGTCAAGTTCTAGATAATCAAAGATGCTCCTGTGCCCTGCAAAATGACACATAATAACAGTGCTTTGCTCTTAAATTAGAAATCCAGTATAATAGATGTCACCATCAGAACCTTTTCTTGTAGAAGTTAAACTCTCTAAACTAAAATGTTACTTTGATATAAATTATTGATGATTTATCTGTGTAAGTTGTTCTTAAAATAGAGAATTTTGGGGGAGGGGTTTCCCCCTTTACCCCTCCCCATGCCATTTGAAGACCAGCAGATAGTGAATCATTTTTGTCTGAAAACATGTTTAACTGAAAGTAGGATCATTTTTGGGGAAAGATAATGAAAAGGGGAGAAAAGCACTGAGGAGGAGAGAGCAGCGTCTCGTAAAAGGACTTCCTGATGCTGGAGTTTTCAATCCTTATTTCATAAAAAGAGAGATGTCATTTTTAGAATCAGAGAAACTTGGTCTTTCCTTGCATGTTGCAGAGCTAAGAAGAATTAGGAGGAATTAAATGAGATAATATAGGTTAGAGCACTCTGCAAACATTAAGGCACTATGCAAATGATACCTTTTATCATTATTCTTAAGCAGCTAAAGTGAAAGACAGAAGTCAACAGAGCTTCCCCTTCACCAAACAGAAACCTGAGGTGGAAATAGGATGCAGAGGGATGGGATAAGTATGTTTTCTGACATAGGATAATTCATATTTGGGACTGTAAATGATTGTACTTTATATATAATTCAGAAAGTGATCATTGCATATACTTCAGTGGAAAAAGTGCTGGGCTTAGAGTTAGGAATAACTGACATCCAATACAGCCTTTTCCAATACAACCTTTACTAGCTGTGTGACCCCAAGCAAGGAATTCAACTTCTTTTTATCTCAATTTCCTCCATGGGGAAAATAATAGCACCTACTGTACACAGTGTCTGACATATAATAGGTACTCTATAAATGTTTATCCTCTACTCCTCTCAATTCAAATGTCTCCATTCTGCTTAGTTTATTTCTTTTTCTTAATAAATTTTTTCCATCTACAATGTTGTAAACTGAATGGTTGCAAATGAGGAGATTTTTATTGCACTGGGTGTGAGGGGGTATTAAGGGGCAACGTGTATATATTTTTCTAGATTTCTTGGATAGAATCTTTTAGCCAAGAGAAATGAAAAAAGCTGTCAAAATGTACTTGAGTCTCTGATGAAAGATCGACACATAAGCCCTATCCCAAAGCTTACTGGGATGAGACTTCCTTGTCATTGGTAGAGATGTACACCCTGCGCTATAAGAGGAAGGACAGGGCAGCGTTGGCAAAAGCAGGAGAGCTCTAGCTTTCTTTAATACTGTTGGAGACACTTCGAGTTTCAGATCACTGGGCACATCTGGTTTCCAGTTTCAGAAAGTGGGAGAGATCAATCCCCCATCAGGTTGCTGAATGAAATTGTTCTAGGAAGAAATGAGAGGAACTGCCCGTCACCATCATTTTCTTATTCTCAGATTCCCACTCCAGGGACTGAGTACCTTCCCTGGGTGAGATAAATTCTCTCTTGGTTGAGCTGAGTTACTTTATTCCCAATGGAAGATTCTCTTCATTATTTATTATCTAGATCACATTTTTTTTATGTAAACCTTTTCAGATTTCTGTTGTTTTTTTTTTTTAATTTGGATAAATGGATTTCTTTGATATTACACACACACACACACACACACACACACACACACACACGTGTTCTTAGCCTAGTGACTACCCTTCTTGCTTTTTCTGAGAACAGAGTGGCTCTGGCTCCAATCTCTTGCTTTTCCTTCAAGCAAAAATGAAAGTCTTGGAGAAAAGTGGGAGAAGATTATGCTTTCAGTAACTTATACAAACACATCTCCATGCCACATGTTGGGGTAGAGACCTCACCATACATTGGGCCTCTCTACATACACAGAAATTTGACAAATGTTATGAAGAAAAAAATATATTTGTGTTTGTAGTGCATAAAAAGGAAAGTAATTGTAAAGGCTTCTTCCCATAGCATACAAGAACAAGATTAAGAAAAGAAAGATAAAAGGCAGATTTTTCTGAGTACAGGATTCTTAAATAGGAATAACAAGATAATACAAATGTTAATTCATAAAGCCACCAAGAAAAGTAGGAAAGGGAAGTAACACTGAAATAGACTCTAAGTTAGAATATGGATGCAAATAAATAGAAACAACAGCCATAGCAACTATATTTATATTGGAACCTATAAACAATAGATCTCTGTTCAGTGGATCCATATAAGATAAATTGTTGAAGAAACCTTAGTCCTTCTGATTCAATTCCCTCATTTAACAGATAAGAGTCTTAGATAGATCATATGCCCAAGCACACAAAGGTAGTGACAAAATAATAATTTTAACCCTAGAATCACATCTTCTGACTCTAAGTTCTCTTGCTTTCATTGAATAATCTAAGAAACTGAGTTATTTGATATATTTGAAGGAAGACTTGAGACAATTTGAAGACTGAGTTTAATTCTTATGTTGTGGAAATGTGCTGAAGAGAAGAAATCCTTAAAAGAATTCTTCAGACTGAATTTTCTTCCTAAGAGAAATGTTTTTCTAGAATTGAGGAGAAATCTGTAACCATAATTTATTCTATTTCTCATTAACCCATTTGTGAAGAACTTTCATATGCAATAATTTTTTCAGCAATTCTACAATTTATAAGTTTACACATTGTTTCCCTTTATTAATTACAAGTGCTTCTATGAACATTTTAATATCAAAGGGATTTTTGTTCAGGTCTTTGACTTTGTTACGATATATATTCAGTTGTAGAATCACTAAATAGATAGTTATAAACAGTGTAGTGACTGACTTTTTTCACAAAAATCCAAGATGCTACAAGATGAGTTTTCAGCAAGGCTTAAAGAGGCAGAGTACTTCTGTTTGAGAAGACAAATGGGGGAGTAGATGATTTTAAATTACTACATTCCAAGTAAGAAATGACCAGTGCTTCACTTTTGGTCACAATGGTAGACACAGAAGTATATATAGTATATATGAAAATATAATTCAAACATAAGCAAATAGTTTAAATAGCCATTTGGGCATCACACAATTAAAAACATATATAGAAAGTTAGGAAGTAAAGGTAATAACTCCATTTCACTATATTGAATATGAGTTGATACTAGGAAATTTAATTCAATATATCTTATTCAGAATATCTTATTCAAAACAATAACCTTGGGGAGTGATTTGTTAAGTTCTACAGAAAATTAAATCCATGAAAATAGATGTTTTTTTCAGAGCCCTTCATAAAACAAACAACCACAAAAAAAATTGAGAGGTGGTAGGAGGGAACTAAGAATTTATTAGACAAGGTGGTAATTATTTTTCACACCTTTTTAAAATGTTTTGTTTTGCAATGATGTTGATAATTATACCTTAGAGAAGTTATAATCATAATTACATTTATATTGTATCCTTCTTTGTGGGAGATTCAGAGCACTCTACATATTTCATACATTATGTGTTCCTGGATCACAAAATTCAGAATTAGAGGTATTTTTCAGAACACATCCCACATTTCAGAAAACAGAGGTTAAGTGAGTGATTCAGCAAAATAGGGTCATGCATTTAGTAAGCCGGAAAACTGGCATTTAATCCTAATTCCCTGAGTTTAGATCTAGCATTCTTTTCACTGAAAAAAATGTAGATAAAATAATAAAATACTTGGTAAATAAAACAGATAAAATGACTGCTTTTTTTAGTTGGATGAAAGTATTAGGATGCAAGCCCATCCATTTTAAGCTGAATAAAAGCATCTGTAGAGCAACTCCAATAGCAGTCAGAATATCTTGTTCCAAGTAATTACTATGTCTTCAGATGTGTCTTTATATTTCAAAACCTTTTTGTTTCATGTAGCTTTAAGGCTAAGAATATTTGTGTATTATTATTGTTTGTTTTATGAATCAATTAGTGATTATGAGCAACACTAGTCTGTGACAATAGTCTGATATCTGTACCCTTGATTGGCAAAGTACTTCAGGAATTTGAGGTCTATATTTGTAATATGACAATTGCCATTTGTCATTTGTCAATAACAATTTTCTGATGTACAGTTCTAGCCACTAGTTCATGTGTTGATAGGTATACAATAGTTATTAAAATGTTGGTGCCTGTAGTGTTATTTTGCACAAACTCTCCAATTTTCTTCCATGATATTCATTGATCACTGTCTGGCTTCAATTATTTTTAAATTATTACTAATATTATATTATTATATAGAATTAATATAACATTATATTTTTATTATTAATTAATACACTATTGTAGTATTTAGTGAAATGATCTCAATGTGAATTACTGGTATGAATATATCCTCTTCTCTCATTTCCACAGGAAACCATTTAACTCAACTATTTGGTTAATGTTTCCTTTTCAACTTATTGTTGGCAATATTCATATGGATATAACCTATAGAAAACTTTCTTGGATCTTAGCCATTTCCTAGACTCCATCTGAAGTTAAATTATTTTCGATTACATTTGACAAATGTACAATGCCCTATACTGGTTAATCTTAATTAGTTGGTAGTAATCTTTGCTTGTTCCAAAGGTATTTCTAGGGTTTTAGCCTGCTTTATTATCTGATTCAAGAATATCAGTCTTCTTCATTCTTTTAGTCGAGTGGTTTAATCTTTCAATTAGTTGCCTTGTGGTGATATGTATGTCATAGAGGTTTTTGCTAGGGTAATTTTCATATTTGTTCCAATCAACCATGCCATTTTAAATGTATCCATTAAAACTAGTATTACCTGAGAACCAATTGCTTTAACTTTTAAAAATTTGGCTTTGATTTGAGAATAACTGTGACTCTTAACATATTCAATAAGAGCCTTCTTGATATCTATGTGCTTGCTGGACACCAACCAAAGTATTTGTGCATGTCACCTATTACTTGGTAGAAACCAACCAAAGTATTTATTTGAAATCACATTCATTGAATGGTTCAATGTAACCTCTTAATTCAAGTGCAAAGGTTTTGGTTTCTGTCAATCCTTTGTATACATTTACGTTTTTATAATTTTAATACACTGAGTCCAAATGATATTTTAATATCACTGGAGAAAGATCCCTAGAGATACATGAGCTTTTTAATTTGTTTTTCAGTAGAACCATAAAGTGTTATGTCAGCCATACACACTGAATGATTCACAAAATATTTTAGATCAATTTATTCTTTTTAGAAGCCATAGTCATTTCTATTTAGGAAAAATGTTGATGGATTTGAAGCAAAGCAGAACAAAGATGGGCTTAATTGTCTTTCTGAAAAAGATGTCACTTTCTACGTGAATTATTCTTGACATTATTTTGGAGGTAGTATATATAATATAGAAAACAATTTTCCATGTGGACATTAAATAATATAATTTTCACACTATACTGGAGTTTGTTTTATCTATTTGCTCTATATGGTAAGTCATTAGCATGAATCAAAACTTTTGTAACAATCAAGAAAAGCAGTATACACACACACACACACACACACACAGATATATATATATATATATATATATATATATATATATATATATATATATATATCAAGGAACTTTGGGGCAGTTTATTCAATAATTATTATTCAACAATTCTAAGCTCCTAGCATATATTACTCAATTTAATCAATAATTAAAGAATAGATAATCCATTGCTCTTTACATATCTGAGACTTTCTTTTTTTTTCTTTTAGCTCCTCAACCAAAATATCATTTTAATATTGGGTATTTTATATATTATTTTCTCCTGTAACCACCCTCTGTTTTGTGAGGGTCACTCATTCTGATGAAGTACCTTGCTAGTAAGTCATTTTCTTAAAGTGTTTGAGGTAATAATTATGGATCTTATACACCCTACCCAATTTTCTAGATTTTTAATGTAATCATAGTTTCATTCACTTCTCTAGATAGAATTTTTCTGGAATTAATAATATTAATGGCATGCTAACTTTCTGTTTCTCATTTGAGCCAACTTTGGTTTACACTGTGTTGGACTTCTTGTGACCATACAAAAAACTAGTAATTTTGCATATACTCTTTCAGAGGTCTGTCTTACCTGTAACTTCTTACTTCTTAAGTCTCTATAAGGAAGTTTTTATTGATGATAAAAATATTTATTTTGTTCTTGGTGCTATATTGCTTGCTCATATCACCTTAACCTTTCAACTTTTGCTTATAATGACTGATGACAGAAATATTAGCATCATCAGCAAAAATAATGGATTAAATCTTTATAGGATATTAAAATTTAGAAATTTTATATATATATATATATGTATATATATAATTTCTGATGTGCTTTTGATTTTCAGATTCTTATCAGCAAGTTTCTTATTTTTAGTTTTTTCCTTTTAATTGAGTGATATGATGTTTCAGTTTTCTATTCATGTACTAGCTAGCAACTGATGTATAACAAAGATTATTAATAGGTCACTGAAAACTTCACTACTCTCAATGCCATCTAAGTACTCTTAGTATTGCAAGCAAAGCAAAAAGCAAAAAGGCTCTCTCCTCCCATTAAAATCATTTACTCCATTTTCTCTTTGATTCTAGTACTGGAAACCACCATAGTTAATAATAAAGAACATAAACTGAAGAACATATATCAGCCATGAAAATTATTTCCTATTACCAGATATTCATTTAGAAGTAGAATTAAATGTTCTTTTGTAGACATCTGGGAACCCTAGTCCTTGCTGTGTCCGTGTACCAAAAGGTCATCATGACATCTATTAGTAATTAAAAAAAAAAAAATAGCTGGCTACAATGATAAAAGCTTACTGTAGCAAGTGGATTCCTGAAGATAAAAGCTCATATAGATAAAGGCACATTAATTAGGTTCATAGAGTGTTATTAATCAGGTTTATAATGTTAGCAATTTGAAGACATGAAAGAAATGTGAAAAGTCTTTCTTCCTCTTTCATACCCCCAATTATTGCCTTTAAAAAATATAAAGAAAAAACAAAAATTTCCTCTTCCACTTTCTCCTACCCAACCCACCCCTTATCTCCCAGTAGAAAATTCAGTGACTTTATCAGAAAGCCTGGAAAAATCTAGCTATTAAAGACAAAAGAGATATGATAAAATATCTTCTCCAATATGGTACATTAGCAATTTAATAAACTTGCCACAAATCT
Organism: Antechinus flavipes; assembly: GCF_016432865.1. Lineage (NCBI taxonomy): Eukaryota > Metazoa > Chordata > Mammalia > Dasyuromorphia > Dasyuridae > Antechinus > Antechinus flavipes. The sequence continues at coordinate 436,830,384 of NC_067398.1, forward strand.
GGCAAAATAGACCTTTAAAGATTTGACTTTTTCTAATACCCAAAAAATGCATTGTCATAAAATTGGCCAGAGAAATTGAACAATTTTTCTGTAGAAATTTGAAAAGCACAGGATACAGCTTTCTAATCCAAACTGATAACATGTCACTTGCCCAAATTTATTCAATAGGAAGGAAAGAAGGAAACCCTATTTCTTTTTCTACAAAATGATTTGTAGTTAAATAAAATTATATATATATATATATATATATATATATATATATATGATTTTCTATTTAATAGAATCATAGAATGGGAATAGGAAGCAACCTCAAAGACAAATTGGTTCAATCAAAACTGAATGAAAAATCTTTCTAGAGTATGATCATCTACTTGATCAAGTAATATCTACTTAAAGCTCATCTCTCAGTAAGCTAGGGTTCACTTCCTCCTACAGAAGTCCACTTTTTTTTTGACATAACTCGAATCTTTTGAAATTTTTTCCATATATGAAAACTAAATCTTCTCCTGCACCTAGCTCTGCCTTCTTAATTCAAAGCAGAAAAAAAAAAAGTATCTTATCTTTTTTATACTTGAATACTATCATCTTGTCTCCTCTCCATGACTTTTCTTCTCTATATACATAAGACATCCTGAGGTATTTGAAAAAGTCATCTATGATACACATGCTTAAATACACACTACAGCTTGTCTTTTCAAGGTTCCCTGAACTCAATCCAATATATTAGGTATGACCAACAGAATACTGTGGAAACCATTACACTTCACATTTTGAACTGAACTACTATCAACGTAGTCTCAGATATTCATTATATTGGCTGTTCCATTTTTGATTGGTATTGATTTTGCAGTCCATTAAAGCTTCTAGGTCTTTTTATGTTATTATTTTATGTTAACTGCTATCTGGTTTAACTTTCCCATTCTATATTTGTGAATTTTATTTATTTCTAAGGCTTTTTATCTGACTGATTTTTTTTTAATGGTAGTACGTTAATTCTCCCTCCCTATCCCTGCTTGGAATCTTCTTCATTCTTACCTTCACCTCCTTATTTCCAGGCCCCCACTAAAATTCTACCTTTTGGAAGAAGTCTTTCTCTGGCTCCCTTCTAAAATTATTTTTAATTAATCATATGTGTGTATGTGTATATACATATGTACTTTGTTTACACATATATATGTATGTGTGTATATGTGTGTATAGTTGTTCGCAGGCTCTCCCATTGATTATGAACTCCTTGAGAGCAAGAATTAATTTTTTTGCTTTTCTTTCTATCTCATGCAATTAGTAGAATACCTGCCACATAGTAGCTACTTAATAAATGCTTGTTGACTTGAATTTATATTTATTTTTCTTTTTCTTTTTCTATTATTTTTCTTTTTCTATTTCATCTTATTTTATTTAAGAAAAAATTTTTTGAATTGTCATGATTTTTTGAATTCTAAAATAGTCATTCAATGTTTCAGCTCTCTCTCTAACTCCATGGAATATGTTAATGTGATAAGCAAAGATTATGTAATTTCACCAAAGTCACTGATAAAACATATTGAATCACAAGAAACCAAGAGACTAGTTTCTGGGACATTGAAATAATGACTTTTCTCCAATTTGGATAAATTCATTAAGCATTATTTTTGGCATTTGTTCACTCAAAAAGTTTCAAATCTACCTAAATATACTGTGATGTAGAACCTACAATATCAAATACAAATGATATGTAGATATAAACAGATAAAGATATATAAGTAACATGAGAATTTTTTCAAATATTTTGTATAAATTTGAGTACATTACATCTATAGCATTCTCTTCATGTATTTACAGTATCATTCTATTTTACCAGTTCTATCAGTTCTATCATTCATTAAAGAATGTGAATTGACTATAATTAGATGAAAATTTTTAAATGTTGTATTGTCACACAGAGCAAGAATCTTAGGACAACTATAGAAATTTGGCAAATCTACATCTTACTGATCTATGACTACCAGAATAGTAAAATTCAGAAGATCCAGAGTAATGAAAACTATTATTGGAAAGAAGTTCTCTTTTAACAAATTATTAACATTAATCTAATATATATCTCTCACTTATACTGAAAATAGACAAAAATAGACTTTCTTTATAATAAACTCTTTTTATTAATAATGCACATGAAAGATTAATAAAGACATTTCAGAGGCTTTGAAACCAATAAAAATCTACCATAACATATCCATTTTATCATATACTTTAGGGGAAATTTCCAGTTGAAAATATAGAGATCAAATTTTTACTCTTTAAAAGACTAAGAATTTAAATTCATCAAAGAAAAGTTAATTGAACTACAAGAAGAGACAGGCAATAATATACTAGTCACAGAATATTTCAATGTCTCTCTTTTATTTTGGAGCCATTGATCAGTTACACTGTTTTTTTTTTTCCCTTATCATTTTTCTTTTTATGGAATTTCAAAATAGTATTTTAACATGGGATGGCTTTTTGGTAGGAGTAGGGGAAAGATTCTAGAGGAATTTATGGTGATATAAAATAAAAGTATAGAGATCAAAGGAAATGTTTTTTAACTTTTCTTTTTTAAGATGAAAAAAGTATATACAAGTATTTTGACATATTCTGATAATGTTTCATCTGTAGATTCCAATTCAGATCACAAAACAAAACTGACTTTTACTAAGATAGAAAAATCATAAAAATTTTAAGAGTAATTCAGAGCTTTGACCATTTGGGGATTACCAAAAATGCTCCCTACTGAGTTACATGGAAGGTAATTAATTTGGAAGTTCTTTTTGACAAATCCTCTTTCAAGAATTGATAAAACAGCAGCAAACATTAAGCTCATATCAGTGATGTGTTTTCATGTATCTAAATAACAAAACTATTTGTGATTTTATATTCAAGATAACTTTTGGAATATTATAGAGTCCAATAATGACTAGTTTTTGTTTTTTGGTTTTTTTTTTTTGTTTTTTTTTTGTTTTAGTATGTAGAAGGATTTTCCAGTACATCTTCCCTAACCCACTTCCAATGTTTTATGGCCATCACCCTTCTGTATTACTATAGCTTCCTCCCTCAGCATAAATATTCCTTCCAAAGAGTTATGTTCTAAGCAAGAAAGGTATTAAAAAGAAATATTGCCCAAAATCAAAGGCTGAGAATAATAACTATTTCTTATGCTTTTGCTTCCATTTCCAAAATAATATCTTAGTAATTTTAAAAGTTATCTTAGTATTTATGTAAATAATCGTAAATTCTATAGTTCTTCTTTAATTGGAAAGACTTTTGTCATGCAATCATCAGCTTCATAAATATTACTTAAATTTATCTTTATTGCATCATTCTTTCTTCCATGTATAAATTGTCAAGTCAACATCCTTAATGAGCTTTCATTGAAACTAATGGATATGTGAAAAAAAGAATTAAGTACTCATGTATGACTTTTTGCTTCCTAACTGTTGGTGTGAATACTGGACTCCATAATGTTACTGTTTCTTACTGTGTTCTTGAATCATTCTGGTCTACATCTATGTCCAAATGGCAGTGACAACATTTCTGAAGAGCAATAGTGACCTCCAGAGGCAAGATAGATTCATCAAAGATGGGTACCTCTATAAATTGAGCCTTAATCTCTCTATCATGTCTCCTCTTCCCAAATCTTGTCAAACTCAGTTCAAACTAATAATAAATTTACTCTTTTGTATAGATATTTGGAATCTACAGTCTTTAGAAACGAAAACTCATTCATTCAATTCACTTCAATTCACAAATATGCTAATGGTTATGATTGTAGTGTAAAATGCGTTAACCACATTTCATTCTTAATTCTATCAAATTATCTTGACTAGAATTTCAATCTAGCCCACTGGCAATTTTAAAAATAAACATGTGATGTCATCAAATTCATAAGATTGTGATTACTTTATTATCTCACATGCATTATTTCTCCTAGATAGTCTATATCATGTCACCAGCCTTCTCAAAGTTCACTTACATTTGTCTGTCATTCCCATATGTTACTATACAAATCATGTCCATCTTTGTATTTTTAATGGTAGAATTAATCAAAAGGTTCAAAACCAACTATACTTATTTCTGTATCTATCAAAGTAAAATGTATTCACTAAAATTAAAGTATAAACTAAAGAGTAAGAACTTCTTGCTTAGTTTTCTTAGTTTTCTCTCATCTACATTTCTCTTTGCTTAAGATTTTGTGTTGATTCTTTTCCCACCAGGAGAATTGACTTTTATTAGAACTTCACAACTAATTAAGCAATTTTCATAAACTTTTAGCTGTGACATGGTTTATGTCCGGAGATTTTTCCTCTTCCTATGTAATTCTTTTTTTTAAATAATCCAATTATAATATTGGTATCGGTTTATTTAAACAGAGTTCTCACAAAACAGACATATTTTCTAAACTAAATTGGGTCTTAGCTCTTCTGGAATGCAATAGTGAAGAAGGAGGTGTGGAGGGAAGTGGGTATGGGTGTGTTGGTAAAATTAAAATCGTTAAAACCAAGCTAGGTCCCACTAGCCTTATCTCCAGCTGGTTTTCACGAGACAATTCCAGGTAATTATTTACTCAGTTCAGTCACTCTACTAAAGTTGGCCTTGCCCAGCAGATAATGTAAATTATCCTGTATTTCTGAAGATGTAAAAATCCATACATGCCTTAATTGTACAAGGTTAGATGACTTGAGAGAAGCCAAGGTTTCTTCCAATTGCTTAGATATTAGTGTAATTCTTTACCTGACTTTACCTTTTTTTTTTTTCCTGAGGCAATTGGGCTTAAGTAACTTGACCAGGGTCACACAGTTACACAAGTCAAGTGTCTAAGATGAGATTTGAACTCAGATTCTCCTGATTCCAGGGGCAGTACTCTATCCACTACACGATCTAACCATCCTTCTGACTTTGCTGTTATGTATCTGATCTTCAGTTTTTATAATGTTGTTCTTAGATCATTCTTAATACATATTTCAACATTAAATTAAATTACAGTATAATAATGTTTAATCTTTACATCATTTTTAACTTTTACAAAATATTTCCTCATCACTAATATATGAGTCAGATAATACAAGTTTTATCATTGTTGTTCTACTGATGAAGATCCAGGGAATTGGAAAAACCAAATAATTAAGGTCATATAGCTAGGAATTGTTACATCCAGAAAGAGACAGAAAATGAGAGACAAATATAGAGACAGAGACAGAGACAGAGAGAGTTAGAGATAAAGAGAATATCATTTTGATTAGATTTTTGGTGATGTTTCTGCTTGTAACATTATTCTCCCTTTGTATTTCTTCATTTCAGCTATTGAGGTAGGTGCTTTGTTATGCTTAACATTTTTTTCTTACATTTATTCATCACTATCTTTTAAGTCTGTGGAGAATTTTTTAAGCAAGTGAAGCATATTTTTATAGTTTAATATATTTTCATATACTTTTAAGTAAAGAAAATTTTAAGTGATAAACTTTAGCTGGCATGCTATTAATAAATGAACAAGTCAGTCATGCACACAGAAAAAAAAGGGATTTTTCTAATATTAAGAAAATAAAAAGTAAAAAAAAAATAATGTAGAAGCAATATATACCAAAACTTACTTTTAATATTATTTTTCTTACATATAAAGATGTTACCTTACATTATTTGTATTATTGCAAGATATCCCACTCAATTCTCTCTCTCTACTAGAATGTTCTCTATGAATGAGAGAGGAAAAAGAGGTTTCCTCTGACTCTGCCTCTCACTCATCCTTTCAAATTCTTTCATTGAGAAAATAATTCCTTTTAGTTGGCTGAAACTTCTATACATAGAACATAGACAACTAGATAGAAATATATATGAAACAGCTACATGATATAAGTACATAATATTACATATGTAATACATAATATATGTATGCATTATTTGTATAAAATATATATCTAATTTACATATTTACATAAAATATATTTTTTTTTGCTTTTTTTGCTGAGGCAATTGGAATTAAATGATTTGACCAGGGCCACACAGCTAGCATAATATATTTTTGAAAATAGGTACTACCTTTTCTTTACTCTAAAAACATCCAGATTTAAGTCCCTCAGTAGAATTTAAAAGGAAAAGGATTAGGTGCAAAATTCCTTTGCCCCCCAAATAAGTCTGTGTGTATCTGTGTGTGTGTGTGTGTGTGTGTGTGTGTGTGTGTGTGTGTTTCTGATTCACTCACTGTATTTTATTGTTATGCAAATTAGCCACTGTATTTTGAACTTAGTATTATCTTTTGTAAATCTGTTTATATAGGTTTATGACCTTTGAAGTAAGAATCTAATCATGTTCACATATTAAGTAAAGAGAACATGAATATTCCTATTTTCATTCTAAGGAGAATTCAATTAAATATTTCTATAAACCCACTCATTGAATAATTACTAAAATATTTGGCACTACTACAGGTAGCTGCATCATATCAAGAGGAAAACAGCCAGGAGGATAATGGATTTTGAGTTCATGAGGAATAAAGCCCAATTAAATAAATTTTGTATGATTAGTCAGGAGAAATAAATCTTCAGTGCAATATGATAGTTAGATTAAAGTATTTGAAGTTCTGTTATACCAAGAAAGAGTTAGACTTTTTTTCTTTCTGATCACAAAAGACAGAACAAAGAATCAAAATTTCAAAGAATCCTTGATATCAGGAAAAAACTTCCTAACTCTTCAAGCTAGCCAGAAGTGGATTAGGCGGGATATGATAAGTTCTCTCTCTTTAAAAGTATTCAAGGAGATGCTGAAATATTAATTATCAATTATAGGTGATCATCCTTTCTATATATGAGTTGTATTATATAGTCATCAAGGTCCCTTTCTACTCTCAAATTCTATAATTCTATGTATATAATGTTAGAAACATGTTTGTTCTGGCTTCTACTCAGACCATCACCTATAGAGAAGTATAAAGAGCAGTACAATACTTAAAGAAACAATCCTTGTTATCTTTATGCATCAGCAAAAGTGGAGTCTGCTGATCAGAATTATTCAAATGGTTCCATATATATAAACATATGTGATGTCTATAGCAGAGAACAGGAAATATGTTGTCATAGGAGGAATACATCATTGTCCCCTCACACAAAATACTTCAGTGAAAGTCTAAGAAGAGGGCAAAATTGAGTAATGATCAGAAAATCGGAGGATTTAGATTCATGCACTATATAATTTTTCTATCCCACAATCATAAATTCAATGCATAGGAAGACGATTAGGGAAATAACAGTGGAACAAAAGTCTGTCTGAAATGCAATCACTCTGATCCAGAGCAAAATCATGTACTTACCCCCAGACTAAAACAATGGTTATAATTCTATTTCTCTGTTTCCAAAGAAGGATTAAGGACAAAGTGTTAGAGTTAGATCAGAGAGAAGTCTATAGCTCTATTACTCTGAGTCCTAGCAAGATTACAGATAAACTCAGGGTTTAAAATAGGTTGGCAGGAATTTCTATCACTATATAGAATCATCTAGCTAGGTGGCTGGGGCGGGGGGGAGGATACAAAGGCTGAGGGTACAACATCTAACTAGGAGCATTCTACCCAGGACCCTCACCAAAACCAGGGTTTAGAGACTAGAAAGCCCAGGAAAGTTAAATCAGATTGTGATCAGATCTATGTTATCCTATGCAAAGTCTATGGAACATTGATAGTTCTCCAGCTTACATCAACCCTGTGAAGAACCAATCATTCACAAAGAAAATAGAGAATGATACCAAATAATGCTAGGAAGGTCACTTTAGATTCATGTTGAGTTTAGCACAAACTTAATCTTAATCCAGAAAACAAGACTAATAATTACATTTTAAAAGAACTCACTCAATAAAAAGCTATTATAGCACCAAACATACATAGACATAAGCAAAATAAATTCTAATCTCAGAGCAGAAATAATGAAGAATGATTCAAATAGAAAGGAAGGGGTAGAAAATGTTTGTTGTCTGGGTAAAGGGACAAAGAAAGGGCAAGGAAAACAAAAATTGATAACATCAGACATGGACTATCCATAATGAGCATGTTCCTTTCCCACTACATATTCTTCCTTATAAAAGGGGATGAGGAGAAAAGAAATAAAAAATAATAGTATTTAAATAATAATAAATAAAAAGAATAGTATGGAGGAAACTATTTAACTATGAATGTAAATGGATGAAACTCATCCATAAAGCAGAAAGAAATCGTGGGAAGAAATAAGAAACAGAATATAATAATTACCTGTCAAGAAACATACTTGAAACATACAAATTGAAGCGGAATTAAAATTATGACCTTGAACAAAAGTATGCTTCAGCTAGAATTCAAAAAAGGAAGGAGTACAAACATTACCTCAGAATAAGAAGTGGCAAAAGTAGTATTAATTAAGAAATTATATACAGAAATTGTATTTTTTCTTCTGAAAGATATTCTAGACAATAAATTTATAACACTAACACTGGGACTAAATGGGACAGCATCTAAATAGTTAATGGAAAAGTTAATAAAGGTTAATGGAAGAAATTATAAAACTGTAGTCCTGGCAGAACTCAGTGTAGCCCCTTTTAGTCTATACAAATGTAAAAACTAACAAACAAGAAATAATTAAAGGACTTATGTGCAATTTTAGAAGAATAAGACATACACCAAACCTCTAAAAATATATGATGGTGATAATAAAGAATATACTTGATTCTTAGTTTTGCATGACACTTTTACAAAAAAAATTAGTCTCCCATTGAAAGCCTTATAAACCAATGGAAAAACACTGAAAAATTAAATATGTTCTCTAATTACCACAATTCAATAAAGATACAGTTAATAAAGGGCTTTACTGAATAAAGAACCAAAAACCAACTAAAGACTAAATAATTTAATCCTAAATTGTGGGTATATACATATATTATATAAATACATATACATATATATTTATATATATATACACACACATACATAGATATTTTCATTTAAGATGATAACAATGAAAAAACATGAAAATTTTAGGGATAATGACAAAACTGTTCTTAGAAAAAAATAAATGTTTCTAAACAAATAGGGTATGAGATTAAAAAACACTAAAAAACTAAAAAATTAAAAACTTCCAATTGACACCAAAACAGAAATTTGAAAATCAAAGTTATTATTAAAAATATAACCAAAGGAAAAATGTGTTAAACTGTTTTTTGAAAAACTAAATAATAAGGTCAATATTCCTTAAATAGCACTTAAATATTTTCAAAAAAATACACAATTAACTCATTAGTCCTCACAATAATCCTGTGAGATAAGAGTTATTATATGCACTAAGAAAATTGAAGTAGAGCAAAGTTAATGAATTGGTCAGGATCACAGAGTTATTTATGTGTCTGAAACCATATCTGAACTCGGGTCTTCCTGGTTCCAGATCCAGTTCTATCTCTTGTATTACCTAGCAGCCTCCAGAGCCCATTAGTTAAGTTGATGTTTTTTGGTTTTTTTGGTTTGGGATTTTTTTTTTTATTATTTTTAAGGAGTACCAAATTATCAGTATCAAAAAAATGAAAAGAGAGAAATTACAGCAAATGAAAAATAAAGGAAATTATTAGAAACCATTTTGTTCAGTTAAATAGCAATAAATCTGACAACTTTAATGAAATGGGCAAATGTTTAAATAATTATAAAATAACCAAATTAACATAGCAAGCAATAGAATTTATATAATCCAATCTCAGGAAAGAAATATTGAACAGGACACAAATTACCAAAGAAAATAACTTCAGTATTAGATGAATATACAAGTGAATTCTAAAAAATATTCAAAGAATAATTGCTTTCAATATTAACAGCTGAAGTAAAAATCATTTTCTGATTTAAAAAAACAAATACTTGAGTCATTGTTATAGTTTATCTTCCATTGTAGTAATCCTTACAATGTAACTCTTTTAAATAGCATACCTAAATCTATTTTTCCTAACATCACAGTCCTAACATCTCCAGGTGAGATAAAGAGCTGTATTATCTTCCTGCCTGCTACTCACTCTTTGAAAATAAAAATTGGGGGCAGGCTAAAGGGAAAGGGGGTAATTCATAGATTTAAGTTCTAATACCAGTTGTCGTATCTTGCCAGCCAGATCTTTCTTAGAGCTGCCTTTAACCAATGCTTTATGTCACTCTAAATGTTCTTTTACTAAAAAACTGAAAAGTCTTACCTGTTCTTATGTGTCCCACTCTACTACTTTTTATTCTCAAAGTTTTTTTTTTTTTTACATTGATGAGATTAGACATATTTTTGATGGTTTTGCCTTGTTAGATTTACTTTTTTTTTTTGACAATTTTAAAGCTGTGCAATGGCTCCTATAATGAGATGACTATTCTTTAGGAATAGAAATATGAGAAATATTTTCATTAGTTTGGTCACCATCTTCTCACTGTCATTGTTTTATTCCTGACCAAAATCATTATGAAGTATAAACTTAGGACTTGGATATTTGCAGGATTTATTTTTTTTTCTATTGTTTCTTTTTTTTCTTTTTAAGATAGGCGAACTTATAGAATGGTGAAACTAACTAATTTTGGATCCTATGTGTATTGTCTAATCCTGTCAATTTGCATTTGAAAGATTCAATGCCATTTTATTATATCTGGGATCAAATAACTCCACTTATCCAGTTTTAAAATCCTCAACATATCTCCATTCTAGAGAGATTTCACTTCCCTGACAATCACTATGGTCATAAAATCACTCTTCTTCCTGTGTGCCTTTGTTCAGGCTGTACCTCAAGTCTAATGCCCTCTCCCACTTCAGTCTTTCCATTTGAAATCTTTAGCTCCATTCAAGTGCCAGATTAACTCTAATATCTTACATGAGGCCTTGTTTAATTCTCCAAACTATTAGTGCCTAAAAAATATTTTGCATTCATTAAAGATAGATATATATTTACTTTGCATATATTTTGTATTTATCTGTGTCACATTTCTCCACAGACTTTTAAGTTTCTTGAGGCCAGAATCTGTTTTTATTTTTATCTTTGTATCCCTAGTGCCTAATATAGAACTTGGCAATAGCAGGTACTCAAAAATTACTTAATAAATTGAAAAAAATCCGTTAACTCATGATTTCTGAGTTTTTTTACTGTTTTTACCTTGAATTGCTGTTTGAAATTGATAATGCTTCTCTAAAAAACTTCATTCATGAATTCATTTATAATTCTGATTTATTTCTTTACATAGTTGTCTGTCCTTGTAATCTCCTTAAGCTTTAATTAACCTGAGGTGCCACAGAAACCAGAGCCACTACAAATTCATGTTAATATAGTACCTTCTCTGGGATACTTCCTTAAATGAACAAAGAATTTCCAAAGTGATAATGATTCTCAGGGCCCAGCTCAGAGTTGTACTCTATGGTACCATTCTTCTAAAACTATAGTATAGCATACATATCTTTATTGTACTTTTCTTTTGTTCTATTTTTTCATTTAAATTGTAAACGACAGTGATGTGTATAGAGATATAGAAGTGTGTATATCTATATATACACATAAATATATATGTATGTATATATATTTATATTTCATTCTGCATTCTGAGCCTTTCACCTTTCTCTCAGGGAATGGGTAGAATATTGCATCCTGAGGCCTCTAAATAGCCATTATCCTGAATAGAATTCTTAAATCTCTCAAAGTTGTTTGTCTTTGTCAAATGTTCTTTTGGTTCTGTTCACTTTACTCTGTGTCAATTTAAGCACATCTCCCCAATTTCTCTGAAACCAGTACTACAGAAATTTCTTACATAATAATGATGAGGTAAACTAGGCCCTGAAATGGTAGTATAAAATAGAGGAGAGCAATAAATTTGGGAGAGCATAATTGTAAAGAATATTATAAAAATACCATAATATAAATTTGGTTATAGATTCAATCAAGTCAGGCATCTATCACAAATTACAAAGCAGTTCTATTTTATTTATATGAAAATAGTTTCATGGACTCATGCAATTACAGTGCAGAATCATAAATAAATGAAGAGTGTGCTTTTTGAGGTACAGAACTTTATGATCTAAGAGGAGTGGGGCAGAATCTCTGAGGTAAGGAAAGGAACCAGGAAGAAGTTTGGTAGCTCAGAGGGCAGGAATCAAAGAGAAACCAAGTGGAATCCACCTGCCTTACCAGGTTCCAGATCTATATAAAGATATGTTCATCAAGATCTCAAAAATTGTTTAAAGATGCTCTGAGGTTGGAAGGGTAGACAATGGATGCTGATAAAGAGTTCCATCCTTACATCACTCTATACAAACAGGATAATCTGAGACTTGGTTATGGTTTGTAATAGCCAGTTGGGCTTCTTCCTGATAAAGGAAGAGAATAAGCTGGTTACAAAGTCCACATTAGTAGTATTCACATTCATATACTACAACTTGTTTAGCCCTTCCTTAATTGAAGAACACTCCCTCAGATTCTCATTATTTGTCAACTCAAAAAGAATCATAAATATTTTATTATGTACTTATGTAACTTTTTTCTTTACCACTAATCCCTCCCTTAATATAATTTTCCTATAGCCCTTCTCCTTTCTCTCTTTTCTCTCTTATTTCCCAGTTGAGTGAAATGTATTCCCTCTTTTGATCAGTACAGGGGAAAGTTAGGTGCAAGTGTCAATCACTGGTATTATCCCTTTCTCCTTGTTCTTGTATACTTCTACTTATCATCCAATTTGTGCATCCAACTTTTCTTTCCTTTCTCTACTTCTCCCCAGTGAATCCCTCTTCCTCTCCCTTTTCTATTCTTTTTATAAGATCATCAAGATATGATAGAATCACTCCCAGACCCTCTGACTAACTAGACTAAACACATATCTTGTCCCCATATTAGAATTAAAGCAGTTTATTTTTGCTTAATCATTTGTTGTGCTACTTTTTTACATTTCTCTTAATTCCTATATTAGAACTTCAAAATTTCTCCATGATTCTGTTCTTTTCATTAGGAATTTTTGAAACTTTTCTATTTTTGCCCTCGGAGCAAGATCAAGTTTTTTGTTCCTTCAGATGATTTCCTATCCTTTTCTTATACATATAGTTATATCCAAAGACAAATGAGTCTACTTTTCTATTCTTTTGTAAGTTTCTATCCTTCTGTAAGTTTTCTATCCTTTTATAAAGTATAAAGTTATCCATTCACAACTAAAATGGTCTCATACAAAATGGAAGTGTCTCTTAGTTGGGATCACCTTTTATCTCACTGTCTATGAAACTTGTCTCTAATAATTTATAAATTTTCTGGAGTCTGAAAAGGGCATGTTCTTACACTAAACTTAATTAGATCCTTATCACTGCATTATAATATTCTTAATGATCTCAATCCATAAAAATTCTTTCAATGACTATTCTAAATCTTCAGGCCCTTCCCTCAGTTCTCTAAGTAGTAATTTCCCCTGAGATTAATTTGTATTACATTCTCCACAAATGACTTTACATTGTATTTTGGTTTAAAAAAAAAGATTGAGGCTTTCTATCATGAACTCCCTCTTTATATAAGAACCTCTTTGTGTCCTAATGATCATTTCTTTCCTTGCCTCTAGTCTTATTACACGAGTGTCTCTGATTTCATTCGATCTATCATATAGCTACCAAAATAATCTTGCTAATACACAGATTGACCTTATCACTTTTCTATTCAAAAGACTTTAATGAGATCCCTAAGTGCTTTAGGATTAAATCCATATTCCTCTTGTCATTTAAGGAATTCTACCATCTGACTCTATCTTTCCCTTTCATCATGTTTTCACAGAACTCCCCTTTAACTCACTTAACAATCTAGCCAATTTGGCCCACCCATACTCTTTGTGCTTCCATCCAGGCACATACAAACTATTCCTAATGCCTAAAATACATTCCTTCCATAGTTTCTGCTTGTTGAAATCCTAGTCTTTTATTTAGGCACAGCTCTTGTGACAGTTGTTCCATGAAACCTTCTCTGACCCTATTAATTTAAAATCCTCTCTACCTCCTTAAATTGTTTTAAAGCACTTTGTCCACTAGAAATGTTATTTCAGTGATTAGATTGTCCTTTGAATCCTATTCATTTGTGTTTGGTTATATATCTCTATTGGAATATAAAGTCTTTTTGAGAAAAAAAATGGGTCATTTTCATCTTTGGGTAATGAGTGAGGTCCCACTTCACTCTAATCAGACATAGAAGGTCTGGACTTTTCTATTGAATCAATCACTTCACTAAAATTAATGTTAACTAACAAAAAGCTTAAGCCCTGATACTCTTCTCTAGTAAAATTTATCTTTAATTGAAGCAGGAGAATCTGTCAATCAAATGTGTAAAGTACATGTGAAAAAAAATATATCCATAGACTCCAATTGAATCATTCAATCAATTAAAGTCATAGATTAGAAGGTAGAAAAGTGCTTCATCAATTTGGAATCAGTGAAATGCTTGGAGACATTGAATAAAGTATGATAGGAATGTTTAAAGAGAATCAATCATACCCTATGGGTCTTGGATAAAACAATAAGTCATTTTGGAGTCTAATACTCTTATTAGCAGGACAGTTTAGTAGGGGCACACTTCTAACCAAGCTTTTGAGACAGAATCAATTGAGATAGAGAGGGAAGTAGAGGGGAAAACCTGTCTCCTTCTTTAGTCACTTGAAGAGAGCAAAACCTTTCAAACTTCAAAAGATCTGAAGATTTGTATTTCTTATAGGTCACAGTAAGCGTGCTCCTAAAATAATAGTAACTATAGCAATGTCTATCCTGAGAACCAAAAATAAATTAGGTATATTAAGTAAAGGGAATTGTAAAACTCTGTAAGGGCCCATTTATCCTCAGAGCTCAGCAAAGAGCAACACCTGAGGAAAAAATAATTATAACGCCAGAAGGGGAAAAAACAATTTCTATACAATCAGGAGTTATTCATTGCTTACATATGCTTAAACCCATTTTCCCTAGGTTAATATATGTACTTTGGGGAAAGTATGACTTATAAGGAGGATTTTGTTGTATTTTGGTGCTTGCCATAATTCTAAAAAAGCTGATTAATTTTAACTGGTTAAATAATATTAGGGAGAGATCAAACTGTTAAGTGATATTGTGTGATAAACTGGATGAAGGCTATAGAGTGATAATATTAGAATTCCCAGACTCTCAGAACACCACCTAGATTCTGAAGACCAGCCACCTCTCTGGTGACCAACTTGGTAGTACCAGAGAGCTTTGATATAATGAGTCCAGAGCTAATTTGTCTCAGTTTTCCTATCTGTAAATAAGCTAGACAAGAATATGGCAAGTCCCTCCAGTATCTTTTCTAAGAAAATCCCAGATGCGTCGCAAAAAGTCAGGCACAACTGAATGACGTCAAATCATTTCATTTAACAGATTAGGAAACTACACACAAGGTCACATAGAACAGCCTGATTTTTGCACAGATTCTTGTATTCTAAATACAATGTCCTTTCTACTAAATTTTTCTCTAAGAATATACCTAATCCATAACAGTGTAAGTTTTTGGCAAAAGATAACAAGAAGGATTTGCTTTATGTGTGTACGCTTTCCAGTTAAGTTACTTTTCTTTTCCTTTCATACTCATTTAGTACGTTTAATTATTAGAAAAGTCAAAGAGAGGTTATAAGAGTAAAACTGCAAGCCAAAGCCCTTGAGTGCTTACAATATAATGAAAAGCAAAAGAAGAAAATGGCTAACAACAAATTACTTAAGAATAAGAAGAACAGGGGATAGCTACTTGGTGTGGTGGATAGAGCACCAGCCCTATCAGTTCAAATCAGTCCTCAGGCACTTAACACTTCCTAACTGGGTGAGCTTGGGCAAGTCACTTAACTCCAATTCCTCAGCAAAAAAAAAAAAAAAAGAATAAGAACCAACAATTAGCAAAGGGGAAGGGAGGCAGAAACAAGAAGGCAGAGAGTAGACACAGCTATAGCTGACCTCTTCCCAGCTTGTCCTCAGATCAACAGATTATCCTCTGACCTGATTTTGGAGTGACAAAATCCACAAATATCTGCAATATAACACATTTTCAGAAAAAATACTTTGAAAGAACTTCAGAACAGTTCTGTTTCAGTTGGGCAGTGGAACAGTCTGCCAAGCCCAATAAGGAGCCTGGGGCAGGGGGCCAGAGAGTTGCAGCTTCCACACACTGGGGAATCTTCTGTGAGACTCTAAGGCTACTCTGTCTTGGTTGCAAGCAAATGCTTTAGCAGATATGCTGCAAGACACCCAACATCAAATACAAAAGGCAAATTGTGAGCTACTGAGCCCCAGAAGAATGTGGGGACCTGGCCATGCTTACCTAGCACTGGAAGTCAGTCAGCAGAACTGCCCCAGGAAAAACTAAAATGTCTTTCACCCTCTGCCTTAAGAGCTGACTTCAACCCTTAAAAAATGAACAAAAAAGCAAAAAGAACTCAGACCTTAGACAGCTTTTATGGAGAGAGAGAACAGATTTCAAACCCTGAGGTTCCAAAAGTCAAACCAGCTCTACAAAAAGTCCCAAAGGATTCTGGTCCCCATTTCACAAGATTCTTTTGGAATAATTCAAAAAGAATCTTTAAAAAGTTAGAAGAAAAATGGAGAAAGGAAACGAGATCTTTTCAAGAGGGTATGTAAAAAGAAAAACAAATTATCTGAAGAAAACTCCTTGCAAAATAGATTTAGTGAAATGGAAAAAAGCATACAACTCCCTACAAAATAGATTGGATCAAATGGGAAAAGCATATACCTCCTTATGAAATAGATATGAAAAAGAAAGCAATTTGTTGAAAAACAGAATTTATGAAATAGAAAAGAAAAGTGCAATGAACAAAACAAGTCATTTAAAATTTCAATTGGCCAAAAATAAGGAGCTAAAAAAGTAGCTGAAGAAAATAAAACAACAAAGTTAGAATTGAACAATGGAATATGGAAGTGGATAATTCAATAAGACTTCAGCTGAACAAAAAAATATGATCTTCAGATACAGAACTTAAGAGAAGCATAAATAGGTTAAAAAGGAAAGAACTCTTGAAAACTATATCTCTGATATGGATATTCTTAAATAATATAGGTATAATTTGATTTTTTGTGATAATACAAAAAAGAAACTAGAGATGGAAAGGAGATTGCAACAGAAAAGAGAAAAGTGGAGGTAAAATGAGGGAAATTACATCTCATGAAGAGGCAAAAAAGACCTAGTACAATTGAGGAAAAGAAAGGAGAGAGATGGATATTATGTGAATCTTACTCTCATCATACTTGGCTCAAAGAGAGAAGATCAGACATATTGGGTTTCACAGAGAAACTTGTCTCATTTTATAAGGAAGTAGGAGTGGAAAGGGGAAAGGAAAGGGGGAGGCTAAAAGAAAGGGAAAACAGAAGTAGTAGGGGAAAGGTATAAGAAAGGGGGGAGGGGCTCTAAAAAAGGAGGACTGTTTGAGGTAGATAGTAGTCAGAAGCAAAATATTGGGGAGAAGGGAAGAGGGAAAGGCAAGAGAAAATCAATACTTGGGATAAATAAGATGGCAGGAAATATAGAATTCGTTATTTTAACTGTGAATGGGAATGGAATGATCTCTCCCATAAAATGGAAACAGATAGCAGACTGGATTAAAAGTCAGAATCCTATAATATATTGTTTACAAGAAACACATTTAAAGCAGAGTGACACATACAGAATAAAGGTAAAAGGCTGCAGCAGAATCTATTATGCTTCAGGTGAAAGTGTAAAAAAAAAAAAAAATAGGGGTAGTAATCCTGACCTGAGATTTAAAAAAGCAAAAATAGATTTAGTTAAAAGAGATAAAGAAGAAAATTATATCTTCCTAAAAGTTACCATAAATAATGAAGCAATATCAATACTAAACAGGAGAAGTTAAGAAGCTGCAAGAAGAAATAAATAACAATACTATAACTGGTGGGAAATCTCAACCTTGCTCTCTCAGAATTAGATAAATCTAACCACAAAAAGAAGTTAAGGAGGTGAATAGAATTTTAGAAAAGTTAGGTATGACAGATCTTTGGAGAAAGTTGAATGGATTCAGTAAGTAGCATACTTTTTTAATTGGAGATGCATGTAACCTATACAAAAATTGACCATGAATTAGGGCATAAAAAGCTCAAAATAAAATGCAGAAAGGGAGAAATGGCAAATGCAGTTTTTTTTCAGATAATGAGGCAATAAAAATCACATGCAATAAAAGGCCAGGGGAAAAAATAGATCAAAAATTAATTGGAAAATAAATAATCTAATCCTAAAGAATGAATGAGTGAAACAACAAATCATAACTATCTGCATTTTTGTTTTTCTTCTCGGGTTATTTATACCTTCTGAATCCAATTCTCCCTATGCAACAAGAGAACTGTTCGGTTCTGCAAACATATATTGTATCTAGGATATACTGCAACATATCCAACATATAAAGGACTGCTTGCCATCTAGGGGAGGGGGTGGAGGGAGGGAGGGAAAAAAAAAATCGGAACAGAAACGAGTGTCAATATAAAGTAATTATTAAATAAAAATTTTAAAAAAAAGAAATAACAAATCATAAACACAATCAATAACTTCATCCAAGAAAATGACAATAATGAGACAACATGTTAAAATCTGTGGGATGCAGCCAAACTAGCTATTAGGGAAAATTTTATACCTATAGATGCTTACTTGAATAAAATAAAGAAAGAGAGCAATACATTGGGCTCACAACTGAAAAAGCTAGAAAAAGAATAAATTGAAGCCCCCCAATTAAACACCAGATTTGAACTTCTAAAAATAAAAGGGGAAATTAATAAAATTTAAAGTAAGAAAATTATTGAATTAATAAATAGAACTGAGTTAGTGATATATTTAAAAAAAAACAAGAAAATTGAGAAACTTTTAATTACTTTGATTAGAAAAATGAAAGAATAAAATCAAATTGTGAGTCTCAAAAATGAAAAGGGAGAACTTTCTATCAATGAAAAGGAAATTAGAAAAATAATTAGTTCTTTTGCCCAACTTTATTTCAATAAATTTTATAATTTAAGTAAAATGGAGGAATGCCTACAAAAATATAGGTTGCCCAGATTAACAGAAAAGGAAATAAATTACTTAAATAGTCCCATTTTAGAAAAGAAAATAAAACAAGCTATTAATCAGCTCCCTAAGAAAAAAATCTCCAAAGCCAGATGCATTTATATGTGAATTCTACCAAACATTTAAAGAATAATTCCAATACTATGCAAAGTATGTTTTAAAAAATAAGGAAAGAAGAAGTTT
The DNA here is from genome assembly GCF_016432865.1 of Antechinus flavipes. NCBI lineage: Eukaryota > Metazoa > Chordata > Mammalia > Dasyuromorphia > Dasyuridae > Antechinus > Antechinus flavipes. The sequence continues at coordinate 436,849,611 of NC_067398.1, forward strand.
TCCCAATTTTTTTTTAATTACACAGATCTGGCACTGGTAACTAAACTACATAAAATGAAAACAAAGAAAGAAAATTATAGACCCATTTCCCTAATGAATATTGATACAAAAATCTTATATAAAATATTAACAAAGAAATTACAAAAAGTCATCTGCAGGGTAATATACCATGACCAAGTAGGATTTATATCAGGAATGCAGGGTTGGTTCAATATTAGAAAAACTATTAGCATAATTGACTATATCAATAACCAAGCTAACAGAAATCATATGATTATTTCAATAGAAGCAGAAAAAGCATTTGATAAAATCCAATGTCCATTATTTTATTAAAAAAAAAAAAACTCCAAGGGAGTTGGACTTTTCCTTAAAATGATCAGTAGCATCTATTTAAAACTGTCAGCAAGCATCATATGAAATGGGGACAAACTAGAACATTCTCAATAAGATCAGGAATGAAACAAGATTGTCCACTATCACCATTACCATTCAATATTGTATTAGAAATGTTAGTTTTGGCAATAAGAGAGAAAAGAAATTAAAAGAATTAGAGTAGGTTATGAGGAAATCAAATTATTATGCTTTGCAGATAATATGATGGTATACTTAGAGAACCCTAAAAAACTATTAGAAATAATTCAGAAGTTTAGCTAAGTTGCAGGAAACAAAATAAATCCACATAAATCATCAGCATTTTTATATATTACCAACAAAGTCCAGTATCCAGATATAGAAAGAGAAATTCTATTTAAAATAACCACCAATAATATAACATATTTGGAAGTCTATCTGCCAAGGCAAAGTCAGGAACTATATGAACAGATACAAAGCACTTTCCCAAAAAATAAAGTCAGATCTAATGAAATGGAAAAGTATCAAATACTCATGGGTAGGCTAAATGAATATAATAAAAATGACAATTCAATTAATCTACTTATTTAGTGGCATACCCCCTCAAGAAATTATTTTACAAATCTAGAAAAAAATGACAACATTCATCTGGAAGAACAAAAGGTCAAGAATTTCAAGGGAATTAATGGGAAAAATGCAAATGAAGGTGGCCTGGATATGAAAGACTTAAAACTATATTATAAAACAGCATTTGGTGCTAGCTAAGAAATGTAGTAGTTAGGTTCAAAGTGTTTGCCAAACCCAAAGATCCCAGCTTTGGGGATAAAAACTCACTATTTGACAAAAACTGCTGGGAAAATTGGAAACTAGTGTGGCAGAAATTAGCCAGTGACCCACACATAACATCATCCACCAAGATAAGGTCAAAATGGATTCATGATTTAGACATAAAGAGTGATATTATTAAAAAAAAATTAGAAGAACATAGGATGGTTTATTTCTCAGATCTGTAGAGAAGGAATTTGTGACCAAAGAAGAATTGGAGCTCATTATTAAACCCAAATAAATATTTTTTTTTTTTTACTTTTTATTGATAGAACCCATGCCAGGGTAATTTTTTACAGCATTATCCCTTGCATTCACTTCTGTTCCGATTTTTCCCCTTCCTTCCTCCACCCCCCCCCAGATGGCAAGCAGTCCTTTAAATGTTGAATAGATTATAGTACATCCTAGATACAATATATGTGTATAGAACTGAACAGTTTTCTTGTTGCACAGGGAGAATTGAATTCAGAAGGTAGAAATAACCCGGGAAGAAAAACAAAAATGCAAATAGTTTACATTCATTCCCAGTGTTCTTTCTTTGGGTGTAGCTGCTTCTATCCATCTTTGATCAATTAAAAGCTCTCTTTAACAAAGAGATCCACTTCCATCAGAATACATCCTCAAACAGTATTGTTATTGAGGTATATAATGATCTCCTGCTCGTTTCACTTAGCATCAGTTCATGTAAGTCTCACCAATTCTCTCTGTATTCATCCTGCTGGTCCTATAAAATGGTAAATGAGTAAAATGGTTTACTCAACCATTCTCCAAATTGATGGACATCTATTCATTTTCCAGCTTCTAGCCACTACAAACAGGGCTGCCACAAACATTTTGGCACATACAGGCCCCTTTCCTTTCTTTAGTATCTCTTTGGAGTATAAGCCCAGTAGAAGCACTGCTGGATCAAAGGGTCTGCACAGTTTGATAACTTTTTGAGCATAGTTCCAAATTGCTCCAGAATGGCTGGATATGTTCACAATTCCACCAACAATGTATCAGTGTCCCTGTTTTCCCACATCCCCTCCAACATTCCGCATTACCTTTCTCTGTCATTCTAGCCAATCTGACAGGTGTGTAGTGGTATCTCAGAGTTGCCTTAATTTGCATTTCTCTGATTAATAATGATTTGGAGCATATTTTCATATGTCTATAAATAGTTTCAATTTCTTCGTCTGAGAATGGTCTGTTCATATCCTTTGACCATTTATCAGTTGGAGAATGGTTTGATTTCTTATAGATTAGAGTCAATTCTCTATATATTTTGGAAATGAGGCCTTTACCAGAACCTTTGATTGTAAAAATGTTTTCCCAGATTATTGTTTCCCTTCTAATCTTGTCTGCATTTGTTTTGTTTGTACAAAAACTTTTCAATTTGATATAATCAAAATTTTCTATTTTGTGGTCAATAGTGATCTCTAGTTCTTCTTTGATCATAAATTCCTCCCTCTTCCACAGGTCTGTGAGGTAAACTATCCTATGCTCTTCCAATTTATTTATAATCTCATTCTTTATGCCTAGGTCATGAACCCATTTTGACCTTATCTTGGTGTACAGTGTTAAGTGTGGGTCAATGCCTAGTTTCTGCCGTACTGATTTCCAATTTTCCCAGCAATTTTTGTCAAATAATGCATTCTTATCCCAGAAACTGGTGTCTTTGGGTTTGTCAAACACTATACCAAATAAATAATTTTGATTTATTACGTTAAAAAGTTTTTGTCCAAACAAAACCAATGTAGACAATATTAGAAGGAAAGCAATAAACTGGAATAATAGTTTTACATATAAGAGTTCTGATAATATTAGAAGGGAAGCAATAAACTGGAATAATAGTTTTACATATAAGAGTTCTGATAAAGGCCTCATTTCTAAAATATATAGAGAATTGACTCAAATTGGTAAGAATTCAAGCCATTCTCCAAATGATAAATGGTCAAAGAATATGAACAGACAATTCTCAGATGAAGAAATTGAAACCATTTCTAGTCATATGAAAAGGTGATCTAGATCATTATTGATCAGAGAAATGGAATCAAGACAGCTCTGAGATACCACTACACACTTCTCAGATTGGCGAAGATGACAGGAAAAGATAGTGATGAATGTTGGAGGGGATGTGAGAAAACTGGAAGACTGATACATTGTTGGTGGAATTGTTAATGGATCCAACCATTCTGGAGAGCAATTTGGAACTATGCTCAAAGGATAATCAAACTGTGCATACCCTTTGATCCAGCAGTGTTTCTTCTGAGCTTATATGCAAAGAGATCATAAAGGGACACACATGTGCCAAAATATTTGGAGAAACCATTTTTATAGGGGCAAGAAACTGGAAACTGAATGGATGCCCATCAGTTGGAGAATGGCTGAATAAGTTATGGTATATAAATGGTGGGAAATATTATTTTTCTATAAGATAGACCAGCAGGATGATTTCAGAAAGGCCTGGAGAGACTTACATGAACTAATGCTGAGTGAAATGAGCAGAATCAGGAGATCATTATACACAAGAACAAGATTATATGAGGTTCAATTCTGATGGATGTGAGTCTTTGCAATAATAAGATGATTCCAGCCAATCCCAATAGACTTCTGATGGAGAGAACCATCTACACCCACAGAGAGGACTTATTCTAAGGGTAGATCGTAACATAGCATTTTTACTCTTTTTGTTGTTGTTTGCGTAAATTTTATTTTCTTTCTTTTTTTTTTAAAACTTTTTGATCTGATTTTTCTTGTGTAGCAAGATAATTGTATAAATATGTATGTCTATATTGGGGTTCTAACATATATTTTACCATATTTAACATATATTAGATTACATGTCATCTAGGCGAGGGGTGGGATGAAAGGGGAAAATGGGAACACAAGATTTTTCAAGAGTAAATGTTGAAAGATTAGAAGGAAAGCAAAACTGAGAAAACATTTTTTACAGTTAAAGGTTCTGATAAAGGCCTCATTTCCAAAATATATACGGAATTGACTCTAATTTATAAGAAAGCAAGCCATTCTCCAATTGATAAATCGCCAAAGGAGATAAACAGACAATTTTCAGATGATGAAATTGAAACTATTTCTACTCATATGAGTGTTCCAAGTCACTATTGATCAGAGAAATGCAAATTAAGACAAGTCTGAGATACCACTACACCCCTGTCAGATTGGCTAAGATGACAGGAAAAGATAGTGATGAATGTTGGAAGGAATGCAGGAAAACTGGGACACTGAATTATTGTTGGTGGAGTTGTGAACGAATCCAGCCATTCTGGAGAGCAATTTGGAACTATGCTTAAAAAGTTATCAAACTGTGCATACCCTTTGATCCCAGCAGTGCTACTGCTGGGCTTATATCCCAAAGAGATACTAAAGGAGGGAAAGGGACATGTATGTGCCAAAATGTTTGTAGCAGCCCTATTTGTAGTGGCCAGAAACTGGAAAATGAATGGATGCCCATAAGTTGGAGAATAGTTGAATAAATTGTGGTATATGAATGTTATGGAATATAATTGTTCTGTAAGAAATGACCAGCAGGATGAATACAGAGAGGCTTGGAGAGACTTACATGAACTGATGCTGAGTGAAATGAGCAGAAGCAGGGGATCATTACACACTTCAACAACGATACTGTATGAGGATGTATTCTGATGGAAGTGGATATCTTTGACAAAGAGAAAGTCTATTTCAGTTCCAATTGATCAGCTCCACCCAAAGAAGGAACACTGGGAAATGAATGTGGACTGTTGCATTTTTGTTTTTCTTCCCGGGTTATTTTATACCTTCTGAATCCAATTTTTTCTGTGCAACAAAAGAACTGTACGGATCTGCACACATATATTGTATCTAAGATATACTTTAACATGTTTAACATGAATGTTTCATATGTATAAAACTGCCTAATCTAGGAGAGGGAGTGGAGGGAGGGAGTGGAGGGAGGGAAGAGAAAAGTTGGAACAGAAGTGAGTGCAAGGGATAATGCTGTTAAAAAAAAAAAATCACCTAGGCATGGTTTCTGTCAATAAAAAGCTATAATAAAAAAGAGTAAATGTTGAAAAATTATCCTTGCATATGTTTTGAAAATAAAAAACTTCAACTCAAAAAAACAAGAATAAGAAGAATTTTGAACATGACAAGTTTTGTGACAACTCATGTTTTGAAAAAGGAGGGAGAAGTTAATTTTAAATTGATTAGCAAGATATCTTTTCTAAGGATCCCCTTGTGAATTAGAATAGATGAAGATAGATCAAGAGTTTTAGCACAGTCTGAATATTTACAAATAGCAGAATATTTAATGAAATAAATGATGCTCCTGGATATATAATTTCTATATAGGAAGATTTTATCTTTTTGAACTCATTATTGAATAGTCACTAACCTTTAAAGGAATGTTGCAAATGTTACTTAACTTCAAACATGAACTTTTACCTTAAAGTAGAAAGCCATCTCTTAGGGACAATTCATATAAATGTACAATTGATAGAAACAAAATAGTAGTGTTTCAGAACAAACTATATCTTAGAAAGGGGGAAACAATAAGAAAGTTTAAATTTAGTTAAATGCAGAAAGCCTTCATTTCTAATTATAAAATTTGCTATCAAAGAACAAACTGACATCAAAGTAAAAGGTGTCTTTGATTTAAATTGTTTAGACAAAGATATTTGCCATTGTCATTATCATTATAAGTCCTAATGGTATCTCCTCAAATCTTTCTTCTTCATATACGCTTTATTGGATCCTGCTTATTAAATATATAACTGAGAAACATTAAAAGTGTTGCCTAGAGACTAGTGGAGTTGAAAAACGTCTGAATGTTCAGTAGGGTAAGTTAAAATTCAGTGGTAGCATATGGTGATCTGACACTTTTTGTTCTCCAGCCAGTGGAGGTGGTAGCCTTCTGTGATTGCTCTAATTATTTCATAGCACTTTAAGATGCCTGGCTGAATTTAGAAAACAGCATGATATGATAGCTGGGAGAAAAGAGAATATGATCCCTATGCTATTATATATGACCAAAAAGATTTACTTATGTTTCTTTTTGATAATTGCATTTATAGAAATTAAAGAGAAGCCAAATTAGAAGTACTAATAAAACATTATTTTGCTGAATTGTAAGAGAGATTAAATGTTTGTAATCTTACAATATAGGCAATCTTATGTGAAATGGCAAATATCTTCCTAAAAAAAAGCAAAATGTCACATTATTTTCCAACTAATAATTAGAAGAATATTGCTGTAAAATTATAAATATCAAATTAGGATGAAATCTTTTAGAGATCCCCATTATCTAGAGAATAAAATTCAAGCTTCTTGGCTTGGCATTAAGTTGACATTTATTTTTGTAGTCCTCTTTCATTCTTCTGCTACCTGCCATACCATGTTGCAGACTAAAATCCTGCTTCCTATATTCGATCTATCTTCTAGTTATAACAAATAAGATGAACTAGATATGCTAATACCAGAAGAAAATTTGCTCATAAATGTGGGTGTGTGTATATTTGACACTTTGTGGCTTATAACCAGGGATGTGCTGGTAAACATTTAACAACCAGCTATAGGGAAAGAAGGGAAATATACTCATTACATGCTTTTAAGCAATATTTACATTATTGATATTTAATTCTTGCTTTCTTAAGTCTCAAAAATCAACAAAAAATAATAAATCAAGTCCTGATTTTTAAGATTTACCAATTTCCAAATTGTAAATGTTTTCACTGAAAATTTTACAGCTGAACCTGTTTCAGCTGGTTTTTGTACATCCCTACTAGCAACCCAAGACTGTAAGAATAGAGCTTTTTTTTTTTTTTTTTTTAAATATATATAGGCAAAAGGAAGCAAAGGAAAGATAGCTTTATGTATCAAGTTTTAATATTGTTGTGAGTAAAGATAGAAAACAGGAAGGAATCCTGGCAGAGAGTATATGAAGATGAAGAGATACATAAAAAGAACCAATATTAACATTAGAAAATGCTTATAGAATACTAAGCAAAAAATGCAAATTTGGTATGGAGTTGGAAAACAGATTGCCTGGCACAGAAATGTGTTATAGATAGTTAAAGGGAGGGGTTAATTATCTTGGCATGTCTTGGAGCTCCTGCTCTCTCTCTGCTCAACACAGAATTAATATTGTTTTTACTTGACCTAATGATAATTTAATATTTCTAAAGCAGTTCATGGAAAGTGAGTTCTCTATAAGAAAAAGAGAAGATCTTCAGAACCTGTCTGCTTGAGCCTCTGAAAATCAAGGGCTTCTTACAGCCCAGAAAGAAAACAGTTTACTCTTCTCTCTTTGAGAAGGAACACAAGGGCATCAGTCTGTCAAGTATGAAAAATAATTATGTAGGGAGATCAAGGGATGCGTATAGAGATTGTTTGCAATGTGATTAGAATTGAGGGAACAGAATCAAGGGGGGGGGATGCCAAGGCATTCCAGCAACAAGATGTCAAAAAAAAAAAAAAAAAAAAAAAAAAAGGAAAAAGACTGGAGAAAGCATTGGGTTGAGATGGCTGTTATGAGGTTGTTGCCAGAGATCCCCGTATTCTGGCAACCTTTTAGGGCCAGATGAAAACTCTTGAAGTTCTCAGAAGAGATTGAATCACCAGTGTTTGCTCTCTTTCCATTCAGGAGAATGGAATTGACAGGGTAGCTGCCTCTCTTCGACCTTTACTTAGCACTATCCAAGAGAGCAGATGTTTAGACGAAAGTTTTCTTGTTCTTTAAAATTCCATTAATAATTTCTTTTTAATTAGTTTTTGATGTGCTGGCTACATAAAGTGATTTCATAACTGAGTCTGGTTTATGTGCCTCATCATTGTAAAGAGAAAAACAAAAAATAGGAGCTATGAAAGCAATGCACACAGATAAAAATGAAAGAGGTACTTATTGTTCAAATAAGAGATATTCAGTATAAATGTAGTGTAACCTCAGACAGAAGGCACTAGCAATGGGAAGGGGACAAGCAAGGCATCCTATAGAACATGGTATTTGATCTGTTTGTAATGAATTAAGGCAAAATGTGTCAACCTGAATGATCAGTCTCTAACTCTAGATGGCCGGAACTGAATAGAGCAGCCTAAGAGACAGAAGAGACAGGAATCAAAGTTTAATTTCCAAGTGAGGAAAACTTCTCTCAAGCAAGGAAGGATATATGTGCTGGAACCCCAACCTAGCTGGGGGGACATTTTAGAAGCAGAACTCAGTACTTATACTAAAGGCTACACAGTGAATATAGTCCTAACACTAAGGGTAACAGCAATAATGTGACAACTTTGATTCGTAGCAGAGCTTCATGACCAGAATTTGTCCGAGCTTGTCCAGTGTTTGTCACTCAGAAAACAACTGGTGCTTACTTATCAAAGCAATACAAAAATTATGTGATTTTACCAGAGGGTGAGATCATTTACAGGGTAATAGCGAAGGATTGTTGTTATGCTTAGCATAACAGGACACAACTTGCTTTCTGGACCTTCACTGTGAAGTGTCTCCTATAATCTTAACAAATGGAGGATTAAGTCATGTGAATGGAGTAGACTGAGGAATTGAAAAACTAGGGTATTTGTGGGTATATCAATGTGTAGTTCAAGTCCCCTAAGATAGGAGAGCTAGAACTCACCAAGGAAGGTACTAAAGTGATTTAGGAGCTAGTAGGTTATAGCTAGGAGAAGCTTGATGGTGATAAATGTGGATTGAATAAACTAAAAAGGAAAAGAAATTACTTAGCAGGAGACAGAGACACGGAGCAAGAGAAGGAGAGAGAGAGAGAGAGAGAGAGAGAGAGAGAGAGAGAGAGAGAGAGAATAAGAGAGAGAGAGAGAAAGAGAGAGAGAGAGAGAACAAGAGAGAAAGAGAAAGAGCAAGAGCAAGAGAACAAGAGAGAGAACGAGAGAGAGAGAGAGAGAGAGAGAGAGAGAGAGAGAGAGAGAGAGAGAGAGAACGAGAGAGAATGAGAGAGTGAAGGGGGGGTGGAGATGGGGCAAAAGAGAATAATTCCCCCACTAAGACCAAGAAATGTTAAGGATATGAGTGAACTTTCAGAGTCAATATTAGAAAGGATAGACAGCGAAACAGTGTCATCTGCAAGAAGATAGGTCTCAGTGAGATTCAAAACAAGGAATGTGTAAAAAAAAAAAAAAAAAAGTCACAATATGAAACCAAGTGTGTCCATTAGAGAATAGGCATTTCAGAACAAAAAAACAAAATAGTTAAATCTAGAATGGTACCTTCGAGGAGACAGAGAATAGGATTAAGGGAAGAAGGGAGTAAGAATTAAGGACTGATGAATGAGATTTATAAAATGAGGCGGGGGGGGGGGTAGATTCAGAATCACTTCAATTGAAAAAGTATGAGTAGGAGGTGGGAATACACCAACCAATCGGTCAAGAGTCTATTAAAGAGTATTTATTAACTATTTACTTTATATTAGGCATGATGCTAGGCTTTGTGGACATAAAAAAAAAGTAAAAAATACAGTCATTGTCTTCAAATAGCTCACCTCCTAATGTTCAGAGAACAGTTTACTGAGGGAGTTGATAAGTGATTACATTGTTCAAGTTAGTTCTTAGATAACCTCATGGAAGGTGTTGGTGTTGTATTTTATATATTTGTATATTCATAAATATATTTAGTTTATATTTAGTATTTAATTTAATTATCATGGGCCCTGCTTTGTAGTAGACAAATACATTAAAGATGTAAGTCTGGAAGAGTATAAGCAAGAAGCAGAAGTGAGCAAAGATTAAAAGCACTAAAGAAGGATCTTGGGAGAAGATAGAAGTCAAGAAGTATTGGTCTGTATGAGAGCTTAAGCATGGCTTACAAGAGAAGGTGAAGAAAAGAGAAAGCCCAAGTATATGTACTAAAATTCTATAGATTAAGTCAGTTCAGGATAGTTGGACCATCTCTGGGAAATCACCTCCTCCCTATCTAAATCTTCTTTCAGAAACTTTTGCATTTTGCTCAGTGTCTAAATGTGTTCAAAATATTTAATGCAACAAATTCTAGAAGCTAATGATCTTAAATAGCAATTTTTAGCATAATTCAAGGATTTGTTATTGTATTTTATTAATTTGGTGGTGTTCCCTTTATCAGCATAACTCACAATCCCTCCACAAATTCTTGGACAGTTTTTGTGTCTGAAAAACACTATTATTCTGCAACTAAAGTGGAGATGAATGAGCCTCTCTCAACCTAGCTAGGCTATTCTTGAACAATACACATCCATCTTTTTTAATAAAATTCAACTGGTGGTGTTATATGGAACAAAACAACCTCTAAAGAACTGAGAATGAATATCACAATGATAAGTTGCATGGCAAGTGTGAGCAAGCTACAACATGAGAAACTTTGAAGGGAGAACAAGAATAAGAAATCATCAATCAATCAATATTTAGTAAATGCCTATTGTGTGTCAGTCACTAGTCTAAGGACTGGAGATACAAAAAGAGGCAAAAGACTTTCCTTGCTCTTAAGAAGTTCCCAATCTAAGAGGAAAACCAAAAATAGTCATGTAGCCAATGTTAAGGATGACAGATGGATGACTTGAATGTTCTAATAGTTTCTAGATGATGTCAGGAGAAAGCAACAAACGTTCCCTCGTATATGGTGTAGACTCATGTGGTAAATTTAAGGAGAGATACAGACAAAAATTGTAAAGAATGGAAAAGTATGGGTGGGTTGCAACTTGAATTACTACAGGGAACATCCAAATAGATGAGATCACAAATACAATTGTGTATTGACCATATTTTACAGATTTACTTTCTGCAGTTCAAAAAGATAAAGTGATTTAACTGAGGTCACAATATCTTGCTTGTCCTTAGACAAGAACCTAAGTGTCCTGGATCCTAATCTACCCTTGAATGTAACTGGTATTCAATATTTATTTAGTGATTAATTAATCTATCTATATCACCACAATAGCAATAATAGAAGCTGTATAATTCTGTATAGACAGGATTTGTATTATGCATTTCTTTTGTTATTTATCTTTTTCATATAATGAATCACAACTAAAACAAAAACTCATAAATCATGTTTGAGACATGGAATAGTCTTACATAATACATGACTCTCAGAGGAAATTTATTTATTTGTCCTTTTATTATTGATAAGGCTACAGTTTTACAGGTCTTCCTCACAAGTGACCTTGTTTAGATATATTTAGTTTATATATTTAAATTATCATTAATTATGCAATTCACTAAAAGAGGAAATATGCAAAAAACCCTCACAAATTCTTCTTTGCTCAAATCACCAAGTATAGTAGCATAAATTAAAATTCATAGAATTTTGCATAAAATACCCAACAGTAAAAACAAACAAAAAAAATCATTCAGTTATTACATGAAATATATCCTTCAATTATTTGAACATATTATAATTACTTCAAATATAAATTTAATATTATAAATACATTCAAATATTTTTATCAGGAAAGTAGCCTTGAGAAAATTAACACTGGCTTACAAAGTAATATTTGGAAATGTGAAGGGTAGAAAATAATTTCTCTTGCCAAGCTTTGATATTAAGGACAGATGTAACAGTATTTTTGATGGTATTGTTTGAGGGTGTACTAATTCATTAACAATTCATTAACTGTTAAAATAAATTACTGTATAATTTTTTAAACAGCAAAACATGACAGTGTTTTATTTGATTTTCAAATGTATTTAAAATGTTCTGAGCGGATAAATATCCAAAACTGAAGAGTTTAGTTAAAGAGAAATTTGGGGGCACAATATGGTATTTTAAGGACGTAATTTCACACATGTATATACATATGACACTGATACAGATCTCAACCCCCCATAATTTGGAGGTGGTATTTGGAGGTTGTTATGCCTGAAAGCTTCCATTTTAGAGAAAGAAGATCAAGTCAATCATATCATCATTCTTCTCCAGGCTGCAAGCCTGAATCTTCAAATTTCTCTACAATTCCCTGACACCAGATACCTTCATTTCTCTCCTTGATCCCTGGTTCCTCTTTTGTATTGCTTTCCCCTGTTAGAATGTAAGCTCCTTGAACACTAGAATTTTTTTTTCTGCTTGCATTTGTATTTCCAGCATAAAGTGCCAGACATAAAGTGCTTGACTTGACAACTTGACTTGACTGTTACTATGAGGTGATCAATCTTTTCCAACGTAACAAAAGTCAACAATGCATGCATAGTTCATCATTGGTTATATTCCTTTTCCAAATTGATAGAAAAAAAAAACTTTCACTTTGCAGAGAAAACTCCAGTTACCTTTATGCTAAAAACAGGCAATAGAACTGGGCATCAGTGGAGAAATAGTTTGTGAATCACCCAAATTGACAAATAAACAGGGAACAGCTACAGAAAGGAATGAGCAATTAAAGGCATTGATGCCCTCAAAATATTTTCTGATTAGAAAGAAAATATCAGAGGTTTTGATGCATATTGTGGGAGTCAAACTGAAAGCACATTTTCTCCTCCTTTCTCTATAAGTAAGTTGAAGAGAAAGTAGGAAAGGCTCAGTCCAAGTCTTGGAACAGAGCCACATAGTAAGAAAGCTTTGCAATTGGAGGTCAAGCTATCCTTGCAAGGACAGGTAATTAGAACTAGCAGCAATAGGTGAATTAATGTCTTATCTCTTGGAAAGTATAAAGAGATTCTTAAGGGTTTTGACCCTTTGGTTTGTAGCAGAAAGAAACAGGCCTGTGTGATCCACCAGGAATTTAATTCCATTTGACAAACATTTATTAAGCATCTATTATATGTACCTGGAAGCTGTGGAAATGTACCACTTCAGACCTGATATAAAGGCTTTCCTGAAATCAAAAAAGGAAAGTAGAGTTAAGAAGAGATGAAGAATAGGTATTTTTTGGACAAAGGATATTTGACTTGGTCTAAAGCAGTTGCTTCTTTAAATTTGACTCATCATTGCATCTGAATATAAGATCTGATTGCAGGTCTTTAAAAGTGAGTTTTAGAAATTTATCCATATTTCATAGGATTTGTTTGTTTGTTTGTTTGTTTTTAAACAAAGGCAGACTATATTCCTTTACCAAATTTGTAAATAACACAAAATTGAGACAGAGAACATGCTGGTTGATTGAATCAGGATCTGAAAATACTATGACACTAAACTGAATCAAGTATAATATAATTTAACAGGTATGAATTGAAAAGCCTTACATTTGGGTTCAAATGACAGATTATGCAAGAACAAGATAAAGAAGCACAGTTTTTCTAAACAAAGATCTTCTTAAAAGGAGGATTCTGGGAAGATTCTGAATATGTCAGAAATTGTTAATTCCTCCAGATTTCCCCACAAACACAATTAAATTGCTCCTCAGGCAATGAAAAGCAGTGAAAAACAAGACTTGTAACAATAAGTAATCTCCTAGAACAACCTAAGAAGACCTGAAAAAAAACCCAGGACTGATTTTATAGTTTGCTAAGTTTGTGAATTAATAGTTTAATAGTTTTGAAGTGCAAATACCTCCAGATTAGCTCCACTGAAACAACAAGCTGTGAGCCAATTAGAGGAAATAAAAAAAAAAAAAAAAATCCACTAATCACCATTTCAAAGAGATCTATGTGGAAAACACAAAGGAATATTATTGCCAAATTTCAAAAACCCCAGTTCAGCAGAAAATTTTTCAAGAAACAAACAGCAATCAATGACAAATTTGAATATGCTGCAATTATACAATTAGAATTATATAGGTTTTATTAACAGCTACATAAAAGACTACAGGTCCGGGAATAATGTATATCAGCAATCAAAAGAACTAGGCCAATAGCTAAAAATAACATATCCAGCAAAATTATCCATAGTATTGAATGAAAAAAAAAAAAAATGGACATTCAAAGAATTTGCAGATTTTCAGTACTTTGTCTCAACCAATCCCAAACTTAATATAAAATTTAAGATATAAGAACCAACTTCAAAGACTAATTTCAAGGGACTCAACATGGAAATATCGTTTGTGTTTTTCACATAGAAATGCATATCATATATTTAAGATTGACATCAGTAATTGAGTAGCTCAAAAGAAAGATTGGGACAGAATTGAGCATGATCTGACTCTAAAATGCAAAACTGTTTAGGAAAAGATAAAATATAATGATTATATTATATTATTGAGGTACAGAGGAAGAATAGACATAGAGGTATTAGAGGGGAGAGGAAGGCTTATGTTCTGAAAAGCTGCTCACCTTGAAAATAGGTTAAATTAAGAATACTATATATATATATAAATTTAGATATCTATATATACACATATTTGTATGTGTATATATAGATATGTAGATTTAGATATAAATATAGATATCAATAATCATGAAGGGTATATCATGCTCCAAGATCTATAAAGAAACAAAAGGGTAGGAAGTAGAATAAGGTGGGGTATAGAAGGATGTGTAGATGTATGGCAGTGGGACAAAGTGTATAAGTTAATGAGCATAGGATAAAGGATGAAGTGGGATATGGAAGAATGTGTGGAGTTATGGCAATGAGAGAAGGTGTGCAGATTAATGGGGAAGGGATAAAGAGGAAGAAAAGGATGGAATAGGGTAAGGTGGGGTACAGAATGTTGTTTAGATTAACAGGAGTAGAATAAGATGTATAGATTAATGGGAAAAGGATAAAGCAAGAAGGAAAGGGTGGAGGGAGAAGATAAGGGAGGAATCCATGGGTGGTGGGAAGTTAAGTAATTGCAAGGCAAGTTAAAAAGTAGCCTTACAATAAGAGTTATCACAGATAGGAAATGAGATATATACAAACACAAGGATCAGGAGTAGAATTTATTAGAAAAAAATAGGGCTAATATTTATTGATCTTAGACAAAATCAAACTAAAAGTTCAATCAAGAGAGATATCTACATTATATGTCATTCATAGTAATATTGTTTTAGATATATGTTTACATGTGGGCAAATTTATATATATATGCATATATATATTTGTGTGGTTGTATCTATATGTCTATGTGTGTCTATGTATATGTAAGTTTATGTATTTGTAGGGGTGTGTGTGTGTGTGTGTGTGTGTGTGTACCCAGGCTTAATTGTAGCCTGATTGGAAGAGATGGGAGGGGAGATGAAAGTGAGGGGGAGAAGATAAAGTAAAAAGTGCACAGTGGGAAAACAAAAGAAAACTACAAGGAAACAAAGAAATAATGAACAGTCATGAATATGATATATATGTTTTCTTGAAATGAAAATTTATTGTTATATATTTTGAATCCTCCTTGATGTTCTGGTGGGGACATTTTCTATATAATTTTTTTCTTATTTTGTATTTAACTTAATATAGTTTTTTTTTTTTAAAGAAAGCTCTAGGTATCCAAACTCAAAATAGGTAATAACAATGTGAAAAGATAATAAATTTTTTTTAAATTTTTTATTTAATAATTACATTATATTAACACTCATTTCTGTTCCGATTTTTTTTTCCCCTCCCTCCCTCCACCCCCTCCCCTAGATGGCAAGCAGTCCTTTATATGTTGGATATGTTGCAGTATATCCTAGATACAATATATGTTTGCAGAACCGAACAGTTCTCTTGTTGCGTAGGGAGAATTGGATTCAGAAGGTATAAATAATCCGGGAAGAAAAACAAAAATGCAGATAGTTCACATTCGTTTCCCAGTGTTCTTTCTTTGGGTGTAGCTGCTTTTGTCCGTCATTTATCAATTGAAACTCAGGTCTCTTTGTCAAAGAAATCCACTTCCATCAAAATATGTCCTCATACAATATCGTTGTCGAAGTGTATAATGATCTCCTGGTTCTGCTCATTTCACTTAGCATCAGTTCATGTAGGTCTCTCCAAGCCTCTCTGTATTCATCCTGCTGGTCATTTCTTACAGAACAATAATATTCCATAACATTCATATACCACAATTTACCCAGCCATTCTCCAATTGATGGGCATCCATTCATTTTCCAGTTTCTAGCCACTACAAACAGGGCTGCTACAAACATTTTGGCACATACAGGTCCCTTTCCCTTCTTTAGTATTTCTTTGGGATATAAGCCCAATAGAAACACTGCTGGATCAAAGGATATGCACATTTTGATAATTTTTTGGGCATAATTCCATATTGCTCTCCAGAATGGTTGGATTCGTTCACAACTCCACCAACAATGCATTAGTGTCCCAGTTTTCCCGCATCCCCTCCAACATTCATCATTATTTTTTTCCTGTCATCTTAGCCAATCTGACAGGTGTGTAGTGGTATCTCAGAGTTGTCTTAATTTGCATTTCTCTGATCAATAATGATTTGGAACACTCTTTCATATGAGTGGTAATAGTTTCAATCTCATCCTCTGAAAATTGTCTGTTCATATCCTTTGACCATTTATCAATTGGAGAATGGCTTGATTTCTTATAAATTTGAGTCAGTTCTCTATATATTTTGGAAATGAGGCCTTTATCAGAACCTTTAACTGTGAAAATGTTTTCCCAGTTTGTTGCTTCCCTTCTAATCTTGTTTGCATTAGTTTTATTTGTACAAAAGCTTTTTAATTTGATGTAATCGAAATTTTCTATTCTGTGATCAGTAATGGTCTCTAGTTCATCTTTGGTCACAAATTTCTTTCTCCTCCACAAGTCTGAGAGATAAACTATTCTATGTTCCTCTAATTTATTTATAGTTTCGTTCTTTATGCCTAGGTCATAGACCCATTTTGATCTTATCTTGGTATATGGTGTTAAGTGTGGGTCCTTGCCTAATTTCTGCCATACTAATTTCCAATTATCCCAGCAGTTTTTATCAAATAATGAATTCTTTTCCCAGAAGTTAGGGGCTTTGGGTTTGTCAAACACTAGATTGCTATAGTTGACTATTCTGTCTTGTGAGCCTAGCCTTTTCCACTGATCCACTAATCTATTTCTTAGCCAATACCAAATGGTTTTGGTGACTGCTGCTTTATAATATAATTTTAGATCAGGTACAGCTAGGCCACCTTCATTTGATTTTTTTTTCATTAATTCCCTTGAGATTCTCGACTTTTTATTGTTCCATATGAATTTTGTTGTTATTTTTTCTAGATCAATAAAATATTTTCTTGGAAGTCTGATTGGTATAGCACTAAATAAATAGATTAGTTTAGGGAGTATTGTCATCTTTATTATGTTCGCTCGGCCGATCCAAGAGCACTTAATATTTTTCCAATTATTTAAGTCTGACTTTATTTGTGTGGAGACTTTTTTATAATTTTGCTCATATAATTCCTGACTTTCCTTTGGTAGATAGATTCCCAAATATTTTATGGTATCAACAGTTATTCTGAATGGAATTTCTCTTTGTATCTCTTGCTGTTGGGTTTTGTTGGTGATGTATAAAAATGCTGAGGATTTATGGGGATTTATTTTGTAGCCAGCTACTTTGCTAAAATTATGAATTATTTCCAATAGCTTTTTGGTAGAATCTCTGGGGTTCTCTAGGTATACCATCATATCATCTGCAAAGAGTGATAGTTTGGTTTCCTCATTGCCTACTCTAATTCCTTTTATGTCTTTCTCGACTCTTATTGCCGAGGCTAGTGTTTCTAATACGATATTAAATAATAATGGTGATAGTGGGCAACCTTGCTTCACTCCAGATCTTACTGGGAAAGGTTCCAGTTTTTCCCCATTGCATATGATGCTTACTGATGGTTTTAAATATATGCTCCTGACTATTTTAAGGAAAAGGCCATTTATTCCTATGCTCTCAAGTGTTTTTATTAGGAATGGATGTTGGATTTTATCGAATGCTTTTTCTGCATCTATTGAGATGATCATGTGGTTTTTGTTTGTTTGGTTATTGATATAGTCAATTATGCTAATAGTTTTCCTAATATTGAACCAGCCCTGCATTCCTGGTATAAATCCTACTTGGTCATAGTGTATTATCCTGGTGACAATTTTCTGTAATCTTTTTGCTAATATTTTATTTAAGATTTTAGCA
Organism: Antechinus flavipes; assembly: GCF_016432865.1. NCBI lineage: Eukaryota > Metazoa > Chordata > Mammalia > Dasyuromorphia > Dasyuridae > Antechinus > Antechinus flavipes. The sequence continues at coordinate 436,867,700 of NC_067398.1, forward strand.
TCAATATTCATTAGGGAGATTGGTCTATAATTTTCTTTCTCTGTTTTCAGCCTACCTGGTTTAGGTATCAGTACCATATCTGTGTCATAAAAGGAGTTTGGTAGGACTCCTTCAATACCTATTTTTTCAAATAGTTTATATAACATTGGAGTTAATTGTTCTTTAAATGTTTGGTAGAATTCACATGTAAATCCATCTGGTCCTGGGGATTTTTTCTTGGGGAGTTGATTGATAGTTTGTTCTATTTCTTTTTCTGAGATGGGACTGTTTAGGATATTTACTTCTTCCTCTGTTAGTTTGGGCAAGCTGTATTTTTGGAGGTATTTTTCTATTTCATTTAAGTTGTCGAATTTATTGGCATAAAGTTGGGCAAAGTAACTCCTAATTATTGCTCTAATTTCCTCTTCGTTAGTGGTGAGTTCTCCCTTTTCATTTTTAAGACTAACAATTTGATTTTCCTCTTTCCTTTTTTTAATCAGATTTACTAAGGGTTTGTCTATTTTGTTGGTTTTTTCATAGAACCAACTCTTAGTTTTATTAATCAATTCAATAGTTTTTTTACTTTCAATTTTATTGATCTCACCTTTTACTTTTAGAATTTCAAGTTTAGTGTTTGACTGGGGGTTTTTAATTTGTTCCTTTTCTAGCATTTTTAATTGCAAACCCAATTCATTGACCTTCTCTTTCTCTATTTTATACAAATAGGCCTCTAGAGATATGAAATTTCCCCTTATTACCGCTTTGGCTGCATCCCATACATTTTGGTATGATGTCTCATTATTATCGTTTTCTTGGGTGAAGTTATTAATTATGTCTATGATTTGCTGTTTTACCCAATCATTCTTTAGTATGAGATTATTTAGTTTCCAATTATTTTTTGGTCTACTTCCCCCTGCTTTTTTGTTGAATGTAATTTTCATTGCATCGTGGTCTGAAAAGGATGCATTTACTATTTCTGCCTTACTACATTTGAGTTTGAGGTTTTTATGTCCTAATATATGGTCAATTTTTGTATAGGTTCCATGAACTGCTGAAAAGAAAGTGTATTCCTTTCTGTCTCCATTACATTTTCTCCAGAGATCTATCATATCTAGCTTTTCTAGTATTCTGTTTACCTCTTTGACTTCTTTCTTATTTATTTTCTGGTTTGATTTATCTAATTCTGAGAGTGCAAGGTTAAGATCTCCCACTATTATAGTTTTACTGTCTATTTCTTCTTGCAGCTCTCTTAGTTTCTCTTTTAAGAATTTAGATGCTACCCCACTTGGTGCATATATGTTTAATATAGATAGTGCTTCATTATCCATGCTACCCTTTAGCAAGATATAGTGTCCTTCCTTATCTCTTTTAATTAGGTCAATTTTTGCTTTAGCTTGATCTGAGATCAGGATGGCTACCCCTGCTTTTTTGACTTCACCTGAAGCATAGTAGATTTTGCTCCAACCTTTTACCTTTAACCTGCATGTATCTCCCCGCTTCAGGTGTGTTTCCTGTAAACAACATATTGTAGGATTCTGGCTTTTAATCCATTCTGCTAACCGCTTCCTCTTTATGGGGGAGTTTACCCCGTTCACGTTTATGGTTAGAATGACCAATTCTGTATTACTTGCCATCTTGTTAACCCCGGTTTATGCTTTCCTCCCTTCTTTCCCCTTTCCCCCCCTTCCAAGTATTAAGCTTGTGAGCACCCCTTGCTTCTCACAGCCCTCCCTTTTTAGTGTCCCTCCCCCCGCCTTAGAGTTCCTCCCCCTATCTTACCCCTTTCCCTCCCAGTTCCCGTATTCCCTTCCGCTTAGCTTATTCCTTCCCTTTCCACTTTTCCCTTCTCACTTTTCAATGAGATGGGAGAAGTTTCACCATAGATTGAATATGTCTTAAGATTTTTCACTTAAAGCCAATTCTGAGGCAGTAAGATACCCACTATATTCATCCCCCTCCATTCTTTCTCTCAGATATAATAGGTTTCCTATGCCTCTTCATGAGATGTACTACCCCCACTTTACCCTTTTTCTGGTACAATGTCCTTTCCACATCAATTTCTAGAACAAGGTATACATGTATTCTTTATACATCTATATAGTCAAAATATAGTTCCCAAGATTAATCTTTACCTTTTTAGATTTCTCTTGAGTTCTATATTTGTAGATCAAACTTTTTGTTAAGTTCTGGTTTTTTCATCAGAAATAGATGAAATTCGCTTACTTCGTTGAATGTCCATCTTCTTCCCTGGAAAAAGATGCTCATTCTCGCTGGGTAAGTTATTTTTGGTTGCATACCAAGTTCCTTAGCCTTTCGGAATATCATATTCCAGGCCCTTCGATCTTTTAATGTGGATGCTGCCAGATCCTGGGTGATCCTTATTGTGGCTCCTTGATACTTGAATTGGGTTTTTCTAGCCGCTTGCAATATTTTTTCTTTCATCTGAGGGTTCTGGCATTTGGCCACTATATTCCTTGGTGTTTTGATTTTAGGATCCCTTTCAGTGGGTGATCGATGAATCCTTTCAATGTTTATTTTTTCCTCTGTTCCTATGACTTCTGGGCAGTTCTCTTTGATGATTTCCTGGAAGACAGTGTCCAGGCTCTTTTTTTCATCATGTTTTTCTGGGAGTCCAATGATTCTCAGATTGTCTCTCCTGGATCTGTTTTCCAGGTCTGTTGTCTTCCCCAGAAGGTATTTCACATTTTTCTCCATTGTTTGATTTTTTTGGATTTGCTTGACTGATTCTTCTTGTCTCCTCGAGTCATTCAATTCCACTTGTTCAATTCTGATTTTCAGTGAAGTATTCTCTTCACTCACTTTTTTAAAATCTTTCTCTAATTGTCCAATTGAGTTCTTTTGTTCTGTGGAATTTTTTTCCATTTCGCCAATTTTGTTTTTTAGAGAGCTGTTTTCTGTTTCCAGTTCACTAATCCTATTTTTCAAGGATTTTACTTCTTTATCCACTCTCTCTTTAACTGACTTCTCCAGGCTCTTTTGCCAAGCCTCCCTCTCCTTTTCCCATTTTTCTTCTAGCTCCCTTGTGAGAGCCTTTTTAATCACTTCTATGAGGTTCATCTGTGCTGAGGAACAGACGATCTCCTCCTTTGGGGAATCACCTGGGGACTGCCTGTTTTTAGTCTCCTCAGGATTTAGAGTCTGCTCTCTATCTGTGTAGAAGCTGTCAAGGGTTAAAGTCCTCTTCAGCTTCTTGCTCATTCTGTCTATTAATCAGAGACAAACTACCAAAGAAAAACAGAAAAAACTGGAGTCTTTCTTTGGGGGGGGGGCTGGGTGTGTTATCGAGCTTCCTCTACAGACTGCAGGGGGCAGCAGTGAGGCACTAGCAGGACTGTGCTGAGCCTGCGCTCTGAGATCCCAAAGCGTGCTGAGTCACTGTGGGGGGGGGGAAGGGGAGAGCGGCCAGGTCCTGAGAGACTCCAGCTGTTTGCGGTTGTGTTCTTCAGCCCCGGTGTTTTTAGCTTCTCTGCTGGGCTGTTGACTTGCTGCAGGTTCCAAACCTGTAGCGAAGCTCTCCCCGCAGAGACAGCTGCGATCACTCCCCACCCCCTCTCAGCTCTGCTCCTGTGCTCTCACTGCCGCTGCCCTCAGCCTGCGCCCGATCTAAAACTGCCCCAGCCCTCCAGTAAAGACAGACCTTTCTTGGCGGATCTCAAGGATGGCTTCTCTTGGTAACTATTTGTGGGTTTTTTTCAGTCGAGCATTGATTCAGAGGCTTGTAATGAAGTGGATAGTGAGAGAAAGCGCGGAGCTTATGCAACTGTGAGCCTCCTCTCCGCCATCTTAACCGGAAGTCCCCAAGATAATAAATTTTAAAAAGTAGTGCTCTCTAGGGCTGGATAACTGAAGAGAATGACTGAAACATTAAGGGGCTTTGAGTTCCTACCCTATAAGGATTGAATTTAAGGAACGAGATCTGTTTAGTCTATAAAAGAGAAGGCTCAGGGCAGGATATAACAGTTGAATAATAGACAAAGTTACCAAAAAGGTAAATTTTCATTTAATGTCAGTGGAAAAAAACACAGAGAACCTTTCCTTCTGCCTTATCATTTTCACTGATGCTATTCTTTCCACCCGACAATGCCTTTCCATCTGACCTTATACTATAGTTCCAGATTACCAGGACATTTCTCTCCGCCCTACCACCAATCCTCTCTACCAGTTTAGCAGCTGAGCTCTCTGATTATTGTTGCCTCCTCCAGTTTTAAGCTTCTTAATCACTCATATATTGGTATCCCCAGTATTTAGCTCAGTCTTTGGCATTTAAAAATATTTAATAAATGTCTTTTCATTCATTAAAATACTTTCTGGACTTTCATTCATTCTTTCATCATCATTATAATAGGAAATTAATTCTTATGTAATTCCATAAATTCTTGATGACAAATTCCACTTTTTTAGGCCATGAACCCATTCTTTATTTAAGGCAATTAACATTCCACCTCCATATACATGCACATTCTTAAAATATTTTTCCCAAAGTTTGATGATAGAAAGTAAAAGGAATTGTCATGATGTCATGGAAAGAATACTGAATCTTATCTTAGAGGACCTAGGGCAGAACAAAAATTCTTCCATTTTTTATCTATGTCACCTTATGTAAATAATTTGTATCTTACTGTGGTATCCTATTACAAAAAAATAAATAGAATTGTACAAGATGACCTCTAATATACTTTCCAAAACTGAGTTTATGATTCTATTTCTCTATAGCAAACCCATCAAAGATAGAGAGAGATCCTTAAGCTATTTTGCAATGAAAGTCCAGAAAGTATTTTAATAAATGCTGTGATTAAAGGATAGCAAGTGGCTTCTACATGCTAATTTGTAGTCATCATAAACAACACATCTGTTTTCTGTGTCATGACTTCTTGTCATATAAGGCCAGGAGTGTGGTGGAAATATGAAGATGATTATATGAATTTTGCTATTTCTATCTACCATACCTGACAAGAATTCTCTATTCTTTTCATCATCAGAAAAGAGTAAATTTGGTGATATCCACTAACATGCCCTGTCATTGTAGAGAAGATGTCAGTTGTGATGATAATGGATGTGCCTCTCAGATTTCAAAAGAAATGTTCTTGTATAATAGATTATTTCTATGCTGTTTAACGTATGACTGGCTCACATTTGGATAACCATTCTTTCCTATCGATACAATGCACACAAAATTCTGCCAGAGGCTTCATTGAACTAAATAGATTTTTCTTGAAAAATACTCTTCATTTTCTTTCCATGTCAGAGCAACTGTTGACATGTGGTGAATTGTTTATACAATGAATGTTGTATCTTCTATTCAGATGACAGTTTCCTGTGGTTTACAGTTTATTAATTTTGTTTGTTATCACTTAAAATGCAGAATTTTCTTTTCTTCCCAGGTCTTTGGATTGTATATGAAGGTGATGATGATAATGTTTTGTAGAGTATACATGTGAATCGTGTGTGTGTGTGTGTGTGTGTGTTTTGTTTCTTTGCTTTGTTTTTTAGAGGGTTTTTTTTGTTGTTGTTTTAGTGGGTTTGGGGGAAGTTGCTTACTGAACCAGAAGAAGACATACATAGTTACTTATTCATCCACACTGGCTTTTAAACCCACATTAAGTTTATCATCAAAATTGCTTTAATAATACAACCTACCAGCTTAGAGATTCTTAGAAATATAGTTTATCATTTAAACATTTCCAGGCTCTGAATTGAAGTTACAAAAGACAAAAAGTTGCTTTGAAATTCAGAAAACGCAAATCACAATCTATTTTAAAGCTTGACTGTAAAAAATCAAAGCAGGACAGAATTATGCACAATATTCTATCTCTGACCTTATCTTTCTCCTACTGCCTTAGTCTCTTTCACAAGTACTCTCTCTGTCTCTGTGTATTTCTTTGTCTCTGTCAGTATGTCTGTCTGTATTTTTCTCTTATCTCTCATGAAAACACAAACACACACACACACACACACAGCCAAATTTGTCTTCCTTTTTCTTTGTGATGGATCTGCATTAATAAAAAACATAGTTCTTTCTGACTTAACAGAATGCTTGACCTAGGGCAATGACAGCTATAGAAGGGAAAGGTATTCTTGATTCTGTAAAACATTTTTTCACATTTAGCCCAGATCCAGACTAGCCATGATCTCCCACCATCTTCATTCATCCTATTCCATCATACTCTATCTTTCTCCAAAAGGCTCTCTCTCCAGTCATTTTGTAATTCTAGCTCTGAAGATAGTAACAAATAAGTACTACCATTCATCAGAAAGACAGGTTAATCAATTGCCCTATAGATCTCATCATCTTTTTATTTCCTAGATCAAAATACCCATCCCCAGCCAATGTTCCTCTTCTCACATACTGCTGTCTTCTAGTGTTAGAATGAAAGCACCTGGAAATCAGATATTGTCTTGCCTAGAGTATTTATCACAGCAGCTGGTGGCTAGCAAGTAATAATGGTTCTTTGCTTGTTTGTCGTAATTCTTTTATTTGTAGTAAATGTATGTATCACCCAGCATTTGGATTGTAAAGATCTGAACTTGCAGACACATGCCACCAATACTGAGTTTACAGTTTGCTCAGATCTTCCCTGATATATGGCCAAATTATTGAATATTAAATATATATGCATATAGAGAAGGGAAAAAAGAAGAAAGAGAAAGGGGTGGGAGAGGGAAGAAGGAAGAGAGAGAGAGAGAGAGAGAGAGAGAGAGAGAGAGAGAGAGAGAGAGACCTGTTTATATTTTTTTTATACTATTGAATATTTTTCTCAGAGTTGACTAAAATGGAACACACATATTGATATATACATAGGAAAAATTAAATCCAGTCATTACTGGTTAGTAATTACTAACAAATAAGAACTACTCGATTCTTTTTTTTTTTTTTTTTTGCTTAAATAGGTAATGTTTAGCAAGTTCTTTCCTTATTTTACAGTCTTATACATAATAGGTTTTTAATAAAAGCCTATAGGCTAGTTCTTTCATTTTATAGATACAGAAGTTAAGGCTTAGAGAGGTTATCTGAAGCCCCTTCATTCAACTTTCCTTTCCTGAAAAACTAGACTATTATATTGTTGTGCCAGTTTCCTTTGATTATTCTACCTCAGTTTCCCTAATTGTTCTACCTCAATTTCCCTGAATTGTTCTGCCTGGTTACAACATCCCCACTCCTAATCATCATGATCCAGATAAGGAGAAAGACCTTCTATTTCAGACATCATGATCCCAGACCTTCCCTACTTATCAGAATGTCGGGTGCCTCCCCCCACCCTGTCAGAACTAGACTGACAGTCCATTCCTGCTCTCAGTGCTCTGACTCTGTCCCTGCCTCAGTATTATACTCAGTCCCTTGGAGTCATGTGTATATATATATATATATATATATATATATATATATATATATATATATATATCATTGAGAACTCACATTGGCTCCTGGATTTTTTGGAGATGATAGTCTCATTCAGCCCTGGAACCAAATCATGGAAACATTTGGTCCCAGTAAATCTCTCCCTTTCAAATAAAATATTAAAAACTCTCTAATCTCTATCTTGCCTCAGTTTCTCTGGCATTACAATCTATATTCTCTGTCCTTAGGATTCTACTTCTACTTCCATGCCTTCATGTATACTATCTCCTTTGCCAAGAAGGTATTCCTTCTTTCACTCTGCCTCTCAGAATTATCTTCCTATAATTACAAGCTTTAGATGCTCCATCATCCCTGAAGTCTTCTCTAATGTCTCCTATTATTAGTGCTCTATCCAGGCTCAATCTACCTTGTATTTATTCTCTTATCTATATGCAAGTTGTATCTCCTTGAAGTATTATGTAAAATCATTCATTTCAAAGTCAGTTTAATTTTTCTATTTTTCCCTGGCACTCAGCATAGTGCCTCACACAGAGTAGGTGCTTGTAGCAGAAATGAAGGTAAACCCTTCTCTCCTCATTAAAGGGAAATATTCAGGGCACATGATAAAAATATTATCCTCTTCTCAGTGTAATAGGGGACTTATAGACAGAAAAGAGAAGAATCAGAATTCCCAGAGACATGAAAAAGAGGCTTATATATCAATCCATTCCCTAAAAGAAACCATATGCAAAGAAAAGTAGCAACAAGACTAGTAAGCTGAAAAATGGTAAAGGGGTGGGGAGAATAGCTGCTTTGGAAAGCCAAAAATCTTTGCTGGACTAGAAAAATCAGCACAACAGGGAACCACCATCACCAAAATGTAGATAAGGCCCATGCTTTATTTGGCACTATGGGCTGTAGGAATTTTATAAGAATCTTCAAGAAGATATAGCCCATCAGGTTGTTTGACTTCTTCTAGAAAGGGAAGGGGACATTTGCTTACAATCAAGCTTCTTTGGTATGAACCTGTTTTACATTATTTTCTAGTATATCTGATGTAGTATTAATCTGAATCTTTATGGAGGAACTTGAGGACCATTTTTTGAAAAAGAACATGAGTCAGGTATAGATAATTCCAATATTTGGTTGAAAATGGACTTGAGACAGATTTGCTGAGAGAGACCACGAAATTATAGCAGTGGTCAAGGGCCAGGACCCAAATAAGAGAGGAGTCACACTCTTAATGAAAATTTGTTGCCACAGGTTACACTGGTATTAAAAAGCTAAGGAAGGAATTGAATCCAGTTCCTCTGATTTTAAAATGTAGGTCTCTTTCCCTTGCATCAAAGGGACTTTCTATGTTGACATTAATATTAAAATGGTTTCATTCTCTTAAAAATGAAGACATTAACTTAGATGACCTCTAAGTTTCCTTTCAATAAACTCTATATCTAAGGTTCTACAAAGTTCTACAAGTGAAAATATCAAGGCCCTTTGACAATAAAAAGAATTCCTTATTTAGGTTTTTTTGGTCTGTTCTTTTTCTTCAGGTGATCCAGATAAAAGATATATATTAAATGTTATTCAACATAAATGTTAAACACTTTGCACAGCTAAATAAATAATTATATTGCATTTTTCCAACTATATGGAAAATTGTGAAGGAAATGAAGTTTGTCCATGTTATTGCTTCACCATATTTTTCCATTCTGACTGCTCCATGCCTCATATTCTCATGCTGCACAGAGCCCATTTTTCTGGCATTCCATCTGAATCTTCTGCCATCATTGAATAGTGTGTAATGCCCTAGATCTTTACATGTACACACACAGAGAGGCAGAGACAGAGAGAGACAGAGACAGAGAGAGAAATCAAATACATTTTTGTCCTTTTGGGATTTTCTTAGGACTTACTATTAGGGCTTATTTTAGCACTTAATGCTGATACCTTGTTTCCCAACATACATTGTTTAGGTTCCAATAAGACAGGTCCAAAGCTTGTGGTTATGAAATAGAGAGAAAAAGAGAGGAAGAAAAGAGAGGGGGAAAGAGGGAGAAGGCAGATAATGAATAGAAAAAGAGGAAGGAGTGGGAAGAAAAGAGAACATAGAAGAGGGAAGGGAAGGGGAGAAAACAGAAGAGGACAGGCCAGGACAAGATCTAAGTTTACCTTTAAAGAAGAAAATTAGAATTCCATAAGGAACCATTTAAACTTTCCACCATTTGCTAAAGGAAATTAAAGTCATGGAATAGACTGAAGATATTTGCTATACCTACTCTTCCCTCTTTTCCCAGACTATTCCTTCAATTTCAGCTTAAAAAATTGTGTGAAGTCCGAGAGCTGTCCCCAAACATGTAGCAATGAATGACCTTTGGACTTCAAAGCTTTACACTACTTTCAAATATATTGTAGATAATAACCCATTAGCTGAAAAGGAAATGATTTTGAACTGATAAAGGGAAGCAGAGATATCTTGAATAAAGAAGCCTTCTGGTCTTGCAAAGCACATTCCTTTAAAGATAATTACATGAGCTAAAAGCTATTTAAGAAAATCAGGTCACAGTATTTATTAAAACCATTTATTATATTAACGCAGAAGAGCTTTGCTTAGAATAGATTCACTATTTAGAAAAGATACACTCCCTAAAAATGATTTTGCCTCTTACTATTTGTATAATCTTAGATAAATAATTTAGACTCACTGGACCTCAGTTTTCTTCTCTAAAAAATGAAGGGATTGGTCTAGATAATTTCTAACATCTAAATCCTATGTGCCTCTGAACCTTAATTGAGTGTAAAGTTAAATTCTATTAATCAAATACATTTTGCCATTGCTTTGCATTACAAAATTGGAAGTTTTCCCATAGGAAAAAAGTGGTTAGCTTTAAGCTAAACAAAAAAAAAAATCATAATTAACTAAAGCAAACATTTTTAAATCTCATATTTAAAGAGAAAATATGATTGTATAATAAAAGACAAGAGTGCAGCCAGTAAGGGAAATGCATATTTTTCATATTTCCTCTTCAAATTATTTTCTTCATCCTTACCTACCTGACCACTCTATTTTATTCTCCTTTGATAAAACCATTATCCCTATTCCCTAAGTCTATTAGGGAATAAAGCCTATTCCCTACTCCCCACTCTGGTAGTTAAGGAAAATTGACAAAGAAAAACTTTTCTAACAGATTTACATTAGAGAATTTTTCTCTAACTTGGGACTTTCGTTGTTGTTCAAGCCTGCATTTTATTACATCATCATAAGATTTTAAATGCAGAACTTGATATGGGATTTCAGGACCTTTCATTCCATAAGACTTAAAAAAACCCTAACATTCATTGTTGATCCACTTTAGTTGGAAATTACTATGAGCATCAGGCTCCTAGGATTAATCCTAACTAACTTCCCTGACATTAAAAAAGATTGGTGAGAAAAAAGGAGAAATAAATGAGCAGAAGGAAGCCAGTCTATGAGCTGTGATCTGTGAGAATCTTGATTTTTCCCCTTTCTTGTTGCAGGATATGGTGGGAAGGGAAGTACACAAACACTTTCTTGCTCCACAGAAACAGTTTTATATTTCAATTAAATTATTTTTGTACATAGTATTGATACTGATATTAGTATACACTTTGTAAAGTGATTTGCAAATTTTAAAGTGCCATATAAATGTTAGTTATTATGATTTTATTAATCTTCAATAAGAACAGGGTATGAATAACAAAGACCCATTATTAAATGAAAAGTTGGAAATGTCTTTTAAATATCATATGTTGTCCCTATATCATATGTTGTTGGAATGAACTTTGTATAGCCAATAAAACATTTAAATTATTTTAATGCTCCTTTCTAGATGGGAGAATGCCAATTTATATATGTAATAGGGCCAAACTTTTGAGTATTTCATCTGTTTGTGTAAAGATACTGGTGGTAAACCTAAACGATGCTGAACAGCTAGAAAGTCTGATTTTTCTGAATCTTATTCTATGCATTTTGGCACCTCCTCCTTCTTGTCAGCTCTAAGATGTCCACTGTTCTCAGGCCTTTCCCATATTTTCCTTTAGAAAGCATATCAGAATAATATTCAATTATCATTTAACAACGCCTAAAATCATATATTCCCTCTACAAGTCATTTTCTATAATGTTTCAGTGTTTGTGGCTGTCACTGGTTTATCACCTAAGGTCTCTGTGTAGTAATGAACAGTTTTGCCTCCAACTGAAAATTCTTTTTTTTTAAAGGAAGAGAACTTATAAGCAACTCCATAATGTGTGGCAAAATGGACATGAAGTAAGAGAACATTCTATCTTGGGACTGCAGCAGCATGTCCTGGGATGTCAGGAGAACCTTTTTCAAGGAAGACACATACATGATTTTTACCAGTACCCTCCTATAAATCACCCAAAGAGGAACTATCATATGCTAAAGGCCTTCTTTTAAGTTTCAAACAATATGAATAAAAATATTTTTGACACTTATCTGCATTTTAAACAATATCTCTGTTTAGGAGATAAAATATATTTTTTTTCCCATTAAAGCAATCCTAAAAATCAGGGAATGAGTGGGGAAGTCATTTGGAAAGATAAAGAAACTTTTCTGTCATTCTTGGCCCTGGCTTTAGAGATTCAGGATAGAAAAGACTCTGATCTCTATGTGCTCAATATAAAAAATAGTGAATCATCAAATTTGGGTTCTATACCCTTCTCCCTACCCCTGACCTCATTCTAAAACTCACAGCTTCACTGAGAATTATACTATAGCAGGTTTGTGATCAGGGTAATAAGTTCTATTGTAATACTATGTAAATGAATTCCTAACTGGCTGTCAGATGATGAAAAGAAAAATGATTACAATTTTATTCTACTTGTTCTTGTATAAACATTGGTAAACTAATTACAAGATATACCTCCACGAAATTTCCATGAATGGAAAAAAGTAGCTCTGATTACTAGTTTTGTCTTTATTTCAATTTGATGAATCACATTTAATTAGAGCATAATTAGGGAACACCTTTAGTATTAAAGAAAAATAAGCCATGTAATAAGATATAATTTCTGAGAATATCATAAATCTTAATGCTTGTAAATAAAGAGATCACATGATAATTCTGTGAATTTTTAGAATATTCTGGTTCATACACATAGACAAAATGCTGCTCAGAATATAGAATTTGACTTAAATTGTCACTTCAGAAATTCTCTCTTCAAAAAGATTGTATTTTCAAATGTCTATTTCACTTGATGTCTTTTATACTAGAAAAAAAAACTATCTGTAAATAAAGTCTTAGAACTTTCTGAATTCCAAGATGGTTTGGGGTTTAGAGATGGTTGAGGATTCAAAAGTTAGCAAGATCAAAAAGCCAAATGAGTAAACATTTCTAGAGGCGGTAACCACTTAAATGTCAAAGTGGAAAACCATAAATTTAGTGCTTGGTAGAGTGGCAAATTTAGTCAAAATGAATAAAATGGATTGGAAGAAATGCAAAAGGTTAAAAAGACTAATACTTTCATTAAAAGGAAAATATAAGGTGAGTTTTTAAAATAGGAAAAGTCTTGAAAAATCATAATTTTTAAAAGAATAGGAAATGTAAAATGATAAAAGCTCATATTGATATAATTTTAGAGTTTCAAAGTACTTTACATAAATTATCTTATATGATTTTCAGAACAATTAGCAGAGATAGGTTTTGCCCTTTTTGTACATGACAAAGCTGAGACTTAAAGAAATGAAAGTGCCAGGTTAATATGGTGAGCGAACATCTAGGGCAGGATTTGAATCAAAATCTTTCTGTCTCCTAGTTGGACACTATCTACCATATTACACTGTCTATTTCCTGAAGGATAAAAAATAATGGATTATATAGTTTCAAAGTTCTGTATTTTTTTAGTGGGTGCAATTATAACATAGTGAAGTATGGAAAAGTATGACATTGGAGTTAAGTTTAAAAAGCATTTCATTAGATTATGACAAAGGCTGCCAACAAGAATATTGAAGTTCCTGAGAATTATGGAAAAAATAGATAATGGAAAGATCATTCATTGAGGCATAATAGTGGGGATGTCTACACCAAGTATGTGAAGACTTCCCTTAGTGGAATGGGCAGATAAGAACAATTCATTCTAAGGGCCATGAAAATAGTGGTAGCAGGCACTTTGGAGAGCTTGGAGATTGGTCAAACATGGAAGATGCCAAGGTCATACACTGCATCCTTGTCTTGACTCATCTTACCACTGGACTTCAGTGATTCTGAAAGAGAGAGTGAGACTGAAAAACTTTTTTGCAACTCTGCCTCAATTTAATCCAATTCATGCAAGAGTCAGGACTTCCTTCATAATGTTATTTATTCTTTTCAAATCAAAAGACAAACAACAACAGATGAATGAGGCAGTAGAATAAAAGTAAGAAAGGCTATGGAAAGGGACAGAAGCCATGAGATACACTTAAGGAAGAGCCAAATCTCCATGAAGGTGAGGAGACAAAGGAAATGTTGGTTGAAAAGTTGGAGGATATCTAGGCTTTTATTGAAAATAGAACAAGAATCTCAAAGATACAATTGAATGAACTAAATAAAAGTAGAGCTTAAGCATAGATAGAAAAGAATGAGGATGATTAGAGTAGAGACAAAGGTTCAAAAGGATCTTACATGATCATACTGATTATATCTAAAGTCACAAAATGGGATAAATAGGACAGGGGAACCACACAATGGGAGACTGATTAATGTGATATTTTTCATCATCACACTTTAACTGACAGAAGATTTGCAGAGAAAAATTTGACTAAAAGTTTCAAATGCTATTATTTGCTTTATGCCTCCACAAAGTTTCTGTGTAGATGTACTTGGGCTCCTTCATTAATGAAATAGGGACTCCAGGCTTTGAGGTTTAAACTTCCTAATTATTAATGGAGAAGCACAAAGGAATTACCAATGGGAAGTAGGGACTTCACAAGAAATACTTCTCCAATATGCTAGGGAACCACAGAGAGGTTTGACCAGAGTGACATATTCATACTTCTTTTTTAAAAAGAGTAATTTGGCCATTTTTAAGGATATGATGAAGAGGAGAGAGTTTAGAGTCAAGAAGACTATTTAGGATGCTACTATAGTAGTTCAAGTGACAGATAATGAAAGTAATACCAAAGAATGTCCAAATTACTGAACAATTATGTTCATTTCACATGCTAGCAAGTTTGTACTTAAGATTCTGTAAGATGAATTACTAAAATAGCCGGCCGGTTTTTGAAGAGTCAGAAACCAAACTGCCAATCTTTGCTGATTTATGGAGAAAGCAAGGAAATTTCAGAAAATGTTCTACTTCTGCTTCACTTACACTAAAGTTTTTTCTAAAACAAGTCTTCAAAGAGATAGGTGTAGCAAATCTTACTTTTCTCCTGAGGGATCTGTATATAGGCCAAGGAGCAACTGATAATGGAGCAACTGATTGATTTAAGATTGGAAAATGAGTAGGACAAGGCTGTATATCATCACCTTATTTATTAAATTTATATGCTGAGTACATCATACAAAATGTCAGGCTGGATTAATCAAAAGCTGGAATTAGTTTTGCTGGGAGAAATATCAACAATCTCAGACTTGAATACAATTTTGATGACAAAAAGTGAAGAGGAATTATGAAACCACTTGATGACAGTGAAAGAGGAGAGTATAAAAGCTGACTTGAAGCTTAATCTAAAAACAACATTCAAAAAAACCTAAGATCTTGGCAACTAGTTTTCACACTTCCTGGCAAATAGAGAAAAAAGAAATGGAAGCAGTGTCAGATTTCATATTCTTGGGCTCAATGATTATTACAGATAGTGACTATAGCCATGAAATTAAAAGAGACTTGCTCCTTAGAAGGAAGGCTATTTCAAATAGCATAATAAAAGGTAAAGACACTTGGTTTTTCTAGTATCAATATATGATTGTGAGATTTAAACTGTAAGAAGAGGTGAACAAAATTGAATCAATGCTTTCATATTATGGTGCCTGAAAGACTTTGGTGTCTTTGGACAGTAAAATGATCAAATTAATCAATACTAACGAAATTGATTTATATTATTTACTGAAAAATCAAATACTGAGGATGAAGCTTAAATACTTTGACCACATAATGAGAAGATGAGACTCATTAAAAAGACCCTGATCTTGGGAAAGACTGAAGGCAAAAGATCACAGGGGGATGACAGAGGATGAGATGGATAGTTTATGTCATGGAAATTGAATAAGAGCTTGGGAAGACTATGAGAGATAGTGGAGAATAGAAGGGGCTGATCTGCTATAGTACATGAGGTCACAAAGAGTTGGACATGACTGAATGACTGAACAACAAATTCAGATTACTTCTAAGTATCTATCTTCAATTAAATCTTTCTTCTGAGATCTAGTTTCAAATTTACAATTATATGTTTAACTCTCTATATGATCTAACAATGCCTCCAAATCAACATGTTCAGAGCTGAGTTCATTAATCTCTAATTTCTTTGAAGAGCTCTTATCTTTCTCATTCTATTCTTTTTTTCAATTTCTTTACATTGCTCATTTAAGAAAACCTCATCTTTTCTTGCTATTCTCTGGAATTCTGCATTCAATTGGGCATAGTTTTCCATTTTTCCTTTCCCTTTTATTATCTTTTTTTTCTTCAGCTACTTGTAAAGCCAAATCTGTTATGAATCATGTCTGATTCATGTTGATTTCTTGTCCTTTTTTTCTTTGAAATAATTATTGTTACTATCTTCTATATAACATTGTAAACTTCTGTCTATAGTTCTTTAGGCATTCTATTGAATACAATTTCTTAAATCTATTTATTACATTTACATCACATTAATAAGGGATGTGATTTAGATTGTACCTATATGGTCTAATAGTTTTCCCTACTTTCTTCAAGTCTGAATTTTGTAATAAGATGTTCATGATCTGAGACATAGCTCCAGATTTTATTTTAACTGACTGTATATAGCTTCTCCACATTTGCCTGCAAATTGTATAATAATCTGATTTCTATATTGACCATCTAGTGATATCCTTATGTAATCACTTTTTGGGTTGTTGAAAATGAGTATTTGTCATTACAAGCTAATTATTTTGACAAAAATTTATTAGTCTCTGCCTGATGTCATTTTTACTTCAAAGCCAAACTTGACTGTTATACCAATTATATTTGATTTCCTACTTTAACATTTCAATCTACTATGATGAATGTGAAATATTTTGGCTTATTATTTCTAGAAAATGTAGGTTTTTATAGAACTAAGCAATTTTGGTATCTTCAGCATCAGTGGTTGGAACATAAATTTATCTTTCTATGATACTGAATGTTTTTGCCTTGCTTTTAAACATATGTCATGCAATAATCTTTATTGAGACTCCTACATTGAAGTCAGGAGAGTAGACGGAGTCACAAAAGGAAAAAGTCTTGAGAGTAAAAAGAAGTCAAAACACAGAGCTTTGAGAATCACATTCATTTCAAGGCAAGAAGACAAAAAGGCACCAGGAAAGGAAAAAAAAAGAACTATGAAAGATCCAGAAAAAGACTAGAGTATTCAGAAGATGAAGCATTGTTAGAAAACAGTGAAAGTGATTAAAATAGAGAAAAGGTTGCAAAAGGTCAACATGCTTTCATCTTAAATCTTTTCCATTATTATTCGTTCTAACTTCTGCAAAAATGTCAGAGAATAGGATATCCAAATCTGTTGGTTTGTGATAAACAGTGTCTGCACTTTAAAAAGATTGCCATATTTAATATTTATATTGATCTCTTCTAGTTCACATATCCTTATGTAATGGAGATTCATATCTTGGCTTAGTAGAAGGAGAAAAAATATGACTAGGTTTATGTTCTGTATTAAAGATTTTTGTACCAATGTTGTATGTCTATGGGACAGGGTCATCTGTGATCTTCTTTCTATTCATCATCTACAACACATCAGTGGCTGAATTGTTGCTGTTGTTAATAATTTTAAAACAAGTAATTTTTATGCCATTCTGTCTTAATTATTTTTACTCCTCAAGGAAGCATAAGTATTATATAACCAGAAAATCCCCCTCCTTGTTCTTTCTGGAATTTAGTCATTTTCCTGCCAAAGATTTCCCTAATTATCACAATATTTTAAGAAAATACTTTCAAAAGATTATATATATATGAAAATTTAATAGCAAAATATACCCTATCTGGAATCCCTTCTTTCTACTCTTTCCTGTTTATGGGCTTTATACTGCCTATATTTGTCTCTTAAGGACCAGGTCTTAAACAAAAACCAATCTGATTCTAATTGGCTACCAATAGGTCCTAGGCCAAGCTCCATTTGGTCATTTTTGGAGTCCTGATTGACTCAGAAACCCTGAGTCCTCATCCCAAAATTCATTTATTTATTTATTTAGATTTTTTGGATTAGGTGAAATGAGATTCTTTGCCTCAATTGCTACTGGCTTTAATCACTGAATGGGTGCAGCCAGTCAACTGAGACCTGTTGAAGATCTTGGCTTACAAAGACCAGTCTCCCATTTCATCCAGGGCCATCTCTGGTCATCCTGATCTATATCTGGCCATTGGACCCAGATAGCTCTGGAGGGGAAAGTGAGGTAGGTGACCTTGCATAACCCTCCCTCACTTCAATCCAATTCACTTGCATGTCATAGCATCATCTCCCTGATGTCATGGTCTCCTTTGAGAAAAAGGACAAATAAAGAACCTAATTACATCCTATTGGACACTAGTTGAGTAAATCTTTTCCCTACTCATTTGTGGTTATTGTTCAATGATTTTTCAGTAATTTCTGACTCTTCATGACCTCAGTTAGGGTTTTCTTGGTAAAAACACTAGAGTAGTTTATCTTTTCCTTCTCCAGCTCATTTTACACATAGCAAAATGAGGCAAAAAAGGCTAAGTGATTTGTCCAGCATCACAAGTCTCTCTCTTTCTCTCCCCACTCCTTTTTCCCCTCCCTTCTCTCTCAATAACTCCAATTAAATTCAGGATCAAGTGTAAAATCCTGTTCTAAGTCTGTCAAACTTGAGTCTTCCTATATTTCTGTTTCTAATTTGCCTTACTCCACATATTCTTTGATCCAGTGGTGCTGTTCTCCTTGATGTTCTGAAAAGATTTTCCATCTCCCCATTCTGTCCCTGGTGATTCCCATGCCTGGAATTTTCTAACTTATCATCTTTTCCTCCTGGCTTCCCTGGCTTCCTTCAGGTTCCAAATAAAATCCCATCTTGTGTTGGAAGACTTTCCTATTCTCCATTAATGCTAGTATTCTTTTCCTATTAATTGCCTCCCACTTATCCTGTACATATATTGTTTATATATAGTTTGAGTTGTGTCTCTCCTATTACACTGTGAGTTCCTTTGGAGTAGAGAGTGACATTTGCTTTCCTTTGTATTTTAACATTTAGCACAATGTCTAGCACATATTAAATGCTTTACAAGTAATGGCTGACTGAAGAATTTTAGTTTGTTTTTGCAATTATAATTAAAAGTTCCTCATGGCATTAAACATATCCTTTTAGTTCATGTGATTTTTTAGAAATTCAGTTCCTTTAGGAGTTGTACTAAGTGCTACTACTACATTGCTACTATTATCATTATTGTTGCTGTCATTACTAATGCTACCATCCCAATCATCACCTTACTTAGCATTGACTTCAAATCCTTTCCTCTTCTCTGATCTCAGGGATCTGGTGCCATGACATCCCTTTTTATGTCTGAAGAAGCATTCTTTAATAACTTGAATAGTTATATTTTTCACTGTTGAAGACAGGGAATAGCTGGACAATGGGAAAGAAAATGAGTGATCCCTAAGCCCTGAAGCATAGAAGAATAGTGACAGGACACTGTCCAAATACTGAAGGGTGGAGGAGGCAGATAGCACTGATTCATCATAAACTTGCATAGGATTAAAGATATTTAAGTCAGTATAAGAAGAATGGGTTCCCATAGTTTCCAAGAAGCTTACAGTGTGATTTGTAGGTATGTGCTGATGGTGTATAAAAAAGTCTTAAGAATAAAGAAGGTATTAGGAGTTTTTCTCTTATAACCATAAAACTCATTCTCAGAGAATTATCCCATAAGGGGAAGGTTAAGCAAACTCATTCCCTGGAAGGGGAATGAGCACTATCTGTTGGAAGAAAGCCAAACTATGGAGAGCAGAAAGCAGCAGTCCAAGAGCTGATCAGCAAAATGGAGATTGGCCAGAAAAGCCATTTACAATCTAAGCACAAGAGCTTCATTGGAGCAAGGAAGTTATACACTATACAGGGGTAATGAGAACAGCCAGTGATCACTGGTGCCTGTTGAGGAAGAGATGAGCAGAGAGAACTAGTGAAAATGAGCACTTTGGTGAAAAGGAGACATGGAGATGACACGGCTATGAGGCAACCCTGATTATCCCTATCTGCAGCCCTACCTAGAGCAATATGAAAAGTCATGAAGTCTGTATAGATCCTGATATAGAGCTGATAATTGGGAAGTAGATGGGCACAGGCACTATCTGTAAACAATACATAAATAAAATTGTTCATTTTTTTAAGTTTTTTAAAGTTCATTTAAAATTGTTCACTTTTTAAAGCACAGATTTAGGACTGGGATAAAAGTTATCTAAGCCAAACCTCCTCATTTTATGGATGAAGAAATGAAGTCCTGGGAACAATCCATACAGATAGTATCAGAGGCAGAATTTGTCCTCAAAGTTTCTGCTTCCAGAATCATATTGCTTTCTTTCTCAAGGAACAGATGAAAAAGTAACTGGTAGTCATTTTTGGGAAGTCTATCCCAAGACTTGGGAAATCTATTCAATTTTAGCAAAAATTGAAATTCCCAGATCCAAAGATGAAGTCATCAATTCTTATTAATATTTACATAAATTTCAACAAATTTCAGTTCTTTCTCGAGAATCAGATCTAGAATAACAATTCCCCCCTTAATAACCTCTCCATCTTTTAAAGAACAAAATGCTCATTTTATTCAAATAAAAACTTAATAAATATCCTGCTTTTGCTAAAGAGAAAGCTGCAGGTTTCTGGATAATTGAATAACTATATAGCTTAGTGGGCACATTTAAGCAATTTTCTACATTCTTTTCTTTTTAAGTTTAAATTCACAAATAGAGTAGTTGATCAGTGGAATAGGTTAGATTCACAGGACAAAATAATCAATAACTATAATTATCTAGTGTTTGACAAACCCAAAGACCCAGCTTTTGGGATAAGAATTTACTATTTGACAAAATTGCTAGGAAAATTGGAAACTAGTATAGTAGAAACTAGCCACTGACCCACCCCTAACACTGTATACCAAGATAAGGTCGAAATGGGTTCATGATCTAGACAAAAAGAATGATATTATAAACAAATTAGAAGAACATAGGATAGTTTGCCTCTCAAATCTGTGTAGGAGGAAAGAATTTATGACCAAAGAAAAACCAGAGATCATTATTGATCACAAAATAAATAATTTTTATTATTTTAAGTTGAAAAGTTTTTGTACAAACAAAATTAATGCAGGCAAGATTAGAAGGGAAGTAATAAGTTGGAAAAACATTTTTATATTCAAAGGTTCTGATAAAGACATCATTTCTAAAATATATAATTGATTCAAATTGATAAGAATTCAAGCCATTCTCCAACTGATAAATGTTCAAAGGATATGAACAGACAATTTTCAGATGAAGAAATTGAAACTATGTCTAGTCATATGAAAAGGTGCTCCAAATCACTATTGATCAGAGAAATGCAGATTAAGACAACTGTGAGATGTCATTACACACCTCTCAAATTGACTAAGATGACAGAAAAAGGTAATGACCAATGTTGGAGGTCATTGTTGGAGGAACATTAATATTGTTGGTGTAATTGTGAATGTATCCAACCATTCTGGAGAGCAATTTGGAACTATGCTCAAAAAGTTATCAAACTGTTCATACCCTTTGATTCAGCAGTGTTTCTACTTATCTTAAAGGAGGGAGAGGGACCCACCTGTGCAAAATTGTTTGTGGTGGCCCTTTTTGTAGTGACCAGAAACTGGAAACTGAGTGGATGCCCATCAATTGGAGAATGGCTGAATAAATTATGGTATATGAATGTTATGGAATATTATTGTTCTGTAAGAAATGACCAACAGGATGATTTCAGAGAGCCCTAGAGAGACTTAACATGAACTGATGCTAAGTGAAATGAACAGAACCAGGAGATGGCATGGCAACAATAAGATTATACAATGAACAATTCTGATGGACATGGCTCTCTTCAACAATGAGATGATTTAAACCAGTTCCAATTATTCAGTGATACTGTCTACACCCAGAAAGAGGCCTGTGGGAACTGAGTGTGGATTACAACATAGCATTTTCACTTTTTCTGTTGATATTTGCTTGCATTTTGCTTTCTTTCCCAATTTTTTTTCCTTCTTGATCCAATTTTTCTTTTGCAGCAAGATAACTGTATAAATATGTATACATATATTGGATTTCACATATATTTTAACATATTTAGCATGTATTAGACTACCTGCCATCTAGGAGATGGGATGGGGGGAAGGAGGGAAAAATTGGGAACAGAAAGTTTTGTAAGGGTCAATGTTGAAAAATTACCCATGCATATGGTTTGTAAATAAAAAGCTTTAACAAATTTTTTTAAAGTTTAAAGTCATAATGGGGATGGGACAGAAAGGAAAATGGTCTATGACAAATATAAGAACATGCAAAATATGTTTTGATTGGTACCAACATTTGTGGAAGCCTTCTTTCCCAAATGAGTGGTAGGCCCAGTCTTTTCCCTCCCCACTTTGGAGTGAGTAAGAGTATTCTCTAATTGTTTTTTCTCAACTTGTTAGATGGTGACAAAAAGTCTCTTAATTGGCCGCTGAGGTAAAAATGAATGTGAATATAAAAGGCTCTACCTGAGAAACTCTTTCTTGCGCTTCCCCTGGCACCTTTCAAGTGAGGAAGAAAAAATGCTTTAGAACTCCAGATTGGAGGAGAGGTGGACATAATGGCAGCAACTCTCCTGCCATAGCTGTCTTATTTCCCTCATCTTAGCACCAGAGGGGAATGAACATATGGTACATTCAACATTTTTGTGTTGTGTTTCATTCCTTTCTAATCTTAGATGAATAATGTATTGCTGTTAAAACAGCGTACAGCTTTGTGAGCTTCAAAATATTGGAAGGTTCCTTTAAACAACCAGAGCCAGAAGCAACCATAGCCAAGCCCTGTAGTGATCTAGCCCTAGGGAGCAGTGACTTGACCCTGGTCCCCACAGTCAAGATTCTACAGCCTACACATAAGAGATTTCCAATTTCCATGTCATACCCAGAAATACTTTGAAGCAACAGCTTTCAGTTTAGTGACTACTAAGTGACAGTGGATAGAGTGCCGGGCCTGGAGCCAGAAAGACATCTCCCTGAATTCAAATCTGGTCTTAGACATTCACTAGTGGTATGAACCTGAGAAAAATTACTCAACTCTGTTTGCCTCGATTTCCTCATCTGTAAAATTAGCTGGAGAAAGAAATAGCAAACTACTCTAGTATCTTTGCCAAAAAAATCCCCAAAAAGGATCATAAAGAATCAGACAGAACTGAAATAGCAAAATAACAATAATGCTTTTGGCTGGAGCCCTTTCTTCTCAGTAACCAAGTGGTAGAGGATATTGTCCTAGATTTAAATGCCATACTCCACTCCTTGCTATATGTTCTCAGTAAATATTCCTTTTTTTTAAATTATCTGATGACTTTTCAAGGGGGAATATTAAAATTATTTTTGCATATATTTTGAAAAATAAAAAGCTATTATTATAAAAATACTATTTGATGCTTATTGGTTAATTGATATTAAGAATATAACAACTGTTCCAACTATATTGTGAGGAAATCACTAGATAGGAGATGATGAGAAACAGAATTAGAAAACCTCGCAATTCTTAAGGATTATCCTTAGATTCTCAAGGAAACAAGTAGTAACTGACCTCTAAAGAACTGAGCTCCAAGTTGGGGAGAGGAATGAAAAATGAGTTCCAGAGCCATTATTTTATAAACATAGATATTTTTTCTATTTTATTTTATTTATACACAAGCAAATAATGAAAATAGATAGTAAAAAAGCAAGGCATAGAAAGATTATATGATCCAATTAACATCATATAAGTAACTATTTGCAGACAAGATTAAGACATTAGTATCTTGATTCCCACCTTTTCTCTTTTCACTAGACCACTTTCTATTAATTGATGAGTAAGTGAACAAAAAAAAAATCATTAAATGTTTACTATGTACCAAGTATCATGATAAGTTCTGGGAATTTAAAAAGACTTTATCCAGAAGAACATTGCACACAATAACAGCTAAGTGTTGTGATGATCAATTATGATAGACTCAGCTCTTCTCAACAATAAAGTGACCCAAGACAGTTTGATAGACTAGGATAGAAAATGCCATCTGCATCCAAAGAGAAATCAGTGGAGATTGAAAACTTATTGGAGCTTACAATTTTCACTTTTTTTGTTATTATTTGTCAGCTATTTTTTCTTGTAGTTTTCCCCTTTTGTTCTGATTTTTCTTTCAAATTCAAAATATTACAAAAGTGATTGTTCAAAACTTTTTACCTGTAATTGGAAAAATAAAATACAATTGAAAAAATATTTTTAAAGCATAGTTCATACTCTCAAGAAATTAGAGACTGTTCAGCTGGGAGGATTCAGTTTCAAGGCAGATGGAAAGTTCTGAAACCTTACAATACTGTGGCAAGGCACAGGACAAGGTTCAGTTGTCATTAAGATAAAGTAAAGGCTAAAGTCAAGATCATAAGCAACCATGTCTGACCTAAAACTAAGGAGGTAAAAAAACTCCAGATTCATGATGAATGGAATGTGAAAAGTAGGCCCAAGTGTTGAAATAGAATCAAGATTATTCCTGCAATGACTTAAAATGAGGCAAAATTAGTAAGAAAGATTGTCAGTAAGGTTAATAGAAGGGTAATTCTAGTGGGATCTGAGTAGGGAGAGGGATTAGAGTGAGTAGAGTCATTGAAAAGTTTCCTTGAACTTAGATAAATTTAATAAAGTCAGAATTTCTTACTTAAAAACAAATGATTAATAGTGATAGTGAGATTATAAACAAAACTATATTTAAGAATGTTTTAATCATTCTCTATTGCTACTAGGCTTTATTATTCAAATGTGTAAAAATATGATTTGAGGCAGTTTAGAAAAAATGTGTGTCATTTTTTTTGGTTGGTTTGTTGAATTATTTCATTTCCCTTTAAAAATACTATATTTATTTTAAGGACTGATTATAACCAGTTCATTTTCCCTTGGCTTATTCACTCTTTGTGCTATTTGAAGTTATGAGGCACCACCTTATGAAAAAGATTATTCCATAAGGCATTTGAGTCAATTATCATAGAGACATTAAAGATAGAGAAAGAAACATGGCATAAATGTAGACATTGATTTTGATGTAGCTAGAGATAGTGATATATAGAGGTAGATATGTATAGATATAGAAATATTTATAGATACATAAAACATATATACATAAATTTATCAATTACATATGTTAGATTAAAAAAAAGAAAGAAGAGAGGGCAACAGAAGAAAGAGAGAATTGGCCAGATTATGAATAACTCTTGTTTATATTTTGAATCCATAATCACAATCACATTTTTTGTGAATTTGTCCTGGCTAAAATTTACAGTCAAAGAGTACATAAAATGAGCTGTTGGGGGGCGAATGCAATTCATAGTTCTAATGTCTTCATGAAGAAAAATAGCTTAAAAACGTGTGTGTGTGTGTGTGTGTGTGTGTGTATGTGTGTGTGTGTATTGCTGGGTATTATATATATGCAACTTTGGGTATCTATTTGCTGTGTTTTTCTTGTAATATGATAGACCAAAAGCAATAACTTAACCTGACCTTTGTTGTCAGTCAAAAGAAACAACAATACCAGTTTGGCATAGCCCAAAGAATGTTAACAACAGGAATGAGAATTAACCCAATACTGCCTAAATTATATTACTTAACAGGTTATAAAATATTTGCTTCCTTGCTAAGATAGAAATAATTCCCCAATGCTCAAACAGTTCTATTTTTGGCTTTATATTTAATACAATTATTTTTCTTTTTCTTTGGAGTAGCTGGGGAAGGGATGCATTATTCCCACTTATTTCCTTTAGCAAAATTAAATGTGTATATCATAAACATATTATGTTTGAACTAAATTTTGCTTTGTGGTTCTCCAATTCCATTGTATTTAGCAAATTGATTCACATAGTAACAAGATACAAAAAGATCTTGTTCATTTGAGGGATCCACATCCAAGGCCACACAAGAGATAAAATGCCATCTGTCAATTCAATTTGTTTTCTCTTATCAGTTAACTACAGAACAATAGCGTTCTGGCATTTAGGGGTATGCGAGTGGTGCATGAGAAATGTCAAGGCCCCTTTTTTTTGTCTTCAAACACAACTTTTTTTTATTTTAAATGAGAAATAAAAAATTCAGGTGTCATATAATTTGTTCCTCTTCTCACACTATATACTACCCCTAGAAAAATCTAGCAGCTAAACTTGATATCTGTTGCCTAGCAACAATCTGACAATTGTGTGTTTTAGAGGACCTCTGTGTTTCTGGCTGTTAACCCTTATATGACTAAGTTAATTGAATTACATAGCTTTCCAAAACATTTATGATTCCTTTATAAGAATGTCAGTACAGCATATGCTTATAATATTTAATAATTTAAATATACCTTAAAGATATGTCAAATTAGCTAGCAACAAATAGGAAAACTTATTTTAAAAGAAAAATATGAAGTCATAGGAAAAAAGTATGCCTTTTTAATTATCATTAGTATCATCAAATATGGGCAGCAAGGTGGTACAGTGGATAGTGTTAGGACTAGAATCAGAAAGATTCATCTTCCAGTGGTCAAATCTAGTTTCAACACTTACTAGTTGTGTGACCCTAGGCAAGTCACTTAACAGAGTTTGCTTCAGTTTTCTCACCAGTAAAATGATCTGGTGAAGTATCTTTGTCAAGAAAGTCCCAAAAGGGGTCAGATAGAGTCAAATGTGACAGAATCAACTGAATAAAAAAATTTAAAAATGGTGATACCGAAAATTAATATTCATAAAGGATATTAGATTTGTAAAATGTTCTACATATATTATCTCATTATGTTATCACAACAAATTTATAAGGAGTGAAGTATGAATTAAGACAAGAATAGCACATACCAATTCCTGGAACTGAGTCTTCATTATCCACTGTTGTCTATGTTAAATGCATAAAAATGTTTCAAAATCCATAATGCCTCAAAAAGATATCTAGAACAAGTTATTCAGAGTGGCAAAGAATGTTCAAACTAGTTCGGTTTTGTAAATGACAATCATTGTCTCCTTAACCATCAGAACCCAAAATTAAATGGAAATGGACATGAATATGCCAAATATTTAGGAAAATCATACTTGTTCTAATGTACTTGTAGAAAGATGAAAATTACAACATTTTGGAAGAATACTTGAGCTCCAAAAATAATGTTTCAAGAAATATCAGATAAACTTTCAAAAATGGAGACTAGAAGACATAAAGAAGGTAAAGATTCAGCCTCTTGAAAAATCAAAAAACAAATATTTCTATATGTTCACTGGCCTAGAATGAATCAAATTGTTCAATTTAATTTGATAAATATTTATTATATATCTACTGCATGCAAAGCATCCTGCTAGACCCCATGTAAACAAAGAGCACTTGTCCTTGGAAATTTGCTTTACTGTTCTCTCATGAGAAGTACCTTGGGTATCATAGAATAAGTGCTGAGATTAAATTTAGATTAAGTTTAATTTGAGTTAGAAACCAAGGTCTCCAATTTACTAAGGTATGACCTTGTCAAAGTAATTTCGTCACTCTGAGTCTCATGTGTAAGATGGATGGGTTGACTTAGGTCATCTCTAATATCTCTTCTGGATCTAGAGATCAAATAGTTACAGCAATTGTAATTGTTTTTCTGTAATGAAGCATTTTTCTAAACTCAGTAGTCAGAATAAGCTAGCTCAGAGCTTTCTCAGAAGCGTTGTCTTTGGTGAGGTAGAGAGAGGCTCATTTTGACTCTTAAGCTATTAAGTCTATGTGAGATACGTGAACTTCACTAAGGTAGGAGTTTTGCCTTCCTTAATTAAAGATATATCCAAGTTTGACAAAGGACAGTGAATTACCTCTGATCCTCAACTGTTGTTGTCGTTTTCACTTTTAAAATTATACTCAGCTATATCACACTTCTATTATAAGCCTTGAGAAGGTATTTAGGAGAATATCTTTTAATTATAATGCACTATATTCAATGTAAGCTAGAAGTCTTATGTTGAAGAGTTCTGAGAAATAAGGTTGAAATTGTAAAAAAGTTTAAAATATAATCTAATTTATGGAAGGAGATTATTTTTATTTTTTTTTATATTTTCAGTCCTAAATTATTTTCCTTCAAAATCTACCACTACCCATTGAAAAGGGAAGTGATGCAAGACCCATTATACATGTTAAGTCATACAAAACATATTTCTATACTAGTCATGTTGCAAAATAACAAGAAAAATAAAATTTAAAAATATTTCAATCTGGACTCAGAATTTATCAGTTCTCTCTCCAAAGATGGATAGCATTTTTCATCATATATCCCTTAAAATTGTCATAGAAAATTATATTGATTTTACTATGTAAATTTTCTTCTAGTTCTTCTCATTTTACTTTGCATCTGTTCACATAAGTCCATAGGAGAAGATTGAATTCAGTTTTAAACCTGTAGAATATAAGGAGACATCTGTTAAGGACCATGCCTAAAAGTGTGAAGCCCAGAAAGCCTGTGAAAGGTTAAAGGGGATTGTACCATTAATGAGTAGGTCTATTCTCTGAAGTCCCCACAGCTGTGAATCATAACACACTTGAAAGAATTGCAAATCAGTTTTTATCAGTGCAGATGTTGCTTGTGAATTGGGAATGAAATAAATTGGAGGCAGAGAGAGAGAGGAGAGAGATCAGAGAATGCAACTGCCTCATAGTCTCCTTATATCCTTATCATCCTCTCACATGAAGGGATCTATTCTGCTGGTCAGAATTAGATCCCCAGCTACTAGCAGGTGGCTCCCATAACAGATACCCAAGAAGAGATTTAGTAGGCCTTGGAAATTTGGGAAAATAAAAAATATACAGAAGATAATAGAGATTTAAGAGTTATCCACATAGAGGTTGTGGTTGAAGTAATAATGAATGAGACCAGCAAAAAGTAAATGGAGAATTCTTTTTAAGCAGAACAAATATTTTGCCCAAAGGAATGTCTATAATTGGGGGAAAGGAAGAAGAGTAGAAATAAAGGGAAATAAAAGCTGAGGGTACAAATTTAAATGAAGAATCAGAAAAATGCAATAATATTAGAAACCAAGGAATCTTGAGTTTCTAGATGTGGATGAGCAGCGTTGACAAATGCTGCAATAAAGCTGAGTAAAAGATTAATAAAATCTATTAAATATAGAAAGAAGTGGGTCAATGATAACATTAATATATTTCTTCAATAGAGTGATAGGTACAAAGCCAAATTGTAAGAGGTTGAGGCAGTATGTAGAAAAGAAGTGTGTGTGTATGTGTGTGTGTATAACACACACACACACACACACACATATATATATATATATATATATATATATATATATAAAACACATAAATAAATATGTATATATATGTATGTATGTACATAGATATAAAATGCCTTAGGAAAATTTGCCAATGAAAAGCAAAAAAAAATGGACAGTAACCAAAAGCATTGGTCAAATCATTAATGAAGGATTTTGTAGGTTTGTTTAAGATAAGTGAAAAACATTCAAAATATACCTTGCTAAGCTACACTCAGTAATATGAGAAATTAAAAATTGACTCACAATTATTTTCTAGATATTTGGAATTAGGAGAGGGATAGAATAATCCACTCTTCCATTATTTGGATCCAATGAGACTAGTACATCTAAGGAGAGCAGACAAAAAAAAAGACTACAGAGAAGAGATTGGAATCAGTGACCTTCTCTGTCTCTCTCTCACTCTGTGTCTCTCTGTCTTTTTCTCTCTCCCTATGTGTGTCTCTCTGTCTCTGTCTGTGTCTGTGTCTGTTTGACTGTTTCTCTGTCTGTCTGTCTTTTTCTCTGACTCTCTCTTACTCTCATACTTTTGAAGACTTGACCTGCTATGCATATGTTTATTGCATTTACTTTTAAATAAATCTAGATAGAAAAGACTGGACCTAAACAGATATGAAGTGCCAGAGTCTTTTTTTAACAATTTCATATGGAAAGATACATTAAGAGAGTTTATTAATATATCTTTTGAGTGAATGAAATGAAATAAATTAATACAAATACAAATGAATGAATACAAATACAAAAAACAAATAGGCCTTATCCTTGAGCAGTTCGCATTCTAATGAAAAGAGACAACAAATATAGAGTAATGATATTTGGGAGAGATTTTTTTTTGTTTGAATAATCACAAAGATGGTGAGTGGAGCCATATGAGATTATATTGATAAACCCTATATCCAGTAGCAATGATAATTTTTTTATGATGTTCCAAGAGCTGAAAAAGGTAAGGGGACATTATGCCTTCAGTGGCAGATGTCAAGAAGATGGCCAGGGTGTTGAAAAAAAAAAGATGAAATTGGCCTTCCTATATCCTCCCAAAAGATGTATTTACCAATCAGAACATTTGACTTCAGACTGGAAGTTCTAAAATTGAAAGACTTAAGTTCTAGCAGGGCATGGACACTGGAAAGGTGCTTCTTGGGGCATCACTGATACACAGTGCTCTGTAACCAATTTCCAACTGATAGATCAGATAAGGTTTGAAAATTAAAAGTCCAAAACAGACCAGATTTTTATAGCTCTCTAGCTTCACATCCTTGTATAAGTCCATCCCAGAAGAACACTTCTGTGCTCATAGCCACATCTTATGTAGTGTCCCCCAACACACACTTTGTCTCTATCATATAAGAGGGAAGGCAATTTTTCTGGATAATAAATATAGAAGGGAATAAAGCACTAAAAAAAAAAAGACTGCAAAAGTAGAAAGGGGGCAAAGCACATCACAAATGTTAAGTATGTGGAATTGGGATGAAGAGTGGGATACTTGAGGAAGCTTATATTTTTGCAAATCCCCTTTAAACCTAGAAATATTTAACAACATGTTTTCACTATCCACCTCTTTGGTCCTTCTCAAATGTGAAGAAAAAGGTAAGAAGAGATACATAAACACACACACACACACACACACACATACATATACAAATTCCTTTTATGTCACTTTATAGTCTCCAGAGTGACCAGACCAATGCCTTTTTAAAGTAGAAGAACCAGTAGGTTATTGTCTACAACTGTATTCACTCCAAACCAAGAATGACCACTTCAGGAAAGGTATGGCCTCTATATTCAAGAAGAAAAATCCCACAGAAACAAATAAGAGCTGTCCAGGATATCATAAAAGTCAACATTAAGAATACACTTCAAGTTTCTTCGCTAACCAGGCATGAAGTTCTATCTCAGAGACTGGAAAAAATACACAACACAAAGTTGTTTCCTGTTCCTGTGAGGGGTTGAGGGAGCTAAGAGTAAAAAGATACATGCAGAATATCTGTTGATGGAATCAATACATACAAGGATTTTTTAAAAATCTTATACTTATGTATACCCTCTGCCTCCCAAGATCTGTTTGAGGAATCAGTAAGAACCCATTAACTAGTCTCAGGTAATGAATTTATGGAGAAGATTATGACATATTTTTTTGACATGACCAATGCTTGACTATGTATTTGGTTCCTTCTTTTTTTTCCAGTAGATGGTAGCAGAAGGGAAAGAAAATATATATTTTATTAATCAAAAAATAATTAAAAATTTTAATGTGCTTTTAGCTTAAAAGGGGAAGCATGTGGAGAGGGAAAAATAAAACTCAGCTGAAATTCCTGAAGGGAATACAATCTTCCCTAGAGGAAGGAGGGATAAAAAAGATTCTAAAGAGGAGGTAGCAATTTTAATGAGCTTAAAATTTTTAAAAGTATAGGTCAAGTACAGTTTGCTAAAGAACTAAAGAAAACTAATGAGAATGGGAAAATTGAACATTATTGTATATTTTAGTTGTAAATGTTAATTTATCTAATTAATTGGGCTAGGGGATAGAGGGAATTTATTTTAAAATGTATTAGTAAGAATTCAAATTTAAATTCAGTTACTCAACAAACATTTACTAAGTATTTCTAGTTAATATGTATTATCAGTCATTGTGGTATGACTGGCTACTGACAAAATGCACTGCAGATGTTCTTTTCCATATTTTTATTTTGCCCACTTTTTGATATTCTAAGTTTTAATAGTTAACTTCTACATCTCTCTTGGTGCCATGTTTCTCTAACAATGCTTTATACATAGTAGGCATTTAATAATTGATTACATTAAAATTATTAATAAGGCAAAGTCTCTATCCCCAAAGAGATTACAATCTAATAAAAAATGCTTATTAAGTTATATACCTCTAGGCTGAGATTATGATTATTAATAGTATAAAGACGTAGGCATAGAATATTTTAAGTATATTTCTTTATAGTATTTATAGACAGAGATAGACAAAACTTTAGAGGTCACTGATTCCAACCCCCTCTCTGCAGATGAAAAAAACTGGGTTGTAGAGAGCCTGTTACTTATCTAAAGTTGTATAGATAGCAGAGACAATAGCTGAACTCTGATATTTAGCCAGTGTAATCAAAGAGCAAAAGGAAAAAATTATTGTTTACTCCTATTAAAGAGGCTATCCTAAGAGAAAACACATATAAAGCTAACATCAGTAATGACCATTCCTATATGAAATATTCTTAAAGGGATATTTTTTAAAAACAATATTGTAATCAAACATGATTTATTTTGAAACACCAAAATCCGTCCAGAAAGTTGTATTTCTCTCTTCCAAAAACCTTGCTGTTAATAGTTAAGATGACTGAAGGAAAGAAAATAAAGTATGGACAAGATAAAATGAGTGAAGGGGGAGGGGGAAATCTGGACTGGTTTTTGTCTATGTCTTGTTTAGTCAATATTTGGCAAGGATCATTTCTGAATAGCAATACATGCTCTATAATGAATTATTATAGTAAGTGATATTTTTAGACTCTCACCAGGATTCATGATTTGGCCTTTACACTGACTTATTGTATTCATGACACATACTGGTATTTGACCAATTTAAAAGTAATTGAATGCAACATGATGCGTGAAATCTACT
This sequence comes from Antechinus flavipes, assembly GCF_016432865.1. Taxonomy (NCBI): domain Eukaryota; kingdom Metazoa; phylum Chordata; class Mammalia; order Dasyuromorphia; family Dasyuridae; genus Antechinus; species Antechinus flavipes. Next base: position 436,900,321 of record NC_067398.1, read on the forward strand.
GTGTTAGTGTTATCAAGATACAATTTTGTTTCATAAATGATACCAAGTTTTTGAAAAGGGGACTTTTAAATGTACTCTCAGAAAGAGTTTCAACAGTAGCCAGCTTTTTTTTTTCTTATAGCTGAAAGCGTGTGAATCATTTTTGAAGAAAATGAAATGAATATTTTGCTACTCATGTCTTCAATTGATAGATCATTAATATATATGTCTAGTATTGTACTACACAAATGAATCATTGAGTTCAGTAAGTAATTCTGGGTGATGTGGGAAATGTCACTGATTTCCAATTTTGAAGTTATTTCTTCATTGATATCAATAACTAGTTTAATGCATGAGGAAAAGCAATTTTGATGAGGATGAGAGTTTTCCAATTTCATTGATATAAAGAATTCCCAATAAGAGAACTCTCTCTGACAGTGCAAATTGGCAGCCTCTCAGCTCTTTATCATCTTAGAGGCATGCAAAGGTAACTAAGTGACACAGGAAAGGGGATACAAAAAGAATCAAGCCCAAGCTACATTAAAAAAGGACATCAATCTAGATTTTTCTAACTTTGAGGTTTTCTATCCACTATAATACATCGCTTCTCATAGTTGAAAATGTACAATACAAAGGATATATAGCACTCCACATATTGACCACATGCTGGATCTAAATTTTTTGTTTGTTTCTCAAAGATAATATTTTTAAGACACACTGACAATATGCATCACTTCCCCAACCGCCTGACTGACTTAACATTGTAATATATAATTTTAGCATTTGGATTCAAGAAAATATATATCTTGAGTTCTGATAAATTCCTTTTATGATACAGATATGGTACTGATACCTAAACCAGGTATACAAAGAAAGAAAATTATAGACCAATTTCCCTAATGAATATTGATGCAAAAATCTTAAACTATCAGCAAAGAGATTACAAAAAGTTAGCATCAAAATAATATACCATGACCAAGTAGGATTCATATCAGGAATTCAGGGCTGATTCAATATTAGGAAAACTATTAGCATAATTGACTATATCAATAACCAACTAACTGAAATCATATGATTATCTCAATAGATGCAGAAAAAGCATTTGACAAAATCCAACACCCATTCCTATTAAAAACACTAGGAAGTATAGGAAGAAATAGAGCTTTCCTTAAAATGATGAATAGCATCTATTTAAAATTATCAGCAAGTATCATGCTGATAAACTAGAACCATTTCCAATAAGATCAAGGTTACTCACTATCACCATTACTATTCAATTTTGTATTAGAAATATTGTCTTTAACAATAAGAGAAGAAAAGGAAATTAAAAGAAAATATGTATCTCTCCCTATGAAATATGATATATAATTGTCATTTCTTCCCACATCGACTTATTTCTCTAGGAAATATGTGACAGGTGTATTTGACAAAAGAAAGGCATATGTATCTTATCCTACATTGTTTCATATAGAGAGTGTTAGGGCATTCCACAAATATTCTACCCCCATGTTCAGGTACTGAAATTTCAAGGAATCAGGGCACTTATTCCAATACAATACGCTAGGAAAGAGAGCACAAAAATGAAACAAGTAAACAAAGATCATCTGATTTATCCCTGTGACTCTACAGTCAGCAGGCTAACCTCAAGGCAGTTGCCCTCCACTTCAAAAATTAAACTGCAATAATGGATGGCTAAAGCATTCCCATGATGTACCGTCATAGTCTCATTGGTTTTTTATCCAATATTTCAAAAGTACTGCCCTTCTAAAGTCATACAACGATGCACCACTGGAGCACTCAAAGGCTATGTTAAAAGAACATAAACTCTTCTAAGCTGGAAAGGCTTTAAATACATATCTAGCCATAGATGATTTCTCTGTTGCCTAAGAACTAACCTAGCTAAGTTCAAAGAGGACTATCACTGAAAAGAGGAAAGAAGGAATCAAGCATTTATTAACCCCATTTGGTGGTTATGGATACCACATGATGATTCTTTCTTTTTTTTTCCTTCTTCTCTAGAAACTCATGAATCCAGTGCAATGAGATATTAAATTTACTCTTTGTTCTCTGTATTTTTATGCTTTCTGTATAAATACTTGTCTCGTTGGTAAGAATATAAATTCCTTGCAAGGAGGGATTATTTCTGTTCTTGTACTTGTATCCCCAGCTTGTAGAGCAATTTCCAATATGTAATAAGTGCTCAACAAAGACTTGTTGATTGGTTGAATTATAAATTCAAAGAATGCCCATATAATGGAATTATTTTAAATTTAAACAAAATATTATACATCAGGTAAGTAACCAAACCTCACTAGGACTTTTGTCAAATTTTAAAATATGATTTGGTGATTTGATGACCTCAGAGATTTAATGCAATTCTAATATTCTATCATTTTATCACTCCAAATTCTCCAGAACAATCCAATAGTATTGCCCTCATTTCAAAAATTAGTCCTTGGTTTTTAATTTACCATGCTATAAGTGACATATAGTTTATTCACTAGATTCTATAACAACTCATAAGGATGCTGGTATGAGAGGAAGGAAATAAAAGGGAAAATTATGAAGTTTGTAGGAAAACCTGTCTAAATATGGAAAGTTTGTACTCCAAGAGGACAGAAATCATTGCCTTACTCAATTTTGAGTTCCCTAAAGTGCTGAGCCTGTTTTTTACAATTATTATTTTCTCATACCTGAGACTATCTTGGAGTGAAAGCTATAATATAAAATGTTCTATCCTTGTTCATTCAAAATACTCTTGCACTTGGAAGTAAATGCTGCTTCAAAATATATTTGTCCTTCCAGATCTAGTCTAGAATCAGATTGATCTCCAGCATTTGGAAGATAGAACTACAACCAATGGCCCTATTGTTTTTTTAATGTCAACCTTTGAAACTTGCAATTTTTACTTAAGACAAATATTGCAAAGCACATTTAGAATGATATCATAAAGGATCATGGGTTAAGAGATGATACTACAGAAAAAAATTTATTCCAGTCCATTCATTTTACAGATGAAGAAACTGAACTGCAGAGAAGTTATCCAAAATCGTAGAGTGTTGGAATCTTTACAAACTGCTAACTCATTAGAGTTGAGAGATTATTGATTTGATCTTACAAGAAGAGGTTCTGGGCCAGAACCTGAAATAAGGTACTAAGTAGAACTAATTGATACAATGCTTGTGTTTACACCTTTATTCATTGGAATTCACAAGTATGGGAGATTCACAAAGTTAACTGTGTAAATTTTTGAATTCACACCTCCCTTGAAGCTCTTAGGGCCAGAGAGCACTCTGGGAGAAAACCCATAATCCCATTCTCTCAGAAGAGTCATATATAAGCCCAGTCAAGAGAGTTCGGGGGAATTGGAGGCTGAAGAAGGCAGAGGCAGAAGCAAAGAACAAAGCTTCAAGAGCTCCTCAGAGGCAAGACAAATTCAACTTGGTGCTGGCTGGAGGCTGAAGAAAGCAGAGGCAGAAGCAAAGGAGAAAGCTGCAAGAGCTCTTAGAACCAAGGAGAAAGTGAGAGGTCTCTAAGAAAAGCTAACCGGGCTATACTGGAGATTGAGAGCCAGAAGCCCTCTCTCCGAGGCAAGAGAGATCCATTCCATTTTCCACTTGGTTGGCTGGAGGACTGAAGGACAAAGCTTTGGATTTGGAGACATTTGGAGGGAGCTCTTGGAACCAAGCAAAGACATAGGCTTCTAAGCTAACCGGGCTATATTGGAGACAATAAAAGATCTGAACTTTTATCACCTGATTGCGTTTCGGGTGATTATTACTTTCAACTGCAACTAAGGCTGCCTCCAAGAAAACCTCCCCTGAGAAACCAACTCTCTCCCAGAGAGAAAACCATTATATTTCTTTTAAAAAGAGAAAGTCACCACAGTAGAGAAATAGCAGAAAATGTTACTCAGTTGACCCAAATTCAAATGCTGTCTGATATACTAGCTATGTGATCCTGAGCAAGTCTTGTAAGCTCTTTCTGACTCAGTTTGCTCATCTGTAAATTAGAGGGATTAATAGAACCCATCCCACAAAGTAGCTATGGTATCAAATTAAATTGCACATAAAGTGCTTCATAAATTTTAAAGTACTCTATAAATGTCATTCATGGTAGTATTACTACTCCATGAGAATCATGCACATGATACTAAATTATACTATTCCTTCCTTCCTTAAATAAAAATGTTTATAGAATCATAATGTAGTAGTCAGTCCCTTCACATTCCTGTGAAAATAAACTTCACAGTGGATTTTACTTATTAGGGAATAACAAGTGACATATACAAGAAAGAGACAAGTAGTCCCAGCATTGCCAGAATCAGGTACAGTTGGGAGCTGCTACAGCACTATGCTAATTAGTGTCAAAAGAAAGGGCCAGCTCCACCTAGTTAACTCCCTTGGCTCATTAGCAAATGTAAAAATCAAATACTGCTCAGCTATCTGCTGTCTCAGAAGCATCTCTTTAGAGAGAAGACCATATCAAAATTAAGAAGTTTGTTGTTGCATTAATCCTTCACCATGCCTTAAAATCACACATATTTAATCTAAGTAATATCCATATATTCATAAGCTCATTGAATGTTTGAGACCAAAAATCACACAAAATTATATTTTTCCAAATTAAGCAAGGTTATTATATTTCTCTGTAGAAAAAGGAGGGGCAGAGAAGAGGAAGGCATACAGAAGAGAAATGTTTTATTTTATAAAAATACAGGGGAAAAAAAGCATTTCATATTTCCTTTTGTAAACATCTACGCTTAGAAAATAGATTTTTAATTTAATGAATTGAGATTCACCTCAGCTTTTCCCTTAGCTGACATGTATGCCTTATTCTTTCCCCTTTACCTCATTTAAATGCTTTGAGATGTACTATTTCTATAGCAAAGTTCCCTCTTGACATAGTGTCTCCCGCTGACTGACAGGCAGAACACACACCCACGAAACAAAATGTCAAAGAGCATGACATGATAAAGCCAAACATAGTTTAATATAGTATTGATAATGCCAAACTACTTAGCATTCTCTCACCCTCTGACAGACTACCCTTATAACCTACAGCATGGGTTTTCAAGCTGGGTATCACTAAGGAAAAAGCCACATTCTCTCAGCCATGAAAGCAAGGGAGAATGGAACAGCTTACAGCTGGCACTCTTCTGCAAATTTAAACCTAATTGAAATAAATAGGGAAATCGGAGGGAGGTAGGGTAGGTATTTCAAAAGTAAACTTTGAGATAATCTGGTCTATCATGGAGACTCAAATTGGTCTGCTTTTCATAAGACCATAGTAAATCAAGTAGAAATGGAAGGAGTCTCAGAGGAAATACCTCTTTTTTTTTTTTTTTTTCAGAGAAAAGTACATCTTTTTCATTTTACTTCTTAGAACATTGATATTAAGTAAGTTTAAGTGACTTGTCCAAAGTTGCAGAGCTAGGCAGGACTTGAATTTAGGTTTTCAGATTTTTGTATGATGTGTGTGTCTATATATTTACAGCATGAGTTAAGGGATTATTACTTCTTACTAATCTGACATATATTTAGTCAGTCATATAAAGATATTTAAAGAGTCAGTGATGTGTAGAAAATAGAGAACTGGCCTTGGAGTCCAAATCCTATCTCTGATACATGTTGATGATATAACTCAACTTCCATTGCCCACCTCATCCCCAGGCAATTCTCTCAGATTATAAATTGATCTATATTATAGGAATGGAGGGAAGAGGGAGATTTCTTTATCAGGTGTTTCTTGCATTCAGAAAATTATGGGTTCCTTCCCCCTTAAAAAAAAGAAAAAGGATATACACTAGGAATTTTATGACTTTCCCTTCATTAGTCATCATCATTGTAGTAGTATTAATACAAGGTGTGTTTTGTTTTGTTTTGTTTTTTTTCACATAAGAAATGACCCATGTGGATTAGAGATATTAAATCCTCTTTGATGAGAAATTAGTCCAGAATAAAAATATCATATATCTAGCTTGGTTCGCCCCAAAGGTTTAATGAAGAGGAAAAGGCGTTTAATTTCTTCTCCCTCCTTCTTAAAGATAAATGAATATTTCCAAGCTCCTTTCTGTATAAAAAAAAAAAAAAAAAGGAAAAGGACCTAAGTTTCTTAACAATATCAGACCTCAAGACTAGATCTAAGAGAAACTGGACCAGTTTCCGCATCCATAAAATAAGAGGATTAGACTAAATGATCTACATTTTTGAGATAATATTTGTAAATTGTTTAACACAGTTAAAAACCAAAGTAGGCACTATATGAATGCTTATTACCGTTTCTATTCCCCCTTATGTCTTGGTTTCAGTTTTGTTAATAGTAATGAGTTTCTAAAAAGTACTTTACTAACTATTGAATTCAGAATAAAATTGAAATGGAAGGAAAATTTACACCAGATCTATGTAATGGAAGGGACTTCAGACTAAAAGTAGTCAGTCTGGTATTTTTATCCACAGCAGGATCAATCAAATTGATTGTGCCATTTAAAAAAAAAAAAAGCAATCAATTTAGTAGTGTGCAGACACAATCACAGTGTGTTTCCCATGGACATTAACCACCTAAGTTCCTCAAGTTTCCCTTTCCAAAGATAAACTATTCTCCCTCCATTATGCATGAGTATGAATTTCCTGAACAATTTAACTGATTTAGTTGTCTTCAATAAAATTTAGTAATATATTGGATTTCTTAATGAGTGTTTTTCCCACATCTCCCAAGTTGTGATCTTAAATTTTTACCTATTTAATTGACAGATCACCCAACAAATCCACAAGCATTTATTAAATGTCTATTTTGTTAAAGACACTATGCTATTATTAAGCCCTTATAAGCCCTTACTATGTACTATTGAGCTAAGAGTTAGAGACACAAATGGAAAAGCAAAACAATCATTTCTCTCAAAAAGCTCATATTTTAATTAAGAAAGACAAAGACTATGTATGTGTGTAGTGGTGTCTCTGTGTGTATGTGTTTAGGGAAGAATGGAGCAAAGTCAGAAGGTGTAGAAAAGCCTCTGTAAGAATTGGCACAAGGGCAAGGAATCAGTTTCAAGTCAGAAAAGCAAAAGGAAGTTTTGGTGCAATAATTGTCGGGGGTGGGGGGAATTTGGGGAAGGGAGAGCTCCATATGATATGGAGGAGAGATCAGTTACAAAAGGGGAAAGGAAAGGTTCAATTATAGAAGCAAGATCATGTAGTGTATAGACCACTAGAATTGGAGTCAGAAATAAGTTTAAAACTTGCTTCATATACTTACTAGCCATGTGAATTTAGATACGTCACAACTATTTTCCTCGGTTTCCTCATCTGAAAAACCGTAATAATAATAATAATAGTATTTAACTCACAGGGCTTTTGTGGAAATCAAATGAGATAATATTTGTAAAATATTTTTAAAATTTTAAAGCATTCAATAAATGCAAGCCATAATGAAAGTAAAATTCCACATTGATAATTTGTAATTTCCTTAAGTAGTAAATATTGCTTGGCTTCCCTATAATTTGCTTCAGTCTTGTTAAAAGGAGTCAATTTATATCTTCCACATAGAAGACATTCAATAAAGGTATTGATTTATATGCTGATGTATTCAATTCTATGTTTAGATTTAATCTGGTGAGTTTTCTCAAGGAATTTGATTAATGAATTTTGGAAGGATTGTTAACTCCCGGTATGACTCCCAGTGTATTACCCATATTTGGTTCAGCTTTTATTTAGAATGAGTGAAATAGGTGGTATGAGAATATGACTTTTGTAGGTATAGTAAATTAGAAAAGAAATATTTAGTTTTGTGAATTTCTTCCCTCTATGATTCTTAAATGTTTGTAACTATTTCTGTTGGAATGTGCTAAGAATAAAAGATATACCTTGTTCTTTGTTTTTCCTTTGTGGGGGAAAAAAACTAATAAATATTAGGCAATGGACAAAATATATTATGTAATAAATAACAAATGAAGTTTCTATGTGTGACTTGATTGAAAATCGTTAATGACCAAACTTGATTTAGATGAAAGAATTATCACTAAGAAATCAGGTGAAAATTAAGATGGGTTCATCTGTGATGAACTAACTTTATGGATTCTAAATTGATTAAAGATTTTTCCTGGGTATCTTCTATCTTTCATACATTTTATCAAAGTTTGCTTTTCTGTAATCTGTGATTCACAAATTGCAATGTCAGCACAAGTTGATATTTCAGCATAGTCATTGATCCATTTTTCTGTAATGCTGTGATTTGCCAGAGAATGGGGATATGGAATGAATTAAGTTGTGAATGGCAGCTCCCTTGAGCATCCATGGTATCATCAACTTCATCCTAGCTATGCTGATTCATATAAGCATTTATATTTAGAAGCAATAATTTCTGTAATGTACCATATATTATGTGTTGAAAGTGGTTAAGAGGGAAAGAAAGACATCGTGAAAAAAGCATAAGTTGCTTACAAGGGAAACTACAACAGGCAAGGGATCTAATGGAGAGTAAGCATTATTAATTGCAAGCTAGCTTTATAAAATAAATAGAACAAGCATTGCCCTGCTTCACTCTACTGTTCAGCCTAACTTTTTCATATATGATATAGTGTGGCATAAGTAAAAATTTCCATTTTTTCTACCCATTTTCCCCTTCCCATCTTGATCCTGAATCCCCAGTGTTTTATGCTCCCTTGGATTTGTTTCTTAATCAGTTGTCAAGTTCTTTAAATTCTTCCAACAAAACATTCATCTAGGACTTTCCAATCCAAAACCAACAAACCTAGGAAATGCTAGCATCTTGAGATTTTCAAAGTACATAGCTTCGTAAAGGCGATATACTTGTGCTGAAGAACCCAGAGGTAAAGCAAATTATAAACCCTATACCATTCAAGCAATGACATTCCCAGGAATTACAATCATTGGTAGTCTTCTGCTTAGACAACCTATTCAAGCAAGCTTATATATAACAGAAATATTAAAAGCAGTTTTTCAGGTAACAGTGAAAAGTCATGAAACCCATTAGCTTATCACCACTGTCTAGAAGTAGTTAGGATGGGCCTATTTCAGTCAATGACAAGAAAGAATCTGATGCTGATAAACTGAATTATTTGCCTTTTTTTCTAACTTCTTGAAAAAATATTACATAAATAAGAATTCTACATGATTGATTCAACAGCAAAAACATATATACAACCTTGAACACAAAAGGCTTCTGCTATCAGTATTAGAAATTCCTTCCTTTTCTGAATCATCATGAAAGTTTTGTGTGTCTTTCTCTAATTCAAAGTTTCACACACAGATGAAAGAAGGTGTGCTGTGATCTTTCAGTGTCAAAAGGAGTTGGGAAATTGAATGACCTGACCTCATCAAAACATAAATAATATAGTCTTTGACTATAACTCCAGGCCTATTCCAACTTTAGAATTAAGGAGAAACACACAGTAGTTTCTCTATTAAAGTCTTAATCACATTTAATTTGAGAAATTCTCTTGGTATTCCTGGTCATATCATAGTAGGTTACTTTTAATGTCAATTATTTAGTATTTGTGTATTGTTATGTTAACTAATAGCTTTCTTTTGGGGGGAAGGAGAGGGGTTAAGTGACTTGCCCAGGGTCACACAGCTGGGACGTGTTAAGTATCTAAGAACAGATTTGAACTCAGGTCATCCTGACTTCAGGGCCGGTGTTCTATCCACTGTGCTATATAGCTGCCCCAACTATGCTACAGGCACATAAAGTTGTCTCTAATCTGTAATATTCTTAGTTTGTCTTGTACCTAAAGAAACTACAGTTTTAATCATTCTATAGGATTAATTTAACTCTCTACTTTCTTTTCTTTATTTTCCATATGATCTGAAACAATTACTTTCTAGATGCTAAAATTGTTTTGATTCCTTCTTAATCTGAGAAAGCTGTGGCTTTTCGTGGGTGTTTTTCTTTTTAGTCCAGTTATTTAAGCTTAAAAAAATTAACTCCTCAACAGTTTCAATTTACTTTCTCTATGGCTTAGACAACCAATGAAAATTAATATAATTACTTTTACCAAATAGAAAAAAGTATCATAAAGTAGTCTTTTTTTTTTGCATTACAGTATCTTGAAATTCTTAGTCTATTTCTATATGCAAAACTACAGAAACTCAGTGTCAAAAGATACTTTTAGAATTGAACTAATTCCATTTTCCTCCCAGTACAGAATTTCCTTCTGTATTATCTTAGGTGAATGAGTGAATGTAAAACATTTATTAAATGTTAGGTATACAGCAAACACTGTACAAGGTACTGAGGATACAAATTTAATATCAAGACAACTGCATTCTACTAGCTGTCCAATTTTTGTCAATGTTGACTTTCTATCTGCCTCATCTCTCTTCTTAATATTCATGGTTATTATTTCTAGAGTTAATGTTATAAGAAACATGAATTGCTTTAGTATAGTTCGTCATCCCTCCCTAGAGAATGTCTTCTCATTCATACTGATTGCTTCCACATGTAGTAGAAAGAGAAGGTTCAGAGTTCTAGACTATAGTTTTAGTCCTTTTTCTAATATATATATATATATATATATATATATATATATATATATATATATATATATATATATATATATATACTAGCTTTGTCATACTGACTCTCTAGATCTCAACTTCTTCATCTGAAAAATAGAATCATAATTATTTTATAAGTCACATTTCAGGATTTGAAAATGTTTATTCCAAATACTTCCATGCTGACCACAGTTAAAATTTATTAGACAGTCAATTGTTTTTAAATAGCTGAGTGTATTCCTTTAGGCACAAAATTTTTGGAAGACTTGCTGACTTTAATTTCTTAATTATATGGTGATTTTTTTAAAAGAGTAAAGTATAAAACATTAGTCTGAAAATATTTTACATGAATTAAATGTGTATATTCCCACTCTATAATAAAAAAGTTATGAAAATAAATGCTAAGCACAAGACTTTAAAAATTGTAATCACAGAGCAGACAGTTTTAAGTTGTTATAATGAACTTGGAACAAAAGTAATAATTGGAAATGGCAATAGCAAGTAATGATCAATCATTATTCTATTGGTCTTTTGTTTTAACCTAAACCTGAGTTTCCAAAATACCACCCATCATGCCACATAGGAATAATTCCATTTTATTATAACTTAATATACTATATTATATTATATATAATATATTAATAATAATAAATATATGAGAATATTTCTTTCAAAATGGCATACAAATACATCACAAACACAGACACAAATCCTACTGAATCTACTCATTTTATAGCAAACCTCAAATAGATTTTAAAAAGTACTTTAATGTATTTTAATAAATTATAATACTACAATCTCACATAATAATAGAATCTCAGATTTAAAAGTTACCTTCCAAGTTCATTTCATCCAAATCATCCATGAACAAGAATCTTCTCTAAAACCCGTATGACAAGTAATCCTTCAGCTTTTTCTTCAAGACTTCCAATGAGAAAAAAAAAAATTATCTTCTAAGGCAGCACTTTCTATTTTTGTTAGGAAGGTTTTCCCTGCATTGAGCCAAATCTATTTCTCCACAGTTTCTATCTTCTAGTTCTGTCCTCTGGGACCAATGCCAAGCAACCTAATCCTTCTTCCATTTGAAAACTCTTCATGCTTTTGAAAACAACCATCATGCATCCCACATACCCACACAAAAATTATCTCTAGGCTAAATACTTTCAATTTTTTTCATTTGATATGGCATGATCTGAAGATTCTTTCCATCCTTTTCATAAAGTCATGCCTTAGCTTACAGCCTAGTTCTGAAAGATACATTACAGACCAACCCATCCCATGTCTTTATTTTCAGATGATATCAATGAAATGCAGAAAAATAAAAATGATTTACTTAAAGGCATTCAGATCACAAAGGGGAAGTAACAGTTCAGACTCAGATCCTCTCCTTCAAAATCCAGTACATGTTTTACTCCACCAAACTACTTCAATCTTCTTATGGATATTTTCTAGTTTATCAATATATTTTCTAAGATATGGCATATCTTAGGAGACCATATGTTATAGTCTAATCAGAGAAAAGCAGAATATTGTAATAAAATATAGATTTAGATTTGGAACAGTCCTCAGAGATCTATCACCCAACACTTATCATTTTTATACATAAGGAAATTGAGGTGAGGGGTGAAGTCACTTTTTTGAGATAAAGCAGGTAGAAAGTAGCAGAGGCTGCATTTGAAACCAGATTTTCCATTGTACTACATTACCTTCCTATGACAGGATCATCACATTCCTTACTCAAGTTTATTTCTAATTTAGTGTAACATAAGATCCATTTATTTTTATTGGTTTTTATTGGCAACAAGACCTATTGTTGCTACATATGGAACTTGAAATCCATTAAAATCCCCACATGATTTCTAAAGACTTCTAGATCTAGTCATACCTCTCTCATGTCATATTTGAAACGATGATTTAAAAAAAAAAGTTCAATTGTAAGACATTACATTTATCCCTAATAAATTTAATGTTTAGATTTAGTCCTTGATTTTCTAGCCTGTTGAACTGCTTTGGTATTCAGACTATCACTCAATGTGCTAGCTATTCCTCCTACTTTTATGTCATCTTAAAATCTTATAAGTTTGACTTCTCAAACTTTTCTTGAGGACACAGAATCAAGATTACAAAATGTGCTGTAATACATGATGCCTTCAGGATCAATTGAGGTGTGTAAGACACATTGCTTCTATCACAAATGGCCCCAGGCTTTTTGAGTTCTTCTGTATTTTATCTACTTTTTCTGCAACTTTACAATGTATGGGTGGAAATCTACAAAACCAGTTTATATTCCTGACTTAGTACAAAGTCTTAAATAGGACACAAACATTTTTTTTAAAACTTTCTTGGAGATGTCAGTTGAATACAGTTGAGTGTTGTTTTGTTTTGTTTTTTTAACTGAAAGAGGAGATATTATTTGACTTTTCAGATAACATGTATGTTAATCCTTTAAAAATGTGGTATATTTTCTTTTGCTTGTTTATCAAAGAGATAATGTGGTATAACAGAAAGAAGAATTCTAATCCTCATTTGGTCACTAACTTTTCTATATCCCCTCCCCCCTTAGACAATTGGGGTTAAGTGATTTGCCCAGGGTCACACAGCTAGGAAGTGTTAAGTGTCTGAGACCAGATTTGAACTCAGGTCCTTCTGACTTCAGGGCTGGTGCTCTATCCACTGTACCACCTAGCAGCCCCTAACTTTGCTATCTTAAGAAAAGTTCCCCCCTAGTCTTCATTTTTCTTGCATATAAAAAAATTAAATAAATAACTATATTGAGTCAGATAATGTCTAAACCAGGGGTCCTCAAACTTTTTAAATAGGGGGCCAGTTCACTGTCCCTCAGACTGTTGGAGGGCTGGACTATAGTAAAAACAAAAACTATGAACAAATTCTTATGCACACTGCATATATTTTCTTTTGAAGTGAAGAAACAAAACGGGAACAAATACAATATTTAAAATGAAGTAAAGTTAAATCAACAAACTTACCAGTATTTCAATGGGAACTATGGGCCTGCTTTTGGCTAATGAGATGGTCAATGTCTGGTTCCATATTTGTCACTTCTAGTCGTAACAAGTGATGCAAGTGTGCATCCGTTAGTCTTGATCTGGTTGGAGATTTCAAATGTTTCATTCTAGAAAGTCTGTTCACAGACATAAGTGCTATCAAAGATGGTTGCCATTTTGAGTGCATGGTTCCTGAGATGAGGATATGTCTCAGAGGAGAGAGAGCATAGAAATTATGAAGGCTGCTTGACTTGAATGTGTCTTTCAGAGAGTCACAATTCTGTAGTTCAGCCAGTTCCATTTGGTAAATTGTATCCACATTTTCAATGTCAATAGAAAATGGGTTATGGAAAAGCTGTATGTCCTGTTCATGGAGATGAAGCTCTTTATATCTAAATTGGAACTCCTGTTGCAATTTTTCCAGTGAATCCACACATGTTTTGTTTGGAAATGCAATCAGTGGTTTTTCCTGCTAACAGATTGAGTTGTGGGGAGATGGCAGAAGTATTCCTCCCTCACTTGTTTGAGGAGGCCTAATTTTACTTCAAATGCTTCAACATGTGATTGCATATCACAGATGAGCTTCCCCTTTCCTTGAAGTTGCATATTAAAATTGTTGAGTAGCTCCGTTACATCTGTCAGAAAGGCAAGGTGCCATTTCCATTCTGCATCATTGAGTTCTGGTACTTCTTTGTTTTTTGAAAGCAGAAAAGTTGTAATCTATGGAAGTAAGTCATAGAAACATTTCAAAACTCTCCCTCGACTCAGCCAATGGACTTCTGTGTGATATAGAACATCTTCATACTCAACATTTAGCTCAGACAGAAATTCCTGAAATTGCCTGTAATTTAGTGATGAAGTTAACACAAGATACCATAATTTTCATAACAGAATCCCACTTCAATGATTTACTACACAGCGCTTGTTGGTGGATGAGGCAGTATATGGCTATAGGATGAGAATGGTTATGTTGGTCCATCTCTTGGTTAATGCGAGCAATTATTCCTTTCTTAGATCCTACCATGCTAGGAGCACCATCAGTTGTCATGCTGGCTAGTTTAGCCCAGTCCAGCTCCAAACCATTCATAGTTTGGCAAACCTTTTCATAGATATTCTCTCCTGTAGTTGTTCCTTTGATGCTTTACAGTGCAGCAAGCTCTTCTATGACTTCAAAATAATTGTTCATCCCACGAATAAAAATTACAAGTTGTGCAGAATCACAAACATCGTTGCTTTCATCAAGTGCCAAGGAAAAATATGAATTTTTTTTATGGAGTTTTGCCCATTTCTCAAATCCTCTGTGTAATTGTAGGTCCTGAAAGACTCACTGCACTAAATAAATCGGCTTTCTCTGGACACATCTCTTTGGCAACAGAAAGAAGGCATTCTTTAACAAATTCTCCCTCCACGAATGGTCTGTTGGTGCGTGCTATTAGCTTGGCAACTTGAAAACTTGCTCTCAGTGATGAAATATTTGGCTGCTGCTGCTTCACAAAAGTATTTTGCTGAGTTGTCAATGTATTTTTCAGTTTTAATATTTTATCTTTTCTCACTTCTCCAACCAAACAATCATATTTATCTGTATGTTGAGTTTCATAGTGTCAACGCAAATTATATTTTTGAACACAGAATATAGTGTCTGACATATCAGACATACAGCTCTTTCCTTGTACTGCATGAAAAAGTAAGTCCACTGTTCTTTGAATATCCTACACTCCGAGTCAATTTTTCTTTTTCTTGATGTCATTATTTCCTGGGGATTCCAAATTGCCATTAGTAAAATACATATATATATATATATATATATATGTGTGTGTGTGTGTGTGTGTGTGTGTGTGTGTATGTGTGTATATATTGCCATTAGTAAAAAAAGTAAAATACCTATATATATATATATATATATAGAGAGAGAGAGAGAGAGAGAGAGAGAGAGAGAGAGAGAGTGCTACAAAAACAATGTACCAGCAATAACTTTGCCCACACAGAGACATACAGATTGCAAAGCCCAACTTCCTCCAAGCTGCCTCTGCACTGTGATGCCTCCGTTTCCCACACTCTCTCTCCTGTTCTTCATGCTCCCGCTTCCGACCTTCACTGCTGTAGTGAATTCCCTCTGCAGTGGCTGTGACATATACAGCATGCACTGTACATCCCCAGGGCCTGTCTGCTGTGGTGGCTGCCGTTACTGTATAAGGCCGCGGGCCGTGAATTCTCCATCTTCTGCATCTTTCTCCCTGCCCCACATCACACACCTGGGCCTGGGAACTCACCTCACCTCAGTATCGGCTCACACTCTGTCTCTGCTGCCTCAGCCCAGTGCTGGAAGTGTGCGTTGCTAATGCGAGTTTAGGTTGAACGTCTCTTCCAGTCTGATTTTGCCATAACCCAGCAGCCGCATAAACATCCTCAGTGGGCGCATCTGGCCCGTAGGCCATAGTTTGAGGACCCCTGGTCTAAACAGTCCTTTCATCCTAGGAAGTTGCTACTATTTAATACTTCCTTAATCAACAATAAGGGACTTCCTCTCCAATAGCTGAAGTGAATTTGCCCTAATAAAAACTAGAAACATTTTCTAAATTTCTGCCAACATTACTAGTCTGTAATCATGGAACAGATCAAACTAACTAGTCTTTGCTATTACTTTGTATTTACTTTAAAATTTTACTCTCATTTTCAATAGCATGAACTACAAAGAACTTGGATATCACTATGCCTTTAAAAGGAAATAGAATCTTGGGGCTGGGTGGGGATAATTTACAATGACTGAATAGAGACTATTTAGAGACAAAGAAAGGGGACTAAGGGTACTTCTTTCCCTGGAAAATTGCATTATACTCCTTATCATGTGAAGATGTCTTGAATAGGATTCTTGAGAGATGTTGACTTTTATCTTGAGAGGTTCATAGTGAGACTGTATTTCCAGAGGTTAAGAGAAGTCAGGAATATGTAATTGATAATTAGAAGTAACTCTAACTGTGAACTTTCTCACTGTGATACATTATGGAAATGACTTTTTAATATGACATTTAAATAGGCTTATATTTAAATAGTATAATATACTGAAAAATCATTAACATTGATGTTTATTTAAACTTCTATGAAACTGATAGAGTTGGGGTTGAGGTGAAAAATAAAGGTTGTGAAAAAGGAGATTTTTATGGTTTATTTATTAAATCAGGATAGGAAATTGAAAGTGATTCATTGTTGAAGTAGATAGGAATTTCTTTTAATTTATGAAGAAATATCAAAACATATACTTTGATTTCCTTAGAACATGGGTGATAAGTAATAATGTAATGAGTCAAGTAGAAATTGATTGAGTTCAATAGATTGAAAAATGAGAGTTTGGTGAAATCAGCACCATTTGATATAATGTAGATACTAAAAAAGTCTGATACTATATATGATAAATATATATATATGAGTGTGTATGTGTGGGTGTATGTGCTTTCCCTCTTTTCCAGTAGAATGTATGCTACCATTACCAATAGAATGGAAACTCTTCCATGACAAGAACTACTTTGTCTTGATATCTCCAATAAAAAATGTCTGTGACATTGAGCTGAAGCAAGCAAGGATTAAATTCATAACCTTAACCACTTTAACAATTCTTCATAATCAACTGAGATATGGTCAGACAGATTTCACAAATTGGTGTTCTAATGTTATTTTATAATTAACATATTAATTTTCATATCTCAAACAAGTATTCTCACTATTAAAACTAAACTTCATTTCAACATCTAAAAAGCTTTCATTGTATTCAGTTTATATGTTCAAAGCTAAGGTGAAAATTTTCACCAAAACTAGTTATTTGTTTTTTGTTTTTTTTTTTTTTTGCTGAGGCAATTGGGGTTAAGTAACTTGGCCAGGATCATACAACTAGGAAGTGTTAAGTGTCTGAGACCACATTTGAACTCAGGCCCTCCTGACATCAGGGCTGGTGCTCTATCCACTGAGCCACCTAGCTGCCCCCCAAAATTAGTTATTTGAAGTAGTAAGTTAAAAAATTAGTAGCAATTTTGTCACCTAGAATAGTATAACCTTAAAAGTATGGATGTTGTCTAAGAAAGAATTCCCAACAAAAACCAAATTTTGCACAAATATTTCTAAGAAAGGAAAAGGGAGAGCACTGCATTGCATTCTAAGTCAAAGTAATTTCACAACTGTTAAGTTCAGAGGAATGTTAATACTGACATAAGACATCAGAGGCAGAAATGTATGCCAGAGAGAGCACTGGCCTTGAAGTCAAGAGCTCTAAAATGGAATTCTACCTCAGGCATCTGCTAGCTGTTTTATCATAGGCAGGAAAAAATCCCTACAGAATCTCAAATTCTTCATCTAAAAATAAAGATTAAAATGCCGGTCGTGCCTGCCTTACAAGAAATTATTAACAATAATAATTAGTATTTTTAAGCATCTACTTCTGCCAGTCATTATGCTAACTGCTTTACAAATCTCATTTCATTTGATCATAACAATAATCCTGAGAGGCAGGTATTATTATCCCCATTTTACAAATAAGGAAACTGAGGAAAACAGTATTTAGTGAGCTTGCTCAAGGATTCACTACTAGTAAGTTTCTGAGTTTGGATTGGAATCCAAGTTTTCCTGCATTTAGACCCAGCAATCCATTTACCACATAATCTAGCTACATCTATTCTGGAAAGAATAAATTAAATAACACATAGAAAGTTTTTTGTAAATATTAAAAGTTTACAGAAATGTTAGCTTTGCACAACTTCAGCATGCACTAGCACTCTTCTGTAGTTGGGTTCACAGGTATACGCATGCATTTACTTTAATGCAACTCTACTTTAGACTATGACCTGATTTTGTTGTTGTTGTTCATTAGTTTGGTTGTGCCCAACTCTACATGATCTAGTATGGGGTATTCTTGGCAAAGATACTGGATACTTGCCATTTCTTTCTCCAATGGTTTAAGTCAAACAACAATTAATAATGCCCAGGGACAAACAGCCAGTAAGTGTGTTGAGATAAATTTTGAACTCCCAATCCAGAGCTCTATCCACTGAGTCACCTAATTGCCTCTTAAACTGTTACTACTATTTTTATAATTTCTATCATTATTTCTAGGTATAACATAATTCAAATTTTTGGCTTTCTTTTTCAAAGCAATTAGTTTAGTCAGTGAAAATCTAGTAAGAGTGAGCTAAACACCAAGAGATCATGTCCATCTGTCCTATCATCACTCAGAATCAGAGCTAAAGCATCTCATTTTAAGATGGTTAATAGATATTCCCTGAAGTTTCAAAATCTATGCTCCATAATCCATCATTGTAATTCATAACAATGATCACGGGGTAATTTTTCATTTTGCACCATAATAAAACACTTCATACTTTAATCCCCAAATGGACCTTGATTTCAGACAGTGATTATCATGTTCCACTCAATGGAGTCAAATTTAGCCCCCTCCATGCTTTCTTATCCTTATGACACTTCTCCATAGTTTCCTGTTAACTTTCCATGGAAGACTCACCAACCTGCTTGGGATAGTCCTTTAGATTTATCCCATGATGGCAGTCTCTTATCTATTCTTTGACTGCATGACTGACTTATCTCCTTTTCAATCTATGTATCTTTTAAAATAATATTTTAGCTTGCTTTTTCTATACAATTATATCATTATTAAAATCATGGTATCTAATTCCCACCATATATTTCTCTGTTACCTTTCAGGTTAATTACAACTTTAAAATTCCAGAGTCTATAATTATATGATTCACATCCAGAATCATAACTGAAAGAATATTAATGTTACAAACAGGGGTTTATGTTAGAGAGAGAGAGAGAGAGAAAAGTTTGATGTCATTGAAAGTAGATGAGATCTTTTTTTAATATGATCTAACCTACTCTCTTCCTCGTGTTCAATTTTGGTACAAGTTCATAATAGATGGACCAACAGTTTAATTCTTTGAACTGTCTCATCTAATTGTATATCATTATATAAACAGTATGAATTCTTCATCTATAGATTTTTCTGAGGCAACATTATTTTAAGTGATTGTGGATTTCTTGTAATAAGCTCTGAAATTTTCCAAGTCTTGATGCAATCAGTGCAAACAAGTGCAGAATCAGGAAGACTTAATCATTTATAATAAATTAGTCTTATACCTGGACTCTGTGATGGACATCCTCTATAACAGTGGCAAACACATTTGATGAACATACCTCTCTCTGTTTTCTGTCTCACTTGATAATAAATCATTTAACAAAGACATCTGTGTTGTTACATCTAACAAAAAACTTTTGATTAACTTTATATGTGCATAAAAGAAACCTTCCTTGCTGGAGAAGAACTTTTAAGAATTTTCATCTAAAAAGTCAAATACATTTTTTATAGTCAACAAAAAATAAGTACAGCAGAATCTTATATTCTGTCTTTCAGTCAATTGTGTGACTGTAAAGATATGATTTGCCTAGAATATCTTATTTCTAAAAGCCTGAATACCCTCTTTCCATATATTCAACAAGATGCCCTGAGTATGTATGTAAATTATTCTCATATAGATTTTGTAGAAATGAGAAAGTAGGCAAATCAGTCAATAACTATTGATATTTTCACAATCACCTTTTCTGAAATTAATAAAGTCTATGACTTTTTCCAGATGTTTAATATTTTCTTTTTCAATTTATCAAGAATAAATTCTTCAAAGCTTTCAAAATCATGTCACCTTCAATGTAGATTCTGCTATGCAAACCTCTAACTAGGAGAGAGAAGACAAGGGTTTTTGCCCCAGGCTACAGAAATTTAGAAAGCACTGTCAGCACTTTTATATTTTCCCAGCATAGAAATAACTCAACTTAATACCTAGTTAGCAAGAATGATTACCTATAGTATGCCTAAAACAGTGTTGAATTTAGAGTGAGGAAAAACTTGAGTTAAAATCATGGCTCTCCCATTGTCTATCCCATGTGATATTAGGTAAATTGTTTGACTTCTCTATGTCTTTATTATTGGCTTTTGTTGTTTTTTGGCTATAAAATGCAGAAATTTAATTAAATTATCTCTTAAGATTCCTTCTAGCTCTAATTCTTAATCTTTTAATGTGACATTTCTTGATTTTGATTTTTGCTTTAAAAAGTCAATTGTTTGATCATGTACAGTTGATTCAGAAATGACTCCTATATATGAGATGTTTACTTTCTGTTTATATAGAAACTACTTCATCCTTAGAGGGGAAATTATAGGTCTTCAATGTGCAACACCTTTTGATTCCCTTCTTGAATAAAGTTTCCATGATATATTATGGATAAATGTGTATGTATATATATATGTACATATATATATATATACATAATCCCATTAAATTATACTTCTTGTTGTTTTAGAACACACAATAAAGAAAAATCCTATAATTTTTTCATTGTCTCCAAGGAATCATCTGACTTCTTAATTGCAATATGCTCATCTGATTTAACTTATATTAAAAATGTTAATATTAATATAATTTACTGCCCCCAGCAGTACATCAATTCATTGGCCAGTGAAGAATAATCTCAGATTAAGTTGATATTTTCAGATATCCTAGATCTATGTGATTCTTAAGGTTGTCTGTTTCCTAACCTTTCACCTCAGAATTGCAGAATTCAAAAGGAATAGCAGAAGATTTGAGGAGGATTCTTTTGCTTCTTACTTTGTTTTGTATATGCCAGAATCAAAGAATTCATCAAGTGGTTGTCATACTGATAATGAATGAGCCAGTTTCATTCTTAGAAAGTAATCTGAACCTGTTTCCGGGGCAAATTTTGAAGTTTTCCTAGCAAGGCTGACCCTGTAATAATTTGCAATCTCTGGAGTTGCCCCCTGGGTCACTCCCTTATACCTCTGGAAAGACATATAAAGATTTTGGCACTGAGTAGTCTCGAATGCTAGATGTGAAGACCCTTCAAAGAAATTGAAGAAGGAAGCATTCTAAGCATAATGTTAATATATGAAGATTAATTTATCATATACATGTCAATACACATGTGTGCATATATTCACACATAAACACACATATACAAAAGAAATGCACATACATATGTCCAAATGCACACATAGACACACATGCACACATTTCTATTTGACAAAATCAGTGATTTTGGTGGGGTAGTAGTAAACTTTCAGTCAGACATGTTCTCTACCTATGCAGATCAGTAAATTATTATCTTCTTAGGAAGGTGTCTGAGTACACAGAGAAGTTAAGTAGTCTGGCCAGGGTCATACAAGCAGTATGTGCTACCATAGATAGGATTCCTTGTTCTATGGCTACTCTCTATCCACTATTTAATTCTGACTCTATTTAGCCTTAGTACAGTGAAATATATAGTGAAAAGTGATATAAAATTAAAAGTACATTCTCTTCTCAGAAATAAAAAAGAAATCATGGATAAGTGTAAGAATATGAGAAGTAGTTGGGGGAAAAAAACGTGGTTGATCAGGTAAACCAAAAAATAGTTTCTTATGTTTCTTCAATTTTTCAATTTCTTCACATTTACAGTTTGCAGAATCCAAAATTAATTTCATTACAACATAGATCTAGTAACATGTCTGTTCATGAATTAATTGCCTATTTAGCTTTAATAGATATGGTTTCCTGAGAGAGACATTCCCTTAGAAAGAGAGTTATTATTATTATAAACCAATTTAGCAAGCATTTCTTTTTGACAAGGCAATTGGGATTAAGTGACTTGTCCAGCATCACATAGCTAGTAACTAGTAAGTATCTGAGATCAGATTTTAATTCATGGCCTCCTGACTTCAGGGCCAGTTCTCTATCCTCTGTACCATCTAACTGCCCTTAGCAAGTATTTTCAAATACCTACTATGTACCAGCACTACTATATGATACTAGATGATAGAATAAAGCAAAATATCCCCTGTCTCAAAAACATTCAATCAAAGTATGTGAAGGATTAATAATGTATGCATAAATGAGTATAAAATAATAATAATAACTCAGTTATTTAAAGCTTTAAAGTTTGTAAAGTTCTTCACTCATGACAAACCTAAGAATTAAGTAGTAGAAGTATTTTTATCTTGATTTTACAAGATTCTTATTTCAAGTTTACAGAAACATATCTAAGGGCAACTGGGACTCTGAAAATCAAATCCAAAAAATCTCTGAAACTCAGACTTCAAGTTTATGAATTGAGGTGATAAAAACATTTGAAACCCTCTGTAGAAAAAGGGAAAATTGAAGTAGGGAGAGGTTTCTGAGGAAATGGTGCTTTCATTGTAGGACATGTATTTTTAACAGACTGGTTGGACATTTGGATGAAGATGTCAGGCAAGTGAAGATAGGAGATGAGTTTAGTTTTATTGCATATGATGTAAGAAGAGAAGAGAAGAGATAGGAGGAGAGGAGATAAGAAGAGAGGGGAGAAGAGGGGAGGGATGGAGAGGAGAGAAGAAGGGAGGGGAGGAAGAAGGAGAAGAGAAGAGAGGAGAAAAGAGGAGAGGAGAGGAGAAGAAAAGAAGACAAGACAAGACAAGACAAGACAAGAGAAAGGAGAAGAGATGAGAGAGAAGAAAAGATGAAAAAGGGAAGGGAAGGGGAAGGGAATAGGGGAGAAAAGAAGAAGGATCTGTGTTTCCCAACTGGTCGTTCCACTACTTACTACTCACAGAGGTTATTTGTCCTTTGATCTCAAAGAGGACCACTACAGCAGGAGGGAGGTGCCATGATATGTAAGTGAATTGGATTAAATGGGAGATGAGGGGTGTGTGCAAAGTCACCAGTCTCACTTTCTCCTCTGTAGCCATCTGGGTCCGCTGGCAAAATATAGATCAACTCCACCGGCAATGGGGTGGAAGACAAATGATGAATTTCTGGGGAATTAAATTAGTTAAGTCTCATTTCAAATCCCACATTTGCTTTTTTTCAGCAAAGATTTCACCAAAAAATAAAAAGGGCAAGGGGGAGTAAATTTAAGTAAACACTTAAGAAATATGTGCTAACTCATGGGCCCACATTAGTGAAGGGAAGGGAAAACTCATTAATAATATTTGTATGTCCAAGGGAGATATATTAAAGAGAATTGTTTATAGTTTGCTGAAAATGGGAGCAAGAAATTGCCGGGTCCTAAGTCTGCATCATATTGGAGCATTGTTATAGCATTCCCTCAAAATAACATTGGTACGGCAGCTCCAAAGAAGGGTCTCCAGTTTTTCCTTTCGTATGAAAGAAGTCTCTTCTCTAATACATGTTAGATATGTTCCCTCATTGTCACAGGTTCCAGCATGGTAAATGGAATAAGACAGTTTCTCTTCCTTTTACTTCTAGATCTATGCTTTGAGACTGTTAAGCACAGTAATTAGTTAAGTGAAATGAGAGAATTAGAATGGAATGTTTAAGGTTAGCTAACAAGGGAACACAAAATGTCTTCTCTCTATGATACCAGATGCTGTGGCGCTCTCTGGACCCAAATAGCTATGTATGTATGAAATTACTTTGGGGCAAAGAAGGTACGCCTTTTTGATTGGTTTAAGATGAAGGCAGAAAACAAGGGCAAATTAAACTGAAAAGATAGATGTCAATAATACAGCAAGTGCCAGCAAAATGACCTTGGGTTCCTCCCTGAAGTGAGAAGTCAAAGGTTTCACCGAAAGTTTTTCCTCTGAGATGCTAAACATGAAATGTTATTTCAGATTGAATAAGGGAGGGGAAAATGAATTCATTATACAGAGAGATATTAATAAAGAAGAAAGGCTTTACTTTACATATTATATGAATTATGTATGTATGCATATAACTGTCTGCATGTATAAGTCTGCATATATTTATATGTATGTATTTATAAATGTGTAATATACATGCATGTATAAGTGGGTGCTTAAACCAGGGCCTGACACATAGTAGGCACTTTATAAATGTTTATCAAATATATTTACATATAAATATGTTTAATATTAAATCTATTTGATATATTAATATTTTGCTAAAATTTATCATCATATCTAAATATAGTTAAATACATTTATATTCTTATTGATACATATTCAGAGTTGGGGAAAACTGGATTTGTAATATAATTGACAGTAGAAATGATTATATGAGGAGACTTTTTCTACTTAAGCAAGTTGGTGCTTTCCAAAATTCTAAGAAGCAAAATTATAACCATATAATTATAATAAATGGTCATAGAAATACTTTGCAGATCAATTTTTGTTGCCCCTGACACAATGGGACAGCAACAGGTAAGAGAAAGAGGTGTTGTATGTATCCTATGAGTATTAAAGCTCTATGTAGTAATCATAGTGTTTAACCTTGAATCTGGAAGGCTCTACTTACTACAAAGTGCAGGCGTTTCTTTCTCCACAGTCACTTTTGAATGAGTCTTTGCTCCTCAAGTAATATAATGAATAACTCCAGGGAAATTAATTAGGCACTTCACTGATGAGTGAGAAGGAGCTTGGAACTGAGACCAGATGGAAGGAGACCTGCAGCCTAAAGAGAGAGTTGGTTTGGATTGTTTTTGTTTGTTTGTTTGGTTTGGTTTGGTTTTGCTTTTGCTTTTTTTTTTTTTCTTATGTAATTTAAACTAATACAATTTGGCCAAATGTATTATGCTTGTGGTGGGGTGGGGGTTGGGGAGAGAAAGAATCACATATCATTTTCCTTCAATGTTTACTGAATTGCTACCTTAGTAAATACTTCAGGTTCTTTTTTTTTTCCTATTTTCTTATTTATTTATTTAAAATTTAAATACAAAATAGAAAATGAATAAAGACCACTGACTTCTATGTGCACAATAGAACATGAGAGAAAATTCAAAATAAAAAGCAATACATTTACATTTCAAGAAAGCCTATATAATAAATATTACATGCTGTGTTCATATACATCTATGCTTGTTAGTCCTCTTTTTCTCTGAAGGTGGACAACATTTTCCTCCATAAGTCCAAGTCTTTCCATGTTTTTCTAAATCCATTAGCTCATCATTTTGTACACCACAGCAATATTCCAATATTATACTGGCTAGTTATTTTAAGTCTAAAACATTATTGATTAATCTAACATAGGATAGTTTCCCTATTTTTCTCTTTTGCTTAAATCTGTTTTAACTTTAACTTTGTCTGAGATCATTATGACTATCTCTATTTTTAACCTAATAAATTCTACTCCTGATCTTTATTAGGTTTTTTGGTATCTTATTTCCTATTCCCTTGTGATTATTCTGCTTTACTTCTACTGGCTATGTTTTCCTCCTATTACTTAATCTAACTCCTTTCCAAAGAACCCTCCCTTATCCTCTTCCCCATATCCTTTCTCTTTGCCTTCTTATTTCTATCTGAATTTAGCAGACTTTTACAGCTTTCCAAGTACATATGTTATTCCATTCCTATTAATCTATACTTTTTTTTCTATTTTCACATAAATATCTATCCTTTTTTTCTTTGGTAGAAGTGTTCATCACTCAGCTGGTGGACCCAAAATGCCATTGCCCAAATCATAGATTTGCCCAAATTCATAGATTCTTTTTCCTTTCTTTTGGTCTAGACTCATGATTTCATCAACATGGGGAACTTCCAGTGTGGAAAATCTTTGCTCATGTAGATCAGCAACTTTTCTGTAATTTATAATCTCAAAAAATTCCCCAGTATACTAAGATATTAAATAATTTACCTCAAGTGACACATCTCATAAATGTTGGAGACAGAAGTTGAATCTAAGCCTTTCCAGTTCTAAGGCTGGTTTACTATTCATTTTGTCATGCTGTCTCTCTTGCATAAAAACTGGATTTGTGATTACACTGTTTTAGTAAAAAAGAAGAAGAAGAAGAAGAAGAAGAAGAAGAAGAAGAAGAAGAAGAAGAAGAAGAAGAAGAAGAAGAAGAAGAAGAAGAAGAAGAAGAAGAAGAAGAAGAAGAAGAAGAAGAACTCCAGGTTAAAGAAACTCTTTACCATTGAAAATCAGCATATTCTTTGCCTCTTATAGTCTTAGCTGTCTGATAAAATGTCTTCTGGTTAACTGATTTGCTCAAGATTATATTGCTAGTATGTATCAGAGGGGCATCTTGAACCCAGATCTTCCTGGCTTTCATAACCAAATCTCTATCTTCAATACCATCTTATTTCATTACCTTTCATAGTTTATAAAATCTCAGAATTATAAGGGGATCTTATAAGCCTATACCTCATCTTCTACCTAAAGGTGAAATCCCCCTCTATCACTACATAAAACATAACAAATCCTTCCAGTTCAAATTTCAGTCTAGAACTCATTTTATTTTCACCCCCAAACTAGCTTTCTGATTTCTTTTAATGACCCATGATTCTTCTAAGTGAACCAAACAGAAAACTCCAAAATCATTTTTGAATCCTCTTGATCACCAAATCCAATGTTAGAAATTCCTTTTAGGGATTCCTTCTAAAGTTTGTCACATTGATTCCTTTATTTGAATTCCCATTGTTATTATCTGAATTCAGATCTTTACCATATCATGCCTCGCAAACTGATATTCTTGTCTTAGTCTTGTACCATATCACAAGATATCTCAATCTTTCCAAATGAGTCATATCATTCTCCTCCTCTGAAACGTTCAATGAGTGCTCATTTTCTACCAAATATAGTAAAAATTAATTAGATTGGCCTTCAATACACTCCACAACTTGGTCTCAACATACCTCTTCAACTTAATCTCTTTTCCTATATCTCTATGCCATAGTCAAGCTAGTCAACTATCAACTATAATATCTATTTTTTCCTTCTTCACTTTTCTTAGAACAATTCCCATTATTCCAATTACCTACAGTCCTCTCTGCCTTGCTTTCCAGATAAATAAAACTTAAGCATCTTTTAGGATCCATATAAAATTATAAAACAATCATAGAATTTAGAGCTAGGCAGTTTCTTATAAATCAACGATAACTCACTCATTTTACGGTTGAGAGAACTGAAACCTAGAAAAGTAAAGTGGTTTATACAAGTCATACATCTGGTTAGGGACACAACTATGTCTCCTGAATCGCAACCTAGTGCTTTTTCCAACATATCAACCAGACACTCTTCTTTTTCCCCTCTAATTTTTTTATATTGTTTATTGCCCTTATACATTCATTTTATTGATGAGGAAATGGAAGCAAACAAGTTTAAGTGATTTGCCCAGGGTCAGACATTGATGTGTCTAAGGCTGAATGTGAACTCAGAGCTTCCTGCTTCCAGAGTCTGGTTCTCTATTTATTGTACCAACTGAATACAACAATAACAACTGCCACCTACTACCATTATTCATTTGTCAACAATAATATAATAATTTATGATAGCTTTTGTACGGCTGTATTTTACCATTTATCACTTATATAATAGTTCACATTAGTTGTCTCAATTTGCAAGTCTGCTTACAATCTTTTGAGGCAGATTATGTACATAGATCTTGTCTCCCTAGAGTTTCAGTTTTTGAGGGGTAAGGAACAAAGATTTTAATATGTAATTTGTAAACCAAGTCCCATAGTATTAATGAAGATCAATCAATACTTCATGTCCCAAGATGTGTGAGTGTTCTTCGTGAGATCAGGAGAGAAGAAAACTCTGGTCTCTTCAAGTAACCAGTTCTCATGGGTTCTTCCAGCTCCTAGTCTCAAAAGAAAAGATGACAACTTTAGGTTGCTAGAAGGAGAAAAAAAAAAAGCCTATGAAGGAATCTGGCAATTTCTATCATCCCTATTCCCATCTTGCTACATTAGAGTTTTAAGGAGTTCCCTTTGGGCAAGATCTGGAATTCTCTCTTGATTGAGCTGAGTTACTTTGTTTCTTATGGAAGAGCATCTTCATTTGATTTTGTCCAGTATACATTCTCTTATTTATTCTTCTCTGCTTTTTGTTTAGCTATAATTTAAGTAAGTGCATTTCTTTACTATTCCTATTTGTGTTCATCGTGTGATCAGTATTTCCTGAAAAGAAAATGAAACTTTTGATATATACCTTGAGGTCCTTCTTTCTCCATTAATAGAAATCACAAGTTAAACTTGATCTCAAAAACAATGTCCTCTAAATAGTATATAATGGAGGAAAGAGACAAAATTCTAGCCTGGTATGATGCTCTAGGAAGAAAACAAGATAGTAACTTCTGAACCCAATCTCCTGCTTTCCCTCCTGCTAGGAATGCTAAGTCTCCCTTAGAGAAAGGTGGTGATATAAAAGGCTAAAGATATCCATCATTGCCTCCCTGCAACTCATACATAACATGTCATACTATATACGAGGGACAGCCTTCACTATAAGTATATATTATACATAACATTCACATATTATACAACATTTTATATGTAATTATTTTTGTATTCTCCACTGTACCTGATACAATTCTTGATAGTAGGATCATAATATATGTCAATATACTGGATAAAATAACTATGACTTGCCTTGCACATAGTAGGTGCATGATAAATATTCAATTGAGTTGACAAAATGATTCCCCTTTAAAAGCTTAAATCCATATCCCACTTTTGATTTTTATTCCCTGTATTATCTTTATTGCCGTTTTTGCTGTCCAGTCATTTTAGTCATGCTGACTCTTTATAGTCCATTTGGAGTTTTCTTGGCCTGGATATTGAAGTGGTTTGGAGTTTCTTTCTCCAACTCATAAAAAAAGGATTAAATGACTTGCCCAGACTCACATAGCTAGTAAGAGTTCAGACTTGAATTAAAGAAGATGGATCTTCCTGACTCCAGGCCTGACATTCTACCTACTCCACCACCAACTTCCCTATTATTTTTTCCCACACATTTAATCTCTCTATGCTTCAATTTTCTAATGTGTAAAGAAGAGCAATGGAATACATGGTTTCTAAGGATCCTCCTAGCTCTTAAACTGATGATCACTTAGATTGATATGCTTTTTTTAATCCAAAATGTGGAACATAGAAATAAAGGGCATTCATCTTTTCATTTATTATTGATCCACGTGAAGACCAAATTGAAAGAGTTCTCCCTAACCATTGATTAGTAGGGTAACTAAGTTGAAAAGCAGCTAGACAATGATATTCTGGAGAGCTAAACTTCTTTATTGACTTGTTCTCCAATTACATTCCAAAACCAATCTGGTCATTCTATTTTGTGGTCAAGGGGCTTCTTCTCTAAACAAGCAACCCCAAGATCAAATCCATTTTAAGTAGCTATTCTTAAAGTCATTCAGAATTAGAATCTTTATTTTGCAGGTAGACACACACAAAACATTGGAATGTCCTACAATGATCTTATAGTAATTTAGGGCTAGAATTATAGTCAAAACTCCCCAACTGCAGTCTGCTGCTTGGTCTACTGAATTGTGTATTATACTTATGATGGCTTTCACTTTTCCCCAAAGAGTTTTCATTTAATGAACTGGCCCTTCTGCCTTCTTTTTAACTGTTCCCTTTGCTTTGATGTCTATGATATCTAGCCATTCACAAGAAGAGTTATGGATCTGGATTTTTATCAAGTTTGTCAGTATAATCATAAAAATACGAATAACATCTTTAGCTGGAATGGTATAGAGGAAGAAACTTTGGCAATAAAAATTAATAGTGTATCAGCTTACTGCCTTATGGCCCATTGCTTATTGAATTAGTCCAGTTGTCTCGAATAAAATCATAAAAGCTTACTGAAGAAAAATAACATGAAAAACGTATTTGTTTATGATCTTTCAATACCAAGAGAGAGATCAAACCTGTAATTTGAAAACCATTCTTTAAAAAAAAGGGACTGAGCAAAAAACAATTTGCCTTTACTCAGTAGGGTGTGTTAAGTCCACAGGAATATGGCAAAACCACTCTTCAGTATGTGCAGTTTTTCAAGGTGAAAGAAAATCCTTGTCAAATCCCAGCAGCGAAAAGAAATGAGAAAACATGATTAATAACACTGTGGGAAGGACAAAATAAACGATGAAAGCTAAACAATATAGGATACAGGAAGCACAAGGATCTATTATCTCTCTGCATTTTAATTGTCAGATTGCTTTCCAACATGCAGGACAGTTTTGTTTAAATGAACACAAATATAATTCAGCAATAAGGAGGAAATATGGACATTATTATGGAGCCCTATAAATATCTACTAGCTCTTATTGTCCATGAGTATGAATAAAATCACTCTTTTCTAGTTTAATAATAACAGATGAAATTTGTACGCTATTTTGAGGTTTGTAAAGTACTTCATACTTTGTCTCAATTGATTTGGCAATAATAAAATTCACAGAGACCATACATTTTGTTTGACACACAGTTCCAGATACACATATAGTTCCAGGTACAAACAATATTGACCCTACTGAATCTAGATCTATATATATTTTCTATCAGCAACAGCAAAACTCTTATCACTGCAAACTGCAACCAGGAATTCCACTATTTCATTTGACTCATGATGCTTAATTTTAACTGAACAAATAAAAGCAAACCCTGTTTTCTTCATTTAGGCACAGTAATCTGTAATGTTCTACCAAAGAGAAAATGAGATCTGTGCCTGAAACATTATGAAGCACTGAAGAATGTCATAGAATTAGAAAAGGTAAATTGGTTTCCTAGTTTAAAAAAAAAAAAAGGATTTTAAAACCTATAAGTTAGGGAACTTTATTTCAATTCCAGGTAGAACACTTCTTGCAGTGCTTAGGATTATGATATTTCCAACCCAAATGACTGGAACACATTGAGTAGTAGCTCAATGTTTTCATTTATTTTGGTTTTCACTCTTTATAAATAAGTTTTGTTTATCCATTCTAGTTCAAAGATAATATGAGTAAAATATAATTTAAGTGGTCCAGGCTTTTCACTATCTGTAATTGTTGTTCCATCTACTCTAATTAGATTCTTATCTTTTCTTTAATCTATCTCATTGACAACTCTAAAAATTAACTTTTGTTGAATTTATCATCTATTACCAGCCTCAGTTTTTTCTCAATATTAGCATTCCTAACAATATCCTTAAAGTTTCAAACCCCTAACGTTATATATATATTCATTTTTATTATTTGCTTTTGCTTCCACATTGCATACTTTTTTTTTTTTGGGGGGGGGAGGAGGTTGGCTTTTTGTTGTTGTTTAGTTTTGTTTTAACCTAAATTGTCGCCTGATTTCCTATGCATTCTTTCAAGTTCTCATTCCCTCACATAATTTATGTCTCTCCCTTTACCAGTTCTCCTACTTATTGTTTGTAAAAGTCACAAGTTTTCACTTAGTGCTTAGAATTAGATAACAACCAACCAGGGAATTTCATATTATCTTTGATTCTTGGTGATAGAACCCTTCATTTATTTCTTTCTTTTCCTCCCAAATTTAGATTTCTCTGCTCACTAACCTCTACCTTATATCTGAATCCTGCTTCCTTATTCTTTACTTACCACCACCCTCTCTTGTCTCCAGTTAGTCTAGAGCTCACCTTCTGTTAAGTGTCCTTGCTCAGATTTAGTTACCTTTTGCTGATATCCAAATTAACTTTGATTGTTTTTTCTCTTCTACATTTCCAGACCCTACAGAGTTTTCCAAGGCTTCACCCTTTCTGCCCATTCATTTTAAATTTGGCACCCATTTTTACATATGACCTGACCTAACATTTTGAATCTATTGTATTCTGAATAGTGAAGTTCTCATTCTTTTTTTTTTTCCTTTGATCTTTTAAACTACTATATCAAACATAAAAATAACTTAAGCTAAAGATTCATATTTTGCAACTTTTAGTATTATTGTTAGGGAAATGAACATTGTTTGAACCTTCATCTCATTAGATTTGGCTCAAAGAGGGAATAGCATGCATATTTAGTTTGATATAGAAATTTGTCTCACTATAGGGAAGTAGAACAGGAAAGGGAAAAGGAAAGGGGGAGGCTAATAGAAGAGAGTATTACTGTATCATAAATTATTTTTAAGTATGTAATTTTAAAGTAAAGTTTCTTGAATCTTTAAGCCAAAAGTTTATGAAGAAACATATTTAAGGGAAAGTATTTTGGTATGTAAGAAAAAAGAAAAAGGCCTATTTCCTAATCCATATTCTGCTTCTAAATTGTTTTGTGACCTTACCCAAATCACTTCTAGGTCTTCATTTTCTATTCCATAAAGTAAGAAAGCTGCACTAAAGAGATGTCTCATTCAGTATTAAGTCCTCTGGTTTGAACTCAGTGTGTGATTTTTATGATAAGACACAATATAAAAATGAGTTTTAGAATTCAGAAATTTGCTAGAACACATCTATTACAAATCCTAAGAGATAACCACAGAGTCAAATTTGATTTCTCCTTACTCTTTATTGCTTGTTTTGGCTTATTTTTTCTCACTAGACCTGTTCTAAGGAATCCTGTTCTATTCTAAGACATGATTTTTAGCTCAAGCTCTATTATTACAAAATTCATCTAAATATAGGTTTTTTAAAATGTACATATATGTATATGAAATATTCATGTATGTATATGTATATATATATGCCCACATGTTTTCTATACATAAGATTGCATTCTAAATAATACTATATAGATTAAATATATTTTACATGTATATAGCATATACATATAGATGTACAAGTATGCATATATACACTAAATATAGAAACATAATACTCCCATGTGTGCATGTATATTTACATATATACATACAAAACCAAAATAACATAAATAATATTGCAAGTAATAGCACAAAGTCCTTCATAACCTAACCCCTCTTCTATTTGTTGTCTTTTTTTTTTTTTTTGGCTGAGGCAATTGAGGTTAAGTGACTTGCCCAGGGTCATACAGCTAGGAAGTAGTAAGTGTCTAAGGCCAGAGTTGAACTCAGGTCTTCTTGAATTCAGGGCTGGTGCTCTATCCACTGTTACCATCTAGCTTTTTCAGTCTTAATATATCTTACTAACATACTCTCCAGTCAACTGACATTGGCTTTCTCTTCTTTCTAAAAGTAAGACTACTAATCCCTAAACTCCAGGTATTTTCTTTAGTAGTGCCCCATGCCTGGAATACTCTCACTTCTCTGCTCTGCCAACCAAAATCCTATTTTCCACTGGAAGCCTTCTCAAATTCCTCTGAATTCTTATGCTTTTCCTCTGTTAATTATTTCCTCTTTTTCCTTTATTTTTCTTGCTTCTGTATATTTATTTATATGGTGTCTCCCTTATTAGATTGTAAACTTCTTGAGGACAGGAACATCCTTTTGCCTCTTTTTTATCTCAAGCAATTAACATATGACCCAGCATAAAGTAAGCCTGTTTTAATAAGGAAAAACTAAAAATAGAATTACAATAAGTATCTAGCAATCAATTATTTCTATGTGTTTTTTTATCATATAGTGTCTTTATTATTACTGGCACTGTAAGCACAAAAACTGTTACAGAAAGTTTATAAATGGCTATAGCTGATACAGAATTCAATAGTCATATTGGGTAGAGAAAATCAGTTAGATTTACTCAATTATTAATTTTCATTAGACATTTTAAGTACTTGAAATGTATAGATCAATGTGTTAGGTATGAGGGAAATATTTGTTTCCTAACATTTAATTTAATAGTTAAATGGAAATATAATCTTATTAATTTAAAATTTTCCTCCAACCATGCCAGGAATTCTTTAAGATTCTTGTCATTTCTTCCCATAAGTTCACCACAGAAAATATACTCCACATAATAAAGATCTTTGTTATTTTCACCAGACATTGAGAAGTTATTATTAGCATGCTTTGAATAGTCTATGTGGGATCCTTCTCCCTTTACACGTGACCAGCACATCTTTTTTTTCCTATATTCCTATCCTTCATTGCACCTTTCTTCAATTATGTTTGTATGCTCCTCCTTGATTATATTTTACAACTTTCTCACAAGCATGTACCTTTCCCCTGTTCTTTTATGTGAAATTATTGTTTAATTCTTAAGAGACCATTGTATTCCATGTCTTGTTGCCACTAGTAACACCAATAGAATGGTGATTTTTATATTCAATTTTAATTTCCAAGGAAAGTTTACAATCAGAAAGGTCTTGGTGATTGCCAAATCCTACATGCTATACTTCATTATCCTTCAGTTTGGGGCCCAACATAGCATCTTTCTCTCCATGCAAAACTTCAATCAATATTCAGCCAATAGATATTTTTACTTACTTTTTTTTTTCCTGAATGAATGGTCAGACCAATCACTTTTGAGTAATTCTAATTCTTTTCTAAGAACTTGAAAGCACACTGCTAATCAATTCAATTTGTGGCTCTAGAGTTACAAATGAATGAAGATGAGTCAACAATTTAACACTATTTTTAAATGTTTACATTGTACAAGGCACTATACAAAGTATTATAAATGCTAAGTCAAAAACAATAAACAGTCTTTGCTTTTAAGCAGTTGCCATTCTAAGTCTGAAAATATTTGTATGACTGAGCAAAGCCTGGAAGCTCTTTCCTAGCCACATAAACAAAATAAAGGCAGGAATTTAAAGAAAAGTATGGAGATGGAGATGGAGAATTCTGTCTAAGAGGATTTCTATGTTGCTTTCTTGCCTTCTTTTCTTTAATATAGAGACTATATTTTGAGACCTTTCGAGCCATAAATGAGGTAGTTTGATCAAGTGTAGGTAACTCAGTAAATAGAGCACAGGATCTGGAGCCAGGAAATCCTGAGTTCAAATATTACCTCAGACACATTGCTTGATCCTGGGCAAAATATCTAACCTCATTTGCCTCACTTACTCATATGCAAAAATGAGCTAAAGAAATAAATGGCAAACTAATCCAATCTCTGAATCAAGAAAACCTCACATACAATCAAAAAGAGCTGGACACAACTGCAACAACTAAACAAAATAAAAATCTGAGAGAAAGGACTGGGGTTAATCCTTAGACATAAGGAATTCGATAATTACACATACTCTTAACCTGGCTTGAGCCTTTCTTTAAGTGTGTATGAAGTGTATGAAGAACTATTAACACATACTTATTAGGTGGCTGCAAGGGAAGAATTGCTGACTATGAAATGGTTTCTGAAAGTTTAATTTGGATTTCTGGACCATTGCTTAAAATATATAATAGTCTCCTGGCCAAGGATGATGTTTAACTAATAAAGACAGGTAAGATTTCATTTCTCTTGTACTTCACAAACCTAGTCAAAAAAGCTTTAAACTTAAAAGGATTTGAAGAGAGATAAAATTGTACATACACTGAGGTCAATACTATAGGGTGGAAGCTACAGTTAAGGGTGGCGGGGGGAGAATTTAGCAAAATATTCAGAATGCACAGAGGGTAAAACAATTAAAAGGACCAATAATGAAACTCATAGACCCAAATGTCTATAATACAAATGAATAAAATCCAGGCAATAAGCAAGGTAAAATAGTGAGACCTAGTTTTGAAGGCCAGTTTTACTTTGAAGGTGTCATTGGCCTCCTGATATAATGGATAAAGAAGTATCCTCAGTGACAGAAAGACATTAGTCTCGTTCTGACATGTGGTATGGTATCATACTACACAATCTCTCAGTGCCTCGGGCAATTCTACAAATACAAGTTGAAATATAATTGCAGATCTACATTAATAGAAGTAGCTTCTTCACCTAAATTACTGAAATCACAAATATAATAAAAACAATCACAACAACAAAGATGTTCCTGAACTTTGATTGCATGAAATTCATTACTGAAATATGGACATGAATTATTCAAAAGAAACAGGACAGTCAAAAATATGTAAGAACACATCGTGCATTAAGAATATATACTCAACGAAATTCAAAAACTAAAGCAAGTCAACTAGGGAAAAAGTCTATTCTGGATCTAATTCTCTCTAACCTGAAACAACTAGTCAGTGAGTAAAAACAATGGGAACTATGGGGGAAGAGAAGTGATAACTGGTGATAGAGAAAAAGAAAGCGTGGTTGAAAGCTTTTGGATGAATATCAATAGAGGGAGAAACAAAGGCAATTTTGTTATCAAAGTATAATACAAACTTCCTATACAAAAAGAAATAGAAGGACTGTGAAAAACAGATCAAAAGCCTGGAACAGATTCACAATAGTGTAATTATGAAAGATTTCCATATCCAGACATCTTCAGTAGCTTCTCTCTGCCTCTTTCTGTCTATCTGTCTTTCTCTGTCTGTCTTCTCTCTTTATTTCTCTGTGTGTGTGTGTGTCTCTCCCAAAACAACCATAGAAGTTAATAGTATTTTGATGTTCTTTGGTGATTTTTCATCTTTTCAAAGATAGAGAAACCAATAAGAGGAAATTCCATTCTGGAACTAATTCCCTCTAAATTAGAGTTGGTTGTGTGAAAATGATGGGGACATAAGAGATGGCAAATTCCTAGAGTGACAGAATTAAAAAGAAGACATCCAGGAATAGTGAGACATGCAGCTGGATTTGTGAAGAACAATGCTCATAGGAAGGAAAAGAATAAGACTATGGACTAAAATTCTGTAGAAGTCAGCCAGAGTGGAACAAAAAAATTTTCAACAATTAACTTCTATAGATTCAAAAAGGAAAAAAAAAACAATTCAAGTGAGATGGAAAAAATAGATTTTGAGATGACTAATATGGATTGAAAGAATCCAGTAAACAATTTGGATATTTAAAAGATATGTGCAGAAAATGGAAATAAAACAGGTAACAGAAAATTAATACAAAAACATAAAATAATTCTGCAAGTTGTTTGTCAAGTATCCTAAAGCATAGGATGAGCTGAATCTGATAGATAAAGACAACAAAAAAGTGTTTGGGGCTTTGGTTTTCTTTACTATTTTAAGGAAAAGGGATAGAAAGTAGAAATAGAACACTTCCTCAGTAAAACAAACATATAGTCTATCAAAATACATATACCATCAATGAGAAAGAACTAGGGACACACATGGGAAATCTATGTGGCCTAAGAACAAATTTTAGGGAGAGGTATAGTCAAAGTGACTATATCTACAGCTATATACATATGCAAGGGCACAATCAGTACATAGAGATGGGAAACATGTTTAGCCAGGGTATTTCTCTCTTGTTCATTCATATCTCTAATGCTGTAGGACTACTATTTTCTGGTAGAGTCATTATAATAAAGCTTAAATACATTATCCACACAATGAGAAGCCAGGCCCCATTGGGGAAAAAAAAAAAACTCTGATTTTGGGAAAGCTGAAAGGAAGAGGAGAAGAGAACTTCTCTCCTTCTGCTAGTAAAGTGTTAAATCATAATTATAGATTGAAAGAACTTGAGCATATAGAAGTCCATTGATATATCCAAACTAACACAAACCTGAATAAGAATGGACATTGTAATATAAACAAAAAGTGGTCATCTGGTCTCTACTAGAAGATATACAGTTGGGGGAACCCAGTACTATAGTACTTTGGAACTTTTCTCATTATTAGAATTTGTTTTTGCTGACATTAAGCCTAAGTTGGCTTCTGGGGTTTTTCTGAAATTTTTGTTAATATTTTCATAAACAAGCAGAAAACTTGGCTTTTTCTAATGGACATTAGGACTTCCATTTAAAAGATGTATCAAATGAAAATAAAAGTGGTAGAGCAGAAACAGTAGCCCTTGGAATCAAGAAAACTTTTTATACACACAATAACTTTATGACTATATTTCAAATCCAAGAAACTGTCACTCATTTTCACACAGGATGGTGATCCAAAGTAGTATGAGTTTGCATACCAGGAGTTCCTTGTATCTCTAAGATCACAGGCCCACACCAAAAATAAAAATAAATAAAATGAAAATATATTCCACTAGTAGTGAGATCAAAAGACTTGAAATCATATGAAAAAAATATTCTTTGAATTTGCTTTTGCAGATTTCTGTCTACTCTTTTAAATTCAAAAAAATAGTTCATTTCTACATGTTTCAAAAGTAAAATTGTTACCTTGAAAATAGGTTCCCTCTTTTGAATTCTGAAAAAACAAAAATTGAACCACATGCAAATGTCACTAAGCTATTTGGTCTATATGAAATAATCTCCAAAGGAAATGTGGAAAGGCCCATTGTTTTGGTCATTTAAACTCTTGCTAGACAAAAGCAAAAAAATTAAACAACTGTACGTTATAGAGAACAATACTCCTTTTTATAAAAGTGGGCTGCTTGAGAAGCCAGAGTCCCTCTTCCAACTATAATTCCTATTATTTCCTTGGCTCAGGTTACCCTGGCTAAGTGTAGTGTGTATGTAATTTCATTTTTCTAGGATTTCAGTTCAGACTAGTAATGACCATCTGTTTGAAGACTGATTCATACTTTTCTGTCAGTTCAGAAAGAATGTCAATGATCCTATAGAGGAAAATTCCCCAAACAAAATCCACTTGAGACAATTTACATTCCTGACATAGGAGCAGAAAACTGTGTCCATCATCAGTATGTACCAGCATTTCCGTTAAAGCCCCTAAGTACAACCAAGGAGTAAGTTCTTCATTTTATTAAGCAAGTGCTAATCTTTTTGAAGGTCTAGGACATTGCATTTTACTCCTTTGTACAAATTTAGTCAATCAACAGACTAAGAAAGAACCACATACTATTATTATAGAAGATTGTTGTGGACAGACTTTCAATTTTCACTGTCTTCCCTAGTGGTCAATAGCACTGCTCTGAAGTGCTATAAATCTGATTCAGAGGTTGCTATAGCGAGCTCAATTTAATTTGATGAAACTAGGTATAAATCTTAAATCATGTGAAGCTCTATACCATCATTTTCTTCTAAGCCCTGTTCTTTACTTCTACATTTCAAACCCATAGTCCATTTCCCCCCATGCCTTTCATCTCTCTTTTGTTTTGTTTTTTACCTTCCCCCATTAAAATGTTAGCTTTTTGAGAATAAGAATCACTTTCTTTTTGCTTGTAATTTTATCTCCAGGACTTATTCTGCCTAGCACATAGTTAGGACTTAATAAATGTTTGTTTCCTTTCTTCCACTGTTTCTTCTTTCCTTCCTTTTGGATGACCAGTAATATCCTACTTAGAATGCAAAGAAAGTAAAATTCTTACCTCTTGATATCTACTTTAACATATTCACTTTTTCCATTTTTCTAGGTATGACATCGGAACACATAGTGGAAAGAGGATTGCCTTACAAATCCTTGCTAAGAGATGAGGGGATTTGGGGAAAAGTTCCATTTCAATCCAAGCATTTATAGTCTCCCATAATCTAGTTCCCATTCACTTAGGGAGACTAATTGCAAATTGTGCCCCTTTATTCATAAATTCATAGTATCATTGATTTATATCTGAAAGGGACATAGAAGCCATCAAAGTCTAATCCCTTCATTTAACACAATAGAAAATTGGAGTACAAAGTGTCTATACCACTTGTCCAGAGTACAAGCCAATTAAATATCTGAAATGGGATTTCAAACCAGGCTTTACTATCTACAAATCCTGTACTCTCTCTCCTCAGTGGATAACCAGTAATTTTCTGAGATGGAAATTTAACCCAGGTCATCGTGACTTCAAGTCTATGCTCTATTCACTACTTCATACTGCCTCCAAACATTATACATTTCAGTCAAAGTGACCTAAGAGCTGTTCCCTCAATCCAATATGCCATTTTCTATATGTATGCCTTTGCTCAGGCCGTTTCCTATGCCTGAAATATTCATTCTATTCATCTCTACTATCTAGAACTTCCATCTTCTTTCTAGACTCAGTCACCTCCTACATGAAACTTTTTTAAAAATTCTCCTACTGTTAATGTCCTCTCTCCCCTGAAATTATTCATTCAGTAATTACATTTCCTCATCTGTGTCCACGTTATGTACCCCCAGCAAAAGAATGAGCTCCTTGAGAGCAGAAATTATCTTTATATTCTCAGCATCCATCATAGCTCCTGAGACATAGAAAGTGTTTAATAAATATTGAACTGAATTGAATTCACTTGGTCAAGGAGAAAGGTAAGCAGCCACAAATCCCTCTAAGCTCATTTCCTGTGTGATTTATATATTAAATATAGGCAGGAAAGATGGTAGTTCAACCTCTAAAAGAATTTAAGATAGAGAAAGGAATATTTATTAGCTAAATAGCTGTAAGAAAAAAAGTAAATACACAGAGAAAAGACTTTTTAAACATTTTAATTTCTTTCCATCCTAGAATCATTTAATCTCTCTCCTGCCTTCAAATACACAAACCTGTCTTCCTTCTAATATGTTAAATTATATTTTTATTACTTCTAGCTTTCATCCCTTTTATAGGAAAAGTAAGCAAACAAATAATCTATAAAGGTTTCTCTCATTGTCTTACCATCCTCACTCTCCTTTGATGCTTCTCAGTCTATTTTTCATTCCTATCATTCTATTGAAATTACTCTAAATTGAAAGTGACGGCTTCTTAACTATATTCAATGATATATTTCATTGTGAACCTGTTCCTCTCATTGATCTTATTGAATATCTCTTCTTTGTTTTTTTTTCCTCTTTCCTTAGTTTCCACAATGACTTCTTTGATTTACCTACTCCTACTTCTTAATTCTGAATGTATTTCAGAGTTCATTTCATGACTCTTTAACCGATCTCTAATTATGTTCATCCCCTTCAAGATGCTCATAACTTATTTTCTTATATTTCCCAATTCTACTTCAGAAAATTTACTTCCCATATTAAATTTCAAATTTTTATTTCTAGTCATCTACAAGAAACATCTCCTTATATCAATTGCCACAATCTCAAACTCTGAATATCATAATTATCTTTCCTGCCTAAAAAAACTCTCCTGTCTCTCTTCATCCCTC
Source organism: Antechinus flavipes (assembly GCF_016432865.1). Taxonomy (NCBI): domain Eukaryota; kingdom Metazoa; phylum Chordata; class Mammalia; order Dasyuromorphia; family Dasyuridae; genus Antechinus; species Antechinus flavipes. The sequence goes on from NC_067398.1 coordinate 436,941,458, forward strand.
TTCACTACTGCCCAGAGTACCATTTTTTGTGTCCAGCCTGTAAATGTTGAAATCATCTTTCATTCTTCACTCTTTTTTAGATTTATATCTAATCTGAACCAAATCCAGATATTGTTTCTTTCTTATTTTTCCCCTGCTTTTCATTCTCATTGTCAATACCCTAAAATACTAACTACTATCTCTGACTCCATGATTGCTTTATTTTACTCTAATCTATATGAGACCATTGATTAATCTTCATAAAATGCCCCAATCATCACTGAAAACTTAGTGTTACACTTTCTTATTAAATCAAATATGAACTCTACATTTTTATAAAACCTATCCCTATCATGTTGATCTACCTGATTCTTCATGATTTGTCAATGAGAAAATCTTCTGATGCAATTATGCTTTTTATTTTATAGGATTTAAACCTACTAATATAATATTCTAGCAACATGTTGGATTGAACATGATTAAATTAAATGAATGAATGAATGAAGAGCACTAATTCTTAAAATAGATAGATATATAGATATTCACATTTAACATGCTGCACAAGAAAAATCAGATCAAAAAAGAAAAAAATTGAGAAAAAGAACAAAAAGCAAGCAAACAACAATAAAAATAGCAAAAACACTGTTATGTTCCACATTAGGGCCTCACAGTCCTCTTACTCTGGGTGCAGATGGTTCTCTTCATCACAAGATCATTGGAATTGGCCTTATTCATCCTCTTGTTGAAAAGAGTCACATTCATCAGAGATGATCATCACATATTCTTGTTGTTGACATGTACAATGTTCTCTTTGTTCTACTCACTTCATTTTGCATCAGTTCATGTAGGCCTCTCTATCTTTCTTAAATCATCCTTCTGATCATTTCTTACAGAATAATAATATTCCATTACATTCATATATCATATTTTATTCAGCCATTCTCTAACCTATGGACATCTACTCAGTTTCCAGTTACTTGCTCTACAAAAAAAGGGCTGCTACAAAAATTTTGCACCTGCAGGTCCCTTTCCCTCCTTTATGATCTCTTTGGGATACAGACCCAGTGGAGGCACTGCTGGATCAAAAAATATGCACACTTTGATTGCCTTTTGGGCATAGTTCCAAATTCTCTCCAGAATAGTTAGATCAGTTCACTACTCCACCAACAATATATTAGTGTCAAATCCCCCATGCATTTTCCCAGATCCCCTCCAACACTTTTCATTTTTTCTGCCATCTTAGCCAATTTGAGAATTGTGTACTGGTACTTCAGAGTTGTCTTAATTTGCATTTCTCTAATCAATAGTGATTTAGAACATTTTTCAAATGACTAGAAATGGTTTTAATTTCTTTGAAAGATATTTTAATGGAGAAAAACAACTTATATAAGGGAATCAGTGACTAGATTGAGGTTTTTCTTCAGAGTTATAACAGAGATAGTTAATGAAGTCGTCAATGTTTCCTTTCTAAGAATGGTAAAAATTGATTTGATTACTACTATATTCACAAAACAAGAGGCTACCTGTCCATCAGCATGCCAGGATGATAGTCAGAGGGCACAAGGGTGGTTTTGGACTGGCTAGATATAATGACCTCTTATTAATCATGAGAATATGGCACTGGAATGGGAGCTAGAGGATCTAGTAAGAGTTAGAAGGTAAAATGACAAAGTAAAAATAGCTGGGTAGGAATGGTAGGTCCTTACCTGACTAGATACAATGGAATTTCATTAGGATTAGAAAGTGGAAGATCAGATAGAAGACTAGGAATGAAGCTAGTTGTTGTCCTTTATTCTTAAAGAGGACAAAATGGCATCACTATGTTAGTGGAGTTACAGTATATTCAGCTGAGGATAATCAGACTAATCGAGGCTCACAATGTGCTGCCAGAGATCAGATGCAAATACTCCCTATGAACATTTGGGGTGGAAACTCTAATTTTGCAAATCTCGCATTTTTTCTGAGATAATTCAATGCTGCTTTGCCTATAGAGCACAGAGAAGCTTCTCTGATGAGGGCATGCCATGCTGGATGGTCTTATGCCTGTGTCTCCTGTGCCATGAAATCAATTCTAAAGTTCTTAAGAGAGAGTCTGAGAGTGTTTTTGTATCACTTTTTTTTTTTTACCACCTTGTGAGCACTCGACCTGTATAAGTTCTCCATAAAACAATCCTTTTGGTAAGCATACATTTGGCATTTGAACAATTTGATCAGCCCATCAGAGTTGTGTCCTTGCAGTAGAGTTATAATGTTTGACAGTTTAGTTTTAGAAATGGCCTCAGTGTCTGATTTCTTATCTGGCCAGATGATTCAGAATCCAGAGTCAGAATTCAGAATCAATTCAAATGGAAGTGATTCAATTTCCTGGCATGACACTGGTATATTGTCTAGATTTCAGTAGCAGTGGAAACAGCATAAAGAGAGCTCATTCTGGACTCAGATTCATCATTCCAAATCCTAAATCTAACTCCTACTTTCTGTGTGATATTATATAGATCACTTTTTCTTTTTGTGTCTCAACATTCTCACCTTTAATAAAACAATTTTTAAATCGAATTAAATGGTCTCTAGGGACCTTTTCAATTTGAGCTTCTGGTTCTCCAGCTTCTCATTATCTTGTTTTTGCAGCATTTTTTTTTTTTTTTTAATATCCTATCCCCCATCCATCAACTCAAATCAATGAATTCACAGGATTCTGATATCTAAAACCTAAAAGGAAAATCAGAGTACAACTAGTCCAACCTGAACATGATCAAGAACTTTTACAAAATAATCATCCAACCATAGAATCATAACATCATAACATGAAAAGGGCTTTAAAGGAAAGGCCTACTTGTCGAAATTGTTGTGACAAATAAATGAGATAGTATTTGTAAAAATTTAAGTATAGCATCTGTTACATAGTAGGAGCTTAATGAGAAGTTGTTCTTTGCTTCCTAAAAATAATATACCTCATGGAGTTCTTAGAAAAGTACTGTATAAATTGTAGAGAGCTATTAAAGCTCGAAATAATTGCTGTTGTTGTTATTTAGTTCAATTCTCTAATTCCACAGATGAGGAAACTGAGACCTGCCCAGGTACAATGAATTACCTAAGATCACACTAATGGCTATTGGCAGAGCTGGAACAAGAACTCTTTCTTTCTTATGAAGGAAGGAAGGAGAAAGAAAAGAAGGAAGGAAGGAAAGAAGGAAGAAGGAAGGAAGGAAGGAAGGAAGGAAGGAAGGAAGGAAGGAAGGAAGGAAGGAAGGAAGGAAGGAAGGAAAGAAAGAAAAGAAGAAGAAAGAAAAGAAGAAAGAAAGAGGGAAAGTGGGAGGGAGGGAGGAAAGAAGGAAGGAAGAAAGGAAAGTGGGAGGGAGGAAGGAAGGAAGGAAGGAAGAAGGAAGGAAGGAAAGAGGGAAAGTGGGAGGGAGGGAGGGAGGAAGAAGGAAGGAAGGAAAAAAAGAAAAAAATAATTGTCATTAATATTATAACATGTTATTAAATATATTATGTTATAAATTGTATGTGTATATGTGTTTTGAATATAATATAAAATTTATATTATAAATAATATATATTTAAATTATTTTAGCAAGGAGAGATACAAAAGGCAGTCAGGCCAAATAATAGTCACAAAAACACAGAAAAATAGATTTTCATGAAGTAACTTTCTAGATTATAGCCTTTTAGGATAGTACCATCAAATGTTTTTAAAACTATCTTATGTTGTTATAACTATAGATACATGTGATATCGCCTCATTTCATGGACCAAAAAAGATTAGTCAAACAATCATATCCATCCTGAGGACAGAATATTTATTTTTTATTTCTACTTACCAGAATGTTTTAGAATAGCAGATTTCTAAATGTTGCCTATCAAAAAATTATTGGAATATCATTTGTATACATGTCTATATCTGTATATTCAATTTAATTTAGTTGAAGGGCTATCATAATAAAAGGGGCTATCAAAATTAAAAAGTTATTTTTCTCTAAATGTGTTCTTTACATTAACTCAGAGCTCTGTGTGTGTATATGTATATATTAATATGCATATATATATATATATATATATATATATATATACACACACACACACACATATTAGGTCAGAGAGAGGAGAAAAGGGTCCAGATTTTCCAAGAACTTTGATCAGCTGCAGAAAAAAAAAATTCTTATGCTTCTTATATTTTATAAAAATTATAAAAGCGCTTACAATGAATTAAAATCTGAAATTTTTAAAAAGCTTACAATTTCAAGGTAATAAATGCTCCTAAATAAGATGAATGGTTAGTAGGGAGAAGCAAGAAAAAGATGAAGTACAACAAAGTCTGTGTCTTTGAAAAACAAGATATGTACCGAATATAGACCTGCTTGCTTTTCAGCATGAAAACACCTGAAGATAGATCCTATATGATCTGAGAGAGAGGGAGAGAGCACTGAGGAGATATAGATTACAAAGTGAAGGGGGAGATTTGGGTGTTTTCATGTTTGAGGGCTAAGTAGTAGAAAGTAGAAAGTAGATATCCCTGCTATATGATGCCAAAATAATGGTCTTGGGAAAGATACTAGATTTGTAGTAGGAAGACTTGGATTCAAATTCCATCCAATATGACATTGGACAAGTTATTTAATCTGTCTGAACCTCAACTTCCTCATGTGTAAAAAGGGACAGATGAACTATACAAACTCCAAGGTGTTTATTAGCATGAAATATAGGATCATATGATATTCTCATCCAGCTGTCAGCAAATGCCTCCCCATCTACAGCCTTTGAAATGAAGCAAAAGTTGTATTTTCCACTGGACTATATTAGAAATTGGGTTGGCAAATCATCAGCAAAGCAAGGACCACCAAGTTGCTCGACTCCTTTAAAGTGATCATCAAAGCACTTGTGCTATTTCCCCACCCTTCTTCCTAACATTTTGTGACATTAAAAGAATTTCCCGTTTGTAAAGTAATATTTCATAAAAATATATAAAAAGAAAAACTTCATGTACCAAGAATTCAGAATAGACCTTTTTATCTCCAATCATATCAAACAGCATAATTATTACAGAAACTCAGAGATCATTTAGTACAATATGAATCTGAATAGGCATCTCCTCTATTAAAAAAAACTAATAATTGCTTGAAGACCACTAAGAAAGGAGAATCTGTTCTCTCCTAATACAAATTGTTCTCCTTTTAGATAGCCATAATTGTGTAATCAAGCCAATACAAAATTTTTAAACCCTTAGTATGTGACAGGGACTGATCTAACAAGTAGGGAAACAAAGAAAGGCAAAAATATTCCCTATATTCTAGGAGCTAATGTTGGTGAGCAAGATGATAAGGAAATAAATCTATATAAACAAAACATATACCAAATAAATTGAAGATAATATTAGAGAGGAGGTTCAGCTAAGACTTGAATGAATATGGATAAGATATAAGGCTGAGATGAAGAGGAACTCCTGAACAGACTACTAAAATATATAGAGGCAGGGAATGGATTATCTTTTTTGAATAATGGCAGGAAGGTTAGTAGAATTGCATTGTAAGTATAGGTGTGGGTGTGATGGAGGATGTAGAAATAAGATGTAAGAAGACAAGAAGATTAAGAAGGAACCAGGTTGTGAAGGGTTTTAAAAACCAAACATAGGATTTTATGCTTGATTCTCAAGGTAATAAAGAACCATTGAAGTTTATAAAATAGAGAGGTAACACTCATCTATACTTTAGGATGATCAATTTGACAGTTCAGTGAAGGGTGAATGGAATGGAGAGAGGCATGAGGTAAAGAAACCAACCAGGAAGCTTTTGCAATAATACAGACTTGAGACATTGAAGACCTATACTAGAGTAGTGGCAGTGGGAAGAGAAGAGATATTATAAAGGTAGAGGTAACAGGACTTAGCAATTCATTAGCTATGGGGGAATGAAAGAGAAAGAGGAAACAAGGATGACATCTAGGCTGTCTCAACTGGAAGGTTGATGGAACATTTAACAGTAATAAGGAAGCTAAAAAAAAAAAAAAGGTGAAGAGTGTTTAGGGAGAGAATAATTTCTGTTGTGTTTAAGATGTCTTAAAAAAAAAAAAAAAAACATCCAAATCATCTGATAGGCAATGGGAGATGAAAAACTAAAAGTCAAGGGAAAAACTAGGACTAGATAAATGATCTGAGAATATGCATAAAGAAGATAATGAATCAATAGGAGGTGATAACTAAGCAAAAAAGCATAGAGAAAGAAGAAAAGAAGACCCAGGACAGAGCTTTGAAAGGTACCCATAATTATCAGGCACACCTAGAGAAGATCCAGCAAAGGAGACTAAAGAGAAGTCAAACAAAAAAAGTAAATATCACCCAAAAAAGACTAGAAAGAATTGAGTATAAAGGAAAAGATGATTGAATGAAGAAGGCCATTAGAATGCCAATTAAAAGATCATTAATAATTTTGGACAAAGCAGTTTTAATTTAATGATGATGACAGAAGTCAGACTATAGAGAATTAAAAAGAGAGTGAGAACAAAGATATAAGATAATTGCCAATGGGGAAGAACAGATTCAAGTGACAGGTTTGTTTGGTTGTTGTTTATTGTTATTGTTATTGCTGTATACTTTTCCAGAGTTCCAGCCCTCTACATTTCTCCATTTCTCTGAAGGGAAAAGCCATCTTTCCAGTTATCCAGGTTTTCAAACCCAAAGGCATACCTAGGCCTTCTTTCTCACAGATTATATCATCAGTTATCAAATCTTGTCTATTTTACCCACAAAGCTCATCTCATACCTGCCCCCTACTTTCCATTCAGATGGCCACAATTTTTGTTGCCTCTAGTGGAATATTGAAATATTCTTCAAAATAGTCTACACATTGCAAGTCTAATCTTTCTCTAATGAATCCTTTCCACGTCTGGCAAAAACATTTTCTTATTGCACAAGTCTAACCATGTCACTCTCTCAATAAGCCTCAAACGACTCTTTATTGTCTCTAAAATTTAATACAAGCTCATCGGTTAGTATTTAAAGCAACCTTGATCCAAACTTTCTTTTGAGACTCATTACTAATTATTGCCATCCAAATGATCTGTGATCAGCTATATTGGCATTCTTGATGCTACTTACACATAACCTTTGCTCTCCATCTCTGTGTCTTTTCACAAACTATTCCCTACTCTTGGAATGCCCTCCTACCCCATCCTTATCTCTTAGAATCCTTGGCTTCCCTCATACTTTTATTCAAGTATCACTTTCTATATGAGACCTTTTCCAATCCTTTTAGTTGATATTACCATCCTCCTCCTCATATTTGCCGTTTGTTTACTTAATATACATTTTAAATATGTTGTTTTAACCATTTGAATTTAAGTTCCTTGAGACAGGGACTGTTTTATTTTTGTTGTATCCCAATACAAAATCCAATGTTCAATATATAGTAGGCAAATAATAAATATGTTGATGGAGCAAATACCAGTGATAATTAATAATGATTAATAATTATAATTTACAATAGTGCATTATATAAATTATATCCTTTGAGATGATAAGGAGCATTGTTATCATCCCCATTTTATATCTGAGAAAAATAGGCTAAGATATTGAGTGACTTGTCTATAGAGACACAAGTAACAAATATCAGAGGTAGAACCCAGATCCTCTTGATTCCTGGTCCTACACTCTATTATTCCATGGAGCCTGGAATGTAATAAAAACCAACTTTCATATAGTATTTATAAGTTTATAAAGCATTTTACCAACATGAACTTATTAATATATCTCAAGTACTCTCTTTGGAAAGTATTGTAGTTATAATTGTTCTCACTCTATAGATAAGGAAACTAAAATTCAGAAGAGTGAAACAGTTTCTTCATTCTCACACAAATAATAAACATCAGAGGCAGGATTTGAATTCAATTTTTCTTGATTTCCCCATTCATCATTCTAGACAATATATCATGTAATGCCAATAACCCCATCAAATGAGAATATAAGTGGGCTCTCCACTAACTAATCCTATATGTAATCACTGTCCCATGTGTTGGAAGAGATGGCATGGGAAGAAGGAAGGACTGAAACAGCAAATACAACTAGGCCAAAATACTGTGTTTTGTATATAATTGTCATGTGAGCATCAGTTGAAAAAACTGAATATTCACCTTAGAGAATGGGATTGAAGGGAGACACAAAAGGTATCTTCAACTATTTAAATCAAAAATAATTCATTTTCTTCTGCTGATTCTGAAAGGGAAGAACTGTAGTAAAGGATAGGAAGGTATAGACAGATATATTTCATCCCTATATCAGAAAAACCTAATTGTAGTATAGTGGAATGCTTATCAGTCTTCATGTCAGAAGTTCAGGTCTAGGCTCTGATCTCATGTGACTATGAACAAAATATTTACTATTTCTCAATCTAAACTATGCATTGTGTTTATATAATATATTATTGACAATTGTATTGTAACTTATAAAATAAGGTATGAAAGCAAAATATGGATGACCACATCAAGAGTGCTTTTGTTGTTCAGTAGTTTTTCAGTTATGCTTAACATCTTAGAACACTATTGAAAAGGTCTTAGCTAGATTTGCCCAAGACCACACAGCTAATAAGTGTTGGAGGCCAGATTTGAATTCAAGAAGATGAACCCACCTGATTCCAGGCCTAGCATTCTATCCTTAAGTGCTGTAGAAGAGGGTTATTCTTTAGTCAGAGGTTGTGCTAGAGAACTTCTAATGCCCTTTCTAATGTTAAGATTCTGTATTTCTTTGGTGTAGCTTATAAAAATAACAAGCTAATTGATATTTTGAATCAAATGAGATTTAATAAAGAGAATGTTCATAGGAAAGGAAGAAAAAAGTATTTAAGAGAAATTGAAGATATATGTGGAAGAGGAGAAGAAACTAGATAACTTCAAGAAGTGAAAAAAGCATTCTCCAATTGATAAAAGGTCAAAAGATTTCAACAATTTTAAGATGAAGAAATTAAAACCATTTCTAATCATATGAAAAGGTGCTCTAAATCAGGAGCAGGGAAATGCAAATTAAGACAACTCTGAGGTACCACTACACACCTCTCGGATTGGTTAAGATAACAGAAAAAGATAATTATGAATGTTGGAGGGGATGGGAGTAAACTGGAACACTAATACATTGTTAGTGGAGTTGTGAACTGATCCAAATATTCTGGAGAGCAATTTGAAACTATGCCCTTTGGGGGCATACCCATTTGGCAAATGTGCTTACCTTTTGATTCAGCAGTATTTCTACTTGGCTTATGTCCCAAAGAGATCATAAAGGAGAAAAAAAGTCCCACATGTGCAAAAATGATTGTGACAGCCCTTTTTGTCATGACAAAACCTGGAAACTGAATGGATACCCATCAATTAGAGAATGGATGAATAAATTATGGTATATGAATGTTATGGAATATTATTGTTCTATAAGAAACAATCAGCAGTATCATTTCAGAGAAGGCTGGGGAGACTTACATGAACTGATGCTAAATAAAATAAGCAGAACCAGGAGATCATCATACATGGCAACCACAAGATTATACAAAGATCAATTCTGATAGATGTAGCTCTTTTCAACAATAAGATGATTCAGGCCAGTTCCAGTGATCTTATGATAAAGAGAGCGATCTACACTCAGAGGAAGAATATACACACCAAGAGAGAACTGAGTGTGAGTCATAATCTAGCATTTTTCACTCTTTTTGTTGTTTGCTTGCATTTTGTTTCCTTTCTCATTTTTTTCCTTTTTGATCTGATTTTTCTTATGCAGCAAAATAATTGTATAAATACATATACATATATTGGATTTAACATATATTTTAACATGTTTAACATATATTGGATTATATCTAGGGGAGGGATGGGAGGAATGGAGAGAAAAATTTGGAACACAAGGTTTTGCAAGGCTCAATATTGAAAAATTATCCATGTATATGTTTTCAAAATAAAAAGCTTTAATAGAAAAAGAAGTGGAAAAAACATTGTCATAACTTACAAGTAAGCAGAAATAATATTATTATAAAAACAATATGCTTGCTGCAGAAAGTCCATCCAGTAGTAAAATATCCCCTGCATAGCCAAGGTTTTCCTAAAAGGCATGAGTAGCAATTCATAATTTTTCCAGTAAAATGCGAGCTTCTTGAGGGCAGTCTATTTTTAATTTTGTTTTGATAATTCTCATGTTTAGCAAAGCATTTGATATAATAGATACTTAAGAATAAATTGAATAGAATGGTAAATTGAATAGAGAGAAATAGATGCATAATATGAACCTAATAGTACCAGCAAGTACATTTTTGATGTAGTCAAAATGAATTAAATTCCTGAAGGAGTTTAAATCATAGGTAAGATTGAGAGAAAATCTAAAAAGTAATGAAATACTCACTGAATACTTCTGTTTCCCTTACAGGAAGCCAAAAAATTGAAAGAGAAATACCCCAAAGTTTTAAATAGAAGGGAATAGAAATTAGGTCTCACCCTCACTTTTTCTTATATACAAGTGAATTAAATACACTAAGGTCATAAAATATATCACTATTTTAAGTTACATCCTCTAGCTTTATCTTCACACTTTACCTCTTTTTCCAATTAATGGTCCATTTGGAGAATGCATATGCAGTTATTTTAGTCCTCTATGGCTCATTAGAGAGAACTAGCAGTGATGTGTTCCATTTCCTTTGGTCTAATATGAATGTATTCATTAAGATGATACTATAAAATAACCAATAAGGTCAGTTTCTAATATCTAAAAAGAAATAATAAAGCAAAAGTTACCTTCCAATTTTAAAGAAATTAATTCAATTTGTTGTGAGATTTTTTTTAGCATCAAAGTAAGTGGGTAGAAGGGAACTCTAAAAGTAGTTTTATATTATAGCCTGACCTCTTGTTCAAATGTATTAGACTTTAGAGTATTGGATTTGACAGGGCCAGGGGGTAGAACATTACATTGTGCTAGCAAAAGCAAATGATTAATAAATATATAATTATGAGGTGGGGGAAGCATGCCTATATTTACTATTTGAAAAACACCATCCCTTTTTATATATGAGACCATTAGCCCTCTTCAAATGGCAGAGCAGAACACAAATTGGCCTGGCTTGTGAAAAGATGGGATATGAGTCTGTTAATGGGCCATCACATTCTATTATGTTCTTTTTTCCTTTTCTTTTTTTCAACTGTTCCAAGGGAGAGAAAATACAGCTTTTTTTTTAATTTAAGGAGTTATTTCTTTGGCAATGCTCTCTTATTTCAGACAGATTTTCTCTTTCTTGCCTCAAGAGTATTTCCATTAGAAGTCAGTATTCCTCTCCCTATATTCTTAATAGTAAACATAATTGAAAATGCTTTATTTATATATTTTTTGCTAATTTGAAGTAGAATTGACACAAAAATTCTGGTTGATAATAGATAGACACCATTTTATTTAAGTTTAGGGGGAGAGAAAGGTATGTCAAAAGAACTATTTATGAAATGCCAATTTCATATGGCCTCCAGGAGAGCAAAGACAAGCATGACAGTTTGTGAGACTGCATGTTATCACATCCATACTATGACATACCAATGCATAAATCAGCTACAGACTGAGGTCAGTGAGATGCCTAGGACAATTTTCAACAACAATTTGTTTGTCAGGAAAGTGCCATTTGTAAAGTAACTTTCTCATGCTTCAGATTTTGATAATTCAAATTCTGTTTCAACTCTAGACTTGCACTCAGTGTTAACACATAACTCGTTGAAAAGCAAAGAGATGGCAGGAGGCAAATGTGAGCCATTCTTGAAATGCTAACAAAGGTAAAGCTTGCCTGGCAAGTAAAATATTTATAAAAAGTCCTTCACCATAAAGCACAGATTCCTCATAAATATTGCACAATATTCTTTCTAACAGGTAACTATGCTAGGATGGCCAGTGAGATTGTTAGATGGGCAAACCCACCTAAAGGCTGTTACATGGAATGGGTCTTTCAAGATTCCTTCTCCGTCTTTGATAGCAAAAGCTTCAATGTCAGTGAGGATAAAGTTGTGACCTGATACTATGTAACTTTAGGTTTGTAGATTCAGTCTTCAGTAGGTTTATTCAGCTCTCAAAATGCTGTTCCTGCTATGTGGATAGGCTGATTCCAGATAGGCTGCAGTTTGCAGCCTGGATTATAAGCATAACCATAAACATTTGGTTAAGAACATATTATCAAAATGTTTTTCTAAAATTTTTATATATTTTTTAAAATTATTTTTATACCTTCAACTACCAATAAAGGAAACATTTTGAAGAGAAAAAGAAGCTACAAGTGACTAGCAGTGATAAGTAGTACCATAAAATGCAATGTTAACTTATAAGTAAGAAAGAAAACAAGCCTTTCTTTGTTAAGCACCTAATTGTGTGCCAGGAACTTTCTAAATACTTTACAAATATTATCTCATTTGATCCTGACAACAACCTGCTATGTAAATACTATTTTATTCCCATATTTAATTGAGGAAACTGAGGCAGAGTGTTTAAGTGACTTGCCTAGGATCACACAGCTAGAGTCGAAGGCTAATTTGGAATTCAGCTCCCACCCCAGTGAATCATATTTCACATATGCCCAGGCACAGGGGAATGGGGAGGTTAAAGGGAGGGTCAAAGAAAGAAGGTGGGTTGATCATGTTTTATGAGCAAGGAAAAATAATAAGACAACCCGGGCATTGCATTGATATCATAAAGAAAGCCTTCAGTGTTAAATATATTCTCTTTAGAGGATTTATGGAAGGACATGGACAAGAACCACAAAACATAATAATAGGCTGAAATCGGTGTCAGTGGAAGGAACACTCACCCTGATAAGGCAATGAATCTATTAAAAGACTGAAGCAAACACCTACGATACATGGGTTTGTCTTACTTCAATTCAATGGATTACCCATTTGTTATAGCCCCTCTATGTAAGGCACCTTGCTATACAATGGTGTACAAGGATTAACAATTCTCCAGTTCCTGTCTCAATACACTTTGTAGTCTAACAGAGAGGAAATGACACATGTACTTATAAATATGATGCTAGGTAGACTGTGGCAAGGGCAAAGGAAAAATACCTAAAGAAAATCTGAGTAAGAAGATATCATTAATGTTACATTTCTTTTGCTAATTCATGCTAACCCCAATCTTATTCATAAGTTTTGATTAGAAAGTTCTTTAATGCTTTACCCTGAATTTTAAGTTGAATTCCAAATGGGAGACCAAAACAATCTTTTGTTAAAAAAAATCACAGGGGCTTCTTAACGCAGAAGTTACCCCTCTTTTTCTCTTCCCTCAGTTAACAAGAATTGCCTCACCTGTATGTTTTTCCTTCGCTGAATTTTTTCTTTGGGGATGTGATCTTTCTCTTTTTTTAGAATAAAAGAGGATCCCATAGCATCTCCCTTGTGCTTCTGTCCTAAGGGAAAAAATGACGACTTATAGATTGATATTTCTGAATTCAAGGGAAAAGATTGGTGCTATCAAACTTCCCATCAAAAGACAAACAAGGAGAGATAAACTCCATCCTATCTCTCCATCACTGCCATCTCTCATCTACTCTGTTTTCACATTCAGCCTATAAAGAAGAAAACATCATACAGAACCAGCATCTTTGAAAAGAACAGACTAAAATCAAATTCATTTACATCTTAGAGAAAACTTACTTGTAAGTTTGTATTTTTCTGGGCATTTTGCATGAAAGTTAGATGAGAATGAGGGTTTTCTAAGAGAAGAGCATGGGGGTTTAGGTAAGGAGAAAAGGAAATGATAATCCTGCGCAAATTGATAAAAAGAAAGAAGGAAGTGGAAGAATTTGCTTCACACAATTTCTGCCATCAAAGACCCTCCTATGGACCATCTTTCAGACAGATGAGTAGGAAGAAGAGTATGAGGAATGAAGAAAAGTCCCAGAAAGTAGTCATATGAAAAGGGGAGAAAAGAAGGAAAATTCTTCTGCAGCACTGAGAAGAGTATAAAATAAAAAGTACAAACTAGATTATTCTTCTTAATTAATATGCTTAATTAATATAATAATTATTCTAATAAGGTTGTTACAGAATCACAGAATTTGAGATTAGAAGGGACTTTAGCAGCCATGTGACCCTACTCATGACCCAGAAGGAATCTTCATTCTTTTATATATTACAAATGATCATTTAGCCCCAACTTGAAGACCTCCGAGAAAGCCCCACCATGTATTGAGGAAGTCCATTCTACTTTGGAGCAGCTTTGCATGTTAAGAAATTTTTTTTCAGATATCAAAGCCAAATTTGCCTCTTTACTATCTCTACCCATGACTTTTAGTTTTACTCTCAGTAGCTAAATTTAAAAAATGTAATCAGTTCTCTATATGTCAAACCTTCAAATACATGAAGAAAGTTATCATGCCTTCTCTTAAATCTTCTTTTCTCCAGAATAATCACACAATTCTTTCAATAGATAAGCTGGAGGAATAGACACCCAAGAAACATACTATATAGATAATTGTGGGAAATAAAGAAATTAATGAAATCTTTGTAGAGCCATTACTTCCAGGTTGTTATTAGAATTCTCTGTATTACAGGTCCAGAACCCAATAGATTAAAGGTAGAAGAAGTGCCGAAATCCAATATTTGGACCAATTTCACTACTATATTTTCCTACATGAAAGACTAGCAAGAGAAAAAAGAGAAGCATTTGGCAATAGGGAATTTATATAAATCTCAGAAAGGAAACTGAGGCAATATCAAATATCAGGACCAAAGGGGGGGGGGACTATTATCTGTATTACCTGTAGTCCTGAAAAATTCTGCTTTCTGGCAAGCAATTTTTTTTTCAATTTGTCAGTTCCCACTATGGATTTTATCTCAATTATGTTTACGATGAGGGCATGTGGTTTGTTTTTGGCCCTAGAATACAGTTAGAAATAAAATATGCATGCTCAGTCCTACTTTGAGGAAGTATTTATACATCTGTATGTTTTATGGTCTTTCCAATGTTGCCCTGGAGAACATCTTCTCTTCCTCCTTGATTGGATTGATTTGGGTTGACATCTAAGAATATGTTTAGCATTATACTATGGAATTCCAATAAAGATCTCCTTTGAGAAGCAGGTAAGATTCATTTAAAAAAAAAAAAAAAGATTTCTCTCAGAATAGCAAAATTGAAAGCTCTAAATTCTTAGGAGTCTTTTACAAACTCCTCTGCAATATGCATTAGTTATGTGCTTGCATAAAAATGCCATGATCTTAGTGTAATTGCTATTTTAATTGACATTTTATTCTGTCTATATCAATGACAAATGACAGAATTAAGCTTCCGTTAAAAGACAATCATCTTGGGCATTTTATATAATTGATGCATAATCATATAGTTTTAAAATGTTAAAACAGATTTAGATTTTCATTTAAAAGTCTATAAGCTCACAAAAAACTTAAAGAGTACAATGAGTACTTAATCAATCAATTGAGCACTTCTTGAGTGCCCAAAACAGTACAAGGCATTTAGAGGAGGATGAGAGTAGTGTAGGACATATTCCTCCTCTGGAAAATCCTGCAATGAAATTTTGGAGAAAAGATAACATTAAGCAATAATACAAAGCAAAATAATATAAAATCAAATTCTCAATTGTGCCCTACAGGTAATATGTGCTAACAGAATTCAGAGAAAGGAGAAATCAACAGTGGACAGAAATATGTTCTTTTAAGGCTCTTCCTAAAAAAGGTGCTGTATTCTCTGGGGCAAAAAAATAGCTGCTTGCTCTCTAAAGAGTAAGAAATTAGATCTGCAGTTTTCATCTGTCAATTAGTCAGTTAACAATAATAGTTTCTAAGGTGCTTTCCAACTAACAAATTTCAATTCTTTGAATATATGAAAATTAAATAGGACACTATTCCTGACCTAGTTTACAATATGGCACATACATAAACATAAAATAGTACATGTTACCTGAATAAGAAAGGTAAAAGCCAAATTCTGCTCCGAAGAAGGAAAGCTCTTTATTGAGTGATGAGGAGTAGAAGGAGGGAAATTAAAGAAAAGCTCAATGGATAAATAAGCATTGGTGATGATCTTTAGAAAATATGTAGGATTTCAATACTTAAAAATTGGGGTGGAGACATTCAACCCACGTGCATCTTCTCTCCACCTCTAAAGTTATCATAAAATTTATAGCTTGTTCCTACTTTGAACAGCCAATCTAAAAACCAAGAAGAATCATACCCCAAATATTGAGATATAAAATTCACTTTAAAGAGTTTCCATGCATGCATATAAATCAAAAAGATTTTCTTAAGACTAACAAAAGTAATGAAAAGTTCAATAAATGATAATAACTGGTCAATGCTTAACTAGTAGGAAACTTACTGAACAGTAAGGATAATGAGACTGTTCCTAAGAAAGTCACTGACTTTTGGGCTTTGGCAAATTCATTTTAAGTTAAATAATGAACTTTTATGTTGCCCACAATTTTTTTGAATTCATGATGAGAGAATTACCTAATTCATTTGAGAAAGCAAAGATAGTCTCTTAAGGTTGCAATATATGAGCTCTTTACTTCAGGTGGAATATTCTTCATAAAATAGAATTCACAAATGGTTTTTCTTATCACCCATGAAGAAATATAAACTAATCCATTGCCATTTCTTTATCTCAATAGCCTTTTAATTGACATTCTGCTTCAACTAATAAAAAGCCACCTGATTCACAGTCACAGCCTTTAGAACTTTATTCTGGCCTTGTCAAGACTGACTGAAAGAAAGTTGAAGCTTATAGACTGATAGCTGAAAATCTCCTAATCCAAAGTCAGTAAAAATCTTCCATTTCCAGACTAAATATATAACCAAGATTCTTTAAACCTTACTTCAAGAGGATTTAGAATGACAGATAACAACATTCAAGAAGGATTTGATATAAACAAATTCTAGCCTTAAAAATACCTTATATAGGCAGTGTGATTTTACCCTAGAAAATATATGAACAGAAAAAGAAAGTTAGGCTGTATAGACTTAAAAAAATTTTTAAACATGAGAGTGTTTCTTTTTTTATAATTCAATTTTCTCACAATCCTCAAAAAAAAAAAAGCCTTGAGCTTAAAGCCACAATTCAGTGTATTATAATCCTAGATCCAATGAAATACACACACACACACACACACACACACACACACACACACACACCAAATAAAGCAGATTCACCAAAATATGGCAGATTATAACTCTACTCCAACAGTTCAAAAAAAAGTAAATTCTCAGCACAAATGCATTTTGAAATATATATGTATGTGTGTTTGTGTGTGTGTGTGCATACATGCATATATTTGAAGAATATATAGGTGTGTGTATATGTATAATTCAAATCCGTATATACATATATACCAATTAAATAGTTATAATTGGCAACACTATCACTTGTAGGTTGTGGAACCCAAATCTAGTCACCCTCTCTTCTTAACAAACATTTTTACAAGATAATACTAGTTACAACAAAATAAAGGAAGTCTTTATCAATGAAACCAGAGTTTAAGTATCAAGATCAACAGTATGTAGAAGTGTTGCAAGAGGGAATATTATTAAAGAGCAACAAGCAGAGCCTTGTTGAGGGTAGAATGAGGGAGAGAGCATAAATAGTCTATGTGCTGATTCTAATTGAATTTTTAGATTCTAATTATCTCTTGTTTTTCCAAGTAGTTTTAGGAATAAGAAATAGTCAATAGAAATTTAATAAATGATGGACTGCAATTCAGAAATTAATAAAATGAAGAGTCAAAAGAGTGGGATAATTCTAAGTATGGGAAACAGGCAAATGATAAAAATTGGGGATTAGGGTGTAACAAGTATATTAAAATAATACAGAATATACAATCTGCATCTGGAATAGAATCACTCTAACACTACTGTGTTCTATAGCATGACATAATGGTTAAATGTCATCTTTATCAAAAAAGAGAAACAGAACAAGAATGTCCAGAACTATTTAAAGGAAGGAAGGAAAGAGAAGAGAAAAAGAAAGAAGAGAAAGATCTAAGCAAGGTAAAATATTTCAAAGTGAAGACAAAAAGAAGAAAAGATCTGAAGAAGCACAGGAATATCCTGACCTTTGACAGCAGTTTAGAGAATGGGGGGAGGGGAATTATATATATATCAGAGAAGAGAGGAAATAAAAACCACTGACCACATAAAGATATGCATCTTTTCCCAAAGTGAGCTAGGATCTCTGATGAAGAAATAGCTATTTGTCCTTTAAGAAATGATGTAGACTCAAAAGTGTGCTCAATTTAGAGAATATCTACTAAAAGTCAGAGAACAAATTCATCCTAGAGGTTAGTAACTCACTGCTGAGTTCTTAGGCAACTATTTGTCAGTGTGATGACAATAAAGTGTTCTGCTCTTTTTCCAAAATGTGAAAAAAATATTCTAAGATTTGTCAAACTGGGTAATTTCTGGTGACAAACATAAACAGAAAAGATATTGCCAGAAAGAATCTAGAAAGCATCAATTAAGAATATGATATCTTGAAAAAGAAAATGAAGACACTAGGAAAAAGGTGGGTTTGAAAAAACATGGCTGCTACCAATTTAAAGCAAAAAAATTAAATAGAAAGGTAGGTTTGGGATGTGAAAATTGGTTTAAAAGAGAGTTGTACTGAAGGAATAATCAAACAGATGCTCAATTATCCCAATTTACAGTTGGGATCTTTTCAAAAGGTTGTTCCATGCCCTGTACCCTGGGACAAGACAGAATAAGTCTAACCTCCTAGCTGTGTGAAGGCCCTTTAAAGACTTAAAGAGATCCATGACATAACCCACCCCAATCTGGAAACATTAAGTACTACATGCCAAGAACTATTTTAGATGCTTGGGATACCAAACGAAAATAGAACAATTCCTATACCCCAACCAACCTGCACATATATGGAAACACACAAAATAGAGAGAAACCATGCAGAAGGTGGTGTTTAAGATATATTTTGGAGGAAATCAGTGATTCTAAAAGGTAAAGGAAAAGAGAGACAACATTCACTATAGACTTGAAGTATCCAGTGCAGAGACAAAGAAATGAGATAGTATAGTGTGTGAAATAAAACAGGAAAGTGAGTATGACTAGATATGTAGACCATATGGAAGATAATAATTTGTAATTAATCTGGAAAGGTAGGAGTGGGTCAGGTTGAGAAGATCTCAAATGCTCCAACAAGATGTGTAAATTTGATCCTTAAGACAAGGAAACCATTGGAATTTATTGAATTAGGAATAACATGGAAAGACATCTACTTTAAAGGGGGAAGTGCCCTTTGGCAGCAGTGCAAAGGACACATTAGAATGGAAAGACATTTGATAAGGCAAACAATTAGAAGATTATTGCACTAGTCAGAGAAAGAGGGAAAGAGGTTCTAAAATAGTGTGTCTGTGTGAGTAGAAATAAGACCACTTAATTCAAGCTGATTTTATAAAAATAGAAATGACAAGATTCAACTCCAAGGCTTAGACACTGAAGATGTTACCATGATAGTATATTGGGATGACTAGAAGAATCATGGTTCCTTTGATGGAAATAAAGGATATTAGTATTATTATAATAGCTAGCATTTACATAACTCTTTGAGTTAGACCTTAAAAATTGAATCATGCTGCCCTCTCTTTTTGATTCTCTCACAGGGCAAGAAGTGTTCTCTCACTAGGCTCTCTATGAAGGTGTAGGGGAAGAGTGTACTTTTCCCAATACCAGTCTAGTGTGGGGTCCCACAGGAAATGGCAGTAAACCAAAAACTCAGCTGAGTGAACTGAATCTGGACCATGGGTTGTCTTATTGCCGCTTCTGTTTTGTGTTTCCTTCTTTGAATATATATGAGTAAATAATAATTCTGTAATAGGTGTAACTAGCCTTGGAGATTCATTGTGAGTTTAAGAGAATTTAAGGTCTCTCAGAGATGAATGGAAAGAGTTTCTATATCAAAGAGGACAGTAATCAACAGGAAGATAAGCACAATGCCTGGCCAGCTTGTCGAAGACATATAGCAAGAAGGAATTGTTTAAATAGTTCAGAGCTGAGGTAAAATACAAAATGCCTACTCAACAAAGCTGCAAAATGCTTCATGAGTTAATACTTTTAAAACCACTCTGCAGGAATGTATAACAGCAGTTAAGTTTTTCCTCATTTTTTTCTGTCAATTAATGCTTGTCTTTTGTGTTTCTTTAGCTTGGAAGTAATAAATAGATGTTCTATATCTAATCTATATTGTATATTAAGCACCTTTCTATGCCCTCTTCCTTAGGGAAATCATAGATATAAACCTAAGTCTAAGCTTTAAGTTATTTTATCCAAACCTGTGGGATGGGAATTTTAAAAGACAATGAAACAAAAGAGTCTGGTTCCTCTTTTTAGCAATCAGGCTTCCCTATCTAGTTACCTGTTTCTTGAAAATCATTGTGACGGTGTGAACATATTCCTATTTGTTGAGAATTAGTTGACAAGGAAAGAACTCTGGGTCCAGCAGATATACTTATTATCATTATCATTACCATTGTCATTTATAAAATATAAGCAAGCATTGAACCTAGTGATCAAATTTGAAATAGCCATTCAGCACTCATAAAGAAGAATTTGCCAACTTAGCTAAACATTAGCTATTTCACCTGTAGGAATCTTAAGTTAATTTTATGCAAAAGAAGATGTAATACCACCAACTCTCTTTTTAAACCATGAAAAGTCCACTGATACTCTGTTCAGAAAAATGAGAGTAGTAATGGGATCCTAGAATCCGAGGACCTTAGAGCCAGAGGTAGAAGAAAGGGAGGAATTCCTCTAACTTTTATGTTCTTATTTTATAAATAATGACACTCAGACCCAAAGAGTTATTTGCCCAAGATAATTTTGTGATCTCACCTTAATACCTTAAGTATTAACTTATATTTATTCAGCATTCTATAAGTGCTTAGCTCAATACACAATATCTCTTTAAATCTTCCCAAAAACTCTATGAAATAGGTAGTATAGCTGTTATTATTTTCTCTAATTATTGTGGACACCAAGATTAGAAGAGATTAAACAGTTTACCCAAAAAACATATAGTTAGAAACTGGGATTGCTAAGAATTTAAATCTGGGATTTCTGCTTTCAAGTCCAATGTCTTTTTATTCCATAATTCCCATTCTATTTCAGTTAAGATCCCTACCCACCCCCACCCCCAAACAACTACTAGACTGATTTAGCCTAGACAAAGATTTTGAAAAGGTAAGTTCAGATTTATTATCTGTACCTTGTCTACTCTTCAATTACAAATTTAGCATCTCTATGAAAAACAGCAATCACTTTTGCATGCATTGATTTTTCCCCTGCTAGGATCTCATGCAGTTTATTGTTCATGACTTAATTAACCAGAGTTCTATAACTTTAATAAAAACTAACTCAATTAAGTTAATTTAAATTTATTCCAAATTAGTTTGCAAGACTTGCTGAAAGAAGCTAGAAAGTAAAAGCTAACAGAGCAAAAGTTGTCCAATAGGAAGACCTTCTAATTGCCAATTTAAGGAAAGGCCTAAGTAAATGAGTAGCTATTTGTTCAACAAACAAACAAGAATAATGTTTGATCATTGACATAATGAACAAGTGTAATTACAAATATTTAGCCATATAGATGAATAATGAGACGATACTTATGAACTATGCATTAGCCTGTTAATCTATCTGCCGTAAATTCCAAGTACTAGCTAAATGATCTTAAACTGCCATCCAGAAGCATTCATCAGAAAAATGGAACAAGGTTACACTTCCACCAAGAACTAGCACCTCTCTGTAACCTGACTCAGTCAGCACTTATTCTAGTCAAATGTAGAGTAGGTAGCAGCCCCGCATGTAATTTGAGAAGGGAATGGGGAAAGTGGGAATGAGCATTTCTGTAGTTACTGCCTATTATGTGTCAAGCACTCTGCTAAGTAACTTACAAATATTATCCCATGCAAGGTAGATGCTATTATTATTCTCCTGTTACTGTTCCCATTTTACAGTTGAGGAATGAAAGATAAATTAAAGTTAAGACTTGACCAGGCTCATATAGTTAATAATTGTCTGGGGCTGAACCTTCCTTCTCTATCCACTGTGCTATCTGGCTACCACTAATTTTCAAGAGTCTGGAAATAATCACTTTGCCAAAATAAAGTTTCTTCCACCTAACTCCCCCAGTCTGAAAAGCCTTACTCATTAACCTCAATGTTTTGGATTCAGACATTTTCTACAGGTAACTGCCTATTTAAAAGACAGCTCCAAATCCTTTTGCATTCACAAGTTCCAATTCCCTGAGAAAGGACTCTTATTCTCTGTGAGTCACTGCCCTCAGCACTCAATTTACAAATACTAGCGAGCAAAATAGCTCTTGTTCTCAACAACTTTACATTTTAGTGAGGGAAAACACATAAAGGGAATAGTCCTTTGAAAACTGCCTATTCATAACCCTAGACTATTTATCTATTGAAGAATTACTCTTAATCTTATAAACATATTCATTCTATCCATATATTGAGTAAGAGACCCTTTTAAAGAAACTTGATGAAATGATTTTTTCCTAGTTACCATTATCCTTTTAATTTTGAAATATTGATGCAAAAAAATTCTAACTATACATAAGATTGTCAATTTTATCTTGTGTGATCCTCTATTTTTTAGTTATGAGTATTTCCATTATCCATAGGCAGAAAGATAAACTTTTCCTTGATCCTCTAATTTCTATATGATATGAACATTTAGGGAAGATTCTGGGAAGATGGCAGAATAGGTTGGTAAATTTCAAACTCTCCTGATTTCTCCCACAAATGGAACAAATTTGAGCCTCAAGATGAATATAGTTCGTTAAAAAGTTTGGGGGCAGAATTGGAGTCCTGATACAGTGAGAAGATCTGAAGCCTGGGCTGGGGATTAACTTGTTTGGCTAGACAAGTCTGGCTAAATCACAGAAACTTTAAGTGGGAACTCCTTGGGCTAGTTGGATGTGACTGATGCCTCAGGAGGAAACCACAGAGACTTTCACCTCCAGGATTGTTAGTGGAGTCTACGTTTGCATCTGGGAAGTTTGAGCAAACCTTACTGATTAGGAACGTGGAACCCAGCTGTGCTGCTGAGACAGAGCCCTAGGTGAGAAGGAATCAGCACCCAGTGAGTACAGGCAGAGGCAGCAGTATGCTGCTGACTGTGGGCACTTGCAAGAGGGTGGAGCTCTTGGTTTGGGGTTCCTGGTCAGAGGGGAGAGTTGAAGGGAAGCTTGAGGCACCATTCCCCTACTCCACGATTTGAGGTGCCTACACTATACCTCTCATTTTAAAAAATGAATTGGCAAAAAAGAAAGAACCCCACCACTAAAATATATTATGGGAATAGGAAAGATCAGGATTCATCTTCAGAGGAGGATACTAGCAAAAAAAAAAAAAAAAAGCTTCTATCCCAAAGAGTAATTTGAAATGGCTCCCTGCCCAGATAAAATTTATAGAACTCAAAAAAGAATTCAACAATCACAGGAAAGATATTGAGGAAACAGCTAGGTGGTGCAGTGGATAAAGCACCAGCCCTGAAATCAGGAGCACCTAAGTTTAAATCTGGACTCAGACACTTCCCTGGGCAAGTCACTTAACCCCAATTGCCTCAGGGGAAAGACATTGAGGAAAAACTAATTAAGGAAAAACAAGAAAGTTATGGGAAAAAATCTTAATCAATTAGAAAAAGAGATACAGAGTCTCAAAGATGAAAATAATGTTTTGAAAATTGGATTTGGGCAAGGGAAAGCCAGTGAAGCTACTGGAGACCAAGAAATAACAAAACAAATTATAAGGAATGAGGAAATAGAACAGAATGTGAAATGTCTTATAAGAAAAATGGCAGATATGGAGAACAGATCAAAAAGAGAAAATATAAGAATATTTGAACTGCCAGAAAATTCTGACCAAAAAGAGAATTTTGACAAAATAATGCAGGAAATAATCCAAGGAAATTGTGCTAAAGTGATAGAATATGAAGGGAAAGTAGAAATAGAAAAAAATCTACCAATTACCACCTCAAAGAGATTCTATGTGAAAAATATACAGGAATATTATTACCAAATTTTTAAATCCCAAGATCAAAGAGAAAATTTTGCTAGAAACAAGAAAAGCAACATTTAAAATATGCTGGAGCTACACTTAGAATTGTACAAGACTTTTTAGCAGTTACAATAAAAGAAAGCAGGTCCTATAAATCATATCTACTGGCAATCAAAAAAACTAGGCCTGTTGCCAAAAATATCATATCCAGCAAAATTATCTATAATTCTGAATGGAAAAAATGGATATTCCACTAACTTGCAGATTTGCAGGACTTTTCTATTAACCAAATCTGAACTTAACAGAAAATTTAACATATAAGAGTCAATATGAAAAGTCAATTTAAAAAAACTTAATATGAACAAAAATGGACAAATTATTTATGTTTTTGATAGATGTATATATACATGTATGTATATAAGATTCACATCAATAATACTGTAGCTCAAAAGAAAGATTGGCAGAGTTAAGGGAAAAATAGTGATCGTGTTATACAAATGAGATGCAGAGGAAGACTAGACATAGAAGTATTAGATGTGGTTATACCCATGAGGGGTATGTCACCTCCAAAATCTATAAAGAAATAAGGAAGGATAGGCAGACGGAAAGCAAAGGGTGGGGAAGAAAATAAGGAAGGGATCCTAAAGTGGGGGGAGGTTAAATAATAGCAGGGCAAGTTATGGAGCAAAATTTAATTAGAGACAGCAAAGATAGGGAAGACATGTATTTATGTGGGGTGAGTATAGGTGTGAGTGTGTGTATATAACTACATATTTATATATGTATAAATATATCTTTTCTTAAATGTAGCTTGTGTGGGAGTGGTGGGGGGGATAAAAGTGGGGAAAAGAGTAAATAAGGTGTGCATCAGAGAACCAAAGAATACAAAGAAATAAAGAAAAAATGATCATTCATGAATATAATTATTTTCTTGATACTTTCTTGATACTTCTTGCTCTGCTATTTTGTTGTTATATGTTTTGGATTCTCCGTGATGTTCTGCTGGGCACATGACAATGATATGACCATTTATATCTAGGCCATATAACCATTTAGAACATACCTTAAAAATTAAAATAGCATTCATAAAGCACTTTAAGGACTGCAAACAATTATTATCTCATTTTAGCTCAGAACATTCCTGGAAGGTAAGTGCTATTATTATCCTAATATTACAAATGAGGGAACTAAGATAAACAGAAATGGTCAAATGCCCAAGGTCACACAGCTAGTAAGTGTCTGATGCCTCATTTGAACTCAAGCCTTCCTGAGGATAGACCTACTGCTCTAGCTACCTCATCAACTTATTTTGCTATATGGTATGAACATAAATTTATTCCGGGCTGATATACAGCTTTCCCAACAATATTTGTCAAAAACAATATTTATCAAACACTATCCCAGGTTTATCAAATGTCATTCTACATTGTATATTTCTTTTATATTTTATAAACCTATCTTATTCCACCACTCAACAATTTCTTTTTTAATGAGTACCAAATCCTTTTTATTAGTCCTACTTTACAGTATGGTTTGAAACCTTATACTTAGATATCCCTTTCCTTTCCACATTTTTATTATTACTCTTGAGAATCTTAATCATTTGTCCTTCCATATGGATTTAGTTATATTTTTTCTAGTTATATAAAATATTCTTTTGGTTTGATTGAATACAACTGAATAAATAAATTTAGGAAATGTCATTATTTTTTATTATGTTGATTCAACCTAAATATGAGCAATTAATATTTCCCCAATTATTTAGATCTATCTTTTTTCTCCAAACAATAATTTATAATTTGATTCATATTGTCTCAGGGTGACCCTTGGTAGTACACTTCCAAATCTTTTGTAACTTCTGAATTGATTTTGAATGAAATGTCTCTGTCTCGCATGTTTTGCTTGGTTTTGTTATATATAAAAATCTTGATGATTTATGCAGATTTATCTTATGTAGAATTTTCTTTTAGGAACCATTTATCATTTTTCTTCTTAGACTTATAAGTTATGGGATCAAATATATCTTGTCTCTGACACTTTTGAAATCTGCTTTTTTTTTTTTTAACACATGTCTAACTGTGCCAAAAATTCTTTCTGTGGGCTATTTTGAACTCCACAATGCTATACTCCCTTTTTTTCTGAAAGAACTTGTCAATTATGTCTTCTTATTGAAATTTAGGTATAGATTTTTTTTAAGTCTTTATCTCCCTTCTGGAAGTGAACTCATCAGCAAGGCATGTCAGGATATAACATATCTCCATTTTTAATGAGAGGAGACTTATAGCAGTAGTATAGATGAAACAGAGCTGTTTATCAGCACCCCATCTTGTCTCTCAATTTTTTGATTTGCATCAAGAATTCATCATCTGTTTTCTCCATCTTGTTGGATTGTCTATACTAACTTGGACAACATTTCTTTTATTTTAGCATTATTCAGTGTCTCCCCCAACTCAGGTTCATGGATTTCTACAGTTATCTAGGTTCTTGTCATACAGTTCTATTCCACTGCCCTTCATGTCACATCTCTGTTTCTTTATTAGATTTTCAGTTGGGTCCAATTGTTCACAAACTCATTTAGGATTTTCTTGGCAAAGATATTGGAGTGGTTTGCCATTTTCTTCTCCAACCCATTTTACATTTGAGGAAGCTGAGGCAAACAAAATTTAAAGTGACTTGTCCAGAGTCAGACAGTTAGTAAGTATCTGAGAACAAATTTTGAACTCAAGAAGAGGAATCTTCATGACTCTAGGCACAACTATCTCTGCTGAAAATATTATACTTTCATTCCACATGTGGACTATTCCATCTAATATTAATAGGGCCTATGATTTCATCCCAAAATCACTCAAAAGATATATGTAGATATGGATATGTGTATATATATATATATATCCAAATCTACTCTAACTCTGCCAAAAATTCTATCTATAGGCTATCTTGAACTTTACAATGTTATACTCATTTTTTATTTAAAAGAATCTGTCACTTCTGAACTATTAGTCATGTCTTCTTGGTGAGATTCAAGTACAGAATATGAGTTTTTCTTAATCCTTTATCTCCCTTTTGGAGATGATCTCATCAGCAAGGCAAGTCAGGAATAAAACATATCTCTAATTTTAGTGAGGGGAGACTTCTAGTAGTTGTATAAATGAAATACTTAAGTTTGTGGGTTTGAGCAGGCTACAACACAATATCAATGAAGATGTTGAGGAGTGGTGTGAAGGATGCCATCAAGGACATGTACAACAAGAAAAAAGTGGTCTAGTCTAACTAGTGACAAGGATTGTTATCTATATATTATGGAGAGAATGAAGACCATCTAACACATTGAGTAGATGTGACGTGATAAATTTATAGAAAATTGAATAGAATTGCACAGGATGGACATGAATGATTGGGTCATACATATATACATGTTAAATACATTTCAATATAATTGGTTGTCTTTATAATCTTATGTGTTTTATTTTTATTTTATACATTTAATAACATTATTCTGAAAGGGGGGTTCATAAATTTCACCAGATTTCCAAAGGGATCAGAATATAAGAAAGTTTAATGAATCCTGGCAAAGAGAAATCAGGGCATTATTCTTGACCTAGTCCCAAATATTCTTCAGGAATTTCTGGAGACTTATTCTGCTATTCTTCTTTTTGTTATACTTGGTGTTCTCTAAAGATATAATTAGTCATTATTTTCTCTGGCCTTTTATTTTAAGTTTTCACCTCCTTGAACAGAATGGCAAGTCTCCTGACTTTCATATGACTCTTCCCTCTTTTTCTCCCCCTTTTATTTAAGTTACCAATCAGTCACATCAATTCTTCTTTTTATCTCCATTGTCTTTTCAAGAGCCTTATTACTTTTCTATGTATAATACAGTTCTAGTCAAAGTGTAGAAGATAAAAGTAATTGTTGATTCACTCAGAAGGGTCCTCAACACTCAATTCCAAGGTAGTAGATATTTTGGACAATTATGGAAATATTATTATTATTGCCTAAAAAAATTTGTTCTAATGGTACATCATCATTTCTCTTGATAAGGATTTTTAAAAGTTAATCAACAAGCATTTATTAAGTCTCTAGTATGTAGCAGACATAGATGATCATTATGTAAATACTTATGAAGGGCAATGGAGTTCATCTTTAAAAGATTTTATTCAAAAGACTAATGTTGTGGTTGTTAACCATATTAGAGCCATACAATTATACCACCTATTTCCTTTTCAATTATTCTTGATTTATATTTCATGACTTTCCCCTAATTTCTATAAATGCCAAATTATTGTGTGCAACATTAATTTAACTGGATCAGGTTTAATGGTCAAATCCTCACTTTATTAATAAATTAATCTGGACTTCAAAAGATAAGGTATTAAGCCCTGTTACTCCCAAATTTTAAAGTGATAGAAAATATTCACAAATTAGATTTCAACTTCATTCTCCAAGAATATCTAAAGGACTTCACTACTTATAGGGAACGTTTCAAATACATTTACACAAAATTATAGAAATCAACCTTGAAGGAAACCTATTCAACTATACCTAAACAAGAATCCTATCTATAATATTCTTTCAATGCAATTCTTTTATATGCTATATTGATAGAAATACTTTCTAGTTCTAAGTCATTAATCCTCTATCTATCTCAGTTTCCTTATTTGTAAAATAGAAACAATAATAGCCTCTACTTCATAGGTATGCACAGTAAATGAATTAACATATATAAAGCATTGTATAAACCTTAAAGTATTCTATAAATATTAGTTGGTGGTAATAATAGGGGTAGCAGCAGTAAAACAATGAATCTTTGTTTCAGGAAGTAGCTTGTTTCATGAATCATTAAAGAATCTCTGCTATCTCACAAAGGCAAATCATGCTCCTCTATTTCAATTTAACTGAGGACCCAAATTATTTGACTTGTACAATATTTGTCTTAAATTTATGCTCTGTATATGCATTCTATAAGTTATTGACTCCCTCAATGACAGTAGCAATCACTTTTTACTAAATGTTTCTCACTGTTATAAATCATCTAATACTAACAAAAAGTCATTAAAGTTATCCATAATATTCCATCTCTTATGACATATGATTTTGACATATGTCTGGGAGATTATAATGAACATCTTTTAAGGCAAGTTTTTGCTCTACTGAAGCAAGAGTTTTTGTTTTTGTTTTCCCTAGTAGACAGACAATAAGCACACATAGAACTCATTCTCTATTTTTCAATCAATTATAAAGATGTTTCTTCTGTGAAATATTGCTTTCAAAAACCTCCCTATTCCCTTCTGATATACTCTTCAAGCATTTTCTCAATCCACATGTGAATTTTTCTTCTGAAAAGTATGTATAAATGGGAAATTAGGTATACAGGGAAATAACTATTTATAATCCCTTGATTTATTTTTGGAGATCCTTTGTCTGGTGATTATTGGACTTACCATAACCTTTGGCAATGATATCACTCACCTTATCAACAGATAAAGTATTTGTTAACTGCAATGGGTTTTAGAGTATCTGTTTTAAGATAATTGAGCTAATCAGTTAAAATTATAATAATGCATTTCAATATCCTTTCCTCTGTCCATTTCTCATTTTAGATAAACAATTTAAAGTCAAGGTAAAGGTAGAATTGCTTCAAATTTATATCATAGCTTTTTCTCATTTATATTCTTTATTTTAATTTTTCCTTTTACTTTGATCTTTGATCTAGCAAATTGGCAATCTGATTTTACAACAAAAAAGTGGGGATCAGATACTGATCTGACTAAATACAGCATTTAATGAGCAATTTTCTATCATTAAACTATAATTAACTTAAAGTGTGTATGTATATGCATGTGCACACATAATGTTATTTTGTTTGTTCATTGTCTGATGCACTGTGATTTTTTTTTCTTAAAATAAAAAGTATTAATGAAATCTAGACACAAGGCTAATAACAATTAAACCTCTCCAAAAGTGGAATAAGCTGCTTTGGAAAGTAGTACCTAGTCTCCCAACAAAATTCTTCAAACAAAGACTCTGTGACTAATTGTGGGCAATGCTATATAAGGGTTTCTTTGTCAGGAATAGGTGGCCTCTAAAATCCCTTCCATTCTTAGATTCTATAGAATTCTGACAATACACTGCTTTGGGAAGTGTTCCAACTAGCTTCAATTAAGCTGTCCCCAATTAGGATCATTCCACAAGGGAATCTTCAACCAGTGAAGCTCAACTGTAGCTATTAAGCATATTGGGGCTCCTCCAGCTGGAGCAATAAACATAGTGAAGGCAGACTGGCTTTAATGGTGCATGCTTAAAATGTCACCTGGATGCTAGTACAAGACTTATTCCATATTTTCTAATGTTCAGAAGAGTGCTCAGATGGCCCATATATTTGTTCCACTATAGCTAGTGATGGGAAGAATATTAGAACCCATATTCAATAAGCCAGTGAATTAATGTAAATTCTCTTGTTTGATTGATGATGGATGATAATTCAAAGAGTAAAGATTTATATGCTATTTGAAGATTTACAAAGTTCTAGGCATAATTTTTTTTACATATAATCCTCAAAACAGCCCTGTGAATTAAATAATAAAATATTATTATCCATATTTTATATAATGCAAGGTTCAGAGTAGCAAAGTGATTTTGGATAGAGTCACATAGTAAACTGAAGCATCAAGTCTCCTTTTTAAAGTGTTATTCTTAAACCATTCTCCAATTGATGAGTAATTCTTTGACACCACAAAAAAGAGCAGCTATAAATATCTTTATGTAAGTTTCATTTTATATAAATCTCCTTTTCCTTTTTATTTTATCTCCTTGGGGTATAAACCACATACTGGTATTTCTAAGTCAAAGAGTGTGCAACTTTATAGCCCTTTAAGCAGAGTTCAAAATTGTTCTCCAAAATGATTAGAATAATTCAAAGCTTTCCCAATAGTGCATTAATGAACTTATTTTCCCTATAAATAGTGTTCTTATTTTCCTAGTGATTCTCTCCACAATGAAAAAACTATAATGCTATAGGTACTTACAAGAGTTAATACAGTGATCTATCCAAGCCTACAGAAAGAAACATACGTTCAGAAGGCCATCTCCAATAAATGAAGAAAGAACTACCGTGTTTCCCCGATAATAAGACACTGTCTTATTATTATTTTTTGGACAGAAAAACACCAGAGGGCTTATTTTCAGGAGAGGGCTAATTTTAATGAACATTGATGCAATTTTAATAAACAGGTAAATGTGAACCAAAAAAAGTACCTTTATTCAATAATGATCATGTCATCTTCTTCAACAACATCGTCGTAAGTGTCCATACCCTGAATTACATCCTGGATGTCTTGCGCCTCTATTTCCTTCAGAAGAAGTGGACCCAATCTGTCATGTCCAGCAATATAGCTGTCTTTAAATGAACATGTCTTGTCCAGTTAACCTGCTCGTAGTGCCTTGGCGACACAGCTGTCAGTAATTTTATCCCATGACTTCTTCACCCAAGTCACGACTTCTTGCAGACAGGGCTTCACAAAGTTTCCATGCTGATTTGTTTCCATTCTATTTTCAATGTAGTCATTGACTTCCATGCGCAAATGGTCCTTGAATGGCTTGTTTATTGCAATATCAAGGGTCTGGAGATAGGCAGTCATTCGTGCAGGAATCATTACTTGATCTATTCTTCTCTCTGCAAGGAAGTTCTTCATTTCTTTAGCGTGGTGAGTGCTGACTGAGTTCTTCTTTTATCCTCCATGATGCCCCCTGAGTTCTTCTTTTATCCTCCATCATGCCCCTTTTATCCTCCATCATGCCCCCTCACTCCCGCTTACATACCAGGTTTTTATGTTGTCCTGCCTCAGCTCTCCTCCGCGGCACTGCTTCCAATGGCGCCAGCAAGCAAATCACTGGGGAAGAACAGGATGATGTGCTCACTGCTGCAGCGCTGATTGGATGCAGCTCGGAGCCCGGCATGCGTTTCACCCGGGGTGAGGGCGGAGAGTGGGGGGGAGGGGATGGTGCATACAGAGGGTACCATAATATAGCATGTAGCGCAGGGGATCACCTTCACTACAGTAGCAATCTCAATAGGGCTTATTTTCGGGGGAGGGCTTATTTTAGCGGAATCTTACACAGTAAGGGGAGGGCTTATTTTCAGGATAGGTCTTATTATTGGGGAAACACGGTACTAGAAAATCTCAAAATGAAGAATGATAGTGATAGCTGTGATGAGCATGAATGTGTCAAGACTGAATGTGATGAGTCCAAAAATAACCCCACAGAAGAGACCTCCAAAGTCATTCAGTATTTAATATATGTATCATGTACCACTGAAGAGCTTTTTTCTTTCCCCAAAATAAAATGCCTGAGTGGTACCCTTAATATGTTAAAAGTACTAATTGATTAGGAAGTAAGGCTAAGCAGAGATGGTTCTTCTGTTATGATTAACACTGTCAATGACTGTGATGTGGGTCAAAGACAGGGGATGACTTTTATTTGAATGACTACAGTTGGGAGGAACATAATGGTGAGTGGTATTAATAGGATTGCCTATGATAGGGATGAACATTAAGATCATTACTAAATCATTGTTTTCTCATATTCTAGGAATTAAACTTTCCAGTGGGTAAAAAAATCTTCTTTAACATTGGTCACTTTTATTTGTCATCTTAGCCAATCTCATGGGCATAAGATGGTACTTCAAAAGTATCTAATTTTCTAATTATTGGTGATTTGAGATCTTTTTATGTGACTATTGATAGCTTTGATTTCTTACTTTGAATACTGCCTGTTCACATCCCTTAGCCATTTATTAACTGGGGATAGAGCTGAACAAGCTATGGAATAACAATGTGATAGAACACTATTGTGCTATAAGGAATTATGAATGGAATGTTTTCAGAAAAACTGGCAAGATATATAGGAACTAATGCAAAGTGAAGGGATCATAACCAAAAGAAAAATGCATTCATGAATGACAATATTGTAAAGATATTCAACTGTGAAAAACTTAATAACTGATCAATACAAGGATCCACCACAACTTCAAAGGACTCACTATATAAAATACTACCCACCTCCAAATAAGGACAGATAGTGTCACTATGCAGATTGAAGTTATTTCCCCTTTATTTTTTTTATCTTTTATTTGGAACATAGTTGATGCAGAAATATGTTTCACATGACTTGAAAGTAAGAGGGGCATTATATTTCTTGCCTTCTCAAAGAGTAATATAGGGAAAGAGGGATAAAGGAAGGAGAGAATTTGGAACTAAAATATTTTTAAGTGCAGTGTCCTTTCAAAAAATCATAGGAACCAAGATGGTATATATGGTGGTGTAAATACTAAGGAGAGCATCAAGTCCACGATTTCACGAATGAAGAAACTAAGGCCCACTAAATGATTTGTCCAGTTTCATAAGGAGTAACTAAGATTCAAACCCAAGTCTTGTGACTCCATTTCAGTATCATTTCTATTTTCCTACTATTCCACTGCTGCTACAGAAAGCCTTCCTACTTAGTTATTTAATTATCAACTAAGATTTCTTTACTTTATAACTACTTGGAATGAAAATGGAAATAATAACCTATTCCAATCCCATTCAGCTTCAATGAGAACATTAACTTATAAAATGAATCAATGAGTTATGAGATTATTTTGAGCAGTTTGAGTGGCTTTCTGTCACTAACAAGGCTGAATTCCTTGAGTCAAAGCTGAATTGTCATGTACAATGAAGCACAACATTCCACTGTTTCTCAGAGCTAGCATAAAACTGGAAGCCTAGAAGGTATGGTATTGCTTCCAGCTCTCATGGAGTACTAAGGAGCAAACTATAGAGATTTCTGGGGGTGGGGGGGGAAGAAATTTATATTTGATCTGACTATAGCAAAAGTAATGGGAAAAACATAAGGAAGCTTAGTCTTGACCTTCTCTCATCTTCTTTTCCTTTCTAGCACACTTTGACAGGTTTTTTTAACCTTCAATACTTATGGCTCTGCTTCATTTGGAGTTGGGAAGCCTAGTTATTCTCAGGGTAATGAAAGTCCAAATGAATTTGAGAAGTAATCTATTTCCATCCCATTTCATCCTAAACGTCTATAAGTCTTACATCTTTTTTGTTACTATAAGAAGTATATTCTCAAGTATGTCTTAAATAATTGGAGGTAAATTCATAGTTAAACCACAAAACATATAATTTTAAATGATAATCTCTGGGATAATTTACAGATTTATTTCTATAACAATCAAATTATCCTGAAGACATTTTATAGAGACAGACAAAATAATAAAATTTATTTGGAAGAAAAAGTTCTAAAATTTTAGTGGAATTAATGAAGGTGAAAGAAGTAGCAATAAAAAGGAATAGTAGGAAATGAATAAGGAGAGCAAAAGATTGGATGGTAATTTCAAAAACTGACTACTTAACAGAAATAACAATCGTTTGAAAGGCTAGACATTCTAATTTTACATTTTCTGAAGTTCTTGATTTACTAAAGCTATGAAGCCGCGTGTTAAAATTCTTGAAGAACACACTAATAAACATACAGTAACAGAGAGAAATAAACAAATGTTGCAATATCATAATGGATAAATATAATGCTATTAAAGTAGAGCACCCTCCTAGTACAGCACAAATTCTGCATACTTTCTTTAAAAGGCTCAAAGAATACACCAAAAAGAGTTCTTTCAGCAAAAGGAGCATCATAGGAGCAATATTTCTGAGCCACCCAAGAAAGTGGTAGAAATGATTCCCCAGATTCCAATGTATTTCCAGGAAGAGACAAGAACAATATATAAAGTGCATATGTGGGTAAGAAAGATCATAGAAGTACTAGTTTGCTACAGGTGATGTTGCATCACCATCCTGTTGCTGTTACATTGGAGTTGGATGAAGAAGATATTAAACTACCTCCTTCGGTAATTATAGATTCTCAGTAGAATGAAACATTAAAACAAAGAGAAGAAAATTAATTGGTCCATATTATGGAAAGAGCTTCACCTTTACTTTCCTCTCTTGATACAAGGAAGACAACACCATCTTTTCTTTCAAGCAGAGATGAAATTTTAGACATGAAAATGGAGAATATTTTAGCCATTATCCACATATTGTACAAAAACATTGCAAATGATGAAGGAAGAGCATTAAATAATTTTAGAAAATCAAAGAAAATTTGGACTGAATCTTCAACAAAAAAGTAATGAATTAAAGAGAAGACAGCAGCTTGAGAGAGAGCTTTCAAAAGCAAAAATCAAAGTGCAAAAGCTGAGAGTATAAGATGTAATTTTCCTGAATGCAACAATCTCTAAATAGTTATCTTTTTTTGTGTGAATGATCTGAAATTTTCAAAACCATTTAAATGGTTTTGACAAAATCAATTCCATAAGGGAACATGCTGGGTCAGAATACATATTCTTAAAATACTGGTTTCTCACAATTATAAGAAAATTATTTTTAAAAGTTTCTTATTCCAGATCTTTTGACTGTTTCGCATGTCTGTAATACACATTTTAAAATTTTCTTCTAAATTTTATTTGTGAGAAGTTGTAATAACTGGTCTTACAGATGTTTTTACTTTTTTTACTGAAGTTAGTAAAACTTTCAGAAGAAATTTGTACTTCTGACCTAGAAATGCTCAAGTTGATCTTTAAAAGAAGAAAAATGCCAATTAGAATATTTTCTATTAATTTTATTAAGTGTTGTAACAATCTAGAATTATTAGTTGCTCTATGAATCATAATTTAAAATTACAGTTGTTCTATACAACACTAATTTTCATATCTTATTCTCTGTTTTAAAAAAAATTTAAAAATTTGATGCCCTTTTACATTGCAATTATTTCTAGAACTA
Source organism: Antechinus flavipes (assembly GCF_016432865.1). Classification (NCBI taxonomy): domain Eukaryota; kingdom Metazoa; phylum Chordata; class Mammalia; order Dasyuromorphia; family Dasyuridae; genus Antechinus; species Antechinus flavipes. The sequence continues at coordinate 436,977,279 of NC_067398.1, forward strand.
CTTCCTTTCTCTGCCCCCAAGTTGAATCCTCCCTCATAGTAAAATAAAAACACCAGACACAAGTGACCATAACTGATAATAATACTCTCCCCTGGTATAGTCTACTACCCCTTTGCCGAGAAAGAGAAGGTCACACCTTAAAGTTTTTAAAGACTGGCTCATAAAACCATAGAATTTCAGAACTGGAAGTGACTTTATTAGAGATCAAACTTATTTTATAGAAGAAACTGAGATGCAGAAAAATTAAGTGGCTTAGCAAAAATCACAAACTAGTTACCTGATAGATCTAGCATTAGAACCCATTTCTGATTTAGAGTCTAGTCATTTTTTATTATGCCACAAATCCTATAGGAGATTTTAAATATTTGAGATTGTGGTTAGCAGCTTAACCAAATATATATACATATATATAGATATATAGATATATACATAGATATAGATATAAATATAGATATAGATATAGATGGATAGATATGAATGGGGATCAAATGTATATGTATACATATACCTAATATATACATATCAAAGAAAAGATGTTTCATTTAATAATTTGTTTCAAAGTACTATAGATTAGTGATGGCAAGGGGATTTTATAAATTATTTTTCCTTAGCATAAAATAAAAAAAAAATTTATTCACCTTTTATGTGTTTGATGTAAATCTGTCAGATTTGTTCAAATCTGCCTTAATTTACTACTTTTAAATCTTCAGTAGAATTTCCACAAAAATCAGCATTAAAAAACTTAAATAGTAGTGTGCCACATCTACCAAAATAAAGTAGGCTACTATCTATCTATCCATCTACCTATCGATTGATATGTGTGTGTGTGTTCTGTGAAATGCTTTGAGACTCTACTGAGCTTTTTTTTCAAAACCTATTCCAGTGTTTTTAGGTTTGAAAAATTCAAACTTTGATTTCTAAAAGTAAGTTTCAAAGTATATCTTGCTCTTCTTCTTGAATAAAAAGCAATAAAGAAGAAAAATTTTGAAATAGGGATCGCATTTAAGACCTCAATCAGTAACCATCAAAACTTTTTTTAATGGTAATTTAATATTATGTGATTAGAATGACCAAGTTTGTCCTCAGAAAAGAGAGGAGAAAATATATCCCCTTCTCTTCTTTGAAAAGGTAAGAAACTATGAATTTGTAATATAGCATATACCCAATCAATTATTGGTTAATTTCTCTGAGTTACTTCCTTTTCTTTTTTCCTTTTTGTTACAAGTGGTAGCTCACAGGGTAGAGAAGGGGAATGAATGCATTTAAAAATGAAGGTAATGTAAAAACAAAATAGACCATTTTTTTCTTTTAAAAATCATGTTTTCAATTTATATAGGTTGTTTTTAGTGGGTCACATGTTTTTACTATGCTAGAAATTTTCCTGAAAGTTTGCATGCTCAATATTTTTCTTGATAAAATTGTCCATTTATCAAGTATATTTCAGCCAGCAAAGTTTCCTGCGTCAGTGACTAGAGAGCAGGAAAGTAGTTATATTGTGAAATTTCCCCCACCCTAAAAGCAATGTCTTAAACAAATTCTTTCAGATATATGTACAACTTTTTATAGAAAGGAGGATCTTTTAACACTATCTTCAATCCTAAATTAAGCAGATTAAGCACTTCTATAAATCTAGGGTATGTTATGAGGAAAGCACACAAAAAAACCCACTTCCTCCGAAAAAGTCACAAATCTGAGTACTTCAACTATGTGTTTATATCTACACATAAATATATAAAAATATAAACAATATGTATATGCATTTGAAATTCATATATATGATGCGATTAGAAGGTAAATTGAATCCCATTTAAGTGAGGCACGCATATATATATAATATTATGTATATGTACCATGATATAGATGCATATATTTGTGTGTTTATATTACATAGAGAGATATACAGATAGATAAAGTATATGTATGTATGTATGTATTATACATATGGTATATAGACATGTATATGTATGTATATGATGTTGTAAAGAATGACCTGACAAGACTTGACATGGGGTATGTTTGATCAAGAAGTATAGGAAACAGAAAGGTGCCCAGGAATGACAGGAGGCAATAACAGGCAAGTCTAACCACTATTTCCCCTTAGACCCTGATGAAGACAGGATGCTCAGCCCAAGAGCCCAAAAGCAGTGCCTCCAAACCACCAGATATGTTTTCAGGCCAGCTGCCTGAAGCCATAGAAATAATTGTGAAGAAGGAGCTAAACTTTATTAAAAGTTTTTTTTGCGTTTATTAATGTATTCATAATTTTCTTTTACTTTTAGAATTGATGTAATCAATTATGTTAATGGTTTTCCTTATATTAAAACATCCTTGTATTCGTGACATAAATCCCACTTGATCACAATGTAATTTGTATATTGTATATTGTATATTATATAATGTATATTCATAATATGTTATTGTATTCTTTTACCTAGTATTTCGTTTAAGATTTTTACATTCATATTCATTAATGAAATTAGTCTATAATTTTCTTTTTTCTATTTTAACTCTTTCCAGCTTAGATATCAATGTGATTTGTTTCAAAAAAGTTTAATATAATGCCTTTTTTAATCTATTACTCCAAATAACTTATTTAATATTGTAATTGGTTGATCTTTAAACATTTAATAAAATTCACTTATAAATCCATCTAATCCTGATGCTTTCCTCTTAGAAAGCTCATTTATGTACTGTTCAATTTCTTTTTTTCTAAAATAGGTCAGACATTTAGATATTTCATTTCTTCTTTTACTAATCTAGTCAAATTGCATTTTTCTAAATATTCTTCCATTTCACTTAAACTGGGCAATATTTCATGCTATTACTCAAGATACTATCAAAAGGGATATGTGACCTAGATATAAAGAGAAATTTCACAAGTAAATTACAAGAACATGAAACATATTACTTATCAAACTTGTGGATAAGCAAATAATTTATGAATAAATGAGAGATAGAGAGCAAAGTTAGGTGTGAACTAGATAATTTCAGTTACATTAAATTAAAAAGGTTTTGTTCAAATGGAACAAATATACAAATATCAGAAAGTAAAAATTACATTGTAATGATAGCAATACTATATGATGACCTACTATGAATAACTTAGCTATTTTTAGCAATACAATGATCCGAGACAATTCTGTAGAGTTAATGATGAATGGTGCTATTCATCTCCCCCCCAAAAAACTTAGGAAAGCCTGCATGCAGATCAAAGATATTTGGGGGGAGGGGTGGAGGTTGTTACAGAATGACTTACATGGAAATGTGTTCTGCAAGACTTCACATGTATAACCTATGGCAAATAGCTTGTTGTCTCAATGGGAAGTGAAGAAAGAGGGAAAAATAGAATTTGGAACTTAAAATTTGAGGGAAAATGTTTTTTAAAATTTACATACAATTGGGAAAAATAAAATATTAATATTATTTTAAAAAAGAAATAAAAGGGAACATGATTTAGTTTGTCAAATAAAGGTATCATATTTAAAATACATAAAGAACTATAATCTATAGGAATGTCATGCCCCAATTAATGATAAAATATAATTTATATTATATATAATATATATTATATAAATAAATAGCAAATGAATAATGATAATAAAAATAAATAAAATGTCATTTTTCAATAACAAAATCAAAACAATTTATGAAAAAATACCCTAAATCATTATTGACTAGAAAAATACAGATTAAAACTACCTCCAGGTATCATTTTTACCAAATTGACTACAATGATGGAAGGGAAAGTGACAAATGTAGAAAAAGTTATGGAAAACTTGAGATACATTTATTGTTGGTAGAATTGTCACATGATCTAATCATTTTGGAGATTAATGTGTAATAATGCCCAAAGAATTATTAAAGTACATACATATCCTTTGACCTAGCACTACTACTTCTTGGTCTGTTTCCAAAGATGATTAGGGGGGGAAAGGAAAAGAAGTTATGTGTTCTAAAATGTCCAATTCTTTTTATGGTGGCAGAGAAGTAGAAATTGCACAGATGCCTATCAATTGGAAATGGCTGAACAAGTTGTGATATAAGATTGTGATGGAATACTGCTGTGCTATAAAAAATGATGTGTTCAATGATTTTAGAAAAACATAGAATAATTTCTTGAGTTAATGAACAAAATGATCAGAAATAAGAAAACAGGACTTCCGGTTAAGATGGCGGAGAGGAGGCTCACAGTTGCATAAGCTCCGCGCTTTCTCTCACTATCCACTTCATTACAAGCCTCTGAATCAATGCTTGACTGAAAAAAACCCACATATAGTTACCAAGAGAAGCCATCCTTGAGATCCGCCAAGAAAGGTCTGTCTTTACTGGAGGGCTGGGGCGGTTTTAGATCGGGCGCAGGCTGAGGGCAGCAGCAGTGAGAGCACGGGAGCAGAGCTGAGAGGGGGTGGGGAGTGATCGTAGCCGTCTCTGCGGGGAGAGCTTCGCTACAGGTTTGGAACCTGCAGCAAGTCAACAGCCCAGCAGAGAAGCTAAAAACACCGGGGCTGAAGAACACAACCGCAAACAGCTGGAGTCTCTCAGGACCTGGCCGCCCCCCCCTTCCCCCCCCTCAGTGACTCAGCACGCTTTGGGATCTCAGAGCGCAGGCGCAGCACAGTCCTGCTAGTGCCTCACTGCTTCCCCCTGCAGTCTGTAGAGGAAGCTCGATAACACACCCAGCCCCCCCCCAAAGAAAGACTCCAGTTTTTTCTGTTTTTCTTTGGTAGTTTGTCTCTGATTAATAGACAGAATGAGCAAGAAGCTGAAGAGGACTTTAACCCTTGACAGCTTCTACACAGATAGAGAGCAGACTCTAAATCCTGAGGAGACTAAAAACAGGCAGTCCCCAGGTGATTCCCCAAAGGAGTAGATCGTCTGTTCCTCAGCACAGATGAACCTCATAGAAGTGATTAAAAAGGCTCTCACAAGGGAGCTAGAAGAAAAATGGGGAAAGCAGAGTGAGGCTTGGCAAAAGGAGAAGGAAGCTTGGGAAAAGGAGAGGGAGGCTTGGCAAAAGAGCCTGGAGAAGTCAGTTAAAGAGAGACTGGATAAAGAAGTAAAATCCTTGAAAAATAGGATTAGTGAACTGGAAACAGAAAACAGCTCTCTAAAAAACAAAATTGGCGAAATGGAAAAAAATTCCACAGAACAAAAGAACTCAATTGGACAATTAGAGAAAGAATTTAAAAAAGTGAGTGAAGAGAATACTTCACTGAAAATCAGAATTGAACAAGTGGAATTGAATGACTCGAGGAGACAAGAAGAATCAGTCAAGCAAATCCAAAAAAATCAAACAATGGAGAAAAATGTGAAATACCTTCTGGGAAAGACAACAGACCTGGAAAACAGATCCAGGAGAGACAATCTGAGAATCATTGGACTCCCAGAAAAACATGATGAAAAAAAGAGCCTGGACACTGTCTTCCAGGAAATTATCAAAGAGAACTGCCCAGAAGTCATAGGAACAGAGGAAAAAATAAACATTGAAAGGATTCATCGATCACCCACTGAAAGGGATCCTAAAATCAAAACACCAAGGAATATAGTGGCCAAATGCCAGAACCCTCAGATGAAAGAAAAAATATTGCAAGCGGCTAGAAAAACCCAATTCAAGTATCAAGGAGCCACAATAAGGATCACCCAGGATCTGGCAGCATCCACATTAAAAGATCGAAGGGCCTGGAATATGATATTCCGAAAGGCTAAGGAACTTGGTATGCAACCAAAAATAACTTACCCAGCGAGAATGAGCATCTTTTTCCAGGGAAGAAGATGGACATTCAACGAAGTAAGCGAATTTCATCTATTTCTGATGAAAAAACCAGAACTTAACAAAAAGTTTGATCTACAAATATAGAACTCAAGAGAAATCTAAAAAGGTAAAGATTAATCTTGGGAACTATATTTTGACTATATAGATGTATAAAGAATACATGTATACCTTGTTCTAGAAATTGATGTGGAAAGGACATTGTACCAGAAAAAGGGTAAAGTGGGGGTAGTACATCTCATGAAGAGGCATAGGAAACCTATTATATCTGAGAGAAAGAATGGAGGGGGATGAATATAGTGAGTATCTTACTGCCTTCAGAATTGGCTTTAAGTGAAAAATCTTAAGACATATTCAATCTATGGTGAAACTTCTCCCATCTCATTGAAAAGTGAGAAGGGAAAAGTGGAAAGGGAAGGAATAAGCTAAGCGGAAGGGAATACGGGAACTGGGAGGGAAAGGGGTAAGATAGGGGGAGGAACTCTAAGGCGGGGGGAGGGACACTAAAAAGGGAGGGCTGTGAGAAGCAAGGGGTGCTCACAAGCTTAATACTTGGAAGGGGGGGAAAGGGGAAAGAAGGGAGGAAAGCATAAACCGGGGTTAACAAGATGGCAAGTAATACAGAATTGGTCATTCTAACCATAAATGTGAACGGGGTAAACTCCCCCATAAAGAGGAAGCGGTTAGCAGAATGGATTAAAAGCCAGAATCCTACAATATGTTGTTTACAGGAAACACACCTGAAGCGGGGAGATACATGCAGGTTAAAGGTAAAAGGTTGGAGCAAAATCTACTATGCTTCAGGTGAAGTCAAAAAAGCAGGGGTAGCCATCCTGATCTCAGATCAAGCTAAAGCAAAAATTGACCTAATTAAAAGAGATAAGGAAGGACACTATATCTTGCTAAAGGGTAGCATGGATAATGAAGCACTATCTATATTAAACATATATGCACCAAGTGGGGTAGCATCTAAATTCTTAAAAGAGAAACTAAGAGAGCTGCAAGAAGAAATAGACAGTAAAACTATAATAGTGGGAGATCTTAACCTTGCACTCTCAGAATTAGATAAATCAAACCAGAAAATAAATAAGAAAGAAGTCAAAGAGGTAAACAGAATACTAGAAAAGCTAGATATGATAGATCTCTGGAGAAAATGTAATGGAGACAGAAAGGAATACACTTTCTTTTCAGCAGTTCATGGAACCTATACAAAAATTGACCATATATTAGGACATAAAAACCTCAAACTCAAATGTAGTAAGGCAGAAATAGTAAATGCATCCTTTTCAGACCACGATGCAATGAAAATTACATTCAACAAAAAAGCAGGGGGAAGTAGACCAAAAAATAATTGGAAACTAAATAATCTCATACTAAAGAATGATTGGGTAAAACAGCAAATCATAGACATAATTAATAACTTCACCCAAGAAAACGATAATAATGAGACATCATACCAAAATGTATGGGATGCAGCCAAAGCGGTAATAAGGGGAAATTTCATATCTCTAGAGGCCTATTTGTATAAAATAGAGAAAGAGAAGGTCAATGAATTGGGTTTGCAATTAAAAATGCTAGAAAAGGAACAAATTAAAAACCCCCAGTCAAACACTAAACTTGAAATTCTAAAAGTAAAAGGTGAGATCAATAAAATTGAAAGTAAAAAAACTATTGAATTGATTAATAAAACTAAGAGTTGGTTCTATGAAAAAACCAACAAAATAGACAAACCCTTAGTAAATCTGATTAAAAAAAGGAAAGAGGAAAATCAAATTGTTAGTCTTAAAAATGAAAAGGGAGAACTCACCACTAACGAAGAGGAAATTAGAGCAATAATTAGGAGTTACTTTGCCCAACTTTATGCCAATAAATTCGACAACTTAAATGAAATAGAAAAATACCTCCAAAAATACAGCTTGCCCAAACTAACAGAGGAAGAAGTAAATATCCTAAACAGTCCCATCTCAGAAAAAGAAATAGAACAAACTATCAATCAACTCCCTAAGAAAAAATCCCCAGGACCAGATGGATTTACATGTGAATTCTACCAAACATTTAAAGAACAATTAACTCCAATGTTATATAAACTATTTGAAAAAATAGGGATTGAAGGAGTCCTACCAAACTCCTTTTATGACACAGATATGGTACTGATACCTAAACCAGGTAGGCTGAAAACAGAGAAAGAAAATTATAGACCAATCTCCCTAATGAATATTGATGCTAAAATCTTAAATAAAATATTAGCAAAAAGATTACAGAAAATTGTCACCAGGATAATACACTATGACCAAGTAGGATTTATACCAGGAATGCAGGGCTGGTTCAATATTAGGAAAACTATTAGCATAATTGACTATATCAATAACCAAACAAACAAAAACCACATGATCATCTCAATAGATGCAGAAAAAGCATTTGATAAAATCCAACATCCATTCCTAATAAAAACACTTGAGAGCATAGGAATAAATGGACTTTTCCTTAAAATAGTCAGGAGCATATATTTAAAACCATCAGTAAGCATCATATGCAATGGGGAAAAACTGGAACCTTTCCCAGTAAGATCTGGAGTGAAGCAAGGTTGCCCACTATCACCATTATTATTTAATATCGTATTAGAAACACTAGCCTCGGCAATAAGAGTCGAGAAAGATATAAAAGGAATTAGAGTAGGCAATGAGGAAACCAAACTATCACTCTTTGCAGATGATATGATGGTATACCTAGAGAACCCCAGAGATTCTACCAAAAAGCTATTGGAAATAATTCATAATTTTAGCAAAGTAGCTGGCTACAAAATAAATCCCCATAAATCCTCAGCATTTTTATACATCACCAACAAAACCCAACAGCAAGAGATACAAAGAGAAATTCCATTCAGAATAACTGTTGATACCATAAAATATTTGGGAATCTATCTACCAAAGGAAAGTCAGGAATTATATGAGCAAAATTATAAAAAAGTCTCCACACAAATAAAGTCAGACTTAAATAATTGGAAAAATATTAAGTGCTCTTGGATTGGCCGAGCGAACATAATAAAGATGACAATACTCCCTAAACTAATCTATTTATTTAGTGCTATACCAATCAGACTTCCAAGAAAATATTTTATTGATCTAGAAAAAATAACAACAAAATTCATATGGAACAATAAAAAGTCGAGAATCTCAAGGGAACTAATGAAAAAAAAATCAAATGAAGGTGGCCTAGCTGTACCTGATCTAAAATTATATTATAAAGCAGCAGTCACCAAAACCATTTGGTATTGGCTAAGAAATAGATTAGTGGATCAGTGGAAAAGGCTAGGCTCACAAGACAGAATAGTCAATTATAGCAATCTAGTGTTTGACAAACCCAAAGCCCCTAACTTCTGGGAAAAGAATTCATTATTTGATAAAAACTGCTGGGACAATTGGAAATTAGTATGGCAGAAATTAGGCATGGACCCACACTTAACACCATATACCAAGATAAGATCAAAATGGGTCTATGACCTAGGCATAAAGAACGAGATTATAAATAAATTAGAGGAACATAGAATAGTTTATCTCTCAGACTTGTGGAGAAGAAAGAAATTTGGGACCAAAAATGAACTAGAGACCATTACTGATCACAGAATAGAAAATTTCGATTACATCAAATTAAAAAGCCTTTGTACAAATAAAACTAATGCAAACAAGATTAGAAGGGAAGCAACAAACTGGGAAAACATTTTCACAGTTAAAGGTTCTGATAAAGGCCTCATTTCCAAAATATATAGAGAACTGACTCAAATTTATAAGAAATCAAGCCATTCTCCAATTGATAAATGGTCAAAGGATATGAACAGACAATTTTCAGAGGATGAGATTGAAACTATTACCACTCATATGAAAGAGTGTTCCAAATCATTATTGATCAGAGAAATGCAAATTAAGACAACTCTGAGATACCACTACACACCTGTCAGATTGGCTAAGATGACAGGAAAAAATAATGATGAATGTTGGAGGGGATGCGGGAAAACTGGGACACTAATGCATTGTTGGTGGAGTTGTGAACGAATCCAACCATTCTGGAGAGCAATCTGGAATTATGCCCAAAAAATTATCAAAATGTGCATATCCTTTGATCCAGCAGTGTTTCTATTGGGCTTATATCCCAAAGAAATACTAAAGAAGGGAAAGGGACCTGTATGTGCCAAAATGTTTGTAGCAGCCCTGTTTGTAGTGGCTAGAAACTGGAAAATGAATGGATGCCCATCAATTGGAGAATGGCTGGGTAAATTGTGGTATATGAATGTTATGGAATATTATTGTTCTGTAAGAAATGACCAGCAGGATGAATACAGAGAGGCTTGGAGAGACCTACATGAACTGATGCTAAGTGAAATGAGCAGAACCAGGAGATCATTATACACTTCGACAACGATATTGTATGAGGACATATTTTGATGGAAGTGGATTTCTTTGACAAAGAGACCTGAGTTTCAATTGATAAATGACGGACAAAAGCAGCTACACCCAAAGAAAGAACACTGGGAAACGAATGTGAACTATCTGCATTTTTGTTTTTCTTCCCGGATTATTTATACCTTCTGAATCCAATTCTCCCTACGCAACAAGAGAACTGTTCGGTTCTGCAAACATATATTGTATCTAGGATATACTGCAACATATCCAACATATAAAGGACTGCTTGCCATCTAGGGGAGGGGGTGGAGGGAGGGAGGGGAAAAAAAAATCGGAACAGAAATGAGTGTCAATATAATGTAATTATTAAATAAAAAATTTAAAAAAAAAAAAGAAATAAGAAAACAGCAGTATTATTTTAAGAACAATTCTGAGCAAATAAATTATCTTATCTATTATAAATACCCAAATTAAGCATAAAGGACATAAGAAGAAAGATGCTATCTGCATCTAGAGAAAAAACTAATAAATAGAAGTATGTATAGAATCATTTTACATATAGATTTTTGTGTTTAATGATAGCCATCACTAGGGTAGAGGAAGGAAGGGAAAAAAAGAAAATTACCTATTAATTTTCTTGTATATTTGAAAGAAATTGCAAGTTGTGCGCAATAGCTTTTCAGTTTCATATACAATAAGTTTTTGTACTGTGTTATGAAAATGCTTGTTTTATTCCATAAATTATTTTTATAAAAAAGAAGGCACTGGCTTCCTTTCTCACCACCACTATGATCAACTGCTGACAAGTTGCCATCAGCCAGAAGACGGGCATGAGAACACTAGGAGTGACAACATCTTCACCAGTCCTGTTTTCAACACAGATTACATGGCCATCCTTTAAGAAAGGGATCACCCATACCTATCAACTTCTACACACAGACAACCAGGACAAGCAAGCCAGCAAGCGAAACAACAAGAGACCCTGAAGAAGTAAAGAAAGAAATGAGCCAGTCCAGTCAAATTATTCCCATTATCTTGACCATCTCTCACTCCCTAATGGAAACAGTCCAGGATCTTGAACCCAAGAATTTGGGAACAGCAGTACTTCTGGCCCAGTTTAGACAACCATCATCCTGCGAAGGAATCACTATAATTTGGTCACTGTTCCTGCAAATTCTAGTCACACATACTAAAAACCCAGGAATTTCTTTCTACCAAGGTCCTTGGCTCTGTCAAATGGTTTAAAATCAGAAATTGATATGTAAGTAGAAATGGCATCAGACAAGACATTTGATTTACTGTTTCGCTACAATAATAGGACTTTTTAAAATAACTTATAAATGAATCCTTTCATATGTTTTGTCTCCCCTTCAAAAGTGAGCCCCTTGATAACAAGGTTCATTTTGTTTTGCTATTTATTTCCCCAAATTAGAACAGTAACTTGCACATAAAGGTTGCTTAGTAAATACTTTCATTCACTCATAATTGTAAATGAGTCAAATCCCAAAAAGTAATGCATCAGAATAACTTACTGACAATATGAAATGGGCAGGAGAGCTAGATAAAAGACAATATAATTTTACAGGCAGTTCAGAAATTATAGTACAGATGAGGCCTTTGACTCAAGACAGAGTTTGTATTCAAAGGCTCAGTGAAGATAGTTTATATCTCTATAGAGATTTGTAGTTATATAGTAATTTGTACACTTTATAACATTTGATCCTTATAACAGAGCTGTGAAGTTGGTAATGAAAATATTACTATTCCCTATTTATAGGTAAATCAAGAAGCTCAGAGAGGTAAGTAGCTTACAGCAAAGCATATAGTTTGACGGGGGGAAGCTAGAACCTGTTTCCAGGCCTTGTAATTTTAAGTCCATGTTTCAACAAGGCTATTCTGACTATAAGATAACAAAAAATTACAATTGAAGGGGAAAGAGCAAAACATTGACTACCAAGCACAAGAAGGGAAAGAGAACACATTCTAGCTTTTCAATTCAATGAGCATTTTTAATTCTCATTACTAATTCTCAAATTCAAGGCATTGTACTAGATGCTGAGAATACAAAGATATAAACTAAATGATTCCCAATACAACTTATTCAACAAAATAAATCCAGAAAAGAGAAAAATTGATGTAACCAGAAAGGGTTTTGTAAAGGAAGGGTTTTGTAGATCAAGAGTTTCCTGAACTGAGAATTCATTTCTTTTAATTCAACAAGAATCCATTAAAGATCTAATATCTGCAAAGTATTATGCCTGCTCTCAAGTAGTTTGAATTCTATTGGAGAAGAAAACATGAAATATATATATATGATAGATATATAAGTATTTGGGCACATGAGCACTAGCAGTTAGTGGATGGAAGGAGTCAGAATAGATTTTTATCTAATACCATGACAGTGGTCTACGTAAGAACTGATAAAGGGGGCAGCTAGTTGGGTTGTGGATAGAGCACCAGCCCTGAAGTCAGGAGAACCTGGGTTCAAATCTGGACTCAGACACTTAACACTTCCTAGTTGTGTGACCTTGGGCAAGTCACTTAACTCCAATTGCCTCAGCAAAAAAAAAAAAAAAAAAAGAGTTTATAAGGACTTAAAGGAGGATGGGAAGAGAAAAGCATCTGTGGAAAAGATTTTCTGGAGACAGAAACAAGAAAACTGAGCAATTAAATGGATATGAGAGATGTAGGGAGAAAATTGAAAATTACTTAAGATAAGATTGATTCTCTTAGAAAATGTAAAAAAGTTAAAAGAGGAGATAGTTAGAAAGGGAAAGTCCAATGTGGGTGATGCAATACTAAGGTGTAAGAGAGAGACTAGGACTGGATAGACAGGTAGACAGAATGTAGGAGCTATTTTCATAAAGATAATACTTGAACTCATGGAAATTGATGTGATTGCCAAAAGTGAAAGTGAAAATAAGAGAGCCTTGGATATGGTAAGTTGCATGGTTACAGAATGAGATTTTGACAGTGATCAAAGGAAAAGATGGAACAGTCAGATACATAAGAGAAGAACCAAAAGAGACAGCTATGTCAAAAATATTTACATATCAGAAAGTATTTAAGATAAGAGAAGAAGTTAATAATATTAAATGCTACAGTAAGGTCAAAACTTGAAAAATAATCATGAGATTTGTCAAATCATTTGGTAAGTTTGGAAAGCAATTTCAATTCAGTGATGTAGAAGTTAGATTTTAAGAAGTGGAGAAATGAGAGGAAAGAAAATGGATACAATAATTTTAAAACATTTCCTAGGAATTTGGCTTTAAAAGGTAGAAGAGATGCAAGATGATAGTTTAGAGATCATTTTTCTTGAAGGATATATTGACTCCAAAATGTTTGTGAGTTCAGGGAAAGAATCATTAAATAGGAAAAAACTAAAAATTAGAAGTGGAAGGGAATGACCTCATAGTTAATTTGTCAGAGAAAATAGAAGAGAAAAAGATCAATGAACAAGTGAAAGGGCTGACCTTGACAAGAAAATATCACAACTCAAAACAAATATAATATCTGGTTTCATAGTTTCACTATCGAATTCCCCAGAGGTTAGAAAACTTTAGAAAAAGAAATAGATTTCTACTTGAAGTCTGGAACAGTGAAAAAATTGGAATGTTGTATTATATAATGCAAATTGTATATTGTTTTTTGACTCTACTATGATTTGACTAATTAAACTTCTTGTTTAACTATAAACTTGAGAGATTAGTGAATACTAATAGCATAAATAAATGATTAATAGAGAACATGTGTTAGGCATTTACTATGAGCCAACCAATCTGTTAAGCACTAAGGCTAGAAATGTATGATAATTTGTAACTATTTGGGCACATGGATGGAAGGAAGTGGATGGAAGGAGTCAGATTAGGCATAGTAGTCCCTGTCCTCAAAAAACTTAGATTTCAATGAAGAAAAGCATTCCACAAAGAAGAGTTATGTGTAAAAGGCAGTGAAATATATGCCCATTAACCATGATTTAAAGATGGCCTGAAAGTATTGTGGATATCTGTTTTCAAGAATATAAGGGCTGGAAAACACATGATCTATGAGAAGAACTGTTTTTGAGCGGATATGAAATGAGCCAAATATTTATAAGTGATTCTAAACATACACTCTGGAATATAATGATATGACCTACAAACTACCTTGAGCCAAGGTTGTATTCTTCTGGAACATTTATTTTCAAAATAAAATGAGCAACAGCCTAGAATATTTCTGCTTTTTTTCATAATATGGTATCCACTCATCATCACACAATAGGGGGAGGAGACAAAGACACAAAGTCCCTTGACAAGAAATTCATGTGTATGTGGGGTGGGGAGAGCAGAGAAATAGGTGTTCTGTGGGAAATTACTGAGATTTCACACATTTATGCATTTGCACCCAACCAAAATAAAAGGAATTATCAACATATTTCTGTTTTCTAAGGCAACAGAAACTTACAAGTGGGAATCCAATCAGGCCATACTTTCAATTTACCTGAAAACAAGGCATCTTCCTTCTACTTGAAAACTAAAAACTGAAGAAAAACTTGAGTGTTTCAATCAAACAAAATATATGCCCTGCTGGAAACAGAAGTCCTAGAAAATGCTGAGCAAGAGTTGTATTCATCTTTATAAACTAAACAACAATCACTCAGCTTTCAGATTTCCAATGGAATGTGCAATCTGGAAAACAATATTGCCTATTTGTTCTTTACTAAGACATTTATTGCATTTATTATATGCAAGACATTTTGATAGGTAGGCACTGCACTGAGCTCCGAAGTTGAAAACAGTATCTGTCCTTACTAAGAGTACATTCTACTAGAAAGAAGCAAAATTTATGCCAAAAAAAGGTAAATCCAAAATTTATACAAAGACATTTCAGGGTGAAGGCCCCACAATTTAGGAAATTGAATAAGAAATAGGCAAACCACTCCAGTATCTATGCTAAGAAAACATCAAAGGGATCTCGAAGAAATGACTGAATAACAACAAAGAGGAAATCAGGATTAGTCTCATGAAACAGGTGATATTTGAGATGAAGCTTGAGGGAGGTAAGAAGGAAGTACATTCTAAGCATGGGGAGTATCCTATATGAAAGCAGAGACAAAGGAGAATAAATGTGAAAATAAATATCATAATATTAACTCTTTTTTCTTCTAATCCTATCTTCCTTAAAAGTACCCACAGTTTTTATGATACCCTACTCTGAATTCATAAAATAAAAAAAGCATCTGATAAAATCATTCATGCTAAAGAATTAAAAAATAAATGTTTTACCTCTCTCCAGAGTATTTGCATTCCAAACTAAAGCAATACATCAGTAATGACAAAAATTTCAGTCAAAATTAAGAGTTGTCTTGGTTGGCTAGCAGGTTGAGTACCATAATTAGGTAAGATAGGAAAAGTATCATGGTGACACACTGACAAGGTTTTGTATAGCAAACCAAAAAATTTGAACCTTATTCTATAGACCACATGAAGCCAGAAGAGAGACCTGAGTATTGCCTGCCCAAAGATATGCCTAAGAAAGATTATCAAATACTGATACACAAAATAAGCTGGAGGTGTAAGAAAGTATAGGTTAAAAAAGACTCTCAAAAGACCATTGCACTGATCTGAGAATATGGTAATGTAATTTATTTACTAGAATGGTAAAGGCAAAAAATAGAGGAGAAAACAGATGCAAGAGATATTGTGCTGTAGAAGTGTTGTTGTTCATCCTTCATTTTTGAAAAGGACCAAATGCATCATGCAGGTAATGTCTTGGCTTGTGTGTGAATTGGATTTAATTAAGACAGAGCTATGCAAAGTCATCAGCCTTACTTACTCCTCCAGAATCATTAGAGTTCAGAGGCAAAATTGTCAATCGCCCCATTGTAGAAGTAAAAATTATAAGACTCAATAAATAATTGGTTATGAGAGAAGAGGGGAAAGAAAAAAATCAAAGATAATAATAATACAGTTTTGAACATGGAAGATAACTGACTGGTAATTTACTGAGAAAAAAAATTATCTTTTTTCCAAAATTCTCCTCTCTTCTGAGCTTTCTTATTTTTGTTAAGGATACCATGATCCTTCCAGTCCCTTAGTCTCCCAATCTGAGTGTCATTATTTTTTTTCCCCTGAGGCAATTGGGGTCAAGTGACTTGCCCAGGGTAACATAGCTAGGAAGTGTTAAGTGTCTGAGACCAACAGATTTGAACTCAGGTCCTCCTGACTTCAGGGCTAGTGCTTTATCCACTGTACTACCTAGCTGCCCCTCAGGTGCCATTCTTGATTCTATAGTCTCTCACCTCTTTCCAATATAATCTGTTGCCAAGGCCATTTGATGTTACCTTCATGACATCTCACCTCTACATTCTGACATTGTCACCTCCCAGATGCAGACCTTCATCACTTCACATCTGGACTATTGTAATAGTCTGCTAGTTTTTTTTCCATGTCTTAAGGCTCATTCCCTTTTAAACCATCATCTACACTGTTATTAAACTGACCTCTCTAAAATGATTACGTTCATGTTACCTATTGCCTCAATTCTACCAACTCCAGGGACTCCCCATAACTGATGAGGAAATATAAAATCTTTTGTTTAACACCCAAAATCCTAACCTTCCCAATTTTCTTATACCTTACTAACCTCCACATATTCTGTTCTGTTATATAGTAATGGTCTCCCTTGACTGGGTATTTTCTCTCTATCCCCTTTGCCTTGCATTCTGCCTCTTCTCGTCTCTGCATAATCTAGCAATTCCAGATAAAATTCCTCCTTCTACAAGGGTTCTGGTCCTTAAGATGTTCAGATCTGAAATACTAATTACCTTCCTTCTGTTGATTCTCTCTATTTTATTATAATGTACCTATAAATCGTTTATACATTTTTTCCTCTACTAAATTGTACACACTTTATGAACAAGAACTGTCTTTTACTTTGTATTCCCTGAAGTGAACACAGTACTTGGCACTAGTAGGCATTTAAGAAATTCTTTTTGACTAACTGAAGTCAAAAAAAAATGTATAAGTATAGAGGGAGAGATAATAAGATCAGCTTTGGAAATCACAGAGAATAGAGAGAAAAGGAATCAATGCAAAATATTTGAAGGTAGAAGGAATACCAACTTTAAGCTTTATTTCTCTGCTTTTCAGATATCTATGAAAATTCTACCTTCATTACCCAAGAGATCCAAGGTTTATATTGCTATCTCTCTTTGTAACCCTTCTTCAAAAGTAATTTTAATTTTTAATTTCTTGTGGTACTCAGAGAAGTTTAAACAATGGGTCATGAGGAAAATGAAAATAATAGCATTAGTATTTATCCATGTTGCTATACTGAGTATTTTTTTTCCTAAATTTAATAAATTGACTTTTTTACATGCTAAATGAGCCACTGAAGAGACCTCATGCAGTCCACTGACTAAAGAAAGAAATATAGAGCCTGGCAAATACAGTTAATTGAACATTTTATAGAACACTGAGAGAGTTCAGACAAAGTGCACATCTCATTTTTTACTGCCCATGTTTAATGAAAATTCACCTCTTATTGCTGAATAGTAGGAGTCAGAGGTGGGGGACAGTGTTAGAGAAAACAATACTTTTTGTTTCCATTTAATAACTGATTCAAGCTCCTGGATTTTCTAGCTCTGGATTATGATCATAGCTTGAAACATATCTCAAACGAAGTGTGTGGGGAAAAAAATATGTCCTCAGAGCTCACCTATTTGATTAGACAGGAAATGGCGATCAGCTGAATTATTCAACTTTAAATCAACTAAAATTTCACTTTAATGGAAATGTAAGAGATTGAAAAGCAGGCAGTTTGGGAAGATCCCCAACCCTCCTCACCCTCCATCCTTTCTTTATGCCTTTCCCTTCTATTCAACTAGATTATGCTTTCTTCTCTATTTCTCCCTTAGGAACTCAGAATTTTTATGGTCTCTGCCCTACAATGCTACCAAAAACACCTGTTTTCAGGAAAAGATCTGAAAGTCACACTCTCCAAGGCATACAAATGATGATAATAATTTAATGTCTAATTCTCCCAGGAAATTTTACATTTGTTGTGATTAAAGACAATCCAATTAATCAAAGAAACATCCCACTCCCATTTCAATTGATGCCCTGTCACTGAGACCCTGAACTCTTGTAATTGAGCTTTGGTTATCTTCCCATAAACACAAAACTTAATAGCACTTTTTTCCAATTAGATATAATAGTAGCTTTCACTATTCATTTTTATAAGATTTTAGGTTTCAAATTTTCCCCCTCTTTCCTTCCCTTCTTCCTTCTCCAAAGCAGCAAGCAATTGATATAGATTATATATGTGTACACATGTATGCATGTTAAACATGCATTTAACATATGTTAAACATATTTCTGCACTAGTTATGTTATAGAAGGGGTAAGAACAAAAGAGAAAAGACATTAGAAAGAAAAAAGTAAAAATAGTATACTTGGCTCTGCAGTCAGACTCTATCATTACTTTTGTGTTTGTGGATAGTAGTTTTCATTGTGAGTTTTTTTGGAATTGTCTTGGATCATTGAATTGCTGAGAAGAGCTAAATGTATCATAGTTGATCATCACAAAATGTTTTTGTTAGTGTGTACAAGCTTCTACTATGTATGCTCACTTCACTCAATATCTGTTCATGTAATTCTTTTCAGGTTTTTCTGAAATATTCCTGCTCAACATTTCTTATAGAACAATATTGCTGAATTTCTGAGAAGAGCTAAATGTATCATAGTTGATCATCACAAAATGGTTCTGTCAGTGTGTACAAGCTTCTACTATGTATGCTCACTTCACTCAATATCTGTTCATGTAATTCTTTTCAGGTTTTTCTGAAATATTCCTGCTCAACATTTCTTATAGAACAATATTATTCTATTGCAATTATATACCAAAACAGTTTCAGCCATTCTTCAATTGATATCTCCTCAATTTCTAATTCTATTTCTAATTCTTTGCCACCAGAAAAGAGCTGCTATAAACATGTTTGTATAAGTAGGTGCTATTCCCCTTTTTATGATCTGTTTGGGATACAGACCTAGCAGTGATATTGCTGGATCAAAGATATATGCAGTTTGTTGCCCTAAGAGCAAGATGGAAATTGCTATTTAGAATGGCTGGATCACAACTCCATCAACAATGCATTAGTATCTCAGTTTTCTCACATCCCTCCAACATTCAAAATTTTCATTTTCTATCATATTGATTAATCTGATAGGTGCAAGGGAGTACTTCAGAGTTGTTTTGATTTGCATTTCACTGATGAATAGTGATTTAGAGCATTTTTTCATATTACTATAAATAGCTTTAATTTCTTCCTCTAACAACAGTATATTTATATCCTTCTACAATATTTCATTTGAGATAAAATTTCGATTCTTATAAATTTGATGGTTTTCTGTGTACTTGAGAAATGAGGTCTTTATCAGAAACACTTATCAGAAAGACTGTTAAGGTTTCCTAATTTTCTGCTTTCCTCATAAACTTGGTTGCTTAGTTTTGTTTGTGCAAAACTTTTTAAATTTAATGTCATAAAAATTATTCACTTTGCTTTTCACAATGTTCTTTATTTCTTATTTGATTATAAATTTCTCCTTTCTCCATACATCTGATAGGGAAACTATTTCTTGCTATTTCAGTTTTCCATCCTTTATGGCTAATCTTATTTTGACCTTATCTCAATATAGAGTGTGAGATGTTGGTCTATTCCTAGTTTCTACCATACTATTTTCCAATCTTTCCAAAAGTTTTTATCAGATAGTGATTTTATATCCCAGAAACTAGAATCGTTGGATTTCTAAAATGGTAGATTACTATAATCATTCACTACTACTAGTAAATCTTTAGACATTACTTATAATTTAAGGAAAACTCTCTTTATTCCTATGCTCTCTAGGAGTATAACAATAGAAGCTATATTTTATCAAAAAGGGTTTTTTTTCATCTATTGAAATAACCATATGATTTCTGTAAGTTTTGTTATTAGTATCGGTAACTATACTGATAGTTTTCCTAAAATAGAAGCAGCCCTGAATTCTATGTTTACATTCCACCTGTTCATGATGTAATATCCTGGAGATAATCTGTTGAAATCTTCTTGCTAACATTTTATTTAAAATTTTTTGCATCACCCTGGCAGAGTCAAGAGAATGGAAAAGACACACATTTCTGTTTACCTTTTCCCATTACCCTCAGACTAATTAGTAAATCCAGGCTCTGAATTAGTTCTGGACTGGCAGAACCCACAAATATTGGGAGTACAAAAAATTACCAGCAGAAGATAATTTTGAAGGTCTCCAGAAAAGGTCTGTTTCAATCAGACACAGAGGAAGGTGGGCCAAATGCAAGCCAGCTGAGCACAAATGCCAATGCAAGCAGTACAGACCTGGGGGGGGGGGGGGGGGAATCCATGCAGTGGAGAATCTATGGGGAGGAATCTATAACAGTGTTAGCTACTGGGCCCTGGTTGCAGGCCAGTAGATCAGCAGAGAAGTTACAAAACATCCAACACAAACACAAAAGGTAAATAGTGAATGCCAAAATGTCAGAATTGCAGAAGACCTGGCCACGTCCACTGGGAGTGAGTCAGCATGGACTCAGCCCAGTTACAGCCCTTGTAGAGGAAGCTTGAACAATCTCCCTTGCCCTAAAAGCAGATCTCAACATTTTTTAAAAAGTGTAAAAAGGCAAAAAGAAATCTGACCATAGATAGTTTTTATGGTGAAAGAGAAGAATATATTTCAAACCCTGAGGAGATTAAATGCAGATTGTCTCCAAATGAAGCCCCAAGGGTGTTATAAATTGGGCCCTCCTAGAAGAAATTTTAAAGGGTCTTAAAAGAGAGGAGAAGAAGAAAAAGGTAAGGAAATCAGAACTTTGCAAGAGGGTTTGGAAGAGGAAATACAAAAATTATCTGAAGAAAATTCATTACAAAATAGAGTTAGTGAAATGGAAAAAGCATGTAACTCTTTAAAAATTAGATTTGACAAAATGGAAAAAGAAAACAACTCCCTGAAAAACAGAATTTGTTAAATGGGAAAAAGAAAACAATCCCCTGAAAAACAGAATTTGTGAAAAGAAAAAAGAAAATACATTAAAAAACAGAATTTGTGAGATGGAAAAAAAATCCACAGACTAAAACAACTCTTTAAAAATTCAATTGGACAAATACAAAAAGAACTAAAAAATAAAAATAAAAATAAAGAAAATAATTCATTTAAAATCAGAACTGAACAAATGGAAATGAGTGATTCAATGAGACATCAAGAATAAGTCAAGCAAAATAAAAAAAATGAAAAAATAGAAGAAAATGTAAAATAGATACTTGGGAAAACAACTGACTTGAAAACCATGATGGAAAAAAAAAAAGAACCTGGACATTATTTTTCAGGAAAGTATCAAAGGGAATTTCTCTGATGTCACAGAATCAGAAAATAAAATAGCCATCAAAAGAATTCACCAAACACCTCTTGAAAGAAACCCCAAAATTAAAACTCCAAGGAATAGCATGGCTAAATTTCAGAACTGTCCAACCAAGGAGAAAACATTGAAAGCAGCCAAAAAAAAAATTCAAATACTGAGGAGTCACAATAAGGATTACCAAGGACCTAGCAGCTTCCATCTTAAAGCAGATTCCACCTTGGAATCTGATATTCCAAAAGGCAAAGGAACTTGGAATGCAGCCAAGAATAAATTACCCTTCTAAATTGAGCGTTTTATTTTAGGGAAGAAGATGAACATTCAAAAAACAGTTAAATTCCATTTATTTCTGATGAAAAGACCAGAGCTAAACAAAAGATTTGACTTTCAAATATAGAACACAAGGGAAGCATAAAAAGGTAAAAGGAAAAGAACTCTTGAGGACTGTATTTATGGGTATATGTGGAGAGCGTATGTATAATTTGATTTTACTAGTATAATATTTAAAAAAAAAAAGAAACTAGAGGTGGAAAGGGGACTGTACTAGAAAAAGGGGGAAGTAAAGGTAAAAAGAGGGAAATTATATCTCAGCAAGAGGCAAAGAAAAACTATTGTAATTGAGGAAAAAAAGGGAAAGGGATGAAGATTGTGTGAATCTTACTCTCATCAGATTTGGCTCAAAGAGAGAATATCAGACATATTTGGTTTCACAAAGAAACTTCTCTCACCTTATAGGAAAGGGGAGGGGAAAGGGGAAAAAGAAAGGGGAGAGCAAATAGAAGAAAAAGCAGAAATAGTAGGGGAAAGGTATAAGAAAGGAGGAGAGGCTTAAAAGGGGAAGGGCTGCTTGAGGTAAGTAGTGCTGATAAGTAAAATACTAGGGAAGAGGGAAAGGGGAAAAGAAAAGAGAAAAGTATAATCTGAGATAAATAAGATGGTTGGAAATACAGGATTCTTATTTTTAACTATAAATGTGAATGGGGTGAACTCTCCCATAAAGCTAAAGTAGATAGCAGATTGGATTAAAAGCCAGAACCCTACAATATGTTGTTTACAAGAAACACATTTAAAGCAGAGTGATGCATACTGAGTAAAGGTAAAAGGCTGGAACAGAATCTATTATTAAGGGGAAGGGCTGCTTGAGGTAAGTAGGGCTAAGGGAGAAATTAAGAGAGTTGTAAGAAGAAATAGATTCCAAAACTCTAATAGTGGGATATCTCAAGCTTGCTCTCTTAGAACTAGATAAATCAAACCAAAAAATAAATAAGAAAAAAGTTAGGGGGATAAATAGAATACTAGAAAAGTTAGGGATAATAGATCTTTGGAGAAAATTGAATGGAGACAGAAAGGCATACACTTTCTTCTTGGCAGTTCATGGAACCTATCCAAAAATTGACCATATATTAGGACATAAAGACCTCAAAATTAAATGTAGAAAGGCAGAAATAGTAAATTTATTTTTAAAAGATCATGATGCAATAAAAATTTCATTCATTAAAGTGCAGGAGAAAAATAGAAGAAAAAATTATTGAAAATTAAATAATCTCATCCTAACAAATGAATGGATGAGGCAGCAAATCTTAGACACAATTAGTAATTTCATCCAAGAGAATGACAATAATGAGATGACACAACAAAATTTGTGGGATACAGCCAAATTGGTAATAAAGGGAACTTTTATATCTCTAGCTGTATACTTGCCCAAAATAAATAAAGAGAAGATCAATGAATTGGGCTTGCAACTATAAAATCTAGAAAAAGAAACAATTAAAAATCCCCAATCAAATACCAAACTTGAAATTCTAAAAATAGAGATTAATAAATTGAAAGTAAAACTATTGAATTAACAAATAAAAATAAGAGTTGCTTTTATGAAAAAGCCACCAAATAGATAAATCTTTAGTTAATTGGATTAGAAAAAGAAAAGAGGAAAATGAAATTTTTAGTCTCAGAAATGAAAAGGAGAACTTTCCAACAATGAAGAGGAAATTAGGGCAATAATTAGGAGTTATTTTGCCTAACTTTATGCCAATAAATTTGATACCTAAATGAAATGGAGGAATACCTACAAAAATATAGATTGTCCAGATTAACAGAAGAGGAAATAAATTACTTAAATAGTCCCATTTTAGGAAAAGAAATAGAACAAGAACAAGAACAATCAATTCCCTAAAAAAAAATCTTCAGGGCCAGATGAATTTACATGTGAATTCTACCACACATTTAAAGAACAATTAACTCCAATACTATATAAACTATTTGAAAAAATAGGGCAAAAAGAACCCCTAAAAAATTCCTTTTATGACACAGAAATGGTACTGATACCTAAACCAAGTAGGATGAAAACAGAGAAAGAAAATTATAGACCAATTTCCCTACTGAATATTGATGCAAAAAAAATTAAATAAAATATTAGCAAAGAGATTACAGAAGTCATCCCTAGGATAATACACCATGACCAAGTAGGATTTATACCAGGAATATAGGGCTGGTTCAATATTAGGAAAACTATCAGCATAATTGATTATGCCAATAACCAAACTAACAAAAACCATATGATTATCTCAATAGATGCAGAAAAGCATTTAATAAAATCCAATATTCATTCCTATTAAATACACTAGAGAATGTAGGAATAAATGGACTTTTCTTTAAAATAGTCAGTAGCATCTATTTAAAACCATCAGCAAGCATTATATGTAATGGGGATAAACTAGAACGATTCCTAATAAGATCAGGGGTGAAACAAGGTTGGCCATTATTACAATTATTATTCAATACGTATTAGAAATGCTAGCTTTGGCAATAAGAGAAGAAAAAGAGATTAAAGGAATTAGAGGTAATGAGAAAACCAAATCATTCTTTGTAGATGATATGATGGTATACTTGGAGAACCGTAGAGAATCTATTTTTAAAAACCTATTAAAAATAATCCTCAACTTTAGCAAAGTTGCAGGATACAAAAAAATCTACATAAATCATCAGCATTTTTATGCATCACTAACAAAATCCAACAGCAAGTGATACAAAGAGAAATTCCATTAAAAATATTAGTCAATATTATAAACTGTTTGGGACTCTATCTGCTAAGGGAAAGTCAGAAACTATATGAGCAAAACTACAAAACACTTTCCACACAAATAAAGTCAGGTCTAAACAATTTGAAAAATTATCAAGTATTCTTGGATAGGTCAAACAAATATTATATGATAAAGATGACAAAATCACCTAAATTAATCTATTTATTTAGTGCTATACCAATAAAACTCCCAAGAACTATTTTACTTATCTAGAAAAAGTAACAACAAAATTCATCTGGAAGAACAAAAGATCAAGAATTTCAAAGGAATTAATGAAAAATGCCAATGAAGGTGGACTAGCTGTACCATATCTAAAATATATTATAAAGCAGCGATCATCAGAACTATTTGTTATTGTCTAACAAATAGAGTAGTCAATCAGTTAAATAGGTTAGGTTCACAGGACAAAATAATCAATGATGAGAGAAATCTAATGTTTGACAAACCCAAAGTCTCCAGCATTTGAAATAAGAATTTAGTATTTGACAAAAACTGTTAGGAAAATTAGAAACAAGTATGGCAGAAACTAGGCATTGACCCACACCTAACACCGTATACAAAGATAAGATCAAAATGGGTTCATGATCTAGAAATAAAGAATGGTACTATAAATAAATTAAAAGAACATATGATAATTTACCTCATACATCTGTAAAGGAGGAAAGAATTTGTGACAAAAGAAGAACTAGAGATCATTATTGATCACAAAATAGATAATTTTTATTATATTAAGTTAAAAAGTTTTTGTACAAACAAAACTAATGCACACAAGATTAGAAGGGAAGCAATAAACTAGGAAAACATTCAAAAGTTCTGATAAAGGCCTCATTTCTAAAATATATAGAGAATTGACTCAAATTTATAAAAATTCAAGCTATTCTCCAGTTCATAAATGATTAAAGTATATGAACAGACAATTTTCAGATGAAGAAATCAAAATTATTTGTAGCCACATGAAAAGGTGCTCTAAATCACTATTGATCAGAGAAATGCACATTAAGACAATTCTGTGATACCACTACACACCTGTCGAATTGGCTAGAATGACAGGGAAAGATAATGCGGAATGTTGAAAGAGATGTGGGAAAACAGAGACACTAATACATTGTTAGTGGAATTGTGAATACATCCAGCCATTATTTCTTTTGTTAATCAATTTAACCAAATATTTATCTATTTTATCTCTTCTTTGATTTTCAGAATTTTTGATTTGGTATTTAATGGAGGATTTTTAGCTTTTTTAGTTGCATATCTAGTTCATTGCTCTATTCTTTCTCTGTTTTACTCAAGCATTTTTAGACATAAAATTTCATCTATTGCTTTGCCTGCCTCCCATAAATTTCAGTGTGTTATTTAGTTATTGTCATTCTCTTGGATAAAATTATTATTCCTAGATTTATTATTTGACCCACCCATTATTTGGGATTAGATTATTTAGTTTCCAATAATTTTTTCTATCTTCTTATGACCTTTTATCACATGTAATTTTAATGCATCATGATCTGAAAAGGAGGCATTTAAAATTTCTACATTTGACTGCGAGAGTTTTATGACCAAATACATGGTCAACTTTTATGTAGGTGCCACATATTACTGAGGAAAAGGTATATTTCTTTTTAACCCTTTTCAACTTTCTCCAGAGGTCTATCATATCTAACTTTTCTAAACTTATATTCACCTTCTTAACTTCTTTCTTATTTATTTTGTGGTTAGATTTATCTAGTTTTGAAAAGAGGAGATGGGGGACTTCCACTACTATAGTTTTGCTGTCCATTCTTATAACTCACTTAAATTTTCCTCTTAGAATTTGGATGCTATATCGCTTGGTGAATAGATGTTTAATATTGATATCATTTCGTTATCTATAGTACCTTTTAGCAAGATCTAGTTTCCTTCTTTATCTCTTTTAATTAGAGCTATTTTTGCTTTTTTACTTTGTCTAAAATCAGGATTGCTACCCTGCACTTTTTTTGCTTCAACTGAAACATAATATCCTCTGCTCCAGCCTTTTACTTTTATTCTGTAAAGTTCTCTGTTTCAAATGTGTTTTTTGTTTTAAAAAAAAAGTCAGTTTCTGGGATTTTGATCCACTCTGCTTTCCACTTCTTTTTTATGGGAGAGTTTATTCACATTCACAGTTATGATTACTAATTGTGTGAATTGCTAATTCCTTCTATCCTATTTTTCTCTATTTATGTCTTTCTTTCTCTCCTTTCACATTGTTCCTCTTCATCAGTATTTTACTGCTTCCCTCAATTTGTCCTTTCTTTTATTAACCCCACCTATGCTTTCTTTCCCTTTTCCTAGCCTATTTTTGTCCTCCCTTGTATTAGTGCCACATACTACTTTTTCTTTCCCCTTTCCCCATCTACTTCCCTTTAGAGTAAGATAAATATCAATATCCAATTAGTGCATATGTTATTCCTTCTTTGAATCAAATCTGATGAGAGAAAAATTCGAACAAGGCTCATTCCCTCTCCTCTCTCTCTGCTGTAAAAGGTCTTTTGCACTCAAGTGATGTAATTCACCCTATTTTTCTTCTCCTTTCCTCTTCTTTCAGTACAATCCTTTTTTTTACATGATCACATCAAAATCAACTTAAACCCATACTTTGTATGTATACGCTTTCTAAATGCCCTAATAGATAATTGCATGATCTTCCATTGTGGGGTGTAAAACGTTTGATCTCATTTAAAAACATGTGTTTTTGAAGACCAATTTTTTTTTTCAGTTCCAGGCTTTTCATTAGGAAAGTTTGAAATTCCCCTATTTCATTTAATGTCCATCTTTCCACTGTAAGAATATGTTCAGTTTTTCTGAATTATTGACTTCTTGGTCATAATCCAACTTCCTTTGCCTCCTGGAATATCATATTCCAAGCCCTCTAATTCTTTAATATAGAAGCTGCTAAGTGCTGGGTAATTTTAACTGTGATTCCTTCTATTTGAATTGTTTCTTTCTGACTTTTTCAGTATTTTCTCCTTGACTTGATAATTCTAGAATGTGGCTACAATATTCCTTGGATTTTTCATTTTAGGAATTCTTGCAGGATGTTATCAGCAGATTTTTTTTCAATGATTATTTTACCCTCTGGTTCTAAGATATCAGCTCAGTTCTCCTTGATAATTTTTATGAAAGATGCTGTCCAGACTCTTTTTTTTTTCTTTTATCATGCCTCTCAGGTAATCAATAATTCATAAAATATCTCTCATGGATCTATTTCCCAGGTCACTTGTTTTTCCTATGAGATTCTTTATATTTTCTTCTACTTATTCATTCTTTTAATTTTGTGTAACTGATTCTTGATATCTCATATAATCATTAGCTTTCACTACACCAATTAATTTTAAACGAACTTTTCATCATTTAGCTTTTGTATCTCTTTTTCCATTTGGCCAATTCTTCTCTTTAAGGAGTTCTTTTCCTCAATGATTTTTTCCCATTCCATTTCAATTATTTTTCCATTTTACAAGATTGAAGCATCTAAACAAATTAGAATGTAAACTATTCGAGGGTAAGACCCTGCCTTATTGCTTTTATTTTATCTCCAATGTTTAGAAAAGTGTTTGGCACAATCATTTCAATCATGCCTAACTTTTTGTGATACATTTGATATTTTCTTGGCAAAGATACTGAAATGATCTTGTCCTTTCCCTCTACAGATCATTTTACAGAAAAAGAAGTTAAAGCATTATATCCACTGCATCCTGTAGCTTGGCACCATAATAAGCTCTTTAAAATGTCTTTTTATTCATTCAATTATTACTTCAGCACCTACTATGGATCTGTCCCTGGGGATGCAAGGACAAAATTGACTTAATCTCTTTCCCTAAAGTTAATTTTCTATTACTCTGGTGCCATATTTATCATTTTAACAAAAAAATATATGTTTTATTATTTTTTCACATTTCTACAAATCATCATTGACTTTTCTTTGGGTTGAACTTCTGGAACTATTACATATTTCGGCAGTTTTCTCTTTAGCAAGGAAGGTCACTGGGAAAGAATATTTAACAATAATATTTGTTTCCTAAACTAATAAAGAATGAGAGAACTTCAAACACAGTAAAAGTTTCAGCCAAGGACTTGCATGTGCAAAGAATATGGGAATGTTGTTTCCCCCATCCAAACTCCTATATGGATCTTAGGATAGATGTGTCTCATTATGCATTAATAACAAGTCACTTATAACCTACATTGCATTTATGTCATTTATCAGTCTTTCAAATTCATTTATCATACATGCATGCACATGTAATTTATTCCATTGAATTGTTTGAATGTTACATGTTATGCCAGGTGTTGTATTGTATGATACATAACACGATAAACTATTTAAATGTTTCATATTTCAGTTATTTATGTTTGCATGTTATAATTATACTTCAGAATACTAGACTAGAATAAATATAAATTCAACTCTATTTTGCTGAACTATATAAGCTGTTTTACTACATACAACACTATATACTATGCTTTTCTGTACTGTGATGTAATATTATAATAAATACCACACTGTATATTATATTATACTATATATTATGATAAAATGTAAATAGCAGCATACATATACTATGTTGTAGAGGGCCGGAACTCTGGAGAAATATATTTGAAACAAGCATTCTTACAACAAGGTGTTAACTCAGTGGAATTGATGATATAATGGTTCTCTAGTTTAGCATGATGATGCAATAGTTCTACAGTTGATGTAATTGTAATAGGATATTTAAGGCCTGAGAGAACTGGGGACACACAGTCAGTCAGAGTGAACAGACTGTAAAGGAGAAAATAAAGACTTTACGCTATTCCTGTCCATTCTCATGGTGACTATCTTGCTGAGACCAAGGCTCGTCTAGAGGACCTCCAGAAAGTTAGCCCAGACATTACACTATGTTACATGTTATACTCTGCACTGCAGTGACTATCTTATGTTATATAATGCTATATTCTATATTATAATATGTATTGTACACTATATTACATAATATACTAAGTTATATATTACAGCATATATTCGGCTATATAATATACTAAAGTATATAATACTATGTCATGTATTATTCTGGATACTATACACTATACTGAACTATATCCCATATTATATATTTTATCATATATAGTATAACATAATATGTTAAAATATATACTATATTATAAATTACATGATATCATATAATATGGTACATATGGTAATATATACTATACAAATCCTATTCTATACTATGTATTATCTATTACACTATGTGCTTAGCTGTAAATTATCTACTATGCCGTATACTATAAAATATTGTATTGTATATGGTATTATGCTGTATATAATACTAATTACTCTCTATATACAATACTAATTACTATATGATATACTATATGTTATACTAGGAATTATCTATGTGATGGTACAAATATATATAGAATACAATACTATTCTATAACAATCAGCTATATGCTACACATTATACTATAACTGTATTACATGATTTAAGATACTATTTTATATGTTACAATGTAAATATATGATACAATATAATATCATATGTGCTATAGTATCCTATATGTATTATGCAATATAATGAAATACACTATTCATTATACTTCATAATATGCTACATACTGTATTTTATACTATATGACAGATAGCATATTTTAGACAGCAGAGCATCATGTATAATAATGAATAATTTAATGTATACTACCTCTCTCTATGTGTGTGTGTGTGTGTGTTAAACAAAAATTGATAGTTTATCTCATGTGTAAAATGCTTCAATTATCATAAATGTAGTTCAAGCGTCATGAAACATTGCATTTAATAATATTCAATTTATTAAACATTTTAAGACATCCATTATATGTAAAACCACATAAGGACATAAAGCCCAAAATAAAAACAGCCCCTGCCCTTGAGAAATTTATATTCAGATGGATTAATCTATAATACACACTTAAATGCTTTTTGAATTGACTCAACTTAAATTGATACAGCAGGTAAGTAGATAAGTAAAATACAAGGTCAAAAGTAAGAGGACAAAGGAGAGATAAGATGACGACCTCTTGAAAAATTTAAGGACAGAGAGAAAATTAATCACTGATAATTACGGATTGAGGGAAATCAAATCATGTTTCATGAAGAAGGTGTCTGATCTAGATCATAAAGAAAATAAGTGAGTGCAATGGGCCTATATTGGATCTGGGTTTGACTCCAAGTTTCGTATCTTTTTGTATTATGTGACCATGAGCTGGAATATAAATTCTTAGATTTTCAACTTCTTTACCTATAAAATAAAAGCAACAATATCTGTAAAACATATTGAGGAGAAAACGTTAAATATGTTCAATTGAAGTAATAAATAATTGTGATTAAGAGTCTGAAAAGCAGATAAAAATAGCCGAATTTTGTATGAGCACTTCAAATATATCATTCCATTTGCAACTAGTGATAACCCTGTGATGTAAATACCACAGGCGATATGATCCCCCATTATAGATAAGGAAAACGATGCTCTGGAAGTGAAATAACTTGCTAATATTGGGACAACTAAATCTAAGATGCGGTGCTGGAGAAGTCATTGTATTCTAAGCATGTTCTAATGTGAGAAATTGAATATCCAATTTGGAAATACCTATTATGCCACTTCTACTAGAATGTAAAATGTGTGGAGAGGAATAATATAAAATAAGGCTTCAAAAACAAGCTGAAAACAGATAGTGAAAGGTCATAAAAGCAAGACTAAAGTGTTTTGTTTTATTTTTAAATTATATTTCTATTGTCTTAAGAAAATAGGGAAATACTGAAGACTGACACAGTCAAATCTATTCAGTGAGCACAAAATTGACATAGTCACACCTGTACCTTAGAAAGATTATTTTGACAGTTACATTAAGGATAGAAAGATAACAGGAAAAGGAGGAGACAACAAATTATGTGGACAGAGAAAGATATAATTAAAGAATACAAACAATACCTTGATAGCTAGAGGGCAGCTCCTAGTGTATTAAATGGATCTGTTTTGCAGAATTTATATGAGAATATGGACAAAATTCACAAAGGATAAGGATTACTTTCTGCACCATTGGATGGAGTGACCATCTCAGAGATTTCAGATCCATTGAGGTATAAGAGAAAAAAATAAATTAGAAAAGGGACAAACAGGAAACAAGGAAATTAACTGAGGCTATTATAATATTCTAGGTGATCTAGGTTAATATAAGGTGATTATAGTAGCCATATTAGTGAGGACAGGACAGATATAAGACATGCTATCATAAAAGAAGTAATAAAACTCAGAACTGCTTTTGTTATGCAGTAAGGGAGAGAAAATAGTAAAAAAGCTACTCCAAAGTTACTAACCTGGCTGTCTGTGAGCTATGTGGAACCTTTCACATAAACAAGGAAGTTGGGAAGAGAGGCAGTTTAGTAGGATGGGAGACTGGTGTTCTGTCTTGCATTTAGAACTGGAGAGGCCCAAGAAAAATGCAGTTAGAGATACACAACATTGCATCTATAAACCTAGGAATGGAACTTGGGAGAAATATTAGGGCTTGATAAGTAGATTTCTGAGTCACAGGTTTAGAAGAGATAAATGAATTTAGAATGACATAATCTCAGAGTTGGGAGAGAGTTCAAAAGTTATCCTGTCTGCTTATACTTAAACAGGATCTACCTTCAAAATATACCTTCTAAATAAATAAAAAACTAGTAAGGATTTTACTGCTGATAGGTAAGGTCAGACAAGGGGAAAGTTGCTGAGTTAAGAAGGTTTATACAGTCGAACAAAATAGTATCCCTGGTCTTAATATATATAATAAATATGTTATTTGGTGCAGTATATTATATAGCATACTATATGCTATTTATACTATATCCATTTCATCCTCTGCCATTCCCTTCTCTTTTTACCTTCAGTCTTTCCCAGCATAGTGCCTTTTCCATTGAGTCTGTTTTCTCATTGTGTAGTTGGCAAGGTATTAGGAGACACTCAGTTTTTCAGAGCTAAGACCCAGCAAGCCGGTTGTGCTCTGAGCTTAACCTAACAACAATCTTTTGTACTCACCCTTTGGATGATCTAAGTCACAGCAAAATCCTAGAAATGCTTTCTGGTCATGAAGCTCTGCTATGAATCAAACTTTTCATATAGTTGCTGCTACCCCTCATTGTCAAAGCTACAACTCATTGCATAGCCATAGGTATAAGTATTGAGATTTCCATAAACTACTCCCACTAGGGAGCTTTTACTTGCAAGCTCTTTTCCTCGCTTTGAAATTAAACTTCTGTTTGATTCCTGATTCTTCTGTCTCTAGCCTGCTTTGTTTGGCTCCAGCCACCTACAAGTTAGAGGCCAGTTTCATTTTGGGTTAAACTTTTTAACATGGTTAAACATTTAAATTTCAGCTTCAATACTTGACCTTCCAGTAAATAGCTGGATTCCTTTAAACATTAACTAATTTCATCTCCTTGCTGTCCAAGGAATTCTCAAAAGTCTTCTTCATCATGACAATTCAAAATCATCAGTTCTTTCACAGACATATGTTACAACTAGAAAAACCATAAGTTTGACTATACAGAATTTTGTCAACATTAATGTTTCTGTGTTTTAGTCTGCTGCCCAGACTTGCCATAGCTTCCTTTCCAAAGAGTATCTTTCAATTTCAAGACTGCAGTCATCTTCTGCAATAATCTTCAAGATTAAGAATATAAAATCTGATCCATTTCCATTTTTGTTCTACTTCCCAGAAAGAGGTGGAACCAGTTGCCAAGATATTAGGTAGTATTGTTAATGTTGCTGCTGCTGCTGCTATTGTTTTTAATGCTAAGCTTCAAGCCAGTTTTTATATTCTCTTCTTTCACCCTCATCAAGAGGCTTCTTAAAATTTCTCTTTATTTTCTGCTATCTGGGTGGTACTATCTGCATTTCTGAGATTACTGATATTTCTTACAGTAACCCTAAAATTATCTCATTATCAGCCTGCCATTTCACATGATGTACTCTGCATATAAGTTAAATAAGTATTTTTTTGTATTCCTTTTTCAATCTTAAACCAATCAGTTTTTCCTTGTTTGTTCTAACTTTTGCTTCTTGACTCACATACAGATTCCTTAAGAAACAAGTAAGACAATCTGGTACTCCCATCTCTTTGAGGACTTATTTTCTTTCAACTTTGGCTGAGCTGCTTCATTAATACCAGTATTTGTAGTTGTCCTCCTCCCCAGTAATATATCAGATACCTTCTGACCTAAGAGGTTCATCTTCCAATGTCATCTCTTTTATCATTTCACTGATGTTCCTGGGGTTTTCTTGGCAAAGATACTGTAATGGTGTGCCATTTCCTTCTCCAGTGGATCATCTTTTGTCAGATTGTCCTATTATAATCCGTCTGTCTTGTGTAACCTTGCACAACATAGTTCATAGCTTTATTGACTTGTGCAGCCCCTCTGCTGCAATAAGGCAGTGGTCCAGTATGTGCATGCATTGTTTCCCTAAGTACTTAGTTTATTAAACACTTACCAGCACTTTCCCATATTGCTCTCTAAATTTTGCTTGAGTTCAACAGTAGTAAAGGGAATTATCAACCTATCTAAATATCCAATGATTATACATAGATAAATAAATGCATGAGTAAATAAATATAGATGGATGAATGAATGAATAAAAACAGGTGAGTGAAAGAATGATTTTTTTTCAAACCTGTTACATATACAGTACTTTGAGATTGGCAAAGTGTTTTGCATCCATTATCTCATTTGAGCTTCATAACAATCTTTACCAAAGATAAAATTTAGAATTTTTTTTTTTAGTATTTTTTCCCTTCAAACCTTCTCTGTCCCCATCTTATTACTTCCTTCTATTTCATGAATGAATGAATAAGCATTAAACATTTATCATATGTTAAACACAGTGCTAAGTGCTGGTGATATAAATGCAAAAAGATGGTCCCTATCATCAAGGATGATATCTATCCACCATATGATATTCCACCATTTAATGGTGGAAGATAACATAATTTGGGGAATATTAGGCAAGGAAGGAGTCTGAGCATTGGAAGTTGAGGGAATGAAGAGTTGGATCATTGGGCAAACAAATGACAAAACTTTTTTAAAGATTTGTAGTATTGATAATTGTTCAGGAGCAAACTGATTAGGGGGGAAAAAGGGGCCTGTCTTAATACAAATTTTGGAAGATTCAGAATACTAAGACTTGCACAAAGAAAACACTGAGCTTACAACAAAACAGAAAAGAAAGGAGACTAGATACTATGAGTGTTGCTAATTGGGGGTGGGGGAAGAGGGGGAGAGGGAGAGGGGAGAGGAGATAGAAGATTCCTGTGTAATTGGAGGCTAGCTGATATTTAAAATCCCAACAGGAAATAGAGTCTTTGAGCCATTACTGTAGGCATGATTCTGATAAGATGAATTTGGGTTTGTTTTATGTTGTTTTTAATTATCCCCAGGACTTATTCATTTAATAGTTGGGGGGGAGGGGGAGATACAGCTGGATTCCTTATAGAGAAGGTTATACCTGTGGTGACATAGCAAAAAGATGGTCAGGTTACAAGTGGTCAAGTCCAGAAAACACTAGATATGGGGAACTCTCACCCATCAGAAACATATGGTAGTAGGGCAGAAGCCAGAGGCCCTTAAAAGACAAAAGGGGAAACAGCTAGAGAATCTGTAGTTATATTTTGATTTGACTCCTCTTGCTCCTTTATTTCTGTCTTTTATTAATTCTCTCTCTAGAAAGAAAGTTACAGGGACACAAGGGAGCATGATAAAATTATCTAAATAGAAGGAGCAGCAATGGACACAAAGTGAACAAGTAGCAAAATGTGAAATATAAATAAATACAACCGATTTGCAAAGAATTTGTAAAAATCATTTTTGGCTTTCACAATTTTATAGCAGCCCTGCCAACATTCATCAATACAATTATTCAGTCCCTCCTTCTTTGAATTGTTCTCCTTATTACTAGTCTAAAAAATAAGCATTTGAAGTACATATACTCTTTTTTTCCATCAAGATTATCCATCCCTTACCACAATCCCATTCTCATACCCCACCTACAAAAAGGAAATAAAAAGAAGCAGTGCATATTTAATTGTTTTAGACCCCCTGGCTAGTTCTCATATGTCCTGACTATTTCTCTTAGGTAAAAGGCCCAGGAAGCACTGTAAAATTTCCTGGTGGGTTTTTATAAACTGTGCATAATGTGGACGTTCTATAAAAGTTTGTAATGATTTAGTTGTTCTACTTCTGTTTCTCCCAAGGGGCCATGTCCATTTAGGGAAATGATTATTCCCAAATTAAGTAGAACTTTGAATTTGAAATAGTGTCTAATTTCAGTTGGTTATAGCCCCATTAAAAGTAAAGTTGAATCAGCTAACTTCAATAAAATTTCTTTTAAGTGTACCCCATTTTAAAAAATATAATGTAGGAATGATTATTTTTTTAAAGATAATCATTTTAAGAAGTCATAGTTCACTTTGCAAAGGAATTGACTATAGAATTCCTGTTTTAACAGAAAACTATTCTAAGGCATTTTAAAATCTATTCAATTTATAAGAATTTGATTTATTAACAAATGTTTATTTGTATGTTTATTAAGTTAATAAACCTCCCCAAATATCACTCATAGAAAAATCAACATTAAACATTACTTTAATATTTTATTAAGTAAGAATATTTAGTTAATCTTACCTGAAAATAATAATAGCTAGCATTTAAACTTCACCATAACTCTGGGAGGTAAGAAATATAAGGAAACAAAAGCAGACAGATATTAAGTGACTTCTCTAGAGTCAAAGAGCTAGTATATGACTTAGGCAGGATTTGAAGTCTAGATACTCCAACTCCAAGTGCAGTACTCTAGCACTGCTTTTAAAAGAAGCAAGATATTATTAAATATTTTCTCTACCATTGCCAAGTTAATCCCACAATGTATCTACAATGTTTCTCCTTAATTCATTTTATACCACCTAAATCTAACCTCTGCTTCAAAGCCCAGATAAGGAAATGTCCTTCATAAAGCATCCCTGATCCTGGTAACTTGAAGCTCACTCTACCTCTGTGTATTTCCAGAGCACCTCATTTGAATCTGTTTTGTGTACTTTGCAAATTCTCTTTCATATTTTATGTCTTCTCTCTCCTTCTAAATCCATTAACTCTTTCAAATCAATTAACCAATAAGCACGTATTAACTGTCTTCTATGTGTCAGGCATTATGCTAGGTACTGGAGATAAAATGACAAACATGAAACAGGCTTTGCTGGCCTACCAAAGACATCTGTGTCTGTGTGTGTCTGTGTGTGTCTGTGTGTGTGTGTGTGTCTGTTTTTGTCTGTCTGGCCTCTGTCTCTCTCTGTGTCTCTGTCTCTCACTCTCTTTGTCCCTCTCTCTGTGTCGCTCTTTATTTCTTTCTCACTTTCTCCCTCTTTTTTTCTTTCTCCTTTTCTCCCCCTCCCTCCTTCCTTTTCTCTCTCCCACACATATCCACATAGTTCGGAACACCTGACCAACTGTGGTATTGGGTTTCCCTCATGATTACTTTTCAAATACTTTTTCCTAAGGTTGAGCAAATTGAAATACTGGCATTGGGAATGTGGAAGCCAAGAAAAGAAAAACAGAGCTAAGTTCAACAGAGCAGAAGAAGCACTAAAAAAGAAGTTCAAATGTACTTCATAGATGAGAAAGGGATTCAAGTCAATTTGACACTTATTCATTAATTATTGAGTTTGAGAGGTGACCTGGTCTAGTGTCTAGAAATCTGGGCTTGTAACCACAAAGACCTAGTTTCAAGTCCCTCATCTCATATATATTGTTTGTGTGACCCTGGAAATATTACAATTTCTCAGTGTTCTAGGCAACTCTCTAAGAATATAAGCTGCAAAAGAAAAAAAAAAGTTCCAACCTGCATTGGTAAGAGTTCTCTCATCTGAGAGATCTCTATACAAGTGAAATCACAGGTCCAGTCCCTATATCTATGATAGTCACTGGAGATACAATGATACAAAATACATAGACCCTGACTTTAAGGCATTCTAATTCTACTGGTTAAAAGAAATAAAAATTTCAATGAGATAGGAATCCCACCAAAGATAAAAAAGAATATCCTGAGCTAGTCTCTCACAAGTAACTCAATTCAAAATCCACACTTTTAAATTCTAGGGTATGAACAATTAGAAGTTGAAGATAGAATTGTGATCATATCAGATGTGTCTGCATTCAATTGTAATTTTGAGTGAAGCTGGACATTAGCAATCTTTCTAAATCTCAGTGTCCTCACATTTGTACAATGGAGATAACCTATTCACTCTCTGCCTCAAAGGGATGTTATGAAGTTCAAACAAGACATGTGCAAAGTTCTTTGTAAACCAGAAAAGCTATATAAATGTCAGCTATTGTCAGGGGAATGAGAGAATCCGTTTGAAATTGCCTGTTGCTAATTTTTCAGGGTGAGAATTTATATACCAGAAATTGCCAAACACTACAAGTCAAGCTTAATTTATTATAGTCCAAAATTAAGAATGTGATGGAGAAAATGTTAATAATGCAGATTTATCTTTAAAATATATTGTGCATAATTTTTGTTTTGGCGAGCCAGTTGTTAAATGCTTACCAGCATGCTTGTGATTTATTGTCATTCATTATCATTATCAGTAACAGCAAAATCACTTTTACTAGGAGGATTTTGTTGTTGTTGTTTAGTTATTGCAGTAGTGTCTGACTTTTCATGACCCCATTTGGGATTTTCTCAGCAATATTGGAGTGATTTGCAATTTCTATCTACAACTCATTTTACAGATGAGGAAATTGAGGCAAACAGAGTTAAGTGACTCAATTAACAGCTATGAAGTGTCTGAAGACAGATTTGAACTCACAAAAATAAATTTTCCTGATTTTGGTCACATTCTCTCCACTGCACCACTTGGCTGCCCACTAGAGGGCCTACTAATAATTATTTGGGCCACAAAAACTCAGGAACATTGTCAAGAAAGACATGAAAGACTTATTGTCCCTGTAATCTATTGATAGTTGGAGCAGACTGTGCTCCACAATGACACCTAGTGTTGAACTCATACACAACATTCTGCCTTCCATCACAAGGCCATTCCTGGAATACATGGAATCTTTCTCCATCTCTTATAATATCTTCCTTCTAAGCACAGCTAAACACCACCTCCTACATGGCTTTTCCTGATTATGTCTGGTGCCCAACCCAAAATTATTTTATATTCACTTTTAGGTGTATTTGTTTCTAAATAGTTCATATCTCTAAGAATAAGGACTATTTTCTTTTTATTATTTTGTAGTGTATTTGAACAAATGATAATCTAATCCCATGACACTACCACTTCTATTTCTTCTTCCGCTGTCATCTGCAAATGGAACAGATTGCTTTAGGAAGTTGTAAAAGTCCCCAATATAGCTTCTATTGTAAAGATGTTTCCTTTTTGGCCATAGGCTTGAGTTAGTGGTCTTTAATGACTCTTCTTACTGAGATTCCACAATTCTATGATTTAAAATTTTTTCTACCATCTTTCCTCCCTCAGGTTCTTGTATGTCTTCACATAAGTAAGGTTTATTCTCAATATACAAGAAGACTCCATTTTCTCTTTTACCTAAATGGTTCCTTTCTTATAATAACTACTCTTCCAGAATCTTATACCTATCATGAGTCCCATTCCACCAAATTTTCTTTCCATCGATGAAGCTAAATTTCCTCCTTGCATTCTTGTATTTAGCTTATCTCATTACCTCTAAGTTGTAAAAATATATTTAGAAAGATGAGATCATGGATTTTATTGCCAATTCTTACTCCTAGACTATGTCTGACTTTCCTTTCCTCATCATTGATCAGTGATGGGATGTTCACTTATTAATGTGCACTAATAAAAATGATGATTTTCATTTTCTCTTCTATTCAATCAAATCAATAGATTTTTTAAAAAAATATCTATGTATGTAGGCATATTAGTAGGCACTACACAGTGTCTGCCTACAAAGAGCTGTCATTCTACCACATTCTAAAGCTATTTGATCCAAAGATATAATTACCACCTTCCCATTATATAAAATACTCACAACAGGAGAAAAGAATTATAGTAGGAAAAACTCTGGGCTTTTTATGCCTGAATGCATGTACCAGAAAATTTGAAGCTTTTTGTAGATCAAATATTAATAATTTTCTTTTCAATTACCTAAATTAATAACAGTGATGAAAGAAGATTTAAGTTACCATCATAATCTTTTCTGCCTCCCAAACAGAAACTATCATAGGCAACATAAAGAATTAATTTTGATTCCTTCCCTGAAATTCACTCTTCCTGCCCCCCCTTACTCTCAGGTGCTGTCATACACATAGCTCACACTTTTAAGAGGAGAAAAGTTGCTTCCATAATGAAGCTGTCAGTTCTGGGAACTCTGCAACCACAGCCACTTTCAGCTTTCAGTTTTTATTTAAAAGGCTTAATTGGAAGTTTTTATTACTCCCAATTAGGCTTTTTAATTAAAAGGAAAAGTTGAAAGAGGCTGCAGGCAAATACTGCTGCAAACCCATATCAGCATAAAATCAAAGGAAATAAAGACAAAATTATGCTACTGTAAAACAGCAGTTCCAGCTGCAGTTTTCAATAATGTTTACTTCTGGTCCTGTATAATGTCATGGTGGCACATTGATAATGATAAAATGGACATGACAGATCAGAACAACAAGCCTAAGCCAGAGTACCATCAAATTCCTCAGAATGCTAGTTTAAAAGTGCACATTAGCATTCAGGCAAGGAACCACCAAATGTACATTTGCCAATTTCAGTACTTAGCAACTCTCATTCACCAGTTCCATACCACCACTGTGCACTAAAGCAGATTTTTAAAGCCTCTTTAACAAACTGACTACAACTTACAAACAATGTGGATAAGTGTTTATTGTTGTAAGATGATTAACTTTTTTAATTCTGTGAGAGTTTTTGTTTTTTTCCTATAAGTCCTTGACGGCATTATTCTTCTAAGTCTTTGTACTCATTAAACTAGGTGACTTTTTTTTTTAATCCAAAAGAAAAAAATAGTTATGTTATACTCACTCCATTTTCATCCATTTTGAATTTTACTCAATACCTTTGGAATAAAATACACCTTGCCAGTATAAAGATGAGCATATCCTAGGAGGCTATAAGAGCTTAAAAATGCTAATTAATTGATTCACCCCTGTTTATGGCTATTGAATTGCTCTTTATTCTTAAACCCACAGAGGGTCTATTTTGAATGGGAGAGCTTACCAAAGAAAAATGTAATGTTCGAATTAACAGGTGAATTTTCCTGATAATGACTGGTGAAAGTGGAAGTAGAATGTGGATGTGCTCATTGTTAACTTAATGTTTCTGGGTTCAGAGGCCATAAAGACATTTCTGAAACTAAATTAAAGACAAGTATTCGATTCTAGGAAACTCTGGACAACCTGAAATTGAAGAACCAGTTTGGATAAAGACAAAAAAGGGCTTTAAAGTTTGCAGATAGCCAATGGGTTCCAGTTCTGGCTGATATATACATTTCTGAAGAGAGAAGAAGAGAATTTCTAAAGTAATAGTAGTGTTATTCTTTGAAAACCAACTCTATAGCAAATTATTTTTAAATTTTGAATCTGTTATACATCATTTTTCTCTACCCTATTCCTTGAAGCCATCATCTCCCATGATTATATACATTTCCTCAGAAGTTGTCTCACCTTCAAAGAAAAGAAGCAGGAAAGGAATCACGGACTGTTATATTGAATAATAAAAAGAGTGAACATTTTTATAGCCATCTATATATAAGCGGTTTATATGTGTGTCTTCACAATAGAGTAAATTGCTACGCTTTCATCACCATTATATACTATTCTTCAGTCAATGCTGATTCAAAATAGCATCGTCCAGAGGGTGAATGGACAAATCACTTAGGCTTCAATATCCTCATTGATAAAATAGGTGAGAAAATACACATTATGGCAGTCAATAGAGGGCCTCCTAGACAATGTCAGAAAACCAGGGTTCAAGTCTTATTTTGGACATTCCTTCAAATACTTATTCTGTATGCCTGGGAAAGTCACTTAACCTCTTTTAACTTCAGTTACCACATTTGTAAAATGAGAATAATAATAATACTTTCTTCATAAGGATTTTTTAAGGATCAAAAAAGATAATATATGTAAAGTAATTTGTAAAATTTTTATATCTATTAGAATACCAACTATTATATGGTTCTGGCCAATTCATTTACTCTCTTAGTATCCCTAGTTAACTCTCTATAGTACAAGTTGTGGTAAAGTTGATCTTCTCCCTTAATCTGACTTAAGGGATGGAGCATCCACACAGAGAATATCATAAAATTAAGTAACAGGCCCAGATTTTTTTAAAGGGGGAGGGAATAATAGGGTCCACTTCACTGAGGTATTGTGGTGCTCATATCAGTTTATGTCTGTAGAAAGTTTTACATAAACAACATGTATCAACATCTAATTCATAAATCCCTCACATTGCCTCTGAATATTTCCCCTTATATATTAAAAAATAAGGAATGGGGCTTGAGGAGTTTTTTGGTGTTTGCCTTTTATTTTTAAGCAATATTTTATTTTTCCCCAGCTAAATGTAAAGACAATTTTTAACAATCATTTTTTATTGTTCAGAATTTTCTCTTACCTACTCATCCCTGAAACAGAAAGAGATTTGGTATAGTTTATACATGTTCAATCATGCAATATATATTACCATATTAATTATGTTGTGAAAGAAGAAAGACCCCATATAGAGGGCTGAAACTCTTTGAGTCAATATACTGAGGTCTGTTTGAGCACTTAAGGCTACTTACCGATTGGACAATACTCTATGGGTATGTGCTTGGGGGATGGCCCTTCCCACTATCTTGTGCTGGCTCCATAATTGGTATATGTAGAGAATTATAGGAGGGACTAGAGGGTGAAGTAAGACAAGCCAGAGTCACTTTGGCGGTAAACGAGGAAGGAGATCATGGAGATTGTGCTTCCATCTAATTCAATCCTACCTCTAAAGACCAAGAATAAAGACTAAGGACTTTTGTTATCCTGACTCTAGTTGATTCTAAGGTATCCAGGATATTAACATGGTCATCAACCCTCCAAAAAACAAAGAAAAATACACATACACACACACACACACACACACACACAATCCAGAAAGTGAAAAGTAGTATGCTTCCATCTGCATTCAGACTATATCAGTTCTTTCCTTCTCTAGAGCTAGATAGCGTTTTTCATCAAGAGCCCTTTGAAATTGTTTTTGATCATTGTATTATTGAGAATAGCTAAGTCATTCAAGTTGATCATTCTACAGTATTGTGGTCACTATGAACAATGTTGTTCTGGTTCTACTCATTTCACTTCGCATTAATGCTTATGTCTTTCCAGGTTTTTCTGAAATCATCCTGATCACCATTTCTTATAGTACAGTAATATTCCATCATAATCATATACCATAACTTGTTCAGCCATTGCTCAATTGGTAGGCATCCTTTCAATTTCCAATTCTTTGCTACCACTAAATATTTTGTACAGACCTAGCTATTTATTTTTGGAATACAGATCTAGTAGTGGTCTTGCTGGATCAAAGAATATGCATATTTTTATAACCCTTTGGCAAAGATATTATATTTTGAGTTAACAATATTATACTATAGCCAAATTTCTTCTAACATTGCCAAGCATTTTCTTGGAGGATTACCTGCTAAATTAGAAATTTAAAGAAAATCATTTGTAGCTACCCAAGAGGAAACAGCATTCTTACTTATCTTCCTTGTTTCCCCAAAGTCAAAGTATATTATAGTTTCCATAACCAAATATACTGCAGGCAGAACTACAGCAGGCAGGAAGAAATATCTTCCCTGAAAGTCTGTGATTTTTAAAACCCTGGCAGCTAGAGAAGTTTAAAGTATAAGTCCTCTCTGTCCCACACTCTCACCCCATGTTGACAAGGCTGTTTGTACAATTCGTGAAACTTCATTGCCCTTTGATTATCACAGAGTGCAAAGCCAAAAAACATCAATTTTATTTGATTATGCTTTCTATTCCAGATTTTTTCTTTAAATTGCCATTTTTGACATTTGCTAACTGGCCAAGAATTCTTTCAGCACTGAATTTTGGTGACATTTTCTGATTGATAAAACACATGAACTCAAGCCTATTGGAGGGGGAGGCAGAGGGCATATAAGAGATGAAAGATGAGGGAAAAGTTACTTTCTTGACAACTAACTTTTGGAATGAAAAATGCACCACTGCTTACAGAACTGGCCATAGTGACTTGAGTACTAAACAGGTAATAGATTTTTACAGAGCAATTGGGTATTTTCCCAACACTGGATAGTTATTATATTGGGAGTGGTGAGTATACAGGGATTTAACAAAAAAAAAAATAGTATCAAGCCAAATAAAATCATTGAGGTCAACATAGTGCACAACTAAAAAGGAAAGCTTTACTTTGTTTGAAAAGGGCACCTCAATTCTCCCTGCCCATTAGGTGAAAGGGAAAGTATATGAGAATATCAGTGCTGAAAAGTCAGCATGTTAAGTAGGGTGCATAGCATGTGCTTGTGATATGGAAGTGAAAGATCTTCCTGGATATCGTTTGAAAGTCCATCTGCCACAGAACCCTGCTATATTTCCCTAGTTTTCTATATAGCTGCCTAGCTGAGATGCACTAATTCCTGAAGCCCTGTCTCAATACATCACCCATCACCACCCACAGCTATTCATGGGAGTTCCTGGGAAAATTGGATGTAGTAAAGAAAATGAAATTGGAATTTTTAAAAATAAATTTCAATCTTTAAGAGGAAAGGAGTAAAGGATTGAAGTTGAGTATTTGGAGTCTATCTTTCCACAAGAAACAAGTAGCCATGAATGAAAATTAAATAATCTCCAACAACAAGCCTAAATAGAACTATGAAAAAGAAACAGATCTCCATCTTTTGTTGTAGTCATCAAAGAGGGAAAAGAAACCAGCCCAAAGTGATATAGCCAAATGCAAATAACAGAAGCTAGAAATTGAAATAGTAATAAATTCTGGGTACATCAAGCTCTATAGATTAGATGTAAATTTATTGAAGTAATACTTCAAGAACACAGACAATCCTAAAGAATCATTCAAAACCATCAATCTCTTCATTTCAAAAGGAGGAAAATAAATGTAAAGTCTGAGGACAAATCTGAATTCATGAATGACAATAGTCATCACTCCCTCACATGTTTACCATCAGAAAGAATTCCAAATCACTTGCCAGATTTAACAAGCTGATATGAAACTATAAACAGAATCATTTCATTTAGCACTA
This sequence comes from Antechinus flavipes, assembly GCF_016432865.1. NCBI lineage: Eukaryota > Metazoa > Chordata > Mammalia > Dasyuromorphia > Dasyuridae > Antechinus > Antechinus flavipes. The sequence continues at coordinate 437,022,255 of NC_067398.1, forward strand.
AAACACAACCACCTCTCAAGAGAAAATAGCAACATTGCACTTTCAGAAAGGACATAACAAAGACAGCATCTGAATGAAACTGTACTAAAAAGCTATATATATATATATATATATATATATATATATATATATATATATATATATATATATACATATATATATATATATATATATATATATATACACACATATATATAAGTACTAATACATAATTACAAATACTAGGCTTTAACTAAAAACTTACAGACTCTAAGAGGTTATTTTACATTCCTGAGTTCAAATCCAGCCTCAGACATTCATTGTGATCCTGGGAAAGTCCCTTAATCTCTATCTGCCTCAGTTTTTTCATTTGTATGGTTAGTATAAGAGTCTAGTCAGATAAGAATTACAAAGCAGAGAATATTTAGAGGCAATTAGGATATTATATGGGTTGGAATGCTGGAATTGGAGTCAAGAAGACTAAATTCACATTCAGCTCTAGCTGTGTGACCCTGGGAAAATCGGTTTCTCAATGGTAAAATGGGAATAATAATAGCATTTAGGATTATTGTGAATTTAAGATGAGATATTATTTATAAAGTACTTAGCACAGCACATGAAATATAACAGACACTATGTAAATGCTTATTTCCTTCCCTTCCTACCCCACCTAAGCATATTAACAAGTCTTAAATGCTATGTAAATGATATCTATAATTATTATTAATACCTAGTTATCATTTCAAATTTGAGGTGAATAGGAAAAAATTTAGTGGAGAGGTTGAAAATGGTCTCTCCACAAAATTAAATAATTTTTCATATATTACAGTTTATTTTGAGGGAACAGAAACAAGAAAAAGAAGGAGCAGTAATAGAGTGCTGGACTTGGAATTCAGGCAGACCATGATTCAAATCTGGCTTCAGACATTACCTACCTCCAGAGAATAGACTTAACAACTTTTTTTAGGTTTCAAGCATCTACCTAGGACTTATTTACTAAATCACAGAGGGGTTGTACCATGGCAAAAAAATCTTTGGAGTAAATATGCAAAGTGCTTCACAACCTCAATAGTAAATGAAAACCAAAAGTGCAATACATAACTATCAAGCAAAATGTATTTTCAATACTTTTTCCAAATATAAGTCTGTGCAAAATATATTGAAGGTCTAATAAGGCTGTTGCTTCAGGCACAAAAATCTCACTGAAGGTCATACTATACTCTATATCTGGAACAAGACAATATTATGTTTTTGCATAATCAATTGCAGCTATTACAGAGCCACACTCCAGCACCTCTCGTTTTCTCTCCTTATTCCAAAGTTAATTTAGCCCAAAATATAGTGGGATGAGAAAATGTGAGCAGTCAATCTGAATAATGGAACCAAAATAAAAGGCACTAAATATTTTTATTCCTAGTTATGTGGGTAATTGGATAAAAGCAGTGTTTTTATTTCTGCACATTTATTTAGGGCTATGTGAGTATGACCTCAAAGTTTTCATTATGCAATTCCTCCTCAACCTCTTACCTCCTAATAACAAAGAAGTCAAAACCATCTTAGATAACTAAAATTTAAAAAGTGATTCAGAAAGATAATAAAAAATTTGGCAATCAATATCTGTCTCACTTGATCTTTTAATTAGTTAATCTTGTAGTCAGGTAAACCAGTACTATTAATTGCTGATGTGGTTTCAAATAATTACTTGAAACTCAGAAAATGGAGCTAGGGTGACTATCGCAACATTAACATTCAATCCAACTACTAAGAGACAGAAGACAAAAGGGGAGGAAAGAAGAATAAAGCAAAATAAGAATTTGTCTTAAAAGTACCATTGGCCCTTCAGTAAATTCCATTTTATTGTCTAAAAATATATGTAGTATAGATTTTATATTCCAATCTCCCTTTCTAGCCTTAGAGGGTCTGTCAAAGCTTAATAAGCTGAAACTAGTCAGGGAGCTATCAAGCATGCATAAATGGATTCATATCTGTTCCAAAGATTCTGCAGATCACTGGGTTCAGGACCTTGCAGTTAGGAGGACCAGGGCTCACCTGACATTTACAAGTGAGGTGAAAGTCTTTAAGTATCATTCTAAGTTCTTTTTTTTAATTTGTAAAATGAAAATCACAAAACCTATAATATATCTCGTTAGACTATTGGAGAATCAAATAAAATATTATATGCAAAGTACTTTGCAATTTAAAATACTCTTTAAATGTCAATTATTATTATTATTATTATTATTGCCTTAAAGATGTTCAAATCATGTAGCTGCACATTTTGGTGGAAAGAATCACAGTGATGTGTGGTAAGCACATGGCTTCACCAATTGTAAGGTTAGAGCAATGTTTGACCATTAACTTAGCACTTGGTGTTCCAGGAATAAGCAGATATGTTCTATACATTGCTAGTTGTCATCAGATAGCTAATCACCTCAATTTCCTAACAATTATCCATTGAATCAGAAATATGAATTGTACTTTTAATGTAATTGTTTATCATCTATGATATACAAAGGACAGTACCCTTGTATAAAAATGTCATGTGCCTTGCCTAGAGTCAAGAGCATCTGTCACTGGCTTAGGCAAGACTTGTGTGTGCTCTAAAAAATTATGGCCCTGAAGATGACAGAAAGAGGTTCATCCAAGGTCTCCAGCCCAACTCCATGAAAAACTACAAAATGTGCTAGACTGAATCTGTTTCTGGAAATCCAAGAAAAAAATTCAATTTATCATTTTTCAGTCTATATTCATATTAAAAATAGGCTAGAAAATAATGGAGACCTGTCTAATCAGGAACACATTACAAAGTGTTGAGCTCAGAGAAAGGTTATATATCAGGGCAAAAAAAGATCCAAAGCCAACACAGAAGGACAAAAACCTGTGCAGGGACCAGGAATCGAACTCAAATAACAGTTCTTTCTATCACTACCAAGTTCTTTGTAACAAATCCAAGGGAAATTAAAGAGGGAAAATATACCTAGGGATTGCAGTCCAGGGTATAGAATAGTTGTAGGCCATGGTCTGTGTATATTACAAGAAGCAAGTTCAGAAGGAAACATCAACTTTGTGGCTCTGACTATAGAATAATGAGATCTCGGTTCCAGTTTCCAGTCATGTCTGAAACCTACAGCAGAATAACCAAGGCACAAATCTCATACCAAAGGCAGACTGCTCTGTACTAGCAGATCTTTCCTTGTAGCTAAGCCTGAAAGCAATATACTGGAACTCCAAAGAGGGATAAGCCTAGGAATGTTGCTCAGACCCAGATCCAGGTTAGGAACTTGAAAGCTCAGACTAAGATAGCAGTGATAATAATAGTTACAACAATGATAAAATAAACATCCATTTAGTGCTTACTATGCACCAGGCTCTGTGTTAAGCATTTTTAAATTACTATCTTATTTGAACCTCACAATCACCCTATGGTAAGTACCATTTTCATAACCATTTTATAGATGGTTAGATGGTTATAGAAGTTAACTGATCTGCCTGGGATAACTCAGCTAGTAAGTTTGTGTCTGAATTTGAAATCAGGTTCTGAGTTCAGACCCAATATTCTCTTCACTGCATTAGACCCAGATTATTTGAGGATACTGAAAGCTTGAGATTACCTGTCCAAATTTTCCCTAAAATTTTGAAAAAATACAAAATGTAACATGGAGGAATGAGCAAACAAAAAGAACCCCCACCATAAAAAGATAATACGATGACAGGGATGATCAAAATGCAAGTCTAGAAGAAAAAAAAGACTCCAAATTATTTACATGCAAATCTTCAAAGAAAAACATAGTTTGGGTACAAGTTCAACTAGAAATCCTGGAATATATGAGAAAACAATTTTTTAAAGAGTTAAATTTTTTTTTATAAATTAAAATTCAGTACTAGAGAAAAATGGGAAGAAATCAGAACTGTGGAAGAAAATAATTATCAAAAAAATTAACAGTTTGGTATAAGGGACATAAAACCTTGCCCAAATTCCTTGAAAACTAAAATGGACCAAGAAAAAGCCAATGATCCTACAAAACAAGAAATATTAAAACAATGCTAAAACAACTGAAAAATATAGGGGGGAACATAAGCATGTCATAGCAAAAATAAACAGCTGACCTGGAAAACAGATTGAGAAGAAATAATTCAAGAACCATTGGTCTATGTGAAAGCCACAATCAAAAATAAAGTCCTATACATCATATTTCAGAAACTCATAAAAATGCCCACATCTCTTAGAATCAGAAAGCAAAGAATTTAGAAAGACAGCTCTGTAGGCTTGGAAACTCTGATCAACACACTGACAAACCAGACTCATGATGAAACATACTACCTTCCTCCTGGTAGAAAGAGAATACTCTCAAAAGTACAAAGTGAGACATATATCCTTTGGACAAGACCAATGCAGGAATTTGTTTTGCTTGACTATACATGTTTGTGGTAGTTTTGTTTTTGCTGTTTTTTTTTTTCAATTGACAGGGACAGGGCAGAAAGGAGGAAGAAGAGAAGATGCATTTTTGTTGGTTGAGAAAAAATTTAATTTTTAAAAAGCTTTCCTTTTAAATGATCAATCAATCCTTTTGTGCCCACAATACCCTTATTATAAATAGTTTTAATTGCATTTCCACAATTTTTTAACCAGAGTAAACAATATTTTGGCTATATCTTTAAGTGTCTCCCTGTAAGAGCATGACTATCCTCTTCTTTGTTTTCAACCTCCATCTATTACCCTGCAATTAATAGCAATAAAAACCCCTTCAGAAACCTAAAAATAAAACAAAATAGAGCTTGAATGTATTGTTAAACTTTGTGGGTATAAGGTTACTATAAGGATAGAAGGTGATTTGGGGGAATATTGGCAGAGCAGCAATCTGTGATAAATCACAGACTCTAGGCTGACTTGATAATAGGCACAAATAGAACAGGGAAACCAATTAGCCATAACAGTATTAGATATGTGTCCTTCTGGATACCAAAAGCAAAAGTGTTTTTTTTCTATTGTATTTCTCAATGTAATAAGAACAGATAACTCTTTACCTTCAATCCCCTTCTCTCTATAGAGTATCCAAAAATGGCCCAAATTTCAAAGTAGAGATATAGCCAAAATTAATAAGCTGAACTTTTAAAATAGCATGTGACCACTCTTCCCCAATTATACCTTCCTTTGGCACCGTTTTTTAGACTTGACCTCTACCTCATCCATAACGCCAGAGGACAGGAATTCTGCTGAAAAAAATTTGCCTGAGCTATTTGAAGCTTCCTTACCAATGACTCCCATTGCCCAGAAATGAAAAATCCAAAGTCACATGGTTTATCTGCCTCTCCTACTTCAAAGTTTATTATAAATATAATCAAAACCCTAAGATTCTATCTAAATCAACTCAGTCTCCAGGAGAATTGTGGGAAAGCAAAGAATATAGCTACATTCCATTCTCCACACTTTAGCCAACACAGAAAAAGGTTTATCCTCTATGTCTCATTCATCTTCATCAGCAATAAACCATGGATTAGTAGAGGCAGTTAAATGGGTCAGTATATAAAATATAAATTGTAATGCCAGGAAAATGAGTACAAAACCAGTCTTGTATACATATTAGATGTATGATTGTGGACAAATCACTTAACTTCCTTGTGACTCATTTTCCTCATCTGTAAAATGGGAAGATTGATAACACTAGTTCTCAGGTTGTTGTGAGAAGTAAATAAAAAATTTGTAAAGTATTTACAAATGTAAAATGCTAACAAAAATAAATTCCATGTATTTTACTTCCTTTGTATACAATTCTTCCATTGCATTTATTTTATAGATAATTGATAAGGATCACAAAGAATTATGACCTATCATATTTTATATGAAACAGATCAGGAATTAGAAATAGCTTACATAGAGTAAGTCATGTGGGAAATGACTGCCCACAACAGAAACTGGGGAAAAGAATTAAACCAAGAACTCTCCTTTCATTGATTTCCGTAGTAACAACATACTCCATAGTCAATTCATTCTGGTTGCCCACTTTCTATAACTTTTAATGAACCAAGACTACAGTCACTGAGGCCAAGTTTATAATGCTTATTCTTTAGTTTCTGAAGACAGATTGCAAAATACCTAGAAGGACTTTTTTCTCTAACTATCCCCTGACTCCTACATGAGCCATTGCCTCTATGCTCACTGCTCTCAAATGTGCCTGTCACTTCTGCGATCTCAATTCAAAATTCTCAGTGTGGAGAGAGTCTTCTGAAGGCTCAGAGATCACCACAGTTTCAGGCCTTCACAGAATGAGAAAAAAAGTGCTATCTTCTCAAGACTATAATTCTCAGAATTCAAAGTTAGATTTCAAACTGTTTCGTTGCCTTCAGAGGAATGTCTGAATACATAGTTACACATGCTATAAGTTCAACAGCCTCCCCATTTGGCAAACATTGCAAGATGTCTTACTAGCATTATCACTTATTCTAATATAACAGCCTCTTCAAAGATCATTATCAGGATAATCATTGGAATATAAATTGTATAAATCAACCATCTTGAGAAAACAGCAACTTTAAGGTCACTGAATGTGTAATCCTTGGGCTAATTATGAGAAATTACTCAATGAATCAATTAGCAATTGATCAACAAGTATTTAGTATGTTTTTACTATGATCTAGTAGTCACTTTTTCCTTGCAAGCTAATCATAAAACAAGTGTATGAAAACAAGTGAAATCAAAAACATAATTCCTTTTAAAAAATAAATAGCAATTAAGGTTCAAACTGCATTGCTGCCAGAGATTCATCCTATTCTTCTTACCTGGAGCTGAAATTTTTATTGATCTGTCAATGGTTGACGTAGGAAGAGAATTTTATAGGCCTGAAAAAAGCATAGCTTTTATCTGGAAACAGCAAGAGAGGCCCTAGAAAGTTTCATATTTCCTATACTTGTTCTCTTTCCGAGATCTATCCAGAAGCACCATATCCTTAAATAAACCCTCCTAAAACTTACATCAACTTATGCATTGGATTTTGCTTTCACCTTTGAGTGGTATTCTAGAAATGTTTATTACAAAACAATATATTTGTGGCTATATGTTGTGGAATAAGCAAGTAAAATTGATCACCTCTTCAACCCTTCTATTATCCCTTGAACTTAATACAGTTAGTACAATATTATCTTTTGTTCTCTCCAAAGACATGCTAGGTCTCCTGATTTGGAAATAGATGTGCTATAAATATCAAACCAAGCTTGAATAATTTACATTATTTCACCTTGGAAGTCCAGTGAACACTAAATGACATCATCATTTATGATGATCATCAATTAAAAAATACCAAACAAAGCTAGTCAATCAGCAGTATAATCATACTCACTCCAATAAAGTTCTACAGGACTTGCCATCCATGTCTGAGAAGTGAGAACTCTGTTGTCTTCTAATAAGGAAGGTTCAATAACCAATATCAAAAGAATTACTAGCTGTTTTGACAAGGGAGAAGAATCATTAAACACATCCTGGAGTATACTAAAAAGGTATGCTTTAAAAAAGGAAAAAATACAATTGGAAAAAGAGTCCCATGATAAATACCACAAGGGCATTTCTGGGAAGACTGATACCAAAGAAAGGAGTAAGGTAAAAGCCAAAGAGATGTACCCTTAGCATATGCTAATCCAGGATATTAGACCTAATCAGATCATTTGCTTTTTAAAAACTAATTATTCTTACTAACTGGGTTATAAATTAAGTACTTTTATCTGCTAAAGCAATAAAAGTATTATAATCGTTCTTTAAATTTTGGTTACCTGAAGAAAAAGCTCTGATTGCTCCATCAGTAGGCATTATTAGAACACATAATAATCATCTGTTCCTTCATTTTACAATCTAGACAAATGCAACTTCAGAAAAGTTTCTCTAATTTACTAAAAATTATATAGTCAGACATGACTGAACAACAAAGAGTCAGAATATGGTACCTCTAATTCAAAATATATTTTTTAATTTTGCACTCAGAGTATGCCAGACTTTAATTTTGAAAGCATACTTTCTCACAGTTAATGATAATCCAAACATTATAAGGATATTATAATATCTAAAATTTGAAACAACTATAAAGATTTCAATAAACAGTTATTAAAGCCTACTAAATGTTTGCAAGAATAGCAGAATGGATGAGATTGGACTTAAAATGGTTCAAAATTTGTCAGAATTCTTCAAATAAAATAGTCAAATGAGAGATGACTATCCAAAAATTCAAAAGAAAAATCCAAAACAAATGTCAAGATTAGATAATTTCTCCAAACTTACAAAAAAGCTCTTTAACATTGACATTATAGTGCCAGAATATATCAGTCCCTCCTGACTTCCTTATTTTTAGTAATGGCACCAACATTTTAACAACCCATCTTGGAAGCTCAGTGTCAATTTTGATAATTTTCATTTACTTAAGCATAGATCACTAAGCTTCACTATCCACTTGGTTGCATAGGTCAGCGCTATCAAGCATATAACTCATTAGATGGTTAGTTTCTTAGAGCAGAGATTTGTATTTTTTCCTTTTTTGTATCCCTGGTGCTTAGCACATAGTAGATAATTAATATTGACTGATTATGCATTTAAAAATGAAGTCAATATGCAGCACACAGGGATTCTTATTCCAGATTTGTGTTTCCATTTTTATTTGCATCTGACATCAGGGAAATAGTGAATGGAACCCTAAAGTTGGAGTCAGGTGAACCCAAGTATAAATCCTGCTTCAGACACTTAATAGCTTTATGATCTTGCCCTTCAGTACTTTAGTTTCCTCATCTATAAAATGGGAATAATAATAGCACCTATTTCACAGGGTTCTTGTGAAAAACAAATGAGATAATGTATGTACAAAGATTTGTTACATTTCTGAGGATCCAACCTGCTCATCTGGGTACAAGTTGGGAGAGTCAGCCAACATGGTATGGGAGGTTTTACCCATCCATTACATTCACGTAATTTGATGAGTCTGTGATGTCACTAATGAATGTTAGTGAGATTATTGAGACCCTCCAAGGCTGTGTGATCTATTTCATATTCTCTCATTCATATTCTTCATAATGTACAACTCTTAAATATGTTTTCTTTTAAGTCTTGCACCGACTTCCTCTTATAACATGTCCTCTTATAAGACTTCCATAAGACCCTCCAAAGGAGGGTCACCTAACATGCTGGGAGATATGCTAGTATTTATATAGCATTTTGAGATTTACAAAATACTTTATTATCTCATTTCATTCTTACTGAGAGGTAATTATTCACATTATCCACATTTTAGAGACAAGGAAACTTAAGCTGAGAAAGGTTAAATAATTTTCCCAGGACCACAAGCTGAATTTGAACTTGGGTCCTCCTGGCTCCTAGACCTGTATTCTATCTACTATTCCAGTCTACCAAAGTCACTGTTGGGATGACTAGCAGATACCTATAGCTTTTTACCACTTGAACAGCCCACCTTCTTTTTCAGTCAGACATTTCTCTGGTATTACTCTTTTTATTTTTTTATACTTCAATATGTATTCAGTTCTTTGAGTATGGATAGAATTTTTTTTTATCTAAAGTCCATCAGAGTAAGCTTAGGTCATCATATTGCTGAGAGTAGCAGTCATGCACAATCATTCCAAAATATTACTGTTATTTTGTACATAGCACATTTAACTTTGCATGAGCTCAGGAAGGCCTTTCCGGGTTTTTCTGAGAGCATCCCACTCATCATTTCTTTTAGCACAATAGTATTCCTTTACAAACACATACCACAATTAATTCAGAATTTCCCCAATTGATGGCATTCCTTCAATTTCCAATTCTTTGTTCTCAGAAAAGAGTTGCTATAAATATTTTTGTACATATAAATTATTTTCCTTTTAATCTGTTTTATGATACCTGCCTAGTATTATTATCGTTGTTTTGTCCTTCATTCTTGAAGAGGACCATGACATCAGGAAAGTGATGCTGTGACATGCAAGTGAATTGGATTTGAGTGAGGGAGGGCTGTTTAAGGTTATCTACCTCAGTTTTGAGAGCCATCTGGGACCTGTAACCACATATAGATCTTGGGGATGGCCCTGGCCCTGCTCTTTTTAAACTGAGGTTTTCAACAGATCTCAATTTAACTGAGGTCACACCCATTCAGTGATTAAAACTAGGAAGCACTGAAACAAAGAATCTCCTCTTTCACCTAGTCCAAAAAAATCTACATAAATAAAAAAATAAATCTGGGAGGGGAAGACCCTCAGGATTTCTGGTCAAAACAGAAATGATTGCTATTTACATTCAATCTGACTCAATCAGGACCCAAACAATGACCAAATGGGGGTTGGCCTAGGAGCCAATGGTGGCCAATGAAAATCAGATTAGTTTTGCTGTAAGGCATGATCCTTAAGTGATAAATCTAGCCAGTAAATCTCAAAATATCTTGGGAAGATTCAGAGTGTAAAAGAAAAGAAAAAATTATTTTAAGAGCTTGTATAGGTAAGGGTATGATATCCTATATGGCCAGGGGGAGAAAAGGGAAGGAGGGAAAGACTAGTATTGTTAAATCAAAAGGTATACATGATTTTGTAGCCCATTGTTCATAGTTTCAAAGTGCTCTACAGAAGACTTGAATCAAATCCACCAAAAATGCATTAATGTCTCATTTTTACCCCGCATTCCTGCCAACATTTGTCATTTTTCTTTTCTGGCCCATTAGCCCGAGATAAGAGATATAAAATAGTACTTCAGAGTTGTCTTGATTTGCATTTCTCTAATCAATAGGAATTAAGAGGTTTTTTTATTTTTTGTTTTTCCCATATGGCCGTAGCTAGCTTTGATTACTTTATCTGAAAACTTCATATCTTTTGAACTTTTATCAACTGGAAAATGGCTGTTATTTTTATAAATTTGACTCAGTTCTCTATCTAGTTGAGAAATGAGGCTCTTATTAGAAAAATTTCCTGTTTGTTACTATTCCTAATTGTATTTCCCTCCATTCTATTTGTCTCATGACCATTTATCCTATTCTCTTTCTTCTTTCATCTCGTCCCTCCTCAAAAGTGTTTTACTTTGGGAGGAGAGGAGAGATGAAATCAAAATAGCAGAGAGTAAACAGGACATTTTGGAATGACAGAATCCACAAACATTTGGAGGGTACTAATTTTCCAACTTAAGATACCTTAGAAGGATTTCAGGAAAGGTCTGTCTCAGGCAGGAGGGAACATGACTCAGCTCAGGCACAGCACTAGGATATCTGGTGTTGGCACTTACTGGTGTGTGGAACTCTTGGTTTAAATTTCCTGGTTGAGGGCATAGCTGAATTGAAGCTGGAGACACCAGTCCCCCATTCCAGGATTAGAAGTGCTTACATTAATACTTTTTATTAAAAAAAAAAAAATGAACCAGCAAAGAAGAAAGAACCTCACCATAAAAACATACTCTGGGAACAGAAAAAATCAGTGTTCCTCTTCAAAAGAGGACACTACATTAAAAAGCTTCCCCCAAAAAGTAATATAAAATGGCTCCCTGACGGAAATGAACTTATAGAACTCAAAAAAGAATTTAAAAATCAAATGAGAGACATTGAGAAAAAACTAAAAACTATCCAAGAAAAACAAGAAAATTATGAAAAAAGTTAATCAACCAGAAAAGGAGATACAAAGTCTCAAAAGTAAAAATAACTTTTTGAAAATTAGAATTGGGCAAAGAAAAGCCAATGAAGCTATCAGAGACCAAGAAATAACAATACAGATTATAAGGAATGAAAAAATAGAACAAAATGTGAAAGTTCTTATAAGAAAAATGACAGATTTTAAGAATAGGACAAGAAGAAAAAATATAAGAATAATTGGATTGCCTGAAAATTATGATCAAAAAAGGACCTTGACACAATAATACAAGAAATTTGTCCTATTGCGATAGAATATGAGGGGAAAGTAGAAATAGAAAAAAAATCCACCAATCACGACCTTGAGGAGATCCTTTGTAAAAAACACATAGGAATATTATTGTCAAATTTTGTAACCCCCAGATCAAAGAGAACATTTTGCAAGAAAGAAGAAAAAAAAATTCAAATGCCCTGGAGGTACAATTAGAATTGTACAAGACTTAGCAGCAGCCACAACAAGAAGAATAGACACAGAGGCATTAGAGATAGGAGGAGGGCTCATAATACTGAAAACCTAGCAGTGGTTCTCAAAGTATGGTCTAGAGAATCCTGAGAATCTCTGAAACTCTCTCAGAAGGTCTACAAATTCAAAAATAGTTTTTTATTTCCAATATGGTAAATATCTATAAATATAATCCAGATAAACAAAAACACTTTGGAGAGATCCTCAATAATTTTTAATAGGATAAAAACACTGAAAACAAAAGTTTGAGAACCACTGACCTAGTCCCATCAGTAATGAGTTAAATAGGTAACACTACATATATGCTCTGAATATATGAAGGGTAGAGTACCCTCTAAAATTTATGAAGAAATAAGGGGGGAGGGATGGACAGACAAGGAAGCAAAGGGTAAAGGAAAAAGACGAGGGAGGGATCCATGAGTGGGGTGAGATTAAGTAATAGAAAGGTAAGTTAGGAACAGAATTAAAGCAAAGGATCAGCAGGGATAGGAAAGATTGCATGGGTCTATGTGCAGGGGTATGACTGTGTAAGTATATGTATGTATATGTCTATACATATATATAAAAATATATCCTTTCTTAACTATATCCTGCTTGTGGTAGGGAGATGAATGGAGGAAAAAAAGAATAAAGTAAAAAAAAAGTACACAGCAGAGAACAAAAGAATAATTTACAAGGAAATAAAGAAAAGATGAATATTCATGAATATAATTTCTTCTACTAACATATATACTTTATTGAACTGTTATTTGTTATATATTTTGAATTGTCCCTGATGTTCTATAAGACATATGACAATGTTCTCTTTGATTTTACTTCCTTTTGTATTCCTTTTCTGTTTTTCTTTTTGCTTATTTTGTTTCTTTATTCAGAAATTTTAAAAAAAAGTATTTTGCTTCTGACCATCCTCTTCAATATGTCTTCCCTTTTATCACTCTCTCCTTTTCCCCTCCTTCCCTTCAGGATAAGATGGATTTCTATATCCATGTAACAATTTTGTCTTTGAGCCAGTTCTGATGATATTAAGATTCATTCATTTCTTCTCAATCCCTTTTTCCCCTCCACTGTAAATTTTTTTTCTTCTTTTATGGCAGGTTCACTTTTTAGATACTATTCTGTCATATTTATATACCCTCTGTCTATATATATATATAGGTATATGTGTATATAAGTGTATATCTTCTGTCTTAATAATTAGAAAGTTCTCATAAGTTACAACTATCATCTTCCCATATAGGCATATGAATAGATTAACCTTATTAAGTCCCTTAAGCTTTTCCTTTCCTTATTATTCCTTTTTGCTTCCTGAAACTTGTACATGAAAGTCAAACTTTCTACTCAGCTCTGGTCTTTTCATCAAGAATACTTGAAAATATTCTATTTCATTGAATATTTACTTTTTACCCTGGAGGATTATAATCAGTTTTGTTGGGTAAGTGATTCTTGGTTGTAATCTTAGTTTCTTTGCTCTCCAGAATATTATATTCCAAGCTCTCTTGCCCTTTAATGTAGAAGATACTAAATATTGCATCATCCTGATTGGAATTCCACTATACTTGAACTGTTTCTTTCTGGATACTTGCAATATTTTCTCCTTGACCTGGGAGTTCTGAAATTTGGCTATAATATTCATGAGAATTTTGATCTTGGGATCCCTTTCAGAAGGTGATTAATGGATTCTTTCAATTTCTACTTTACACTCTGTTTCTAGAATATCAGAAAAATTTTCCTTGATAATTTCTTGAAAGATTATGTCTACATTCTTTATTTTGATCACGGCTTCCAGAAAGACCAATAATTTTTAATCTATCTCTCCTCAATCTATTTTCCAGATCAGGTGTTTTTCCAATGAGATATTTCACATTATTTACTATTTTTTCATTCTTTTGACTTTGTTTTGTTTCTTGATTTCCCATAAAGTCATTAGCTTCAATTTGCTCAAATTAATTTTGAGAAAGCTTAATTTTCCTCATTAAGCTTTGTACCTCCTTTTCAATTTGGCCAATTTTACTATTTAAGGCATTCTTCTTTTCATTACCTTTTTGTACTTCCTTTTGTATCACTATCATTTCTGGACTGAAACCAATTCATACTTTTACTGGAGATTTTAGATGCAGGAGTTTTGACTTTGTTATCTTCTTCTGAATTTGTGTTTTGATCTTTCCTGTCACCACAATAATGTTCTATGGCCAGAATCCTTTCCTATTGTTTACTCGTTTTCTTAGCCTGTTACACATATTTTAACTTTTTGTTGAAGTAAGGCTCTATTTCAGGGTAGAGGGTACAATGTCCCAAACTTTAGGGGTTTTGTGCAAGTATTTCCAGAGATTCTTCTGGGAACCTGTAAGCTTTCAGTTCTTCCAAAGTGATATGACCTAAGGAGAAGTATATTTACTATTCTCTTGGCCTGTGTTCTGGGCTGCGAGTGACCACAAGCACTCTTTTCTGCCCTAGAATGGTGAAGAGGTTTCCCAATATATTGTGGACATAAGTTCTAGTTTATTAGTGCTTCTTCTTGGACTGTGAGCCAAGTGTTGTATCCTGGACCTGAGTATGGGCAAAGCAACAGAATCTTGCCTCAGTGTTAGTGAAGAGACTTTCTTCTGATCAATTATTTGATTCCCTTATCTCTGGAAGCCACTGCTGCTCTTCTTGCTGCCACTGCCACCATTGATTCAGTGGTTCCCAAGGCCTGTTCCTGGTTGCTGGGGTTCCCTCACACCCTAATTCACCAAAACGTTCCTGACAGACTTCCATGCTTATCCATGCTTATCCTCACCTAGAGACTGAGAGATCTAGAAATTACTGCTGCTGCCACTGATTCAGAGGTCCCAAAGTTTCTTCCTGGTTTGCTAAGCCAGGGGTGCACTTTTAAAATCTGCACTGGGACTGTGTCACACTCCCATTGTGGTGCAAAAGACCTTTCCTGACAACCTTTCAAATTGTCTTTGACTGAAAAATCATTCTACTCCATCTTTTTGTTCATTCTTGAGCTCTAAAATTTGTTTAGCATTATTATTTAAAGATATTTGGAGGGTTTTAGGGTAGAACTCCAATGAGTCTCTGACTTTATCCTGCCATCTTAGGTCCACCTCTCTGGTATTTTTTATCAAGAATGCAGAGGTGATACAGTATTAGTTAAACTATAAGTATAATTGATCATCTCAATAAAAAAGCAAAACTCATGTGATTATGTTAATAGAGAAAAAAAATTTGACAAAAACTATATCCATTACTGTTTAAAAAAATAAACACTATTAAGCAGTAATCAGGATAAACTAGAAGCCTTCCCAATAAGATCAGAGATGAAGCAAGAATAACCATTATCACATATTATTATTTGATATTATATTAGAAATGTTACCCATAGAAATGGTAAGACAAAAAAATTGAGAAAATAATATTAGGCAATAAGAGATAAACAATTACTGCAAGACAATATGATGGTATGCTCAGAGAATCCTACAAGTTCAACTAAAAAAAAACTAGCAAAACAATTAGCAACTTTTATAAAGCTACAAGATTAAAAATATACCTACATAAATCATCAGCATTTCTATATATTTCTAACAAAACTCAGCAGGAAGAGATAAAAAGAGAAAATTATTTTAAAAGAACTGCAGAAAGTATAAAATATTTGGGAATCTTGATGTCAAAACATACAAAGAAACTCTATCAACACAAATACAAAAACACTTTTCAGACAGATAAAGACAACTGGCAAAATTGATGGTCAATGTAATAAAAACAATGGTTTCTAAATTAATTTTTCTTATTTAGTATCATAATAAAGTACCAAATAATTATTTTGTAGAGTTATTTAAAAAAATAACAAAATTAATCTGGAAAAATAAAAGGTCTAGAATAATAAAGGAATCAATGAAAAAAAAAAAGTTAAAGAAAGTAGACCAAATAAACAACTATACTACAAAGTAATAAATATTAAAATAACCTGGTGGTGACTAAGAAATGGAGTGGTGAATCAGTGGAATAGATTATGCACAAAATATTCAGAAATAAATAGTCACAGTAACTTAGTATTTAGCATACCAAAAGATCCAAACTTTGGGAGCAAAAAATGACTATGCAACAACTGCTGAGAATACTAAAAAAAATTTCTGGCAGAGGGGGTAGAGCCAAGATGGTGGAGAGGACACACGCATCTATTTAAGGTCTTCCTTTCCTTAAACTACGTCTTTTATGAAAGGCCTTGAAATTAGAGCTTGGCTAAAAAAAAACACAAATATTGGGAGTACACACATTACCAACAGAAGATAATCTCAAAATTCTCCAGAAAAGTTCTGTTTTTGCTTATGGGCGGGGATGGTTAGACCAGGCGCAGGGTAAGTTAAATTGGCAGTGAAAACAAGGGAAACAGTTCATGCTGAGCAGACTGGAGATGGGGCAGGGTGTGACCTCAGCCAGTGGAAAATTTGTGGGGAGAACTTTACCACAGTGTGAGCTTCTTTGCTCAGGCAGCAAGACAGTAGATCAGAAGAGAAGCTATAAAGACAGGGGGGTAAAGACTATAATCCCAAAATGCTACAGTATCTCGGGACCTGGCCACACCCACACAACACTCGGACTGACTCAGCATGCTCTCAGAGCACAATTATACTGATCCCAGTGCAGCCATTGCTGTCCCACTGCTGCTTCACTGCAGTTGTTGTCTGGTGAGGAAGCTTGGTAATACCATACTGCCCCCCAAAACAGATCACAGTTGATTTTTTTTTGTTTTCTTTGTTTCTTTTTTGTCAAAATGAATAAAAATTTAAAGTAGACTCTAACTATAGATAGCTTCTATACTGATAGAGAACAGACTTCAAACCCTGAGGAGACTAAAAACATATTGCCTCTAGATGAAACCCCAAAGGGGGATATAATCTAATCCCCACCACACAAGACTCTCATAGAAGAAATTTAAAAAGGCTCTTCCAAGAGAGCTAGAAGAAAAATGGGGAAAGCAAAGGGAAGCTTAGCAAGAGGGTCTGAATAAATCATCCTACTCATTAAAAGATAGAGTGAATAAAGAAATCAACTCCCTGAAAAACATAATTAGTGAATTGGAAAAAGAAAATAACTCTCTAAAAAATAAAATTGGCAAAATGGAAAAAAAAATTTCATAGAACAAAACAACTCATTTCAAAACTCAATTGGACAATTACAAAAAGAAATAAAAAAGTAAACAAAGAAAAGAATTTATTCAAAAATTAGAATTGATCAAATGAAAATAAATGACTTGAGGAGATAGCAAGAATCAGTCAAGCAAAACCATAAAAATGAAAAAATTGAAAAAAAATGTGTAATACCTACTTGGGAAAATAACAGACCTGGAAAATAGATCTAGGAGAGATGATCTGAGAATTATTGGACTTCCTGAAAATTATGATTAAAAAAAAGAGAATAGACACTATTTTTCAGTAAATCATCAGAAAACTGTCCAGATGTTATAGAAACAGAGGGTAAAATAGACCTTGAAAGAATTCATCAATTACCTACTGAAAGAGATCCTAAAATCAAAACTCCAAGAAATATTGTGGCTAAATTCTAGAACTATCAGACCAAGGAAAAAATACTACAAGCAGCTAGGGAAAAAAATTCAAATACAGAGGAGCCACAATAAGGATTACTCAGGATATAGCAGCGTCCACATTAAAGGATCAAAGGGCCTGGAATCTGATATTCTGAAAGGCTAAGGAACTTGGTATGCAGCTAAGAATAACCCAGCCAAAATGAGCATTTTTCTTTCCAGGAAAGAAGATGGACATTCAATGAAATAGGTGAATTCCATCTATTTCTGATGAAAAAAACCGAACTAAACTAAGAGTTTCATCTCCAAATATAGGACTCAATAGAAACACAAAAAGGTAAAAAGAAATCTTGGGAACTATATTTCTGTTATGAGTATACATAAAGAATACATGTATAATTGGTTTTATTATTATAATGTAAAAAAGAAGCTAGAGGTGGAAAGAAAATTGTACCAGAAAAAGGGAAAAGTAAAAGTACTATATCTCACGAAGAGGCAAAGGAAACCTATTATATTTGAGGGAAAGAAGGGAAGAGGATGAACATAGTGTATAACTTACTCTTATCAGAATTGGCTTAAAGAGAAAAATATTAGACATATTCAATTTACAGAGAAATTCTCCCACCTCATTGAAAATTGGGAGGGAAAAAGTGGAAAGGGAAGGAGTAAGCTAAGTAGAAGTGAATACAGAATTTTCAAGGAAAAGAGTAAAGAAAAGGGAAGGGACTTTAAGGTGGGGAAGGGGTTCCTAAAGAGAGATGGCTGAATGAGCACCACTTGCTCACAAGTTTAATACTGGGGATGGGGATAAGAGGGAAAGAAAAAATAAAAGCATAATCTGGGGTTCATAAGATGGCAGGAAATAGAGAATCAGTAATTTTATCCACAAATGTGAATGGGGTAAACTCCCCCAGAAAGCAAAGGTGGATAGCAGACTGGATTAAAAGTCAGAATCCTACAATATGTTGTTTGCAGGAAACACACTTGAAGCAGGGTGATATATACAGAGTAAAGGTAAAATGCTGGAGCAGAATCTACTGGATACTGCTGGAGCAGGGATAGTCATCCTGATCTCAGATCAAGCAAAAGAAAAAAATTAATCTAATTAAAAGAGATAAGGAAGGGCACTATATCTTGCTAAAGGGTAATATAGATAATGAAACTATGTCAATAATAAACATATATGCACCAAGTGGCATAGCATCTAACTTCCTAAAGAAGAAGTTAAGAGAGCTGTAAGAAGAAATTGACAACAAAACCATAATAGTGGGAGACCTTGACCTTGCACTCTCAGAATTAGATAAACAAACCACAAAATAAATGAGAGAAGTTAAAGAGGTAAATAGAATAATAGAAAAGTTAGGGATAATAGATCTTTGGGGAAAACTAATTGGAAACAGAAAGGAGTATACTTTCTTTTCAGTAATTCATGGGACCTATACAAAAATTGACCATATATTAGGACATAAAGACCTCAAATTCAAATGCAGAAAGGCAGAAATAGTAAATGCATCCTTTTCAGATCACGATGAAATGAAAATTACATTCAATAAAAAAACCAGAGGAAAATAGACCAAAAATAATCAGAAACTAAATAATCTCATCCTAAAGAATGATTGGGTGAAACAGAAAATCACAGATACGATAATTTCACCCAAGAAAAGGACAATAATGAGACGTCATACCAAAATGTGTGGGATATAGCCAAAGTTGTAATAAGGGGAAATTTTATATCTCTAGAGACCTACTTGCATAAAATAGAGAAAGAGAGGTCAATAAATTGGGCTTGCAACTAAAAAAGCTAGAAAAGGAATAAATTAAAAACCCCCAGTCAAACACTAAACTTGACATCTAAAAATAAAAGGAGAAATTAATAAAATTGAAAATAAAAAAAACTATTGAATTAATAAATAAAACTAAGAGTTGGTTCTATGAAAAAAACAACAAAATAGATAAACCCTTTGCAAATTTGATTAGAAAAAAAAAGAAAGAGGAAAATCACATTGTTATTCTTAAAAATGAAAAGGGAGAACTTGCCACTAATGAAGAGGAAATTAGAGCAATAATTAGAAGTTACTTGGCCCAACTTTATGCCAATAAATTCAATAACTTAAATGAAATGGATGAATACCTTCAAAAATATAGTTTGCCCAGATTAACAGAGGAAGAAGTAAATTGGTTAAATAGTCCCTCATAGAAAAAGAAATAGAACAAATTATTAATAATTCCATAAGAAAAAAGTCCCCAGGACCAGATGGATTTACATGTGCATTCTACCAAACATATAAAGAACAATTAACTCCAATGCTATATAAACTATTTGAAAAAATAGGGATTGAAGGAGTCCTACCAAACTCCTTTATGACACAGACATGGTACTGATACCTAAACCAGGTAGGTTGAAAACAGAGAAAGAAAATTATAGATCAATCTCCCTAATGAATATTGATGCAAAAGTCTTAAATAAAATATTAGCAAAAAGGTTACAAAAAATCATCCCCAGAATAATATACCATGACCAAGTAGAATTTATACCAGGAATGCAGGGCTGGTGCAATAGTAGGAAAACTATTAGCATAATTGATTATATAAATAACCAAATTAACAAAAACCATATGATCATCTCATTAGATGCAGGAAAAGCATCTGATAAAATACAACATCCATCCCTATTAAAAACACTTGAGAGTATAGGAATAAATAGACTTTTGCATAAAATAGTCAGAAGCATCTATTTAAAACTGTCAGTAAGCATCATATGTAATGGGAATAAACTAGAACTATTCCCAATAAGATCAGAAGTGAAACAAGGTTGCCCACTATCACCATTACTATTCTATATTGTATTAGAAATCCTAGCTTTGACAATAAGAATTGAGAGAGATTAAAGGAATTAGAGTAGGTAATGAGGAAACTAAATTATCACTCTTTGCAGATGATATAATGGTATACTTAGAGAACACCAGAGATTCTACTAAAAAGCTATTAGAAATAATCCACACCTTTAGTAAAGTTGCAGAATACAAAATAAATCCATATAAATCCTCAGAATTTTTATATATCACCAACAAAATCCAACATCAAGAGATACAAAGAGAAATTCCACTTAAAATAATTGTTAGATAGTATAAAATATTTGGGAATCTACCTGCCAAAGAAAAGTCAGGAACTATATGAGCAAAACTACAAAACACTTAATAAATAACAAATAATGTCAGATTTAAACAATTGGAAAAATATTAAGTGCTCCTGAAGAGGCTGAACAAATATAATAAAGATGACAATACTACCTAAACTAATCTATTTCTTTAGTGCTATACCAATCAGACTCCCAAGAAACTATTTTAATGACCTAGGAAAAATAACAACAACATATGGAAGAACAAAAGGTCAAGAATTTCAAGGGAACTAATGAAAAAAAAATCAAATAAAGGTGGCCTAGCTGTACCTTATCTAAAATTATATTACAACACAGTGGTCACCAAAACCATTTGGTGTTGGCTAAGAAATAGACTAGTTGATCAGTGGAATAGGTTAGGTTCACAGAACAAAATAATCAATAATAATAGCAATCTAGTATTTGACAAACCCAAAGATCCCAACTTTTGGGATAAGAATTCAGTATTTCACAAAAACTGCTGGGAAAACTGGAAATTAGTATGGCAGAAACTAGGCATTGGACCCACAATTAACACCATACCCTAAGATCAAAATGGATTCATGATTTAGGCAAAAAAAATGAGATTATAAATAAATTAGAAAAATATAGGATAGTTTACCTCTTACACTTTTGGAGGAGGAAGGAATTTGTGACCAAAGAAGAACTAGAGATCATTATTGATCACAAATAGAAAATTTTGATTATGTCAAATTGAAAAGTTTTGTACAAACAAAACTAATGCCAATAAGGGAAGCAACAAATTGGGGAAATATTTTTACAGTTAAAGGTTCTGATAAAGGCCTTATTTCCAAAATATATAGAGATTTGACTCTAATTTAAAAGAAATCAAGCCATTCTCCAATTGATAAATGGTCAAAGGATATGAATAGACAATTTTCAGATGAAATTGAAACTATTTGCAGCCGCAGGAAAAGTTGTTCCAAATCACTATTGATCAGAGAAATGCAAATTAAGACAACACCTATGAGATTGGATAAGATGACAGGAAAAGATAATGATGAATGTTGGAGGAGATGTGGGAAAACTGGGACACTGGTACTTTATTGGTAGAACTATGAATGGATCCAACCATTCTGGCGAGCAATTTGGAACGATGCTCAAAAAATTTATCAAAACGTTCATACTCTTTGATCCAGCAGTGTTACTACTGGGTTTATATCCCAAAGAGATACTAAATAAGGGAAAGGGACCTGTATGTGCCAAAATGTTTGTGGCAGCCCTTTTTATAGTGCCTAGAAACTGGAAAAT
The DNA here is from genome assembly GCF_016432865.1 of Antechinus flavipes. Lineage (NCBI taxonomy): Eukaryota > Metazoa > Chordata > Mammalia > Dasyuromorphia > Dasyuridae > Antechinus > Antechinus flavipes. The sequence goes on from NC_067398.1 coordinate 437,044,283, forward strand.
GAATGTATGCCCATCAATTGGAGAATGGCTGGGTAAATTGTGGTATATGAATGTTATGGAATATTATTGTTCTGTAAGAAATGACCAGAAGGATGAATACAGAGAGGCTTGAAGAAACTTACATGAACTGATACTTAGTGAAATGAGCAGAACCAAGAGATCATTATACATTTCAACAACAATACTATTTGAGGATAAATTCTGATGGAAGTGGATATCTTTGGCAATGAGAAGATCCAATTCAGTTCCAGTTGATCAATGATGAACAGAACCAGCTACACCCAGAGAAAGAACACTGGGAAATGAATGTGGAGTGCTTGCATTTTTGTTTTTCTTGTGCAACAAGAGGACTGTACAAATATGTACATACATATTGTATTTAAGATATATCTCAACATGTTTAGCATGTATAAGACCACCTGCCATCTAGGGGAGAGGAGAAGGGAAGGAAGGGAAAAGTTGGAACAGAAGTGATTGCAAGGGACAGTGTTGAAAAATTACCCATGCATATTTTCTGTCAATAAAAACCTATAATTAAAAAATTGTCTGGCAAAAATTAGTCATATATCAACACCTCACATAATATACTAAGATAAGGCCAAATTGGGTACGTGATTTAGACAAAAATGATGACAGCATAAAAAAATTAGGGAAGCATGGAAAAATCTAGCTGTTAAGATCTATGGATAAGAAAGAATTTAGGACTAACTAGAAATAGAATCATAGGAGATGAATTGGATTGTTTTTATTGTATTACATTAAAAAGGATTTGCACAAACAAAACTAATGCAGCTGAAATTGGAAAAAATTATTTCTTTCTAAAGATTTCACAGTATACTATATATATATTTCATCATGGACTTATAAGGAAAGATTAAGAGGTTTTTATTTTTCTTTCTCATTTTGTAGATGGGCAAAATGAAATGTAGCATTGTCCAGAAATTTTTCTGCACAAAGATTTCATTTCTCAAATATTTGGAAAATTGAGGCAAATTTATAAAAATAAGATTCATTTTCCAAGTGATAAATGATCAAAAGATATGATAAGGCAGTATTCAGAAGAACAAATCAAAACTATCTGTAATAATATAAAATGTTCTCAATCACTAATAATTAGAGTAACAATAATGTACCTTAAAACAACTCTGAGATACAACGTTATACCTATTACACTAACATGATAAAAAAAATAACAAATACTAGGGGCCATGTCTAAAAAGGTATTCTAAAGTACTTTTGATGGAGTTATGAACTAGTTCAACTATTCTGAAGAACAATTTAGGGCTATGACCAAAGAAGCATAAAATTATACATTCTCTGAGCCAGCAATATCCTTGCTAGTCCTCTATCACAAAAAAGATCAAAGAAAAAGAAAAATACCCAAAGTGCAAAAAAAAAAATATGTTAGCTCTTATAGTGGTGACACAGATTAGAAATTGAGGGGATCCCATTAATTAAGAAATAATTGAACAAGTTCTGGCATATTATTTTTATAGAATACTATCATGTTATAAGAAATGATGACAACTGGTTTCAGAAAATTTTTGAAAGGCTTATATGATGCAAAGTGAAATAAGTCAAACTAGGAGAACGTGAACATAGTAACAATTTTGCAGCAATAAACAACAGTGGAAGATAGCTACTCTAACCAATAAAATGATGCAAGACAATTCTAAAGGTCTCATGATGAAAAACGATATACAATTCCATAGAGAGAACTAATGAAATATGAATGCAATTCAAAGCATATGTTCCATTTTCTTTTTTATAACATGCCTAATATGAAAATATATATTTGCATGATTTCTAATATATAATGGATATTAGATTATTTGTCTTCTCAATAGATAGGAAGGGGTTGGAAGGAAAGAAAAATTTAAACCTGAAAATAATTTTTTTAATAAAAGATAAAAGTCAATAGTTTTCTTTTAATTATTAGCCCCCTCAGGGAAAAAAAGAGTGAATATTTTTTTCTGATTTGGGAGATACCATACTGACCTGGAAAATATTTGATATATTATATTGACACACAATTGACAACTTTTTAAGTACCTACTATGTGCTGGGTGTTATTAGCAAAGTGCTAATGACACTATGACTTCAGTGCCTACTCAGAAAATTGTATTGTATCATTAAAAGATCTTTTACTATCAATTATTGGAGATTTGTTGCTCTAAGAAGCTTTCTCACGTAATATTTAAGTTCTCGTGGTCAAAAAAAAAGCATTACATTATAAAGAGCTTGTTTTAGACACTGGTTTTCTTTGGTGTAGTAGAAACTTGCAGTGGGCTTAAATTAGTGACATTTTGTTTCTTCAGGTATCACTAACTTTCACAAAAGGCAATAGCATGCACATGCCAGAAGAAAAGGACTGGAAGTTAGTAGACATTTATTCCCTTTTCTGTCACTAACTTTCTGGACACTGCTACATTTTATTTTGCTCATCTACAAAATGAAGAAGAAAAATTAAAACCTCTTACTCTTTCTTTAGAAGTTAACATGATGAAATACATATGTAGTACACTTTGAAATACTTAGAAAAAAAAAGTTCTAGCTTATGTAATATGAAAGCTCTTTGAGGAGTTTGACCACTGCATTTTTTTCTGTCTCTCTTACCTAGAACATATTAGGCATTTATGCTTCATAAAAGCTGTTTGATTGTTTTTTTGTATTATCATTATAACTCTTAGGAGTTGATCACATTAGGCTTGTCAATGTTCCTTTGTTATGAAGTTCACAATGAGTTTAAATCTTGCCATATTTATTTAAATATCACTGACTTTCACAGAAACATGTAGATACAAGATAGCATCAAGATGTCAGAACAAGCTTCTTGTCTCCAAGAAATAAAGCTGATATCCTCCAAACCTCCAGGAAAGAAAAAAATCACCCTGGAGAACTTCTTTCCTCCAATCAAGAAATGAAAAATCACTTATATGTGGCAAGTTAACCAAATAATAGCTAAAGGATGCCAGTCCTAGGGAAAGACAGTTTGATGGATGTGAATGGAATGAAATGAGATGCCTGGTTTATTCAATAATAGCTGATTTGTGTTCTACCTTAAGAGAAAGTTTACCAAAGAGAGCAAAGTGGAAGGTGATTCTATCAGGTAAGGGAGAACCACAGATAAGTTGAAATGGTTTGAGAAGAATGAAAAGCATGGGGAAGACAAATGATCTAATAAGATGCTTATGAGATTGCTTTGAAAACTATAAAGCATTATATAAGGGTCAGTTATTAGTTTCATTATTTTATCTATTGAAATGCAAAAGAAGAACATTGTATTATGACTATAGATTGAAAAATTATTATACTGCTGATTAAGGAAATGAAACTGCAAATTAAGGTCATAGAAACAGCATGTTTAAACACAATAGATGATTTTAAAGATTGGTAAGCAGAAACTTATCTTGAAATATAGTTGAAGATCCAATACATCCAGGCAAAGATATATAAATATATCTGCTGGAACTTTTTTTAATAAGCTGAATCAACAAGCCCTATTTTTCATAGCCCTTTTCTAAAAAAAAAAAAAAACAAATCTAGCAAGAGAAAAATTAACTATTGTTAGAAAATATAACATAGAAAACCTCTACTTGTGAATGATAGCTCATCTTTAAAATTTCCTGCAATAGTTATGCATGCAGACTACACCTCATAAGCCAGCTGCTGATTTAACTTGACAGCTGCAGAAAATATTGAGGGTTAAAAGTATCATTTGAGAGGGGGGTGATGGGTTTGAAGACTAGTGTTCTCTTTTTGAAGTGGTCTTTCTGCCTGCTTATATTACAGGCTTAAAGGAGATCAAAAGCTCCAGATGCTATAACCTGCCTTGCTGGAAAGACTTCTAATTGAATCAAACATGAACAGAATATAATTAGATAATAAGTAATAAAGTCTCTGATCAAGATTTGGAGCTGCAAGCGTTTGGTCTGCTGTACCTACTTTTGTGTCCCTTTTATGAAAGTCACTAGTGATTAGAAACTATTATTCCTAAAAAGCCATGTGTGTCTAAGTAAGATGGAGAAAAAGGGCAGAAAGAAGATTCAGACTTGTTTAGTCTCTCTCTCTTTCTTTCTTCTTCTCCTCCTTTCTTCCTTATTTTCTCTTTTGTCCTTTTTTTCCTTGCTTCTTGGCTTACTTTTTTCTTTTTTTTCTTTCCTTTCCTTGATTTTCTTCTTCCTTGTTTCTTTGCTTTCTTTCTTCCTCTTTCTTCCTATCTTTTTTACATTCTATAATATTACAGCACACTATTTCCAAATGAAATAAAAAACAAGAAATCTATATAAACAGAAAAAGAAGAAGCAACAACATAAATATACAGCAGTATTGAAAAGGAACAAACATGTCCTCATATTTGAATTTGTAGCAAAGCAGCTGGAATGATTTGGCATTGCTGAATCCCAACAAAACCAGATGGAAAACATAACCCAGATAGATACTCTCAAGAGTCTCCCTAGAATCTGAATACAAATACCAATTTCTGAATATTTTTATTATAGCATATCTATATATTCATCCATAATATTTGGACCAACCCCCACTAAGTAATTCCTGGATTCTACTTTTTTATGTATAATGATAGAGCAGGTGGCATGTCTATGAAAATTGACAGTCAGTCAACAAATATTAATTGAACATTCACAGAGTTCAAAGAACTCTGATAGGGGGGTGAAGTACCTACACATTAAAAAATCAGCACAGTTCTTGAACCAAAGAAAATATGCAATAATGATTCAAATTATACAGGACATGTTTGTTTAGAGACTTAAACCAAAGATTGTCACTAGGGAAGGAAATAGGCTGCACTAGATACAAGAAGACATTTCTAACACTACACTGATTTTGACTTTTTGTTGTCTATAAACCCAAGTAGAAATTTTCCAAGCTGTTTCTCCTTACTATACAGTGCCACCTAAAGGACTGCCTGCCCTGACTAGAAAGTAATGTATTTTCTTTCTTTTTAAGTAATAGTATTATTAATTTTATGACACCTCTATTTTTCATGGAGCATTAAAATTAAGAATGCAAAAATGCACACTGGTTTTTATATCTTTTGACAGAAACAGAAACATTAGCTAGAGTTTTATATTCACTTGGAAAACCCCCTATTCATTACAACTCTGAACAGGATACAGTTTTACCCACATTCAGTTTCATCTCAGGAAGCAAGAATTCTGCTTGGCAGTCACATGTAGCAGAGCACTGTGGTCTAAAGATTCTGAGTGATGACCCCATTTTGCTTAAACTGCCAATGCTACATCTACATAGCATTGAATAAATGCTGTCAAGGATTGTGGTGACTTGTTTCATAGGTGATATCATCTGGCTGTCTGAACAAAGACAAAAATACAATCAAATTTATTTCTAAAGAAATGTTTGTTAAAATTCTACGGTAAGCTTTGAAAAAAGGGGGGAAAGGAGACAAGCTCTCATAACTAGTTCTGATTTTCTACTGAATACAAATAAAACCACAAAAGCATTAACAATTAGAAGATCATTAAGGAAGAAAAATATAATTTTGTTTTTTCTATTTGGTAACAAATACATGATGACATTTTCTCACTATGAGAAATTATCAGAATACCTGCTTGAAAAAAAATTGATCAGATACAAGCCAGGAGAGCAGCTTCCATGGCAACAGATGTATTGGAAGATCAAAGACGCTCTATAGCCTGATCTAGCCCTTTGATTGATTTAATTCACAGAATCAAAGAGATCTAGATGCACTGCAAGATAAATTCTGCTTTCATTCACTCTGGTTGGTAAAAGAGAAAGGAAGGTTACTGGTACAAAAAGCCAATGATTTCCCCTAAACTGGCTTAGATTACAAGTTGTATTATGATAAAATCATACCATTACCTTGCTTTACATAACTGATATATTACTAGAAATTATTGGTAACATAATGGGACCTTTTAGACAGAGATGTTACTTGGACTGCCTAAATGTCTATTCATAATCATGAATCTAACACAAATATCTCCTTTCTGTTCTATATTGGTTTGCCTTTATTTGCTACATGTGATAAATGTGTTACTAGAAAGTTTACAAATCAATTTTCTACAAACTGATTTGTATTTAAAATTTATTCTGACAGTCAATTTAAAGGAATTCTACCTTGGAACTATTAACAATACATTTATGGTATATGCCATCATGCTATAAAATTATGATTTGTATATATTGGGTTGTCTCACTCTTCAAAAAAGATTTGATTAAAAATTCAGATATTCCCCACATAGATATTCTAAGCTTTATGTCTTTCCATTTGAGGGGAAATCATTGAGAAAAGTTATGGGGAAATATTTTACATCTATAGCAATGGTCTTGAAACTTTTGAATCTTGAAACAATTTCAATAGGAAAAAATAATCCTATCCTTACCATCTTTGTTTGACATCACAGAATGACTGAGAATAAGTGATAGTGATGGTGATGGTTATGTCAACAATGAAGCAGAGGAAGAAATGCACAACCTTATGTGAGATAAAATAACCATTATTGTGGGTAATTTTGTTATTTTTCTTCTTAATATGGCATAGAAACCAAACTTGGATTTGGATTGCTATAAAAAATCCCAGTTTAAAAAAAACCATCTATCAATACATATCAGCACTTTCTCAGGCTTTTATAATCTTAAAGACTCTCTAGGAGCACTAAGAAGTTATATGGCTTACTAAGGGTCATCTAGTCAGAGTCTCTCAGTTGTGAGGCTTGATCCTAAGTCTTCCTGTTTTTAAATTCTGCTCTCTAGCTGCTACTCTATACTGCATCCCTTTTGTTCTTATTGCTGATTCATGTCTGACACATACAAACATAAAATGTGTGACTTAGATTTTGAACAAAACTGAAGATCACAGAGAGAATCCCAAAGAGCCATGAGTCACACTTTAAGAATCACTATTTAAAATCCTCTCTTTAATAGGACTTCTGCCTCAATGGTTTCATAGGCCAGTTGGAAGAGGGCATGCTTAATAAGAACATAAACTCTACATGCTCTAATATAATTTACTAGTTCTTGTCAAATTCTTTCATGACTGTTTCTCTCTCCCTTTTTCCCTACCTGAATCATATAGGCCAGGTGGAGAAATGCTTTAAAAGACAAAAAGATAAGTTTATATTTGAACCTCAGGATGGTCCTTCTTGCTAAAGCAAAAGTTAATTCATTTCATTCTGTATTCCCATATTTTCCAACAGCTTTCCCCAATCTTTCTTTGTCTAATGGCTGTTTTTCTTCTGTCTACAAATATATGTCTCCCCCCATCTTCAATAAATCCTGACATTATTAATCTACACCCACTATAGTCCAATATACCCCCCACTACTTGAGCTTAAATTGAGACTACCACCTATAATAGGTACCTCCACTGCCTTTCTTCTCACCCTCTTCTTAACTCTGGATTCTGACATCATCATTCAACAAAACTTCTCTCTCCAAAATTATCAATTATCAATATTAATTACCAAAGCTAATGTCATTTTTTAAGATCTAATTCTTCTTCTTCATTTCTCTGTAGCCCTTCACACTGTTGATTATCCTTTTCTCCTTAAAACTCTCTTTATTAAGGCTTCCAGGACATTGCTCTCTCCTAGTTCTCTTTCTATATTTGTCTAAATATTCCTTCTGTTTCCTTTGCTAGGTATTCATCAAGATAATAACTACTATGAGTAACTTTTTCCTAGCTTTTCTCCCTCTATCCTATTTTATTTGGTGATTTCATCAATTCCCATGGTTTCAATTATCATCTCCATGCAGATGACTCTCAGATCTCCTAGACTCGGCCCTAATCTCTCTCCCAGTGTCTGGTTTTGTATCTCCAATTACTTATTAAACATCTCAAACTAGATGTTATATAAGTATCTAAAACTCAACAATTTCAAAGCTAAACTTTGTCTGGATGTGGAAACATAACATGAGTCCTTTGTACTTGTCTTGGATTATTGTATTGCTGAGAAGAGCTGAGTCATTCATAATTTATCATATACAGTGTTGCTGCTAGTCTGTACAGTGTTTTCCTGGTTCTGCTCATTTTGCTTTGCATCAGTTCATACAAGTTTCTCCAGGTTTTTCTGTATGCCTGCTCATCATTTTTTTATTGCACAATAATATTCCATTACATTCATATACTATACTTCCTTCAGCCATTCCCCCAACTGATGAATATATTTTCAAATTTTAATAGTTGGTCACCATTAAAAAGGTTGTTATGAATATTTTTGCACATATAGATCCTTTTCCTTTTTTACTGATCTTTTTGGGATAAAGACTTATTAGTGGTATTTTTAAATAAAAGGGTATCTAAGCCTTTGGGCATAGTTCCAAAATGTTCTCCAAAATGGTTAGATCAGTTCACAACTCCACCAACAATACATTAGTGTCCCAATTTTCCCACAATCTCTCCAACATTTAAAATGTTGGATAAACATTTTTCATTTTTCCTTTTTTTTAGTCAATCTGATAGGTATAAAGTAGTACTTCAGAGTTATTGAAATTTGCATTTCTCTTACCAATGATTTAGAGAACTTCATATGCCTATAGATAGCTTTTATTTCTTCTTCTAAAAACTGCCTGTTTATATCCTTTGGCCATTTATCAATTGAGGAATGGCTTGTATTCTTATAAATTTGACTCAGTTCTCTATATATTTTAGAAATGAGGCCTTTATCAGAGACAATGGCTGTAAATATCCTTCTAAATATATTTGTCTTAGTTTTGCTTTTGCATAAAGCCTTTTTAATTTAACATAATCATAATTATCTATTTCCAAACTGTTAACTCTTTTTTCATAATTCTCTTGTATCATTCTCATCCTTTTCTCAATTTCTCTTGTTCCTCTTTGATATGATTTTTAAGCTCTTTTCAGCTCTTCCATGAGTTTTTTCTGGGCTTAAGGAAATTTCCCATTTTCCTTTGGGGATTTGCCCATAGATACTTTAACATTGTTGTACTTTTCTGAGTTTATGTCTAGACCTTCCCCAACACCATAATAACTTTCTATGGAAATATTATTTTTTGTTGTTGCTTTTTTTGTTGTTGGCCTCTTTTTCTTTCTTTTAAATGTGAGCTCTGCTACCAGGAGTGAAGTGACATTGTTTCTGTCTTTTTGTGCCAGGGGCTACAAGTCCTAATTGTTTGCCTGGGCCTGCACTGATGTTTCCCAGAGACCCACAGAGGACCCTCTGATGCTGAACTGAGGAGGTGTTGTGAGAAGTGGCGGCACTATAGGAGACAACAGGAATCTGCCAATTTACTTGGTGCTTTCCAGGATCTTAGTGCTGGTGTCTTGCGTGTGCTGAAACCAGTGGAGTGTGTCTGAATCTCCTTGAGGCTATGCTGAATCATGTGGTGGTCTGGCTAATGGAAACTGCCTATTTGCTGGGGATGCAATGAATCAAGTGGAGGTCTGGATACTACAGGTTGTCTGTTTACTTGGAGTGATACTAAAGCATTGGAGGATGGGAGAGTTCTTGGAGCCAGAGTCTATTTTTTGCCCTTACTGTGCTGAAGCATGTAGGAGATCCTGGCATTGGTACTTGCCTGTCCAAAGTGCTGTGGCTCAGGATTTACCACATTTAATTGAAGTGAGATTTGCCATTTGCTTGGTGGGATGCTTCCCATTCTAAAATGCCCTTCCCCCTTTTCCTGAGTGAAACCTAAATTTATTAAATTAAAAGATTGTTTCATCCCATCTTTTTCCTGGTTCCACTGTTCCAGGATTTGTTTTAGGAAGCTATTTCATGGTTTTTTGGAGGTAAATATGAGAGAATTACAAAAGTTTAGTGCTTATGCCCCATCTTGGCTCCTGGAAATTTCTTCAGAACAACAGTTTGTTGTTTTGGATTTGTTTGTTTTTTTGCTTCTGTTCTTATTTAGTCATATTCATTTCTGTCTGGCATTTTGTGACCCCATTTGGGTTTTTCTTGGCAAAGATACTGGAGTTGCTTGTCATTTTCTTCCAGCCCTTTTTTACAAATGGGGAAACTGAGGCAAATGGGGGTTAAGTGATTTTCTTAGGGTCATACTATTAAGTACGTGAAGATGGATTTGAGTTCAGGTCTTCTTGACTCCAGATCCAAGGCTCCATCCACTGCACCACCTATTTGCTCTAGAATAACACTATGTGTGTGTGTGTGTGTGTGTAGAGAGAGAGAGAGATTTAAATATACCATATTAAATTATTAGTAGAGGTAGCCTCTTAAGCAAGTATTAGCCATTTCTCATAATTTGAATAATATAAAGAGTTGCTGCTATGATTTCTTAGTAAATTATTAGCTAAGAAATGAAGAAAACAATACAGTAGTTATTTAAACCACCACACATCATCCAATGTGGCTCGCCAGAAGGTATGGATTGTTTTGGGAACTTGTGTTTCAAGAGAAGACAAAAAGCCTGCCATGAGTCAACAAACCCACCATTCATTAAACATTTCTGCTAATATATATATGAATAACAATATCAGCAACTGCACGATGCAGGGGCACAGTTGGCTATTTTGTCTCTCTGTAAAAGGTTGTTTTAGAAAGAAGAGATTATTGAAGTAAAGAACTGATGTCAAAGAAGGAGATTTGGGGATTTGGCCTATGACTCATGATGTCATAAAATAAGTTTTGGAAAAGGGAAATATATACACTGTGAGAAATAAAAAATGTGTTTGTAAAGAAATTTAGGAACTTAATCCAGGTTCAATTAAATGTAATTTGTGCAGTAATTCTAAATGCTCTCTCTGCCCCTAAATAATGCCTAGTCTGTAGCATAATCCCATGACAAGACTATTTTTACTTTTGACTCTGATGTTCACCCAAATACTCCCCAGCATGTCTTTCCCTTTAAAATAATAAGAGCTAACCTTTAAATAGGGCTTACTATATGCCAAACACTATGCTAAATACTTTACAAATGTATTTTATTTAATCCTCACACAATCCTGGGAAGTAGTGTTATTATCCCCTTTGCAAATGAGGAAACTGAGGCAAACAGAAATTAAGTGACTTGCAAAGGTTCACTTAGCTAATAAATATCCAAGGTCAAATTTAAATTCAAGTCTTTCTGATTCCAGAGCCAGTGCTCTCTCGATTGATCTCAAATCTATCTATCTAAAAACAAAACTTGGCAAACTTAAAATTGCTATACGGTTGCTATTATGAGGCAACTAGGTGGCATTGTGGACAGAACACTAGCTGTGTGACGCTGGAAAATCGCTTAATCTCTATTTGTCTCGGTTTCTTCTTGTAAAATGGAGATAATAATAGTATCAACCTCCCCGAGTTGTTGCAATGACCAAATGAAATTGAACTTTCTTATTCAGACCCATTCAAGATGGGTAGCCATTGCACTCTGTTGAAGTTTGGATGGGGATAAATTCTTGAATAGATTACCAAAGGCTGGGGGTGACACTATTTAATCATCCTCTTGTTAATTGTTAACCAATCAGATAGAATTGATTGCCCCCTTTGGGACAATGCCTCTTCCAATGAGCACATAGGCTTTGAACTCACCTACCATGATCTTCTTTCGTCTAAAAGAGAGATGACCAAATTACTATCCATTCTTTTATTAAAATGCTAGAATTTTTAATAAAATGATTAAATTACCTAGAAGTTAAATGATCTCTCAAAACCTTTTAATCACCACACATGTGTATATGCATATATATTGACTTTATATAAATTGTTTTCCTAATGTTGAAACATCCTAGTACAAATCCACATTCATACTTATGATATGAGAACCTCCAGAAATTCCTAGATTATCAGAACAATAAACTATTTCTTAAAAAGTTCAAGAAAGTCTTGATTGGGGGGGAGGGAGGAAGGAAAAGGATGTTAAGAGGCAGAAGAGAAGCCTGAGCTATGTCATGGAGCTGGAAAAGAAAAAAAAAAATGACTACTTAACAATCAGGGATAAGCAAGATAAGTGAAAATCTTTCTGGATAGAAGAGATTTGGGTATCATATGATTACAATAGTTGTTTTTACTATAATAAATAATAATGTAGAGTCACATGTTAGACAAAGAATCTTCCAGAAAAAAAAAATCATAAAAGGAAATAAATAATAATGGCTGGTAACTATTTGCTAAAGGGTAATAAATATATATGTTGACAACCACCTGAAAAGTATTCAAAATCAATTAATAATTAGAGAAATGGAATTAAAACAACCATAAGGCATAACTTTCTCTATCAAACTGGCAAAAATAGTAAAAGATAGAAAACATTTAATATTGACTGAGATATGGGAAAATAGGAACATTAATTCACTGCTTTTGACTTTAGACACTAGTTATGTGAATCTGATACTTAAAAAAAACTCATTTTGCCTCAGTTTCCTCAACTATAAAATGGGAGTAACAGGAGCACCTACCTCTATTAGTTGTTAAAAGGATCAAATGAGAAAATATTCATAAAGCTCTTAGCTCAATGTCTATCATACTGTAGACACATTATAAATGCTTATTCCCTTCCCTTCTCCCTTTGCTAGTAGAGTTGTTTAATTGGATGAATGTAATAAAATATTATTGTGCCATTAAAAAGTGATAAAATAAACAATTTCTAAAAACCTTGGGAGTGGACAAAATCAGGAGAACAAACTATACCAACACTGTAAAAAGAAGCAATTTTGAGAGACCAGAACTCACATCAATGCAGTTACCATTAGTCACTGCAACAAGAAGAATAAATTAAACATTTTAGAAAAATATTAAAAATTTAAACTATTTGACCCAAAGAATTTTCTAATGAGTTTATAGGCCTAAAGAATTTTGTTGTTGGAATGAAAAAAACCTATATGAAAAAAACCTATTTGTACAAAAATAATGAACTTTTTGTAGTATCAAAAGTTAGGCAAATTATATGCCTAACAATTTGGGGAAAGATTAAACAATTTGTAGTTTACGAATGTACTGTATTATCATATCATAAGAAATGACAACCAAAGAAACTGAAAGGAAAATTTTAAAAATTTGTATGACGTGATTCAGAATAAAGAAGCATGAGAAACAAAATTGAAATAGAAATAATGATTGATGATGTTGTTTGTCCTTCATTTTCAAAGAGGAATAAGGATATCATAAGGTAATGTCTTAACTCATGGATGAATTGTATTAAAATTAAGCAGAGTTGCACAAAATCATCAGTCTCACTCTCTCTTCCAGACTCACTGATGTCCCACTGATGCAGTGGATTTATGACTAAGTTCTATTCTACAGGGTCTTCTTGGTATTTGGAACAAATTATTCGCATCTGCCCATTCCATCATGAAAAGACTTCACATGCATAAGGTAGACATCCTCATCATCAACAGAGTTCAGGCCTATCAATTCCCGTCAATGGTTGACTCATTTGTGAAAACAATTCACTGGATTATGGCCACTGTGCATGTTACACCTTCTTGGAGCCACAGATGAGAATTGAGTGAAAAATGGACATGAAGGGTGGATGGATAGCTCTGAAAAGGAAAACTCTCACACTAGAGATGCTAGTCCTCCTGAAACACCTCATGCAACTCAGAAATAATGATTACTATTAAAATGAAACCTTTTGAAATGGCAACAAGAATCAGATCAAATTGAACACACAATGCGGGCATTAATTTATTAAAGTTAAAAGCCTAAACTCTTTTAATAAGCACTAATCTATAGTAGTGTAAGTTAAATTTGTTGTATGTCATCATCACTTTTGTATTTTTTTAATGAGGGGTGAAACTCTGATTGTAAATTTATTGATGCATTGTCAGTAATGAAACAAAAAGCTATTGTGAATGCCTGAGATTCCTAGAAGATGGGGATTGTACCAGTGATTTCATTGCTATAGGACAATCCTGCATGAAGAAACTCAGTTTCTCAGTGCCATTGACACCTTCTCTTCTGCAACATTCTTAGAGAGTTTCTCAGAGCCTTGAGAAGCTAAGAATCTGTTAAAGTTAAACCACTAATACATTAAGAAGAAAAATTCAAATTTAGGTCTTTCAGGCTCTTTTCTAGACCTACTTTGTATCCGCAATGCCATTCTTTTCATATCAGTTACCTTATCAAAAATTTTTTGATGTTGTAAGAATTTCAGAAATGCAAACTATATACTTTTCATTTATTGAGAATAAAAATAATACAGTATTAAGCAGTTAATTCTTATCTTTTTTCTAGACTTGCATTTATCACAAAGTCAAATAAAATTCCCTAATGATGGCAGAATACCAAAAATATTTTTTAAAGTTGCTCATTACATAAAGCAAAATAATTTATGCAAAGAATCCTTTACAAAACTACTTAAAAGAATCTATTTTTAACCAGTAGACTGAAGTAATGAAATTCAAAAAAATATATAATTTGGCAAGAAAACTCCTTTTTCTATAGAATTCCTTTTAGAGGTTTGGGGTTTCTTAATTTTAGAAACATTTCCTTTCTTCTCCCAAAAAACATCTTTTTTCATACACTTTATATTCTTACTCCTGGATGTCATAAGAAAGTGACCAGTGGTTTCCTTTGATGTTTGTTCAAACATCAATAACCTGAAGTGTTAGCAAATTTGAGACCTTTTATGAACTGCCAAATCTCCTAAAATCTTCAAAACCTAGCTTTTTCTAATATCTATTGAAATATTTTGAACAATAGATAGAAGACATCAACTTGCAAAACTTAATGAATGTCATTGAATAAAACTAAAGTTAAGAAAATCAAATAGCCTATATCAGATAAATTAACATATGAATTTGAAAAGTTATTTTAAAGGTAATATTTCAATTCTCATTTTTCTGCTATTGATATTGCAACTCTACGTATCAGTGATATCCCCATGAATTTTTCTAGAGGTCACATTTCTGATTATAATAAGGATGTGATGTGGTTCTAGTGGCAGTGAAGAGAGTTGAAGTGTGAGAATCCCCTTCTGGTTAGTGCAGGTTCAACATGAAAGAATTTATACGCCCGAAAAGTTTAACTGGCAAAAAGGAGTTTACTGTTGGCACTGCAGAAGTCAACTTTTGCTGGGAAGACTGACTTCTCAGTGACAAGGTCCTGGCAGAGAAATAAAGAGGGGTTATTGCTGAGAAGATAATGTCTTCATAGCAGGCAGGGGTCCTGGCAGGCCGCTATGCCAAGGAGAGAGAGAGGTTCCTTGACAAGACATGGTCCTGCTTTGGGCCTCTGCAAAGAAATCAGTTTAAAGTTGCCCTTTAATAGGATAGCTGAAACTGAAGTTCCCAGTTGAAAAGAAAGCCAATGCTCCCAGACCTAGATACTTATCAATATCAGGCCCAGATCTCCCAGTGAATAGAAATCACTTTGAAGGATTTTTCAGCCTGAATTGGGGATCCGGTTTCCCGAAAAGACCAATGGGGGGTATGATTTGCCTTAGAAAAATCCAGCCTGGAAAGTATGCTTTCTCCCAGAATCTTTGGAACCTGGGAGACCCCAATCTCTCTTCTTTTGAAGATCAAAGGGGATATAGTTTCAGTGATTATTTTATACAATTTTTACAGAGTTCACTCACATCAGAGGTTAGTTCATGAATATACCATATTGGTCTATACTCCAGAGTGAGAAAAAGAGAGAAAAAGAGGGGAGAGAGAGAGAGAGAGAGAGAGAAAGAGAGAGAGAGAGACAGATAGAGAGACAGAGAGAGAGACAGAGAGAGAGAGACACAGAGAGAGAGAGAGATGTGATAGTAAGAGAGGTAGATGAGGGGGTGGTTGATAAATGAAACTTGATATACACCTTAAAATATGCAAATTGTACATATTTTATATGATTATACAAAATTACCATTTACTTTTAGAAGATAAATGAGAGTAAAGCATTCCATTTAATTCACCAAGCATTTATTAAATAACTATTTTGCCAGACTGTGCAAGATACCAAAGTTACAATGACAAAACAGTATCTACCCTCAGGAGCATTCATTTTACTGGAATAGAAATCTTTTGTCTTTTTTTGTATAAGATATCATAGAAAGTTACAGGAGAACAGTGAAGTGGGGAAATTTAGGATGGTAAAAAATACATAAAGTACTTCTTCAGTTATGGAAAGGCTCAGTATTGGTCCCAGTGTTGCCTAACTACAAAGATCTCAAGATTAGATCAAAAAAAGAAACTCTTTGAGAAGGGATACTCCCAAAAATTCCCTTCATCATTCACTTCTAATGGTCCTTTTTATCTGATGGGGGGAGGAAAGTAACAAAGCATGGAGTAGAAAAGTCAGGAGGTGTGATTTTCAGAGAGATTTTCACCTCACTAGATGGAAGAAATACAGGAAGTAAATGAGAGTCCAATAGCAGTAAGGACATCTAGCACAAGGCCCTCCCCTGTGTGTGTGTTGTTGTTGTTGTTGTTTTGGTTTATTTTGGGGGGGATAAGTTTTGGAGTACGCAGTAAACATTTGGAGAACCCAATAAAAAAGATGAAATATTTGTTAAAAATCCTTCCCCATTGGAAAGACCTGCCAAGTCTTAAAATGTGCTTGTGGTACCAAGGGATCATAGACCAAATTCAATTTTTATACAAGCTAGAATTTGGAAAATATGGCCTATATTTAGAACAAAATCTAATTTTGCACAGATTTGCATTGTTTAAGGCTTCTACACTCATATATATATATGTGTGTGTGTGTGTGTGTGTGTGTGTGTGTGTGTGTAAAATTATAGTATGAAAATTCTAAAGATTATAATCCTTTAAATTCTAAATTTCTTTTAATTTTAAACACATGATTCTGGCAAGTCATTTAAGTAGTGTCATTTTAATAGTGTAGATATTGTAAAATGGGGAGAATAATGCAACCTAGCTCCCAGCACTTTTCTGAAGAAAAAATGATATGACATATGTAAATTGCTTTGCAAATCTTAAGGAGCTACATAAATATTTTATTTTTTCCCTGAGGGCTAGTTTGTGGTTTTTGCCCCAAATGTAAAAATGCAGTGACCACACTGGCCATGTGCTCAGCTCTCTATTATAACAAATTTGTTATTTATGAAGATTATCACCTTGTCTTCAGCTTCTTCTCCTTACATTTAGTTGGGATTAATAACTTTTGAAATGAATTGATTCATTAATGGAAGAAGGTGAAATCCCAGCACTATATTGCATTCTAAAATAGCTTATCTTTCTAGATAATGAAGAATCACATTCATTGCCTCATTGTGTTCCTTTATGAATCAATAGAGTAGCTGCCTGCATAGGCTTCAAAAATATATTTTCTTTGAATTGAATTGAATCAGGACAAATGCACTGCTTCTGGCAGTCTAAGTTACCATCCCCCAGCATGAAGGCATACCACAAAGATAAAAGCCGCTTGAAATAATTGCATTTGCTGTATCAGTCACCATCACAATCAACAAAGCTTACTTGCTATTTCACAGATCCACTGGAGCCGAATTATATATTCTGATAAATTATCCTCATCTGGTATGTCTTGCTTTGCATGGATAGATGCAAGCTACATGAAAGTTGTTAGATTTATGCATTCTTCTGTATGAAATTGTCAGAAATTATTGGGGTTGGGGTTTGTGAACACTTCTCAGTACTGCTGAAAGGCTATGCGACTACATACCCTTCTAGGCAGTGAAGTCAGACATATTTTGTTTCTCCTTATGCATTTTGCTTTAAGGATAATGGGGGAAAGGGGAATAGAGGTAGGGAGGGAGAGAATGAACCCAGAATTATCTATGTCATTGAACCATCTCACTAAACATTGCTGACAGAAACTAGAATTTATCATAAGATCTATCTCTAAGGAACTCTATTTAAATATATGGTAGCCCTCTCCACCAATAATAGAGAGTTATATCCTGCTATCTGAGGAACATATAGTCTGGCTTTGTTTTGTTTTGTTTAAATCAGCAGAAGATGCCAGATGCAAATGAGTTTGCTTAGTGGCTTTTCTGTTTGAAGATCCTATTTCTCTTGGAAGCAAAGCACTCAGTAATGTTAGGAGACAGGGTTTAGAAAAAGATTATAAGAAATCACTGTGAGTAGATGACTTTTAGACCTCAAGGACCTTTCTATCTTCCATATGGATTGCAGTATGAGTTGATAAATAGACAGGTGCTATCTTAGCCTGAAAACCTAAAATTTATTGCCTGTCTGGGAAGTTTAAGTGGATTTTTCTTTGGTTCAATGACAGCATTTTTTAAAATCACCTACAAATTTTTCTTATCGTTTCTGCTCATCAATAATTTAAGACAAGTTAGAAGAAATGATTGTCTATGGATTTTAAAATGGTGTATGAAGCCTTTTATCTCTTGGTCATCATGTAACTTTCTGATAAGTAATGGATGGTAAATACTGGCCACAAATTACTACCTAATGGTTATTTGTGACTTTAGTGGAAAGAAGTTGAAGTTGAGAGGTTTAAGCAGTGAAGACAAAGTAAAACTTATTACAACAGAAAGACTGTATCTCATTCCTCTGAATCAAGGTTAGAGTCCAATATTGAGAAAGTATTGTCTCACCCACCATATTCTAGAAAGAAATCTTTTCCTCCCTGAGGAAAGAGGTAATTTTATCAGCCTGCAAGAGTTTGAGTGGAGAGGAAATGAAATTTGGAAGTCATCTTAAAGAGACTGAGGTTCACCGAGATATGGATAGAACAGAGAACAGAGACTGAGTGAAGACAAGGAAAGCAAGAAGGAAATTTCCCTTTCTGCCATTGTCTGCTATAGTCAAAGGGCTGACTGAGATATGTTCTCATATCCTCTCCTCAATCAGTCAGAAGACTGACCCACTTTTATCCCAGCACAGATAGTTAGCCAAATACTTTTAGTGATAATTGATCCAGTTAAAGGTTCTGATAAAGGCCTCATTTCCAAAATATATAGAAAACTGACTCAAATTTATAAGAAATCAAGCCATTCTCCAATTGATAAATGGTCAAAGGATGTTGTGTTTCTTTTTCTTCTTTTAAAATAAATATTATAGTTCTCTCTGGGGGAGGTTTTCTTGGAGGCAGCTTTAGTATCAGTTGAAAGTAATAATCACCTCAAAACGCAGCCAGGTGATAAAAGTTCAGATCTTTTATTGTCTCTAATATAGCCCAATTAGCTTAGAGGTCTATCTCTCTGCTTGGTTCCAAGAGCTCCCTCCGAATGTCTCCAAATCCAAAGGTTTTGTCCTTCAGCCTCTGCCTCTGCTTTCTTCAGCCTCTGGCCAGCACAAAGATGGAATAAATCTCTTGTCTCCTTCACTTGGGGCTCGGCTAGCTTTCTGGTGAATCTTTCAGACCAGCTTGGTCTCAGTGAGGGAAGTGCAGGAGCCCAGCCACCAACCACAGTGGTGTGAGATGAAGATGAATCTGGTTGTCCATTGAACTCTCGACTCATAGCTTCTTCCTCTGAAAACTCTTCTTCTGCCACCAGCCAGCCAAGTGGAAAATATTCTTTCTTGCCTCGGAGAGAGGGCTTCTGGCGTAATTCCACTGAAATCTCCCAAAGTGCTTTGTGTCTGCACCAGAGTGCTCCTCTCCAATCAGCTGAACTCTCTTCTACCACCAGCCAGCCAAGTGGAATATATTCTCAAATAGATCTCTCTTCACTGGCCTTATATAAGACTCTTCTGAGAGAATGGGATTATGGGTTTTCTCCCATAGTGCTCTCTGGCCCTAAGAGCTTTAAGGGAGGTGTGAATTCACAAAGTTACCAAGTTTACTTTGTGAATCTGGCAAACTTGTGAACTCCGATGAGTAAAGGTGTAAACACAAGCATTGTACTAATTAGTTCTACTTAGTACCTTGTTTCAGGTTCTGGCCCAAAACATCTTCTTGTAAGATCAGATCAACTCTAATTAGTTAGCAGTTTGTAAAGATTCCAACAAAAGGATATGAACAGACAATTTTCAGATGATGAAATTGAAACTATTACCATTCATATGAAAGAGTGTTCCAAATCATTATTGATCAGAGAAATGCAAATTAAGACAACTCTGAGATACCACTACACATCTGTCAGATTGGCTAAGATGACAGGAAAAAATAATGATGAATGTTGGAGGGGATACAGGAAAACTGGGACACTGATGCATTATTGGTGGAGTTGTGAACGAATCCAACCATTCTGGAGAGCGATCTGGAATTATGCCCAAAAAGTTATCAAACTGTGCATACCCTTTGATCCAGCAGTGTTTCTATTGGGCTTATACCCCAAAGAGATACTAAAAAAGGGAAGGGGACCTGTATGTGCCAAAATGTTTGTAGCAGCCCTGTTAGTAGTGGCTAGAAACTGGAAAATGAATAGATGCCCATCAATTGGAGAATGGCTGGGTAAATTGTTGTATATGAATGTTATGGAATATTATTGTTCTGTAAGAAATGACCAGTAGGATGAATACAGAGAGGCTTAGAGAGACTTACATGAACTGATGCTAAGTGAAATGAGCAGAACCAGGAGATCATTATATACTTCGACAACGATATTGTATGAGGATGTATTCTGATGGAAGTGGATCTCTTTGACAAAGAGACCTAACTCAGTTTCAATTGATAAATGATGGACAGAAGCAGCTACACCCAAAGAAAGAACACTGGGAAACGAATATGAACTATTTGCATTTTTGATTTTCTTCCCGAGTTATTTTTACCTTCTGAATCCAATTCTCCCTGTGCAACAAGAGAACTGTTCGGTTCTGCAAACATATATTGTATCTAGGATATAGTGCAACATATCTAACATATAGGACTGCTTGCCATCTAGGGGAGGGGGTGGAGGGAGGGAAGGGAAAAATTGGAACAGTAGCGAGTGCAAGGGATAATGTTGTTAAAAAAAATTACCCTGGCATGGATTCTGTCAATATAAAGTTATTATAAAATAAAATAAAATATATTTTTAAAAAGTGATAATTGATCACATTTAATGGCTTCTATAATCGTCCAGGTTTTCAAGTATCTGCAAATAGTGGCAACCAAGAGGACTTTACCATTTTTAAAGAATCCCTCCTTCATTTTGATCTTGGTGTTGGACATGCAACATTTCTGACAACCACATATTTTTCATGCTTTATGCTTCCTTTAATGTTAACAATCAGACGGTCATCAAATAAAGTTATTGTAATACACGAAAACCACTTGACAGTGGCTGCTGGAAATCCAACCCAGACCTACAAAATGGATCTCCTCATGTAAAAGGATGATACAAGGAGACTGAGAGGCAGTTGCTGTTCTCTGGCCTTTCTGACTGAGAGACCGTTGCATTGTCTGACCTCTCTCCTCTTCCCTCTGCCTCCAATTTATCTCATTCTCAGTCCGCAACACCTGTGTTAGCAAAGGCTGCCCTGCAACTCCTTCAGATGCTATGATCCACAGCTGTGGAGGCTCTCAGAGAATTGACCTGTCCTTTAACAAATTGTCTCTAATATTATTACTTTCCAACAATATTGGAATTTTTCACCTGTGATTGGGAGATACCTTGTTGGAAAGAATCTTTTCCAATGACATTTTGAACTGCCAAATAATTTTTATAGCTAATAAAAAAAATCAACAGAGAGAGCTCTTATATCTCTTGCATATTTCAGTGTGTTGTATGACTAGAGATATAGTCTACTATAGAAAATTATTGAGCTACTAATATTCTCTTGGTCACCTCTGTTTTACTACTAAGATCAGAAAATATTTACTTGATAGTCACCTTAGAAAATACCTTCTCTCAAAGCATTCAAAATTGTGTCACCTACAATGCAATATTAACATTCTCTTTGTATATTAGGTCTTATTCAGCTCTTTTTCCTGATTTAGTCTTTAATGGCATTTCTAATTCCTCATTTGGCAACTCAGAGACTATGATGCTAGAGTCCAAATTTGGAGACACAGCTGTCATTAATAGTTAAAAAATTTGTTGTACAAAAAATCAAGAGGTTCTCAGTATGACTATTATAAATATTCAAATTAACTTCAAAGTTCATAGGAAGGAAGATGCTATCTGCATCCAGAAAAAGAACTGAAAAATAGACATATGTATAGAATGATTTTATATATACTTGTGTATACATAAATATATATACACACATGCATATTTGTGTCTAATAGTAGACATCACTGGGGAAGGTAGGGGAAAGGAAGGAAATAAAGAATGCTCCATAATAACTTTATCATATATTTTAAAAAAAGAACAAGTTATACATAACAGATTTGCTGCTTCATATGCAATCATCCATTTTTTATTCTGCTGTTACTGAAAAGCTTGTTTTATTCCATAAGTTAAAGATAAATTAAATTAAATTGAAAAATAAAAACAGAAGAAAACAGAGCAGGCCTAGGAGAACAAAGTCCTTTTTTTCACTTAATATCATTTGATTTTTTCCCAACTATAAATAAAGATAGTTTTTAACATTTGTTTCTGTAAGGTTTCAAATTTTTTTCCCTTCCTCCATTCCTTCTGCCTTCCTAAGACAGAAAGCAATCTAATGTACATTACAGATATATAATCATATTATACATTTTCACATTAGTCATGTTGTGAAAGAATATTCCAAATAAAAAAGAAAAACCATAAGAAAAAAAAATGAAGTGAAAATGTATGCTTTGATCTGTATTCACAGTTCATAGTACTTTCTCTGAATATGGATAGCATTTTCCACTGCAAGTCTATTGGAAGTGCCTTGGATCATTACATTGCTAAGAGCCAAATCTATCATAGATGATCATCACAAAATGTTGATATTACGGTCTTCAATCTTCTCGGCTTTGCTCACTTCACTCAGCACCAGTTCATGTAAGTCTTTCCAGGTTTTTTTTTAACCTGAAATCTGCCTGCTCAACATTTCATATCAAACAATAATATTCCACTACATTCAAATACCAAAACTTGTTCAGTTATTCCTCAAGTAAAGACTTTCTCTCAATTTCCAATTTTTTGCTACCACAAAAAGTGCTCTAGTAAATAATTTTGTACATGTGGATCCTTTCCCTCTTCTATAAGATCTCTTTGGAATATAGACCTAATAATGGTATTGCTAGATCAAAAAATTTACCTAGTTTTATAGTTCTTTGCACAAAGTTCCAAAATGCTTTCCAGAGTGGTTGGATGAGTTCACAACTCTACCAACAATACATTAGTATACCAATTTTCTCACATCTCCATTTATTATTTTTCTTTTCTGTCATGTTATTCAACCTGATAGGTATAAGGTAAAATCTCAGAGTTATTTTAAATTTACATTTCTCTAATCAATAGTGATTTTGAGCATTTTTTCACATGATTGTAAATAGCTTTAATTTCTTCATCTTCATTTGTCTTGGCAAATATTTTAATTAGAATTTACTTTTTTATTTCTTGCTGCCAGACTTTTTTTGTAATATATAGAAATTCTGAAGATTTATGTGGATTTTTAAAAACCTGTAACTCTGCTAAAGTTGTTATTTCAAGTAGTTTTTAGTTTATTCTCTAGGATTCTCTAAGCATACCATCATATCATTTGCAAAGAATGATGATTTTGTTTTCTCATTGCCTGTTCTAATTCCTTTAATTTTTTTCACCTCATTGCTTAAAGCTAACATTTCTAGTACAATATTGAATAACATAGTTGATAATTTGGTATACTTGCATAAAGAAGTTTACGATTTTCATGTTAATTGATATGTGTAATAAATATACTAATATTATAGGTTTCTCAGAGCTCCCATTTTACCAGCAGATCCTGGCTTGGTAGTCAGAGATTACAATGCACCTTAAAGTGACCAATACATTCTTGACAATGTTCTCACAATCATTACATTACTATGCTAGTGTAGATTAAGTGAATCTTAAAAATGAATCAAAAACTGAAAAACCTGTCCCCATTATAGGACTCTCATTCTATACCCCACAAGCAATCACAATCCCCAAGACTTGAAACAATCAATTTAAGAACTGTTCCCATAGGACCCAACAATACCTATATGACACTCATGGACTTGCCATGAGAAAGCATTTGAATCCTGTAAATAATTGTATTGTAATTCCCCTTTCTCTATCCCTTCCTACTTGTGATTTATGTATATAATCTTTGCTTTTATTGCAGCAGGGGAAGATCTCTTTCTCAGGAAAGCTTCAGGTTTGCAAGCCACATTCTTCGTTCTAAAGTTAATTAAACCACTATTTGATTGCTGTCACCCCTGTCTCTGGACTGCTCTGTTTCATCTCTAGCCATTCCTAGGTTAGAGACCAGTCCAGTAAAACTCCATTAATATTTTTTATCCCTGAATTTATCAGGAATGGTTTTAGCTTATCCCCATTCCATATAATGCTTGCTTATGATTTTTAGATACTTATTCTTTATCAGTTTAAGGAAAATTCCATTTATTCCTATGCTCTAGAGTATTTTTATATGAATTAGTGCTGTATTTTGTCGAAAAAAACTATTTTTCCACATCTATTTAGATAATCATGTGATTTCTGTTCATTTTGTTATTGATATGATCAATTATGCTGATAGTTTTTCCCAATATTGACCCAGCTCTGCATTCCTGCTATAAATCTCATCTAGTCATAGTGCATTATTCTCATGATAAATTGCTATAATCTATTTGCTAATCAGATTTTTGCATCAATATTCATTAGGGAAAATGATCTGTAATTTTCTTTCTCTGTTTTAGCTCTTCATAGTTTAGGTATCAACACTATATTTGTGTTATAAAAAGAATTTGGTAGGATTTCTTTATCTATTAAGTATGTCCAAAGCAGAACTCATCATTTCCCCCTAAAATCTGTATACCTCCTATTACTATAGAGGGCAACACCATCCTTTCAGTTCATCAGCATCACAAACTGGAAATCATCCTGGATTCCTTCTTAATAATCTCTCTCCTTCCCTCCCATATTCAAACTGTTGTCAAGGCTTGTCAATTTATTTTCTGAAATATCTGTTATAATCCCCTTTTTGTCCTCTGACTATTACCATTTTGATTCAGGCCCTCATCATCTTACTATTGAATAGCCTGTTAGTGGATGTCTCCCTACTTTATCCATCCACCATTCAGCCATCACAATGAGATCTCACCACATTACTTTCCTTCTCAATAAACTCCAGTTGCTTCTTATTGTCTCCAGGATCTAATACAAAATGCTTTGTTTGGTATACAAAGCCTTTGACAAGTTAACCCCCACCTGCCTTTCTGGTCTTCTTACACCTTACAACCAATCAAATTCTCTTTAATCTAGTGACACTTATCTCATGGCTGTTACATTAACAAAACATTCCATTTCTCAGTGAAGAGTATTTTTTTCTGGCTTCCTTTCATGCCTGGAATGCTCTCCCTCCTCAACTCTGCCTACTGGCTTCTGCAACTTTCTTTAAACCGCAATTAAAATGCAATCCTTTATGAATACAGAGAGGACTGGTGAGACTTACATGAACTGATACTAAGTGAAATGAGCAGAAGCAGGAGATCATTATATATCTCAACAATGATACTGTTTGAGGATGTATTCTGATGGAAGTGGATCTCTTCGACAAAGAGAGCTAATTTAGTTTCAATTGATCAAAGATGGGCAGAAGCAGCTACACCCAAAGAAAGAACACTGGGAGATGAATATAAACTGCTTGCACTTTTGTTTTTCTTCCCGGATTATTTATACCTTCTGAATTCAATTCTCCCTGTGCAACAAGAAAACTGTTCGGTTCTGCACACATATATTGTATCCAGGATATACTGTAACCTATTCAACATGTAAAGGATTGCTTGCCATCTGGGGGAGGGGGTGGAGGGAGGGAGGGGAACAATCGGAACATAAGTGAATGCAAGGGATAATGCTGTAAAAAATTACCCTGGCATGAGTTCTATCAATAAAAAGTTATTAAAAAAAAAAAAGGAAAAAAAATTCAATCCTTTACACAGAGCTTTTCTCAATACTATGCCTTACCTTTGTTAATTATTTTCTATTTATTCCTGATTATAAGAAGAGAAGGAAGGGAAGAAAGAGAGGTAATTATTAATAGGGGACAGAACATGCAAACAAATATATATACATATAAAAAGAAGCAAATAAGCATTTATTTGCTTCGTTTATTGCCAAAAGCTTAATACAATAGCTTAACATAGCAGACACTTAATAACTGTTTAATGATATTGACTTTTTTTTAAAAAAGGTTAAGAATCCTCAGTATAGATGTTTCCAAATATTATTTCAAGAAAATACGATTTCTTTGTGGTGAATTGCTTCAGTCTCTATCATTATTTTTAAAAACAAATTTAACAAATTTGTTTTTCATTTGGTTTGTTGATTTTTTTTTCAGTGATTTCCTTGAAATTTTAAGGATGACTTTGCTTAATTAGATCTTTTTATCAAGCTTTATTTAATCTTGTTTTTTTCCTCAATTATTCCTTACTATTTTATCCTCCATTATTTATTATAAGATTTTAAAAATTCATTTATACTCCAAATGGATGTTGCTTTTTGCAAAAATATCAAGTGGTATAGGCTTTTTCTAGACTCTTTTGAACTCACTACTCTGTTGATTGATATGCATTTGTTGAATTTTCTTAGGAAATGGAAATAGTTTAAGTCAATTTTGCTAAATTTATTTTCCACTTTTCCAGAGACAACAATGTGATCAAATAAGTAAAGTTGAATTTGCATTAATTGCACATCATAGCTTTATCTCATTTTTATTCATTCTATTCACCACATCCTTCTTGGCCACTACATTTTAAGGATTACAAACCCACAGGAGAGTTGCATATGGAGGGAACTGGAAGCCATATTTTAAGAGGAACTGTTGATGGAACTGGGATTTTTTTAACTTGCATCCAGATCTAGTCTCAGCCATTTTCTACCTGTATACTAGCCTCTATCTACCTTACTGTCTTCATCTATATGATGGCAGAAACCCTGAGGGTTTATCCTTTGCAGACTGATTTTTTTTTAATTAGGTAAAAAAGGCATTTACCTCATTTCTTTCTTAGCCTTAATCACTTGAATGAGAATTGCTTCAGACAAAGTGAGAGTTGGGAAAGATTTTAGCTGAAAAAGTCCGTCTCCTACTGTCCCTGGGGCCATCTCTAGGAATCCTGATCTGTATCTTGGTACTGGACACAGAAGGCTCCAAAGGAGAAAGTTAGGCTGGTGATTTTGCACAACTTTGCCTCATTTAAATCCAATTCATTTACAAGTTATAACATTACCTTCCTGACATCATGATCTTCTTCAAGAATGAAGGAAAAACCAATAACATTCATTCTCCTAATTTAATAATTATTTTTATCTTAATTATGAGAAATCAATGGTCTGATTGTACACAGACTTAATTGGGAATAGTTCCCACATTGGCAATTTGTCACTTCTTGTCCCTTAAAATAGGATCAATTTCTTTTTTAATAATGATTTTAATATTTCACAGATCCAGAACTCCCAACTCTGAATATGAAAGAATCTATTGATTGAATTTGGAAGATTCTTTTATCTAGCTTGTCATCCTTTCTTTAGACATGCAAATGAGATGGGAGAAATGACACCTCCATATCTCTATGACTTGCAAAAAATGTTCTTATTAAGACTAAATTAAATTAAAATGAATTAAATTAAATGGAACTGTTAATTAAACTGAAAAATATTTTCCTGTGACCAGCAGGGAGCATAGCCCTAATGCAAATTTCTAAGTAATAAATAGTATTGAGACCTGAAGCAAGCATTCAATAGCCTACAAACAAGTGTTTAAAAATATCTGATCTTGCAAACCTCCAAAGCTAAACTCAGACACCATATTGTTATCTAACTGTGGATGTTGCTCAAGGTTTTGTTGAGGGACTTCTCTTTTTTTCACTATACTATCTTACTAGGTATCCTTTTTCGCCTGTAAAAGGTCTCTTGACCAGGTTTATACTACAAATCTCTGGGAAAATAAGTGACTGTCAGAGAAAGAAGGAGAAGTGATCCTCTCTTATGTTTGATCCCTGTTAGCCTGGGTGTTTGGGGGGCAGGTCTGCTCACTAAGAACGAGATTATTACTATCAAATTGGTTGTTCAGTAGTGATTTCACCAAGACAATTTCATAAAACAAAGATAAGAAATGTTCCTTGAACTCTATGCAGCCCACTTCTTTTATAGTCATAGTGGCAGATTAAACAGGGAAAGATAATGCTAAGAATGCTAGTTATCAGACTATTAATATTAACTTCAATGGAAAGGTTTTCTTTGTGTGACATGTAGATAGTAACTAAATGCAATGACAAACTACTGGAAGAACTGGACTTTATAAATACTAACATTCTTGTTATAAATCCATCATCAAATTTCAGAACAAGAGGAAAATTTAGGGGTCTAGTCCAATCAATGACAAAACATGAATATCTTAAAAGCATCCCTAAAGAAAGAGCCATCCAGTCCTTGCTTATAAAATTCTAGTGCAGAGAAATACACTATCTCCTGAATCAGCTCATTTCATTTGGAGATAGTTCTACTTATTAGGAAATTTGTCCTTGAATTCATCTTAATTTTACCCCATTGCAACCTTCACACATTGGTCCTAAATCTTCCTTCTAAAGCCAAGCACCAGTCCAATCACTCTTCAGTTTTAAAAAAGCATTTTTTCATGATCTCCTTCAGTCTTCTCCCTAAGACAAAATTCCCAGTTCCTTCAATCCTCTTTTGGCAAACTACAAAACATTGTGCATGAGAGTAAACTTAAAATCAAGCTAGAAAGATAAATTGGAACTGTATTATAAAGGTATTTTAATGTCAAATTGAGTAGTTTGTGTTTTTTTCCCCTAGAGACAATAAAGAACTGCACATTTTTAACAGGGGAGTGACATGATCAGAGATATTCTTTAGGAAAATGATTTTGGTACCTGTATGGATAACTGATTAGAGAGATAGCAGACTAAAAGGAAGAAGACCAATTAGAAGGAGCTCATTATCATTGTAAAGCCTGGAGTAGGCTAATGGCCATGTGAGCATAAACAATGGGATACATGTAAAAGATATTATAGAAGAACAAGCCATAAGACTTGGCAAATGATCAAATATAAGGAGTGAGGAAGAGAAGAGACAACTCTGAGGCTACAAATCTGAGTAGACGAGAGGCTGTTTGGATGGAAAGAAAATTGGTTCCATTTGGGACATGTTGAGTTTGAAGTGCTAATAGAACATCCAGATGGAAACGTGGAGCATTCAGTTGATGATACAGAATTACAGTTCAGGAGAGAGTATATGACTGTATATAAAGATTTGGTGATCATCTAAGTAAAGACAACTATTAAACCTATGCAAGTGGATTAAATTATCAAGGGAGAAGGTTAAAGAAGAGAAGACTCTCTAGTTCAAATTCCTGGGAAGCAGCTGAAAAATAGTATCTTAAAAGTTAATGGGAGCTTTATACACACCACAATACAAAGGAGAGGAATGCCCCTATTCTCATGACTGAATTACACAAGAATTTATGACATTCTATCCCTGCCTGTTTAATCAAGGGATTTGGGCTATAGAAGATAACATTCAATGGTGTCTTTCTGTCTACTCTACACATCCGCTGTCCTTTCATTAGCTGCACGTTGGAGGGCAGAAAATGGCACAGAACCAATGTGCTAATCTTTTGTTTGGAAAGGTCCCTAGGTCTTCATGTCCCCTTTAAGTGCCCTTAATCTTCTCTAATTAACTATGGATTTCTTAATTTGCATTGTTTACTATGCAATCCAATTGGCTCTCCTTGTGACCATCTGCTTCACTGTGTATTTCACAAATGATCTTCCTATATTTCAGCTGCCATATTACCCTGGGAAAGAGTTTATATAATTATTGCTTAAGTGATAGAGCAGTTACTTACGCTGCTGCTGCTACTGAATCTTTTCCATTAAAAACAAACAAAAGAAAGTAAAGCTCTTGAATTACTATGCTATATTGATGTATTTGTTATATCAGTTTTTTCCATTTAAACTGGCAATTTCTCTATGATATAGATTTTGATCAAGTGAACTAACATAATATGAACATATACAAATGCATAAAATGTAAATATGTATATATATAGTTTTGAATTTGCTGTTCTTAACCCTCTATCCCTCAGCTTCCTTTGCCATGGCTTTTCAAAGACATGAATAACAGAGTAAACCTGGATTATCCAAGTACTTCCTACATAGCTCCAACTATAAGTGATTTAGGATGATGGATGTGCATATATTATCCAAGTCCCCTTCTTTTCCTATTTACATGCTCATATATATTAAGCCAACCTCCCATTTTCCTATGATTTCATGGAATTTATAAATATTTTCGCTCTTCCTTTATCCCTTCTCAAATGCAATTCAGATACTCTTTTGGGTATACTCACTTCAGTTATTGTTTACTACAATTTGCATAGCTTTGTGCATGACCAATCCAAGTCTGAATTTTAATGTGCCTGTATATCACTTATGATTTCTTTGGAGTTTGTTTTCTAGCCAGCTCATCGCCCATTCCACTGATACTGCACTTTTAGTATAATATTTTTCCCTTTACTTTGTGAGTTTTTAGGTCTACTCATGTTATTATTGCTTTTTTCCTGCTTTTGTTCTCTGGTTATGCATATTCTACTTTGACCTGTGGATTATCACATTTATACCTATAGTCACCAAGCTAAACTACCAAGTAAGGATTGAACTCACTTGCATTGTACCAAGCCTAATGAATATTTTATTCGTGTTTGCTATGAATGGCACCCTAAGGTGAATTATTAGATGAGATGCTAGGTGATTATCTTTGTTAAGTGCTGCTTTTACTTTGATTCTGTGCTATGTAATTGTAGATATCAAGTAAACCATCAATGACATTACATGGAACTAAAAAGTGAAAGACCTTAGGGAGGAATGCAACTAGATTTTCAGTTCAGATTGACTTTCCTATAGGTAGCATAAAAGTTTAGGAAATTTTATTTCTGACAGACAATATGTGTTAAACTAGTGGGAGGGCAAGTACACACACACACACACCACCACCACCACCACCACCAAGAAGAAATCATGAGTATTCAATGGGAAGGATTCTGAGTAGAGAAGCTAAACACAAGAATAACTTTCATATTGGATTGAAAAAAGAAAAGTCACAGGACAGGAGATGTGAAGCAGTGGGAAGATCATTAGAGAGAGAATTTCCCACAGGTGTATTTTTTATATTGTTTTGTTTTGTTTTGTTTGGGTTCAGAGGCTAAAATCTGATGTAGATTTGCTGTGAATGACCACAGTCTCTACTGATTAGAAAAGACCAACAGACTAAAGCTGTTTGAAATCCTTTCCCTTCCCCCATGACTAAGTATAGTTAGTAAGACTATTTTACATGTTTGCTCTTTTAAATTCTTTTGAATTCTCAATATTATCACATAAAACCATTACCAGTTATTATTTCTAAGGATTCATCCTGCTATTGTGTACAGGGAATTGAAATGGAGGTGGCCAGTGGTTGGCTTGTAGTATACAGAACTAAATAGAACAGAGTTTAGAACTTCAATCAAAAATAGCTATGGTTTCATCTTGCCTTGAGCATTTTGAACTGTAATCCCAAGAATGTCCTACAATTTCATTTTATTGAGAAATATAAGTTTCTCAATGGGAGAGAAAGAAAGCCATGTAACTCAAGACTTTTACCCTAGGTTATTCAATCAAGTATAAACAGACTTAGATGGTAAAGCAAACACTAAAAAGCAAGGATGGCATTTTTCTCAAAAGCAGGTAGCCTGCAGGCAAAATCCTCAATTCACTTTATTTTTCTTTCTCTCTTTTTTTTAAACTGGTCTGTATCTGGCTCCTAATTAGAGATATGATGTGGGGTTTGACCTTGGGATAGTCATGTCCTAAGGCTAGCTGGCTGGCTAAGGGAAAAAATAGGAAAAGAATCTGACCCACCTACAAAAACTTTAAAAGTAGATGTGAGGGAAAATATCCTTTTTTTTTTTTTCATTTTTCTACCTATATGACAATCTTGTTAAATGGTACTTTCCATTGGTGACATATTTAACATTTTAAATGACTGCTGTCTTAGATATAAGGCTGTTAGATGGCACGTAGATAGAGTGTCAGGGAGTTCAAATCTAGTCATAGACATTTCCTAACTGTGTGAACCCTTGGGAAAGTCACTTAATCCTGTTTGCCTCAGTTTCTTCATCTGTTAAATGAGCTTGAGAAGGAAATTGACAAACCACTCCTGTATCTTTGCCAAAAAAAAAAAAAAAAAACAGACGAGGTCATAAAAAGTAAAACAATTACATAATTGCGTGAATAACAACAATTTTATGCCTGAGTTTGTGATAGAATACAAGGAAAATCCATTTGGAAAAGGGAAGAACTTAATAGCAAAGACTACTAAAGGACACTTTAGGATATTAATTCAGGTGCTTATTTGGAGAGGAAAAATGTCAATTGCTGGGGGAAAAGGAGGGAAGCAGAAGAGAATGCTGAAATCAACCTTATAGAATCATAGGATTCAGAGATAGAAGATACATTAAGAATACTGTATCATAAATCTAGAGCAAGAAGGAATGTTAGAGGTTATTTAATCCAATAAATTAAATCCTCTATTATACCTTACATATAAAGTCTTGAGAGTTTATATGAATAGTTCAAAAGCTATCAATCAATCAATCAGTCAGTCAGAAAATATTACTTAAGTGCCTACTATGTGCCAAGTACTATACTAAAGCACTAAATGTTAGAAATACAAAAAAGACACAAAACTGTCTGCTCTAATGTGAAAGACAACATGCAAACATATCCAAAGCAACCTATATGTGAGATACATAGGACATAATTAACAGAGAGAAAACACTGAAATTAAGAGAGGCTGGGGAAGGCTTCCTATAGAAAATGGAATTTAGCTGAAACTTAAAAGAACTCATAAAGTCAGTATCAGAACTGAGGAAGGAGAGTGTTCCACTCATGAAGAATAGCCAGAAAAAATGTTTGGAGTTGAAACATGGAGGGTCTTGTTCATGGGACATCCAGAAGACCAGTGTCACAATAAACATCATTGGGGAGTAAGGTCTAAGAAGATTGGAAAGGTAGGAAGAGGCTATATTAGAAAGAGTTTTGAATACCAAACAGCATTTTGTTTTCAGTCCTGAAGGAAACAAGAAATCACTAGAATTTATTTAGTAGCTGGGTGATATGATCAGATCTGAACTTTAGGAAAAATCATTTTAATACTGAATGAATTAGAAATAGATTTGAGGCAGGCAGACCCACCAGTAGGCTATTGCAATAATCCAGGTTTGAGGTAAAGAAGACTGATATTAGAATGATAGCAGTGTCAGAGGAGAAAAAGGGACATATACAAGAGATATAGAAGAGATTAAATTGACAGATGCAAGGTAGAAATCAGACGAGTTTAGGGTATGAAAAACATCAGAAGTTGATGAGATCACAAAAGAAGAAGTATAGAAGGGAAATAAAAGAGAATCCAGGACAAAACCCCAAGAGATCCCTACAGCTAGAAGTCATCATCTGGAAGAATATCCAGCAAAGAAGATGGAAAAGGAATAGACAAACAGGTAAGAGAACTAGCAGAGGTATCCCAAAAACCTAGAACGAAGAAAGTATCAAGAAGTAGATGGTAATCAACAGTTTCAAAGACTATAGAGAAATCAAAAAGGATGAAAACTGAGAAATGAACTTTTGATTTTGTTTTATCATTAGTTTTTTGTGGGGTTTTTGGGAGAAAACAATTATAATGAAATAATAAAGTTAGAAGCTGTATGGTAAGGGGTTAAGAAGAGAGTGAAAGAGAAAATAGAACACCTATTGTAGAATGTGAATGTCAGAGAAGACAATTTGTTGAATGTGATGGAATGTAATGGCATTACTTGAACAAATAGAAGAGTTAGTCTTGGTAAGGAATAAGGCCATGTCTTCATGTGAGTCACTGTGGAAAGTAGAAAAATGAAATTATAGGGAAAGTATAGTAGTATTGCCAAGGATCAGTGAGGATGCAGTTGAGGTTGTATAACATAAATTTGTGATGGAACCCAACAGAAAAGTTGTGTGATTTTCTCCGCTTTTATTTAGCAGTAGGAGCAAGATCAACAAAGGGTGGGAGTGATTCAAAGCTGAGATCTGATAGCTCTGGTCAAGGATATAAGGATTCTAGGAATACAAGAGAGGAGGACACTGTAGAATTGAATTGGTTCACCAGTAGCTCAAGAAGAGGAGAGGAAGACAGAATGATTAATGTAAAGGAGATGGATGACCTGAGAGAGAATTGAGGGATCAAGGGTTAGAAGTCACAGTGTAAAAAAAAAAAAAAAAAAAAAAGTAAAATTTCATAATGGGAAAGAAAGAAATGAAAAACCAGTGGGTGATGGTTGGGTAAATAGATAATTTTTGGAACATAAAGATGGTACACTTGCAAGTGATGGCAAGTATGAACATCATTTTGTGCAACTGAGGTAGAATGAAAAAGTAACTCATGAGTAGATTAAAGAACTGAATGACTAGTGTATGATAAAGATCTCTGGCATGAGAATAGGAGTTGAGCAGGAAAAAAACATTGTAAGCCAGGTATTTAACTCATTGAAGAAGAAAGGGAAGTGATCATTGAGATCCGTAGACAACAACTATCAGGATTTTTATTTCATGGGAGATATGAAAAGCATGAACCTCAAGGGAAAATGGTTACTAAGTGAAGGAGGAAGAGAAGAATCTGGAAGTAGCAATGGGGAAAACAAACCACAACCAGTGAACTGAGAAAAATAAGTAAAAGTGCAGCCAGTAATAGAAAGTCATCAGAGGAAATCTAGGAAACATTAAAGCCTTAGTCGAGTAAAAGAACTGGAAAGGAAAAGATAAAATATAAAGAAACTTGTTCTCTATGGAATAGACATTCAGAGGGCACAGGATAAGGCCTGAGTGAAAATTATCTTGAAACTTTGAGTTGAGAATGTTGAGGGAGATGAGAAGGAGGAATTATATTGTGGGGAATATGGAATGGGGTTTAAATGATGATCTATAGGAGTTCAGAGTCACTAGCATTTGAAGGGTATGACCAGGTATTAGAATATAAACTCATCATTGACCTAGATAACATAGTAGATGGTGTACTGTACCTAATGTCTAGAATATCTGAGTTCAAATACAACTTCAGATATAATATTCAGATATTAGTATGACATTAAGCAAGTCACTTAATCTCTATCTGCCTCAGTTTCATTACTTATAAAACAGAGTTAATAATATCTATCTCACAGAGTTTTTGTGAGGTCAAATAACATAATATTTGTAAAATGTATTGTACAACACCTGATTGATAATAATAGTACTTAATAAATGCTTGATTTCTTCTTCCATTCCTTCCAACTTGTAAGTAAAAAGTCAGGATATTTACCCACAACAAACCCTCTATTCATTTTACCATTTTTACTTCATATGTAAAACAGTCATCCCTTGCCCATGAACCCCAGTCCTACAGTTTGATAAGTGACTAGCACTACAAGAAATAAAAAATATATGACTAGAAAGCTCATGCTCCATTCACACAGGAAATGAAGAATATCTAATTCTAAACAACCTGCATGCTCTATAGGTTTCATTGTGATGCTAAGAACATATAATAATAGGTAAAATCCTTCTGGTGAAGAACAAAGAAAGACAGGATAAACAGATTCTAAGCACTAGAGAAATTATTCATATTAATTGGGATTCTAATCACTAGACAAAATATCCACATTGATAAAATTGCATATCCAATGACACATTGGAGTCCTGTAGTGAGGCAACCTTTCCTTCAGAGTTTACAATTTTTCATGAATGGCCATTGTTCTATGTATATCCAGTATAAAACTTTACAAAACAAAGGGAAGATTTGGTCACTGTCAATCATTATCAAGTGATGTGTCTATCCCCAAATAATATGATCCTGAGAAAGGATTTTTTTCCCTTTATTTATTAATGGGGTCAAAAGGACAAATCAAAGAGTGCCTTTGCAATCCTCTATAGACAAAGAAAACAGAGCATATTTCAGCATCTTCTAAAAACAAAAGGACTCTGAGAACAGGGGCAATGAATCAGGTCTATGACATCTCTTCAGTTTGTGATAGTTATTGGTTTACAGGGCTTTACTGCTACCTGGAAGTGTAGATTGCACTGCTGCAATTGTTCTGTGTGTAACCTTTAACTCATACTTGATAGCAAACAAATGAAAGAAAAGCAATACCGTCAGATGGGTTGATTTATTTTTAAAGCCAATGATTTTTTGTTTAATATAAATGTAAAAACATAACTTTTCCTTCAAGCTAGCCAGGTAGTTTGAGCAATTCATCAAAACAGAAGCACCAGAGCTCTACAATAAGAAAGGAGGAAAATCTGCCCATGTCCAAGTCATTTTCTTTCCTTTCCATTGGGAAGATTTAGGGCTCAGGTAAGTTTCAAATGGTGATTACAGTCAGCCTGACAGATTTTTTCATATATTTAAGCTAACTTCAATTTTATTATTAATTTCCAGAATTGCTAATATAGATGCCATATTTAAGTGATTTCCCTTTCTTTCAGATTCCTCTTGGTTATTTGTGAATTCATCCAAAAGTCTTTTATCAGCTCCTCATCCATTTAAAATATTCCTGCTCTGAAAAACCATTTATCATCTTTTTTCCTTTCCTCTGACTCAAGGTAATTCATGACATATGCATAAACTCATTCCAAATAAAAATATGAATAATTCTTTATCTTTCAATTTTCCTGATTATCAGAGGAGTTAACTTGGCAATGATGCCTTTTATATCTCCAGTTAACAGTAATTCAGTCTTCATTATCAGTGTAGTCAGTGAGACTCAGAGTAGTAGACTTTTCATTTTCCTCACTTACATATCCTTCCCTTCAAATACACATTTATGACAAAAACTCAAGCCAAGTAATAGGATTAACACATTTGTATTAAATGATACACACCACTTCATAATCAGAGATTGCAATAACAGTAAAACATTTGAAAGCACAAAAACATTAAGGGAATAGAAAATGTATTAAACTCTGTCAGCTGTTAAATTTTCTCATATTCCATAAATTCTCAGAGCAATGAAAAAGGAAAAAGTCAAGTTTTTCAGAATAAGCATAGAAAAACAAAAGCCATCTTTTTTATTATTTACTCTAGTTTTTGGAAATTGTATTCTGTGTCACAGGGATGCTATGCCAAACTTTAGGCATAATATACATATATATGATAAACATATATATGTATATATACATATATTTATATTTATATATATTCAGAATCATAATTACAATAGTAATATGCTTTTATATAAAATTTTAAGTCATTCTAATCCATCATCTACACAATTGCCAAAGTGATTTTCCTTACACATCAATATGTTGACCATATCACTCCCCTACTACATAAATTCCAAAGGTTACCTTGTTCCTCTAAGATAAAAAGCAAATTCCAGTGTTTGATTTTTAAAACCCTCTGCAACCTGACTTTAATCTACTTTTCCAAGTTATTGCTTATTACCATCTCTACTGAACTATTTCATCCTTCATATTTGAATTATCCAATGCTTATTGAATGAAAATGTAAGGTTTTTGAGACAGAAGCACTCAAGCTGATGATAGATGATGGTATGATAGTATGATAGAAAGATAGAGATAGATAAATGATAGACAAGGAGAGAGATATGATAACCTGGCCTTGGGTAAGTGAGTTTGGTAATGCCAGGAGGTAACATGAACTTGAACTTTTATGCCTCATCAGAGTGACTGTTAGCACACAAAGCTGAGTACTTCATGAACAGGTATTTCTAAAAAGCATAATAGTAAGTTTTGCAAAAAAATAAAACTAAGATAATGAATGAATGAATACACAAAATGAAATGAGATTTAGAAATATAAAATGGAAATGGTATAAAAAGGGGTAAAGAGCTCAAATTTAGTATAACAGAAGGTCTACTTCTTCTCCAACTCAGATGAAGTGATGACTTATAAATGGAAGAAAAAACTTAGAATAGATTGGAAGGAGATGAAACTAAAGAAGAGGAAAAGTAAATGAAAACTTAAAGAAGTACACAAAAAGTTATTCCTCATTTTCTAAGCAAGAAATCTAAGCTATGAATAGCTACATAAAAAAAACCGCTCCAAATCTTTAATAATTGGACAAATGCAAATTAAAACAACCAAAACTCCCATATCCCATTCATCCAATTGACAACGTTGATCCCAAAAAAGAGGAAAATGGCAAGTATTAGAGCAGCTTTAAGAAAACAGATAAAACTAAAGAAACTGTTTGGAAGCTGTGTATTGGTCCAGTCATTCTATAAAGCAATTTGGAACTATTCACAGAACTTATATATCCTTTCAACAACCACTGCAATTCTCGAGATCTACAATCTAATTAGATCAAAGAGGAAAAGGAACACTAAGTATTAAAATATTTATAGTAACTCTTTTCAAAATGGCCAAGAAATTAGAAACTAAAGGTCCATCCTATTGGGGAATAGCTTAACAAATTATGGTATATGAAAATAATGGAGTATTATGCCATAAGGAATTATGAAGAGATAGTTTCAGAGGAAAATAGTAATTAATTTATAATGAAATGAATAAAACTAGGGGGAATAATTTATACAATGATAACAATATTGGAAAAAAAAAACCTTGAAAATTTAAGGACTTTAAAAGAAACTTCAGGAATTCAAACTCCTTTATAACTAACCCCTCCCTACCCTTTCAGTATTCTAATACCTTACAAAAACTCCCATGTATTTTCTGATTTAATGACACTGATCATACTGTTCATTAAACTAGATATTCTTTCTCTCAGCTTCCAATGCATTTATAAGCTATCTCCCATGCCTACAGTGCTCTCCTTCTCCATCTCCTCTCATGGATTCCTTGATTTCCTTCAGTTTTACCAGCTAAAATTCTGCAAAGACTTCTACTGGAAATCTTATTTAATCTCTCTTAATCTTAGTGTCTTCTCTCTATTAATTATTTCCTATTTATACTCTACATAATTCACTTGTTCATAGTTGTTTGCATGTAGTCTTTCTATTACATTGCAAATTCCATAAGGTGAGATACTCTATTGCCTTTCTTTGTATCCCCAAAAGCTTAACACAGTGCCTGGCGTATAGTAGATGTTTAATAAATGCTTATTGGCTGACTGCCTGATTCTTGTCCAATGCAGCAATAATTCAGAAATTCAACAGACTGAAAATGAAACAAATATTCACTTTTAATCAGAGAAGGGGAAGAACATAAAATGCAGAAAGAAGCATATGTTTTGGGCCTGGCCAAATTTCAGTTTGCTGGATTATGTATGTTTATAATAAGGGTTTTCTTTTTCATTTAATTTTTGAAGTTGCTTAATAAAAAGAGTAATGGAAGGCAGAGCCTAACCTTTCCCCCAAACTGTTCCAACTTCCATTAAATAATGACTCTAAGTAAATTTTAGAACATCAGCATATTCCAAAAGATGGAGTAGAAAATTTTCTATCTGACAGCAACTTAAAAGCTAAAATTAAGCCAGGGCCTGACTTTTGAATCAACAGCAATGCTGGAGGTTTCTGGACCTTTTAATCTGGGGACACCAGAGAAAACTCAAAAGGCCAGTGTGCAATCCCAATGCAGCCCTGATCAGTGCCCTGGCCAGCATATTAGATCTTACAGCTATGGTAGCATAGGGACACATCTAACAGCTTCAAGACAGAAAAAAGTGCTTGTGGTCAGATTCCTAGAATGATTTCTGAAAACAGCTACATAAACCCCTGAATTTTGGGACAAACACACTCTCCAACCTAGAAACAGAACCCTGCTTTAACAAATAGTTAAAAGCCAAGTAACAGGTTAGGAAAATGAGCATAATTTTTTTTTTAAGTTTCTGATCATTGAAAGTACTATGGTGACAAGGAAGATCAAGGAGAGATAGTTTTAAAATTATTGGTCTACCTGACAGTCATGATCAAAAAAAAAAGTCTGGAAATCATCTTTCAAGAAATTATCAAGGAAAATTGTTTTGAGATTCTAGAACCAGAGAATAAAATAGAAATTGAAAGAATATACTGATCACCACCTGGAAATGATGAAATTAAGGGATGAGAGAGGAATGTACTAGGAGAAAGAGAACGGGTGATGTAGAAATATGTAAATTATCTGCCATAAAAAAGAGGCAAGAAAAAGCTTTTACAATGGAAGGGGGATAAGAGGAATTGAATCACAATTGGCTTAAATAGGAAATAAACATACTTCATAGAGGTATAGAAATTTATCTTACACTGCAGGAAAATAGGAGGGAAGTGGAATATGGAGGGGGAGGGGGATAATAAAGAGGCATATTAGGAGAGGGAGTGGTCAGTAGTAAAACACTTTTGAGGAGGGACAGGGTGAAAGGAAAGAGAATAAATGGGATGAAATACAATTAGCAATAATAATTGTAAAAAAAAATTCAAAGTAAAAAAGGATATATATTAGAAGCAGTGAGGGATGGATCATCTGGAATGACCTGGAGTGGGGAAAATTCAAATTTAAATCCAACCTCAGACACTAACTAGCTAGGTGAGCTTGGACAAATCACTTAATCTCTGTTTAATCTACTGGAGAAGAAAATAGCAAACCACCCCAATATTTTTTTTTTTTTTTGCTGAGGCAATTGAGGTTAAGTGACTTGCCCAAAGCCCCCACTCCAAAATTTTTACTAAGAAAATTCCAGGGACAATATGGTTTATAGAGTCACAAAGAATCAGACGTGACTGAATGATTGAACAACCATATTAAATTGTATAAATTAGTAAAAAAAAAAAAAAAGTGTCCAATTTATTCTGCAAAGAAAAACAAAATAAAACAAGGAGAGTAATGAAAGATATAATATAAATGAATGTAAAAATAAATAAAAATCAAACAGAAGAATGAATATTTTTTAAAAACTCATAGATTTTGCTTTCAGAGAATTCACATTCTAATAAAGCACATAACATACAAAATCATGTAATATAAAATATATACTTTGTAAATGGAATGTATTCTCAAAGGGAAAGCTCTGGGCCATTGGAAAAGGGAGGAGCAAAAAAGGCTTCTTGACAAAAAAAAAATGTTTCTTTATTTGAAAACTGGAACATTTGCCCCTCTCAGCTTGTGCTATCCCTTCAGTTTTTCACTGACATGACTCAAAAATCCTAATAGCCAATTCCTCCAAGATCCGAAAATGTTGTTATTCCTCTTAAGTGCATGTTTTGAACTCATCCAGAACAGCTAAATTCACTTTTGCTACAGATTTAAACCATCAATTTTCTTTCAGTTATTGTTGTTATTCTTTCATCTACAATTTAAAGGTTACTCTACTTTTACAGAGAAAATAGAAACAAAATTAGAATCGAACTAATCTAGTTTTTTTCTGTTATAAATCATTCCATTCACCCAAGCAAAGTTTTGTTCCTTGATTCTTTTTTTTTCCACAATATGCTTCAAAAAACAACCTTTTTTTGCTATCCTTAGATTCCTTTATATGTTAAGCCTTAGCATTCTTGACACTAGGTTTTTTATATTTTTAAAAACCTAAATTCTAAATTTTAAAAACACCAGATAAAAGACACATTTCCATTTCCTCAGTAGAAGACAAGATTATTTATTAGATATATATTTCTATCTTACATTGCTTGCTTTATTTCAAACCATTACTTTCAAAAATGTCCTACTTATCTTCATTTCTTTCTGATCTCCAATTTTCTTCTGTGCCTTTTTAAAAAGATGCTTAAGTAATCCTCTTTTCTCTGTTTTGTTTTTGTTTGGGAGTTTTTCATTGTTGGGTTTTTTGCTCCCTATTCTTATGCCCTCTTGACCTCCCAATCAATTCCCAAAGAAAAAGAGAAAAACCAAAGCCTTTTTAATAAATATGTAGAGTCAAGCAAAACAAATTCTTATATTGGCAGCATCTTAGAATACATCTTATTTTGAATCTTGAGCTTGACCCTATTTCACCAAAGCTGCATTCTAATTTTCATCTTCCATTACCTGATTTTGCTACCATCCTCTAAAGGTTTCTTTTTTATTAGTATTTTAATCTAAGTTGCTTAAATTAGTTTTCCCTGCATCCACATTGGTTTCTTCTGACAAATCCCATTTTCCTCATCATTTAGAATTGTTTCCTTTTGTGTCTTCCAAATTTCAGTCTTGAGTATCTTCTACCCCTCTTGGGCCTATTTTCACTAAAACATTTTACTCCATAGGGTCCTACCTAGATTTCCTCTTAATTATTTGAAATCTATTTAACTAAAATCTAGGATGCATGCAAAGTATTCCCAGATTTATTTTCCTGTACCACATGATTTTGTAAATAACAAGAAAGGGACAGTAATATTAAGTATATAATAGAACAAAAATGGTAATTTTTGAAGAAAAGAAAAAGAAAAGAAATCCTAGAACTAAATGGAGCTTAGTAACACCACTCTAAACACTGAGCTTGTTAAATATAGACATAATAACAACTATTCCACAAAGGATGATAACAGCAAGACAACATAAAAATTTAGAGATTCATCAAAAGCAGTCCTCAGAGGAAAAAATCTTTCTCTAGAAATGTAGATTTATAAAAAAGAAAAAAGAGAACCTTAGTGAATTGTATATTCAGTTTAAAAGCTCTGGAATCAACAAATTAATAAGCACAAAAGAATAAATATTTAAAATTAAAGAAATGGACAAAATGAAAAAAGTTCTACATAAATTATGAAAAAAAAAACTAAAGGCTAATTATTTGACAACACTGAGAGAACTGATAAATTGTTAGTTATCCTGAATAAAAGAAAAAGGAAATAGCAAGATTGGATAAAGACCAAGGTTCATTTACCAAAAAAAAAAAAAAGAAACTTAAAATTTTTCTTAAACTATCAGAAGCTATAATATATAATTACTTGAGAGAGAAAAAATAAGAATTTAAAGGCATTGAATGATTACTTACAAAAATATAAAATTCTCCAAATTTCCAAAACATCAGGTGGAAATCCCAAGGAAAAAAATATAATCTCAGATAGTAAACTGAATTCAGTTTGCAAGATAAAGGATGCAGGATAATTCTAGAATGACTACTTGATCTGAAATCTGAGGACCTAGGTCCAATCAATCAATCAATGAATAAACATTCATTAAGTGTTTGCTTTTGAATGATTTTGGTAAGTTTCTGAAGATCAGCTAGCAGTACAAATTATCAGACACTGAAGTCTTTTCTTGAACTAAACTGCCAAAAGTTCAAATTCTTACTACAGAGAAGGAAATTCTGATGGACTGGCCACGTTGTTCAAATGCCAAATGTATACTTATCTAAAAAACGATTTTATGTAGAACTCGCAGGAGGCAAGCACTCCAGATGTGGTCAGAAGAAGCAATACAATGATATCATCAAAGTCTCTCTGAAGAATTTTGGAATTGATTGTGTGACTTATGTCACTCTTATGAGTCATTGGCACAGGAAGACCCAAGATGGCTTTCCCTTATCAAAGAAGGTACATGAGCAAAGCAGGACTGAAGTAACTCAAAAGGAATGAGAGATGCACAAATTTAGAGAACCCACCCCAAATGTTCACATGGAGTATTTTTGCCTGATCTTTTGGTCTGATCAGCCGTGATCAGACACACTCTTACTGGACGCTAGTTTAGGAGTGTAATTTTGGTCTTCTTTGAGAATGAAGGTCACTAACCAAGCAATCAGGCACTGTATCAAGTGCTGAGAATATAAAGAAAGGTTAAAAATGTCCTCTTTTTCCTCAGGAAACTCACATTCTGACAGTAAAGAAAACATGCAAAT
This sequence comes from Antechinus flavipes, assembly GCF_016432865.1. Taxonomy (NCBI): domain Eukaryota; kingdom Metazoa; phylum Chordata; class Mammalia; order Dasyuromorphia; family Dasyuridae; genus Antechinus; species Antechinus flavipes. Next base: position 437,087,909 of record NC_067398.1, read on the forward strand.
GATTGTTTATGTACAAAATATACACAGAGGCTCTGGAAAGCAATCTTAAAAGAATACAGAGGACTTAGAGGAAAGGCAATATCAGTGTGGAGTTTTGGGGGGTGGGGCAAGTTCTTCTACAGAAAGTGAAATTTTAGCTGAGCCTTGAAAGAAGTCAGGAAAGGCAACAGACAGAGGTGCTAAGAGAGTGTTTTATAGTTAGGAGATAGCTAGTGAAAAACCATAGACTGAGGAGATGGTATAACCTAATAGAGGAACAGCAAAAATATCAGTGTATTTTTTAACTATACAGTGAAAACAAGCATCAGAAGACTGAAAATGTAAGAAGAGAGGAAACTGTAAAAAAATACTTTAAATGACAGCATTTCATATTTAATCCTAGGGTTAACAGGGAACCATTGGGATTAATTGAGTAAGTGAAGTCGCATTGCTAGACATTCACTTTAGGAAAATTACATTGGCAGCTAAGTGAAGGATGAATTGTTGCAAGAGACAAGAGACAAAACCATTCATCTATTGTAATAGTCCAGTTTGTGAGACAGAGAGCCTGTGTTGACCAGCATGATGGTTGAGTAAATGTTCTTTGTCCTTCGTTACAAAAAGAACTGTGGCATCAGGGAGGTGATGTGTTGAATAAATAGAGAAAAGGGGATATAGTGCAGAGATGTTGTAATGGTAGAAAGTGTAGAGGGACACTTTGTCTACTATTCCATGTTTCCTCCCTCTAGAGTGGAGGTGGGAGATATTCTACAAATGTTAGTACACTAATAAGTTCTCATTTAAAAAAAAATGCAAGCAAAGAAGAAAAAACCAACCATAGTAATTTACTAGTATAAGAGATTTGAATGGACAGTTTTGCCACAGGGAATGAAAAATAGCCCTACTATATGTCAAATGTATGTGGTTACTGCTCTTACTTCTGTAAAAAAAAAGCATTTCCAAAAGTTATGTTATTACATTACATGGATAACATCTTGGGGTGCACCTGAGAAGCAAATGTTAGAAGCATGTCTACAAAAGACCACAAAAACATTATGAAACTACCTATTGTATATAGCCCCAGAAAAATTCAAAGGCATGCTCCTTTTCAATATTTAGGATACGAAGTATATCCTAAGGTGCTTACAGTACAAAAACTTTCTTTAAGAATAGAGAAGTTGAACACCTTAAATGACTTTCAGACTTTCTCTTTTTTTTTTTCTTTTTGATCTGATTTTTCTCCTGCAAAAAGATGATTGTATAAATATGGATGCATATATTGGATTTAACATATATTTTATTATGTTTAACATATATTGTATTACTTGCCATCTAGGGGAAGGTGTGGAGGGAAAGGGGGTAAAATTGGAACGCAAGGCTTTGCAAGGGTCAATGTTAAAAAATTATCCATGCATATGTTTTAAAAATAAAAAGCCTTAATAAAAGAAAGAAAGATTACCTTAGGTATTCAAGAGGAATACTATTTGCTAATAGATGAATCAAATTACTATGATGAAAATGACAATAATACCTAAATTAAATTACATGTTTAGCACTTTATTAATGAAATTGTCAAAAGATTACTTTATATAGAGGTTAGAGGTTACATGGTCTAGAATTCTCAAAAAATAACAAAAAATGAATAAATAAATGACTTGGGTAAATACATGAATGAATGAATGAATGAATGAATGAAGAGGGAAATCACTTATAGACTTCAGACTATGCAATAAAACAATTAATCATAAAAGTTGTTTTGTACAGGTTATTAAGGTACATCAGTAGGAAAGAATAATTAAACAAAAATCATAAACATTTGAACTCAATTGTCCAGGTTCAATGAATACAAGAAAATAAAAGAGTAAAATATTATGGAGGCAAAAATAAAAAATAAAAAATTAGAATAGGTTCTCACACCATGTCCATACAGGTAAAAGAACTAAATATAAAAGTCCATAGGGTAAATATGTGTGTATGTATGTATATGTATTTATGTGGGTATATGAAAAATGGGTGAAAAGTACCTATTACCACCTACAAAAGTACCTACTACAACTAGAACAGAATTCTTAAATAAATAAAGAGTAGAACACAAAAGTTAAAAGATAATTTCAATTACATTAAACTGAAAAGTATTTGCATGAACAAAGTCAATACAGCTAAGATAATAAGGGAGAGGAATTGATTAGGGGGAAACTAATTTTTGTATCAAGCATCTCCGTAAAAGTCTCTGATACCCAAGATAGATAAATAAAACCTAGTAAATAAGATGAAAAGCTGTCTTCCAATAGATAAATTGAAAAGTAATCCTCCCCAACTTTTTTTAATATTGTAATACATTTTATTTATTTCCTTATTTCTGTTATTTGTAATACCTTCTAACATTCATTTTTTTTTGAGTTTCAAATTCTCTCCATCTTTCTTATTCCTCCCACTCCCTTGAGAAAGCATGTAATGTGTTATTGATTAAATATGTTAATCATGCAAAATATAATTCCATGTTAGCCATATTATAAAAGAAAACAGACAGAAAAGAATAAGAATAATGAAGTAAGTAGAAGTATACTTCAATCTGCATTCAGAATTGATCCATTTTCTCTCTACAATTGGCTAACATATTTCATCTTGAGTCTTTTGGAATTGTCTTGGAAATTTGACTTGATTAGAGTAACTAAGTCATAGTTTATGATCCTTACAATATCACTATTACTATGTACAATTTTTTTTGGTTCTCCTCATTTCATTTTTCATCAGTTTATATAAGTCTTTTAGGTTTTTCAGAAACCATCTGGCTCAACCTTTCTTATAGCCCAATAGTATTTCATGGCAATCATATACCGTGATTTGTTCATCTATTACCCAATTGATTAGCATTCCATCAATTTCTAATTCTTAACCATCACAAAAAGAGATGCTATAATATTTTTGAACAAGTAAGCCCCTTTTTCATTTTCTTTGATCTCTTTAGAATATAGACCTAGTTATGGTATTAAGGGGTCCAGAGTCTACACAGTATCATAGTCGTTGGGGCATAGTTCTAAATTGTTCTCCAGAATGGTTGGACTATTTCAAAACTCTACTAGACATTGCATTAGTGTTCCAATTTTTCCACATCCTCTCCATCATTTGTCATTTTCTTTTTCTATCATGTTAGCCAATATGATAGGTATGCCAATATGAGGTATTATCTGAAAGTTAATTTGCATTTCTATAATCAGTAGTATTTTAGAGCATATATATGTGACTATTAAGAGTTTTGATTTAGTCATCTGAAAACTGCCTGTTTATATCCTTTGATCACTTATAAAATGGGGAATGGTCCTCATTTTTATAAATTGGATTTGGTTCCTTATATATTTGAGAAGTAAAGCCTTTATTAGAGAAATTTGTAAAAAAAAAAAAATCCCATTTTCCTTCTAATTTTGGCTGCATTAATTTTTTATGCAAAAATATTTTTTTATTTCATGAATTCAATATTATCAATTTTATTTTTCATCATACTATCTACTCCTAATTTGGTTATAAACTTTTTCCTTATCCATAAGTCTGAGAAATATATTTTCCTAGGCTCCCCTAATTTACTTCATTTATCCATTTTGATCTTATCTTGATATACAATGCAAAATGTTGGTCTCTATTAAATAGCATTTTAATTTTCCCAACAATTTTTATCAAATGGTGAGTTTTTATCACAAAAGTTTGGATCTTTAAGTTTATCAAACATTAGTTTGGTTATTTACTACTGATTTATTGTGTATCCATTGTATTCTACTGATCCACCACTCTATTTCTTAGTACCAGATAATTTTCATGATTACCACTTTGCAATATGAGAGCATTCTTGAGATAATTACAAGGAGATAAAGCACAAAGAGATCATGACAAATCACTAGTAACAAAAGCAATGCAAATTTATACAATTCTAAGCTTTAGCTTCATAACCAATATATTAGTAAAGATGGAAAAAGATTGAAATATTCTATATCAGAGAGACTATAAGAAGAAGGGTACACTGGTACACTGATACATTGGTTAGTAGTGACCCAAATTCATCCAACTTTTATAAAGAGCAATTTGAAATTATATAAAAAAATGACTAAGATATTCTAGAAAACAATTTGGAATTATTTGAAAAACTGTTGCTAAGATGACCATACCCTCCCAAGTTATTCAGAAATCATCTTGCTCATCATTTTTATAGTCCAATATTATTCCATGGCAATCATATATCATTATTTGTTCAGCCATTTCTCAATTGATTATAGAGACTCTGATGGAGAGACAAAAGCAGCAAGAAATATCTCATCTAAACCAAAATATTCATAGCAGAGATTTTTTTGATACCAAAAGACTGGGAGAAATAAAAGCACCCAAAAATTGAGAAATGGCCAGCCTAATTTTGATAAGTGAATGTAATGAAATATGTAGGGATTAAAATTATCCTACTTACAATAAAACAGACTGAGACAGAGCTCTGAGCCAATGGCACTTTATTAAAGGGTCCATGGTCCCCTCTAATGAAGCAGTTCTCAGAACCTTCTCATGATCTGAATTGCTTCCTCTTTCAAGGGCCCTATTTTTAGAGGGCTCAATAGTCAGTCATTCCAGAACAGCTATATTAAATACAGAATCATTATATTGATTGACATGTGACATATAAGCTAAAATAAGTAAAATAATATGTCAGCAGGATCACAAGTTGAATAAAGTAAATAATATCTTTACACAAAATTGACAGGCTTCTCTTTAGGCTGAGCAGAAGGAAATGATAGAAGGTATAAAACAATCCTATGTTCCTAATGGACAAAAGATTGTTCCAGAGGAACAAAAATATTTGAGGGGACTTTTCATGTAGTTGAATCACCTATCCATGCTGAGATAGGTCACCAAGACAAGGAAAAACAAGAATAGAAGGCCTTTAATTAACTTCCTATAGTTAAGCAAGTGATCCAATAATTTGCAGCTCATATGATATGATTAATAGTGATTTGAATAGAGTAGGGTTCCAAATAAATCATCTCTTACAAATATTAGTCTACATTAAGAAAGGCCAACTATGAGGAATTCAAAGAAATATAGAAAGACATAAACTGAAGCAAAGTGAAACCATCAGATCCTTTAAAGTAATATACACAATAACTACAAAAACAGGCTAAATAATAAACTGCAACTAAATAATATGTTATTAAAATACTCAGTATAAATCCCAATAGAAAGGATGAGAATATATAATTTCCCCTTTGGAGAAGTAGAGTATTTGTGTATAATGTTATAGAATTATCTATCAGGTTGATATATTTATTAGTTTAGTTCAACTTTTCTTTCAATTTTAAAATAATTTTTCTCCTCAGTTTGCTGGGATAAGATCACATTGGCCAGGAAAGGGTGGTTAGGAATATATTTAGAAATTCATGTGATATAAAAACAAAAAGTATCAATAATTTTTTAAATTACTATGTATAATTTTGCACAAACTTTATGTCCTATTTTTATACATGCTTTCTTTTTCCACTCACTCAATCTGTATATAAACTCTGAGTTGGCAGGAACTATTTGCTTTTGTCTTTGTATCCCCAGCACTTAACAGACTATCTAACACATAAAGGACAATTGATAAATATTTGTTGAATTGGGGTGAGATAGGGACAGAAATGGGAGGAAAGGGAAAGAGGAAAAGGAAGGAAAAAGAAAATGGAAAGAGAAGGAAAAGGAAAATGCCTAAATCATAGCTCAATCATAAAAATAATGATAAATCTATAAAAAAAGAACCTGAAAAATTAAACCACACTCCTATGGCAATAAAGAAGTGAGGCTTTGAAAATGTATGCCTCCCCTTCCTGTTTCTTTTTTGTTTGTTTTTTCATGTGAGTCTGTGCTACAGGAAAAATCTGAATGTATTCACTTTCAGGCAGATGCCAATGTTTTATTAACCTAAATTAGAAGCAGTAGAAGAAGCAAAGGTAAATGGAGCAAAAGATAACTGAGGCTGACATTATTAACTGAGGGTGGAATGAATGTAAATTTTGTGAATAGAATATTCCAATAGAATGTAAATTTTGTGAATAGAATATTTTCCTATGTGGAAGCATTTCAATGCATCAGGTTGTAGAATGGGCTACATGACCTTCCTTCAGTTAGACAGAGAAGAGAAGACATGGAATTATAAAGGTCAGGATGAATGATTAGGATGAACACATAAGATACACAAACTCAAATTAAAAATTTCTCAACCATTACCATCTCTAAGATTCTAAGATTCTGATGCTGTTCTAGTGGTAGTACAGAGTGTTGAGGTGTGAGAATTCCCTTCTGGTCAGTGCCGGTTTAAAGTGAAAATATTCACGAACCCAAAATGTTTGACTGGCAAAAGGGAGTTTATTGTTGGTGCTGCAGAAGTCAGCTTTTGCTAGGAAGATTTCCGAGTGACAAGGTCCTGGCAGAGAGATAAAGAGGGGTTATCACTGAGAAGAGAATGTCTTCATAAGGGGCAGGGGACTTGACAGGTAGCTATGCTAAGGAGAGAAAGGTTCCTTGGCAAGGCATAGTCCTGCTTCAAGCCTCGGCAAAGAAATGTGTTTAAAATTGCCTTTTAATGGGAAATCTGAGACTGAAGTTTCAATTGAATGAAATTCCTTCAATGTTGTCACTGCCCCCAGGCCTAGATACTTGGAGTTTCAAGCCACTCAGTATCAGACCCAGATCTTCCAATTGAATGAATCACTTTGAAGACTTCCTGAGTGAGGATCCAACTTCCCAAAAGATCAACTTGGGGGTGGGAGGTGGGGTGGTAAGTTGCCCTAGAAAAGTCCAGTTGAATGACATTACTTAACTTGTCTGGGGAGATATACTTCCCAGGAAGGCCTCAGACTCTGAATCCCCTTTCTTTACAGATCAAAGGGTACACAATTTAGGGGACATGGTTTTCAAAGTTCATCCCCGTCAATTCTATTTTTCTTAATGAGGTTTAATTTTGAGAAACTGTTTATATGACTGGAACAGAGTTGTACTGGATCTAGCTCCTTTAACTCATAAGAACCAGTCTTTAAATTATCAATGTTAGTAACAACACCTCATAAATTGGGTCAAATCAGGGTTTGATTTATTATTATTATGATTGTCTAGTGATCAGAGAAAGTGTTATTAATGTAGATTTAATTTATATTTTGTCATGCTACATATTTTTTTAAGGGGAAGCAACAGTGCCATTTACCAGTACATCCACAAAATCACCAAACTTTAGCTTGAGAGTCAAATGAGAGTTTTGTTTGTTTGTCCATCTCCAAAAATATTGAATTCTCAAGAGACAGAGAGAGGGGCTGCCAAAAGAGGGGGCAAATAGTCTAAAAGAAAAAATGAAGCAGCATTTCTTCATGTGGCTGGTCAAGAATGCAATTGGGCTAATAACTAGAAACTGCTGTTCCATCCTGGATAAGACAAAGAGACACATCCTTAAGTAGAAAAAAAAATCTTTAACACATGGTTTGCTCTAAAGTCATATGATCTAAAATCTCCATTCAAGCAAGAAGCCCTAGTTTAATATTGCTGGATCCTCTCCTGCTTTTGGTTTTTTTTTGGATTTCTCCATCATGCCCCACAGTGGATACCTTTTTCTTCTCTCCACCTCAGTCTCATTTCAACTTTTTTTGTAGATTATCTTTCCTCTATTAAATTGTAAGTTCTTTGAGGGCAGTGACTTTTTTAAAAATTTGTATTTTTATCCTCAATACTTAGTATTTGGCACATAGTAAGTGCTTACTGCATATTTAATCTAATTTACTGATAAACCCTTGGGTCTGGAACCCTCCTATAGGAAATTCTCTCTAATTGTTTGCTGATTTAAATCTAAATCTTGATTGAAAAAGGATGCATTCAATCATACCTTTGCTGGTAGCAAATTGACAAGTGGAAGCCTTCACTTTTCCCATCAAATTTAAAATTTAAAAAAAAAAAGAAAGAAATATGTATTGCCTGAAGGAAACAAAGATCTGTGCCTCCTCCAAAAATGTTGCTTGTCTGAATCTTTTTCTAATGCTTTAAAAGAAAAAGTAACATGTGATAATAGACTTAGTAATGAAAAATTCTCATAATTTATTTAATCCATCCCCCTCATTTTATAGATAAGAAAACTGAAGCCCAGAGTGGCTAAGCAATTTGCATTAAGTCACACAGGCAATAAGTGTAAGAGTTGGTATTTCACATCTAGGTTATATGGCTCTGAAAGTAATATTTTTTTGCTTTATTCTTTCCAAAACACTGAAACTGCTTCAAGGGTAGTTTGGAAGTACTTTATACATGTTAATTATTACCATCCAGTATCACAAATATAAGGGGGAATGGATAACTGAAGAACATGTGGCCAGCTACCAGTAAAAATATTTTTTAATCTAGTGAATTAACTTTCTATTAACTAAGAATTGGGCATAAAATGGAATTTCATATTATAAAAGGATTGGTATGGGACAATTTAGATTATTTCTTAATGTACTATGTGTGTTTTGTTTTTGTATTTCCTTTCACTATTCAACTTTAAAAGTGCTTCCTAGATACTTGGCTAGGGAAAAGGTGACAGAATTCTGTTGTACATAAGACAAAAGGAAAAGTAGAAGATTTCTTTCTTTTTTTTTTAATTTTATTTTATTTAATAATAACTTTGTATTGACAGAATCCATGCCAGGATAATTTTTACACGACATTATCCCTTGCAATCACTTATGTTTCGTTTTTTTCCCCTCCCTTCCTCCCTTCTCCCCCCCCAAGATGGCAAGCAGTCCTATATATGTTAAATATGTTGCAGTATATCCTAGATACAATACATATTTGCAGAACCGAACAGTTCTCCCGCTGCACAGGGAGAATTGGATTCAGAAGGTAAAAATAACTCGGGAAGAAAATCAAAAATGCAAATAGTTCACATTCATTTCCCAGTATTCCTTCTTTGGGTGTAGCTGTTTCTGTCCATCATTTCTCCAATGAAACTCAATTAAGTCTCTTTGTCAGAGAAATCCAAGAAGATTTCTTTCTAAATGTATCACAAGATTTATTTCCCTAAAATGTGATTTCATTGAATCCCTACTCAAGAATCTACAATGGCTTCCTTTTTTCCATAAAATCAAATCCAAACTTTTTAGCATTCAAAAAGATCTCTCAATAAGATTCATTAAATTAACAAACATTTATTCTGTACTAACAATTTTTGGAATATTGTGGTTCTAAGGGGAAAAGAAATTTTAGATAAGACATACTGAATGCCTTCCTGGATTTATGATCTAAAATTTTACTATTTCTAACTAAATTTAGTTCTCACTGTACTGTATCTCAATATTGTTTATTCTCTCTAGCTAAAATCAGTTCCTTTGTGTCTACTAAAACTTACAATGCTATGTAGGTTAAGCTTAGGATGAGTAATAAAAAATTAATAACATGTTTACAATGCTTTAGAATTACAAAATGTTTAATATTCATTTTCTCATTTGAGTTTCAAAGAAACTTGTTAGCAAAATAAGGAAAGGATTATTATGTCCATGTTACATATGACGAAACTGAGGTTCAATGTAGTTATGGGATTTGTTCAAAGTCATAAACTCAGATTCAGGACTAAGACTACTTTTTCCAAGTCAATATTTTATCCTCTACACTAAAAACAAGACATCAAAAGATGTCTATTGTAATATTATGGTTAATAGACCCTGAGAAAATACTATGTTCCTAACTATAACCCAATATTTAAGTGGGCCCCAGTAAGGAATGCTGTCTCCTATCTTCTCTTGATATGGGAACAAATTGATCATGCAGAACTTCTTGGTTTGATCATATTTGGTCAATTTATCTTGTCTAGACAGAGCTAACTTGTATCAATGCTACAGTAACTGTATACATTCAGAAGATCAAGCTATATGTGTCCATTTCAAAGGTCATCTCACATAAATCTGACAATGATATTCTGTAACCTCTGAAATGAGCAACTAAGAAGTTAGCATACTTTGCCTTTTTTCAGACCATCCCATCTTCTCCCTTGTTAATTGCAAGTTCATTAGGAATTCTCTCAATTTGCTTAAGTGTCAAAATAAAGTTATGCCCTTGACTTGAAAATGCTTTGAGCCTGTTAATTTACTCCAGACGACTCCCCTTTATGATTTGTTGTACCTCATTAGGAACGTCATTCTGGCTTCCCAAGACCAAAAATAGCAGGTATGAAAAAGCCAGAGCAATGGGCAGGCTCTTATCCCAGACTGAAGAGAGCGCCAGAAACCTCAGATCAGAAAAACCTGTGCACCATTTATGACATGAAAAAGTAATGAAAACATTCTGCTGGACTGTTTTCCTTTTCTCCACTCCCACATTACCCTCTGCTTCAGATTTTCATGCAGCACCCTATCTGTCCTTTCTGAACTTCTTGAAACTATTTGTCCTCCATTCCTGGAATGCTCTCCCTCTTCATGTACTATGCATCTTGAAATCTATGACTTTCTTCAAGATTCAGTTTAAAGGCCACCTTTTGTGGTCTTTCTTGGTCACTCCCATTGTTACTGTCTCCCCCTCTGAACTTATATTTACTTGCCCTATATCTTTTATAGAAGCAGCTGGGTAATTAAGTACTGGACCTGGAGAGAAGAATAGAATTCAAATCCATTCTCAGACATTTACCACCTCTATAACTCTGGACAATTCTTTCAATTGACCTTTGTCTTTCTTAGTTCCCTCAATGGTAAATTGGAGAGAATAATAGCACCTACCTCCCAAGATTATTGTAAGGTTTGAAGAGATAATATTATAAAGTACTTGGAAAATCTTAGAGTGCTATTATTGTAATTATTCTTATTATATACCTTTGTACATATATATTGTAATATATCTTCAAATATAAGTTCCCGAAAGAGTTTATTGATCAATGGAAAGATCATTCAATTCAGCTTTTTCATCACATGGATCACAGTCACAACATTGAATGCTAAAGGAAGGCTGAATTTCAGAAACAGAGTTCTTAATGTCTGAGATCTTTAATTCTGTCTCCTACTGTAACAGCCTTGAGTCAAAGCTTTTACACACACACACACATACACACACACACACACACACACACACACACACACCCCACATCTAGACAAGAATATAATACAGAGTAGATTTTGCAGGCTAAATCTCTTCTTCAAATAGTACTCTTGTTCTAGAAGATGAAAATTCATTGTTAGTTCTAAGGCTGTTTTTTTTAATGTAGTGAAAATTACTTTATATTGTCTGTTAGATACCAGAAAAAGGCAATTACATTCATATCTCAGTATTAAACCTCCTCTAGTATTTACTATTTTCCAATACAGTTTTCTGATTTGTGAAAAATTAAGAAATCTTTAGAAAGAGGGAGAATGTTCACCGATCAAATGTGTTTGGATGATCTCTCTTCATCCAATGAACATTTACATAATAAACTCCTACATATAATGTGAATATTAATGTATTTTATAGAGTGTTAAACTAATAATTCCAATCAGCTATTTTTAATATATTAATTTAGTTCATGAATATATCAAACCCATGGTTTACTAATCTAAAGCAGATTTGAATATTTTTCTCTTCTGAAATCTGAGCAAGTAGTTAAATAACCATTTTACAAAATTAATACTTTCCAAAGCACTTCCCAGTGGAAATGAATCTAAGGTAGTCCTATTTTTTTCATCTCCACCTCTACTCAATTTTAAAAGTTTGGTTCTTATATCATAAATAAACAAAACCAGCATTCCATTGAGTAATAGCTAGAGAGTCAAAAGAACTGGAAGTAAGTTGAATTCCATTTGTCAAAATAATAAGAAGCCTAGCAATGGGTAATCATATTAGAATATCATGAACATTAATGTGCTTCCAATATAAATATAAAAATGACATCAAACAGTAATGAAAACATTCTGCTCCACTGCTTTCTTTTCTGAATACATGTAGCTGGTCAAGTCTTAAAATGAATTTAACGCTTAGGAGAATTTATTATAAAATCTGTGATAGTTAAATGAGCATATTTATTACAAGAATATAATAACACATACCCCACACAATTAAATTACACTAGAGAATTAAAAATCCAAATTAGTATAACAGTTTTTTTTCCTATAAAACTGAAAAATATTTAGACATTTCTGCCTTTATATTCCAAAAGAGGAATTTAATTTCCAGGACTATATTTTCCTTGGATATTCTTTGCCAAAATCTTGAAACCTATTCATCTGACAATGAAAAGAAATTTCCATAATTCTCTTCCTTTAGCTTCACTCTTGAGTTTTCAAACATGGAACTTCTGAAATGTTTACTTGATGTTACTCCTTTCTTGAAAAGAATCAAGAAAGGGAAAATTGGTATGTTCTATCTAATTAGGAAACTGCTCCAACACTTTTCTTCTTTCCACCCTTCAGATATCATTAGAAAGAATCTTTCTCCATGATGCTCAGCTAACTATAATTAAGCTATGATAAAGATTGCTACAGATACAATCTTATCTTCTATGAAATTGTAACAAAAAAAAAAGAAGATGGTTAGATTGAATTTAACTAAACCTCTTTCTAAAAACCCTTCCATCTGGCTGAAAGACTATATTCCTTCCTTCGGTTCTATTCATCAGTTAGTTGAGGTTGGACAGCTATAGCTACAGCCCTCACTACTCTGAATGCCTATAGCCTACATAGGAGCTATGTATTTTGTACTTCCATAAAATATCATTACTTATATCTTATCTTCCTATGCCAAGATCAATTGAGCCCCAAGTCTCACTGCAGCTTTTCTTTTATGTTCTTTGTCCTCATAGGGCAGCAATATAACCATCTAAAGGAATAGCTGATGGGGACAGTCCTTTTCTCTGAAAGAATTGCAGTTATTTACCAGTAAGGAAGTTTCTTTGAAGATAGATTGTCCCTAGCAACATGTGTGTATATGTATATACTATTTACATGATATATATTTTATGTATGTATATATATAATATATTTGTGTATATATATAACATGTTTAAAAATTCCTCCTTTCTCAGTAATATAGATTTCACCCACTTTGGTATCTGAATTTTCTGTTTGATTCTCAGAAAGGCAGATAGAAATATGGTAAGAAACTTAAAGCAAGATAGATGACCAAGTGTTATTTAAACCTATCTTCCTTCCCCTTCATCACCTCAAAACAGAAAAAAAATTTTTTCTAAATAACAAGCAAAACAAAAGGAAATTACAATAATATTCATGAATTAATATTGCTGAGAATAAGGCAACACAGATTATAATCTCTTAAATTAAAGAGATAAGGGGAAGGGGTAGACTAAAATCATAATCTTAGCTGGATTTGGCAAAAACAAGGCTCTTATTTTTTAGAGGTTTTGCCTTGTATGATGGTCTTTAAGGGCAGAAAAAGAAGAGAACATTTATAGGTGAAACAATAAAGGAAGGTAAGATCTTATAATTGAGTAGAGGAAGGAAAGAGCAGGTGCATTATTACTTCTTCAAATGGAGGACCAAGGATTACATTCTCTCAGTCTAACTGAAAATAGCTATGGTTCCCCTAGGAGCTAAAGTATTATGCCTATTCTTTGTTCTACACCTACTTGTAGTTTGACTGTAATGAGAGCAATAGGCTAGGCTCCCTTTTTTCACATCCCTTGACTCATTAAAGTGATACAGCAACATACCAAGGATAGTTTTATTTATTATTATTTTTGTGATTTTATACACACACACACACACACACACACACACACACAAACACACACAACACACTTAGGTAATGATTCACATCTAGGATTTCCCCTCAAAGGAGGAGCAGAAGATAAACGATACACAATAAGAAACAGGTATAGAACTGGTAATTATTCCTTTACCAAAAAAAAAAAATTGTTAAACCCTAACATTATGATTTAAAATAATATTCAGTAACTGATAACTTAACTATTGCCATGATCTGCTGAGAGGTTTATATATAATTTATTCAAACATGAATATATCATTTAGTAAATTTGAAAATTCTACATTTAGCATCTCATCTAATTTCTGTATTTCCAAACAATTCCTGCTACATATCTGCTAAAAATATATGCTTAGGCCTTTTTTTTTCAATGTTCAACCTCTCTAAAAGTATCCTGGTAGTTGTTGAAGATTCCTTCCCCATTGATGGAACTCAGGACTATATGATTTTTTTTAACTCAAAAGGTCTCTTCTAAGTCTAAATACATCTATCTTGAAATAAATATACTCACATGCCTAAGATCACCTAAAAACAAACACAAAAAAGGCAGCTAAAACCCAAGCTTAGCCATGCTTGGGCAGATATATATGTTCATTGCCGCATGGAGATCAGGTTAGAATTTAGTGTAAGCTATCTTTTGACCAATCACTTATGGAAAGAAAATCAAAACAGTCCTGACATGACTCACAATTGGGAAGGAAAAAAGAAACTAAGTGAGCAGTTGTTCTCTTTTATACAGCTACTAAGTCATTGCTTATCTCAATTCCACAGCAAATGAGAGGTCTCTTTATTACCACAAAGAAAAATCTTTTTAATTCCTATGGAGAATAAGGAGACAGGATGCTTTTATAATGTCAAATGTCCAAACTTTGATTGCATTAAATAAAAAGGGGTTTGCACACACAGAAAAAAAAAAAACCAAGATTAAAAGGGAAGTACAAAGGCGTGAAAAAAATTATACAGTGTTTCTGAAAAAGGTATCATTTCTAAAATATATAAAGAACTGTGTCAGATTTATAATACAAGTTATTTCCCAATTGAAACATGTTCAAAGGCTGTGCACACACAATTCTCAAATGATGAAATTAAAACCACTCTAAATCCCTATTAATTAGAAAAATGAAATAACTCTGAGGTACTACCTCACTCCTCTCAGATTGGCTAAAGTCAATGGAAAAGATAATGATAAATGTTGGAGGGGATGTGGGAAATCTGGCACACTAATACATTGTTGGTGGAGTTGTGAAGTGATCCAACCATTTCAGAAAGAAATCTGGAGCTATGACCAAAGGGTTATAAAATTATACATACCCTTTGACCCAGCGATGCTAATACTGAGTCTGTATCCCAAGGAAATCATAAAGGAGAAAAAAGGACTCATATGTGCAAAAATTTTGTAGCAGCTCTTTTTGCAGCAGCAAAGAATTGGGAAGAGTAGATGCTATCAATTGTGGAATGGCTGAATAAGTTGTTGTATCTGAAAGTAATGGAATATTATTGTTCTATAATAAATGATGAACAAGCTGATTGCAGAAAGGTCTGGAAAGATTTATATGAACTGATGCTGAGCAAAATGAACAAAACCAGAAATACATTATATACAGTAACAGCAGTAATGTGTGATGATAAACTATGAAAGGCTTGGTTATTCTCAGTGGTTCATTGATCCTAAGAAATTCCAATAGATTTTGGACAGAAAATGCTATTTGCATTCAGAATAATATCTAAGGAGACAGAATGTAAATCAACACATGCTATGTTCACTTCTTTTTTCTGTTGTTTTTTTTTTAAATCTCTCCCATGGTTTTCCCTTTTGCTATGATTTTTCTCTCCCAACATAATTTAAAAAGCAATGTATAAAGAAAATAAATAAACTTACTACAATAAAAAAAAGACTTGGTTCTTATCACTGGTTCAGTGATCCAAAGCAATCCCAATAGACTTTAGACAGAAAATTAACAAATGCTATGTTCATTTCTTTTTTTCTTTTTTTTTTAAATCTCTCCCATGGTTTTTCCCTTTTGCTCTGTTATTTCTCTCCCAAGATGATTAATAAAACAATTTAAAAATAAATCAATAAAAATGATATTAAAAAAAAATCTGGTATCATCTAGTGTACTAATTATCTCACCCAGATTTAGATCATTTGAAATCTTAATAGGCAAACCACCTGTACCTTTTCTAAATGTAGATAATATATATTCCTAAGTACAAAAGTCAAAGCACTTTCAGTCAATAAAAGATAAACTACAAAACTAAAAATTTATTTGACACAATCATTACATGGAGAAGAATTGAACTGGGTTACTTTTATGGACAATATTTATTGGGTGAGGATTACTTATTGAGATGTGGTCAATGTAACTAAACTAAATGTATTGATAAACAAAAAAGAAAAAAATGGGTTTTTCTAGTTTAGTCTATAAGGAAGTACAGGTCCTATCCAATAAGCCATGGGCCTGGAAGATACCTAAGTTTTAAAAGATATATAAAGGCTACTATCAGTAACAATTGAAATATCTGTGACAATGACAATACATTTTGAGGGAAAAGAATTGAAAAAAAATATTGCCATGTACAAATTCTTTCTTGCTAAGTTTGGTATTCATACAGAATGGATACATGTATGATGGAATTAGGGGACAAAATGAATAAATTAGGTTTTTCTACTTTTAAAATTATAGTTTAAGTGGATAAATGAATGAGAAATTGATACAAGGAAATGAGATATCTCTAGAGGACTAAACTGTTTTTTTCTCTTTGGGACAAAGCCCTCTTCAGTATATTCAATCCTGTTTTCCATCCAGATCAATTCTGTTGAATTACAAATAGGTTATATGATGAATTAAATACCATAACTGTCAGTAGTTTGTAATGCTGTGGATTCAAGAAGAGAAAAGGGGAGAAAACTAGTATTCTCTAGATACTAACAGAGGATGAAGGAAAGTGAAATACATAATCAGCCTTTGTTGCTTCTAGGCAGAAAGACTAGGAGTGCCAAATTTATTTCGAGCAAGTAAAGAACAAGAAGAATTTTGCAATCATTTGTTTAAAGTGTGCAATTCAGTCAACAAAAATTTAGCAAGAACCTGGCAGGTAGTGTGCTAAGTGATGGTGATGAAAAGTAAAAAGATAGTCCCTGTGTTCAAGAAGTACAGTCTAATGCAGTGGTTCTCAAAGTATGGTCTAGAGAATCCTGGGGATCTCTGAAACCCTTTTAGAAGGTCTACAAATTCAAAAATAGTTTTTATTTCCAATATGATAAATGGCTATAAATATAATCCAGATAAACAAAAACGCTTTGGTGAGATCCTCAATAATTTTTAATAAGATAAAGATACTGAAAACAAAAGTTTGAGAACCACTGGAATGGAAGATATGACATGCAAATATGCACAATGAAAGTTTATATAGTATAAATTTAAAATGATCAACAGAGGGAAGGCACTAAGATTAATGAGAATCATAAAATCAGGAAGGTTTTAGCTGGGACTTGAATTGAAGTGGCATTACAGGCATGAGGCACAATCAGTGAAAATACCCGAGTTAGGAGGGGAAATGTCTTTGGGGGACTGATATATCCATGATAGAATGATAACTGATGACTGAAAGAAAGCAAAAGTGTTTGGTTTTTTGTTTGTTTTGGATTTTGTTTTGTGTTTGTTTTTTTTTTTTTTTGGTTTGGGGATGGGGTGAAGAAATATTTGTTTTTTGTCTCTTTGCTTCTGTTTTCTGTACCAAAGAGAAGAATTATTAGTCTGTAAAAGAGAAAGCAGATAGAGCTACTAAGGAAAATGCAAAATGAAGAAGGATGGATGCACAGAGTTAAAAAAAAAAAAACACCTGCTTGCTTTTGATGAGTTTGAGTCATCAGTTACAGACAAATTACAACCTCAGAACTGAAAAAACTAAAGCATATAACTGTGATGTCATTGTCAGCAATCTTTGATCCTGGAAAACAGGAAGCTTGCCATGGGATTGGAGAAAGGCAAATGTTTTCCTGGTTTTCAAAAAGAATTAAAGAAAAGAGTTTGGAAACTATACACCATTGAACTTAATTTTAGTCCTTGGGAAAATTCTAGAAAATATTATTAGATGGTGAATATCATGAAAAGAAAGTAGTGATTACAAAGAGGCAACTAAACTTTATCAAAAACAGGTGGTACTGGACAGCTAGATGGTGCAGTTGATAGAGTACTGACCCTGAAGTCAGGAGAACCTGAGTTCAAATTTGACCTCAGAAACTTAATGCTTCCTAGCTGTGTGGCCCTGTGCAAGTCACTTAACTCCAATTGGCTCAGAAAAAAAAAAAAACAGATGTTGCTGTACTTACTTTAATTCCTTCCTGACAGGATTGCTAAACTAATAGTCATAAGTACTCTATAGATATATTTAGATTTTAGCAACGTATTTGATAAATAACTCATAAAATAATTAGATGGCACAATGAATAAGGCACTAGACTTGAAGTCAGAAAAACATGGCCTCACATACTTACCTGAATAAACTGCTTAATTTTTGTTTGCCTCAGTTACCTCAACTGTAAAATGAGACTCATAATGGTACCTACCTCCTAGGATTGTTGTAAGAATCAAGTAAGATATTTATCAAATGCATGGCGAAGTTTCCAGCACATAAGATGCTTGTTCCCTTCCTTCTTGTGGAAGAAATGAAGGCTAGGCAATATATAACTACATACATTTAGATATGATTAAATAACTGAGTTCAAAAATGTATCCAATAATGGTTTGAGATCTACTTGGAAAGAGATTTCTAAAGAGATCAGTAGATCAGTGTTGAGTCTTATGCTAATTAAGTTTTTAATCAGTGACTTGAGTCTTATGCTAGTTAAATTTTTAATCAATGACTTTGATAGTTATAAATAGCATGCTTATCAAATTTGAAAATGACACAAAGTTATATGAAAAAATCAGAAAGATCTTGACAAATAGAAATTCAACTTGAATAACATAAGATGAAATTCAATATGGATTAATATACATTAAAATTTTACACTTGAGTTGAAAAATTCAACTTGAAAATTATAAGCCAGGGAGATATCTGGACAACAATTTGTCTTTAATTTTTCTTCAAGGTGTGGTGGATATTGGTAAAATGAAACAGGAAAAGAGTCTAATGGTATTTTGAGGTGCATCAATAAATTGCTTCCAAAAATAAGGAAATGATCAGGCTACTTCCAGAGCGCTCTGTTAAATTCTAATCACAAAAATTTAGGTAGGAAATTATTCATTTGAAGAGCAATGAAAGAAAGCTACCAGGATGATGATGGGCTCATGACATAAGACAATCAATCAATTAAAGAAATGGAGTGTTTAGCTGAGAGTAAATAAAATTTAGGGACATAGCAGTTACTTTCATGTAATCAAAAGGCTGTTGTATATAAAAAAATATACTTATTGTGTTGGAAAGGAAGTGGAGAATAGGAAGAAAGGGTGATCAATGAGGAAAAACTCCAAATGACAGGAAGGGATAAAAGAATGGGTACAAGAGGAATCACCTCATCTTCTTAGAATGAAGTAAGAAAAGATGGGTTATCACATAGAACAAACTTCTGAAACTGTGAGTTTTGACCCTAGATGGGGTGACATAATTAAATGTAGTAAATAATGAAAAATTTGGCAAGAGTTTCTGAATACAACAACCAAAAATTAATTCAAAATCAGTTGCATAATAAATTTAAGGTGTTTCTTTCAGTGCCTGCCAATGTTTCATCTCTAGACTTCACTGTGAACTTGGTTCTGAAATACAACACATGCACTTTGCACTACACATGCATGAAGGCTGCCAGAAATACCTCAGCTCAGATTTGAGAAAGGATCATGTAAAAATTTATTGGGCAAAAAGGGACCACGAGTGGAAAAAAAATTTAGGAAGCTTGATAATAAAGTATAAAGGGGGCACAAGAGAGGAAATGCTATATAACTACTATTTTCTTGGTGAAATAGGAGGAAATGTTATATACTTAAAGAAAAATATTGGTGGGGACATTAGAAAATTGAGGACAGAGGATAAAATATGAAACATATACTTCAAGGAATAATCACAGTCAGCAATGAAAACACAAAAGCATTACTGCATAACAATTGTTTTGTGTGATAACTTTATAACAAAGAGCACCAGAAATAGTTATGGATGTGTCCAGAACCTCAGTTTTTTTGATTTGTAAAATCTGAGGTGCAAACTAGTTTGAGATTCTTAATTCACAGTCAATTATCTTTTTAAAGAAAATTTTGGCAATTATTTCAAAATAATCGATTTCCTTTGTAATCCTATATATTTTGTTTTGTGAACTTAAAATCATTATTCAGAGAAGAGTTCCCTAAGTTTCACTAGATTTCCCAAGGAGTCTTTGACAGAAAATAACAGTTAAGAACCCTTGGCCCTTCTGATCTCTAAGGTTTCTTTCAACCTAACATCCTCACATGCCAAGATTCAACATGGAATATTAAGCCAAGTTTGAAATCTCCTACACACAGGAGGAGATTCTATTATAGGGTCTGGTGGAATGGTAACTTAACAGTAATTTTTAAAATTTAATTTTCATTTTTCAATTAACAAACATTTTATTTTCTCCTTCTGATCTCCTTCAGATAACACTGAAAGAAAGAAAAGCAAAACCCTTGTAACAAACACATTCAGTTAAACAAAATATTGTTAGTCCATCATTTCTCTGTTATTAAGCCTTCTGCTGTGAGGTCAGCCATGAAGAACTTTTATTCAATCAATCAATTTATCTTTTTTAATAGTCATGGATATTACAGAAGTGACTATAAATAAATGCCTCCCATTCATCCTCTTGAAGTGTTCGAAGTCAGACAAGACATACCAACTTCTACTTCACATCAAGAATTTTTCAAATGATGTCTTTTTCAAAGAGTTTCAGAAAAATCTGGGTAGAATCCTCAGCTGCCATTGATACTCATCTACTATTATTCCAATTGTAAGTGGGCTCCTAGCTCAAAGAGTACAAGACCTGTGAGAAGCAGATAAAAGCTTGATTTGACTAAGTGAGAACTTTCTAAATTCATATGGGCACTACCAGTGCACTACCAGCTATGCAGTGGTGGGCAGCAAGAAACATTGCCTTCTTCACTCCAGGAGGAGAGGGAAACTGTTCTCTTTCAGGGAACTTTAGAGCACAGGTTGCAGATGTAGTTAATTCACCTTTAGTATATCTAATTTATACTCTAAGAAATTCAATTCAGCAACAGTTTGTAATTATTTATAATGAAAGATATGATCAAAAAAAGCTAATGTGTAAGCTATTCCAATTCAACAATCATAGATTTTTTTTAAAGAACAAATAATAGATTGGGGGAGGGTGGTACATGCCTATGGTTCCTATTTCTGGGGAGGCTGAAGCTAGTGGATGGCTTGAGCTCAGGAGTTCTGAACTATAGTTAGACATTTTGTTTGATCACACTAACTCTGCCCACCAGCAGGGACCAAGACTGCTAAAGAAATGGAAAATTAGTCCAGGTCAGAGAGGGAGAGAAAGAAGGAGAGAAGGAGGAGAGAGAGGCAGAGAAATAGAAAGAGAAACAGAGCGAGACAGAGTTAGAGAAAAAGAGAGGCAGAGAGAGAAAAAGAGAGAGAGAGAGAGAGAGAGAGAGAGAGAGAGAGAGAGAGAGAGAGAGCACGAGCTAAGTGCTTACCATGGGCAAGCTTTGTGCTAGGTGAGAGCAATGCCATGACAACAATGAAACAGTACTTGCTTCTGTAATAAGAGAATTTGGGGCTTCAGTTTCCCACTGCCATTTACTTAAGATGAGTAGATCATGTGACTAACTATATAGCTCCAGGATAAATGGTTAGTTTGCAAATTCCAGCTATACTCCCAGGGTTTGCGGACTAGTATAGTAAGCTATTTTAATCTGACATGGATCTTCCCTTTCTGCTCTCTGTTCTGATGAGAAAATCATTACCTTCTTCTATCTTTCCGAAAATTAGATGGTGCCCATCCTGCCTGTATAACTTAAACCTACAACAATTGCAGAAACTGCTACTCAAACGCTCTATTTTTTTGTATAGAATGAATCTGCTCTGAGCACATAATAAGCCAGTTTTTCCAGGGTCTCTATATCTTGATAGTTATGACTGGCAATTATAAGTATAGGTTCAAATGTGAACAATGTTATCACCTTTAAGGATTTCAGCTTATTGAGGGAAACAACATGTATCCATGTGAATATTTAATAGAGACAGAGAGATAGAAATAGAGAGACAAAAAGAGACAGAAATAGGGAGAGCTAGGGGGGGTTGAAGGAAGATCTTCAGAAGTTGGTCCTTGAGTCATAGAGTCCAATGGGGGATAATATTTTACTGAGCTCTTCCTTAGTTCAGACTAGAATAATGTATTCAGTTCTAATTGCCATATTTAAGGAAGAGCATTGGTCCACCAGAGCATGACAAGTCAGAAAACCAGGATGTGTAACATGAGAATCAGTCAAAGAATTGTTAATGATTTCCAAGGAAAGAAATATATGATAAATTTTAGCACTGAAAAGGACTTTAAAGATCACCAAGTCTAGCCCACTCAGTTTTCAGATGAGGAAACTGAGGCACAGTTTTCAGATGACAAACTCTGAGGCACAGAGTTTAAATAACTTGCTCAGGATTATACATACAAAAAAAGTCTGAGGAAGGATTTTAAAACAGATATTACTAACTCTAAGTCCTATCCACTACAACATGCTCTTTCCTTAAGAAGATTTATGAAAAACGTGATAGTTGTCTTCAAGTATTTGAAAGGCTGTCATATAGAAGAGGGATTAAGCTTATCCCATTTCACTGCAAAAACATAAACTGGAGCAGGGCATGTTAGAAGCTGAGGACCAGCATGGCATCTGACAATTTGGAGCCAGAGTGCCTGGGTTTAAATCCCCAGTCTGCCAATTATGACTCCCGATGACCATGAGCAAGTCACTTAACCTATTTATCTTTATCAGTAAAATAAGGGACTTGGTCAACATGACTTCTAAGATATCTTTGATTTGATAACCCTGCAACTATAATCCCAAATCTAACAAAGTATCAAGATAGAGTTCCCATTAGCTCCTTTCTCATGAAATGGGGAGTTTCAATGGCCAGAAAGGTTGCCATCTTTACCCCCTTACCTCCACTATCATCACTAGCGCCTCAGCCTAACTGAATTACAGTTAGTCAAGGTTGGTATTCTTGAATAAGAAAGTATGAGTATTCTTGGCCTATACAAGCAGGTGACATGGCCAAGGATAGTTGAAATGGGACCCATCAGCTCAGGTAGAATACATAATATAATAGAAAATGTTGCTTTCATTCTGCCTAGTACCCACAAAGAATTTTGCAAGGTGTATTTTACCTTTTCTTATGAGAGAAATGTAATTTACCCACTTGTTGATCCTGCCACATATTGGTAATTAAAGGAACTTCATGTTTCAGGATTCTAAGTTGTCAGAGTTTAGATGGCAGTCTCTTCACCTGAACTACATAATAGAAGGCCATCCTTGACTGACTTTTGCACTTGGGTATCAAAAGTGAACATTATCTCAATAGAAAATTCCTCTGTGGGCTTTAATAGACTCTCAATTGGAGCTTTTAATGAGAGATGGCAAAGAAATGTTTAAAAAGCAAATGTCTAAAGTAAGCATTCTCACAGCATGAAGCTGTCTTCTGTAGCAACTCATTCCATCACCACAATGGGAAAGCCTTGAAAAAGACACAAATAAAGAACTGAAATCTATCTCACAGCTCCATTTTGAAATACTTATAGGCGGATTTTTAAGAAACTGTCAGCATATAAGAACACTGCAGGAAGACTAAAAAACAAGGGACCTGAGAATCAAAGCTGATGTTGATAAAAGTAATTCCCTCCATCTTGCAGAAAGCCAAATGAACAATAATTTAGACTTTATTGACTTTAACTTCTAGGAAGAAATTAAATTTCATAAGCTTGGAGATCAAATAAAAAGCAAGTTATATATGGGAAATCTGAAGTGTTAATAAACTAAGTCTCCATATTGCCATAATAACCAATAGAAAAGTAAAAGTTCAGTCAATGACAAATGGTTTTGTTATGGTTTGTGATGTTTTGGTTTTTTCTGTAGATTGCTTGATAATTAGATTGCTTGTTTTTTTTTCTTTCACTAAAATGACAGAAATAATTCATTACTTGATCATCATGTAGACTCAGTCTAATAGTTAAATCTGAAAAACTTTGATATATACATAAAAGTGAAGAATGTCAGTCTCTATTATTTAAATTAACAATCCAAATTTCTTGTCAATGTTTCAAGTACCTGTGAGCACATCAATGTGGTATCCTCTCCAGTGATGGAGACCACAACCCCTCTACACTATCTTCTAGAGTGGCAGCAGCCCAAAAAATGGCAATCAGGCACTTCGGGCCAGATAAGTCTAATCTTCCGACAATAACTACACAACAGGCACCAGGCCCATGTTAACTCAGTCGACAAACATTTATTAACACTACTTGCCAGAGAATCTGCTAAGCACTGGAGATACAAAAAAAAAAAAAAAAAAAAAAAGATAAAAAGATTCCTTGTCCCCAAAAATCTTACATTCTAATGTAATGTAATCCTCTAATCAGGAAAATGAAAATGTAGTTTGTGCAAGATCTATATAAGTAGGTAGAAGA
Source organism: Antechinus flavipes (assembly GCF_016432865.1). Classification (NCBI taxonomy): domain Eukaryota; kingdom Metazoa; phylum Chordata; class Mammalia; order Dasyuromorphia; family Dasyuridae; genus Antechinus; species Antechinus flavipes. The sequence continues at coordinate 437,112,249 of NC_067398.1, forward strand.
TAATCTGAGAAAAGACACTCAGTAGCAGGAGGAAATTGAAGAAAGTCCTCTGGAAAATAGAAGATTTAAATTTAGCCTTGAAAGAATTCATGGAAGCTAGGCAGTAGAGATAACAAGGTAGACAGAGATATAAAACATATACTCCCTAGTGCTGTAAAAACTAGATTAAAATGTATTTTGGAAATATTTAACAAAATAAATAAAAATACAAATAATACTACATTTTAAAAACAAAATCAAAATATGGCAAAAGTGATCTTTTTGTGTGGATTAATGACACCTGTTTCTATTTGCATTTGAATTCACTGAGGTAAAGCATGCCAAGGATGAGAAATAGCCAACCAATACAAAGGCTAAAGACAGGATATGGAATTTCAACTGGGAGGAACCACGAGTATATCAATGTATCTGTGACAGAGAATGCATGATGGATTAGGAGAGAGCAAGTCATTTAGAAAGCTAGGAAAAAGGCTAAATGGGAGGATTTACATTTATATTTGATCCTAAAGATAACAGGGAGCTACTGTACCTCATTGAGTAGGGGATAACATGATCAGAACTATGCTTTAGAAAAGTTATCTTACAAATTCCAGAAGACTCATGATGGGAAAAAAAATGCTATCCACATCCAAATTTGGGGGAAAAAAACTCTGGAGAATGGATGAAAATCAAAACATATTATTTTAATTTTTTTGTTGTTTTTCTTTCTCATGGTTTTTCCCTTTTTTTCTGATTCTTCTTTCACAACATGATTAATGTAGAAACATTTTTAATATTATTATACATGTATAACCTACATCAGATTGCTTATTATTTAGGAAAGGGGGGAGAAGAGACAGGGAGAAAATAAGGGACAAAAAATAGATATCAAAATCCTATAAAAAAATAAATGTTGAAAACTAACTTTACATGCAACAGGAAAAATAAAATACTATTAAGTAAAGTGAAGAAAAGAAAGAAAAGAAAGGAAGGAAGAAAAGAAGGAAGAAAGGAAGGAAGGAAGGAAGGAAGGAAGGAAGGAAGGAAGGAAGGAAGGAAGGAAGAAGGAAGGAAGGAAGGAAGGAAGGAAGAAGGAAGGAAGAAAGAAAGAAAGAAAGAAAGAAAGAAAGAAAGAAGAAAGAAAGAAAGAAAGAAAGAAAAGAAAAAGAAAGAAAGAAAGAAAGAAAGAAAGAAAGAAAGAAAGAAAGAAAGAAAGAAAGAAAGAAAGAAAGAAAGAAAGAAAGAAAGAAAGAAAGAAAGAAAGAAGAAAGAAAGAAAGAAAGAAAGAAAGAAAGGTCACCTTAGCAGATGCTTTGCTGATTGATTGATTGGAGAATGCATTGAAATGGAAAGAGATTTCAGGCAGGAAGCTCAATTATAAGGTTGTTGTTGGAATATTACAACTGGGAGGTGATCAGGGCCAGAAGTAAAGTTGTGGTTATGTAAGTGGAAAGAAGGAGACTTAAACAATGGATACTGGAAAGTTTTAAGGGCAAGATTTGGCAAGGGATCGTATGCATGGGATGAATAAAAAAAAAAAAGATGTGGATGACAGAGAGGATTTGTACCTAGATAACTTGGAGGAAGATGGTGCTCCTTTAACAGTAATAGAGAAGACTGGAAGAAAGAAGGAATTGGGGGAAAGGTAATGAACTCTGTTTCCAATATGTAAAGTTTGATTTTCTTGTCAAATGCCTAAAAATTCCCCAGAGGTAATTGATAGAATAGCTCAAAAGAGAGCATATGTCTGGAAATATGTAGTGGCAGTTAGGTGATAGAGTGACCAGAGTAGTGGGTTTAGAGTCAGAAAAACCTGAATTCAAATCTGGCTTCTGATACTTACTAGTCTTTGGGTAAGTCACTTAACCTTCATTAGCCTCAGTTTCCTCATCTGCAAAATGGAAATAATAATAGTAACCAACTCCCAATATTATTTTAAAAATCAAATGAAATTATAACTGTAAAGTGCTTTGCAAATCTTAGAATGCTGTGTAAAGGTTAGTTAGTGTTAATAGTAGTAGCAATAATAGTAGTAGTAGTAGTAGTAATAGCAGTAGTAGCAGTAATAGTAGTAGTAGTAGTAGTAGTTAATAGTAATACTAGCAGCAGTAGCAGTAGTAGTAGTAACAGCAGTGATAGTAGCAGCAACAGTAGTAGTTAGTAGTAGTACTAGTAGCAGTAGTAGTAGTTGTAGTTAGTAATACTACTAGTAGTAGTAATAGCAGCAGCAGCAATAGTAACAGTAATAGTAGCAGCAATAGAAGCAGTGGTAGTAGCAGCAGCAGCAAGCAAGCTAGTAGCAGTAGTAGTAGTAGTAGTAGAAGTAGTACTAATTAGTAGTAGTAGTAACAGTAGTAGTTGTAGTAGTAGTTGTAATGGCAATAATAGTAGAGGCACTGGTAGTGATAGTGGTGGTAGTAGTAGTAGTAGTAGTAGAGTAGTAGCAGCAGTACTAATACTAATAGTACTAGTAGTAGTAGTAGTTAGTAGTAGTACTAGCAGCAGCAGTAGTAGTTGGAGTAGCACCAATAGTAATAGTACTAGTAGCAGTAATTAATAGTAATACTAGCAGCAGTAGCAGTAATAGTAGTTGTAGTAGTAGTTGTAGTAGTAGTAGTAGTTAGTAGTAGTAGTAGTAATTAGTAGAAGTAGCAGTAGTAATTATTATAAGTAGTAGCAGTAGTAGTAGTAGCAGCAGCAGCAGCAGCGGTAGTAGTAATAGTAATAATTAGTAGTAATAGCAGTAGCAGTTGTTGTGGCAACAACATAGTATAGATGTTGGTAGTAATAGTGGTAGTAGTAGTAGTAATAGCAGTAGTAGTAGTAGTAGTAGAAGTAGAAGTAGTATCATTATTATCTGGGAATCATTGGCCAAAGATGGTAACTGAATCTATGGGAGCCAAAAGAGATATCTCAAATGTAGGTTAATCTGCCAGAGCTTAACCTTCTAAGCCCCATAATCATAGAGAGGCAGTGTGATATGTGATACAATGGATAAAGAGCCAGACTCAGAGCATGAAGTAATGGGTCCAAGTCACACACAATAGATATATACTGTCTGTGGGACCCTGGCAAAGTCATTTAAGATCTCAGTGTCCCAAGCAACTCTTTAAGACTTCAAGTTGGAGAATGGGTGTATGCTGCTACCATAGTGGAGAGAGTTTCTTCACCAAGGGTGTAGAAATGAAAGGATAGTTCTAGACACATGCACACATACACATGCACACATGTATGCACAAAGATATTTGAAAATCTTCATGGTATGCACATGCTATTTATACTTGAGTTATGAGAGGAAGACTTCAGTGTTCTTAAGTTATAAATGCAAAGGCTATTTTGTGAAAAAAAAAAACTACTGTTAAAAGTGAAATTTTTGGAAATGGAGGATTATCTAGAAAATATAAAAATATTCAAATTAATAAAGCATAATAATAAGAATTGTCTTTATGTAGCATTTTATAGTTTGCCAAGTGCATACAGATATATACATATATATAAATTCATTTTATAAAGTAAAGCACTACACAAAGATCTCTTGCTGTGTGTATGTGTGTATATAAACACACAAAGTGAGAATCTCATTTGGTCATCACCACAAACCTATGAAAAAGATGTTTGTTATTATCTCCATGGGGAAACTGAAGCTGAGACAGTGACATGACTTGACAAGGGTCATACAGCTAGCAAATATTTCAGGCATAATTAAATCTCAAGTTTTCTTGGCTCTGAGATCAGTACATTCAGTTCTGCAATAACTCAAAATATTAATTCCTAAAAATTATTGTGCCATACAAAATCTTGAAATTAAAAACCACAGGACTTGAGAGAAAAAATGAAATTAGAGGCACAATCAACCATTGACTTCCTAGAACATCAAAATTAAAATCAAATTAGTAGAATGAATATTCAAATCAATCTAATTCAATGTTAGGCACCAGTTAATATATGGCAAGCTAAGCTTTAAGGATACAAACATCAAACTGAATAAAATGTCCTTTTGAAGCTTGCTTTCTGATAAGGGAAAACAATAAGGACATAGATAAGCTAATTTAAAATATATATATATATATAAAGAAAGAACAAACAACCTCAGGAAAGCAGAAAGATAGAGCTTGAGCTGAGCCTGTGAAAGGATGCAAAGCCAGTTGATGGTGGTCAATATAACGAAAATAGCAAATCATTTGTAGATAAATGTAGATAATGAGTTCCATTTTGGACATGTTGAATTGGAGACACTTAAGAAAAAGAAATGTTTAGTTTGTACTGTTGGTAGGAATGACTCAACATTTCCTAATAGATAAATGATCAAATGAAATAGGTAACTCTCAAGGCAAGAAAATGCTCCAAAATCATTAAGAATTAGAGAAATACAAATTTTAAGAACTCTGAGGTTCCACATCACATCTTCATAGTTTGGCAAAGATGGCCAAAAAAAAAGGAAAATGACAAATGTTGGAAGCTGAGAGTGAACAGACACACTAGAAAACACACACACACACACACACACACACACACACACACACACACAGGACTAAGCAACTTGTCCAAGGTCCCACATCCAGTAAGTGTCTGAGACCAGATTTGAACTCAGGTCCTCCTGACTTCAGGACCAGCAGTTTATCCACTGCACCACCAGCTGCCCTGACAATATTTTTTCAAGGCCGGATTTGGGGGGGACAAGTTACATGGAAGGAGAGGATTATGCTGCTAAAAAGAAGAGAGAAGAGATTTATTTTTCATGAATAAAGAGAACAAGAAGAAACACAAACAAGCAGAAAAATTTTGAAATAGTATGTTTAATTTATTATAAACTTTCAAGAAAAAACAAGCTATACATAATAAGGAGTCATAGTTTCATATACAAAACTCTTCACAGCTCAGGTAAAATCTATATTTTATGACTGAAATTGCCCAGCAATTCTTTGATAGATATGTTATCGATCATAACTCAGAAATCTGGAAAAACTGTATTGTATGTTCAGGGAAAGGTCCCACAGCTAGTAAGTATCTGAAGTCAGATTTGAACTGAGGAAAGTGAGTCTTTTTGACTCCAGGTCCAACATTCTAGCCACTGAGCCACCTAACTGCCCAATAACAACAATAGACCATAACTAGATTAAAACTTGAAAGGAATATAAATTCCCTCTGCACTCATTCTTTGTGGCTAGGAAAAACCACTTGATTTGATAGAACAGAATATCACCTTAGATACATTCCAATGCATCTATCAAAACCATGAGAGATTCCTTGAAATCATTCACACACTAGAAATAATGTTGTTTGTGGACTGTTAATTGCTACGCCATACCTGTTGAAATATTTGCTCATCAAAAATGGTTGCCACTCATGAAGAATACATGCCATACAATCTAATTAGGAGAAGAATTCCTTATAGATGGTGATATCCTTCAGATGTTCTTGTGTGGTACTCATCCCGACTTCATCAAGTTGTGGAACACTGTAAAACCTCCTAAATGAAATCCATAATCATTCAGAAGAGGTCACCTTACTATCCAAATACATAAAAACAGGTGAACAAAAAATGCCTAATGTCCAGATTATGGTAGTCAGCTGGAAACACTTCAAAGAGGTGGTTAATAGGTACATATGCCTAGGACAAGACTGGGAAATGTACAATAAATTAAATTAAAACTTTAACTGGATGAGAAGTTTAAGTTTTGAAAAACTATCTTTAATATTGCCAAACTTCTTAAAGAAACAAAAACTCATCTTAAAATCAATATTTTCTTTGTGCATATTTAGGGTTTGTGCTATTATATGGCTATAAATAATAGAATGATATAATCTTTGAAGATTTTTTAAATTGTAGGTCACCAAAACCATGATGGAGACATTAAAGTGATCATAAGGGAGGATTCATAACCCATCCAAATCATTCCATTATGTTTGGCCTGTATGTGCTATTCATAAATTTCCCAAGCTGAAGTACTCTCTCTAAACCATTTTACATTTTTGGCTATCAAGCCATCTCTTAAGTTTGAGTTCTTATTGTTAGTACATTTTAAATGTGAAATTATTTTTTAAAGTTTTTTTAAGATCCATACAAATGAAAGAAATTATTACATTAAGTAAATAATAATCTCTTTGAAGAACTTTAACTTTATCATCTCAGCTAATAGGATGGTACATTTCACATTGTAATAATAATTTATAAATAATAACTAAGAAAGTATACTTTCTAAATTATTAATGTAATGATATGAGATATAAAATCTAAGAAAAAATATAATGATTATGAGGGGAAAAGTAAATACATTTATTGGGGAGATTAGTGAATGAGGCAAAATAAGTTGAATGTCAGGAAGAAATCACTAGAGCTCTTCTATATATTGATTATTCTTTATGCAAATGGAGTATATAGCCACAGAGACATACTCTTGAAGTAGTGGTTTCATGTATCAGGAGTTTTCCAAGTGAAGGATAAAAGGCTCAATTTGTATAGAAAATAACGAAATAAGGTTAATTTTTTTTAAAGAAACAAAATCCACTAGTGCTATATACTAGGACACAAAGTATCGTGTCATGACTTTTCATTTTTAGTTTAGCCATTTTGATGGATAGCTTTCTAATAAGCATTACATACTTCTCTGTCTTGTAAATTGTATAATGAATCTCACCTAATCCTCTTTTTGATGACCCTTAGGTTAAAGTTACTAATATCCCAAGAGGTAATTGAGGAGTATAAGGATTTTTGCCACTATAGAAAATAGTCTCAGATTGCTATGTTTTAGGAGTTCTAATGTCCGTTTTTGATCATTTTGTTTCTTCCTTATTCTTTCAGAGTGCCAGGCAGTGATCCCCTTTCCCAAGTTGTTAGTATAGCTCTTTTACTTTTTCCATTTTCCTTCCTCTGCGTCAATTTTTAAATTGATATTTCAAATAATCAATAATATAAGAAATATATTTTACATGATAGGAAAAGACCATAGATGGAAGACAATATAGAGGGAAACTATAAACAATTAAAATTTGTTTTGTACAATGATGATAAATTTATATTAAACTTTTGTACTAAATCTTATCATGCCCCCCAAAATATTTATTTTACATTATTAGTCTCCCAAAAAACATTTATTTTACATTCTCTGTTATTTTTTAAAAAGCCAGAATGCTCTCACTAAATGGTATAGAATAGTCTGATCCATTACTAATATACAGATACCATGAAACAGTTTTTAGTTCTATTACTGACTTCTTTTTTTCTAAGCCATTCTTAAGGGTCAACTTGCCAAGTAGCACCTCAGAAAACTTTTCCCTTAAAAGATAACAGGATTCAACAAGAGGAGTGCTGGACTTTGAGTCAAAAAGACTTGGTTTCAAATTTTACCTGCGATACTGTGTATGACAACATACAAGTCAATTAATTTTGCTAAGTCAGTTTCATCAATTATTGTTTGGGGGAGGGAATTGTATAATACACTTGGAGTTCTTGGTAAGTCTTAAAAAGCTATATAAATGTCAGCTATTATTAAAATCTAAGTCACATTTATAAAGTACAAAGGAAAGCATTCAAAACTTAATGAAACTAATTCTAATTTTCAGAGCTATTTTATAATTTTTCCCATACAAAAAATTCTTCCGTCATGCCTAGACAAAGTAATTATTGTACCTGTTTAAAATATCCTTTGGTTATAAGTTTCATAGCTGTCTATAACCAGCTAGCTTTCTGGAGATCAAAGAGAAACAGATGGAGATACAAATGGGAGTTCATTCTGACCAGTCATATCATACCATAATTTTAGTAACAGGAGGGAAAAATCAATAGTACATGGTTAATGTGAAAAAGCCACACATAATAGATGCTATCTAGAGAAAGTGGAAACACTATGGAATAAATAAAATGCATTTCCTTCACCAGCTTAGTAAACATGTTTTATTTACAGCTTCTGTAAAATGTATAATGTAGGCTTTGATACTTAAAAACAGAACGCCTCCTCAACATTGCACATAACACAAACCTGATTTGATAATTCAGTGATTCAACAGACATTTGTTAAGAACCTACAAATTGCAGAGCACTGTATTTTCAAGGATAAAAATGAATGAGATGCAATTCTTTTCCACATAGAGCTTATAAAATGTAATCTTTATATTTAGTTGGAAGACAGCAATAAGCAATAACTATAATGTAAAAAAAGATTATAATATATGCATAAAAAAGTAAAAAAAAAAACAATGAGATTCTATGAAAGAAAGATAGTTTGAGAAAAGCAAGATACAGCTTTAAGGTATGCATACACTGAAGCAATGTTTAACTACACCAATAATTTAGAATTTTTTCTTGTAATTTTTTCAGGTAACTTCTAATGTTGTCTTCTCTATGAAACTTTTTAAATTATTGCACCACAAATTGCATTTTATTCTCTCTTCTTCATATGCCTCCCAAATACCATAAAAGAAACCATTTTATGCTTTTCTTTTGATTCCTAATTATTCTCAGCCTTACTCTATTGTGCTAATTAGACAATCTCCCACCTCTATGCCTTTGCAATGACTGTTCCCCAAGGCTTTAATGTAATTTCTGTCTCTTACAATTTTTAGTCTTCTCCAGAATTCAATTTAGGAAACCCTTTCTAAATGAGAACTTCCTCGATTTCCTTAGAGTTGTTAGTAACTTCTGCCCAAAACTCCCTTCTATCTTTTTTCTCTCTATTTTACAGATATCTGTGTGTGTACATGTTGTCTCCCTATCTAGACTATAAGGTCTTTAGGGAAAAAGCTTTTTTTTTTAATCTGTAGGACCTAGGTGCAAGGGATAGAGCCTGGACCTTCAACACTTAACAGCTGTGTGATCCTGGGCAAATCACTTAACTCTTGCTTCGGTTCCTGAGATGTAAAAAGAGCTAGAGAAGGAAATGACTCATCATTCCAGTATTTTTGCCAAGAAAAAGTGAAATGGAGTTACAAAGAATTGGACATGATTTAAATAACAAAGCAAGAACAATCTACCACAATTAATAGCACATAATAGATGCTTAATAAATGCTTACTGGTGGTATGGTTAATTATCTGGCATTCCCTCCCCAATATTAAGCATTTTTCTTCTCAGATCTCAGAGAACATATTACTTTGTATTTCTTTGTGATCTCAGGTATCAGTATGAAGCTCAAAATTGAGTAAAAGATAGCTCTCCTCACTTAGCCACTCATCAAGAAAAAAGAGCCAGTGTTTACTAGGTCCAATTTCTGTCCCCTAGGCTGGCTAAGAATGACTTCTTATCTTTTGACCTCTATTCTTCCTTCTGATTTCCTTTCTTTGGGTAAGGGGCAGAAAGATTTGTAATGGGGGATTGCTTCCTAATAAAAATAGCTAATTTATAAAAACATATTTCCAGTTTATGCCTTAAATAGCTCCATATTCATAAGGGAACCTTTCTTTGCTCTTTTAGGAAAGTTATTAATGAAATACAATATAACAGATACACCCCATCTTGAACAGTATTTATTTATTTTTTTTATTTTAAATTTTATTTTATTTAATAATAACTTTGTATTGACAGAATCCATGCCAGGATAATTTTTTTTACAACATTATCCCTTGCACTCGCTTATGTTTCATTTTTTTCCCCTCCCTTCCTCCACCCCCCACCCCAAGATGGCAAGCAGTCCTATATATGTTAAATATGTTGAACAGTATTTATTAAGAAAGACAGAGGTAAGTAGGGGCAGACTGAGGCAGAGAAAGTATGTATGCAGAGGAAGCACTAAACTTACCCAGACTCCATCTAAGTGACCACTATCTTCACCCACTGAAGCTCAACCAAGGACAAGTCAATAATATCTTCTAAAATATCACCCACACATGGTCATTCAGTTTTTGCTTAAATATCTGCAATAGGAAAGAAATAATTTCAAAGGTAAGCCATTCCACTTTGGCAGAATTCTAATCATTAGTAAATTTATCTTTATGTTGAGCCTGTATCTGATTCTTTCTAACTACCTGCCATTGCTCTTAGCCTTCTGGGACCAAGTCTAACCCCCTTTTTTCTACATGATGCACCTTCAAGTAGGGAGAAGGGAACAAGTATTCATGCTTTATGTACTATGCTGAGCATTTTCCAAACAGCCTCTCATTTGATTTTCACAACAACCTAGACTTTTTATTAAGAGGGATAATTATCATTATTATTATTATCCCATATAAAAGTTGGGGGAACCTAAGGAAGGGGGTGATGGGAAGGAGGAGAAAATCTGAAACAAGGCTATGCAAGATTCAATGTTGAAAAATTATCCATGCAGATGTTTTGAAAATAAAAAGCTTTAAAAAAAAGTTGGGAAACCGAGGTTAAGTGATTTGCCCATATATTTATAGCTAATATATGTCTGAGGCTGAATTTGAATCCAGGTCTTCCTGACTCCAAGTCTGATGTTCTATCCACTGCACCACCTAGCTACATAGCTAAGATAATTATTTGATTGCCACTACTCTAGGTTAAATTTCTTTAGTTCTCACAATCTTTCTCTTCTCCTCATTTCTGCCTTATTCTAGGGGACTTCAACATATCTATTAATTCTCTCTCATATATGATGCAAGGCAGCTAGGTGAGATGGACTCAGGAAGACTCACTTTCCTCAAATCAGATCTTGTCTAGACGCTAGCTCTGAGACTTTGGGCAAGTCAACCCCATTTGACTCAGTTTTCTCATCTGTAAAATGAGCTGGAAAAGGAAGTAGAAAACCATACCAGTTTCTTTGCCAATAAAACTCATATGGATTTATAAAGAGTCAGATGCTACTGAAATAATGGACAAGAATAACAGCAAACACCCTCACCTCTCAGTTCTTGCATTACTCATTTCCCATGACCTACTCGTCCACCCCACCTCAGCCATACAACCTTGGGGTTATTTCAGATCTGGTCATTACTGACTAATAAGCTCCTTCTATATTCATGAATTCTGACAGCCTCTTATCTAATCATAATGGATTAGCTTTCCACCTCTTCCTCTGCCTCCCAATACCAAACACTGTTTTTCATCTACAAAATGTCTTCCAATCACTCTACTCCTTAATTGTCTACTAGCCTATCACTCTTGAAGTATTGTACTTTCCTCCTTTCCGCATCCCAACCCTCAATTCTTCTCATAAACCCCCAGTCCTTGGTGATATCTCACTCTCCTCTCCGCTTCCCACCATATTTGATCTATTGCCAAATCCTATTGATTTTGTCTTCAAAACATCACCTATGTATATCCTCATCTTTCTCATGACATGTCCATCATCCTGGAACAGACCCTCATCACCTCATACCTGAATGATTACAATATCCTTATGATTGCCACAAGTCCCCATTGCAGCCCTTTCATCTCTAGGATCACATATAAAATTCTCTCTTTGGAACGGAAAGTTCTTCATTTCCTGCCCTTCATTTCCAGTCTTCATACCCACTAACTTCTCTCTCCTCATCATGTATTCTGTGATACAATGATGCTGGTTTTCTTACTGTTCCTCAAACATTCCATTTCCTGACTGGAAATTTTCACTGACTATTCTATATGCTTGGAATATTTCTTTCCTCATCTATACCTCCTTGGCTTCCCTGGCTTTTTTCAAATCCCAATTTGAAATTCTAGTGCCTTTATTCTATTGATTATATATATATATATATATATATATATATATATATAGTTTACAATATATTTGCATTGTTTGCATGTTGTCTTCCCATTTAGACTTTACATTTCCAGATCTTAGCACAATGCCTGGTATATAGTAAAAGCTTAATAAGTGTATATTGATTGACAGATGATTCCCACAATTCTGATTACCTTCTTCTGTATAAGATTCAATTTGTCTTTCCTAAAATATTGTTTCCAATGTGGAATATAGTATGCTGTAAGTATCACTAAAGAAGCATATAACATACTACCTTTCTCATTCTACTATGGTTCTTAATGAAAACCAAGATTGCTTAAATTTTCTTTGTTCACATAATATATTACTCAGATTGAGTTTACAATCCATTAAAACCTTTAGTTTTTTTTTTTTTTTCACAGAACTTGTTGTCTAGCCATGTCTCCACTCTTATATTGACATTTGGCATCTAAGTACATTCATTACTATTGTATTTCATTTTATTCAACCTGAAACATTATTCTAGCCTAAATCTTTTTGGATCCAGATCCTTGTCCAGTTTATTAGCTATTACTTCAAGTATCAGGTCTTCTCTAAATCTGATAGGTACACACCCATGCTTTCATTCAAGTCACTGATTTAAAATGTTGAAGAAATGCAATGTCAAAAAAGATGCCAGAAACATTTTACTAGGTATTTCCTTTCAAAATGACTTTTATCTACCTATTAAATTTGGTTCTAGTCATTCAGCATTTCCATATCCTCTTAAACATGCTATCATTTAGCCCCATCTTCATATTATCCACAAGCCCAATATGATAAACCTGGCCAATTGCTTTGCTGAAAAACATAATAAATGTTTCTTATCTAATGTTTTTAGCTTTCTCACTGTCTAGAAGTGTTCTTCACACAGGAAGCACTTTTAATATATAATATTATTACTGTTTTGATAGAGGTTTTTATATCTCCTACTGTGCTTTACACTTGATTAACCTTCTTATAATTGCATATAATTGTTTTTAAGAATGTGGATATTACTAATTTGGGAAAAAATTAAGTCTTAAATGTTTGGAGTCCCCTTCGACTGAGGAAGAGATGAATCTTAATAACAAGGCCCAAGGGAAAAAAATTGTCTTGGAGAGAGAATGAATGAGAGAATGGCTTAGCAATTGACCTCTCAAGTCAAGCCAACTTTGTTAACTCCATCAAGGAGAGATTGACTTAAAAATCACATGCACATACTCACAGTGTCCACTTTGTTTCCCTGTTTTGTCTTCTCTAGTTCAGGTACATACAAAGGTTCTAGTGCATATACCCATTATATGTCCTCAGCAGTGTCATTCTACATTGTTAACAATACCCAGATCAGAGGCAAACTTCTAGAGTTCTTATTAACAAGAATAAGCCAAGCAAATCAATCAATCCTGGAATCCATCAAATTCAGATAGAAGATACAACAAAGTCAGAGGCTCAACTTCTCTTTTTCTGTCTCTTTGTCTCTGTCTCTCTCTCTGTCCCTCTTTCTGTACTTCTTTTTGTCTCTCTGTCTGTCTCTGTGTATGTGTCTCTCTCTTTTTCTCTCTTAATATATGTATAAATTCAACTTCAAGTACTGAAATACTTGGTAGCAGTGATTAATTTCTAACAAATGAGACAGGTGTGTTCTTTCTGGTAAGATGTAGGTAGGAGTCAATGTAATAGCTCAATTTCTTGATCCTATTTTATCAGATGTGACACCCTGAATATACTTCAAATCTTATGCCAAATGCATTTCAAAAGAAAAATCAAGCTCGAAGTCTGAAACTTGTAAATGTATATTTTACCAAATGCCAATCATTATTTAGTAAGTGATTTGAGTTGGTCTGATTCATTATGCAGTCCTGAGCAGAAGAAAGTTACTTCAAATTGAAAAGAATTGACTTACCTAAAGTCTGGGGCTGCATGTTACTTCCAAGAGTACAACTTAGCCCATTAGTCTTAATTCAGTTACAATTCTGCTTTTCACCAATGCTTCCAGCCAGGTTACAACCTCCTGACCATAAGAAAAATTGCCTCAAGACTTGCTTCTGTTCTTCCATTTTTAAATAAATGCAGGCGACATCAGTATAAATGTGTATTATACATTCTATTGTACTGTTCTCCCTCCTCAAGTCAAATAATAGATTAAATTTTGGGTTTTAAGTTTCTCTTAAACTTTTTCCTTTCTACATTAATGAGTAGCTAAATGATATCTGAAGAAAAAGAAATCCTTTTCTCCCTCCCTGAGACAAAGGAATACTGAATGAAAAATAAAATGTAGAGCTAGAAAAGATGATAAGAAATATCTGATTCAACTTTCATTTTTCCAGCTGAGGAAACTGACATCCAGGGAGATTAACAACTTGGCAAAAATCATAGGTATAGTCACAGAGCCAGAATTTCAACCCATTTCTTCTGATTCTGGATCCAGAATACTTTTACTATCCATTATACTGCTTCTCCTAAAGAGGGTCATTAGCTTTCAATCTCTCATCATACTTAGAATAAAAGGAATAAAGTGTTCATTCCATGGGAGTTTAGCACACACATACACACACACACACACACACACACACACACACACACACACACACACACAATATTTATTTTGCTTGATGCAGAGGTTGCCTGGATGTAGAGGACAAAAATCCTCAAGACTAAAGAAAGAGGAAATAGGTCAGATAGTAAATAGTATATTCTGTTACAGTTTAACGCCTAATGAGAATAATTACATACCATACTGAAAGAAATGAATCAGTCACATGAAGCAAAAGTTGAAAAAAATTTTTATCAGAGTAATTTTCTATATATTCCCAACTGAAAACCACATTTTAGCTTAGAAAATCAGGATGTTGTTTAGACCAGCTAAAACTGAAACAAATATAATTTTTCATCTTTACCACTAGAAGTGTATATTTGCTTCTCAATTGTTTTAAAAATTAAGAAATATATCTTTATGATTATATGAAATCAAAGTCTTAATATGACAAATTCTCACAATCCATAGTATAATTCCTTTTTAAGGGGTGGTGCTCTAGTAAATATATATATATATATATATATATATATATATTTGTTTATACAAAAACATAGACTAAGACCATTATCCAAAGCTACCTAGGTAATCAACTGAATAAAGTAACACAAGCTGACTCTCCTACTTTTCCTTCCTTTTATTCATTCATTCCCACAAAATATTTATTAAGAGCTGACTATTCACTAGGTACTATGCAAGGTGCTAAAGAAACTAAGACAAAACCCTGCCCTCAAGGGGCTGGAATTTCTTCTATCAATACATTGACTATAATAAGACTATGAGACCAATATAGGAAACATGAGATCAGAGTCCTGAACACTCTCTCCCTATTTTTGATTGTTGCCCAAAGACAGATGCAGAAAATGAGCTAGCTGTAGTTACTCACTGATCTCATAGCTCAATTCTCAATTGCTATAAGCAATTAATCTTTGTCTAATTGCTTAATCAGACAGCTGGAACATCACAAAAAATAACAACAGTGATAGAAATAATAATAATAATCAATACCTAATAGTTTGTAATGTGCTTTAGATATTTTACCTTATTTGATTCTGGATTCTGTAATACTGTCATCCCCATTTTACTAATGAAAAAAAATAAGATTGAAAGTGGGCATAGTAGTTTAGCCTGGGTCACACAGCTACTCTAAGTTCTCCTTTCAATCCATTGCACAAGAATGGACTTAGGTCCTTGTCTGGACCATTCCATTCAGCTCTAGGCACCTTCTCTGGCCACTAAGAGCCTGACTTGAATGGACCACTCCAGAATAAGGACACTGCTGTTTTCTTTAATGGAAATTCCACCTCTACTATTGATTTTCTGTCCTTGTCTTCCTGGCTTCCTTGGAGCTCACATAGAAATATCCAAGTGCAAGCCACTCTGCAACTATTTTGATTTATACTTAATTTTCTTTTGACTATTATATCAGTGGATAAAATAACTGGGTTTTTTGTTTTGTTTTGTTTTGTAAGTCAATAGGGATTAAGTGACTTGCCTAGAATCATACAGCTAGTAAGTGTCAAGTGTCTAAGACTAGATTTGAATTTAAGTCCCTCTTACTCCAGAGCTGGTGCACTATTTATTGTACCACCTATAAATAATTTTTTTTAATTTTTTTATAAATTAATACAAGCATTGAGAATGACACCACTCTCTAAGCCCATTTAATGCAAATTAGGATAAGTCTAGTAGAAGACAGGAAAGGGGTGATGCTATATGTTTTATCTTGTTTTCATGTGATTTAGTTTTCCTTTTCTAAGCCTCAAAATTTTTAAAGTATGTTATTCATAGAAGCTTGGAGAATATGATTATTCAGTATGGATATACCTGTTTAAAATGTAGTGCTTAAATTTTTATGGCTCCATCCTATTTTGGGGTGATTTTGTAAAACAGTTTTATCTCTGTTGATTCTTCAGTTCTACTACAATTTATTTGTTGATTCTCAAGGAAGCCTGAATTTAGAGTACAGAGATTTGTCATCTGTTAAGTTTATAAAAGATAGAAAGCTGATGGTAGATACTAGGTTGTATCTTGGAAAGAATTTGTTAGGTATTCAATTTTTGCAAGCTTCATTAATATGTTGCACAGTTCCTACTACATCTTTACAAGTTGTGTATTAATCAAATCTGAACTTCCTAAAGATAAACTTTCTGTAATTTCTAAAACCCGTTCTTATCTGGTCTTAAATTACTATCATAAATACCTCCATTTATGTAAAAAAAAATCTGAGACCCACATTTGAACCTTCTTTCTTGATGTATTTTTGACAGAACTTATATTATTTTGCTTCTGTGGAGTCTTTTATTTCCATCTTGGATCTTAGCCATTTCATAGGCTCCATAATGACATAAACCAGTTTCAGTTACATTTGACAGAATTCAGTGGCATATACTTAAAATTACATTTTAATCCTACTCTGTAAAGTGATATATTTGTACCAGTATTATTGCTATAAGTTTTTAACCTATTTATTTCATCCTCTGAAAACATTTATAAGTTTTATTCTTATTAATTGGAAAGGAATTATTAAGCTTTCTATAATTGCCATAGAGTGATGGGCCTTGTGTTTCATTAATATTATAAAAACATTTTGTTTGTATTCTTTCTAAATTCACAATCATTTATTTTTCTATTGGGGTGCTGCTATTACTATACCATCATCATTACTATATGGATAATTTAATATAATCCTGCCAGTCAATTCAACATATACTTTGGTGCTCAATGACTTTAATCTGAAAATGGAAAACAGAGGGTGGCAAAAAATATGTTGGAAAATGAGGAGTCTTAGAAGTGAAAAAAATAAAGGGCTTGTAGGATAATAACAAACCTTAATCTTCTTGTAAATGTTTTTATTTAAAAGAAACTAAGGCATTGAACACAATGAATACAGAATGCCACCACCAAAAAAAAAAAAAAGTGAGCATTATATTAACGCTCCGTTTTCTAGAGCATACTTTGTCCATTGAATACTTAGAACAAAATTCAATATTGAGACAAAATTATAAGATTAGAAGATGCTACATGCAGTGACAACTATTAAAACAAACAAAATGGTCAAAGATTGGAGATAGTCATCTTAAATATAATGATCATCTTTAGAAGTTGAATTTAAATTATCATCACAATGAAAATGACAAAAGAAGCTGGAAACCAACTTACCCAGCAAACAGTTGTTCTTCTTGATAAGAAGGGAAAAGTGGGAGCCAAGAGTTTTAGGGAGTGAAAAAAATTACTTGTACAACACTAACCAGTAGTAGGTTGAATGATTAGAAACATTATAACCTGCATAAAATAATAAAATATAGTATATATGAAAACAAATGTTTTCAGAAAGCTTAGCATGCTACCCAAGTTAGCCATCTCACACAAAGAACAACCAGAGAAGAAGCTAGCAGAAGGTAAATAAATGAATGGAAAAATAGAGATTTTTTTCAGTTTTTCTATAATTCTTATCATCAACAATGACAGTGCAATTCTAATATCTTTGGGCCCAATGTACTGTGTGAGGAAGAAGAAATATCATATAAAATGTCATCAGGAGAAATAACTGGACAAGACCTGAAAATCCATTGAAAACAATGAAGAATCATTTAATAGCAGTAAAATTGTTCTGGTCAGTCAGAATAAAATGCCAAAAGAATAGATAAGAAGGAATCATACGCAATATTGTTCTTCTAAATATCCAACTCTTTATGATGCCATTTGAGGTATCTTGGCAAAGATATTGAAGTAGTTTGCCATTTCTTTCTCTAGCTCATTTTACAGATGAGGAATTGAAACAAACAAGATTAAGTGACTTACCCAATATCATAGAATTGGCAAGTGTCTGAAGCCAGATTTGAATTCAAGTCTTCCTGATTCTAGCTAGGCCTGACACTCTATCTATCCACTGTGCCATGTAGCTGTCCACATGTGATATTACTGTCCAAGAAAAGTGATCAGAACATGAATCTGTTCCATATCCCTACTTTCTCATCTTCATAAATATTTTATAGGAATAATTTGCATACCTGTCTAGGGCTTCCTTGATGAGACTATGAGAAAACAATAGACCAGCTTTTGCAAAGGAGTTTCTTCAACAGTTCATATCTTAAAAATTACACAACTAAACAAAAATGTGTTTCTTTTTTTATTACACTGTGTTGTGTTTCTTTTTTTATTTACTTTTTATTTTTTATTTTTATTTATTTTATTCTTTTATTTATTTAGTAGGAGAAAATATGGCTTTCAATGCCCTTCTCAAAAAAAGTATCCTTAAAATAAAATAATTTTGTTAAATTTGTTGAATTTAAAGCTTTCAGATATATTTGACCAATCTAATGGTGAATGCTCAGTGAAGTGATGTCTGCTTTCTCGAAAAGTGTTTCTGTAAGTTTTTGCTTTTCTATCATATTCTCTAAGAACATCTATCAATTCTATTTCTACTACTTGGCAAGGAAGCTTTCATTTTCCTATGGTGGCTTTAGGGTGATAGACCTTGTTTCATTTATAGATGTTAAAATATATTTTAAAACCATAAAAAAGATGTATGGTTGACTAACATGCTCACCACTGTCATGGAACTTGTCCTATGCAGTATCTAAGCAGAAAAAAATTACAGATGTTGAATTCCTCAAAATGTCTAAGTTGTGGATGTTAAGTTAATTTTAAACATCAATACATACAGATTTGGATAAGCAATTCATCAGGACAACAAGCAGAGTCCAAAATTAAAATAAAGGAAGAGAGCAGGTAGAATACCCTGATGCAAAAGTCCCTGATACAAAGCAACATATTGTTATTAATAACAATAATAACTAATATATATATATGCTGTTTTAAGGTTTGCAAAGCACTTTACGAGTCCTTTCTATCTTTATAATAGCTCTCAGAAGTAGGTGCTATCTTTGTCCCCATTTTACAGATAAAGAAATAGGTAAACAGAGCTTAAGTGAGTCATATAGCTATTATGTATATGAAATTGGATTTGAACTCAGTTCTTCCTGAAACTCTATCCATAGTGTTCTATCTACCCAGTCCCCCTAACTCACATAGACTGGAAATGTACTGAAAGCCCAATCCTAGCACTAAATAGCATGTAAGCTTTGACTTCCATTTTTCAAGCTGGGCTGATTCTCCTTTCATCTGGAAATCTGGCAGCCCCTGTCAACAGAGACTCATCATACTGGTTTCAAGTTTGGTATGAATATCTGCAGCCTGTATGCCATAATACAAGAAATCACAAATAAAAACTGTCCAAATCTACTAGGAAGAGGACAGGCTGAAACTTGAAAGAATGCTCCAATCATTTTGTGTAACACCCAAAGGAAAGCTCCTGGGAATGTCAGAGCCAAAATCTAAAGCATTAGTATCAAAGAAATAATACCTGAAGCAATCAATATGAAAGAGTTCAAGTCCCAAGAAAGTACAGACAGGATCATACAAGGTTGGCAGTTATCACTATAAAGGAGAAAAGATGACAAAATCTTGAAATACATTATTATAGAGGGCAAAAAAATAAAGGCTTACAACTAAAACCAAGCATTTTCCTACAGGAGAAAAAAAATTAAAGAAATGGAGGGTTTTAAAGCATTTAAAATGAAGATACTAGAGGTTAGTAGGAGCTTTGAAATGCAAACACAATAGTCAAGTAAACTAGAAAGAAAAGTATGGTGTAGCATTTACAAGTGACTATACTACAGCAAATTTATATTCTAAAACCTGGAAAAGAAACAGATGTACCAGTTGTTCAGTTGTGTTCTACTCTTCATGACTCCACTTGGGGTTTTCTTGGCAAAGACAATGACATGGTTTGCCTTTTCCTTCATCAGCTTATTTTATAGATGAGAAAACTGAAGTTTTCTTCAGTTGAAGTTTTCAATCAGGGTTAAATGACTTGCCCAAGATCACAATAGTAGGTTTTTGAGGTCACATTTGAACTCAGGTATTCCTAACTTTAGGCCCAGTACTCTATTCAGGCATCCAATTAGCTGTCCTTAAAAAACATAGAAAAAGTTAAATAAGATTAAGAAAGGCCTGTGGCTAGTTTTATTTAGTTTTGGGGTTTTTCTGTCTTGATGTTCTAAAAAGCAATAGAAGAGAGAAGAAAGGAGAGAGAAAGAGAAGTAACTTACTAGTTTACATAATGAGGAATTCATTAAGGAATTGAAGAATATATAACAAGGTGGAAGAGGTGAGAGAAATTACCACCTCATGGGATCTCACTTTAATCTGAACAGAACAAAGGAGAATTAGAATTACAAATGCATAAAAGAAAAAAGATGTAAAAATTCATTAAACTAAAGAAGAACTATACATTAATATCATGAATAAATAACAATTAAAGATCTTAAACAGCATCCTGTCAAATAGACTATAGCAATTCATCCAAGAAATTATTCATTGGAATTCAATCAAAGAGATAAAGAAGATTCAAAATTAGAAAATAATTAACATAATTAGTACATTAAATACAAAAACATCCAAAACCACAGGATTATATTAATTGATGCAACAATAAAAACAACAAAGCACTTGACATAGTACAAGATTCATTTGTAGTATAGAATTTTTAAATCTAAAAAGCATAGGCATAAGAGGAACTTTTTTAATATCACAAAAAGTAGTTACCTACAACTTAAAGGGATTTTTTTCTACAGATACATTAGAAGATTTCCCAGTTAATTCAAGAATAAAGAAAGAATGCCCACTCTCCTTGTTATTATTTTACATAATTTTAGAAATATAAGCAATAACAATGAGACAAGAAAAAACATTAAAAGTATAGATAGGCAAAGAAAAGATAAAACTATCCTATTTTCTGCTGATATGATGATTTATTTACAAATTCTTGAGAAATCAGCAACAATACTAATTAAGACAATAAGAATAGTGAAGTTGCAATTCACAAAATAAATACACACAAAAAAAAACACAGAATGTCTATAATAATAAGAGAATCTAATATGTAATACAAGAGAAATATCATTCAAAATAACTAAAAATTAAATTAAATATTTCATACTAAATATACCAGAATATATAAAATTATATAGGTTCAATTATAAAGTTAGCCAAACTATATCAATATGGTAAAGAAGACAATACTACAAAAGTCATCTATAATTTTATTGCTATATTAATAAAACTCTCAAATGAATTCTTATATAACTTAGTAAAACAATTTTCAAATCTATTTGAAATTTAAAAAAAAGATTTAGAATATCAAGTCAGATAATTTTAAAAGGTAGGGATAAAGAACTACATTTCCAGACTTCAAAATATATTATAAGGTAAAAATCATTAGATCTATTTGGTACTGGCTTTAAAGAGAGAGATGATTAGATTGATGGAACACAGCAGACAACAAAGAATCAGAAATAATAATACACAATATGTCATTCTTTAATAAGTGAGAAATATAAATTACTTAGAAAAGATTTCATATTTGATTAAAATTATGGGAAAATTTAAAAAGTATTCTAGAATCCTTTATATAAAATGTAAAATAAAGGATAAAGAGAAATAAAAATCAAAACAACCCTAAGGTTTCACCTCACATCCAATAAATAGACAAAATGAAAACAGATAAAACAGGCATATGCATATCATTGTTTGGTAGGATTGTGAATCAACATCATGATTTTGGAAAGCAATGTGTGATTATACAAACATAGCGACTAAAATGTAAGTATCATTTAATCCAAATCTCTCTAGCTATCAAAAGTCAAAAGATGTAAACAAAGTAGATTTCAATATATTTCAGAATAGTTAAACAAATTGTAATATATTGATATAATGGAATATTACTGTTAAAAAAAAGAAAAGAAAAGAAAAGATGAATACAAAGAATCATGGAATGAGTTACCTGCACTGATACTTTAACAAAATTTTTATTGTTCAATTGTTTCAGTAGCATTTGACTCTGTGACCCCATTTGAGATTTTCTTGGCAAAGATATTGAAGTAATTTAACATTTCCTTCTCTAATTTATTTTAGAGATGAGGAAACTGAGGCAAAGTCTTAACTGACTTACCCAGAGTGACACAGCTAATGTCTAAGGTCACCTTTGAATTCATGAAGATATCTTCCTGATTCCAAGTCCAGTGATATATCTGCTGTACCACCTAGCACCCGAGAATTACAACAAAGAAAATGGAAAGAATAACCACAAATAATAAAAAATGAATGTTATCAAATTTCAAAGAACAATCATGGATTCAAAGAAGAAAATGTGGAAGACAACCCCACCCTACTCCTTTCCAGAGCTGGAGAATGTTATACACTTTCAGACTTTCTCAATGAGTTGAATCCTCTTTTTTTCCCCTAAAAACCATCTTTGTTATGTGGTATAACTCTTTAATGAGAAGAGATATAATTGAAAAAATTCTACAATGTAAAAAGAAAAAAAATGCTTTAAAATTATTTTAAAAAATAAAATGCATTAAAAATAAATATAATAAACTATAAGAAAATAGAGATAGAAATAAGGGAGAATAAGAGATTTAAGGAGGAAAGAATAGGCAAAACTAAGTCCAATATGTAATTGTAGATCATGAAGGGGAATTAAAAGGAAAGAAAGAAACAATAAAAATCTGTGATCTTCTTTGTAACAAAAAAATTCAGCAACAAACACTGGAAAATGTATAGAAGATTAAATGAAAGAATATACATAATTAGCAATCATAATCACGAATATGAATGTATTTAACTCACCCATAATATAGAAAGGAATAGAAAAAATTGTGATAATAGGGAATCCAAAATTGTTATTTATAAGAAATGCATTTGAAAATTAAAATTCGCACAGAATTAAAATAAATAGCTTCAATAAAATTTATTATGCTTTAGGTAAACAAAAAAAAATTATCTCAAACAAGGCAGTAATAAAAATAGACCTAATTTTAAAAAGTAGACAAGTTCCATTAATAAATGGATAATAAATCAATCTCAATATTCATATGAGTCAAATATCATAGCATATAAATGTTGAAGAGAATAATTAATGAAATTACAGGGAGAGGTTATAGTCAAATTGTAATAACAGGTGAATTCAAATGTACCCTTTTCATCTCGGGTGATCATTGAATTATGGTGAACAAAATAGTATTCATATTTCTCTTGTGTGTGGCACCATTTTAAGTATTTATATACTAGTATTTCTTTAAGTACACAAACCAAAAGCAGAAATGTTAAAAACAAGAAATTAGAAAAAACCAACTAAATACTAAATTGGGAATTCTAAAATTCAAAGAAATTAACAACAATGAAGGCAAATAATGCAAATTAGAGAAAGCAATAAACTTAGATAAAGCTGCAAGAACAGAACAACAGTAACTGCTCTGTTGTACTGCTTCAGGTAAATAAACCACTAAAATTTTAATCAGGAAAAAAAGATCTGAATTTGAATACTCCAAAACACTCCAAATATTCACTAGCTTTGTGAACTTAAGTAAGTAATTTAGCACATCTGGATTCCAGTTTCTTCATCTTTTAAAAGGCATAATAATAACACCTACTTCCAAGGGTTATTTTGAGAATCAGGTTAGATAAGTATATAAAGTGTTTTGAAATCCTTCAAGCATTCTACAGGTGTGGTCCATCATAATCATCTCTATCTTCATCATCAATATTAAGCAAAGTACCAGGGCAATTTGCATGGTCCTTGTGTTAGATGAGACCACATCTAGGGAATTATGTTCTACTCTGGTCAGTACAGTTTAAGGAGGATAGCGATAAGAAAGAGAATGTCTAGAAGAGCACAAGAGGTGGAAGGCCTTGAGATCATATCATATAAGAAGCAGTTGCAAGAAATGGGAACATTTAATTGAAAAAAGAAGTCTTTGTGGGAGTTGGGAGTGAGGCAGGGGAAGATACTATCTGCCTTTAAGTACAGCATGAATTAGCTATATTTGGTCCCATAGAGAAAAACTGGGAGCACTGAGTGGAATTTGTAAAGAGGTAAATTTAGTCCTGATGTTCAGGAAATCTTCCTAACTGTTAGAATTGTCCAGGTGTGGGATAGGCTGCCTTTGGAGGGCTCTTAGGATTTCTTTACTGGAGGTCTTGATGCAGCATCTCAATGACCTTTTGTTACAGTATATTATACTGGGGGTTCTTTTTTAGGTATAGTTTAATCTAAATCATTATTAAATTCCCTTTTCACTTTAAAATTTTGTGAAATGAGAGGCATGCATTCTGAAATGTAGATATAGATATAAAGATTACATAAATATAGATGTATATGGGAAGGTGTGTATGTGTGTGTGTGTGATTCACAATTTCACAGTACTTTATAGTTTATGAAGAACTTTGTTCACAACAGCCTTGTGATCCTGGGAAATATATAATGTAGAAAGAGGGAAATGAGGTTCAAAGAATATCAATACAACTTGTCCAAAATCTCACATCTACTTTGCCAGAACTAGATCTCCTGCAGCTTATGCAGAGCTCTTTCATTATCTCTTGCTACCTCTCAACAAACAAAACTAATCGTCCTTTTTATTTTATCTAAGGTTTTTAGAAGAATAAAAACAGGCACAGCAGATTGTAAGATATTACAATGAAAAGTCATACTGAAGCAAAATTTAAAAAGGAATTAGAATGGGCAGGAACAATGTTCTGTTTCACTGGTATGTATATTAAACAGTTTCAAATTGAAGATAATAGATGCAGACTTGGGAACTTTTTTTACATCTGCACAATAAACCACTCACTGATCATATCCTTTCCCTTCAGTCAGTTTAATGAATGCCAAGCTAATATACACTATCTGATTCATTCCTTGAGCCCATTTACAAACCACTAACCTAAAAAGTGAGGTGATAACTCAGGTTTTAATGACATCAAGCTTATGCACTGTGTACTACCAATAAGGGTACTTGGTCCTTTAAAAATAAATGTGGTAACGAGTCAACAAGATACATGGCCATTGCCTTTAACTGGATTTGCAATGTAGTTAAATTAACTTAGACAAGAAAAGCAAAAGATACTTCATAGCTAAAGATCACAGCAGGATAGAACAATTAGTAAATCCATCAATTATGTTGCTGTCTAAATTTCTATTTTCAAAACTAATGGTCTGTAATTAAAGCAAACCTGTTATTTAAAGCAGCAAGTGTTAATTGCCATTGGAAAATTAACATTTTTGCTTTTGACAAGTATATTTGATTTTTATCAAAGTTTTGTATATAAGTCAAGAATGCTAAGTTCAAGCATTGAGACACCATACTATAACATAGAAATATAGAAAAATATATCATGTTAGATTAGAAGATCTGGACTCATCTTACTCCCACTATTTATTATATCCCATTATTATGTTTTGGAGTATTCAAATTCAGATCACCTGATCACTCCTAATTCATAAAATGGGGATAATTGTACTTGTATTGCTTGCTTCGTAAAATCTCTCCGTGATTCAAATTAGATAATGTATGAAAAACCCACGTTGATATAAGTTTTCATCATTTTTATTAGGGCACTCCACAAAAAAATTAGTAATGATCTGTCAAGTGTTGAAGAAAGAAGACAAGGTAATGAATGAGGAATCTTGTGAGAAGAACAGTAAAGTTTTTTCAGTAAGTATATAGCTAGTTTCTAGATGAAGGGATGCCAGTAAATGCAGAAAAATGGATAGAGTTATAAAATAGTATGTACAATTTAAAAAAAGATATGTGTCTACTAAATATAAATACAAATGAATGAATTTGGAATTTGTGTAATGATGTTAAGTATTTCAAACTGCTGTCTAGAAATAATTTTTTTCATATAAAATTTTCCCATCAATGATGTATGTCTGAAAAGTTTGAAACACTACAATTTCTAAAGAATTAAAGTTGGGGCAGCTATATTGTGCAGTGGATAGTGCACTAGCCCTAAAGTCAGGAGGACCTGAGTTCAAATCTGGTATCAGACACTTAATGCTTCCTGTGTGACCCTGGGCAAGTCACTTAAACCCAATTGCCTCAACAATAATTAAAAAAAAAAGATATGAAGTCACAGATTACATAAAAGACAATGGATAAATGCATTGTTTTTTAATGAAAATCTGTATAATAAATAGCATGGAGCACATGAGCTGGTCATGTAAGAATAACAAACAGTATGGAACATCAGATAAAGAGACAGAATACTAATGTCCACAAAATGTGAAGAAGAAAAAGTTGTGTTAGATCCCCAGAATATTTAAGTCATCTTTTGAGAAAGTTTTCAAAAGAATAAAGATGTGGATAGCATAAGGTGAAAAGATATGCGCATGTTGCAAATTACACTAACTGAGGGACTGTTCCCATCAATAAGGTCACAGATAAATTGAAATTTGAAGATGAGGATCAAGAATGATTCCCAGATTATCTGAGTTAAATTGGTAGTAGTATTTCCCACAGACCTTGAAGAAATAGGACGAGCTATAAGTTTTAGAAGGAAAAATGTGCTTTATCTTTGCCATATTGAATTTAAAATAACAGCAAGGCTGAAAGCCTTGTCAAAGAAAAAATATCCCATTTTCACATGTCATTAGTCACTCCCTTTTAACAATACAATCAAACCTGCCAGTCATACATTTTTGCACATTTCTCTGCAAATGACACATTTAGCCAGACTCCTAGACCACTTGATCAGTGGTACCAGCTGAGAATCTTGCAAGCTTATGGTCTCAAGGTCTCAAAAAGTGAAATAGCATAGACTAAATCATGACACTCCTACCTGTATCCTTATTATGGCAGAGGGGTTTTTGTGGCCCAATGACACTGAATTATGGTATTCAATGTTATTCAAGAAAAACAAGTCACAGTGAAGAGTGGACAAATGGTGATCCACTGGAGAAAGAAATGGCAAATCACTGCAGTCTCTTTGCCAAGAAAACCCCATGGATAGTATTAAAATGCTAACAGATATGACATCAGAATGTATAGTCCATAGGATAATGATGACTCAGACATGCCTGAACAACAACAAAAACAAAGCCATTATATGGTTGGGCAATCTAAATCAATCACCTTGAAGCCAAGAAGCTAGGTCAAAGGAAAGTTTCTTTTATTCCAATGCTTTCTAGTGGGTTGGTTTTTTGGTTATTTTTCATTTTATACTTAAATACAAAATGAAAAAAGAAAAAAAATTGCCATGTGAACAGCAGACCATAACAGAAGCTTCAATATTAAAAAATAAATTTTTACTCCAAGAAAATCTATATAATAAATACTACACATTGTTTTCAAAGCTGCCCAGCTTTTTTTGTTGATTTTCTTTCATCTCTGCTATGCACTTTTTACTTTATTTTTCCCCTCCCTTTGCCCAACTACAAGTGTGACTATATACATATACATAGATATCTGTAAACATACCTAATATACATATATATCTCATCACATATATGTTAAGCCTGTACTACGCTTATTTCCTGCCAACATCTGTTTCTCTGATGATAGAGAGCATCATCCTCCATCAGTCCTTTTCTCCATGTTTTTCTAAATCAACCAGCTCATCAGTTCCACAGCAATATTCCTTTACAGATTTAAACTGCATTTTCCATCATAAAATCTTTAATGTTAATTTATTTATAATGGTCAGAATGACTTAGTTGCTCAAAGTTGTTCTTAAAACAACACTGCTATTACTATGTACATCGTTCTCTTGTTTTTGCTCATTTTGCTCTTAATTATTTTGTGGAGGTCTTCCCATATTTTTTAAAATGCTGAGTGCATCATTTCTGGTAGCAGAATATTATTCTACATGAATATGTACACAATTTGTTTAGTCATTCTCCAATTGACTAGCATCCCCACAATTTCCAGTTTTTGCCACCACAAAGAGAACTGCTATAAATATTTTAGGACATATAGATTCTTTTCCACTTTTCCTAATTATCTTGGGATATAGACCTAATAGTGGCACTGCTGGGACAAAGAGTGTAAGCAGTTTAATAATTCTTTGGGCATAATTCCAAATTGCTCTCCAAAATGATTGAATCAGCTCATAATACAATAATGAATTAAGGTCTCAATTTTTCCACATCTTCTCTAACGTTTCTTACTTTCACCTTATACCATTTTAACCAATCTGAAAAGTTAAAATGATATCTCAAGGTTGTTTCAATTTGCATTTCTCTAATTAATAATGACAGTGATGCTTTAAGCAACAATTCTGCTTCTAGTCCAGCCCTTACAACCATCATCTGGGAAACCAACTAAGAAGAAGCATCTGTCACTCTCATCAAACCCTAACTAACTGCCATGCTCAAGGCAAGCAAGCCAGCCTAGCTGAATCAAGAAGGCATCCTAAGGAAGAGAGAAGAGGTAGCATGTGTCAGGCAAGTTAAACTATTACCATTACTACCTTGATTACCATTTCATCTCAACCCCTGAAGGAGCAAGCCCAGAATCCAAGTTTCTTGAAAGGAGACTACTTGTAGCCCAGTGCCCTTAGCCATCATCATAGGAAGTGGCCCTGGCACAGAACCAGCCTGGAAACTGCTCCAGCAGGTGCAGGTGCAGTCACTGAGGAAAAAAATCAAGAAGATTATTTTTGCCACCAAAGTTCTTGGTATTGTCACATAGATCAACATCAGAAACTGATATGATTCTATCAGTGGAAATGACACTAAGGAAGAGGCATTAATAACCAAAATACCCTAAGGAACATGGAATCTTCCTATCTCATTTGTTGCTGTTTTCTACTTGGTCTCTATATTTCAATTTTTTGGTTCCATGTAACTTGGAGATTATAAATATTGGGACAATGCTGATTTTAAAATCTTAAACTTGAGTTTTGATTTATCAACATTATATCTAAGACATTGTGGACAACAGTTCCATTTGTCATCATACTCTAATTTGAGACCTAAACAACATATTTTAAGGTCTTTATTTATCATCTAAAAGTCCATGAAAGATAATATGATTTTTGATATGATTTTAGCCCTTGGATCATATTTTGATAAGCATTTGATAGATATTAATCTTTTGCAACCTGATTTGTTGCACATTTCTACCACTTGCTTACATAATCTATATTGTTTAATATGAAGATTCTGAGTTCCTTAAGTGTGATCCTTCTATAATTTTGGTGGCAATAACCTGGTACTGAAAAGCCCTCAAAATTCCTTCCATTTCCATAAATAAACATGTGGTTCTTATCATTTGTTTGACATTTCTTTGTCTATATATCATTGGCTAAATTAATACAGATATTGCCCAAAAGGATTTCTTTATTCTCCTTTTTAAATCTTAATCATTTCATATGTTCCATTCAGAGATAAAATGCCTTCAACTACATTCAATGTTGTATACCAATTATTGGTCTTTATTATTGTTCAATGAAGTAATGTCTACTTGTTTCAAAAGTAATTCTGATTTTTTTTAACCTGCTACATTATCTAATCAATCTTCTTTCTTCTTTTTTACAAAGGAAACTTGAATCTTTCAACAACTGCCTAATGGTTAATGACTTTAGGTTTCATTCATCTTTTGATTCAGATACATTCCAAGTCTGGTATGGATCATTTTATAGTATGAAAGGTATACATTAAGATAGTATTGCATAGGTGTTAATTGAACTTTTCCATTTACCTTTGATTTTAGTATGTCTTAATATATTCATAATCTACTCTTTGATATCTTTATGCTCAATGTTTCTTGCTTGGATGAGATCAAAGGACTGTCTTCATCAATTGGTTTATTCAGGCATTCCACTGAAAATTATGATGTTGTATATGGAAATACCTGCCATCTAGGGGAAAGGGAGGGGAGAAGGAGGGGAAAAATTGAAACAGAAGTTTCTGCAAGGGTCAATGTTGAAAAATTACCCATGCATATGTTTTGTATATAAAAAGCTATAATTTTTTAAAAAAATATTAAATAAATAAACAAACAAACAAATAAAAGAAAATCATGATGTTGGTCATTACATGAATTTGTGATAGTCTCAGGACATAAAGTGTAAAAATGTATCTTTCATGTTTCCCAAAAGAATTTTTTTTCAAGTAAGTATCAAGAGGCCAAGTATTTTAAATGAAAAAGTAGACCATAGAGAAAACCAATAGAGAGTAAATAACTTGTCCATAGTCACCAACATATTAAGTAGCAGAGCTAGACCCTAGATCTGAATGTAAGTTGAATTCCAGGACCCTTTCTACTACCCTCTTAAGAAACTTTCAGGCCTGATTAATAATTCCCCTCTAAATAAAGCTCATGATGAATGCTACTTCCCTCTCTCAAATCATTCTGAGATAATAAGCACTCTTCACTCCAAATAGTTTCCAAAGAACTTCTGCTAATACAGGAGAAAAAAAATTAAAGCAGTCAGGAAAGCTATTCAAAGTACAGAGCCAACCATTGCTTACCAATCATATCAATTTTCCCCAAGATGTAATCTGTCCCCATCTTCACTCCTATATGATTCTATACTTATATTCATTAGGACAGTACTGACACATTTTGTAATGGAGGCTCTCTTTCCAACATTAGCAAAGTCTCAGGCCTGTAAATTTGAGAATCTGGTTTGCTAATCAGTCAGTAACACTTACCTATTACATGATTTCATTATAGGAGTCA
This sequence comes from Antechinus flavipes, assembly GCF_016432865.1. Lineage (NCBI taxonomy): Eukaryota > Metazoa > Chordata > Mammalia > Dasyuromorphia > Dasyuridae > Antechinus > Antechinus flavipes. The sequence continues at coordinate 437,142,908 of NC_067398.1, forward strand.
AATCTTCTACTTATGGTAACAAATGAATATTTAGAGTCAGAGGCTCATTACTTTAAAATGATTCAGCCTCTTTTATGTCACATTTAAAACTCTATTCATATCTATTTCATAAAAGAGAGGCAACATTTTCTCCATCAATTTCTGCTACAAATTGCAATGCTTTGGAAATGAGGCAAAAACCTTTCATTAGAGTATATATCATAATGTAGCCTATTGATTATATGAATGTTTTTCAGATTTGATAACCACTGTCACCCATTATAGCATAATTATTCCCTGCACTTAGCTCCAAAGTCTAAAATATTTGAAGACATCAAATGGCAATTCTTTAAAATATTTAAAAGAACGCTTTTCTTTCCAGTGCTTTTATTAGCTATTCTTTATCTAAAGTGTGGTACTGACAAAGAGGTAGGAAATTGCTCAGTAGGCACTATTCTCCACACAGAATCTAGGCTTGAACTAGGTAATCATCCCCATGGGCACCAGCCCCTTGGCCCAACTATATACTTCCCAGGAGCCCCAGCATAAAATTGTCATCAGAAGTAAAAGTTCCCAGCAGCCTAATGCAGCTGTTAGAACCCTTCAAAAAGGCAATAACAAAATTTTATTTTTGTTTTGTTTTTCCCAGGGAATCCAAGAGCACATGAGAGAACCACTGATACTCTGGAAGCTACTTCTGAATTGGTTTGACCTATTAAGGCAAGAAGTCATCATGTTAGCATTGTATAATACAAAGAGGAAGGCTGAGTTCAAATCTTGGCTTTGCCATTTACTATATGTGTAATACTATATAACAGTGGTTCTCAAACCTTTGTTCTCAGTATCTTCATGTTATTAAAAAATTATCAAGGATCTATTCAAAGAGTTTTTGTTCACCTGGGTTATATTTATAGCTATTTACTACATTAGAAATAAAAAATAATTTTGAATTTGTAAACCCTCTGAAATTTCAGAGACCCCAACAATTCTTTGGATTACACTTTGAGGACCACTGCTACATAAAGTGAATACAGTCATTTAAACCTCTCTAGGACTCAGTTTCCTTATCTATAGAATGAGAGAATTGTCCTTAATAATCAGCAATGTCCTTTCCATTTCTAGATTTATAAGAAAATGGGAACGTCATTGAGGTGTTCCTGACCTCAGTTTCATAACACAGTATAACTTTTAGGATCCTATCATGTCATAATCCTACTTGTTCAAGCAGAGAATTCTGTAACAGGCATGTTTGGAGTCTCTTTCATATAGTCCACTTTTTGTCTCAGTAAGTGGGATGTAATTAAATTTAATAATGATTTGTTGTCGATGATTGTTAGAGGAATGAATATGGTGAAACATTCAAAAATAAAATATTTGTTTAAAATATCTACATATCTCAGCCACTTTATTCAGTAAGAGTGAGGAATTACTGTTATTGCCAGTGTAGAAAATCCCTTGGGTCCTAGTGGTTATTAGTTTGCATATTGACTGAAGAGTCTTACATATTTGTTAGATTCCAAAGCTAAGGTAGTTAAGTAGTGGTTTCTACAAATGAGAGATGGTTACGCTTTTTCATTTTTCTCTAAACACAAGGAGGAAAGAAAATGAACCCTCATTTTTAGATATCAAAGATGAACTGTACATCCCACCCCAAGCTCTTGTAAAAATTTTTAAAAACAATATTCCAATTTGTATCACACTTACTACATTTTTGTGACTGCTTATGCATTCACATTATAAATTCACAATATGGAGATCAGAGCCCAATTCAAAAATCACATTAAATGCTGCAGACAATATGTGAAAGAGGTTGTAAAATTATTCATCCAAAGTTATAGAGTTGCTATTAACCCTATGGCAGTTGTCCAAGTTTGAGGAATTATTTAAAGTTGTCATTTGGGGAGTGTTAATACTCCATTGTAGTCCCTTATTTTCATCATCAGTTTTAACTTATTTATAGTTTTTTCTGACCTTTTTATGGCTAGCATTTGCCAATTAATAATACAACTTTTCAGAGTTATAATAAATTGAAAATTCTATTTGTTAAAAGACCATATATTTAATGTATATTTGCATATATTCTCCCACTGCATGTAGGACCATCTCCAAGCATCCTGATCTATATCTTGCCACTGGTCCCAATTGGTTGTGAAGAAGAAAATGAGATTAGTGACTTTGCACAGCTCTCCCTCATTTAAATCTTCATTTGCATGGTATGGCATGGGCTACGGGAAGTCATGGTCCTCTTCAAGAATGAAGGATAAACAACAAGCATACATTCTTCTATTTACATAATTAACAACTATTCATTTTCACTGAAATTAGACCAAATACTGTTGGCCCAGCCCAGTTCATCCTCAGCCACCACTTTCTAACTTGTTCCTTGACAGTGAACAATGAGAAAAAAACAAATAGAATCAACTTCTCTTGCTCTCAAGGAGTTTCTAGACAAAAAGCAAAACCGGATCTCATTTTTTGTACTTTTAGTTCTACTTTGTAAACATAAGAAGCTATTCATGATAATTCAATACAGTGTCCCTTGTTTTGGGGGGTAGGAAGGATGGGTAGAGTGTCTGCACTGTGACTTTACAATGTCTTTGGATTAAGGGTCAAATGAGATAATATTGTTCAAGCATTTGACACAAGTAGGCACTTAATAAATACTGATTTTCTTTCTTCCTTATAAAGTCAAAGATGACTCAAAGCTGTTTAGGTTTTTTCTCTTGTGTTTTTTTTTTTAATCCTGGGTCTCCATGAAACTGTTGATACTATTAATAGAAATAGGAAAGTAGGAAGCAGAATAGAATTAGGGAAAATATATTAATAGCTAATTTAGCGATTTAAGATTTACAAAGAATTTTACTAATATTTACATAGCAATTTAAGGTTTACAAAACTTCACAAATATTTCATTTTTTGAATAAAACTCTCAGTGGCGAATGCTATTATTATCATTCCTTTTATACAAATGAAGAAACTGAAGTAGGATAGGAATTAAAAAGACTAGCTCAACATCATACAACTAATAAATATCTGAGTATCTATTTGAACTCAGTTCTTCCTGACTCTAGGCACAATACTCTAACCTGTAAACCACTTGGCTATCTCTGATAATAAGTTCATTTTCAGAGATTTTCAGGTAGATATTGGGCATCCAAGTAGAGATTCTCAACAGGCTACTTGAAAATGTATATATGAAGAAAGAGGTATGACTGAGCTAGAGATTTAGGAGTCACTCTATATGGAGCAAAAGTTAAAATCAGGGAACAAGTAAGATCACTATGGGACACATAAACAACAAGATAAAGGACTATACATATCCTCCAATTTTCTTGATCTCTCAAACCTTATTAAAGTGGGAATTATACACAGAAGATAAAATTTCAGCTATCTACTCTAAGAAACCAAGAACCCCAATGAACTCAATTACTAATTCACTCAATAAACTCTCCCCCACCAGATACTTCACTCAATTAGGGCTACACAAGCCTACCCAGTAAAAGAACTCAACTCTGCACACATCATAATCCTTGTCCCTGGGCCCTGAAGATCGATAAGGCAGAATTTCATTCAGGATGAGCATGGCAGCTTCTGCTGCAACAGAATTCAGCCAGAGTAATGAAGAATAGAGAATATTAAAGCACAACAAGCCCAGCACTAAGCCTGAGGGCCAAACATTCAGTTAGGGCCTTGAGAAATACTGAAAGGTTGGGTTTCCACAGTGTGGCAAGCTTCCACCTAGTGTAGGACAAGGAGTACCATTTACTAAATAGGTTTTTAAAATGTGAAAGCTTAAGGAAAGTTAAGATTCCACAGAACAATTAAGTTTCAATTTCTCAGAAGCCTTGAGCAAACAAGGAATTGGGGAGCTCAAACTATTGGGGTCAGTGGCCTAACTTGACCAAATCACTACTGCATTTGTTTAATAATTTAATTGAATATTAAACAATACTCTCCATAGAAGAAGTTTTCCACCATTTTTGAACATAGGATATATGATGGGGTAGGGAGGATATGTTTATAATATTTAGGGAGAAGCATATAGTGGGTATATCAGAAAGATTGTAATCAAAAGGGAAAAGACCGATCCATTCTCTGAAGGATTTTATGCTCTGAACTCTCTCTTTCCAAAGAAAAGTGGAGCCAGCTTCTGGCCAGAAACATTAAGACGATTCCTTAAGATTCTTCTTTAATAAGTTTTCTTTGATATCAGATTTTCAATATCAAGAATATGTTTCTAACAGACCTGTTTCTGTCCCTCCAGAATTTACTTGGGATAGAGACTAAAACCAGCAAAATAAATCCCCATAGCAAGAGGAAGCTAAGACAGTTTTGAAATCAAGTTCCCCAAGGGTAAATAAAATTAAAGGGAGAAGACTGAAAAACTGAGTTATATAAGAATTCAGGGATGGGGGAGGGGGAGGGGAATTGCCATGGGAAAAAAGATGCAGGAAGACAAAAGATCCAAAGGCAGCACCCTGGAGAAAGCCAACATTTTAGGAGACAGGAAGAAGAAGATACAAGACTGAAAAGGATACATCAGTTACACAGGAAGAGAACAAAAAGAATTTAGTGTCATATATAACTTATCAAATTACCTGCTTTCTTAATGAGGGGAGAGAGAGAGAAAGAATAAGAAATAATTTGGAACTCAATATTGTGAAAAGAAAAAAGTTAATTTTGTATGTAATTGGCAAAAAATAAAATATTAGAGAAATATTTTTTTAAGAATTTAATGTGATTAAAGCTAAGGAAAGGGAGAATTTCAAGAATAGGAGAGGTCAAATATGGCAAAAAAAAGTCAGAGACATAAATATGTAGTCTATATAAATCAGTATAAATTTAATCTAATAGTCTGAAAGAGTTAAACCATCTTAAAAGAATCTAATATAACCAGGACACAGCTCAACCATAGGAAGAAAACAAATGAAAAGTGCATATATAACCAATTGTACAGCCATTTTCAACATAATTGAGGGTTTTTTTTTAATATCTGCTCATTTTATGCTAAAAAAAATCCATTCTATCTGTTATCATAATTAAATTAGCTTCCATGAGACCTATAAAAATAAACTTCCAAAATAATTTGAAAATTGGGCCAGAATAAAGTACAAATAAACAATAACTAAAAGCAAAAATTTAGGCACAGGACCCTCTTGAGTATTCTGTCCCACCACACAGCACTAGCAATGCATCATTTGCAGTTTTCACAACTAGCCAGTGTAGCAGGATAAGGGATGGAGGAGATATTCACTGCTATAAAAAAGATAAAACTTGACAAAGGGTGAAACTGCCTTAAGCTTATTGTACCTGTACCCCTACTGGAAGAGTCTCTAAATTCTGCACAGACAGCCTGACTTTAAAACGTCATACTGTACTCATTTCTGTGTACGCACTCAACTCTCACCTCTGTATCTGTCTTTTCATGTATTTCTCTATAATTCTTACAGACCCTCATTGTAGTATAGAGTTGATAACCCACATCTTTTTTCCAAATAGTTTTTCCCTCAACTTAGGTGACCAGCCACCAACAGTGTTTAGAGGGATGAACCAGCCACCAACAGTGTTCATCCCTCTACCGGGAAATCCAATAGTATTATCAAGAGTACTTTCCACTTTTATTTTTTATTTTGGGGGCCAGTGGTGAAATCATTGTCTGAACCCCAGATATTGGAAAGATGTTTGAAAATACTATTTCTACTGTAGCAGTATTATAAAAAAAAATGAATAACTTTGCAACATTTAAGATCTCTGATCAGCCATGATATCAGAGGACCCATGATAAAGAATGTTATCTACCTCTTAAAAGAAAGGTAAAGCACTAAATATGTACAATAAGTTACATTATTGAAGAGGAGAGGAAGCAAGCATAAAAAGGAGGGCAAATGAAGGGAAAAGACGGTGAAATCTAGTTAAAACTAGATGCTTGCTTTCTAGGCTCTTTTCCTTGTGGCAATAAATTTAAATTGGTTAAACCTCCATATCATTATTACATTGGATTCCTTTGTGATTTCTGTTATAAATTTTACATTTTTTGATTATCATTTATCTGTTTAAAGAGTTGAGACTGGGTTGGTTTAATTGAAATGTTTTTAAATTATTGTCATTTTCTTTTCCTTTTTTAATAATTCTGGTCTTTAATCCAACTGATGGTTGATCATATAGATTGCTCTCCCCTCATTCTGTATACTCAGTCAATTTCCCTAGGACTGAGCAAGGCTAAGTGAAAAGAATATTGGATTTGGTGTCTGAGGATTTTAAATAAAATCTCAGCACTGTCACTTATTACCTGAATGACCTTGAGCAAATTATTTTTTAATCTTAGCTCCTTTGCTAAATCTTGATCAGTAATTAATCATTTCCCATTTCTTAAAATATAATAATGATAAACTTTATTCTCCTTCCCCTCCAATATAATGCAAGCTCCTAGAGGTCAGAGATTGTCCTGCTGTATCTTGGTATCTTCATTACCTTGTAAAGTGCCTGGTATAGAGTGAGCAGTTAATAAATACATTGTTTTAATTGAATTCAATGTCCTATTTTAGTTCCATTTGACCTCAAGTTCCTCATCTGCAGGGCAGGTAGAATTATTGGGGTGATAGTTGAGGGGAAGGGATGGTTTATAAAGTAAAGATCTGATGTGTATATTAACATAATATAGAGGATCTAAAATTCTTCATAGAATTTCTGTCTCTTAATCCTCAGCAGCTGATACTGTTGTTTAAACTGCAATTATTTTTATGGTGATCTTTTTGTCAGAATCTTGTCTTTAGCAGTGCAATATGCAATAGCCAAATATCTTCTGAAATAATGTTTCTTGTTATCTTGGGGAACATGATAAAACCACTGACTTTTTTGTCTCTCCCAAGACTAATTACAAGTCACTTTTCCCCTCAGCTACAACTTCTATCCATTTTCTAGTTTCTTTTATAGTAACTATGTCAAGATTGATGAAATTCAGTCCTCCAGGAATAGATTCACTTGTTAACCTTTGGACAGAGATCTTACATTTAGAATACTAACAATCAAATTTAGGTTTATAGATGGGCTAAAAACAAAATGGTTCTTAGCACCATGTGGCTGCTTTCTCATAAGTCTTTCCCAGTCACTGCAGAAAGCAGAAAGGGACTATACAGAACTGAAGATCATTTTATGTTTTTATTTTATTGTATTGTTTACCAGAGCCAAAAATTTTATCACCAAATGGCCAGATGGTGATGAGCACTCCCATGTTTAACTATGATGATTCTCAAAAAAGTCATAAGCTTTTCCTGGGACCATATCTCAAATCTTTTCAGCATGGAAGAACCTTTTGCAACTTAAATCTCTTTCCTCTTTTTTCTTTTTTCCTTAAAAAAAAAAGTCTTTTATGGCTCTTTGGGAGGAAAGGGAGATGTATTTAAGGAAAATTTTAGGTGAATTGAAAACAAATGTATCAATAAAAATCTATTTTTTAGGAAAGATTGTTTCAGCATGAGAGAATCAGTATCTTCTAGCTGCTTCCAGCTTCTTGATATTATGGCATCTTTCCAGTATTATGGATGTCCTTGAATTTTGAACACCAATATGTGCCAAATTGTTGTCATTGAAATCCTGGCTGCTACTATTTCCTTGTATTTCTATGTCGTTATAATCCAAAATTAATATGCGCTATTGTCCCAGGATAAGAAGTTTCATAGGGGCCTGGCACAAGTTACTAACACTGAAGCTGACACCAATAAGTCTTACCACAATAGCGATTCTCAAATTTTTATCTATTGCTAGTTAAGGCACAGAGATAATCAACATGATTTGGGGATTATTTGATATATGATGGACAAAACCCAAAAGCCAATGCACAAGAAAATAAAATCAGGTATTTCAAAATTTGTTACCTTGCCAGAAAAAGCCAATAATTATATTTGCCCCTTTTTGCTCATCATAAGTCACAACCAAAATGCAAAAAGATCCTTCTCTATATCCTCTGTAGAACTGGTTTAAAAATACAGCCTGAAAGTCAAAAAAAAAAAAATGGAAAATCTTCTGAAAGACATTTCAATACACTTTGCCTTTCAGTTCTATGACTATCATGCTGATAATATTCCAGTATTGGAATTGTCCTTGAATGCTTTGAACATATTAATGGTAATGAATTTCAAGATAATTATTTTAGTTAATTCTATAGCATGGAGTACTCAAATCCATAAGCTTTGCTCCTCACAACAAAAAGAAGTAGCCCAAAATTTACTGGATGAATTTAACTTGAACTATGACTGTCATCAGACTGAGCATGTACATATGTATGCAATTCTTTTCCTTAATATGCTGATAGCACATTTAGCAACAGGATAGCTTCCTGAATAAGCAGGTGCTTTGACTTCTGATCCTTCATATCCGGCTCCCTACCTGCTCTTAGATTTTTCAGAATAAAATTCAGTACAGTAAATCGAATACCTGGTTGGAACCAAGAGACTTGACCTTTGGTCACTGTTTTCCAAACAAGAGAAGTGAATCTTAAACTTCTCTTAGTGGAATCTATCAATCTTCAACTCATTTCCAGAACTATGAATTTTATGATTCATCAGAATTCTACCATTACACTAAAGATATGCTAAGAATGCTACCAATATATTAAAATGTATTAATATATTAAAAACCTCAAATGATTATTGTGCAAATTAAGTTGTCAATCTTTCCAGAATTCTTTGAACTGGCACTGTACTCTCATACCAGTCTCAAAATAGGCTAAAATATAAGTGCCTTAAGTCTGCTTGAATGCATAAGATGTTTCACAGGGGCCTCTCATTTCTAGATAATCACAGCAATTTAAATATTTCTTTGCAAATTTGTGACAAGGAAGTTATGACACTGGCAGAGGTTGGGGGTGGAGGGAAGATTGAGGTTTATCCTTTAAAAAAATAATCTGATTTTTACCCTTTTCCAGAAGGAGTATCACCAGGACAGGCATGCTCCTTAGCATGACTTTTCCTTTGTGTATAATCACTACTCTGTTTTCTTTTCGTCCTGTTGTCCATTCTTTTCTATTTACTACATATCAGCCAAAAATGTTTCCCTCAGAGATGCTTCTCATGTTTCTTTTTTGTTTTCTCCCTTTGGTTACTTAAAATATAAATGACAAAAATATAAATAGCTACTTTCCCCAGCATAAATAAATATTAAAACAAATAAAATTCAGGTGCAATATGTCTACTAATTTAGTAAGTACCAAAAAAGGAAACTCATCATGTTATACTTAGTGAACTCTTGTTGGCACTTAGGGATTACTATTCTTTCTAATAATTCAGGAATTTTCTATTAAATAATCTCTTCTGGAGGATCCCTGGATGATTTTTTAATGAATAAATTAATAAAAATCTATTAAAATTAATTTCTTCTAAAATTTTGTCTGGTATAGATTTATAGATAGATCTGGTATATAACTAGATTAGATAGATAGAACCCAGTATAGAACTAGGTTAGATCTACTTTATGGAATTAAATTTATTGTCCTTTTTGAAAAGAAGGAACAACACTTGCCATTTTCCAGCGTTCTGATATTTTATCCAATCTCTACAAATAATCAACAAACATTAAATAAATGTGTTATTACACATCTCTTAACAATGTGTTCTCTCATTTCCCAAAGTATTAAATGGTCATCTAAATATATATGTGTATGTGCATATACATATGCATGTGTATGAAACTTTGAAGAATCCTATTTTGTAAGAAAATAAATAGGTTTTGTAGAATAACGATATCACTAAATTTAATGTTATATTAAAAATAAAATGCTGTCTTGCAAGTAAATAAATATTTCACTTGGGAATAGAGAATATTATAAAGTAACTTTATAATTATTGTCCTTGTGATAGGAATTCATAAAAATGGTTCATAATTTGTATATTATTATTTTTGTTTTGTCTTATTTTATTATTAGTTTATGTTTGATTTATTATGACATCCTGCAAGATTTTCTTTTGCATGTCATGTATTATTTTCTGGAATGAGAAACTGAACTATTCTTGAAATAAATGAAACTAGGAGAAAGTATGAAATTGAAATTCAATGGAAAGTTGGCTCAGACGTATTCTATAGAGAGGTGAAGAAAGGAGTTGGCAAAGGAACTTTTATCACATGCCCATAGGTAACAAGAAACATTATTTCATGGACTATTTAGTCATCAGACTGCCATGAGAAACATTGGTTTCTATTTTAGTCTTTACAATCGAGAAAAAAGGAGAGGAAAGGAGAACGCAAACCAGTTTTGGGAGAGCTCAACAATGACTTTTGTGTCAAATAGTGGATTGGGAAGCCAAAAAACCTGATGAGGAGACGTTGGTCATGTGGGAAGGACCACTATCAGAGAATGTGAAGAATGTTGAAGTGGGAAAATGTCAAGGTAAAAACCATGCTTCATAATTTGCCTTAAGGTTCAGTTATTCATATCTCTATTAATTTTGTTATGATTCTATTCATATCAAAATTAATATGCTAAATTCAGTCTGTCGCAATAGAATGAGTTCTGCATCTAGAATTTGAAAAGCTTTTTGTTCAAATTCTGATTCCAACACTTTATAGTGCCTTCATAACCATAGGGAGGTCATGAAATCTCTCAGAACCTCAAATTCCTTATCTATAAAATAAGGAATATAATTATTTCTCTGCCATTCACCCTATAGGTCTGTTATAAGAAAATCTTATAAATTAATCTGAAATCTTTACATCAATTTGAAAACAATACAGCAATGTGTCATTATTCTGGGAATACTAAGGGCTCTGTTTGATATAATGCAATAATAAAATACAATTTCGAAGTTCAATGAACTTTAATTTAAAATAAACTACACAGAAAAGACACAGAAGAATTAATAAGGGAAACAAAATTTTTAATTTCCTTAGTAAATGTTTTCCACTAGAGCATTGCTAACAATTGAATCAGGCCTATAAATAACTGGTGATAGATATAACTGTGATTGTAAACATCAGAGTATATATTATTATTTTAAAAGCTTCAAAATTATCCATTAGCATTTTCTAAATCTCTATCATTAGACACCCTACTCTTCCAGAGCCTATTAAAAAGATACTTTGTCAACAACAAAGCTGTCATATGTCCTCCAGTCCATTAATCCACCAAGATTAAGAAGGGTTGTTATATATGAGCTGCTGATTATAATTCAGCTTGTGAATTTGAAAAAAGTATTACCAGATTCTTTGTAATCCTCCTGGAGATGTCTCTGAACTCATTTTACTTTTGACAACACTTTCCAAATTTATTATAATGGTCAATAATAATATCTAGTATTGAATTAAAGGTCATTCTTCATTAATATCAATTCTTACAGTGATGCTGTCCTGATGTGAATCATAGAACACCACATTTTCCAAAGAATTAAAGTCATGGATCATCCAAAGGGCAATGAAGAGGTACAAGATGGATAATGACCAATCTAAAACATATTACCAATTAAGAGGCAATGTGGTGTAGTAGACAGAGCACTGGACTTGAGATCAGAGTGTCTGAATAATTTCCACTCCAGATGCCTATTACTGGAGCTATATGATCCTATCTGTGAAATACACAAATATCCCTCAATACTCAACATAGTGCCTGATACCTTGTAGGTCATTAGTAAAAATGTTTATTAACTATTACTGAGATAATAAATGTAAAGCACTTTGCAAATCTTAAAGCATTATATAATCATTAGTTATTATTACCAATGAAAATTTGTGCAGAAAATCGGCCAAAAAAAAAAAAATCAGAGAAATATATGACTGACACGGAGGTGGGTTAGTCTCACAATGAAAGAGGGGCTAATTAATGAACCGTCTGTGTGTTTTTGATAATGTCAGAAGACAAAGATGTTCAGAATACAGGGATGATCTCTATTGTAGAATTTATTGGTCAAGGCAGGAAAAAATGAAGTGTGAATGGGGGTTGATCTGCATCGTACTCAGAACAGTAAGATCATAGCTATCTCAAAGTAAATTCTGAATAATTTTAAATGAAGGAATTGAAGCCTTAAAATTACAGAATTAAAGTTTTAGAGCTGAAAAAGAGTATGGCAATAATTTTAACCACTTCCCCTCATGATAAAGGTGAAGAAATTGAGGTCTAGAGAAGTGTTTTCCCCAAGATCACACAGAAAGTAAGTGGCAAAGTCAAGAGCCAAATTTTCATGACTTTTGGTCAATTCAATATATTTGAACAAACGTTTTTAAAGTACCAATTATAGCAAGACTTGATGCTTAGCACTGATCCAGTCTGCTTTCTACCAACTCATACTGTCTTTCCTAGCCAACATTGCCTTATAGGCTATAAAAACCCATTTAAGTGTTTTCTTTTTTAAAATAAGTAAATAACTAACTATATATTTCTAGACTCTAGGAGCCAAACATGGATAAGATCAGGGTCTTTGTATATAATCTATTTGTTCTTAAGATGTAGTCAAATAGTCAATAGTTCAAAAATCTATATTTTTATCTTTGTGGACCTTCCCTCCACCAAAACAGTCAACATTCTTTCTATGTCTTATGGTATTTGAAAGTTAAGGAAACTATAAATTTTGTTATCATTTGTCATCCATTCCTCTGCTTTTACATATCACCTCTAGTCTACATATTAAGTCAAACTCTCCATAGTGCTACAATACTACATCCCTAACTTTCTGTTGGCTTTTTACATCTCATTGACAATGTAAACCCAATGGAAGCCCAAATCAAAATTCATTATTCCACCAAAAAATCTTTACAGTCTTCAAACTTCCCTATTCCTATTAAGGGCACTACCATCTCCAAGATATTCATGATTAAAACTTTAGAAGCATCTTACTCTCCACACTTAATCAATTGCCACAATAGAGAGCAAGATCCAGTGAAAAGAGTGCTGTATTTGTAATCAGAAGATTTGCATGATCTTGGGCAATTTATTTAAATTCTCAGTTTCTAAATCTGTCAAATGAGAGAAGGTTGGCTTAAATGATCTCTAAGCTCATTATAACTCTAAAACTACAATCAGTAATAGGTTATTTCTTAAATACAATAAAATTCTTACCTAAACATATAAAAATTTTACTTTTTAAAATAAATAAAATAAAATACATTTTATTTCCTTCCAATAGAATATAAGTTCCTTAAGGACAGGTACTGTTTTGCTCTTATCTTCATATCTACAATGTCAAACACATTACCTGACACAAATAGGCATTTTTAAAAGGTTTTTTTTTTTTAATCGAATTGATAGCCCTATCTTACATCTATATTTTCTGGAGTGTTCATTCACTCCACTTTACCCATCCTGCTAAAAAACCTTTATTTAGATCCTTATCATTTCTATCTCTGATTATTGTAATAAACATTCCCTTTGTCTCCAGTCTCATTTTTCTGGAATTTATCTTTCACATAACTGCCAAAATAATCTTCCTACTTTATAATTCTAACCATGTCATTCTTATTCAAAGATCTTAAGTGGTTTGCTACTTTCTAATGAACAAGTTACATCTTTACCTTTTGTTTAAAGATCTCCAGAATATAGGTCCAACTCACATTTCTAATTTTATAAGACATTTATACAGTATACAAATAGTCTATTTGTCCACTATGTGTTTAGACAAAATGAAATACCAAGTATGGCCTAATTTAGTCCAATATCCTATTGCTTATATAGATTGATTATTATCCTGATCTAGAACAACCATCTTCATTTCCAATTCTTCTCTCCCACAATTTTAATAATTATGCTATATATGTTTTCATCCAAAAAAATCTTACTTTCTTAATAGAAAGAGCTGACTGCAAAAGAAACAACAGGTTAGAATATAAACTCACTTGTAAAGTCTTACAAAGAAAAATTACAGAACAAAATGAACAGTATAGTCTCAAAGTACAAAGAAGTAGGTAGGAACTAGTTTGAAGAAATTTTGCAAGACACACAATTAAATGAAGTCAGCCCAATGACTTTTTGAATGCAAAGATTCAGTAACCTTCAAATAATAAACATTAACTTGCATTAACTTCAAAGAACAAGAATTTAAAATATCATGTGATGAGGGTGACAGATGAGAGAAGCAGAGAACTCCTTGTAATGTCAAGAGAAATTGAAAAAGCTCTACAGCACATTGGAGGGATCCCCTTCATTGACCTCGTGGAAGAATGAGTCTCACAGGATGTTCAGACCATGGATAGATCAAGATCTCCATTGTTAGATGGAATTTTCAAACTAATGAGATCTCAGATACATTTGAATATATGAATATTCACTAAACCTCACATGATATACTTTAGAACAAAAAAAAAAAAATCAATGCCAATAGTCAATATTCATTAAACATTTATTAAATACCTAATATGTGACAGGCAGTATGCAATGATTTGGATTAGTTAAATATATAACTTCTTGAATAACTATAACCATTTTGATCAATGAATCAATGTCCCTAAATCAATCTACATTTAAGTAATAGTATAAGAAGCATAAAGAATCAAGAAGAACAAGTATGCAACAAAACTAGAAAGACAGAAAGGATCCAAATCATACAGGAGGGTTCAAGAATTTCTGGGTTTTATGCCAGAGGAAATGGAGAACCACTGAAAAAATTTTAAAATAAAAGTGCAAAAAAGCATTTATTAAGTATTCACCATATGCCAAACACTGTATTTAGCACTGGAAGGTTTATAGAAGAAATGGATTTGATGATTTCCTTGGTTGATTGGTAGAGAAACCCTGAAGTACTGATAAGATTACTTCCTGAGGCAAGAAAGGAAGGGCAATGATGCGGATCAGTGCAACCTAATAATGCCATCCCCTGTGGGGTCTTGTGTAATCCCACCTTCGATCAGAAAGCCAAGTGATAACAAATCTCTGAGATTAAATGTCCCCCATAAATCTGCCCATGGCCTATACCATGCTTATTGAAATTTTTTTGAATTGGCCCACTCTGGTGTTCTACCTCATGGTGTCTTTCTTCCCATCCTTCCCTCATACCTTAAGATGTTTTTCCTCCTCCTTATCTACCAGGATGCTAAATTCTCCTATGGATTTAGTGTGCCAGTCAATGGAGCACTCCCATTTCATTATATATTTCCTTTCTCCTGGTTCCACTGGGGAACTTGTTTTTCCATTGTTAATTATTACATATTCTCCTAACCTATTTCATATTTATCATTCCTGGTATATTACTTCATTTTGTCTATAACCTCTTCTCCTAAATAAATGTCCTTTTTGGCAAAAAGAAGGACCATTGTGAATCTGACTAAACACCAACATTTGGTCCCAATTGATGTCCTCAATCTCATCCTTTGGTGCTAAACCTCAAACTCATTGGATTAGGGACAAAATAATCAGTTCTATTTTGGACATAGGATCATAGATTTAGAACAAGGTGTGTAGTCAGGAAAATGAAGCTAAGGAAATGGCTTGGCCAAGATTACTCAGGTTACAAGTAATAGAGTCAGGATTTGAAATTAAGTCAACACATCCCCCTACAGCATGCTGTCTTCCTCCAAAAGGAAAATAAGATTGTCTTTATGTACATTACATACATGTACACACACACATATATATGTACACATTCACTATATATACATACAGATGTGCACATATTTATGTATATTCTATATATGCATATAGAATTTGCTTTATCAAAACAAATTAAGAACTACAGTGTATGTTCTTATATTAGGGAATATTCTATATGAAAACTTGACAGAATATAAATATGACTCTTTCAGTAAGAGCCATTTTGAGGAGGAGAAAGGGGTCCAGACCTGTGAAAAGAATTCCCAGTGTGAAAATTCCCTCTACCCAAGTAGATAAGCAATTCGTAGGTAACCTAACAAGAGTTTCCCAGGGCACTGAAAGGCCAAGTGATTTGCCCATGTCAAACTAGGAGATCAAATCAAGAAATGTTTATTAAGTACCTGTAATGTTTCAGGCACTGGGCTAAACTAAGAATATAAAAAAAGGCAAAAATCATCCCTTCCTTCAAGTTCACAATCCAAAGAGGAAGGGAGAAAATATTGTGTTACCTCCTTTGCTACAATAGCTCTAGAGTCACTTGTTATTTTATATAGATAATCTCCTCCCGGCAATATCATTTCTTTTGAAATCTATGACAAAGCTTCATGTTTAATATCAACATTTAATCTTTCTGACCAATATAATTTTTGTCAACAAAGTAAAAGATTAGAACATTTGTAAATACAAATACTTTTGAATTCTTAGTAAATATAGTCTATTTGTAACTAAAAATATACATATCGATACATACTGTTAATTTTCCATCCAAATCTGTTTGTTCTGCTGTTGTGGATAGAACTTTACATATTGAAATGATTTTTGCATTTTATCATGATACATCTAAACTCAGCATTTTCAGATGGAATAATTTTGCATAACTACTGAATAATAGAAAAGAAGAGAATTTTCTTTTCTACAGTATCAATTATTGCTGTTTGGGGCCTAAAAGCATCAGTTTAACATCATAGAATTTTTCTTTACTATAATATTATCTGCAGCATTGTTGAGGGACGAGACACCCTAACAGCATTGGGATCCCCAGGTCGGTGTCGCAGATTTTGCAAAAGAATATACAGTCCCAGTTTCCAAGTTAAGTTGGCAAAAAAAGGTTTACTTTGACACTGAGAATTCTCAGCAGGCTGGATTCCTGATTGGAATAGTAGCAAAGCATTGATAGAGTTCAATTTTATCTAGTCTCCTATAGCCTGGATCTAGGGGGTAGTCTCCAGAAGAATTAAGGGTGGAGGGTGACGGTCTAAGGAGTAATCTCCAAGTGAATTAAGGGTGAATTTCCAGGTGAATTAAGGTGGGAGGGTAGTGGGCCAAAGTCAGAAGATTCAGAGTTTCCTGACCCAGGCCCCTCCTAAAGATCAGGGAACCAAAAAGTCCTATTACATCAGCATAATTAAATTCATTGCAAATCAACATTTTTTTAATGAACTATGTGTAGAGCATTGTGTTAGAAACTAAGGAAGAATAAAAAATAAAATAATACATATTTCCTTGCTTTAATGGAGCAGCCAGCATAGTAGCGATATACAACACAGCTAGATGGTATGTCAATAGAATGACAAGCTGAGTTTCAAATCCAGCCTCAGATGGATTTGTAACCATTAATTGTGTGACCCTAGGCAAATCACTTAACCCCTGTTTGCCTCATTTTCCTTATCTATAAAATGAACCAAAGAAGAAAATGGCAAGCCATACAAGTATTTTTACCTAGAAGACATCTAAAGGGATCACAGAGAGTTGGACATGACTGAAATTATTGAACAAAAACATACACAAATGAGAATAAATAAAAAAGAAAATAAGTTTTTGAGCAGTAAAGCTAGTACCATAAAAGATACAAAGGGGCAAATGTGATTTCTGATTGGAGTAGGGGAGAGTGACAGAAGCAAGAGGTTCTGCTTCACAGAAAATGTAGTATTTAAAATGTACATTAAAGAATAAGTAGAATTTCAATGCACACAGATGATGTTAGTAGCTGAAAGTTAGTTTGTATAGTCATTTGAGATTTACAAAACATATCATTTGAACTTCACCAAAACCCTGTGAAATAGTTATTACTGTCTCTATTTTATAGAAGAAGTTGACATACAACATGATTAAATTATTTGTCCAAGATCCTCAATAGTAATTATCAGAAAAGGAATTTGAACAAGGAATACATGGTATCCCAGAAGTCAGGAAAGTAAATATCTTGTGGAGGGAGGTCAAATACAGCAAAGGCCATTGGATTTGGTGATAAGGTCATTGGCGAATAGTTTCAGAAAATGGTCAAGACAAATGTCTGGTAGCAATGGGCAGGGAGTCTAATGGATGATCAGTGAATGAAATCAGAGAGTGCAGGATGCTTTTTGTTGAAAATCTGGCTGTGATTGATAAAGAGGGATAAGAATAAGAAAAAGAAAGAAAGAAAGAAAGAAAGAAAGAAAGAAAGAAAGAAAGAAAGAAAGAAAGAAAGAAAGAAAGAAAGAAAGAAAGAAAGAAAGAAAGAAAGAAAGAAAGAAAGAAAAGAAAGAAAAGAAAGGGAAGGAAGGAAGGAAGGAAGGAAGGAAGGAAGGAAGGAAGGAAGGAAGGAAGGAAGGAAGGAAGGAAGGAAGAAGGAAGGAAGGAAGGAAGGAAGGAAGGAAGGAAGGAAGGAAGGAAGGAAGGAAAGAACCAGCACTTATATAGCACTTTAAAGTTTGCAAAGTATTTTAATATTAATAATAGCTAACATTTATATAATGCCCACTATACTCTACAACTCTGGGCAACAAGTTATTATATTATTATCTCTATTATCTCTATTTTAGAGGTGAGAAAACTAAAGCAAACAAAGATGGGATGATTTGCTCAGGTTCACACAAATAGAAAGTATCTGGGACTTGATTAGTTATTATTAAAGGGGTGATTTAGTAGCTATATGAAGTTATAAAATTGGAGGAAAACTATTTTTAGTGTTCAGGAAACTGAATGTGCTTGTTGAGATAGAAAGGATCTACTAAAGAAGAAAAGGAAGAAGATAATAACTGATTTTTAGATATTACTTAATAAAGCCCTTAACATAATTATTGATCTAGAATTGGAGGGATGATAGAAATATAAAGCCTGTCTAATCCAAATCCCTTATTTTATGGGTCAAGACACTGAGGTGAGTGGTGAAGTGACCTGTCCTGTGTCTGTCACACTCAAAGTCCTAGAGGGATTGGAAAGAAAGGGATGGGGTAAAAATTACCTATAATATAGTATGGAGGTTTTACTCTTAGCAAGATATAGAAAGGTCTTAAGGCATAATGACCAGTTATAACCACAAGACTGCAGTTCAAATCCTTCCTTAGAAGCTGGCTATGTAGGCCTAGGAAAAAATTCTCATATCTTCAGTTTTCCTATATGTAAAATGAAATATAATATTTTCACTTCCTACTTCCCAGAGTTGTGTTGCCAGCTGTCACAACTTTTATAAATATTTCATTTTCCTCCCAGATAGGAGCAAAGGAGAGAATATGGGAGTGTATGGACATAAACTCTGAGTGAAAGAGGAACAGGTCTACATGGAATAAGTTCAGGAGAGAAGTTGCAGATAATAGCACCTGACAAAAAAAAATAGTATCATAGGAACATACCTACACAAGATTGATCTCCTTCATGATGACTTCCAGCACTAGGTTGTAAATAGGATCAGTAATTTAGGGTGTGCTGCTGCTCCCAGAGCTCTTGTGCTCAAGATCTAGGCTATCTCCACTGTGGTCTGAGGAAACATAATGGGAGTAGTTTGACCTGCTATCTCATGCTATTTCTGTATTTCTCTCTCTCTGGATGACAACTTGCTACTTCAACCAGCCTTACTGTCCTGCCCTGTGAGAGGCAGCTGGTGTTTGTGGTATCAGGGATGGAACATAGTTAGAACTGAGGAAATTTAACCTAGATTATGGGAAGTAGTCATCAATATAAAGAATCAGTGACCCCAAAGGCGTTGGCACAATATTGGATCTGAAGACTTTAAAGACAGGTGCTATAGTCACTGAAATAATTGAAAATGTGTCCTCCCAATGGGTGCTTGAAAGCAAAGAATGAGGAAAGAGGGTGTGAAAATTAAGATTTTGTGAACTTGAAATAAGGAAAGATAATGGAGGCAAGTGGGTAGAGTAGTCTCAGGGTCTTTGACATCTGACTTGGATGTGCTTAGAAAAAGGAAAAGGCTTAGAAGGCATTTTCCAAAGAGATGGCCTCAATAAAAATAATTGACAATTACTTGAAATTTGCAAAATACTTAGCCCACTATAGCTCAGAACTCCTGAGCTCAAGAGATCTTCTAACTTCAGGCTCCCCTGTAATGGTGATTACAGTTTATTCTACCATTCCTGTTTAGAAAATTTTGTTTTTCTTTTCTGAAAACAATTGGCAATTTTAGTGGACTGAAAGTTCAACGTGAGTTAATAATATAATAGGACACCAAAAAAGCCAATAAAGAGTGAAGCTTCATTATTCTAGAGAATGTGCAATATGACTAATGCAGGAATTTATTTTGTTTGATGAGGCATTTTTGTTATAGGAATTTTTCCCTTTCTTTTATCTCTAGTTTATTTTGTATTTATGTGTGTATGCCCATATATGTATAAATACATATGTGTGTATATACATATGTGTATATATACACACACATCTTGTTTGTATATTGTTGTTTGCATATTATCTTCCCCACTGGGCTGTGAGTTACTGCAGAGCAAGAACTGTTATTTTTTTTTCCTCTTTCTTTACATGGTTTGCACTTATCACAGTGCCTGGCACATAGTAGGTACTTAATAAATTCTTGTTGATTACTTTTTTCAGTAAGGGGAAATGAGAAAGAGAAAATGGATTTCTGTTCATTGAAAAATATAAAATGAAAATTTTAAAAGTTAAAATAAAAAGCAAAAAGCATGCTACCTAATTTGACAGAGCAGTGGTGAACTCAGGAAAAAAAATATATCCCTACATATATGGATGGATGAATAGATAGATGGACATGGGTATTGATATATATATATAGATATACACATCTACATATACACAAATGTGTGTAGACATATTTTCGTCAATAGATATATTTGTGTGTATATGTATTATGGACATGTGTATAAATAAATACAAACAATTGATTCTCATCATTTAAGGTAGTTATTTTCTATAAAGTCACCACAAATACTGAATTAATGAATAATTGCTCCTAAGGGAAATACAGAGTTAGGCTCCTACAAGCCTTTGCTCACATTTTCATTAGCTGATCAACAAATAACCTTGTTTTATATGTGTTTCTGTTTAAAGACATCTCATTAACATCCAATTCACAGCCAATAGCAATATAAGTCAAACATGAATGAAGCTTATCTAACACATATTCTCTACATAAGTAACATCATTTCTTGCACTTAGGAACACTAGCCAGTACTAGAGCATTATGCTTTGGGGCCATTTTAAACAGTAAAATCACTGACAAAAAAGGAGAAAAATGGAAAAAAGACTGGCAATAAATAAACTGTGAAAAGGACACTTGTTTATAATTTGAGAACTGAAACAACGAAGACAAGCTTTGCCTTTGTTCAATTTCATCTGGAAACATGAATCAGAAACTCAAATATTATGCAACTCTGTGTATGTCCACAAATGATTGGAAAAGAACGATGAGTATTGATTTGGGATTACAAAGAAAATTTTCACATGTAGGTGAATTCACAAATACAGAATCAGCAAATAATGAGAATTGATATCTAATGTGTGTGTGTGAACTTTCCAGAGAAAGGTCTTCAGGATAGCAAAGTACCTGAAAATCATGTTATATGATGCTCAGTTGAAGGAAGTAGTGAAGATTTAAGATATGACAGTAGACAAAAAGGCTTATACACAAAAGAAGGATTAGAACATGGATTCTTAATCCTTTTGTGTATCATGGACATCTTTTGGTAGTTAGGGGAAATCTATGAACTCCGCAGAATTACATAACTGAGGGAAATGCTAAATTTCATTTAGAGGCTAATGAAAACAAAGATTTTTTTTTTCTCATTCAAGTACATAGGCTCCCTGAAATGTTTATCTATGGACTCCTGAAGGGGTCTATGAAACCACATGAAGAACCCATAAATTAGATTCATTGTTTGCTCCACTCCCTGCTCCCCTGAGAAGTAGAATCAATCCAGGGAAATAGTAAAGAGAAAAATTTAGTTTTATGAAGGAAAAATGCTCTTACAACTTTTTTTAATGGTTCAGTCATTCACTCATGTCTGATTCTTCATGATGCCATGTAATCACAGCACACTAGTGCTGTCCATGGGATTGTCCATGGGCAAAAGTACTAGAATGGTTTGCCATTTCCTTCTCCAATTTATTTTCTTACAGATGAGGAAACTGATGCAAAAAAAAAAAAGGTCAAGTGACTTGCCTAGGATCACACACTAGCAAGTGTTTGAAGACAGATTTTAACTCAGACCTTCTATCTATTGAAATGCCTTCACTGTGCTCTTATACTTAGAACTATCTAAAAGTGAAATGAGTTATTTTAGGAGATAGTATATTTCCCCTGATTGGAGATTTTCTAGTAAATACCAGATAACCACTTGCTGAATATGTTTCCATTGAATTTTTTTTCAGATATAAAGCTGCACTTAATTTCCTTTGATTCTATGATTCTAGTTGAGGATTTGTAAGGTTCTTGTTGGTTTTCTGGAGGTCTTGGAGCAGCAGGTTAATCACCAGGAGTACAGCCAGGTGTTAAAATCCAAATTCTTTATTGTCTCTTTGCTTGGAGCTGGGCGGCTTTTAGGAGAGCCTTTCAGACTAGCCTTGGTCTCAGTGGGGGAAGTGCAGGAGATCAGCCACCATGGTGGTGGGAGATGGAGTGAATCTCTCTGAGCCTGAGGGCTTGTATGTCACTTCCAGCCACCACAAAAGTGGACAATGGAATGAATCTGTCTCTCAGTCCCTGCTGGCTATTATAATTATATTATCGTAGGTATAAATCTTGTAGAATTATATTAAGTACTAAGTACATGTACTGAACTAGAGAACTATTAATCACCATGCTAAACTAGATAACCATTGTCTTATCAATTCCACTTAGCACCTTGTAAGAATCCTTTGTTGTAAGTACAGAGTTCTGACCCATAACAAGGATTTATCATGCAGAATAGCATATATGTATCTATATGTATGTGGCAGATATATAAACACATATATATATGTGTGTTTACATGCTATACCAATCTAGCTTTTCATATATACATATATATGTGTGTATGTGTGTTTAAAACTTCTCATATTTACTTCACAAGAGTTTTTGTATGGATGAAGTGAGAAAATGCTTTGATAACTTTATAGTGCTACTTAAATATAAGATATATATATATACATAGACATGTTAAATACACTGCAGAAAAATGAATCAGAAATATCTCAATAGCCACTAAAGTCACCCAGTAATGGAATACTCAACTTTTCAAAGCAATGAGCTTCCAAAAGCATTGCATCCAAAGCTAGATGATCATTTGTCAGTAATATAGAAGGATTTCAGCATTAGTTGTGAGGTTGGATTAGCTGAACTCTACTGTCCCTTCCAATTTTAATTTCTCTTCTACTCCATAAGAAGATTTGAAAGGAGCTTTGTAAAATGATCGATAGTTGCAAGGTGATGTTTTCAGGTCAAACCTGAAGGGACGGTCTCTCCCACTGCCAGTGTCATTTGTGCTGTGCTTTTCCATGAACACAGACTCTCCAGAGGTCTAAACTGGCACTTTTCATGAACACCACAATGACAGGTAATAAAGAAGGAAAATGAAAATGGGCTTTCTGTCAATCATTTTCAGATGAGCTAGAGTACCCTAGAACAACTGCCATATTGGAGTCATTTAAATTTCAGCTAGGTTGTAATTGTGATGAATGTATTTCATTTTTGGCTGAATTAGCTCCCTAGATAGACAATAACTTGAGAAAATAGGATCTTAAAAAGCTAGTCTTCATATTTATTTTGAATTCAGGGCTTCACTACAACAAATTATTGTGTTTAACTAGCTAAGAAGTATTCACTTCTTATTACCTGTTTAATTCAATGCAGTAAACATTTACAAAGTACCTTCTAAGTAAAGCCTGGAGCTAGGGATTATTCTATCACACATCTGTTCCAGTTTATATCTATACATCTATTTAATCAACTTAATTAACATGGGGAAAATGTTATTGAAGGATATGAAGGATACTTTGTGTAGTACCTAGATTATCCTGAGTGTTAAAAATGTTTTATTTAAAATATACATTTATTACATAAATAACAAACATTCTAAATGAGAACAACAAACCCCTTGCTAAGTGGATCATTTTGTGAAAGCAAAATGCTAGGTAATTGGTCTGCAAATGTGCTATAACCAGCTTATAGCAGCTTTCAAGAGTCAATTGTTAAATTTTTGATGTAAGCACTTACACCTAAAAAATCAATGAATGCCACAAATCAAGGCTGATTTATTGGATTGTTGATTGTCTAAACTTAAGAAAGTAATGGAGAAAAATGTTAATAAGGCAGATTTGCACTTCAAAGTATGTTGTTGTAAAGATTCAGAGGCTGGTTATAAAATAAATTTACCAGCATAGTCCTGATTATTACATCGATTTACTTCAGTTTTGCATGTCAAAATTCAGATATGCCCTTTTCCAATAACCATACTCTGCTTAAAGTATCAGAAATATCTATCCAATTTTAACAAATTTCCAGTACATTCTTTATTCTTATTCAAATAATCAAATGGATCTCTAATTTTATCTATGTGTATTTTCCTTCAAATAATACCAGTCTCAATACATCCATGATTACCCATCCTGTGCAACTTTTGTCCATGTCCTATCATAAATTCACTGAAGGAAGTCAATCCCAATATACTGAAAAACTTTCTCAGGTTCTATTGACATCTGGAGGATAACAGTGAAATTGCATCCTGCTTGCATCCAGCATTTAAATAAGAACTATAGAACCTAAACCAAGGACTACATATTGTCTCAGAACTGTTGATTTTTATTTTAGACATCTAGAACTAATTTCTTTAGGTCTTCATATAAAAATTAAGAATTGAGGATATCCAAAAATGTTCATTGAATAATCCCCCTCCCCAAGTGACAGAACCCAATGAGGAGCTTCCAAATTTCTTCTTCAGACTGTGATCTCTTGAACTACATCAGAAAGTAGCCTGTCAGTCTCAGATGAAACTTCTGTGAATATTAGAAGTGATATTCCCCATTGCCTTATGACTCAATTTTCATCTTTGATCAGATTTCCATTCTATGATTAAAGTCCTAAGTATTTATCACTTCTTTGTTTCAAAAAATATTACAGTACATTGCACTTAGATGACTAAGCTCATTTTCCTTTTGTTATTAATCTTCATGATAAGCTCAGTGGCTAGCATTTCAATAGTCCTTTCCATTTTCAAAGAATTTTTATATACACACAACATGACAATATAACAACTAAAGTCCTTTGTACTTATGCCACTATAACTCATATTTAAGATGGATAGATCAGAAATTATTATTATTAGTGTGAGTGGAATGATAATAAGAAGAAAACTGTATGTCCATTTTTTTCTGGATAACCTAAAGTACTAAATATTATTAATTCCATTTTATAGATGAAGAAGTTGAGGTTGAAAAGCAAATTAAAATAATATTATTCAGTTAATGACAGAGCCAATACTATAACCCACTATTTCCACTAGACCACAATCATAAAATCATGGGATGTAGAAATGGAAGAAACCTTAATGTCTAAGAAAAGACAACTTATTAAAGTTTAACTCCCTTGCTTAACTAATGGGAAGTTGAAAAAAGAATGATTAAATAACTGGTCCAAAGTCCCAGGAAAAAAAAAAAACAAAGCCAGAATTCATATCTATATTCTCTTGAGTCCGAATCTACTGTGTGTAGGATTTTTGTTTTACTTTATAACATGGCAATCAAATATTAAACAAATACTTTTCAAATGTTTAGAGCATAAGAAATCAAAAAAAATTTTTTTTCAATTTGGATGCCATGAATGTATTCATTTCGAATAACAGCGATAATGAAGTTCTTTATTACCTGAAACTTGAATTCCTTACACTATTGAAGTTCATTGTTATTTTTCTTCAGTGGAGATAGAGAATGATTCATTAGCATTCTCTGTAAAAAAGCATTTCTTTTTAATTTTTTAAAAGTTTAATAGTCTTGACTGACTAGCCATCAATATGACTGATATCATGGTATAATTTGACTTCTCAGGCTACTTCATTTATTCCATCCACTGGAATATGGCTTGGGTTTTACTATCTCTTTGGCCTTCCTGTCTCTTGGAATTGTACTTAAAAAAATTATGCCGGCTGCAACATTTCCAAAGTGTATCATTGTACAATTGTAGCATTTCCAAAATCCAGAATTCCTCTGAAATTTTCCTCTCACCCGACTTCATTTCCAACCACCTCTTTTGTACCTTTGTTCAGATTGAATCTCTTCTTCCCTCTGATTATGAAACAAAAGAAGTGAAAAATAGTATGCTTCCATCTGCATCCATATTACATCAGTTCTTTCTCTAGGTGAGCATAGCATTTTTCATCATAAATCCTTTGAATTTATCATGATTCTGCTCTATCAAAGCAAATGATTTTTCACAGTCAACAATAGAATCTTG
Source organism: Antechinus flavipes (assembly GCF_016432865.1). Lineage (NCBI taxonomy): Eukaryota > Metazoa > Chordata > Mammalia > Dasyuromorphia > Dasyuridae > Antechinus > Antechinus flavipes. The sequence continues at coordinate 437,169,055 of NC_067398.1, forward strand.
TATTTTTTTTTCATTTTCTAATCTGTAGATGGTCTCTTGGTATTATTGGCAGATAAGTAGCTCAATAAATAAGAGTGCTGAATCTGAATTCAGGAAGATTCATCTTCCCAAGTTCAAATCTGACCTCAGATACTTACTAGCTGTGTGCCCTGGGCAAGTCACTCAACCCTGTTTATTTCAGTTTCCTTATCACTAAAAAGAATTGAAGGAGGAAATGGCAAACCACTTCGGTATCTTTGCCAGGAAAATCCCAAATGTGATTAGAAAGAGTCAGGCATGACTGAAAAGTGAACAACAAACTGGCCTCAACAATGGAATAAACATTGTAATTGGAGGCTTAAACCAATATTAGCATAAAAGAAACTCTTCAGCCCCTCAGGATTACCCCCTATAAGGGAGGCAAATTAATAACTGGCTCTAGGACAGTGAAACAAAATATATATGTTATACTTAAAAAGCTATACAGATAATTCAAAACTTGAAGATATAGCTAACAAATTGGGTAATGGAACTTGCATTCAAATATATCTTAACAACCTAAAACACTGGAGTGAATCAATAAGAGGAAATTTCACAGAAGTAAATATAAAGTTTTATTCTTGGGTTCAAAAGTACAAAACAAAGGACATGTTATAATTCATCTAAAAATAGTTTTATTGTTCTTATTCCTATAACAATATGATTTTTAATAATAAAACTTTTTTTCATTATCCTTAACATTATTTACCAGCCTTAGTTGATAAAGTAAAGCTGAACTTTAATGTTGCTGATACTGTTCTTACAGGATCGTCTTATTTCCTTCAATCTTCCATAAACTATTTTTTAAAGTCTTGATTGATGAATTTCCTTCTGCAGCCACGCTGATCTCTTCATGTCATTATCCTCTTCATTGAAATCATTAAAGTTGATGTTTTCAAATTTTCATTGAATTTTTTCTTACTTCATTTCTAGATATATTAGATAATTAGAGAGAAGACATAGATAAATATTAGAGAGAGAGAAAAAAACTGACAAACATCAAAACATCAAAATGAATGTTTGACGAAAATATGGGCTATAATGTAAAAGCTTTAAACTTAATAAAATGAATTTATTACATTCAGAACCCCATCCAATATCCACTTCCACACACCAACGGGAAATTCTTTTCCCAAGTTACCCAAGCTTAAAATAACATCACATGCCCTTGGGATATTTCATTGCTGTCACCTTCATATCTAAGAACAGCTACTTATCTCTCTTATCCTCTAAGTTACTTCAATTTTTCAAAAGTCTGCCTTTCATACCTCAATTCTAAGTCAGCAATGATTGCCACACATAATACAATATGACAAGATTGCCCATTAATTTGCTTCTTAAAATCCTTTAAGTAACTTACTTACTACAATATTTAGAGTGAGGCAATCAGGTGGGAAACTGCTCTTCACTGCTAGTGGCTGCTATTCACAGCAATTTCCACAGCTTCCCTGGGAGCCTTTTATTCCTGAGCTTTCAGGGGTAATTTGTGCCTTCTGGATAAGAGTGCTCCAAATCAAATAAAAGTTACAAAAATAATATTTCCTTCTCCAGAGAAGAGCCTTAAAACATAATAAAGTGAATTCTATTCCACTTTTTTCCTGCTTGTCCTTGCTCAAAAGGTCCATCACCCTTAGTCCCCATTAAGTACTCAAATATAAGGTTTTATCACTAGCTTGATCGCTATGGCTCTTCATTTCAGATGACTTCTATAACATAATTACATGCCATGATAATCAGTTTGCATCTTAATGTCATCCTTCTGATCCACAATTTTTCAATAGCTTCATTCAGCTCAATCCTTTGATATTTGCTAAACCATTTTTCCCTGGCATGCATTAGAAAAATCAATGCCCTTTAGTGATAACAAAGTGTGTGAATAAGCTGAAAACACTTGTTATGATCATACTTGCTATGGTTGGGATACCATGAGTAAGCTTTCCTTTGTCTAGAGAGGCAGCACAGTATGGAAAGAAACAGGATGGATCCAGAGACAGCAACACCAAGGTCTGAATCCTCCTTCAGACATTTATTATATTTGATCATGGACTAGCCTGTAACTTTTCAGAGCTTCATTTTCTTCATGTCAGTGCAACCTTCCTCAGAGGACTGTTGAAAGGATCAAATAAATAAGTAAAGTATCTTGTAAAATATAAAGCATTATGTGTCAGGAGCATTAAATAGGAATATAGTATGAGTACTTAGTTTCCTTTTAAAGTAAGAAATATGGGGGGGGGGGGGAACTGCTTTTAAAATGTAGGGAAAATGCAAAAAAAAAAAAAAAGTTAGGAAACCTTACTTCATTTAATGCCACACAAAGGAAAATTAGACTTTCCAAAATAATGGAAAGTCTATTCAGAAACTCTGAGTTGAAGATCTAACAATTTCTTGATAACATTTTTTAAAATTTTAAATCAAAGAATATGAGACATATTCAAAATGAGATACAGAAGACATAGAATGAATTAAATAATAGAATCTTAATGAACTAGACTAGGCCCCAAAAATCATCTATTTTAACCCCTTCTAAATACTATTAAATAATCAATAAGTAGTTAGCCACTACTTAGAGAATTTACTAAAACTTATCTCACCAACTTACATGAACTGATGCTAAGTGAAATGAACAGAACCAGGAGATCATTATACACTTCAGCAACGAATCTGTATGAGGATGTATTCATGATGGAAGTGGATTTCTTTGACAAAGAGACCTAACTCCGTTTCAATTGATAAATGATGGACAGAAGCAGCTACACCCAAAGAAAGAACACTGGGAAATGAATGTAAACTATTTGCATTTTTGTTTTTCTTCCCGGGTTATTTTTACCTTCTGAATCCAATTCTCCCTGTGCAACAAGAGAACTGTTCAGTTCTGCACACATATATTGCATCTAGGATATATAGCAACATATTTAAAATATATAGGACTGCTTGCCATCTAGGGGAGGGGATGGAGGGGGGGAGGGGATGGAGGGTGGGAAGGGAAAAATCGGAACAGAAGCGAGTGCAAGGGATAATGTTGTAAAAAAAAAAAAAAATTACCCTGTCATGGGTTCTGTCAATAAAAAGTTATTATAAAATTAAATTAAATTTAAAAAAATAAAACTTATCTCACCTTTTACTAGAGTGTATTTCTATAGCATTGTTTCCCAGACACTGTGCTTAATATTTTTTTAACAAATATAATCTCATTTGATCCTACAACAACCCCAAGAGGTAGGTATTATTATTACCCCCATTTTAAAGTTGAGGAAACTCAAGCAGAGACAAGTGACTTCCCTGAGGTCACAAAGATAGATAATATCTTCCACTGGATTTGAACTCAGGTCTTCTTGATTCCAGACCCAGCACTCTATTCATGAACCACCATCCATTTCTAAATGGTTCATTCAATTTAGAGATGGCTCTGATTACTAGAGATAGATTCTTGACTTTGTACCAAAATCTGGCTTCCTGTGACTCCCATTAATTGACTAAGATTTTTCTGGTGCCCCGAAGAAATTATTTGGTTTATCTTGATTATGGCAGCCATATGAGACTCAAAGATCTCTCATATTGTTCTCTCTCCAATCTGTCTTTTCTGATCAGTATGAAACATCCTAACAGCTTAAAACATTTTTCATACAAATGAATGAATTCAAAACCATTAATGATCACAATTGCCTTCATTTGGACATGCCATAGCTTCTTACTATTTCTCTTAAAATATGACACCCAGCACTGAACACAAACAATTCTAATTGCAATCTGACCAACAGAAAATATGGTGGGACTAATTCATTCCTTCATTGTTCAATTCAATATAATAAATAATTGTACAGAATAAGACAAACTTTTTTGGACATGATCATCTTGGAAATTTGTTTTTCTTATCTGTGCATATTTGCAGTAGGATTTTTTTCCCCCTTTTTTTCTCTTTTTTTCAGTAAGAAAGGGTAGAGGTTAGAAGGAGAGAAAATAAATACTAAAGTAGACAAAGTAGTTGACCTGAGAGTCAGAAAAACTTAGGTTCAAATCAAGCTTCAGACACTTAGTACATGTGACCATGGATATATCACTTAATCTTTATCTTTCTCATTTCCTCATCTATAAAAAGGGAACAATAATAGCACCTATTTCCCAGGATTGTCATGTGATGAAAGAAAATAATATTTGTAAAGTTCTTTGCAAAAGAGCACAAGGTAAAGGCTAGCTATTATTACTGAAAATAAAAATTAATTTTAAAAATCCAATAAATATTTATGAAGTATTTTCACTGTTTATTGTATTAGATATTAGGGACACAAAGACAAAAATGAAACAATCTCTTCCTTCAAATACTTTTAGGTTTTTGCAGCTATAGTGTATTACTGAGTCATATTGAGTTTATGGTCATCAAAATCTTTTATTCTTGCTTTTTAAAACTGGCAAGCATTGATTCTGTCTCCTACTCTGCCTTTCCCTAATTAAATAGAAAACAGGAAAAAAAAAACTCAACTCTCTTTGGATTTGTTATTCAGTCCTTTATTTATTCACTCTGCTTTACATAAATTTGCATTTCTCCATCTTGTCCACAAAAGTAACCTAGAAAGGTTTGAGGTGTTATTTTTTTTAACATCCTGTTAAATTTCAAATATACTGTATCTAAAGAATTAGCATTATCTACTAACCTATTAAATTGTCAGAAAAAGAAATGAGGTTAGTAGAGGATGATTCACTTTTCATGAATCCATGATAGGTTCTAGTAATTGCTGGCCTTTTTGAAACAATCTCTGAAACAATTTGTTTAATGGTACATTATAGAATTTCTCCAGAGATTAATACCAAGTTCACCAGTTGCAACATCTTAGTCTGAATATAGGCAACACATTTTTTTTATCAAATATAGCTTGTATAAAACCTGAGTGAATATTATTATTAGTGCTAATTTTCAGTATATGCTCCATTTTTAAGTTCTCATGTTAGAAAAATGACCTATATTTAGACTAGTATAATAATTTACAGAATTCCTCCCCTTTAGGAAATTTGGGATATTGGCCCATTTCTAGTGTTCAAACATTTCATTCTCCATTTTTTAAAAACAGTACCTAAAACTCAAAGATGGTATAATGTAGTGGATGGAAAACCAGCAACAAAGAATTGTGTTCAAGCCCTCTCTCTGTGTTACTCTGGGCAAATTAAATAACTTCTCAGTGCTCTAGGTGCCTCTCTGAGACTACATAAATTGCAGTGAAGGTGCCAACTCATATTGTTAGAGGGAATTTGCTCACTCAAGAGCTCTCTGTAGAAATAAAAATATAGATCTAGTCCCTAAACCTTACTTATGCTTATAAATCATAGATAGTAGTTCTGTAAATATATCTTCAAGCTTTTTCCAATTCTAAGGAGTAATTTACACACTCCAGAGGATTCTTTTAGAGCATCTCAGTGGTCTCTTGCTATTTCCTCACCTACCTTGGATTTCATTTTCCCTTACTATTTTTTTCTGTTCTTTCCAGGCTGATTCTTACTGAATCAATCAGCCAAAAAAGCTTTTTTAAGCATTTATTCTGTGCCAGGGACCATACTAAGTACTAAGGATAGAAAGACAAAATGGGAACAATCCTTCTCCACAAGAAATAAAACAACCTCAGCTTGTCAGTGAACAGTGCCAACCTACTTGCACCATACTGGTCCTATACATTATTTCCTTTCATGTTCTCCACATTCCCATCAAACTAGTCATTCCCTATTATTTCCTGTCTTTTCCTACTTCAAGTATTTAAGCAGACCATCTTTCAATACTCTTTCACATTTACAACTGTTAAATATATATTTCCTCCTTCAAAAACTTGCTCAGATACTTCAGAATTTATGAATCAAAGAATGTCTAATGGAATAGACAACATTTGCATATAAGAAAACATAGAATTGTTTTTTGCTTTTTTTTTCCTGTCTGCACCAAACAAATCTCCTTAATGACCAATCCCATTCATCTCTTCTTCCAATTCCTGGTTCTGGGGCTTTTGACAGTTAAAAACAAGTTCATCACTTCAAGCTAATTTCCAGATAATATCAACTAAAGAAAAATAAGTTTCACTACATTAATACTGCCCAGTATTGATAATTCTTATACCTATAGCATTTTAAGGTTCATAAAAAGCTTTTCCTGTTACCGAGAGGAACGTAGTGCATGTACTATTATCCCTATCACACAGATGAGGAAAGTGTAGCCCAGAAAAATAAAGCGACTTACCAGTCATAAATCCTTTAAGTAACTGATTCAGGCATCAAACTTCCATCTTCAAATTTTCAGGCCTGTACTTAGCCTTACATTATTTCCTTCTCTTTTCATTGGAAAAAATACTTAAACAAAATGCTGTGACATATTTCAGTTAAAAAGGAATTTTCTTGATTTCTTAAACTATTGAACTCAATTTACTGCCTGTGCAATCGACTTATCCATAGATTAAATCCAAATAATTCCTTTCTTGATTAGGTTACTCATCATCATTTTCTGAGCAGCTAATTAAGCATCATCTGGCAGTTTTGTGAGACATTTAGGCAGGTGGTATCTTATTTTTTGCCTTTTTTATTTAATTTTCATTAAGGGAAATCTATTTTGAGAAAGTTAGATTGAGGCCTACAAATCTTTTATAAGGTTTGAGTCTTTGCCAAATCTATAGGAACTCAGGTTCAAAATCAAATTTGAGTTGTATGAATGTGTGTTGGCTTTAACATCAGTTTCTTTTGGTCTAATTTGTCACAGTAAAATTCCTAAACAATTTTTCTTCCAAAAATTGGGGAATGGAGGGAAGCAGATGGGAGGAAGAGGTAGACAATATATTTATTTCACAAAATAATAGGAAATATGGCAAATAGGCATCAATCTACCAAGTTGTGTTCATGGAAATTGCCCATTTTGAATCATATCAGTATAAAATTCCTCCTTTAATTTGATTTGAACCTGACTTCAAATTAAGTTCCAAAGTATATTTACATATTTTTGTTTCATGATTAAAGAAGGAAATATAGAGTAGTGTGGCAAAGAACAGAGTTAAATCTTCCTTTGATTTTGGCATCTACAAGTGTTATTTTTTTTCCCAGGAGATTGTGACCTCTGAGTTATTAACTGAATTGTTGGATGTTGGATGTCGATCTCAGAAAAAAGAGGAGACTCAAAAGGAATGAATTGGGAACTTTATCATCTTATTGAATATCTAAATCAGAGAAATTATCTTAAAGGTCATTTATTTTAATGTCCCACCTAATGAGTCCCTCTTTGAATATTTTAATAAATGGTTATATAGTCTCTAAATTAAGGTTTTCCATTTTATTTTTGGACAGCCCAAATTGTTAGACTTTTTTTTCTTTTTTTATTGAGTCAAACTTTTGTTTCCTTATAATTTCTATCCTAGTTCTATCCTTGGAGGACAGCCTTTCAAATAGTTTTAGACACCTATCATATCCCCTACTGAGCCTCATCTTTTCAAAGCTAAACTCCACCTTGATTGTAAAGCAAAAGAATATAGAAGAAACGGCGCTGGATTTTGAATCCAAAGATCTGAATTCAAATTCTAACTTTGCTATTTACTAATTCTGACACTGTATACAGGTCATTTATCTTTCTTACTTTAAGTTTCCTTATCTATAAAATGAGGATAATGACTCTTTAAAAAATCACTTAAATCAATGTCAAAAATCATCTTTCTAAAGCACAGGTCTTTGGCCTATCAGCAATGTGATGAAGCATAACCAATGTAAAGAGGCAAAAAAAAAAAAAAAAAACCCTCCCATTAACCTATTGAAATAAAATAACCTCAGCTTGTCAGTAAACAGTTACAACCCACATGCATCATAGCAGTTCTATACATTTTTTTCTCTTCATGTGTTCCACATTACCATCAAATTAGTCATTCCCTTTCCCATCTTTAGGTGTTTAAGCAGGCCATCTTCCAATACTCTTACACATTTATATCTGTTAAAGTATGTTTCCTCCTTCAAAAACTTTCTCAAGTACTTAAGAATTTATGAATTAATGAACAAATAAAAAACTATTTAAGTGCTTACATATGTGCAAGATACTGTCCTAAAGTCAATAGAAAAGTGAGACAATTTTAGTGAGTGGGAGCTCACATTCTAATAGGGACACTAGATAGATACATAGATTAGATAGATAGATATGTGTGTATGTGTTCATATATATATATATACAAATGGAAAGGTTTCATGAACCTGAAGTACAATAGTAAAGCAGAATGCCTACTGATAACCACATCCATTTCTGACATTGAACCCTTTGATCATTCTAAGGATTCTGATGACAAGAATTTTCAGTAGCTCTGGTCCCTGAGCAGCCGTGGCTCCAGCACCCACTGAAGCAATTGCAGATTATATCTCCACAATAGTAACTTCCCCAAATAATGACTACATTGCTAGATTAGGAACCGTATTGATATTCTTGGGGGATGCTACCATTCCCAAGATTCTAATCTTGGTAGTTGGTATTAATGGTAAGAAGGAAAGATGTCTCCTCCACAATGAGCACTCCCCTCAGTGATGGTTAAAGAAGGGCCAGTGGTCTTAGGAACATGATATTCCCCAAGCTTGTAGTTTCTGGGATCAGATCTATTGTCATTGGAATGACTTATTGATTCATCTAGTCTACCTGGATTATTTCCCAGAATAATGGCTTCAGAGGCTGCATTAGGAGCAAGAACACTTATCTCATCCTCTCACTTAGACATGATGATTTCCCTTCCGCAAAATCTCATCACTGTGATAAAACTTTCCTTTACAGTCATCATTTTCTATATGCTATTCATAGCTATTTGTGTTGTGGAGGAAGCAGATGAAACTGACTGCTGTGATTATGGGAACAACATCTCCCCAGATGAAGTAACCTCTGAGACTAAGGAAATAGAGCTATGGGATTTGAATTTTACTTCCCTCTCTACTGGTGACTTTAGGATGAACAAGAATGATTTTATTTTAAAAGGGGCTTTCCACCATCTTTGAGATTCCCTGCCAATGCATACGACTAAAGAAGTGTATTTTTCACAGTAACAAACCTGACATTTATCAACTCCTGTGACTCAAAGACCTACATACTCCCCACCATGTCCTTTTCTGCCATGAAATGTTGCTTGTAGTTTGTGTATTCTGAGGCTAACAAACTTCATTTAAAAAAAAAAAAAAAACTTGTATTCTAAGAAGTTGAGGCTGCAACTAGTCCATGTGGTCTTCCTTTGACCCAAAAGGAATGAATATGGATAAGATTTTCCCTGGATTCTGAAGTAATATAGGCTGGGAAACTGTACAACAGTATGCTTGTTATTTTGTCCCTTACTGAATTTTAAGTGCCTCATGAGGAGAAGGACCCAATCTTATTATTATATTTCCAGAACCTCACACATAATAGATAGTCAATAAATACTTGCTAAATTAAATCAAACTGGGGCAGCTAGATGACACAGTGGATAAAGCTCCCAACCATAAAGTCGGGAGGACCTGAGTTCAAACCCAGTCTCAGATGCTTAACACTTCCTAGGTGTGTGACTGTATGTGTCACAACCCCAATTGTCTAACCAAGAGAAAAAGAAAAAAATAGTTAAAAAAAAAAAAGACAAATCAAACTTATGAATATAATCTGTTATCATTAATCCTTTTCTTACAAGGTCTGGTTACTAAATCCTTTATCATCCTGGCAGCTTTTCTATGGACAATTTAAGCTGTTAATATTTCTTTAAAAGTGTCTATAAATGAGCACAGATTTCAATAATTTAACAAAAATTATTTTTAAATTGTCAGTCTTTTTTAATGTATTTTTTAAATATATGCATAAATATCATACAGATATTAGCAAAACAAAAAACTGTCATGTCTATTTCATCACTGTACTCACTATTCTTTGATAGTTCTGAATTATCATAACATATTGATATAGTGCTTCAAAGTTTATAAAATGTCCTCCTAACCCTATGAGTCTATTATGAATGCATCTTTTATTCCCATTTGATATGAGAAAACTTAGTCTCAGAGAAATAAAATGACTTGCTCTCACAACTATTAAGTATCAGAAATTGAAATTAAATTCAAATTTCCAATTCCTTCCACTAACTTGAAAGAAACATACTTATACCAGCAATTGAGAAGATACATGCCCAGGACCAACTTCCAAACTAGGTTAGGGGACAAGACTGAATGAGAAACCATTTATAAATGAAATTGTAGACACAATAATTGTTTGATTCACATGGAATCTCTAATATTTTATTTTTCCCCAATTATGTGTAGAAACAATTTTAACATTTATTTTAAAATTTGGGGTTCCACATTCTCTCATTCCCTCCTTATCTCCCTCCCTGAGATGATAAACAATTCGATCTAGGTTATACATCTGTAATCATGCAAAACATGCCAAAAATATTAGTCATATTGTGAGAGAAGACAAACAAAAAAAATGCAAAATAATGTTTTAATCTGTATTCGAACTCAGCCCATTGGTTCTCTGAATGAAGTTAACATTTTTCATGATGAAACCTTTAGAATTATCTTAGATCATGTTATTGCTGAAAATAGCTAAATCATTCATAGCTGATAATTGTATAATATTGTTGTTACTATATATACATAGTTTTCCTGGTTCTGCTCACTGCACTTTGCATTGATTCATATGAGTTTTTCCAGGTTTTTCTGAAATCATCTTGTTCATCATTTCTTATAGTACAATAGTATTTTGTCACAATCATATACCACAACTTGTTCAATTGTTCCCCAATTGATGGATGTTGCTTCAGTATCCAATTCTTGGCCAACAAAAAAAGCTGCTATATATATCTTTGCACAAATAGACTCTTTTCCTTTTTGTTTTTCAATCTCTTTGGGATATAGAGCTGGTTGTTATATTCCTGGAACAATAGGTATGCACAATTTTATAACCTTTTGGGAACTGTTCCAAATTGCTTTCCAGAGGATTGGATCAGTTTACAACTTAACCAACAATTCATTAGTGCCCCTATTTTCCCATATGTCCTTAAAGGGAATCTGTAAAGAAACTGACCTCTGATTACAAGTGTATTGATAATTTTTCTTCTTTCTGCACTTTGAGAAAAAATACTATATTCCAAATGTTTGTAAGCCCTTTCTCAGTTTTCTTTTCAGGTTATCCACCTAACATACTTCTTGTCCACTGATTTGAACTTCAGCTTTAGAGTTCTGAAAATAGCAAAGAATTTCAACATGATAATGAAAATGACTCTCAGAAACATGGGAAATATAACTAACTTTGTAAATAGTTCTCATGATATTTTTGTCACTGAAGTTTAAATATTTAGGACACAGATTCCAGTGAAGCTGTTAATCAGGACCTTTTAATTCAAAAATGAACAAGTGGGTAATAATGTGAATGAGGGCAGAATATGATTCACAATTATGTCCTTCGTCCTAACATACATGTTTTTTGTGTATCTAAGATTGTTTAATATTTAGTTCATCCAATTTTTCTGGTAAAATATTACTTTATTAAAAGGACAGTGTAAATTTGTTAACATTATAAACCATAATCAGTGATTAACTATAAGATACTGATAAACATAGTGGTGGTATTTAGTGGTATAATAGATACAGTACCATACCTGAAGTCAGGAAGACCTGGATTCAACTCCAGCCTCAGTCACTTATTAACTATGTTACAAGTCATTGAATTCTTATTTGCATCAATTCTTCTCCATAAACTGAGGACATACTGGATTAGAAAAATGGCAAATGCCTCAATATTTTTACCAAGAATGAGTCATGAAGAGTCAAATACAGCTGAACAATAATAATGATTTTGTCCTATTAGTTGATTAACCAGCAACTGAAATTTTGGGAAGCTATATAGTATAGTGGATAATACTGGCTTAGAATCAAAAAGATTCATTTCCTACCTGGGCAAATGAGTTAACACTATTTGTTTCCATTCCTCACCATAAAATGAGCTTGGGAGAGAAATGACAAACCAATCTAGAATCTTTGCTGAGAAAACCCAAATAGATTCATAAAGAATAAGACCAAAAAATACAGAAAGATAGTAAGAAGTCAAATTGTTTTTTAAAAAAAGGGAAAACCATAGGTTTTTTAGGATTCTCTTGGAGTACAATTCTTATTAGGACAATTTTCCTTACAATCAAGCCTAAATTTGCTTGTCAAGTCCCCTTGTATGCAGATCTGGCTTTTGGGAGCCTAGGAACCATATACACAGAAATTGCTCTGAGACAAATTTGGAATGGACAAAAATGAAAAGTTAGAGAATCCTAATCTAGAATGGCTGCCTCAGGAAACTGAATTTCTATTAACTAGAGGTCTTTCAGCAGAGCTCCAATAACTACTTATAGAGCATATTATATTATTGAGGAGATTCTGCTTAGCAGATTCTGGTTGGCCTACATTACTTCTCAAGTGCTTTCCAACTCAGAGATTCTATAAATCTGTTTATTTTTTTTTAAGATGAAATGTCTACCTAAGTTTTGAAAAAAAAAATCCTAATTGCTTCAGAGCCACCTCTTATTAGAGCAAATGCACTTCTGAGGCTACCTGAAATACTTTACATTTGACCAAAAGACTAAGAATTTCTCAATAATACTACCAGTGATTCAAATTACTCAAAAGTCAAGTGTTATAAAAAGGACTCTTTGTCTTATTCAGTACTTCACTACTGAAATTGTAGTCATCATTAATCTACTCTTCAGATTTAAAGAAAGAAAAAAGTGTGCTTTGAAAGAATAGAATGATCTGAGGAAATTGTGATAGATAAATATGAGAAACTTTATACCAGAAGGAACAATGAACACAGAACTCTAAAAAATATAGGATACATATAAATTGATACAAAAATGCTTTAAAGATGATTTAAAAGCATAAGATACAATGATATAAATAAAGACAAAGATGTAACAAAAAAGCCTTAGGTTAAAAACAATGGACAATATTAAAGTTAAAGTGTCTCTCCATCTATTCATTTTGGAAGACAGACTGAACTTGTAACCCTGAGGAAACTTCCTCAAACTATGCAAGTCAGCATTTCCCATGCAACCCTCTATACTGCAAGTTTCTGAAAATACTGAAAAGTTAAGTGCAAAAAGTTAAACAAACTGTATGGACCATGTACAAAATTAATACCTAGATCTGCCTCTTAGACCAAGTCTCTATTGACTATGCCATAGTGAATGATTCCATTTATTTAACAATTGCTCAATTACAAAAATGTTGCACAACTATGTGACCTCGAAGACAGAGCATCAGCCTGAAATCAGGAGAACCTGAACTCAAATACAACCTCAGACACTTAATCATATTAGCTGTGTCACCCTGGGCAAGTAACTTAACCCCAACTGCCTCACAAAAACATTTTTTAAAAAATGAAATTCTATTTTAATTACAAAAATGTACGGTAATATATACTGTAATTTATAGAAGTATGTTATATAATTTAATAATTATTGAAAGAATACTTTCATGGCTTGTACTTGAATATTTATGTTTATTAGTTGTATTAAAACAAAATTTTTTTAAAAAGACAGCATTTCAAAAGGAAAAACAGGAAGAAACAATGTGAAAAGGCAAAAATCTAAACTGTGTCAAGAGACATGCAGTCAAGAGGCTGAAGGACAAAGGAAGGAAAAATCATTGAATTATAAGGCAATAGAAAATGAAGCAGTACTTTTTGAAGAGGAAGTGGATCCTCATGTTCTAAGGAATAATGATAAAGTTGACCAAGAAGACTCAGCAGGAGAGCAGGCATCAATTATTGTGAAAGGAAGATGTAACTAAAATATGACAGACTCTATCAAAACTTGTCAAGCCCAATGACTACTGCCTACCTGTAATGATTCAAGTGGTGACTAATGCTACTGCCAGAGTAAACCTAGAAATGAACTCCTGGGAACAAAAAAAAAAAAAAAGAAAACCTTAGAGTCATGGATGTTTTCATCACTGCTTTTAATTAAAAATAGGAGTTTCAGAAGACAAAAGTAGATTTTTAAAAGAAACAAACTGATAAGAAAATAATATTTGAGTCTTTCCTTCTCTGAGTATTAGTTTTATCGTATGTAAAATTAAGATATTGGATTTTTGAAGACAAAAGGAAAAGCAATTACAGTAATGAGGAAAAGGAGGAGCTGCCTGAAGGGACTAATGTGGCTATATAAAGAATTTGACCAACTTTTATTTTTATAACACAGAAGATGGGGGAAAGTGGACATAATAATTCAAAAGAAATAATTTAAAAGAATTTGCAGAACCAGAAGCACTAAAACTTTATATAGATTAAATTTGGAACAAACAGCAAATAACAACAAAAAGGTAAAGGAAGAAAGAAGGAATGAAACCTCCTTGAGTTGTATCCAAAATGACAAAGCTACTCAAACATTATTTTGCTTTAGTTTGTATATCAAAAAGAATAATAGTTGGACTCAAAAGCATGAAACAAAAATGATTAATTAGCAGATGAAATACAAGGTAAATAGGGAAATAATGATAATACTGGGCTACACTTGATGGTTCAAGTCTGCAGGCCCAGATAAACTACATCCCAATGTACCCCAAAAGCTAGCAAATTTTGAAACCAGGAAAACTAATGTGGACTTATGTGGAGAAAAGTAAAAAGACAACAATGTTACAAAAAATAAAATAAACTTCAAAAGACTTTAAAACTCTGATCAATACAGTATTAAGCCATGAGTCCAAAGAATGAAGATGAATTATTCTACTCACCTTCTTATGGAGGGGTAATTAATTTCACACACAGAAAGGCATATAATTTTGGACACTGCTAATATGTGGATTTGTCTTGTCAGACTATGCAGCTATGTGTTAAGGGTTTAATTTTCAAAGGTTTTTCTTTATTTGCTCAATTGGGTAAAGGCAGTAGGGAGGAAAGATGTTTGCATACTAATTTCTTTCAATTAATACTACTTTTTTATAAGAACTAGCAGATGTAATAACTGAGACCCTGTTATTAATTATTGAAACATTATAAAAACACTGAACATGTTTAGTAATATTTCTTAAGCAATTAGCTGCAGAATATCTGAAGGACTGAGGTATAAACTCTTGTCGCAAAAAAAAAAAAAATCATTCAGATTCTTTTCCAATATTACTACATTTTTTCTTTGCAAAGATTTTGAATATAAAAGTGGCAATGATGTATTGCATAGCTCACAAAAACTGGCCCTTAAGAGCATACATCAAGAGCCTGTAAACACTTATGTGAACTGAGACTGAGTGAAGTGAGCCAAACCAGGAGAACGCTGAGAAGAACTTAGTCTAACATAGTTGATCCTCACATACTCTTGCTGCTACTGTATACAGCATTCTCATAAAGAAATAGACTTAGTTTGGGAAATGCCAACCATATTCAAAGAGAGCAATACGAAGACAGAATGTAGAAGCATAGTATTTTCGCCTTTTTGTTTGTTTGCTTTATTCTTTCTTGTGGTTGTTTCCCTTTTTTGGTCTAATTTTTCTTATGTAACAGGACAAAAATGGAAATATGAATCGATTTAGAAGAACCTACTTTCAGTCTAAAGAGTACAGACTTTTTTTTTCTACAAAGACTTGTATGTCTGTGTGTCTTTGTGTGTGTGTGTGTGTGTGTGTGTGTGTGTGTGTTGTAATACTGGAGCCACCAGCCAGTGGCTGCTGGAGGTCTAACTCAGTCCTGTAGAATGGATCTCTTCATGTGAGAGGATGATGATGATTCAGAGACTGAGAGGCAGTTGCATTCTCTGACCTCTCCATTGAGAGGCTGTTATATTGTCTCACCTGTCTCCTCTTCCCTCTGCCTCCAATTTATCTCATTCCCAGTCCACAAGGAACATCTGCCTCAGCAAAGGCTGCTTTGTAGCTCTTTCAGATGTTATGATTCACAGTTGTGGAGGCTCTCGGAGAATTGACCTGCCCCTTCACCTAAACATGGTCCTTAAACATATGTGTGTTTGGTCATCCCTATAATATGTTTTAGGAAGCATGTTTCCTGTTCTTCCTAAATAATTTCTTCTTTATTACATAAGAGATGGATTCTATATAAGGCTAAATAGCAACTATCTTGAGGGGGCTAATATAATTCCTTTGTCTTGGTATTGGATTATCTTTAATTCTAAATATACATTATTAGATTCATGTTGAATGAGAGTCTCTACTTCATTATCTTTTATAGGAATTCTTTTCTATTGAAAGATAAATAGAAATAGTAAAGTGATGTTTTTTCTTGGTATCAGGAACTCTCTGGAGAGAAAATTCCCTTTATCCCTTCAATGTAGACATCTTTTCTGCAGTTTATAGTCTAAGTTACCTAGAAGAGGGCTAATTAAACTCCCCCCATCCAATTCCTTTTTTACTAAAAAATTTTCATGTGACCCCAGACATATAGCTAAATAAAATAAATATATAAATCAGGTATTTACTGATTAGGACTCATAAAGAAATATATTTAAAACAATTCTTTGGTATACATATACCTTTACCATTTATTAAATACAAAAGCAAATTTGTGTGCTCATAAGGTGGATGTGTTTGTTTATTTTTACATCAAGAATTAAATCTTGGAAGAATATTTGATGTTGCAGGATGTTCATCTTCAACATTTTTCAGAGTTGATCAATATTTTGATTTTACAGTCATCAGTGATGAGAATGCCACTTCACATAAATATGTAGTACAAAATGGCAGAAGTATTTTTAGGGCTACTTCACAAATTGCTGAAAATTCTGTTCTAATCCCCAGCCAAAATTCATTTAATGATTTTTTGAGGAAACAAGTTTTATATCTGTGTTGCTTCATAACAGCATATTCCTCTTGAGCTTTTAATGGCAGATGACTAGAGTTTTTACTTCAATAGAAAATGGTTTTATGAATCCAACTTAGTTTTTTAGAATCAAAATTCAAAGGGAAGTATTTCTAAAACGATGTTTCATGTCACTTCAAATGATGAATTACAACTCTTGCATTTAATCTTTGCCAAGATTATTTTCAATTATAAAAATCATCTGCAGTTATAAACATTTCTAAAGAATTATATTCCATCCTATTCTTCAACTTCTTTGATAAACTTTACGATTTTATCTTTGAATATAAATGTTACAGCCACTTCAGTTTTGAGTAAATAATCTGTTTAAACTTTGTCCTCTTGAGAGCCACCTTATCTATGTAGTAATAAGCTTTTATAATCAGGGTTCATGTTTTTTGAAGGTTTAAAGGTTGCCTATTAAGGGCAAGAACTTTAATGAAATTAATAATTTTGATAGCATCAAGAAAAACAGTATCTAATTCTAGTGATTTTTTTTGTCTACAAATGCCTCCCAATGGATCATGCAGTGAATACAAGTAATATGTTCATTTTTTATATAAAAAAAATTAATTTTTGCTACATAATTCAATATTCTTGCCCATCATTGCTCTAGCAGCATTTATACAGATTTCAATGTAATTTTTCCACTATAAATCTTCATTTTGGAAAATTCATCAACTGCAAGATATATAGATATAGATATAGATATGTAATATGTTTTATATATATATATATCTTTCCATCTTGTGTGCTCTTCCAAAAGATGACAAAACAATAATTTCTCATGTATGCTTCCTTAATAAACATGCTTTACAGAAAATAACAATTAGAAATACCAGTTGTTTCATCTAATTGAAATAAAAATTTGGACTGCCCTTAAGTCTGGTAATAAGATGCTGGAATTGGTCATTACTAATTTCAGAAACTCTTTTGTAAATTCTTTATCATTTCATAAAAGAATTTTATAAATTTTATCCTCACACTTTTTCCCATGAATTATTTCTGACATAGGGCTTTTTAATTTTTGCCATTAAATACGAAGCTTTGTAAGATGCAAGTAAATAAGTTTCATTAACAGTTACAAATTTCTCAAAATATTGTTTTTCCTTATTTGAAGGTTTTAAGAGTTGTTCAAAATATTCTTTTATGCTGCATGCTTGATATTAAGATGTCATTTTAGTTTGACTGGTTTCATGCTTTCTGCAGCCAATTACAAATTAAGCAAAGAGACTTTTCCACACCATCATCATTATTAGAAGTGAATCAATATTGCAAAAATAATTAAACATATTTTCTTTTCCTTGTCAATTTAGGTGTCTTACAGCCTGGTAGTGAAAACTCTAATTCATTGTCATCAGTATTTTTACCCCTTCTATCACAATTAACAACCTGTCTACAACCAAAAAATATTTTTATCCTAAAATATAAATAAATATTGCTAATAATTTCTCAAATAAATGCTAGCTTTAGCTTATAAAATTACATTTGCTTGTGCTTCATTTAAAAAATTGATGCTGATACTTTCATATGTATGCCGCAGTGATGACAGAGAAAGAGCTTTATCGTTAAAGAGCTTTTGTCTTTACTTGATGCTTATGTTTGTATAAAAGAAGGAGATAACTGCAACCTTTAAAATCAAGCATTTTAACATTATACCATCCAAAGATATATTAATTTGATACTTATATCCTAAGGAATGACCACTCGTTCTAGATGCTTTGGCCTACAGCACTGAGATATTAAGTGACTTGGTCAGGGACATAGAGCCTATATATATTAGATGAGAAATTTGATTTTCCTAGTATACAATAAAAAATTAAAATGCCATTTTGGTCATATATTTTAATACCTTATGTTCAGCTTCTTCCAAACAACATTTTGCTGTTTCTTCAAATTTAATCTTCTTAATATTTTAAGTATACAACTAATTGCATTGCAATTCATTTTGCACTCATTCAATCTGAAAAATCTTTTGAATCTGAGAACTCACTTTCTGACAAACCACTCCTAAATTCCAAATCAATATATAGATAATCTCATTCAAGTCACAAAAATGTTCCTAAAAAACATTAATTCTCATCTATTTTCATAGCCAGATCCAAATCATTTTTCCTTCAAAGCATTTTTAGGTATTGTGAGATTGGTGAAAGAGTCTTACATTTCTTTATATAACTCTTTTCCCCTTAATTTAAATTTGTTGGTTTGGGGTGTTTTTTTAAAGAGAACAAAAGAAGTTTAATGGTACTGAAAACAGTGCTAATTTTCATTAAAGGACTGAGGATGAACTGTGCTTGGATTATACCATCTACTATCTGAACAGATGTGTTCAAGAATTACCAACCTAGCATCAAAACATGATAGGGTAACATTAAATTCTTGACTTGCCTTAATGATAATTTCATTCTTCAGAAAGTCAGGGAAACACTATTACTTTCATTTTGTAGCTGATTCTGAAAAAGGAAAGGCTGATTACTGAAGTAGAAAGATGGAAATCTTAAAAAAAGAAATACGCTTGCCACCTTAAGAGCTTGAAAGAGAAAAGAGGAAAGCAGTATGTGGTCTGATGTGGTTGTTGTTATTGTTCAGTTATTTTAATCATGACTTTATTTGGGGTTTTCCTCACAAAGATATAGGGTTGGTTTGCATTTCCTTCTCCAGTTGGTTTTACAGATGAGGAACTGAGGCAAACAGTGTGACTTTCTCAGGGTCACACAACTAATAAATGCTGAATGCATGAGTTCATGAATATGAGTCTTACTCATTCCAAGCCTAGTGCTTTACCATGCCACCAAGTTTCCTATAGCCTGTCTTACAACCTAGATTTTGTGAATGAATTTAAAGTATTTCAAAGAAAGATTGGTAGTATATTATTGCCTAATGTTCAGTCGGGAATGTCAACCCCAAAGGGATCCCCATCCAAACCATTCACCTGGTTAGCGTGCTATCTGCTCCTAAGCTGCCCTGTTTCTCCCTCCCTAGAACAACTCTTCTATTCTATAGTGCAGGAAAAAGAAATATTCACAGTGCCTGGGGTATTTAATTCACGCTTGGCAATTCCTGCCCTGGAGCCAAGCTCTCTCAAAGGATGAGTGAGTGAGAGCAAATAAAACTAGCTTGCCATTTCTACCTGTTTCAACTCCACCAGACCAAATCATGTTTCATATCCCATCCAGCCACCTATTTCAATCATCTTGCCAGAGATCCCCCTACCAAAAGCATGCTTCCCCATGATCCCACTAACTACACTTTATTTTCCATCTCTTGCTTTTAGCTCAGTAATTAAATTAATTCTACCTTGTTGTAGAAAGGGAATGTGAATTGAGTATATCACGGATCAAATCCACCATCCCTTTGACTCCCTTGATATTCCTATCCCTAGTTTGGCCACCATTCTCGTATTTTGGCTGTCTTCCCCTATTAAACTGTAAACTCTTTGACAACAGGGATTATCTCACTGTGACACGTTTATATTTTCATCCTCAGTTGTTAACATAGTACCAGCACAGAGTTAATAATTAATAAATATTGGGGAGGAGGGTACATTCTGCAATTCATTCATACATCTCAAGTATTAAATTTTGATGACAATTACCACGAGGAAGAGCAGGAGGATCTGTTTGCACAAGGAACTTATCAATCATCTTATACTTGAAAACAACATATACTACATAAAAAAGATTGGCATAAAGGCAGGTAACTGAAGATGAATACAAAAGGGTAGAATTGTAAGAATTGTGTCAAGAGTATTATGGAACAGATTAGCAGAGTCTGGCACAATGGTAAGCACAAAATTGATTGATTGTTGGTTCTCTTACAAAATGAAGAGTTCTGTTCAAGTGACTGAAAGACTTTCTGTGATAATGAATGTCACATACTCTGACAGATGGAATTGTTGTGTGTTGTTGAACTGTTTCCATTCTTACAAAGCATGATTCTTAATACTTTGTGTAAGTAGTGAGGGAGAATGCTGGCTTTGAATTTAATTCAACTCAACAAGCATTAAGTTTGTATTATGTACCAGGAAGTGTTAGGTGCTAAGACTACAAAGACAATCAATCAATAAATAATATCTATCAAGGACTTATTATGTGCCAAGCACTGTGCTAAGCGTTGGAGATACAAAAAGAGGGAACGGGGTCCCTGCTTTCAAGGATCCTACAATATAATGAGGGAAAAACATATAATCAAAATATATACAAAGTTACACATGAGATAAATAGGAACTAATTAAGGGAGGGAAGGCACTTTAATTGAGAGGGTTAGAAAAAGCTTCTTATAAAATCTAAGATTTTAATTGGGACTTAAAGGAAGCCAGGAAACTCAGTAAGTAAAAGTGAGGAGGGAGAACATTCCGGGCTTATGTAACAGCTGGAGAAAATGCTTGGAAGTGAGATATTGAAGGTCTTGTTTGTGAAACAGGAGGCCAGTGTCAATGGGATGAAGAAAACATGGAATAAATAAAATATTAGAATACAGGAAAGGTAAGAGGGGGTAGTTTTTAAGGGCTTTGAATGCAAAATATGACTTTATGTTTTATCTTTGAGGTGGGTGGGAGCCATTGGAGTTAATTCAGTGGGAAAGTGACACAGAGGGATGTAGGCTTTAGAGAATAGAGGATTGGAATGAAGAGAGAGTCTGAGATAGGCAAACCCAACAGCAAGTTACTGCAATAACCAGGCATGAGGTAATGAAGACCTACACTAAAGCAGTGGCAGTAGCAGAGGAAAGGGGCATAGAGGAGAGATGTTACAGAATTGACATCAACAGACCATGGCAATTGCTTGGATATGGGGTAGGGAGACAGTGGAGGGGATGGAGAGATAGTGAAGAATCCTGGATGACTCCTAGGTTGCTAGCTTGATGGTGTATGGTAATAGGGAAGGGGGAAGATAAGGGGAAAGATAATGAGTTCTGCTTTGGGCATATTTACTTTATGATATTTATTAAGAGAAAGTTTGAGATATCTAAAAGAAAGAGATGTGATATTGGAGGTCAGTGTCCTAAAAGTCTAGAAAGAAAAGAGTATCAGAGAGGAGAAAGTAGGACCAACAGTGTCAATAAGGATAGGGAAAAGACTATTGAATTTGATAATTCTGGAGGCAGCAGTTGGAGTGAAATGATGATATCAGAAGCCAGATTGTAAGCAGATAAGAAAAGAGTAAGAAGAAAGAAAAGGAAGGTACCTGTGATAAATGAAATCTTTTTAGAGGGATAAGCTACAAATAGTGGAAGAAATATAAGACAGTTCCTATCAGGAATGGAAAGATCAAGTGAGGGTTTTTTCTGGATGGGGGAGACATAGGCAGTAGGAAAATAATCAATGTAAAGAAAGAGATTGAAAATAATAGAAGGTGGTAAGAGTCAGTGGGAGAAGATAGAATGAAATGGAATCACTTGAACAAGTAAAGGGTTCAGAAAGTAACAGAAGACAAACAGAAACAAAAGTAGCCCAGACTTGGAAGGAAGTTGCATTCTATGGAGTAGAACCTTCTGCATAAAAAAGCTCTGTGTGTGAGAGTGAATTTATTGTGTACATAACATAATATAAACTTATTAACTACTGAATGTTGTATATAATAAATACACATATAATATCTTTATTGTATATGTATATGTGTGTGTGTGCAATTTCCAGGTGAAAAAGACTAACAACTGGAGAGACTGGTAAAGGCTTCCTACAGAAGGTGGTGCTTGAGTTTTGAAGTTTTGAAGAAAGCTAGCGATTCTGTGAGGAAGAAGTAAAGGAAAAATGTATTCCAGATTTGAGGGACAATTTATGCAAAGTCAAAGAAATAAGAGATACAAGAAATGAGAAATTAAAAAATAGAGAAATGAAAAGGAAGAGTACATTATAAACCTGGAAAGACAGGCAGAAGTTGAATTGTAAAGGATTTGTACCAAACAGAAAATTTTGGAGAATTTTTGTTGAAGGAAGGAAGGAAGGAAGAAAGGAAGGAAGGAAGGAAGGAAGGAAGGAAGGAAGGAAGGAAGGAAGGAAGGAAGGAAGGAAGGAAGGAAGGAAGGAAGGAAGGAAGAACTGTATTGCCCAACTGGCCAATTCCTGTTCCAGTTGGGTTCCTAGTAGACAGCTCCCAGTCTCAAAGAGGACTATGACATCAGGCAGGTGATCAAGAGATGACTCCCACAGAATCTGTTTTACTCCTATCATGAAAAATGTAATAGGCTAGATTTTTCACAAATGTCTGGTTCTAGCCAGTATTTACATCTAAACAATTCAAATTTTAGAACAAATTTAGAATTTCCTTAAGTGTTTTCATTAACTCTATAAACATAAATTATTTAATTACTTCCAGGTGAAATTCAGTAAATTTTTAACCAAAGAAGGAATGGGTTATGATTGGCAGCATTACATGGAACATCCACATCAGTGAATTTACATATCCCTCAGGGATCAAAAGAAGAGCAAGAAATAGATATCATCATTATAGCATAACCATCCTTAACACCAATAAATATATCAAAATTCACACATATTTTATATAATTGCATTATATAGATTAAACTTAAACACAGACATATATGAAGAAGTTAATGTTTTAAAATTAAATTCTCAGTTCAATCTTCCTTGCACTAATATGTCTTTTGACACCTCTCCCCCAAACAATTCCTTTCATCAGTGATCAGATTATAATGAGAATTCATTTCAGGTTCCATGATGTGACCATAATAGCTTTGGCTTCATTTTTTTAATGTGTATTATATGTGTATAATGAACTATTACTCAAACATAGGAAGGATCTATAAAATGGTAACAAACAAATCACAGTTCTCTAACTCTGTCAATCAGTCTTAGAAAGTTACTTGAAGCATAGAGGTTATTGATTTTTCCAGAGTAACATAGCTAGAAAGCATCAGAAGTGGAATTTGAAGGGGATTTTCTCTAATCCATGACCAGAGATGTATCCATTTTGCCATTACATCAAATTAACCATTATAAACCACAAAATAACATTTTTCCATTTTTTCTTAACTCCTAAAATAATTTAAAATTAATTATTTCACATTTTTCAAAACTACAGAATTTTAAATTTTTATTAGAACATTAATAAATGTTTTTTTAACTGTCCAAATTTTTTTTCCTATTAAAAACTGAGATTAAAGATCATCTTTGTCTTTGGTATCTTGGTAAGTAATGCAATATAACAATTTCTTTCTCTCTCTCTCTCTCTCTCTCTCTTTCTCTCTCTCTCTCTCTCTCTCTCTCTCTCTCTCTCTCTCTCTCTCTCTCTCTCTCTCTCTCTCTCTGAGGCAATTAGAATTAAGTGACTTACCCAGGGTAACACAGCTAGGAGCTGTTAAGTGTTTGAGATCATATTTGAACTCAGGTCTCCTGACTTCAGGGCTGGTGTTGTAAACACTGCGCCATCTAGCTGCCCCAACAATTTCTATTTCAATTAAATGTTTACTATACTTTAATGTTAACAAAAACTTCAAATTGATCGGATATCACAATGTAAATTTAAATCATCACCAATATATATGTTATTCATCCAGGAAGATTAAAAGCCTTATATCTGTTCTATAAAAAAAGATTAAATCTTTGGACATGAGTCTCTAAGCAATAGTATATAATCTTCCCCAAAAAATTGGTTAAAATTATCTATTTTCTTCTTTTTACATCTCTACAATTAAATTATTTTGTTCCTAAATGAACTCTGTGTCTTTTAAGATTCTTTTATTACTTTTATCTGCTATTTTTTCTATTCTCTTTGCATTCAATGAAATATATTTGTAGTATTCAAAAAGATGAAACCATGACATAGTCTTAAAGTCTGGTGGTAATTTCATTGCACTCTACCCATTTTTTATTTGTTTAAAGTATTATGGCTTCTAAGGAAAATTTCTCCCTAACATAAGAATAAAGATACTTTAGTGATTTCATTATAGTTCTCTGAAATGTATCTGTAGTTATAAAAATAAATGAATGAAGCTATAAATTATAATATAATTCTTTCATAAATGTACATATAAGTGGCTAAGTGCTGACTAGATATACTCAAAATTTGTCTTTTATCTAAATATGAAGGCATATTATCATAGATATAATTGTGTATTTACATCACTTTCATCTAAATTTTACATTAAATATTTCTAAAGGTATCTTATAACTAAGACAAAATAATTACATAGTAAAATAGTTCTTTGAAGGTAGAAATATTTCCAATATCTCCCAAATTTTAATTTCAACAATTTTAACTGAAGAGTCAGTCCTTCTTATGTGAAAATACTCTTTAAAGTATTTTTTAATGAGACTTAAGAAATCTGACGCATAGACTATTAGATTATGAGTCTCTTAATTCATCCTCCTTATTGCATGGAAAAAGAAAGAAGTTAAACAGATTGCCCAAGATCACACAGGTTTCTGTTTGTGTTTGTATCCCTGGTACGCATGATATTTGATATTAAAAAGGTACTTATCAAATGCTTATTGGTTGGTTTGTAGATTGATTATATTTTCAATCCAATTGAATCAAACTATTTCTCCAATGTGACATTTTTGAAATTAATTTTTTCTATATACTTCAAAATCAAATAAAAATGATTTTTGTATCATTCAGTTTATTTCTATAATCAGCTCTTCTCAGCTCTCTTGTCTGCATAAGTAAAGTCTGCCTATAATAGTCAACCTATATATCTTTTTTGTTGTTGTTCATGGGACTTTATATTAGTTTGCTGTTTAGTCCCTAGCTTGTAACTTTATGCATTTGCTCTAGAACATATACTACATTTTAAAATAATAAACATGATGAATAAGATTTTAAAGATTCTGATTAGAACAAATAATACCAGAAAAGAAAGAGGAAAAAAAATAGAAACTTCAAACATCATATTCAATGTTTAAGATATATAAACATTAAACAGAAATATTGGAACACTAAAAAGTCATTCCCCAAAAGATAAATGGCCAAAGGATATGAACAGTCTTCGAAAGAATTCTACAAATCATAAATAATAAGAGAAATGCAAATCAAAACAATCCTGAGAGTTTATCTCATGCTCAGTGAATTGGAAAAGATGACAAATGATGGGAATAGTCAACTTTGGAGAAGTTGTGATAAGCACATGAATATTTTGTTGATGGAGCTATAAATTAGTATGACATTTCTAGAATTCAATATTCTTTTTACAAGTATTTGTTATCTCTTCCTCCCACACTGCCCTCCCAGCTGATCAATAAATAAGTAAATAAAACCTTCATAACATATCTTTAGGCTAGCAAAACAAATCCCTCCTTTAGACATATCTAAAAATAGATATCTCATGATATTTTAGGATTATTACTCTTTGACAGAAGGTTAGTAGATTGTCAGTCCTCATTGTGTTCCAAATGAATGTAAAAAATATAAACCAGAACATGAAATGTTTTAAAATGAAATTTTGCAAATAAAGTGTCTAAAATGGTCATACCTTTTCATCCAGAGATTCACTACTAGGAGTCAATAAATAAAGACCAAAGAAGTCAATAACAATAACAACAACAAAAAGTCTTCATAAACACCAAAATATTTACAGCAGCACTTTTGTAGTGAATTAAAAAAAAAAACCTGAAAATAAAAGTGATGCTCATCAGTAAAGGAGTATCCAAACTATGCTGAGATCATATGATCATATAACAAATATAGAGATGCATGGAAGCACTCATATGAACTGATAAAAAGTAAAATCTAAACCAGAAAAAACAATATACACAATTAATATAACAATGTAAACTTTTTAAATTAATAAATAATAAAAAATGAATGATGAAAAAGTATAGATAATAAGTTCGAAACCAAAGAAGATATATAAAAAGATATTTGCTCCAACTTCTTTATAGAAGTCAAGTTCCATAAATGTAAAACATTATATATAACATCAAATCTTTGTAATGTTCTGATTGATTTTTACTGAAATTTTTTCTCTTCTTTTTCTTCCTAGTTTAAAAAAAAAATCAAATTATAAGTGATAGTGCTCCAGGTTGGGAAGAAAAATGAATAGAAGAGGAAATTTAAATTATATAACAAAAGATATCAATAAGAACTTATTTTAGAATAAATTTATATTTAAAATATCCTCATCCTCAAATTACCATGCCACTATTAGAGCCCATAATACATATGACAATGACACTATTGCAATTGCTCTGGTAACTAAAGCCACTCAGATGAGAGCAGAAGTGAGATGAGAGGCAGACACATACTTTCAGGCAATTTGATAGTAGATAGTACTCAGCCATAAGGATTATGGCTCATGGACAGGAGTCAGAAATATGTGAGAAATCAGAATAGTTCCAAAGGAACTAGATCATAGGAGAGGTTAGCAACTCAATGCATTAAGCACAGGGGACCAAGACAGAAAACCCGAATACTAGGTTAGAGATCATTGTTATACAGGCCAAAGCAAAAACCCAGGTTCTAGAATCAATGTAAAAAACCAGTGAGACAGGTAACAAGGGTGAACAAGTACAGAAATGGTTCACCTTGATCTTCCCATCACCTATGTATTCCACTTCCATGATCAAGAACTCTGAATGCTGAATTTCCTTTATCTGATCATAAACTATCATACCATCTATCCCTATGATATATAGTATTCCTGAACCCATTCTTTGTCTTGATCATAACTTCCAAACCTTCCACTCTACCTTCTCAGGCCATCATCCTTGCTCTCACTTTACTTTCCTCCCTTTTTAATCTCAATCCTTGAGTTAACCAATTCAATTCTACCCTGTCCTCCACTGTCCAAATCCTTGCCCTTGCCCTACTTTTTCTTACATCTTACAAAAACCTAATCATGTATTGCTCTTATTATCTACCTCCCTCACTATTATTCAGCTGCTGTTCAGAGGAGCTAGAGGAAATCATGCAATTGAGCTGACCTTGTCTATAATTATAACTATAAATTTGTTATCTATTCTCAGTTAGACTCTCACTTTAGCAAAGCAACAGTTCTACTTTTCTTTAATTCATTATCCCAGAGCAACTAGGTGGTACTATGTATGGATAGAGCACTAGCCCTGGAATCAGGACTGAGTTCAAATCAAACTCAGATACTTGATACTTACTAGCTGTGTGATCCTAGGCACATCACTTAACTCTGATTGCCTCACCCTCCAAAAAAAAAGCATTTTTCTACTCCATAAAGCAGCCCATCTAAACTATCTCCTAATTTCTTTAATTCTCCTATCATTTTTCTCCTGATTTCTCAAGAAAAGTGAGACCATTTCTCTCTTTTCCTGTTTTTCAGAGCTTCTTGACATCACGTTATCCCTCTGCTCCTCTTTCCAATTTCTAATGATGAGGTATCCCTTCCACATCCTAAAGTCAAACTCTCTGCACCTATCCTTGATCTAACTCTCTTCTATCTTCTTTAGCAGATTTCCTCAATCATCCCTTCTATTATTTGTTATAGTCCCTAATTGGTATTCTTGGATCAAGTGTTTTCTCACTCCAATCCATCATATTCACAGGTGTCAAAGGGGTAAATCAAGCTGTCCACAAATCAAGGATCATAGATTTAAAGTTATAATAAATATCAGAAGTGATTAATTCTCATTCTCATTTTGTGTTATCTGCAAATTTCCTAAACAAGTCATCTTTCCTTGAGAAACATGTTGATCTTCCTTGGACAAGTCAAGGATGCAGCCTTATGATAAACCACTGGAGGTCGCAGTCTTCCTTGACTTTAATTCCTTCATCAGCATCCTTAGTCATGCAGTTTATAAAATCACTTAACATTGTCAATCAAATTGTATATGGCTTTTTCAATGATACCCAAAAAGTATCATTAATCACTTTGTCAAATTCTCTAATGAAATCCAAATAAGTTATTCCTATAATATGTTTCCTAGAAAAGGCCTTTCTTTTTTTAATAAATATTTCTCTAGTTACATGTAAAAACAATTTTTAACATTTCTTTTAAAATCTGAATTGCAGGTTCTCTCTGTCCATCCAGACCCTCCCCTGTCATTGAAAAAGTAATTTATTTGATATAGGTTTTACATGTGTAGCTGTGCAAAACCTATTTCCACATTAGTCATGTTTTGAAAGAAAACACCGATCAAAAAAACAACTAAAATAAAGTTTTTAAAAATATATGCTTTGATCGTCACTCAGACTCCATCTATTCTTTCTCTGGAAGTAAAAAACATTTTCATCATGAATCCTTTGAAATTGTCTTGGATTTTTGGTTTGCTGAGAATAAATAAGTCATTCACAGCTTATCATCATACAGTATTCCTATTACTGTGTACATTGTTCTTCTCATTATGCTCACTTCATTTGGCATGAAATCACTTAAGTCTTGCCAGGATTTTCTGAAAGCATTCCTCATTTGTCATTTCTTACAATACAATAGCATTCCATTGTGATCAAAACCAAAACTGATTCAGTCATGAACAGAATTGTTGGATCAGTTCACAACTCCACAAACAATACATTAATGTCCTAATTTTCTCACATTGTCTCAAACATTTATAAATTTCCTTTTCTGTCATATTAGCCAATCTGATAGATATGACTGCTACCTCAGAGTTGTTTTAATTTATATTTCTCTAATCTGATTTAGAGCAAGCTTTGATTATTTTGTCTGAAAACTAACTCTTCATATCTTTTGATATGTTGCAGAATGGTTTGTACTCTTATAAATTTGTTTTATTTTTCTGTGTATTTGAAAAATAAAATCTCTGTCCGAGAAATTTAATGTAAACTTTTTTCACAATTGTGATTACTATGTATTCTTCTCCAAAATATTTTCCCCATGTTGATCCTTCTTTCACTCTCCTTTTGTACTATCCCTCCTCACAAGTGTTTTGCTTCTGACTACTGCCTCCCCTAATATTACTCTCCCTTCTATCAGCACACCCTTATTCCTTTGTCCTCCTACTTGCTTTTAGAATAATATAGATTTCTATACCCATCTGAGTGTATATATTATTCCCTCTTTGAGCCAACTTCGATGAGAGTAAGGTTCAAATGCTGTCACCCCCTTCCACTTTCCTCTGAAAAGGCTCTTTTCTCTTTTTGTGAGATAATGTATCCAATTGAATTCTTCTTTACCCTTTCTTTCAGTCTCTCTTTATCAATACCTTAATTTATTTTTCAAGATATCATCCTATCATAATCAACTCACATCTGTGCCCTCTATCTATGTATACTCCATCTAATTGACCTAATAATGAAAAAAGTATTGCGTTTCAAGTATCATTGTCCAATGTATGAATTTAAACAATTTAACTTTCTTTAAAACTTTATGATTCCCCAATCCTCTTTACCATTTTATGTTCCTCATGAGTTTCCTATTTGAAAGTTGTCTTTTTTTCAGTTTTGATCTTTTCATCAGAAATTCTTGAAAGTCCTCTATTTCATTAAATATACATTCCCATCCCTTCCCTCTAATCCTGATGGATTATACGCCATTTTGCTGGGTACCTTGGTTGTAATCCTAATTTCTTTCCCCTCTGGAATATCACATTCTTAGTCTTCCATTCTTTTAATGTAAAGGTGCTCAATCTTGTGTTATCTTCACTGTGGTTTCTGACTGCCTGCAATATTTTTCTCTTCACCTGTGAAATTTTGCCATTATATTCATGTAAGTTTTCATTTTGTAATCTTTTTCAGGAAGTGATTGATGGATTCTTTCAATGTGTATTTTGCCTCTGGTTCTAGAATATTAGGTCAATTTTCCTTGACAATTTCTTGAAATATAAGGTTGAAGCTCTTTTTTTGATAATGACTTTCACTGGTCCAATATAATCCTTAAATTATCTCTTCTCAATCTATTTTCCAGATCAATTGTTTTTAAAATAAGTTATTTCACAAATGTTTTCATTCTTTTGACTTTGCTTTATTGTTTCTTGGTTAGTTTCTACTTGCCAATTCTAATTTTAAAAAAAATTATTGTCTTCCGTGAGGTTTTGTACCTCCTTTTTCATCTGGCCAATCCTGCTTCTTAAGGAGTTCTCTCCAGTTAACTTCTTTTACTTCTTTTTCTATTTGAACAATTCTGTTTTTTAAGGAGTTCTCTCCAATAGATATTTTGTGCCTCTGTTATCATTTGGGCTACTCTATTTTTTAAAGAGTTATCTTATTTAGTATTTTTTATGCCTCCTTTAACAAGCTATTTTAGGCTCTTATTTCAATGATTTTCTTCCATCATAACTTTGATTTTTAAAAATCTTTTTTTTATCTCTTCTGGGAATTGCCTTGGGTGCTGATAGCAATTCACATTTTTTGAGGCTTTTAAATGTTTTGACTTTGTTTTCTTCTTTTGAGTTTGTTTTGATCTTCCCTATCACCATTGGAACTGATTTGCTCATTTTTTCCAGAGTACTTCTCAACTTTTGACTTTATATTAAAGTTGAACTCTGCTCCTGAGATGATAAGAGGTACTGTTCCAAGCTTCATATTTTTGTGCTTCTGTTTTTAAACTACTTCTGGGGATCTATAAGTTTTCAGTTCTTCCAAGGTGCTATGTTCTAAAAACAGATGCTATCATTGTTCTCCTGCCCTTTGGTCTAATCAATGAGTTACCATAAGCACCTTTTTCTGCCCTGGATGTGTGACCAGGGTCTCCATTTCCCTATAGCCATAGGCTCTGGTATGCTAGTGCTCCCTCTCACCCTACAACTATGCAATAAAGCAACAGAGCCCTGCCCCTCCAGTGCCAACAAAGGAACCACTGTCATCTCTTTCTGACAAGTTGTCTGATCCTCTTACCAGCTGTGAGCTGAGAACTCCAGAAACCACTGATGCTAATTCAATTACCCCAAAGTCTGCTCCTGGCTTTCTGGGGGTACATCCTGCACTGGACTGCACCTGAATTTTTACCTCAGTTTAATGGATCTTTCTTGCCAATCTTCTAAGCTATCTTGGGTTAGAAATTTTTCTCTCTCTTTCTCTTTCTGTATATGTGTGTGTGTGTGTGTGTGTGTGTGTGTGTGTGTGTGTCTAGGAGACACAAAATCAGAGGGCATTGTCCAGCGTCCTGAATACCTTCTCAGAATTCACTGCCCATCTATCTTGGCTCCACCACCCTCCGCCATTACTTTTCTCTCTTTTTTTTTTTTTTAATACACATTGCTTTATGAATCATGTTGGGAGAAAAAAATCAGAACAAAAGGGAAAAATCATGAGAGAGTAAAAAAAAACAGAAAAAAGAAATGAATATAGTATGTATTGACTTGGAGATTCAATCTCCAAAGTTCTTTTTCTGGATGCAGGTGGCACTTTCTATTCAAAGTTTATTGGAATTGCCTTGGACCAGCCATTGCTTTTCAATAAATCTGGGCCATATAGTTCATGTACAGCTTAATTTTTTTCCAATAACATAAGAATGACATACCAGATCAAATCCATGGATGATTCAGCCCCATATTTTGTATGGAGCAACAGTCCTGAGAAGTATTTTGTGAGAAGAGATTAAAAGGGAAGTGGATTTGGGTTCAGGGGACCTTATTCTACTATTCACTACAAGTTTGACCTTAGGCAATAAATCACTTAACTTCTTCTGACTTCATTTTCCTCATAGGCAAAATGAAGTTAAGTTCCTCTAAGACATCTTATAGTTCTACATTTGTGATAATATGATCTTAGGCAAATGATTAAAAGGTATTGCATAAAGTCCTGAACTCCGTAGTACAAGTAGTCTACAAATGTGCCTAAGCCTTTTTAGACTCGCTTTAACCTACTATGATGTTAAAAATCCTGACATCAACTTTCATGCTCATCCCACTAACATGATACTCCAAAAAATCCTGAGTATGAATCAATACCACTATGCAAAGTTTTCTAATTACCATCTGAAGCCTAACCCTTCTTTATCATAACTCTGACCTAGGCTACAACTATAATAACTCCTCGCTAGACTACCTATCAGGGCCACTCCTAGTTCTATCATGCTGACTTCTTCCACTAATAATTATTGCTAGCCAAAATCACCTAGTCCACGAACCCCTAATATGAAAAAAAATCTACCTAACTATACTTATTTTTCAACAAAAAGAACTTCCCAGAATAACAAGTTTCATATATTTGTTATTTATGATTATACCATCTAATATTTTTGGTAATATTCTTAATCCACCTACTACATAAGCCTAATCTAATTACTTTTCCAAAGAATTTGGCAAAGGAGTTTTAGAACTATTAAATGGATACACAACCTATTTCTCAGGTAATGTTTAAGATTATTGCTGCTGATTATGGTGATATCTTATTTAAGATTTCCAGGTATTTTGCTGGATTTATATTTAACTATTTATTTATATTTTATTATATATAATATTATATTTAACTAGTTGGCTTTAAAGTGTTTACATTTTAAAAATCCATCTTTTTTTTAGTTTATGCTCCCTGACCCAATCCTTCTATTAAAAATAAAGATAAATCCTTGTTGTTTCTCTCCTTGTTTCACAATTTTTTAAATAAAGATAAAATTTCAAGGATGTTTCTCTACCTTCAGCCATAAGTGTTGATGATGGTGTCTGGAGAAATAGTCAATAACAGGTCAGACTGAATGATAGAAAGTAGCAATGCACTGCTTAAAAAGGAGAGACCTCACTTGCTTCCATGTCATATTTGATAGCCAGTTGGGCACATACAAAAAGTATAGGTTGACAAGAATATATTATTATGTGAGAGCCATTAGAACTAAAAAGAGGAAAAACGTATCCTTGAAAAAAAGGAAAAACTATTAAACAATTGAACAGCTGACAAAGGAGGTCATTTAAGTGTTATCAGTAGATATATCCCAAAAGAGTACTGTCAGCAAAATTATATAATCATTATGAAGGGTTGGGGATTAGTCTTGATGATTTGATGACATATCACATCCCTTACAGCCTTCACCTCTCAAGCAAACATTCAATTTTCCTGAAGGTTAAGCTGACCTGTGTCTGATGGCTATGATAGAAAACAAGACTACAGTCTCTTAAGAATGTTGACAACTGACCAAACAATTCTCATCTTTTATAGGAAAAATGTATCGAGGATACAAGCAGACAAACAGTATAATATTATTCAAAGGAGTACAAATTGAGTGGATTTATATATCAGGTAAAAATTACTTTTGGAGAAGAAATCAATGTTCATCTATTTATTAATCATTACACTACATCATCAACAACAGCAACAATAACAATAAACATTATTTGAACACCTACTTTGTACAGACCTCTTGCTAAGTATTAGTGATATTAAAAAAAAAGACATACTACTATGTGCTATTCATATCTTTATACGGATAATTAATCAATGACATCAAATATCAATCAATCATTTGACTACCATTTATAAAGCACCCATTTTTATGCCAGGCATTTGGATAAAAAAGGAAAAGAAAAAATGTAGTTCTTGCTCTCAAGGAGTTCACAGTCTTACAGACTTTGTTCGTTATACAAAAAATAAGTATAAACAGATAGAATTGAGGAAGAAAGTCTTAGAGAGAAGATGCAAAATTAGGGAGGACTAGAAAAAGTATCTTTCAGAAGGCAGAAATTTAGCTGAAGCTTAAAGGAATCCAAAGAAAATAGAAAGAAGAAATAAATATAAATAGAGTTCCAGGAACAGGGGACAACCTGTGAAAATGCTCAGTATGAAAATGTAGTGTTCTATTGGAAAACTAGCAAAAAAGCCAGTATCAGCAGATTCCAGAATAGGTTGGGAGGGGGAGAAAAATAGGGTGGAGACCAAAATATTAAGAATACTAAAAAGATAATGAAGCATTTTTAAAGCCAGAGGATTTTATATTTGATCCTGGAAGCAATAGGGGCACACTGGAATTTAGTTCCGTCTTATTTCAATATTAGGACAAAATGAGGAATTTGTGAGAAACTAAATATTTAACAAAGGAAATTTACTTTACCCTAATACAGAAAGGTGAGGTATTATGTAGTGCAATGGATAAAATGTCAGGGCTGAACTCAGGAAGACTCATCTTCCTGGAGAAAGAAATGGCAAACCACTCCTATATAATTACCTAGAAGACCCCAAATAGAGTCAGACACAACTCCAACAAGTAAACAACAAAATACAACAAGGTTATGCAACAAGGATACGAGGGCACTTGGATTCTCTGGCCAGGCCCACCTTATCTTCATCTGAAAACACATCTGGTCAACCAGTTATCACAATAGGTTATTCATGTAGTCTCAGATACCTACCAGTCCAAAAGGTAATGACTACATGTGGCTAGGACCTTTTTTGCCTTTAGATCAGGAAACTGCATAATGAAGCTCAGGCCCATCAAGTTGCATAGGAGCAGAAATCTGGAATCAGGTTCAGGGAAGCAATATCAAGAAACTACAGGGTCTAAGACATAACATACTTTTTTAATAAGACACAAATGAACAAAAACAGTTAAATGGCACAATAAACAGAGCACTGATCATGAAGTCAGAAGGATCTGAATTCAAATCCAACTTCAGTCACTTAATACTTACTAATTGTATAATTCCAGGGAAGTCACAAATCCAACTTCAGACACTTAATACTTACTGTGTGATTCTAGGAACTCACATTCTAGGGAAGTCCAATTGTCACAACAAAAATTTTTTTAAAAAACTTAAAATATAAATGAGCTAGAATATTGGTATCAAACACCGACAGAAACAAGAATCACTAATTGTACATAGGGATCCCTGTGGGTACATATGGACTTACTTTTAAAATATATTATCAATATTTTATTGTATTTTTTTTTACATATCCCAACTTTATTTTAATCTGATTCCAGTCATATTCAGGAGTATTGTGGGCTGCATGCAACCTAAGTGCTGTGTGTTTGATACCTCTGTTCTAGGAGTCTTCCACTATTTAAATGATTAGACAAAGCCACAGATAGTACTAAGAAGGAAAGGAAGGAAATCAAATCTGGATTCAATCTGGTTTCATGGGGAGAGAAATTTGTGTCATAATTGGGGAAACTACATAAGGAAATGTGAAGAATGGACTGGAGTGGGCTAAGACTGGCAGCATGAAGACCAACTGGCTAGTTATTATAATATCAAACATTGCAATTGTAAGGTAATAGGGGCCATAAATAGTCAGTGCCAGTGTCTCCAGAAAAAAGTAGGTATATAAGAGAAATGTTTCAGATAGATAGATAGATAGATAGATAGATATAATAGAAACAACAGAACTCTTCAACTGATTGGATACAGGTATCAACAAGAGAGACAAGTGAAGGATGATAGCTAAGTTATGAGCCTAAGTCTGGTGATATGCTCACTAAGAAGATTAGAAAGAACAGCAATTTGGAGGAAGAGGAAGAAAATTTTTGGACATGTTAAATTTAAACTGTCTATCAAACATCCAGTTCAAGATAATTTTTTTTTCCCCATTGGAGATTGGAAGAGAGGTATGGGTAGATAAGTAGATCTGAAAGTCATCTGCAGAGATGAAAACTGAAACTAGAGGAGTTGATAAGATAGTCAAGTGGCATAATTTAGAGAAAAAAAGAAATAAGGCCCAAGGCTCAGCTGAGCAAGTGGTCATAGGTGATGTATTAGGGTTGACTCTCCCCACAGCTGGTGCAGGCTCAATGTGGTGTAACAAACATGAATTGTACATGCAAGTAGTGATATAACAAACAATATAAATCAACATGGTGTTGTAAAAGATTGCCAGAAGTCCTAGAAGGAGGGTATGTAACAACAGTCACACATACACCTTTTTCAGCAGCCAAGAGATAGTCCAAAACCAATCTATTGTCCATTGCTTCACATATCAGGGAATCCAATGATTCCAGCAGATTTTGAAGTCCTGCAACGTCTTATCATGTCTCAGAGAATCCCATAATTGCTGAGGGTTTTGAAGTCCTGCATCAGTCTCATTAAAATTTTTGATGTCCATGAGTCAATTGCCATAACTGCCACACTCTTTCAATGGTGAGCACAATCAGCAACAGAACTACCCGATGTTTCTTGGGTCTTCTCCTTCGTTTCAAGGGTCTGCCCCGTCTCTCTGTGATGGACAAGGTGAATACAGCTCGTTGGCACCCATATGATTCCTTCTCCACCTGTAGAGATACAAGCAAACCCTCTCCCCCAAGCAGTTAGCCTATCTGGTCCCTTCCATTTACCACTTTCTGGGTCTCTCCACATCACCTGGAGATTATCTAAAGACAGTGGAGCTGCTCGCACTGTACACTGCCCTTCCGGTGGGTTATAAAACCTGTCTGCCGAAGCCAGTGCATCTGTATCGAAAATCAAAAAATTAATATTATAAAGGGCTGTTTAGAAGTTTTCCACCTGTGGCTCCCCCTTTCTTTTGTTTTTGGAGCAGCGTCTTAATGTCTCTGTTTCTCCTCTCTACTATTGCCTGTCCTTGAGGATTAAAGGGTGTGCCAGTGGTGTGTAAAATCTGATACTGTGCACAAAAGTGTGCAAAATGTCTGGAGGTGTATGCAGGACAATTGTCTGTTTTTATTGCTTGTGGCACACCCATAATGGCGAATGCTTGTGTGAGGAATTCAGTGACCACTCGGGCTGTCTCTTTTGCTGCTGATATGGCAAAAGTGAATCCTGAAAAGGTGTCTACCACAACATGGATAAAAGACAGATGACCGAAAGATTTATAATGGGTCACATCCATTTGCCAGATTTCATTGGGTCTCAAACCACGAGGGTTCTTCCCTGGAGGCAGTGTAGGAGCGTGGAAAGGAAGGCAAGCTGTACAGCTTTTTACTAAGCTACTAGCTTCCTCTTTTGTAATCCCAAATTGTAAACGCAAAGCTCGAGCAGCCTGATGGTATTTAGAATGGGATTCCTGGGCCTCCTGAAATAAAGGCGTACTGGCCAACATAGTTAAAAGGCTATCTGCCTTTGAATTCCCATCAAAAATAGGAAATCTACTATGTGAGTGGACATGCAAGATATATATCTTACCTGGATGCTTTCTCACTTGCTCTTAAAGTTCCTTAAAGAGCTGATATATATTAGAAGCTGCAAATTTTATTTGGGCTGTGGCAATTCTTTGTACCACACCTACTGAATAGGCTGAATCAGATATTACATTTATACAATTCGTTCTGCTGAGTGGACTGAAAAGGAGTTCTGACTACTCTCTTTATAGTTAAGTCATGAGAGTATACAGCACAAATATTATGTTTGAGTGCATCTGTAAAGATAGTTGGTGCTTTAAGAGCAATCTTAGAAACCTTTTCTTCAAGAATCCATTGCCAATTATGTAAAAATCTGGTTATCTTTAATGGAAACCCCAAGTGTAAAATTTGGAGCCATAGCCAATAAAATTTGCCACTCTGGATGGTCTCACAGCACACATTAATTTGTGCATTAGTATAAAAGGTGTATATCTTGTCAGGTCTTATTCCAGATAATTGTACTGCTCGCTTAATGGCCTTTAACAAAATTCTAGCCACGAGCACTGGGTACGGAGTAAGGCTTTGTTCTGGTTGTGCCGGGAGGTTCACCCACTCTATCACATTGTCTCCTTGATGAAGGACTGCTGTAGGTACCTCTTATGTAGCAAAAACTGATATTTCCAAGGGTTTTTGAGTGACTCTTTCAACCACATTGGATAAAGCCAGTTCAACTTCTCTCAAAGCCTCTTGAGCTTCTTTTGTAAGCTGGCATGGTGAATTTAAAGCACTGTCTCCCCTTAAAATATCATATAATGGTTGTAACTGATAGGTAGCTAAGTCTAACACTGGTCGCATCCATTGGATATCTCCTATCAATTTCTGAAAGTCATTTAAGGTGTTTAGCTTCTCTGTTCTTAAAGAAAGTTTTTGTACTGTAAGCACCTTACAGTATACTTCATATCCTAAATATTGAAAATATTTTGAATTTTTTCTGGACCTATATGCAATTTGTAGTTCCTTAATATTTCTATGGTCTTTTTGTAGACATGCATCCGACATTTGCTCTTCAGATGCACATCCCAATATATTATCCATGTAATATAATAGCATAACTTTTAGAAATGCTTTTCTTACTAAAGAGCACCAGCAACATACATTTGACACATAGTAGGGCTATTTTTCATTCCCTGTGGCAAAACTGTCCATTCATATCTTTTATAAGACTCAGCTAAGTTAATGCTGGGCTTTTCATATCCTCCTTATCCAAAGGGATAGAATAGAAATAATCCCTAATGTCTATAACCCAAAGAGGTCATTCACTAGGCAATTGAATAGGAGATGGAAGTCCAAGAGTTCCCATAGTTTCCATCTGTTCATTCACTTTTCTTAAATCAGTCAACATCCTCCATTTTCCAGATTTCTTTTTTACAACGAACACTGGGGAATTCCAAGGACTGAGAGAAGGTTGTAAGTGTCCTTGGTCAAGCTGCTCCTGTACTATATCTAATAAGACCTGAATTTTATTGCTACCTAAGGGCCACTGTTCTATCCATACTGGTGTATCAGTTTTCCATTGAATGGGAACAGGTGAGAGTATTGGCAGGACTTCAACAGCAGCCCTGCCTAAAAAGCTGAAATACTCATTTGTAATCCTAGCTGTTATAAGATGTCTCTTCCTCACAAATTGATGGGGATCTTCTCAACTACAAAGGGAGTTAAAAAAAAAAAACTCCTGTTTCACCTTCAAATATCCATCTCAAAGGGGTAGCACTAACTTCAGCTGCTACTGATCCTTCTATGCCAGACATGTAGGTCTCTGCCTTAATCTTTGGCCAATGACTGGGCCACCTGGAACCTCTAATGACTGTACAATCTGCACCAATGTCTACCAACTCTTCCAAATGGTAGATAGTGAGCATAGGTCAGTAGATAAAATAGTTACATGTAGATAAAACATATCATTTTCTATTATTGGCTTCATGACAATTCAGACAACTATACTGGTACACAAAACTCAAAGCCATAATAAATTACAGTCCAGGAATTTTTATTTTAAACAGTGAAGTTTCACTAACTACAATTCAAGGTTTGCATATCTTTTCTGATGTTTCCCTAAGAGTCATATTTCATGTATCCTTTACTAATAAATTAAAACTGCCTATGTTCTGGGGCTTCAGACATACATTAAATACCTGATGGTTGACTCATTATTGATAAGTTGAAGGTACATCTTTAAGCTATCCTACACATTTTCATAATAGCTTAGATTTTCAAATGAAAATTCACTGTTATAGTAAAATTATTATTAGCATTTTCTCTTTTATAACAAAATATGCTTCATTAAGTATTTAAACTTTCAAATATTTATCTTTATCACATTCTTTTAAAAGCACAAATAATGTGTAACAATATCCAAATTAAAAAGTTGTTTTGTCTAACAGCATTTCTGTTACAATGGTCGTTCAAATTTCACAAAATAAAAGAATTTAGAAATACAATAATAGCATAAACAATAATAAACTTCAGATGACATCAATTCAATTAATTGCATTTCCAAATTATCACATACAGGATGCTTAGTGGCACAGAGCCATTGGTATTACTGTCAGTAGATATCCTGCTGCAGCTACTCTCCTTCCTCTCCCCGAACTGGGCCCAGGGCAATGTACAGTTGGAGGGCTAGAATGTAATTCATGTTTCTTACATATTTTCAGCATTTTTTTTGTAACACTTGTATTTGGGAATCTGATCTGAAATGAGAGAGTGTTAACAAGGAGACAGTGTAGTTCCTTGTGAGGAGTCATGGGGATCTTTGGTATAAAAAATCTTTTCTCTTTTCATGGTCAGAGACGTTAAGGAAGGGTTAATGAGAAGTTCCTATAAGGTGAAAACCATTTACCTATTATTTTTTTCTTTCTTCACTGTGGAATTATTTCCAAAATAGTTGCTTTCCTTCATTGCTCTAAAACAATAAAGCTATTAACTCTTGACATTTACTTTTAACTTTTATAAAATTGAATCCTTATTTTTCCTTAAAACAAATTCTACAGAACAGTATTTCAAAACAAAATAAAATATTTCAGAAAGGAGTAAGTTCCTGGAATTATCCCAAATTCCAGGAGATCACCTTAGCAATCTTATGATAAATCTTCAAACTCCTTAATAATTAATCTGCTAAAATGTTTTTAGTGGCTCTACAAATTTATAACGATTATATGACTATTTTTTCCAACATAGCCAAAGCTGAAATGACATTTAAATGACATTTTTTTTCTTTTTCTCTTTTCTTATACCTAATCTCCCACAGAAAGACTAAAGTAGAAGCTAGATCTTCTGCTTATAGGAACAATTACTTCAACTATCGAAGTGCATTAATCTTTCCCAGTGTTCTAAACTCTCTGGTTATAGCCTTAAGAAGTTTTTCTGAATGGCTGCATTCTAAATCTTTGAAGGTAACAGAATAACTCACAACACAAGTATGTCATAGACATTTTACATTTTACAAAGATATAAACATAGACAAAGAGACAAGACAGATACAGACATATAAAGAGTTCTAACCAAGTGCACAATTACAGTTCTAATTTTAGCCATCTCATCTGAGGTACACAAGTTATGGCACACAGTTAAGCATATAGTTGCAGAGGTATACAGTTATTTTTACCAAAATGATCTAGAACAAAGCAGATCATGGCCTGGAGTTTTACTGCTGAGCTCAACCAAGGATCAGAAGATTTGAGCAGACACAAGAACAGAGGATTCACTAGACAATGGGGAATTGGGCTCTGGAAAAATAAATCTCTAGCAGCACTTACTTCATTCCCACTGGTATTGGACAGTCAAAAGGCCCAGTATTGCGTTTAACCCCACTTCTGACACCAATTAATTTCAATTGAATGGAACCAGCCTTAACCTGTGACTGACTGGAGTGAAAAAAAAGGGGTAGGGTGGGAAGAGTAGAGACAGGAAAGTCAGGAATCAAACAAAAATTTAATTTCAAAATAAGGAAAATGACTTGTAAGCAAGGACACAAGTGCTAAGGCCATCCCTAATGGATAGGGGGGCAGACAAAGATATTAGGGTGGTTTGCTATTTTCTCCTCCAGTTCATTTTTAAAATGAGGAAACTGAGGTAAACAGGACTAAATGTCTTACCCAGGGTCACAGAGCTAAGAAATATCTGATGCCAGATTTGAACTCAAAGTCTTCCTGACCTCAAGCCTGGTGCTCAATCTTGTAATGTAAAAAGGATCAAGAGACAAAATTTCTGGGAAATGTAATCATTGTATTAATAATTCCTGCATTTTAATAAGAGGACAGTCATTTGAGAGTCTTTCTCTTAGGCCAAAGTAGAAGAGATGCTGACAATCAACTCTGATTTAATGAGAGAAAGAAAATTAGCATTGAGGGGCTGTACCTGAACTTGGATTATATCACTTACTTCTAAAGTTAGCCCCCAGCTTTGGGCAATCTATTCAAAGAATTTATCCCCACTCAAATCTGAATGGAACACAATGGCTGCCCTATCTTAGTGGGATCTGGATGGAGAGGAAGATAGACCTTCAGAGACTGAGGTCTTGATATAAGAATAAAAAAAGAAGGGGGAAATCTGAATCTCTCCAAATCATTGTCATTAATAATAATTTCTCTTAATCTATTATACTACCTAGCTGCCCATCAATATATATTTTATTATATCCAAAATATAATTCATTATGCTTTCCCCTTAAATCCTCTCTTTTTTCTAATTTTATAGTTTCTGTTGAAGCCATTCCCAACCTTCCAATCTGCCCAATTGACAACCTTGGAACCATTCTTGGATTTTCCTTCTTCCTCCCCCTTTAAATACAGTCAGTTACAAAAACTTCTTAGTTCTACTTATATAACTCTCTCCACTCACAAAACAACTGCATTACTGTCAGACACTCTACCTCTCCTCTAGACAATTACATTCCCCTCCTACCTAATTTGTCTCCTTGCCTCTAGTCTCTCTTTTCTCCAACCCACTCTCCATATGATACTAATGAACAGTTCTTAAAAGGCAGATCCAACCATGTCACTCTCCTGCTTAAGTTCTAATGCTTTCCTATTATCTCCTTGATCAAATATCAGCTCTCCTACTTGACATCTAAAATCCTTCACAATTTAGCTCCTACTGGTCTTTACTGTCATTTCACATGCCACTCTCTTTGACATAGTCTATTCTCCAGTCAGACTAACTTATTCTTTTCCTGTTCATGACAGTCCATGTCATGTCTCTATATCTTTGCATAAGTTATGTCCATGTTTTAATTCTTCTTCATTTCTGCCTATTCCTATTTTCATCTAAAGCTCAAGTGTTACCTCTTACATGAAACCTATGCTTACAGTTGCTAGTACTCCTTTCCTCTGGAAATTATTTTGTGTATTAATTCCATTGCTAGACCCAAGGGTTTAAGACAATTTGACCCAGAAAATTAGTGCATTTATTCTCTTGGTTAAAATTGAGTAGCATCTTGCCATATTTCAAATACATCCCATACCCTTCAGTATCTTTTTGGGAGAAGAAGAAAAAATGTAGATATGTCTTTTCCCTTTAAATTATTAACTAGGATTGCTCTGGTACTTTTTTTCAGTTATTGATATAATAGTTATGCATGAACAAAATAAAATACAGCTGGAAAAACTTTAAAAATATTCATCTTCTTGCTAGTGAATGGAACAGTCGAGGTTTTTAATTGGATTCATTTCAAATATTCCTTGAACAAAGAATTTCTTGTGCCTACTTCATATTAAATCCATTTAGTAGGGAAAACATTTGATTTACATAATGTAAAATTATATGAGTCCTCATTCTTGCTAAGCTAATTTATATCTAAGGCTAGGCCACAGGCTAATGCTAGAAAATAACTGAACAGCCTATCCTCTATTGCTTCTGCAACATTTTGAGTAGAAGAATTAACTCTGAAGTATATAATAAAAAGTCAC
The DNA here is from genome assembly GCF_016432865.1 of Antechinus flavipes. Lineage (NCBI taxonomy): Eukaryota > Metazoa > Chordata > Mammalia > Dasyuromorphia > Dasyuridae > Antechinus > Antechinus flavipes. The sequence goes on from NC_067398.1 coordinate 437,212,645, forward strand.
TTTTAAATCATCTATTTCAGCAGAAATAAAAATGGTATTTTTCCTACTTATATCTTTCTAGTTATATAATGAGGTCATTATTGCAAGAAAATGATTCCTCAATCCAATTGCCAGAAATCTCTGTCATAATAATTTGATTTAGATTGTAAAAAAAAACAATAGTCTGACTTTTCAATTAATAGAAATTCTTCATTTCCCAATTCCTTTCCTCCTCCATCATTTTTTCCAAAACTCATTATAAACCAAATAACTTTATTCTGTCCAAACAACTGCTAAAAATATAACCAAAACTCACACTATAATTGTCAAGTTTAATGTTCTTCTATGCTCAAAAAGTTATCAAACTGTGCATACCCTTTGATCCAGCAGTGTTTCTACTGGGCTTATACTCCAAAGAGATACTAAAGAAAGGAAAGGGACGTGTATGTGCCAAAATGTTTGTGGCAGCCCTGTTTGTAGTGGCTAGAAGCTGAAAAATGAAAGGATGCCCACCAATTGAAGAATGGTTGAGTAAGTTGTGGTATATGAACGTTATGGAATATTATTGTTCTGTAAGGAATGACCAGCAGGATGAATACAGAGATCCTTGGAGAGACTTACATGAACTGATGCTAAGTGAAACGAGCAGAACCAGGAAATCATTATATACCTCAATGATACTGTTTAAGGACGTATTCTGATGGAAGTGGATCTCTTCGATAAAGAGAGCTTTAATTGATCAAAGATGGACAGAAGCAGCTACAGCCAAAGAAAGAACACTGGGAAATGAATATAAACTGCTTGCATTTTTGTTTTTCTTCCCAGTTTATTTACACCTTCTGAATTCAATTCTCCCTGTGCAACAAGAAAACTGTTCGGTTCTGCACACATAGATTGTATCTAGGATATACTGTAACCTATTCAACATGTAAAGGACTGCTTGCCATCTGGGGGAGGAGGTGGAGGGAGGGAGGGGAAAAATCGGAACAGAAGTGAATGCAAGGGATAATGCTGTAAAAAATTACCCTGGCATGCGTTCTATCAATAAAAAGTTATTTAAAAAAAAAAGTCTTCATGTAACGACACTGGGAGGGGGAATACTTTGAGACGAGAATCCTATCCAGTTAATTGATTTACTCTCCAATAAATTAATAATTAATTTGTTCTCTAAAAAAAAAAAGTTTAATGTTCTTCCTTACCTTTTTCTTGAGAACATTTAATATAGTTTTATTGAAGAAGTGCTTGTGTCCTTCTTTTCTTTTAAGTGAAAGATCCACTACAGAAGGAAAAACAGGTTTAGTATGGTGAAGATATTTTTAAGTGAATTTTATAAAATCCAAATACATGTATAATAAAGAATAAGACCATGCAGGAATGGCACATACTATATTAAATAGGGAAAATAATTCCCCAGCCTCAGACATGCAAAGATAATTTTAAAAAGAAAAAAAAAAAAAACAAGGATTTATCAGGTACCTACTATATGTCAAGACAAAAAAAAATGAAATACATCCTGCCCCTAAGAATTTATATTTTAACAGAGGAAACAATATTTCCATTCTAAACCAACATCAGGATATCTAGTATATACACAAAACAGGCACAAGATTATCTTGGAAGGGAAGGCACTAATATTTGAAGATACTAATCTTGAAGAAATTCAGTGACTCTAAGAGACAAAGCTAAGGAAGGAAATATTTGCAGATATGGGGGATAACCTATGCAGAAGTACAGACAAGACCTAAGTACAATGTGTGAAGAAGTGCAACAATTGTACAAATACAATTTTGCTGTTTTGTAGTTTATGAAGAAAAGTGATATATGGAGGAGATAAGAGGTAGGAGGGGACCAGCATGTAGAAAGCTGAGAAGACTATATTTGAGCCTGGATGTAATAAACCTCTGGAATTTACTAAAAGTTAGGAGAGTGTGATCAAATCTGCATTTTAGGAAAATCACTTTGACAGCTATGTAGCCAATAGATTAGAGCAATGAGAGGCTTGAGGCAGGGAGACCAATTAAAAGACTATTGTCCAGATAAGAAGTAATTAAAGTTTGAAATAGAATGGTGGACATAAGTAGTGAGAATGAGATATATACATGAAATATTGTGAAGATAAAAAGGACAAAGTCACTTGTAAAAATGCCAAAAAGCATAAGGCCCAGCATTGCTTTCTAAAGCATTCCATTAGACATCTCCAGCCAGGTTTGATATCAAATCATTAATTACTATTCTTGAGTTGCCATCCAACTAGTTCAAAATCTATTGTACTATAATCTAGTTCCCAGCTTCTTAAACTCTGTTTTGCAGTCCCACATGGGGTCTCCTAACTGAATGTGAGGGCCACAAAATTATGATTTGTTATCAGTAAATGTTTGATTCATATACCTGTTTTATATACCTACATATACAGAATGGGAAAAGTTTAAGAAACCCTAAACTAACCCACATGTTCACATCTTTTCCACAAGATTAATAAGAGACATTCTATCATATGTTTTCCTAAAATCTATGTAAAATCTATTTCCCTGACCTATAAGGTTAGTAACTCTATTGAGAAGGGATATAAGGAGATGGCAGAGAGGAGCCAGGAAGTTCCCTGAGCTCTCTTCAATATCCCTCAGAAATAATGTTAAATTTAAACAGATATCGAAGCAACAAAACCCACAAAAAAGATGGAGTGAAAAAAATTTTAGTTTAAGATAACATAGAAGGACTTCAGAAAACATCTTTCTCACTTGGGTAAAAGGAGCATAGCACAGCCTTGAGGCTTTTAGCACAGCACAGATCAGCATCTGAATTTTCCTATTCCTCATCAGGAATCCTCCTGGTCTCATCAGGCCAGGATTAATGTAGGACAGCTGTGAGGCCTCCAGTCCCATACATAAGGCAAATTGCAAAGTTCATAAGTCTAGAACAACAAGAATGACTTAGCTGAGCCATCCCAGTTAAGTGCGTAAGCCACAAGCATCTGAAGTCCCAGCATGGAAAGCTAGTGACCAGGCTTCTGGTTCCCAGCATAAGAAAGTTGAGATGGTATCTCCTGTGCCCCAGGAATTGAGTTGTACTTAAAAGTCACAAAACAGGCTAATGAGTAAGAAACAGAACAGAGTCCTAGAAGTCTACTATGAAGACAAAGAAGGTCAGAACACAAATTTAAAAGAGGAAAACACTTATCAAAATGCCTATATGTGAAGTCTCAGAGAGGAATAGGAATTTGTTTCATGCCCAAAAGTTCTTCATGGAAGAGCTCAAAAAGAATTTTAAAAATCAAGAGAGGTAAAAGAAAAATTGGAAAAATAAATGAGAATTATACAGGAGAATTATGGGGAAAATTACTTAGAAAAAGAAATACAAAAAAAAATGACTGCAGAGATGTCTAACAAAAGATTAACAGGAAAGGGGGAAAAAGGTTAGTCAATAAGATTAAATTCCTACACTGGAATATGATACTTATAATTCTTGAGAACTATAACTATATTAAGGCAATTAGGAGTATACATAGAGAATGTGGATATAAGATAGTTTTGATGTGATGATATGAAAAAAATTTAAGAAGTGGGGGAAGGGATTGCAATAGGAGAAGAGGAGAAGAGAAGAGGAGGCAGAATAGGGTTAATTACATTATATGAAAAAGTGCAAAAGACCCATTACTGTAGAGGGAAACGAGGGAGAGAGTGAACATTGTTTGAACCTTACTCTCATTGGATTTGCTTTAAAGAAGGAATAATACTTAGTTGGATATAGTGAATATATGTCTTACCAGATAAGAAAAAGGAAAAAGTGATGGGGGAAGGAGGTAAACAGGGTTGTAGAAGGAAGGAGAGAAATAGGAGGGGACAGAGGAAAGAAAAAGCTGACAGAAGAGAGAGCAGAGTAAAGAAGGTGCCGGTCAGAAATAAAACACTGGTGAGCAGGGACAGGGGAAAGGGAGAAAGAAAAGTATAAACAGGTGAAATAAAAGATCAAGGAAAATATACAATAAACATAAATGTGATGAGAAAACAAGGAAAAATAAGATTAAAAGGTAACCTTATTTCAATGATTAACTACTGAGCTTCAGTGATTGGCTATTTTAAAGAACTGACAATGCTTATAGTATTCAAAAGCAACTTGGCATAATGGATAAGGTGCTAAATTTCGATTTATCTTTTGATACTTATTAATTATATGACTAGCACCAAGTAATTTATTTCTCTGTATCTATATATCTTTAAAATGGGGGTGGGGGGAGGTAGCAATACCTGTAGTATCCACCTCAACAGGTTGTTCTGAAAGTCAAATAAGATGTCTGAATTCAAATGAATTCAAAATTCACTATAATTAAACAATTTCAAAAGCTAATCTAATGTGGAATGTGAGGTTTTTAGTTCTTACAATCATAAGCTAGCCATTTTAGAATGTGAATTATTTCAAATATTAACTCAGAAGTGTCTAAATGTGAAATTCAACAGTTTTGCCACCAGATGGCGCTTTCTGGCTTCTCACTTAATATATATAAACAGCTCTGGATTTTTCTAGAATGCTTTTTACCTCTGGAACCTTAAAGAGTCTTACTGAAAAAAAGCCATTGAGGATGCCCATCAATTGGAGAATGGTTAGGTAAATTGTGGTATATGAATGTTATGGAATATTATTGTTCTGTAAGGAATGACCAGCAGGATGAATACAGAAAGGGCTGGCGAGACTTACATGAACTGATGCTAAGTGAAATGAGCAGAACCAGGAGATCATTATATACCTCAACAATGATACTGTTTGAGGATGTATTCTGATGGAAGTGGATTTCTTTGACAAAGAGACCTAACTCCGTTTCAATTGATAAATGATGGACAGAAGCAGCTACACCCAAAGAAAGAACACTGGGAAATGAATGTGAACTATCTGCATTTTTGTTTTTCTTCCCGGGTTATTTATACCTTCTGAATCCAATTCTCCCTGTGCAACAAGAGAACTGTTTGGTTCTGCACATATATTGTATCTAGGATATACTGCAATATATTTAACATGTATAGAACTGCTTGCCATCTGGGGGAGGGGGTGAAGAGAGGAAGGGGAAAAATCTGAACAGAAGTGAATCCAAGGGATAATGCTGTAAAAAATTACCCAGGCATGGGTTCTGTCAATAAAAAGTTATAATTATTTAAAAAAAGAAAAGAAAAAAAAATAAAGCCATTGAAACAAAAATCAAACAATAACAATCAAAAAGTAGGTAAATACTATCAAAATGCTCTCTTTTTGTTACAAGTATAGAAATAGTTTTTTTTAAAGAACAAATCTATTCAAAAGATTTGTCCCCTGTGATGAAAAGTGCCCTTAAAAGAACTCCCAAAACAAACAACTAATTTTCTAGCTTCCATCACTATTTTCTTAGATAATTTCCTTTTGCTGCACTCTAGAATGATTGAAAGAATTCTTTTTTTTTTTACTTCTATAATAATTATTACTCCTTTTCTTCATAGCAGTGCAGAATAAATCCCAACTTGAAAGGAAAAAAAGATTTATTACAATTAGAAGAACTAATGAAGTATAAATTATCTTTTTTTTAAAGACAGATTACAGATGAAGTCACACATGTACTTTAAAGCAATATTCCATCTGTATGGGGCCCAGTTTACATCCCAAGTAGGTTAGCCACTCTTATTACCTTATTCTTTGACTCCCTGTCTTTTCTTGTTAGCTCACCCTCCAATCAAAGACAGTTTCAGTTCCCATGTCTTTGGAGAATCAAGATCCTTTTGTGTCAGGATCTAAGGAAAACCCTTAGCCTGTGGTCAAAATTGTTCTACTGGGCCTTGCCTAATCCAGCTATATCTTCTAAACTCTGCACATAGAAACAACTAGAAGAAGGGTTTCTTCTGTTCTGGGTATTTAGCCTGCTTTTCATGCTTGGCCTCTTCAACTTGACTTTTCTGTCCTTATTTTTAATACTTTGGGGGGGGGGGAAGAGGTGGGGAGTAGAACTGGACTAAACCTTTCAATCGTAACCAGGGTCTTCTGAGTTTCTCTCCTCACACTATTTCCCCCCTCCTTTAAAGCCAATATTCTTCACATCTCCTCTTGCCATCTTGGGGCACCCAGCTCTTGAAATCACTTTGCCATCCCAATATACAGTCACATAGTCTTATCTTGTCTCCCTATTATAGCAATATTAATATATTATAACAGCTTATCCTCAATGAATTGGGGAGAAAAGGAGGGAGATAAGGATATGATTTTTAGCTATATGTAAAGCATAGTAGAATATCATACTTTTTTTAATGTAATAAAAAGATAAAATCATTTAAAATCTCAAGACATTTTAAAACAAAAAATAATCTTTTAAAATAGTATCTTCTATTGTTCTAAAGAATAGAGATATTACAACAAGGTTAACTACTACATAAAGTCTTGTAATCCCTATCGGCAGAGAAAATGTATAATTCAGCATTCTTTATAACTCCTAGGGCACTGACAATACTAATTTGACTAAATTTTCCTTTTCATGCACAAAAGAACACTAATTGTGCACACTACACTTCATTCCATACTCAGGTTCTCTCCTCCAACCAGGGCTGTGTGTAATTAGAGAGACATCTGGCAGCCTATTTTCTGTCAATAGAGCTGTTAGAAGAAAGGAAACAAAGCAACCATGTTGACTTAAGACCACAGTTTTTAAAAATGCTTTTCCCAACCATATCTAACATGTTTTGACATATTCATTTGACATATTTAATATATTCATTCAAATCATCCAAATATGCCTCTAATTTTAAAATCCTTCAAAAATCTTAACATTTATGGCCATATTCATTTTCAAATTTTGAGTCATTATTAAATAACTACTAAGATGAGTTCAAAAATACATTCACCAGAAATAATGATATTCAAGTATTGCTCATTAGAGCAAGTCCTGGGTGATTCTAAGCCAGTTAAGAGCCTTTATTAGCTGCCTACTAGCACAGAATCACAAAATTTCAGCATTAGCCTCAGACTCCATACAATCCACTCATCTTAACCACCTGAAGAAGATTTTTTAAATGTTAACTAAATCCTATATATCTTCAAATTAAGCTGATTATCTTTCTGTAAAAAAATGGCTCCAGTAAAATTCATCATTAAAAAACAAGTTTGGTTTGTTTGTTTCTTAAATAAATCAGCTCAACAAACAGTTTTTCAACAAAGAAACTGGTGAGGTTGAATTATTCCTCTAAAGAATTTCTGAAGCATCAAGAAATTATTATTGAGTTAGAAGTATTAGATACATATTTATTACTGGAAAAAACAATTTCAAAAGATTGCTAGTAATAATATGGTTTGTTTCTAATTTAATTAAAAAGGAAAATTAAAAAATACTTTATTTGTCCTTAAATTAAAAGAAACTAATTTAATTTTGGTTGACTAGAAAATAACAAAATATATTTTATTTACAATCAAATAAACTCACTAAAATTAATTCATACTAATTTTTGGACATATATTTTATCTTTTCTTCACAGAGTCTATGGTCATAACCATTTTATGGTAGAAGTTAGCTGCTATATGACTGTAACAAAAATATAATTTTATACCAAGAATTTTGGATATAACAATACTAAAATACAATTTTGAAAACTTGAATAACATTTGATTTCAGGACTACGTGAAGACATATATTGCTATATGTAAACTTGGATAAGTCACTTAGGTTAGAGGTCTTAAAACCAAGATTAATGGCCTATGTTGGGACTATTTTAAAAGCTCAAAACTGAAACCACAAAGCTGGATTTAAAATTCTCCCACATCTAAAATTATATGATTTTATTAGTTTTTTTTTTTTAATGCTTTGTTAAACTAATGCAGACCTTGGATCGGCCGAGTGAATATAATAAAGATGACAATACTCCCTAAACTAATCTATTTATTTAGTGCTATACCAATCAGACTTCCAAGAAAATATTTTAATGATCTAGAAAAAATAACAACAAAATTCATATGGAACAATAAAAAGTCGAGAATCTCAAGGGAATTAATGAAAAAAAAAATCAAATGAAGGTGGCCTAGCTGTACCTGATCTAAAATTATATTATAAAGCAGCAGTCACCAAAACCATTTGGTATTGGCTAAGAAATAGATTAGTAGATCAGTGGAAAAGGTTAGGTTTACAAGACAGAATAGTCAACTATAGCAATCTAGTGTTTGACAAACCCAAAGACCCTAACTTCTGGGATAAGAATTCATTATTTGATAAAAACTGCTGGGATAATTGGAAATTAGTATGGCAGAAATTAGGCATGGACCCATACTTAACACCATATACCAAGATAAGATCAAAATGGGTCCATGACCTAGGCATAAAGAACAAGATTATAAATAAATTAGAGGAACATAGGATAGTTTATCTTTCAGGCTTGTGGAGGAGAAAGAAATTTGTGACCAAAGATGAACTAGAGAAAATTACTGATCACAAAATAGAAAATTTTGATTACATCAAATTAAAAAGCCTTTGTACAAATAAAACTAATGCAAACAAGATTAGAAGGGAAGCAACAAACTGGGAAAACATCTTCACAGTTAAAGGTTCTAATAAAGGCCTCATTTCCAAAATATATAGAGAACTGACTCAAATTTATAAGAAATCAAGCCATTCTCCAATTGATAAATGGTCAAAGGATATTAACAGACAATTTTCAGATGATGAAATTGAAACTATTACCATTCATATGAAAGAGTGTTCCAAATCATTATTGATCAGAGAAATGCAAATTAAGACAACTCTGAGATACCACTACACACCTGTCAGATTGGCTAAGATGACAGGAAAAAATGATGAATGTTGGAGGGGATGCGGGAAAACTGGGACACTGATGCATTGTTGGTGGAACTGTGAACGAATCCAACCATTCTGGAGAGCAATCTGGAATTATGCCCAAAAAGTGATCAAACTGTGCATACCTTTTGATCCAGCAGTGTTACTTCTGGGCTTATATCCCAAAGAAATACTAAAGAAGGGAAAGGATGTATGTGCCAAAATGTTTGTGGCAGCCCTGTTTGTAGTGGCTAGAAACTAGAAATTGAATGGATGCCCATCAATTGGAGAATGGCTGGGTAAATTGTGGTATATGAATGTTATGGAATATTATTGTTCTGTAAGAAATGACCAGCAGGATGAATACAGAGAGGCTTGGAGAGACTTACATGAACTGATGCTAAGTGAAATGAGCAGAACCAGGAGATCATTATATACTTCAACAATGATAATGTATGAGGACGTATTCTGATGGAAGTGGACTTCTTTGACAAAGAGACCTAACTGAGTTTCAATTGATAAATGATGGACAGAAGCAGCTACACCCAAAGAAAGAACACTGGGAAAGGAATGTGAACTATCTGCATCTTTGTTTTTCTTCCCGGGTTATTTTTACCTTCTGAATCCAATTCTCCCTGTGCAACAAGAGAACTGTTTGGTTCTGCAAACATATATTGTATCTAGGATATACTGCAACATATCTAACATATATAAAACTGCTTGCCATCTAGGGGAGGGGGTAGAGGGAGGGAGGGGAAAAATCGGAACAGAAACGAGTGCAAGGGATAATGTTGTAAAAAAAAAAAAATTACCCTGGCATGGATTCTGTCAATATAAAGTAATTATTAAATAAAATTTTTAAAATAAATAAATAAACTAATGCAGACAAGAGAAGAGAAGCAAAAAACTGGGAAAACATTTTTACATTCAAGAGTTTGATAAAGACCTCATTTCTAAAATATACAGAGAAATGACCCAAATTTATAAGAATTCAAGACATTTTCCAATTGATAAATGGTCAAAGAATATGCACAGACAATTTTCAGATGAAGAAATTAAAACCATGTCTAGTCATATGAAAAGGTGATCTAATTATTATTGTTCAGAGAAATGCAAATTAATACAACTCTGAGGTACCACTACACACCTCTCAGATTGGCTAAGATGATAGGAAAAGATAATGACTAATGTTGGAGAGGATGTGGGAAAACTGGGACACTAATATATTGCTAGTGGAAATGTGAATGGATCCAACCATTCTGGAGAGCAGTTTGGAACTGTGCCCAAAGATCTGTCTTTTGAAATCCAGCAATGCCACTACTGGGTCTGCATCCCAAACAAATCATAAATAAGGAGAAAAGACCCACGTGTGCAAAAATATTTGTAGCAGCTTTTTTTGTGGTGACAAAGTGGAAAGTGAGTAGATGCCCATCGATTGGGGAATGGTTGAATAAGTTGTGGTATATGAAGGTAATGGAACATTTTTCTATAACAATGATGAACAAGCTGATTTTGAAAAGGCCTAGAAAGATTTACATGATCTACTGCTAAGTAAAACAAGCAGAGCCAGGAACACATTGTACATGGTAAGAGCAAGATTGTGCGATGGTCCACTATGAGAGATTTGGTGCTTCTCAGTGATTCAGTGATTCAAGGCAATTCCAATATACTTCAGATGGAAAATGCCATCTAATTCCAGAACTATGAAGACTATGAAGACTGAATCTGTGAAGACTATGAAAACACATACAATATTTAATTTTCTTGTGTTTTTTTTTCTCATGGTTTTTCCTTTTTATTCTGATTTTTCCCTCTCAACATAATTCAGAAGGAAAGATGTAAAAGAAACTTATATGAATAACCAAAAAAAAAAAAAAAAGACCATCAAGGTCTTTTCCAATGAGTTTTCTCATGTCTTTTATTGTGACCAAATATTTAAGCTTCAGCTTCAGTATTTAACCTTACGAATAGCCTGAATTCCTTTCTTTAAATATTGACTACTTTGATCTTCTTGCTATCCAAGGTATTCTCAAAACTCTTCGCCAGCACTATAATTTGAAAATGTCTATTCTGCTTCACTCAGTTTTCTTTATAATCCAATTGTCATATATTGCTAGTAGAAAAATATAGATTTGACTATATGAATATTTGTTCACACTAAATATTTTACAAATATTTTCTTATTTGATCCTCACAACTACCTTGGGAGATAGGTACAATTATGATCTCCCAAATTGAGGAAAGTGAAGCAAACAGAGATTGAAGGATTTACCCAAAGTCACACAGCAGTGTATCAGAGATTAGATTTAAATTCATTTTAAACTCCACTCTTTCCAATGACCTTAACTAAGCTCTAGTGAATCACAAAATGCAATTAAAACTTTACTGATATTAAAATAATCAATTTAAAAGAATACTAACTCTGTCTCTTCAAAAATTACTATAGCAACCAATCAACTAGATCAGGAGGACATTGCCTGGAGGGCAATAAAAGCTCAACTAAAATTTCTGACCCAATTCTTATTTAGTTGGGTCTTTTTACATTTCAGGTGATAAAATAGTGCCCCCTTAAAAATCAGCCCAAACCATACCTTCAGAACCACAGCAGGTTATGTAAAGAACTGGGTGCTACTGCCTGGGAAGGAAAAAGGAGACATCCAGAGCAGAGGAGGTAGTTATCACAAACAGTGACAGTGGGGATGGTGGTGAGACTCCATTCTCAACATTTTTTGGCTCTTCTCTAGCCCCAGTGTCCTGATTACCACATATATTTCCAACACATAATCCACAAAAAACAGCAAGAAGTGTCAGTGATGGCACAAAATATCCTACCAGAAGTTACCAAGATTTGTCAGTTCTCTCATGTAGCTGGAGTCTATCTCTTTCTATTCACATGCTAGAAAACCTATTTGAGTCCTCATTTTCATCTAGACTATTGCAACTGGCATCTTTTGCCTCAGATCTCTCCCCCTTTCCCACCTATTTTTCAAACAACTAAGTGATTTTTCTAAAGCACAGTTCTACATCCCTCCCAGCTAGATAAGCTCTGGTAGTTCCCTATTTCCTCAGCATCAAAATATAAATCCCTCAATTAACTAAAGATATTGACCCGTTGTTTTTTTTTTGCTTCTATTCTTTTTGCATATTGGCCACCTTCACACTTTATGTAATCTAACCATATTTACCTACTTAATTGTTTAAATATTCCATTCCACTTCCCATCTTTTTTACCCAGGCTGAATTCCATGCTAAGAATGCTTTTCCTCCTTTACAGCTCTTAGAAGCACCTTTTTTCTCAAGATTCTCTTCCTTTACTTATAAAAGGAAATCTTTCCTAATCCACCCTACTACTCTCAAAATGCTAGCAGTTTTCCCTCGAGTTGCCATGTATTTATTGTGTATATATTATTAATGTATATGCCTATAAATGCTATTGTATTTGTGGACATATGTGTGGACATGTATCTATGTATCTAAATGTGTTGTGCATATGTATGTGTATATATATACATATATACATTAAACTTTAATGTCTAAACTTTAATAAAACCTTTAGAACACTGTATACTGTCTTAATGTGTATGTATACAGTACTTATGTTTGTGTCTTCTTCTCTGATGGGACATAAAATCCCTTAGGTAATATTTACTTTTTTAAAAGTCTTGGTAACCTGAGTTTCTGGTACAAAGATATTTCCTATAAATTGCTTGGTTGCTGTAATTCTTTTGTGAAATAAATGGTTTACAGGAGATAATTGTACACAAGAAGAAGAAGATTATAATTTTGATGGACATGGTTCTTCTCAATAATAAGATGATTCAGACCAGTTCCAACAATCTTGTGGTGAAAGCAATCTATACCCAAAAAGAAGACTGTGGGAATTAAGTGTGGATTACAACATAGCATTTTCACTCTTTTTATTGTTTGCTTACATTTTATTTTCTTTCTCTTTTTTTGCATTTTTTGTAGAGGGCCACAGATAGTGGGGGAACCCTGCAGCCCAGCAGGGAACCTGCTGAAGCATCTAGTTTGGCTCTCCATTTCCTTTGGAGGCATCTTGGCTTTCCTGAGAAGTCAGGGGGCCTGACAACCTGTGTTGTAATTAAAGCAGAGTTACACTAAGTTGCACAGAGACATCTACCCACAATAGCAAGTTGTTTATGTGGTCCTACATGTGCAGTATATTGTTAAAGCAAAGTGTGCTCTACTTATGTAAGGATATTTAGGGTATATAAGAATTTGGAATAAATGAACTCTGTGTTTGACCATCCACATGAGTTCTCCCTCTTCGTTCCTTTCCTAAGATCAAGAATAGGGGCTAGTACCAAGATCCTGCTGTGAACAAGTCTGGGCATTTCATTTTTTTAATTTTTCTTGTGCAACAAGATAATTTTATAAATATGTGTGTATATATTGGATTTAACATATCTTTACTATGTTTAGATATATTTTTATATATTTATATTATATATATTATATATTAAATATATTATATATATTTTATATATTTTACTATGTTTAACATATATTGGATTATTTGCTAAGGGAAAAGGGGAAGGGAGGGGAAATTGGAACACAAGGTTTTGCAAGAGTTAATGTTGAAAAATTATCCATGCATATCTTTTGAAAATTAAAAAGCTTTAATAAAATTAAAATTTTTAAAAATTGTTTGGACAAGATGATCCTCCCTAAGGTTCCTTCAAACTCATAGTTGCTGAGTATAAAATGCTTCCTCCTCATAAAGCATCTTAATGTTCAACTTATTTCAATTAATAAGAAAATGGGTTAAAAATAAATTTATATTACCTCTGTTTTAAGTCATTTTTTTAAAAATCAAAATATTGATATTGAAATACCTACAATTAAAATAACTACATTTTCATATATCAATAGATTTTTTACCAAAGTTGGTATTTACTTTAACCCTAAATACGGATTGCAATCTGCATGCTTTCACATACTGGTGAAGTAGATTAGTGGGGCATTAAAAAAAATGGCACTAAATAGTAAAAACTATGTAATAGACAACTGTGCAATGACAGCCAGTTCCTATGAGCAAATAACTCCTGCCCTACCTGGTGCCAATCCACTTAGGACTCTTGTATCGAGAAGTATATGATGCCATGGAATAGAAGTTTTAGCTTTCCACTCAGAGCATGGGCAGATTTTATGTTTCTTGTCCACTTACTGTGTAGTAAAGGGTGTGCACTCATGTGCAAGTATGCATGTGTCTCAATGTACCAAATATACTGCTTCCTAATGGTGACTTGTGGCAAGAACTACTAAGTTTTCAAGTAGGGGAAAATATAGCCCTATCAACTTAAGACAACATGAAGCATCGAGTGTATGACATGGCTGTTTTTCTATTCCTGTTTTTCATTTTGTCCTACTCTAAGGTGACTGAATATTGGAAATGGAACAAACAAGGCAATAAACCTGAGAATTTTAGTCCAAGGAATAGAGCCCAGCCAAGTCCAGTGGGAAATGAACTTCAACCTTTGAAATCCAGCCTAGCAATGATTACCTGGGAGCTGACTTTATTAGTCATTAATGCCACATTTGAAAATGAATGTGATGTACTGGTCAACCTGCCATCTGGGGGAGGGAGTGGGAGGGAAAGGGGAGAAAAACTGTAACAAAAGGTTTTGCAATTGTCAATGCTGAAAAATTATCCATGCATATATCTTGTAAATAAAAAGCTATAATAATAAAAAAAAAAAAAAGAAAATGAATGTGAAAAAAAAAGTGACAGTATAACAACCAGAGTTTGTGTTTTCCAAAGGGACTGAGATGATATAGGAGATAATGTATCCTGGTTTAATTTTTTTTTTAATTTTAGTTCTTGCCATGTCTTTTCAGTAAATGTCTCTTTGTAAAAGCTAATTAATGTTAATTCTTATTAGAAATGAGATATTAACACTGGCAAATTTTGAGGTAATAATCACTGACAAGTAATATTGGAGAGAACCTAAGGCATTAGAGGTTCAAAATAGCATTAAAATCATATGACCTCTAAGTTACCCTAGAACCCCAAGAAGAGATATATAGATAGCCAAGTTCTAGATCAGACAGTAAATACAGATTGTTGTTCAGTCATTTCAGTTGTGTGCAAATTTTCATAGTACCATTTGGAGTTTTCTTTACAAAGATATTGGAGTAGTTTTTCACTGCCTTCTCCAGGTCATTTTACAGATGAAGAAACTGAAGAAAATAGCGTTAACTGTTTACTAGCACACTGCAAGTAAGTGTGTAAGGCCAGATTTAAATTCAAAGTCTTCCTCATTCTAGGGCTCTATCCACTGCACCTCATAGCTACTAAGTATGCAACTTTTTCACAACTACAAAATTCTTCATATTTTTGATAACACACTATTAGGACTATGTTACTGACATAGGAATGTCTATAAAGAATATGAATATAAAGGAAATTTGATGAACACACACAAAAAATGGAGAAAACATTAAATGTTAAGCAAAGAAATCCAAAGAAAAATATAAAACCATTTCAAGTATTTAAATTATAATGGTAATAGCAATAACACTCAGGGAAAATATATAAAGGGATAAAAATATGTTCAGACAGGAACATGGAAACAAAAGTTATTACATTACTTACTTGTTAAAAATATACAACAAAAAATTCTAAAGAAACTATAATGAAAATTTATGGTTTCATTTAGTTAGGTTTTTTTTCATTTCTTACTTGTGTATTTGAATATTTTTGTTAGTTGATAGTTTCCAAGTTTATAATAAAATATAAATTTTTTAAAAGTAAGCAGGATTTAAATAGGTAGGCAGGATTTAAGAAGGGGAATGGAAAATATAGGATGAGAAATTAAATTAGTAAAAAATTATTGAGATAGAAAATATTGTGTCTAAGGAAGAGAATTATAGTTAAGGTTAGACATGATTTTTAAGAGTAGGGCAAGATAAGGTTTTATCAGTGGCAGAAGTATTATGGTCCCTAAAGATAGGGTACTTAAAATCAAAATCATTATACTGGAGTCTATTTGAAAAGTATTTCTTTTGAATTCAAATTCATTAGTTTATCTATTTCTTTTAATACTTGCTTACAAATGCTAAGCCAAAATGACAGATTTGAATCAAATAGACCACCAAGCTTCTCAAAACAAATCTAGAAAACTCACCAGATCAAATCTAGATGGGGAAATCTAAGACAAAAATCACAAATTTTTGTCCAGCCCAGGTCAGTCATGGAAGATGAGAAGTCTTTTAACACCACAAGGTGGGGCCAGCACAATAGAGCAGTCCAGTACCCAGGAAATGAATATTCATTGCCCAGAATAAGAAAAGGTCCCAAAAGCAGTCATCCCAAGATACATAAAAGGCAATTCAATAGGGATAAGGACCAACTTGAAGCTTTAATAATCACTATCCTCTTCCAGGTCACAGATTGAGAGTATATTGAGGTAATTTGCACTCAGGGATGGTCTGACTAGGTAAAAAAGTCCTGAATAGGTTCAGAAGGAAGCAGAAGTTGAGGATTCTAAGACTAAAGAAAAATAATCAGGACAAAAATTATACTAAATATCAGTCTGCAGTTCTATTACTCTGAACTAGTAGAGCTACCCAGATCAGTCATAAGGGCTACCTCCAGCAAAAATTTTTAAAACATTTTTAAAATGTTATTTTATATTTTTCTCCAATTACATGTAAAAACTTTTGTTAACATTTGTTTGGGTTTTGTTTTTTTAAAGTTTTGAGTTCCAAATACTATCTTTTTTCCCCTCCTGCCTCACTGCAACAGTAAGCAATCTGAGATAGGTTATATGTGTGTAATAGGCATAATCATGTAAAACATTTCCATCTTAAGTGATTTTGTACAAAAGCTCAAATTTTAAAAGCCTGAAAAAATAGTATACTTCAGTTTATATTCAGACAATATCAGTTGTTGCTCTGGAGCTGAATAGCATTTTTCATCATTGGTTCTTTGGGATTGTCTTGGATTATTGTATTTCTGAGAATAGTCAAGTCATTCATAGTTGATTATCATACAATATTGCTGTTACTGTGTACAATGTTCTAGTTCTGTTCACTTTATATTAGTTCATGTCTTCCCAAAAATGCTGCTAATAGTTTGTCATAGAGTTACAGTCATATATACTAACTTGTTCAGCCATTCCCCAATCCCAACTAATGAGCATTCCTTAAATTTCTAATTGTTGGCAACCACAGAAAGATTTGCTATATTTTTGTATGGAGAGGTTATTTCCCCCTTTATTAAGATGTTGAATTGCAGATTTGACTGTGATATTGCTGGATCAAAGGACACAAAGTTTTATCGCCCTTTGATCAATCATAGTTCCAAATTGCTCTCCAGAATAGTGAGATCTGATCACAACTCTACACAGTCCCACATCCTCCTTCTGGTATTTGTCATTCCCCTTTACTGTATTTAACTTGAATTTCTCTTATCAGTAGTGATTTAGAGCATTTTTTCATATGACAATAGCTTTGATTTTTTGAGGAGTCTGGATACTGCCTTTTCACATTCTTTGATCATTTATTAATTGAGGAATTTTTATGGTCTTATAAATTTGACAGTTCTCTACATAGTTGAAAAATGAAACTTTTATCAAAGATATAAAAAAAATTATTTCCCATTATCCTGCTTTCTAATTTTTGTTGTATTGGTTTTGTGCAAATATTTTATGTAACTGAAATTATCCATTTTATATTTCATAATGCTCTCTACATCTTGCTTGGTACTAAAATCTTGCCTTATTCATAGAACTGACAGGCAAACTATTTCATTTATGTTTGTACCCATTTTGACTTTACCTTGGTACTTGGTGTGAGGTGTTGGTCTATACCCAATTTTTGCCATGCCATTTTCTAATTTTCCCAACAGTTTTTGCCAGATAATGAGTTTTCATCTCAAAAATTTTGATCTTTAAATTCATCAAACCCTAGATTACTGCAGTCATTTGCTACAATGTATTATATATCTATGTAAAGAGTCAGTTTCAAGAAAAGTGATCCCCAGTAGTAAAAATAAGATTTGGACCATGGAAGAGAGTACAGGCATACCTTATCTTATTGCATTTTGCTTTATTGCACTTTGAATATTTAGTTTTTTTGTTTTTTTTTTTTTACATATTAAAGGTTTATGATACCCATGGGTCAAGCAAGCCCAATGACATCATTTTTCCAATAGTGTTGTTCACATCATGTCACATTTTGTAACACATTCACACAATATTTCAAACTTTTTCATTATTATTTTATCTGTTAAGATGATCTGTGATTAGTAATCTTTGACGTCACTGTTGTAATTGTTTTGGGGCATCATGAACTGTGCTCATATAAGACATCAAATCTAATAAATCTGTTTGCTCCGCCTACCAACTGTTCCTCCTTTCTTCTTCTCTTCAGATCTCCCTATTTTCTTTCAGATCTTTCCTATATTGAAGAACATTACATAAGCAGACTTGATAAAGCAACAGCAGGATTTAAGATGAATTAATTTCAATTTTGAAAGAAGTTCTACTGTGAGTAAAATACAATCAAACAGTATCGCAAGCTAGAGAAATCTTTTGTAAAGAAAAGAGACAATCAGTAAATTTTATTGTTGTCTTATTTTAAGAAATTGCACACCACAATTGAAGGAGTCCTACCAAACTCCTTTTATGACACAGACATGGTACTGATACCTAAACCAGGTAGGCTGAAAACAGAGAAAGAAAATTATAGACCAATCTCCCTAATGAATATTGATGCTAAAATTTTAAATAAAATATTAGCAAAAAGATTACAGAAAATCATCCCCAGGATAATACACTATGCCAAGTAGGATTTATACCAGGAATGCAGGGCTGGTTCAATATTAGGAAAACTATTTGCATAATTGACTATATCAATAACCAACCAAACAAAAACCATATGATCATCTCAATAGATGCAGAAAAAGCATTTGATAAAACCCAACATCTATTCCTAATAAAAATACTTGAGAGCATAGGAATAAATGGACTTTTCCTTAAAATAGTCAGGAGCATATATTTAAAACCATCAGTAAGCATTATATGCAATGGGGAAAAACTGGAACTTTTCCCAGTAAGATCTGGAGTGAAGCAAGGTTGCCCACTATCACCATTATTATTCAATATCATATTAGAAACACTAGCCTCTGCAATAAGAGTCGAGAAAGAGATTAAAGGAATTAGAGTAGGCAAAGAGGAAACCAAACTATCACTCTTTGCAGATGATATGATGGCATACCCAGAGATTCTACTAAAAAGCTATTAGAAATAATTCATAACTTTAGCAAAGCAGCAGGATACAAAATAAATCCCCATAAATCCTCAGCATTTTTACACATCACCAACAAAATCCAACAGCAAGAGATACAAAGAGAAATTTCATTCAAAATAACTGTTGACAGCATAAAATATTTGGGAATCTATCTACCAAAGGAAAGTCAGGAATTATATGAGCAAAATTACAAGAAAGTTTCCACACAAATAAAGTCAGACTTAAATATTTGGAAAAATATTAAGTGCTCTTGGATAGGCTGAGTGAATATAATAAAGATGACAATACTCCCTAAACTAATCTATTTATTTAGTGCTATACCAATCAGACTTCCAAGAAAATATTTTAATGATCTAGAAAAAATAACAACAAAATTCATATGGAACAATAAAAAGTCGAAAATCTCAAGGGAATTAATGAAAAAAAAAAATCAAATGAAGGTGGCCTAACTGTACCTGATATAAAATTATATTATAAAGCAGCAGTCACCAAAACCATTTGGTATTGGCTAAGAAATAGATTAGTTGATCAGTGAAATAGGTTAGGTTCACAAGACAGAATAGTCAACTATAGCAATCTAGTGTTTGACAAACTCAAAGATCCTAACTTTTGGGATAAGAATTCATTATTTGATAAAAAAAAAAAAAACTGCTGGGATAACTGGAAATTAGTATGGCAGAAATAAGGCATGGACCCACACTTAACACCGTATACCAAGATAAGATCAAAATGGGTCCATGATCAAGGCATAAAGAATGAGATTATAAATAAATTAGAGGAACATAGGATAGTTTATCTCTCAGACTTGTGGAAGAGAAAGAAATTTGTGACCAAAGATGAACTAGAGACCATTACTGATCACAAAATAGAAATTTTTGATTATATCAAATTAAAAAGCCTTTGTACAAACAAAACTAATGCAAACAAGATTAGAAGGGAAACAACAAACTGGGAAAACATCTTCATAGTTAAAGGTTCTGCTAAAGGCCTCATTTCCAAAATATATAGAGAATTGACTCAAATTTATAAGAAATCAAGCCATTCTCCAATTGATAAATGGTCAAAGGATAGGGACAATTTTCAGATGATGAAATTGAAACTATTACCACTCATATGAAAGAGTGTTCCAAATCACTATTGAACAGAGAAATGCAAATTAAGACAACTCTGAGATACCACTACACACCTGTCAGATTGGCTAAGATGACAGGAAAAAATAATGATGAATGTTGGAGGGGATGTGGGAAAACTGGGACACTGATGCATTGTTGGTGGAGTTGTGAACGAATCCAACCATTCTGGAGAGCAATCTGGAATTATGCCCAAAAAGTGATCAAACTGCATACCCTTTGATCCAGCAGTGTTACTTCTGGGCTTATATCCCAAAGAAATACTAAAGAAGGAAAAGGAACCTGTATGTGCCAAAATGTTTGTGGCAGCCCTGTTTATAGTGGCTAGAAACTGGAGATTGAATGGATGCCCATCAATTGGAGAATGGCTGGGTAAATTGTGGTATATGAATGTTATGGAATATTATTGTTCTGTAAGAAATGACCACAGGATGAATACAGAGAGGCTTGGAGAGACTTACATGAACTGATGCTAAGTGAAATGAGCAGAACCAGGAGATCATTATACACTTCAACAATGATACTGTATGAGGATGTATTCTGATGGAAGTGGATTTCTTTGACAAAGAGACCTAACTAAGTTTCAATTGATAAATGATGGACAGAAGCAGCTACACCCAAAGAAAGAACATTGGGAAATGAATGTAAACTATTTGCATTTTTTTGTTTTTCTTTCCGGGTTATTTTTACCTTCTGAATCCAATTCTCCCTGTGCAACAAGAGAACTGTTCAGTTCTGCAAACATATATTGTATCTAAGATATACTGCAACATATTTAACATATATAGGACTGCTTGCCATCTAGGGGAGGAGGTGGAGGGAGGGAGGGTAAAAATCGGAACAGAAGTGAGTGCAAGGGATAATGTTGTAAAAAAATTTACCCTGGCATGGGTTCTGTCAATAAAAAGTTATTATAAAAGAAAAGAAAAGAAAAGAAATTGCACACCAGAGCCAGCCTTCAGCAATCATCCCCCTGATCATTCAAATTAATATGACTAGCTTTATTGCAATATTTACTTTATTGTGGTAATATAGGACCAAACTCACAATATCTCCAAAGTATACCTATAAATACCAGGAGCCTAGCTAGCCAACCCAGCTAGCAAAGATGCTGCACAAAAATGAGGAAATGAAGACTTTAAAAAGATTTCTAAAGTCTGAAGTACCAGAAGCTATATTTTTGCCATATACATATCCTTCATGTGTGACTTTCTACTATTGTACTATACATTTGAATCCACACACATATATTGTATTTGTGGAAAGGTATCCTCCAGTTTATGGAATAAATGTTTTATAACTACTTATTACTATATCATCTTTGTTATCTTTGCTAAGTTTTTTGTTGTCTTTGCTAGCTTTGTTATCTTTGTTCTGTGTCTACTGACTAATGGGAAGAAGACCAGTGGTTGATTCTAAGCTATAATTAAAAAACATCCACAAGATTAACCCTAGAATCTGAAGATTATAGCCCCCCTCTGGGGACCCAGCCTTCCAGTTCTAGTGCTAATTTGAATGAGTAGCCCAGAGAGGAACTGGAATTTAAGACCTTCCACAATCAGATCTTAATCTGCTTTTTCAGCTTTATTTTGTTCTATTATATGTATTCCATATTTCAGTCAAACTAGACTACTAACATTATTCTAGTCTCATTTTGCCCTTTCCACTGTCATATATTTTTTCATATAAGTCTTCTATACCTGAAGTGCTTATTGAAATCCTTCTCATCCTTCAACACATTTTTTAGATGTCATCTCTTCCCTATAACCAATCCTTATCTCCTGACCTGAAAGTGAAATTTTCCTCTTTAGATTTTCCTAAAAAACATTTCTCCTATGCACTCTATCACAGCCAACTATATGTTATACTTATTTGAGTTTGTCATATCCCTTTTAATACATGATAAACTCTTTGCAGATATGCTTTGTTTTAGCTGGACATGAGATGAGAAAGAACCAGTTTCAAATCCTGCCTTTGACAATAGCTGTGTGACCATGGAAAAGCAATTAATCTCTCTGACCCCCACAATATCTATACAATCCATCTCACCAGTGTTGTGAAGTTCAAATGAGATAGCACATACAGAATTATTTGAAAACTTTAAATTATTATGTGTCAGCTATTATCTTTATCTTCCATTACTGATACATTGAGACTTAGAAGCAATCTCAGAGATCATGTAGTCACCCTCCCCCTTTTTTTATAAACCAAGATATTATATAGAAGAAATGGGATTTGAACCTAAATCCTTGATTCCAAATCTAGCACTCTTTTATATCTCAAACATCTGGCAGAGAAGTTAGTATTTAATAAATGTTTCCTGAACTACATGAAATTGAATCTACATAATACAACAATCTTATCAATAAGTCTTCAGCAATTCAAGAGGGATCATGTAATTGTCTCCCACTATAGGCATCAAATTAAAAAAAAAAAAAAACCTCCACACAATTCCATTGTTTTCATGAAAGTATCTTACCAAGAACCAATTTTTTTGTAATTAATTGAATTTTTCATGATTATACGAAGTTTTGTCCAACTGCTCTTGCAGAATATTTTTAAGTTTCTGGAGCAAGAATATTTGTTTCACAATTGCTTTATACTTCATGCTGATGAATTAAGACTTAAACAGTGTATAAATTAGCTTAGATTTCTAATCTAAAGGTTTACAACTGTGAAAGTGTTTTACATTATATGCAGTTACCACCAATTTTATCATAAAATCTTACTAGAATTATCTTTGTGATAAATTTCTTCATTGAAACACTGCAAAATGTTACCAATTTCTTGCTATAGGAAACAATTCTCACTTTTACATTGGCTACAAAATGCTGTGGATCGATTACTATGTTGCTTTCACAAGGGATACTCCTTTTACAAAGCCTTGTAAAAAATATCTCTTCTTGCCCTTTATATTTAATTTTGACACTAAAGTTAAATACCTAGCAGTATTTATAACTCAGACTAGGTAAGATATTCCTTTAAAAAATTATGATTGTCTAATAACTTTAAACTTATCCAATCATATCTATCTCAGAAAACTGAAGAATGATAAAATTCCCAAATTCTTACATAAATATCCAATGATATTTTTAACACTTTTCTTAAACTCCATGTTCATCATACCACTCCCTGAGAAATCATCAATGATTTCCAAGTTCTACCACATCAATCAATAGAATTAATAATAATAAAAGTTAACATTCATATAGCACTTTAAGGTTTGCAAAATGCTTAACAAATATTAGCTAATCTTATCTTCATAATAACCCTGGAGAGTTAAGTGCTACATTATGTCCATTTTACAGGTGAGGAAACTGAAGCTGATAAGAGATTAAGTGACTTGCTAAGGATCACACACAGTAAGTGTCTGAAGATGAATTTGAACTCACCATTTAGCCACCTACTACTAAGAGCCTACTATGTGCCAGACAGGCTCTGTACAGTAGATAAAACATCTCTGCTTTCACAAGTATACATTCTATATCATGGCAGGTAGAGAAAATATATACATCAATTCAGCTATTCTGCTTAGTTTTCAAAATCTTGTGTAAAGTGAGCCCCCTTTACCAAACCAACTTTGTCATTACTTTTCACCTTTGTCTTTCCACTTTAGTCAGGTTGGTCACATACTGGCCCACAATCTTTCTATATTTATATTCCTATTTCATTATTCTCCTTCCTTGTCTGGCATGCCCTACAAATACTTTAACCTAGATCAATTCTTAACTCTTTCGTAAAAGCTTTCATTCAACATATTTAGTGTCTGCTTTGAGCATCTAGGTAGCTTAGTAAATAAAAGCACTGGGCCTAGAATCAGGAAGACCCAAATTCAAATCCAGGTTCTGATACTGTGTTACCCTGGGTAAATTACTTAATCTCTATTTGTCTCAGTCTCCTCATCTGTAAAATGGGGATAATAATAGTACCTATCTCTCACACTTATAATAAGGTGCAAATGAGATAACTATAGAACCCTAGCGCAGAGTAAGTACCATATATAACAATTATTACTGTTGCACTATGCTAACAGTACTACAAATATGTATATAAAACTTGGTGTTGCCTAAATGGATTATTGCATAGAACTGTCATGTCAGATTGACTGGAGTGATGACCAATGGACTGATGAAAACTTAAAGGAAAATATCATAAAGTCCTATGTTTGTCCTTGCTCTGCTAGATATTTTTAGCCATGACTTAAGTGGCATCCTTATGAAATATATGGACAAAATAAAGTGAAAGGTAATCAATACAGAAACTAGATCCAAAAGGATCTCAACAGACTAGAACAGTGAACTAAAGCTAACCAGATGTAATATAATAGGAATATAATAGAGATAAATAATAGAGATGAAATATAATAAAGAAGTAATAGATAAAAGAGAGAGTTTTACACTTTCATTCAAAAAAAAATAAATCATACAAAAAGAAGGAAAGAAACATGGCAGGGGACAGACAATTCAGTATATTACAGAATCAAAGAATCTCCACAGTGAAAAGGATGTCAGAAATCTAGGGCTTCTTGGAATTTTTTCTACTCATGACCCATTTTAGCTCAAGAAATTTTTACTTAACCCTGGATATATAAAATAAGTCTATAAATAAAACATTTACTGCTAATAAATCATACATTTATTTTAAAATAATTCTTTACCATTTATTAAAAATGAAAGCAAATTTCATACTGAGAGGGATTTTTACATAAAGAATTAAATCTTGGCAAATATTTGATATCATTTACTGTTGCCAAAATTTTCACAATCCCCACATTCAATTTACACAACTCAATAGTAGGCTGTGAACCACAGCTTTGATCTAGTTCAACTATTCCTAAAAATGTACCATCCTCTAAAACATGCTCAATGATCTTCCATCATTATTAATATGAAGATTTTTAGTGAAGTTTCTCTTACTATAGATAATTCTAATTTTTAGGGGATTGTGGTTTTGTTTTTGTTTTTGTTTTTAGATCTGAAATCTGCTTCTATATAACTTTTACCCAGCACCCCTAGGTTTGTGCTGTAGAATCAAACAGAAAAAGTCTGATTCTGTTAAATAATTTGCCTTCCATGTGATAGTCCTTCAAATAATTGAAGACAGCTATATTTAAAACTTCTCTATGCAATTTATAATTCAGTTTTTTTAACACTCCTTTTTTATATAACATGGATGCTGCATACTATATGCTGAGACACATGACTAATTGACATCCATCAGACAGAATACAACAGTACAGTCACTTTCTGGACACTATGCCTCAAAGCATTCTAAGATAGTTTTTTTTTTTTTTTTGACATTTTGGTTTTTTGTTTTGGGGAAGGGCTATTTTTTGGTATATTATATAATTGATCAGAATAAGGTTACAATCTATCAAAAAACACCCAGATCTTGATAAGATCAGCTATTGTTTAGCCGCACCTCTTCCACCTTATGATTTGACTTTTGAAATACAAATACATGACATATATCCTTAATGCATCTCAGTAGATTTGGTCCAACACTTTGGCTTTTCATATTACTTCTTTTGAACATTTTTTTTTTTCACACAAACCTATCTGAAATCTTTCTTATGTGTAAGACATTCCATCTCCTACTTCTGGACCTTAGTGAAGGGAACTTTCTGAGTCTATCTCCTCTGCCTCTTCTTATAATTCCTAACTTTCTTCAAAAACCAACAAAGACACTATATTGCCTCCTCAATTAGACTTTTTCTTTTCCCTAGTGTTCCTTATTACTTTGTATACACTTTGTCAATCAGGATTCAAACAATGACCAAGTGGGGCTTGGCCTGGGACCTATTGGGAACAATCAATGAGAATCAGAGTGGTTTTGGTTCTTAAGGCATGGTTCTTAAGAAATCTAGTCATTATACCCCAAGATATCATTTGTGCTTTGGACAGAAACCCTGAGGGTCTTCCCCTCCCAGATTTAGTTAGTTTGGGGTTTATTTTTTTGACTAGATGAAAGAAGAATTGCCTCAATTGCTACCTAGCCTTAATCACTGAATAAGTGAGGCTTCAGTCAAACTGAGACTTGTTCAAGGCCTTGGCTTTAAAAGGCCAAGGTCTCCCATTGCATCCAGGGGCATCTCCAGTCGTCCTGAGCTATAACTTGCCATTAGACCTAGATGACTCTAGAGGGGAAAGTGAGGCAAGTGACCTTGTACAACCTTCCCTCACTTAAATCTAATTCATTTGCATATCATGGCATCACTTTTCTGTTGTCATGATTTTCTTTGAGAAAGAAGTACAAACAGCATACTTAGTACTTGCTAAGATTATTTGTACTATCCCAGAATAATGAAATACCTTCAAGGCAGGGATTATCTTATTTTTCTATCTCTTATATTAACATTGCAGAATAATTAGAGATCTACATGGATAGAGATTTACTCCCCAGAAATTATACCATTATAATCATATAAGAACAAAACAAAACAAAACAAAAAGCCCAGTATATAGTACAGTTCTTTATACATAGTAGGCACTTAATGTTTATTGAATTGAATTTATTTGTATTTGGATCATGTCTCTTGTCAGTGTTTTCACTATACATACCAATTTTGAGTTATCCACAAATCTTATATGCTATATTTTTTCCAGATTATTGTTTTTAAAATATTAAATAGAACAAGACCAAAGATATATCACTGGGATACTTCCCTAGAGATTCCTTACTGACAAAAATCTGCTTTCTCATCTTCCCACATTACCTCCTTAAATGAGAAATTAAAAAAAAATACCTCTATTACAAGCATATAAGGTAAAGGAAAACATTTCAGCACTGGCAATTACAGAAATAATAGTAAATTTTCTTTGGGTCTGAGTATGTGACCAGTTCCAAACCTATTTTAATTGTCACCTAGTCCACTCTTTTCATCATTACTATAAAAAATACTTATATTTTTCCTAATATCTCAATAAAAATTATTGCATTCCCTTTAATTTGCCAGTCTAATAACCTTATTTAAAAATTGATATTCTGGTACAATCTATTTTTCACAGAGTCATGCTGGGTCTTTGTGATCACGATTGCCTTTTCCACATATTCACAAATTGTCCCTTAAAGAATTATTTTCTACAATGAAATTGAAATCAATCTTCTTCATTAAAGACAGCTAGATGGTACAGGGAATAGAGTGCTGAGTCTAGCGTCAATAAAACTATAAGTTGAAATCTGACTTCAGACATTACCTGTGTGACCCTAGTCTGCTTCAGTTTCCTCAACTGTAAAATGGGGATAATAGCATTTATTTCATAGGATCATTGTGAGGATCAGATAACACTTGTAAAACATTTAACAGAGTGCCTGTCAAATAGTAGGTGTTTAATAAATGCTTGTTCCTCTCTTCTAAATGGCCTATGTTATATCTCTTCAATTTTTTGAAATTGAGTTACATGTTTTTCAAATCTTTCTGTATCTTCCTAATTCATCATATTTCAAGGATAACTAAAAATAGTTCAAGAATCCTATATGACACTTCCTTTTGAATCTAAGGATGTTTTTACTTGACATCAAAGTACTACTTAAAGTGCTCTCTTATTGTGATCTTACTTAAATATCAACTTCTTTTTAGGCACTTGAATTGAGCAATCTGATTTCTCTCTCTGGTGATTTATCATTTTCCCCTTATTTATCATTTTAACTTATATCTTTGATTCTATCCTTTCCCCATAATATGTTGTTGTGATTGGTTCTTCATGATACCATGGACCATTGTATTCCAGGCCCTTTTAACAGTCCACTATCTACCAAAATCTGTCCAACCACATGTTCATTGCATACATGACACTAACCATTTCATTCCCTTCTTTTACCTTCAACCTTTGCCAACATTTTCAAGATCTTTCCCAATAAGTCCTGTCTTCTCATTATATTATCAAAGTAAACCAGCTTTTATATTTATCTTTCCAAGGAACAGTCTGAATTTTTTTAAAATATTAAGCTCAATGTCCAAGGGACTCTCAAAAGTCTTCTCTAGCTGCAGTGCTCAGCTTTTCTTATAGTCCAACTCTCACATACTACATTGCTACTGCAAAAACCATCACTTTGACCATCTAGACTTTTGTTGGCAAGATGATGTCTCTGCTTTTTAGTATTCTGCATACATTTCCTTCTAAGGAGAAAGCACCTTTTAATTTCATGGCTATAGTCTCAGTCTGTAGTGACCTTTGAGAAATATAAAATCTAGCACTGCTTCCATTTCTTCTCCCTCTACTTTCAAAGAAGTAATGAGACCAGTTGCATCATCTTGGTTTTTTTTTTTTTATTATTCTTTAGCTTCAAGCCAGCTTTTTCATTCTCCTATTTCATCCTCATCAAAAAGATTCTTAATTTTTCTTTACTTTCTACTATCAGAATATGTATCAGCATATCTGAGATTATTGCTTTTGATTCAGCCAGCCTTGCATTGTACATGATATACTCTGCATATAGTTTTTATACAAGGTGACAATATATAGGGCTTGTCACATTCCTTTCCAAATCTTAAATCCATCAGTTGTTCCATGTTTAGTTCTATTGTCTCTTGACCCACATACAGGTTTCTCAGGAGACAAGGTGATCTATGCCTCTCTCTTTGAGAAGCTGCCACCTTTTGTTGAGATGCACAAAGTCAAAGACTTTAGTGTAGTCAATGAAGCAAATGTTTGTGGATTTTTTTTTCCCCCTGGAACTTTCCTGCTTTCTCTATAATACAACCAAATGTCAGCAATTTGGTCTCTTGTTCCTCTGCCTCTTTGAAAATTAGGCTGCATTTTGGGCAAGGGATAATGTTGTAAAAAATTACCCTGGCATGAGTTCTATCAATAAAAAGTTATTTAAAAAAATAAAAATAAAAATTTTCAGCACAGTAAAAAAGAAAAAAAAGAAAGAAAATTAGGCTGCACTTTGGGGAATTCTTAGTTTACACACCGCTTAAATTTAGCTTGCAAAATCTTAAGCAAAACCTTGCTGGTGTGCGAAATAAGTACAATTATTTGGTATTTTGAATATTCTTTGGCTTTGCCCATTATTTTTGGACAGATCTTTTCTAATCCAATAGCCAATATTAAGTTTTCCAAATTTGCTAGCACATTGAGTGCAATATTTTAACATCAGCTTTTAGAATTTCAAAAAGCTCAACTGGAATTCTGTCACCTCTGTTGGCTTTATTTCCATAACATAGGCTTTTTTTTTTTTCAAGTTTGGAAACGCATATTCATAACATAGGCTTTTTAAAAAATCTTTTGTCTTTTGTTTTCTTGCTAGTTTTATGTCATGTAGAGCTTTAAGACTTTTGATACCATTGTTAAAGGATTGTCATTTTTGTATTTATCTATAATTTGCTCGTCTATCTTCTGTAGATGCCTTTTGAGAAATTAAATTGATTTATAAGTTCCATGCATACTCACATCATTCTCTTTTTAACAGATAACCCCTTTCCTTATCAGAATTAGTATCCTAGCATTGGTGTGAGAGATAGCGTTGACATAGGCTATCAATTTCCTTTTTCTGACTTCTAACTCTATGAACATCTATATTCTTTCCCTTTTCTGAATCATTCCTTATCTCAATAACTTAGGCAAACACATCTCTCCCAAAAGAACCTGGTTTTTCACACAGAAAAAGAACAAAGGAAAGTGACTGAGTTGCAACCTTTCGGCTGTCTTACTTAGCTCACAACTCCTGTACCCAAAAAAACACATTCCTATTCATTAGCTAAAATATTCAGATCCATTTTTTCCTTGCGTTGGGAATGAAATATTGATATTTTCCTTTTCTTTAGCCTGAGTTTTCAACATGTATTTTCTCTTTCTCCTTTGCCCCAATATTGCTTATCCCAACACCCAGTCTCTCACCAGCCCTCTCTCTTTTGGAGGTCCTTCCCCTATTATATTATGATTTGAGTAATGAAACAATTAAATCTGCAATGCAATGGTTATTCACATTTATCTTTTAAAACAAAAGTTCAACAGAAGCAAAACTTTAAAAATGGGAAGTAAACATCTACCTTTAGAAGAAACATTGGGAAGGAAGAAGGACAGAAAAGTGAGAAATCACTAGGCTTATTCTCAGTGATCTATATAAAGTTTCTAGAAATATGTAGCTATTCCATTTGGTTCCAAAATAGCCAAATTATCTAGTTCATATCTTAGTGTCTAAGCATTCATTCTTCAGGGCTCCCAGTATCAGTAGTCATGTCTCTACTCCCAAATAGGTACCTTTAACTTTAATATTATTTGGCAGACTTCTTTATTTCACACTTGATGTCTAGGGCAAAGAATCTCCTTTTGGGGATAAATAACTATTAGCCAAGTTCTGAGAACTGAAATTCTTCTCAGTTGGGTAGAAAAGCTACTAAAGTCTTTTTCTTATCTTTTGGTTTTGGCTAATCCTGAATCTGAGGACACAGCCTTTAAAAAAAAAAAAAAAAAAGCTGTAATTTAAGCTTCTGGTTTTACACTCAAAGAGGTCCAGAAACTCACTCATTCTCTTACAGAGAAGTTCCCGCTTAGCTAAGGACACCAACTGAAACCAAAGGGTAAAAAACAAAATGAATTTTGTGCCCAGCAAAACCATACCTGGAAGCAGTGGCCAATAATCACTGGACCAACAAAGCATACTCCAACAGCAATCTTGAAAGTCCACTGAGTAATTAACATATGACTGTAATATGCAGAGAATACACTCCACAAAGGAGCAAGGAGAGAAGAATCAGGAGCAGAATGACATCAGAAGATAACCCTATTCCATTGTTAAAATTCAAGTCCGTGGTGTAACCTAGCCACATGTTTACAGATGCATCCCTCCACATATATGACCCTTCACCTGTGTTTCTCAGGCAGGGCCACTCTCTTTACTATTGATATTTGTGGGAGAGTCATGCCCCAAGTTTATGGTAGGGATATGTTTTTATCACTCTTGTGCTATTTCAGTGAATCAGGAAAAAAGCATTACATGCTTTTGTGGCTGGCTCTATGCCACATACTAGAGATATACAAAAGCAAATGCAATCTCTGCCTCATGGAGCTTACATTCTAATTGGAATATACAACTTTTGTGGATGGCTCTGTTAGGACACTGTCCAGAAGTTATTGGGATAGTAAATGTGAAGCTGTAAAGGAGGGGATTAACACACCCCTTCCAGAAGTAATGGCAGAGTTTTATTTGATTTTGATTTTTTATATCTTGGTCCTGGAAAAAGGAAAAAGCTGGAGCGGGGGAGAGAAATGAGAGATAATATTAAGTGACAAAGCATCTATCAAAAAGATGATCAGGAAGAAAAACATGGAGCTTGCCTGAAATAACCAGTCAGTTAAGACACCCATATATTAGGCAGCAGACACTCAAGCTAGAAGTTCTGGGGCAGAACTCTAAGGCATGGTCTCTGTTTTGATGTAGGCATGATGCAGAAAAATGCTTCAATTTTGTCCTCTAGATGACAAGTAAATTAAACATTGTTGGGAACTTATAAACTAAGGTTTTGAGTAGATAAGACTCACAGAGGGTCTTGATAATAAGATCCATGTACAATTTAGGGTTAGTCCTACATGCTATCTGGGATCCACATCCAAGTTGGAGAGAGTTACACCAAATACTTTATTAGGCCAATGTAAAAAGTGAGAGACCTCCCCCCCACCCTACCCCATTCCATCCCTGGCCCCCACTGCATTTAAGATTTTTGCCTCAGCAGTAAACTGTTCCTTCTTGATGAGGATCAGATTCAGAACAGAAATTCCCCTAATTGACTTTGCTACATTTTTAAAGATGAAATGATTCATGCAAGTTAAATGCTTTTTGGCAGAGTGCTTATTGTTATCAAAAGTTTTCCTATCTTTCTGCATCAGACCCATAAACTGTTTTTTGAATTTGTTTCCCGTTTCTGTTCAGGTGATCAGTAATATACTTCAATGTTACTTATGCTTCTCCTTCTGATGATTTTCACCTGTTCATCACCATACTTCCACTCTCACTCAATCCCTTTTCGACTTCCAGTTATAACTTTTTATCTTTTTTACAGTGGAACTTTGCCCTCTCTACTCTGTCCAATCTTTTCTTTTGACCCCTCCAGAACTATCCAGTTCTTTCATGTATCTCATTGCACCAAGTCTCAGCAAGATCCATGCAATCAAAATTTGTCTTCAAATGCAAGTTCACTTTGTCTCTTGGTCCTTATTTGGTGAAGGTGTGGATTTTATAAATGCCTTCTTTCTTGGATTTCTGTCTCCTGTGAATTTGTGAGCATTTCTAACTGTTCTTTCTACACTACTAACTCTGTGCCATCCAGCTTTGTTTGTGGTTAAAGGTAGGTGATTTTCTCCATACACCTTTCTCAAAATCCTTGCTGAAAGGATTTTCAGGACTACAGTAAAATACATTCTTATCGGCATTTTTAACATCACCCTTTTAGGAGCTTGTCATTCCTGTCAATTGGGTCTTGATCCAGAAATGCACCTTCTTCAGACACACCTTCTTAATAGGTACCTCCCATTTAAAGTCTGCAAAGCACTTTATACACACTAATCCCATTTGATACTCACAACAGCCGGATGAGTAGGTACTACAGATATTACTCCCATTTTATAGATGAGGAAATAGGCTTAGGGACATTTAGTGGATTACCTATAGTCAGATGGCTAGTCAATATTGGTCATGGGATTCTTAGCTTGAAGTGTTCTAAATGTACAGATTTCAACAAAATGCAAACAGAAAAACAAAAAATAACTAATATATTGAAATGACTATAACTATCCTTTTTTCTTTCCACTTCTGCCATGGACTTAAAAGTGAATGAACATAGGGCATCACCATCTAGATGTCTCGTATTTAGCCCGTTTAAAATAAGAGTCCAAAATAGAGAATTAAATTTCTCCAAAATCTGCTCCCTTTGACTTATTTTTATTAAGAGCACTATCATAGTTGCCCACGTGAAAAACCTTGGTATTGTCTTGAACACTTCTGACTCAGCTCTGATATCCCCATCAATCATTTAAGGCTCATTGATTCTCCCTCCACAATATTTCTCATGGCCTCTTCCCCGCTCACATCTTGATTTCCACTAGAAGTTTCTTGCCTATGAGCTTCATATTGCTTCCAAACTAGCTGAATGCCATCCGCCAGGGTAGACTTGTGAGTGGGAAGGGTAGCCCTGGCTAACATCCTCGGTCCTAAGTCGTTTATATCATATACACCCACCCACTCCCAGCCAAAAAGAAAGTCATTAAAGCAGACTAGGTCGGACAGAAATACGACTCCCGCGATGTTACATGGCATCTTGGGAACTGTAGTCTTCCGGTCGCCTACAACGGCGATTTGGGACTTGCAGTCTTCGCCTCCTTGAGACTCTAGGTCATAAAAACAAACGTTGAGTCGAGAGACGTTAGGCTCCTCCCACGACAGACCCAGCTCCAGCTGTTTTCCTCTCAGGCCACGACCCGCCCCTCGAACGTAGCGTCACTACAGCGAGTGGCGGCTCCAGCTCCTGGGGGCTCCCTCTGCTGTCCTATCCCCGCCAGCCCGGGGCTGCGGCTGCTGGAAAGAGGGAGAAAGCGGCGCGGGGGCCGGGCTGAGGGTCACGTGAAGCCGCTCGGGCAGAGAGCCGCTCGGAACTCGTTTAACGGTAGTGGAGAAGAAACAGCGCGGCCCTCTGAGGTACGGAGCGGGGAAGGAAGAGAAAAGCGGGAGCGCCGCACCTGTTCTCCCCCCTTCAGCCGTTGGCCACGGGCTAGGCCGTTACTGCAATAGCCCATCGCTCTTGGCACCACGTGGGAGAGAGGGGAAGCCGTGTGTGAGGCCGGGGCGGCCCGAGCTCGCGCCACTGTTCGGAATCCTGCCCCGGACTAGCCGTGCTCGCGACTTGCGTGGTCTCGGAAGGGCGGGTTCTTTTGCCTCACTCTGCCGCCTCCCAAGTGTGGACCCATTGCCCCCGCCTGCCTCCATCCGGGTGTGCCCTCAGCCCGGGTTCACCTGCCCCGAGGTGCGACCAGAGAAGATCCCCGGGTTTACTGTTTATTCCGACGTTTGCTGACCTGGCATTTGTCCCTCCCCCGCATACACACACCCCTGGTCATGTCCACTCCCTGACCCCGCCTGCCTCAGTTTTCTTAGGTGGGCAGGTGGTGTTACGATCTCCTGCTATGGCTCGTTTGATTTGAGTTTTTATTTTCTTAGTTGCCTAGTATGTGATTCAGCAGCTCCTGTGGGCGGGTTTTAGAAGATTGAGAAGGTAGCCTAGGAGCTGGAGAGAGGAAGAAAATGGAGGGGGAGGGGGGGCCGTAATTCTAGTCTTGATTGTGGTAGGGTTGGAGATCAGATATCTAATAACTTGACGTATTTAAAGTGTTTTGCAATCTTTTTAAAAGCCTATGTAAATGCCAATTATTGTTACGTCCCTCTTCTTTCCTCCCTGCCCCCCGCCCCTCGCTCCGGACTGTAAGCTACTTGGAAATAGGACCTGTATTTTTGCCTTTTTTTTTTTTTTAAATTTCCCGAACCCTTCGGACTACACCTGGTTCACTGTAGGCACTTAATAAATGCTAGCAAGTTCTGCTGGTTTGGGGTTGTTACCTTGAATAGTTTCAGACTGCAAGCATCTATATAGTTTTAAGATGTATTACCTAATCTATGGTATTCTATTATTCATATGATTACTTAATTACTTTATTATTCCACAAATTGAAAGGTAAACATTTGGGCTTCTCATTTTCCCCATTTGAGAGTCTGCTGGTACCTGTGAAAACAGCACTAAAAAAAGTAAAAATAATATTGATAGTATTCATGAACGTGTATTGAGTCCCAGCAGTTTGGTACAAAGCTATCAATAGGGAAAATAAAAACTTGATGGAAAGAATTTATAATATTTAGTATAAAGAAATTTACATATTGTTTCTGTTTCTTAAGTTAAATAAGGTAAAAATGTCAGTAGCCTAAAATGAACAGTGAAGTCTCAAAAGGACAATATACACCCATAGGGGAGTGGAAAAGGGAGAAATTATTTGTATTTGCTTTGCCTTTTGAAATAATTTTGGCCTTACGTATATGAGTAAGATCTTACATTTATATAATATTATGAACCTAGTCTTACATAGAAGCAGAACGTAATTTTAGAAGATATAATCCCCTAGCAGATCGACTGTAATAATCAATGTGTTGTTTTTATGAAAGTAACAGACCTTTACAAATTATTGTTTACCTGTTAATTTTTCCATATATATTTCTGTCATTTCTAGACATTGAATTCTTGAGAAGAAAACAATGGCACCTATATTACTTTAACTGGTTACAAAAATTGTTAGATTTGCTTCAGTGTTTCTGAAGAGGATGGCAACTCCTTATGTCCCTGTGCCTATTCCAGTAGCAAATTCTTCTTCAAATTTTACCACAAACAGAAGCCAAAGAAGTTCTTCTTTTGGGAGTATTTCAACAAGTTCAAATTCTTCTAAAGGCCAACCAGAAGACTCTAATGTGAATAGTTACAAAAAGACAACAATGCCAGATCAAATGGACAGCAATTCATCCATCTGTAGCAGCCCCCTTATTAGGACTAAATTTACAGGTATAGAATCTTCCATTGAATATTCTACTAGGCCAGTGGAAAATGAAGAACAAAGTTCAGAATCTGTGAATTGGGAAGAAAGACCCTCTACACCTACTATACTGGGTTATGAGGTGATGGAAGAAAGGGCTAAATTTACTGTAAGTATTGAGAATACTTGAGAAAAAAGAGGGGGAAGTGAATTGGAACATAAAAATCCCCAAAATATTTTCATTTGGCTACCTATTTTATTTTCCCAATATTATAAAGTTTATTTATAGGTATAGATTCAAAAGGACAATTATCCCAGTACTTTAAATGAATTATTACAAAGTCGTGTTATAATCAGCTGTCTACTTTTAGAAATTAATTTTCACCAAATATAGTATGTATTCTTCTAGATGGGTATATGAACTAGATTTGTTGATTTTCTGTTTGTCCTTGGTTTCATTGAATGTCTTAGATGCATAATTTTACTAATATGAGTACTTTGTCTATTTGGTACAAATCACATCCTCTCCTTGATTTCCCATAATGCACTTTTCCATAAATCTTTTACAAAGTAATCACCCAACATACTAGAAGTTTTCTTCTGGTTTTTGTAATATTTCATGATTACCAAGGCTGCTATCAAGCTATTATCCTTCACTTTTACTATGGAATCAACCCAATTATTTTTTGGTCTTATGTGTGAGGATAATTTTGATGCCCCTATTCAATTTGATCAATATCTACTAATTCATTGTCGTTTAATGAGCATCAGTCATCATACTAGTGAATGAAGTAGAATTGGATTAAATTTGAATAGGTTCTGATAGTTCATAAGGGATTGTTAAATGCCATTTTTTTCCTCATTCAAGTTCATGGATCCCTTGAACTTAATACCAGGTTAAGAATTCCTAGTATCGAGGTCAAAAATCTTTTAATTCTTACCTCAAATATAATCATAAGCTAATTCAGAAACATTAATGTTCTTAATCTTTAAAAAGTATTATTCTGACTACTTCTCTTAACACTTGACTGCCATCACCATAGAGCTTAAAGAGAGCTTCTTGGATCGAATCTACTACCAAGTGATTTCTGATTAGGACTTTGGTTTGATTTATATTTGTAAAAAAAAATGAAATCCTTCCATATGCTGTTTGTAAAAGTGAAATGAAAGGATGAGATAAGGAAAAAATGGCTAATGCATCTAGATTTGACAGTGAAAAGAGTGCTGGCTTTGAAATCTGGAGAACATGAGTTCAAAACAGAGGTTGGACACTTATTAACTAAGTGACCCTGGGAAAGTCATTTGATCTAGTTTGCCTCAGTTCCTTACCTGTAAAATGAGCTGGAGAAGGAAATGGCAGATCCAGTATCTTTGCCAAAAAAAACCTCTCAAATGAGGTCATAAAGAGTGGGACACAACTAAACACAAACACACTTCAGAAAACACTGGACTTTCTAGTTCCATCTCTTTAACTGTATTTGATATGGCCAAATAGTTTATAGTTATTTTCCATTTGTGCAATGAAATATTACCCTACCTTTTTAAGGTGTTGTGAAATCAAGTAAGAGCACCATTGAAAGGGAATGAGGTAAAGAAAAAGACTGCAAAAGTATCTTAGGCATTACAGAAGAAATTTTCAACTTTTGTACTGTTGAGTTGTATCACCAAAAGTTAATTTAAACCAACTGGCCGAGATTTCTTTTTGGTGAGAAAGACTTGCATCATTAGCAGTCTACACTGGCCTGTCCCATATGATTGTTGTGAGGACAAATGAAATAATTAAGATGACAACAGTTTGAGAAAATTAAATATGATTAAAAATTATATGATCAAATCAATTTATGAATTTCCTCTGATGAAAATCACAACTCATCTATGTCTATGCTCTACTTCTGTCACTTTTAAATCTGCATTTCTCTGGGCATTTTGCCCAGAGCACTGGAGACTTTCCTCTGTTTTATGTCAACTGATTCATCATGTAGAAAAGTGTCCCATTTTCATTTGTGTAACATTCGTGTTCATGGTCTAAAGTGTTTTGTTACCATCTCTCTCACGTTCAGCCATAGGATAAAGTAGCTCTCTTTATCCTATGGCTGAACGTGAGAGAGATGATAATAAAACACTTAGAAGGCTACTTAGAACTAGGGTCTTCTCTACACTATCAGGTATTTTCTAATTAGGACTTTTGTTAGATTTATATTTATATAAAAATGAAATCATTATATAGGTAAAAATGAAATGAAAGAATTAGATAAGGAAATAGAAATGGTTAGTAAAATAATGTCTCAATATTATTTTTACACATGTAAAGACTCTGACTAGGAAAATACGAAGTTCAAAGCTTCATTGTTTAACTCTTTTTTCTCCTGTTTCTAGCATTTGGTTCTCTCCCATACCTCTTTTTCTAATTTTGGCAGTAGAAATTGGACGTCTGTCCTAGATCTCACCTTGCTGGTGGTATCATGTTATTTTTTTAACCTGATGTCTATGGACTTTTTTTTTTAATGTTTTGCTAGCTATTTCAGAATAATTTTTTAAAGTTATGTGTGTTTTATCTTATTCACTTCAAAACATTCTAAAAAGGGGTTCAAAGGCTTTAACCTATCAAAGGTATCCACAACACAATAAAAGATTAAGAATTCTTGCTCTAACCCATTGTGTTAAAAATGCTGCATGTAACTTTTGTTGACCTTTTCCTCAAACTTATGCTTGTAGTCCTTGACAAAAACGCAGAATTCATGAAAAGCATTTTAAAGAGAATATATATCAACCAAACATTTTCACTACCCATTCATTAGAGCCTGATACTGCAATAAAGCTCTCCAGTTAGATATGAGCTAAGTATTTGAAAAGAACACTGTCAAGGAAGAGAGTAAAGCAGTAGGGGGAAAACCAAAACTAAAAATTTGTTGACACAATATTACAAAGAATTAATATTAAATTGTGGTAAATGATTTAAAAGCTTGAAGCAGCTTTGAGAAGCATAAATAATATTTACTTGGTAAGGAATAAAAGTTCAACTCTTGGCTCTTTTGCTGCTCAAAAACATTTGAGTGCTTGAAATCTGAAGATCTCATAGTGCTACATTAGAAGATGCAAAAGAAATGAAAATTATAAATCTCTACAGGCAAACTCTTGCCTTCTGTTTGAGAGTGCTTTCAATTTTAATTCTTTGATGAATATATTTTGAATATCCCTAATATATTGCTCTGCTGTGGAAGTAACCCTAGGAGTTGAAAAGTTTTAATATCTGGTTACTGCCCCTAACAAGCTCATAATTTAGTTGACCGGATAGTAACACAGATTAAGAAAGGCACTGTGGAATAATAGTAAGAGCCACTGACTCACAGTCTAGAGAAACCTGCTAGATTTGTTGGTAGATTTTTGATTCATCACAACTATTCCAGAAACAATTTAAAATTACACAAAATAACAAAACTAATCTATACAAATGGTGTCAAATGCAAAATGTATCTGCACATAAGGAACCCTGCAGGGCACATTGATTTATTTAAAATATTGTGTATCTTTTATTGTATTTTTGTTTGTTTTATTAAATGTTTCTCAGTTATATTTTAATCTTATTTGGACAGTACTTAGGGGTGTTGCTAGCCCTTTGGTTCAGGGATTCCACTGCTAAAATATGCTACAAAGAGACAGTTTAAAAAAAAAAAAAAAAGACTTCATATTGAACATATATATGGAGAGAGAGAGAGAGAGAGAGAGAGAGAACGCAGCATTTTTGGTGGAAGTAATGAAAATAAAGTAGATCCCCATTGATTAGAGAATGGCTAAGCAAAATATAGAAACAGAAGCAAAAAGACCTATATGAACTGATGCAAAATGAAGCAGAACCAAGATAATATATAGAAACCAATATGCTTTCCATTTACGTTGATAGAAATAATGTAAACAGAGACTGCCACAGTAAACAAAACAAATGTTGCAAAATTATAAGGAACTAGTATTACCTCAAAGGAAATATAAGAAAACACTTCCTTCCATTCCGCTGCAGAGGCAGGTGGTCCACAAGTGTTAAACATTGCTTATGATGTCAAATTTTTTTGAGGTATTGATAAGTTTTGCTCTCTCTTTTTTTTTTTTATCTAATTCATTTTTTTAAAATACATAGGGGAGAAGAAGATACGGGGGATAGCTTACGTGAAAAGGATACAAGGGGAAACCTAGGTGATCCATAAAAACTAAAACTATCAATAAAAATGTATTTTTTTAAAATTTATCTTTCAAAAGAAAGGAACTTCATAATGGAAGGGAAGAGACAGAATTAACTTTTTGTATCTGTAAGATGACTGGATTACTAGTGCAAAATAAAGGATTCTGTATTTGACAACAGATTTAGGGAACAGAATTTTTTTCTATATTCATGTAATAGAAAAGCTGTGCTTTTTTGTTTAAAAAAAGATTTATCTTAAATACTAATTCTTCACATTCTGCTTGTAAATTTGATTTTTACTTTACTTGATGAAATATGTTGCCTTCCATTAGTCAGGTTTTAATACTTAACATAAATTGCTATTTTGAACATTCAAAATAATAATTTAATAAATATACTTTGTTTCCCAGGTTTATTTCTTTAATAGTATTTTTCCCCAAAATATATATTTATAGATAGTTTTCAACATACATTTTTGTAAAACTTTATGTTCCAAATTTTTCTCCTTCCCTCTCTTACCCACACCTCTCTCCCCAA
Source organism: Antechinus flavipes (assembly GCF_016432865.1). Lineage (NCBI taxonomy): Eukaryota > Metazoa > Chordata > Mammalia > Dasyuromorphia > Dasyuridae > Antechinus > Antechinus flavipes. Next base: position 437,253,016 of record NC_067398.1, read on the forward strand.
GACAGCAAGCAATCTAATACAGTTAAACATGCAGTTCTTTTAAACATATTTCCACATTTGTTGTGTTGTACAAGAAAAATCAGATCAAAAGAGGAAAAAAACATGAGAAAGAACACAACAAAAGGGTGAAAATACTGTGCTTTTATCCACATTTAGTCTCCATAGTTCTCTCTCTGGATCAGATGGTATTTCCCATTTCAAGGTTTATTTTAAATATTAAAATGTATTTTTGAAAACTTTGGTGTTCAGAAAATTGAAAGAATATTTCAGAGCTGCTCCAACTATCATTAGTTTTTTTAATCATTAATTTTAAATGTTATTGATCTAAAATAATATTCACATAGCTAGAGAGTTCACTATTAATAGTTTTGAGCTAAATTGATCTTAAGTTTTCCTTTTTATTTTTGTCTCTTTATTAACTTATAGGAAATATTGAAACAGTTAATTGATGGCAGTTAATATTATGATATATAGAAGCTAGATGGTTTCAGAACCAGGACTAATACACAGTTTTCTCCTCACATTGCATACCAAAATTTTCTATTAATTTTGAAAACAAACTAAACCTTAGCTTTAATATTTTATACTTTGAAATATATCTTTTCTAGTATGCTTCTTTTAATCTTTCTACTTAAAATTTTCATATTTTTTCATGTGCTTTTATGTACAGGTATATAAAGTTCTAATTAGAAGAAGTCCTGAGGAAAGCTGGGTAGTTTTCAGAAGATATACAGATTTCTCTAGACTGAATGACAAAGTAAGTAATTTGAATTGCTGTCTCCTGAAACTAACTTTTAAGTTGTTAATTGTATTGTCATTTCTTTAGTTTATTTTTATATTTCTTTTTAATGCTAATAAGCAAATTCTAGTTAGTCCTTTGCTCTGGAAAACAAATTTTGGCTGCAATCATATTATGCAAAAGCTCCTTTTTGTCTTTGATAAATAATGATACTACATATTTTATATATTTTGTTCCCACTGATTGTTGGTTTATTACTTCACTTTCACCAAAATTTTATGGCACTAGAGGCATACTAGAATTGTCCAAAATGATACAATTTTAAGAACAACTGGCTTTTTTTTTCACCCACTCTTATATTCAAACAATGGACAAGTATAGATTACTTAATGCTGAGCACTAATGGAGACTGTACTCCTGAAAAAAAATTTCCTCACAATTGAAATCTTATAGGAGCCTTAATAGCTGAGAGCAGCCTTTATTTCCTGATTTCATATATACTACCATATGTAGTCGGAACCATTTTTTCCCAATCCAATTTTTCACTTACTCCCTAAAACACTTAAAGTTACTTGGAAGTTAGCTTTTAAGGACGAAGAAAAATATTTATCAGAATTTCTGGATCATTTAAAAAATTGACAATTAGATTTTAGCTGCAAGAAAAAATTTTATTACTGACTTTATTTCATATGACTACTTCTATATTCTTCAAAATATAAGAGAAAAGATGTTTTGAATACCAGATTATTTTAGAATACCAGAAGCACTTGGACTAAGTCTTTTGTTAACATTCCTCTCTGAATGTATTTTAACAATGGTATTAAAATAAATCAGGTGTGTCCTAAAGGAAATATTTAGTGTTTTTGAAATAACATCTGTTCTTTGTGAAATTTCATTATGTTTCTGAGTTTCAATAGCATTTAAAAAGACTGTTGAGTTATGAAGATTGAGGAGTGACAAAGTAATTTTTTCATAACTAGAATTAATAATATGGAATTGAAATTTTAATCCTGAGCTTTCTTACATAGTTGTAATAATTTTATTTAATCATAACTTGATTTTTTTTAAAAAGGCCCATTTGAAAGCCATTTGCTCTTTTCATATATATTGCCCATTTCCTTTCCATGGCTTACCCATTATTAAATGTTTACCCTTTTATCTCTATCCAAATAATTTAATCTTCATTGTTAGAATACTTTTAATCCTGAGCAAATTCAGGTTTCCAAAGAATTTTAAAGCCATTTGAATAAAGATTTTATAACTTAAAGCAGCAAAAACCACTTTTTTCCTACCAACTAGATAATGATTCAGCTGCCCATCTTTTTTCTTATATAGCATCATTTTGACTGCTAGTGATTTTAAAGAGCTCCATATAACTCCTAAAGAGATAGGGGATTTCTATTTTGGTTCAATTGGCCACACGTCAAAAAAAAGTCCTGCTTTTCCTCTAATTTGTATACCTAGCACTGTGCTAGCCTCTTTAAAAGATAATGAACTTATGTCAGACTTGACTCTTACCTCCAGGAAACAATGTTGCATAAACAATATGTTAACATGATAAGAAACCTCAAATAAGATGAAAAAAACAAAACTGTGTGGGGTAGAGTAATTCAGACTTAAGTAGGAATTGGAGATCAGAATAGAGAAGTTTAGAGGAGAGGAAGTTAGAAATTCTATATTTGAAGTATCTACATATTTAAATTTTTTAACACTGAGATAATAAAACTAATCCTAATTTCCTTTTGTTACTTTGTGACTATAGTTTTCTAATTCATTGTAGGAACTTATATGAATGGGTGCATTCCTCACACATTTGCTCAGCATATGTGATTAAATAAAAATCTATTTAGTAAGAAAATTTGCATATGTGCTATGTGTCAGAATTTGACACATAGCACATATTTGACAGAAAATATGATAAAGCACAAACTGTCTAATATACAAAATCTAGCCTTTTCATAGATTTAGAACTGGAAGGGACCATCCTCTCATTGTCCAGATAAAGAAATCAAGGTATGGGGAGCGTTAGTGATTTTTCCAATTTTGTACAAAATTGGGATGAGATTTGAATTCCCATATTCTCTGATTTGAGAACCAGTACTCCTTTTCATTATATCATGCTGCTTATAAAATTTTCTTAACATTATATATTCAGATCTTTATGTCCTGTCACTTTTCTTCATTTTGGTTCCAAGAATTTTTGCTATGAAGTCCTTACTAATATAAACTATTAATATTAAATACATTGTGACTATCACGAGTAACAAAAGACTTTGTATTTTTAATTTTATAATTGAGTGTATTCAGTGATCTGTCAAGGATTAGTCCATATTTATTGAAACTTTAAGGTCATATTAAATTTTAGCTTTTTTGGGGGCTGACTTTTATTCTTTTTTCAGTTAAAAGAAATGTTTCCAGGCTTTCGACTAGCTCTTCCACCAAAACGCTGGTTCAAGGATAATTACAATGCCGATTTCTTAGAAGATAGGCAATTGGGACTTCAAGCATTCCTACAGAATTTAGTTGCTCACAAAGACATTGCTAACTGGTAAGTAACTTCTTAAAAAGACAAAGTTTATTAAAAGCATTCTAATATCCAGAAATACCTGAAAGGCTAAATCAAGGAATTTTCTTTTTTTAATTAATTGTTTTTGTTGTTGTTGTTGTTTTTAATTAAATCTTTTTATTTATAAAACATATGCATGGGTAATTTTTCCAACATTGACCCTCACAGAACCTTTTGTTCCAAATTTTTCTCTCCTTCTCTCACCCCCTTTCCTAGCTGGCAGGTAATCCAATATATGTTAAATATGTTAAAATATATGTTAAATTCAATATATGTATACATATTTATACAATTATCATGCTGCACACGAAAAATCAGATCAAGAAGGAAGAAAAAGAAAAACTGAGAAAGAAAACAAAATGCAAGCAAATAACAGAGAGAGTAAGCATGCTATGTTGTGTTCCACACTCTGTTCCCATTCTTTCTCTGGGTATAGATGGCTCTCTTTATCACTGGACAAGTGGAACTGGTTTGAATTATCTCATTGTTGAAGAGAACCACATCCATCAGAATTAATCATTGTATAGTTTTTGCCATTTATAATGATCTCCTGGTTCTGCTCATTTCACTTAGCATCAATTCATGTAAGTCTCTCCAGGCCTCTCTGAAATCATCCTGCTTATTGTTTCTTATAGAACAATAATATTCCATAACATTCATGTACCATAATTTATTCAGCCATTCTGCAGTTGATGGGTACCACTCAGTTTCTTGCCACTAAAAAGAGGGCTGCCACAAACATTTTTGCATGTGTGGATCCCTTTCTCTCCTTTAAGATCTCTTTAGGATATATTCTCAGTAGAAACACTACTGGATCAAAGGGATGCACAGTTTGATAACTTTTTGAGCATAGTTCCAAATTGCTCTCAGGAATGTCTGGATGTATTCACAATCCCAGCAACAATGTATCAGTGTCCCTGTTTTCCCACATCCCCTCCAACATTCTGCATTATCTTTCCCTGTTATTCTAACCAATCTGACAGGTATGTAGTGGTATCTCATAGTTGTTAGTGGGCAACTTTGTTTCACCCCCTGATCTTATTGGGAATGTTTCCAGTTTATCCTCATTATACATGATGCTTGTTGATGGGTTTAAATAGATGCTACTGACTTTTAAGGAAAAATCCATTTATTCCTATACTCTCTAGTATTTTTAATAGGAATGGGTATTGGGTTTTATCAAATGCTTTTTCTGCATCTATTGAGATAATCATATGGTTTTTGTTAATTTGGTTATTGATATAGTCAATTATGCTAATAGTTCTCCTAATATTGAACCAGCCCTGCATTCCTGGTATAAATTCTATTTAGTCGTAATGTATTATCCTGGCAATGATTTTCTATAATCTTTTTGCTAATTTTTATTTAAGATTTTAACATCAATATTCATTAAGGAGATTGGTCTATAATTTTCTTTCTCTGTTTTCAACCTACCTGGTTTAGGTATCAGTACCATGTCTGTGTCATAAAAGGAATTTGGTAGGAGTCTTTCATTCCCTATTTTTTCAAATAGTTTATATAACATTGAAGTTAATTGTTCTGTAAATGTTTGGTAGAATTCACATGTAAATCCATCTGGTCCTGGGGATTTTTTCCTAGGGAGTTGATTAATAGCTTAGTCTATTTCATTTTCTAAAATAGGACTACTTAAGTAATTTATTTCCTCTTCTGGTAATCTGGGCAATCTGTATTTTTGTAGATATTCCTCCATTTCACTTAGATTATCAAATTTATTGGCACAAAATTGGGCAAACTAACTGCTGATAATTGCTCTAGTTTCCTCTTCATTGGTGGATAGTTCTCCCTTTTCATTTTTGAGACTAACAATTTGATTTTCCTCTTTCCTTTTTTTAATCAAATTTAGTAAATGTTTATCTATTTTGTTGTCTTTTTTTTCATAAAATCAATTCTTAGTTTTATTTATTAATTCAATAGTTTTTTTAGTTTCAATTTTATTGATCTTTCTTTTTATTTTTAGAATTTCAAGTTTGGTATTGGATTGGGGATTTTTAATTTGTTCTTTTTCTAACTTTTTTAGTTGCAAGCCCAATTTATTGATCTTCTCTTTCTCTGTTTTATGCAAGTAAGCATCTAGAAATATAAAATTTCCCCTTATTACCACTTTGGCTGCATCCCACAAATTTTGGTATGTTATCTCATTATTGTCATTCTCTTGGATGAAATTATTGATTGTGTCTATATTTGCTGTTTCACTCATTCATTCTTTAGAATAAGATTATTTAGTTTCCAATTACTTTTTGGTCTATTTACCCCTAGCTTTGTGTTGAATGTAGTTTTTATTGCATCATGATCTGAAAAGAATGCATTTACTATTTCTGCCTTTCTGCCTTTAATTTTGAGGTCTTTATGTCCTAATATATGGTCAATTTTTGTATAGGTTCCATGAACAGCTGAGGAAAAAAGTGTACTCAATTTTCTCCAAAAATCTATCATGTCTATTTTTTCTAATATTCTATTTAATTCTTTCCTTCTTTCTTATTTATTTTGTGGTTTGATTTATCTAGTTCTGAGAGAGCAAGGTTGAGATCTCACACTATTATAGTTTTGCTGTCTATTTCTTCTTGCAATTCTCTTAACTTCTGCTTTAGGAATTTAAATGCTATACCACTTGGTGCATATATATTTAATATTGATATTGCTTCATTATCTATGGTACCCTTTAGCAAGATATAATTTCCTTCTTTATCTCTTTTAATTAGACCAGTTTTTTTTTTTTTTTTTTTTTTTGCTTGATCTGAAATCAGGATGGTTATCCTTGCTTTTTTTTATTGCACCTGAAGCATAATAGATTCTACTCCACCCTTTTACTTTTACTCCATATTTTAATGGCTTTTAATCCAGTCTGCTATCTGCTTAGGCTTTATGGGAGAGTTCACCTCATTCACAGTAGGGAGGAAGACCATTTGAGGCATAGAAACAGATGGAGGGCTAGTATAATATTACAGAAGAGTTTTATAGAGAAATTCTTTACATCAGTAAAATCACTAGTGAGAAATCTACCCTCTCAAAAAATCCAGTTCTGGGAGTTTAGGCTAGATTAACGTTTGAATATCAAAAAGAAACTTCAAGGAAAGAAATGAACAGAATCTGGTTATTATAGGAATTAAAGGAAATGAGGTGTTTTAAACCTGAATAATCAGAATAGTGGTAGTAAGTATCCTAAAAGAAGAGGAGGAAAATATTGATGGTAGTCATAAATTGTTGCTTTTGACAATAGTTGTCACTTGAAACTAAGCAACTGAGCTTAGGTAAATGTTACAAAGTTAATTTTTTTTTTTTTTGCTAACAACAAACCTTATTTGCCCCCATCAATTAAGAGCTCAAGTTACACCACAGATGGATCCCAATCTTTTGAGTAGAGGAAACACTACTGTTGTTAGGGAACAGGAATTTTTTCCCTAATAGTTCTCTAGACGAGAACCAGAAAGTACTTGAATTAGCAAATAATATCATCAATTCCTTATTTCCCCTTTGGTGCACTATTATTGATACAAGTAGATTGTGAATCTCCTTTCATTGAGACAAAGTCCTGAAAATCTGAAGTTCATTGAATGTCTTTTTTTTCCTTAAATATTATGAATAATTTTTCTGGATTTGATATTTTTAGCTACAGGCCTAGTTCTTTTGATTGCTGGTATATATTATTCCAAGACCTGCAGTGTTTTATTGTGTGTAGCAGCTCATTAATCTTGTACAATTCTAGTTGCAGTTCCAGGATGTTTAATTTTTTTTGTTGTTGTTTTTCTCTTTGTTTCTTGCAAATTTTTCTCTTTGCTCTGGGGGTTTCAAAATTTAGCAGTAATATATCTATTTGTTAACAGTCAATAACTTTAGTAATCTAGTGTTTGACAAACCCAAAGACCCCAGCTTTTGGGATAAGAACTCACTTTTGACAAAAATTGCTGGGAAAATTGGAAACTAGTATGGCAGAAACTAGGCATTGACTGACACTTAACACCATATACCAAGATAAGGTCAAAATGGGTTCATGACCTAGACAGAAAGAATGAGATTATAAATAAATTAGAGGAATATAGGATAGTTTACCTCTTAGACCTATGGAAGAGGAAGGAATTTATGACCAAAGAAGAACTAGAGGTCATTATTGATCACAAAATAGAAAATTTTGATTATATCAAATTGAAAAGATTTTGTACAAACAAAACTAATGCAGACAAGATTAGAAGGGAAGCAATAAACTGGGAAAATATTTTTACAGTCAAAGGTTCTGATAAAGACCTCATCTCCAAAATATATAGAGAATTGACTCTAAGAAATCAAGCCATTCTCCAATTGATAAATTGATAAATATGAACAGACAATTCTCAGATGAAGAAATTGAAACTATTTCTAGCTATATGAAAAATTGCTCCAAGTCATTATTAATCAGAGAATTTAAGACAACTCTGAGATACCACTATACACCTGTCAGATTGGCTAGAATGACAGGGAAAGATAATGCGGAGTGTTGGAGAGGATGTGGCAAAATGGACACTGATACATTGTTGGTGAAATTGTGAATATATTCAGCCATTCTGGAGAGCAATTTGGAACTATGCTCAAAAAGTTATCAAACTGTGCATACCTTTTGATCCAGCAGTGTTACCACTGGGCTTACATCCCAAAGAGATTTTAAAGAAAGGAAAAAGACCTGTATGCGCAAGAATGTTTGTGGCAGCCCTCTTTGAAGTGGCCAGAAACTGGAAACTGAGTGGATGCCCATCAAATGGAGAATGGCTAAATAAATTGTGGTATATGAATATTATGGAATATTATTGTTCTGTAAAAAATGACCAACAGGATGATTTCAGAAAGGCCTGGAGAGACTTACATGAACTGATGTTGAGTGAAATGAGCAGGACCAAGAGATCATTATATACTTCAACAACAATACTAGATGATGATCAATTCTGATGGACATGGCCATCTTCAGCAATGAGACGAACCAAATCAGTTCCAATAGAGCAGTAATGAATTGAGCCAGCTACACCCAGCAAAAGAACTCTGGGAGATGACTGAGAACCATTACATTGAATTCCCAATCTTTATAATTTTGCCCCCTGGTACCAACACCGTGTATATAATAGGTCCTTATCAAATAATTGATCCTCCATAAGGGGTCATTCAGTCTCTGCTAGAAGATCTCCAATGAGTGGAATTAACACTGTTTTCTACATTATCCCATTCTACCTCAGAATAGCACTACTAAACTAAGCAAAGAAGAAAAACAATAGAACAACCAACATTATCTAGGTTTTCACCACTGCTACTTCTGTGGCATTAATTAGTGAAAATAATAAATCTAAAGAGAAGCCTTCAGCATATTGAATAAATCTTTTGTTTGAGGGTCTATGTGAAAATAATGATCAGAGTCACAGTCTATCAATGAGCGTTTATAAATAGCTATTCTTCCCTAGGCACTGTGCTAGCTGCTGTGAAGTCCTTGCCTTCAAAAACTACTAATAGACAGGGAAGAACATACATCAATAAAGTGACGGAGGATCTGTTTAAGTTTTGAAGTAATAATGCTTATTAGCATCTATGGCTTAGTCTTGTATTTTTTGTATTACCATTGAAGCCTCAACAAGTATGTGGTAGGCATCTTACAAATTAGACATCAATAAAGTGATGGAGGATCTGTTTAAGTTTTGAAGTAATAATGCTTATTAGCATCTATGGCTTAGTCTTGTATTTTTTGTATTATACCATTGAAGCCTCAACAAGTATGTGGTAGGCATCTTACAAATTAGGAAACTGAAGCAAATAATAATAAATGACTCGCCAAAGGTAGTTCCTGATTATTAATAAAATATCATTCGCAGAATTCTTTTTAAAATAACAGTTCTGATAGATTTAAACTTCATCATAATTAATCATTAACTATTCTAGAATCTGAACAAAAACTTAGTTTTTGTTGAGACTCATTTTCCAATTAGATATTGGTCAAAAATTAAAATAAGACAATTCTAAATAATTTAATAAAAGATAAGATTATTTGATTTCACATACTTCTTTAGGATCCTATTTGAACCTTTAAAATTGGAGCTGTGTCGGCTGAGTCCATTTTAGGTTAGTCTTCCATGATTTTCTGCTTTTTAATGTGTTTCCCCTTAACCCCTTTTCTATGGCTCATGATGTCTTTTTCCTGCTAAAGCTAAGTCTTTTAGAGTGCTAAATTCTTGTATGGTTTTAGCCTGCTGCTTCTTTGGCGTACTTCCATCTCATGGTGTATTTTCTTTCTCTTAGTTAATTGTGAATTCCACTAGGGAACTTGTTTTTTTTCTGATTTTGGGGAGATTAAAATTTTCTGATTAAAAGCCCTTTCCTGTTAACTATATGCTTTTCCAAATCTATTTCATATTTACCATTCCTGGTGCCTATTTTACCTCTTCATTTTGTCTGCAACTTTTTCTCATAAATCAAAATATCTTTTGGTAACAAAAAATAAATAAAATTGGAGCTGTAATATCATTGATGCAGGAGACTTTTCTTCCAATGCTGATCAGCTTATTCTGTAATTTAGGATATTTGACAGTTGTCTAGGGCAGTGGTTGCCAAATAGTTTGATCATACTCAAAGCATGTATTCACATTAAGTATATACTTATAAATTATATAACTGTACTATATGCTGATAATTATAAAATATGCACAAAAATAAATATTCAAAAAGGAAAACAGAAAAAGGAAATGTTTTAATTCTAGAATTAGTAAGAACAGTTGGGATTCATTGAATATCTGAATAATACATTCTATGTAGGGGATGGGTTGGAATAAAGAGATAATTGAAGCATGGAGACCAATTAGAAGTCCATTATGGTTGTACAGACAAGAGCTAACTAGGTCCTAAACTAGGTGGCTGATTGTGTAAGTAAAGATAAGTAGACAGAGGCAACAGATATGTAGAGAATGAATTTTAAGATTTTGCAACTATTTTGATTAAATTTGGAATAAGCAAGATAGAGCTATCAAAAGTAACACTAAGATTTGGAATCTGAGTGAACATTATGATTCTCTCATCAGAAATAGAGAATTCAGAATAGGGGTGAGTTTAGGAGAAAGATATTAGGCCTCCTAGACAAATTGAAGTCTATCCATGTTTGTTTAAATTAAAAGAAGGTAGCTTCCCAGGAGCTAGAACACACCTAGAAGAAATCTACCATAGGCAAAGATGAGGGGGAGAAATTTTTCAAATGGCACTTAAACAGCTGCTACTGTGAGGGCCTCAGTAATGTTTAGTTTCTAAGTGGGCAATACCAGATGCAAAAGGGGAAAGATCCTGTACCAATAAATCCTCAGATCTAAATCAATCTTGTATAGTTCTTGACTTAACAAACATCTCTGTATATGTAATTGTACTGTGCACTAGGAACAATACCAAGTTTAAATTAGAAAAGTGGTCCCTGCAGATATGGGGTTTACAGAGGGATAAGACACAAATACTCTCAAATATATTTATCAGATAATGTGTATGGTGATTATTAAGGTGTTCTAGATGTAGTTTAAGGTGGAAGATTTTCCTATTTCCGTTTAGATATAATTATTTGAAAATATTAAATTAGACTATGTATAAGGCTGCCTGCATTTTTAGGGATACATAATACAGAGTTAATGACCTGAAATAAACAAATGACATTATGCCATAATACACTAAGTGTGTATATATGCATTATGATATATTTACTACAAAATCCATTGTTATATTTTGTGTGAATTTTAGAATGCTGCATATGATAGATTTTTCTTTTTCTTTTGAAAAGCCTTGCAGTAAGGGAATTTCTTTGTCTGGACGATCCACCAGGTCCTTTTGATAGCCTGGAAGAAAGCAGGGTAAGTGCTGTATTATGTCATATCAAAAACATATATATATATATATATATATATATACATATATATATGTATATCTATATAAGTACAATAAGCATATTGTTCTTAGACTAGCTTGAAAGATTTGTGCCAAAAAACAGAATATTATTAATTTTCATATTTTATTGTGGTAGTAATTCTCTATGGGAACTATATACTGTTCGTGTAATAGGGCTATTTCATTATTAAAATTATCATATTAATGACATCTTTTGAAGTAAGTAAAAGTGTACTTCAATTGAGTGTAAGATGAGAAGAGACATGGCTAAAATGAACTACATGTGAAAAAATGTAGAGGTTTACAAGTTTAATGAGATAGCTGTATAACACAAAACATCATTTGTTCTCCAAATAACTAATTGGATCTTAAATTGTGTTAATAAAAGTTTAAATGTCAAGAGCACAGGAACTTAGTTCCTCTATCTTGATCACACAGCATGTTGGGTACTACATCCAGTTGAGTATGCCAGTTAATTCCCTATCACTCAATTTTTTTCATGGACAGGCTAGATGACCATATGTTGGGTATATTATGGATATGATTTTTCTTTGGGTAGAATAGGTAAGATCCCTTCCATCTTTTAAAATTATATGATTCTAAGTAGAAAATATTAATGTTATAATAGATTAGATTTAAAAAAAAAAAAAACACATAGAATGTGCTGAATTCTACCCTAGCTTTTGAGGATACAGGTCCCAAGAATAAAACAATCCTTGCTCTCCAGGAACTTACATTTTACTAGGAAAGACAAATACAACTATAAATATATTCAACATTATACAAAATGGATAAATATAAAAAGTTAAATGCATAATTTGGGGATGTAGACACTAGCAATTGGGGTGGGTGGAAGAATCCAGAAAAACTTGCAAAAGATGGTGCTTGATCTACTTAAAAGAAAAAAAAGGCTTTCTTTGAGGAAATGTTTCAAATATGGGAAGAAATGGCTCGTGCAAAGGCATGAAGCCTCATAAGTAAAGAACTGGGAAGGCCTATATATTTGAATCATAGAGTACAGGACTAAGAGTCATAGGAAAGATAGATTAGGTTCAGATTGTAAAAGGCTTTAAAAGAAAGCAGTAGCTTATATGTTATTCTAGAAGCTTCACATTTTATTGAATCAACTACAGTTGATTGTAGGTTAGTCACATGATCAGCTCTGCATTGAAGGGAAATTAATTTCACAGCAGTATGTAGGATCATTTGGAATTGTGAAAGACTTAAGTTAAGGAAACAATTAGGGCACAGTTGAAATAATGGTGACGTGAAGAGAGCCTAAATCAAGATGACTGCTGTGTAAGTGAAGAAAGGTTAGACATAGACACATTTAAGATTTAGCATCTGATTGAATTTGGCACTAAAGCACAGTGAGGAATCAAGATAGCAAGATTACAGACTTGGGAGAGTGGAAAGATGATAATGCCTATGACAGAAATAAGGAGGCTTAGAACAAGCAAGAGTTTAGCAAAGGAGGAAGATGATTGGTTTAATTTGGTATGCATGGAGTTAAGATATCTTCCAAACATTGAAGTTTGAAATGTCCAGTAAACAATGGTGATGTGAGATTGAAGCTCAAGAATATTTAGATCCATATACTGAATGTATAATAGAGAAAAGAGTGGAGGGCACAGGACAAAACTTTGGAGAATTGCCCACACTTAATGGGTGTGATGAATCGACTAAGGAAAGGCTGAACAAGTAATAGGAAAACCAGGAGAGAATAGTATTATAAAAACCAAGAAAGGGAGAGTATCCAGGAGCAATTGGGGTAGGTGGTCAAGAGTATCAGATGCAACAGAAAGGTCAAGGATGAGGACTGAGAAAAAATCATTAGATTTGGTTATGGGAAGAGAGTAGTTTCAGTGGAATTATGAGGATAGAAACAAGGCTTAAGAAGTGAATAAAAGAGAACTGAGCATAGTTAGATTTTTCTAGAAGCTTGGCTTAAAAGGAAAGGGGAAATACAAGGTTGATAGGGAAGAATAAATCCAGTGGAAATTTGAGAGGGTTTTTTGGTTTGTTTTTAAAGTGAAGGTAGACCTAAATGTATTTTAAAGTAGTTGATAGGGAGATGTTGAAGTTAAGCAAGAAGAATGACTTTTGAGGATGTGGTCTATTGGAAAAGATAAAAGGGCATGGAGTCCAAAGGCACATGTAGAGGGGGTTGATCTTGGCATGGAGATTGTCAAAGACTAAGGGGAAAGAATAAGGAATGATGTCAAAGGCTACTGAGATGAAGAGAATGGGAAGAGAGGGATTCCCATCTAGTGTCTCAGTTTTTGTTTTGTTTTTTTTCTATAAGATAGGAGATAGTCCTCAGCTGAGGGACTGACGGATAGGGAAGTTTTGGTAGGTTTGGAGATAAGAGAAGGCTTGAGATAGTTTCTGTGAGATAGGATACCAATTAAGTATCAGTAAAAGGACTGCCTTGTGCAGTGAGGGTAAAGTTGAAGTTAGAGAATATAATTTTGTAAAGAACGTAATCAGCACAGTCATGAAACTTCTTCCAGTTGCGTTCAAGAACAGAAGAATTAGATGATTAGAATAATTAGGAGCTCAGTTTTTGGTTAAGAGATATGCAGTAATAGGACATGAGGACAAACATGGGGTAGCATCAAATTGGGTTGGGGTTGGAAAAGTAAAAAATGAATTCAGAATGGGGATAATGGTTTGGAAAAAGTACTGGGGAGAAAAGGGAGGAATTTGATCTTTCAGTGAGAGCAAAGAATAAAAGTGACAGAAAGAAGTAAGATGATTTGAAATTATGTTTTGGAAAAATGGTGAAATCAAAAGTTCAATCATGTTTGTGACTGAAGTGGAGTGGTTATAGGTTATTATATTTAAAGAGGCAAAGAATTTGGGAGTTTAAAGGATTGTCTAGTTAATAGTCTCCTAGTTTAAGATGAGGAATAAAGAGAAAAGGAAGAGATGATAAATGAAGGGCTGAACTGGAGAAAGAGAGACTGCCTTGAATGTTGGTATTCTTTAGCCAAAATAATTCATATTGGTTCATACAAAAGGGGAAAATGAATACCACATTTAAAAAATGTCAGAATTATACTTAAATCTTCTTTTACATATTGAACTTTTCTTCACTTATATAGTCAAAATAATGAATATAGATCACAGCAGTAAGCTCTGATTTTAGGGGAGTTGATGATGATATATCTTATAAATTCAACTTTTTCCTAGTGTGACTCAAGTTACTTTAAATGACGTCTGTTTCAGTGACACATATCTTTAAACAATAGCTAGATTCTCAGAGCAGATTTAGTTAATAATAGAGTATCTGGATAGGTGGCACATCTAAATGGTCACTCACCTAATTATAAATGCAACTCTTTTCTTAGGGCTTTACATGTTTGAAATGGACTATGCTTAATTGATGAAAAGTCCCAGGTTGCTATTCCACATCAGTTGCAGTAGATCACTTGGAGCCTCAAGGTCTAACAAACAACCCTTTTACTAAAAGCTGTTCAAGTGCCCACAGATAGAGACAACTCTCCAAATAGCTACAAAGAAGCTCAGAAAGAAACAGATAAAAGTGCTGGCAAGGAGATCCCTGAGCTTCAGACTCCCTGCTAAGTGTCAAGAACTGACTGCCTTTATATTCTTCCTGTTCAAACTCAGTCTAATTGCATCCAGAAACAAAGTTAACTTCAATTGCCTCAGGCTTATGATCAAAACTTCCTAGTGTCCAGCATTATTCTCCTTGCGGGTTATGGGAATATGGAGAGTCTTCACTCAGCCCTCCTGATACCAGTTTTCTTGGTCCACAGCAGGTTTAGAGGAAAATTTTTTGTTTGTTTTCTGTTTTATTTTATACTTTTTGGTTCCCATTAAATTATAAGTTTTCTTTTGTTATAGTAGAACTCTTAACTGAAGTTCATAAATCTAAACACATCCTTTCCTTAATGAGTAACAACTATAAAGGATTGAGCTAATATTGTAAATTATCTATTTGATATATTTTGTATAATTATAAATTATAAAATTCTATAAAGATTAGAAAGGGTAAATGCTCTGTCCACTTCAGCATCATATGGTTGTCCTTAAAAACCTCTTGATTCAACTATCCCCACCAGCTATGATCCTATATATTTCTGCAATCAAATTATCAAGATATTTATAAGGAAATTTTGAACTCCTTGCATATCATCTTCCATTGAGAAAAACATCCCTAGTCATATATAGCTTTTCTGAAAATCCCAAAATTGAGTTAAACTTTAACTATAAAATTATTGAAACTAATTTTTGGTAAACTCCAAGTAGTTTGAATCAGTCTTTTATTATGAAAAATAGCTTTATATAAAAATAATTATTGTTGAAGGCTTCTGTTTCTTCTGAAGTTGTTTATTAAGTTTGTTCTTTATAAAAATAGAAAGATTAACATCAGGCCAGGGCAGATCAAATTTATCTCAAATTTCAAATTAGCAGAATACAGATTACAGAGGTTTTTCTGTGCCAGTTTATTTCATTTTATGAAAAGACATTAAATTTAAAAAGTTGTTTTTTTCAAGTTTTTATAATTCATATTGTATTTAAAAAGTGATTGAAAAGCCAAAAAAGTCTTGGTTTCATTAACAATTTTCTATCTATTTTCAATAAAGTATTAAAGGTATTAATATAGCTAAAGGATACTTTGTAGATTTTTGATTATATTAATTTGTGTGTTGGGATTAATAAAAATCTTTAATGCCAAAAAAATTAGTTCATACCTAACAAACATTAGGTTTAGGACATCCTCCTTTCAGAGAAGTCAGGAAATTTGGTGTATATGTAGCACTAACATCATTTTCTCTGAAAATGTGTAAATAACTGATTTTTGTAGTGCTTTAAAGTTTGAGACAAAAGTCAGAAAAATGTTATTTATACGATACCTTCCAAAATACTTTTTAACATACCATCAGAAGATATGTGTATATAATAGGTAGCATTTATATAGTGTTGTATATTTTACCTCTTTGAGCACTGTGAGATAATTGCTATTTTGCTATTCTTCCTGTTTTACATGTGAGGAAATTGAGGCGCAGAGAGATTAAGTGACTTGCCCAGGGTCATTCAACTATTAAGTGTCTAAGGCAGGGTTTGAATTCATGTCTTTTTCACATATGTACACACACACACATCTTTTTTCTACATTTTCATTTAATCCAGTCCCGTAACAAAATGCAAAATAAATTGTCAGAATTATAATGATGGTAATATCAGAGCCAAGAGTAAATTTCTTTTCTTTTAAGTGACTACTTGTCATTTCAAATCACATTTCATTTTTCTCTACATTCAATTAAATTGCAGTAACCAACAGCCTGTAATACACGTCAGCCATGTCTAGTATTTTAATATATAATTATTTATATTTTATGTTATGGTCAGTCCTGCTTCTATTCCTGGGTAAAGATGTCAGCTTCCAAGAAACTATGTTGGATTTTTTATAACACAGACTATTCAATAGTTTCAGCATTGTTGTTTCTAAAGCCTAGTGATTCACCTTCCATGAATAAAAGCCCTAAATATGGTAACCTATATGGGAAGCCATAAAGTTGGTTTCCCATAGCAAACTAAGTTGTAAAAGTTGATTAGTAACCTCTACCGTTTGGAGAAAAAAAAGATTTATAATCTAGTTTCTCTTCATTAGGATAGTCAAATATATAATAAATCCTGAATAGAGAAATCATTTCCATATACCTAAATTCGTTAGGATATGATCACTGAAAAAAAAATTTGCCTGAGGTATATATTTTTCGATTTCCATAGGTTTCCCCCAAGATTCTCTTACCATCTAAAGCCATCATAACGAAACTGCTATTTTTAAAAGTTGTACTATATCATAATGATAGTGTATGCCTCTAGAAATCAACAAGCATTTATTAAACTACTCTATGCCAGATGCTGTGTTAATTGCTGGATATACAACAGTTCTTACCCTCAGAAAATTATTCTGTAGGGGAAAAGGGTGTAAGGTTGTAGGGCAAAGGAAAGGCTATAACAAATACTAAGTAACAGGATTGAGAGAAAAGTTACATTAAAAGCTGTAAGGATCAAAAAATACCCCCTGTAAAAGGCAACCCTTGAGGGAAAGCTTTGAAGGAAATTCAGGATTCTGAGAAATAAAATCTTTGTGGGTTGGAAGGAGTGACTAAAAGGAGGGCAACCTAATGCAAAGGCATAGAAAAAGGAGATGGAATGATATGTATGAAAGATAGTGAAGTAATAGCTTAAATAAACTATAAAATATGTGAAGGGAAATAATAAATATATCCAAATTGAAGGGTAATTGTAAGTTGGACCTAGGTTGTGAATGATCTCGATAGACAAACAAAGGAGTTTATATTTTTGGTGTTTAAGGTAACCTGAAGCCCCTGGAGTTTGAAAAGTGATAGATCTGTGATTTAAGAAAATCTCTTTGGTAGGTGTATGGAGAATGAATTAGAGAAAGAAAACAAATTAGCAGAGAAATAAAATAGCAAACTTTTACAAGATGATAAAACCTAAACTATGATGGTAAACTTGAGGAGTGACAGATTTAATAATCTACTATGACTTTAGTTTCAGACCTGCATGATTAGAAAAATGGTGGCAATCTTGAAAAAGAAAATAAGGAAGTTTGGAAGAGAAATGGGTTTTACTGGAACAATAAAATCTATAAGCAGTCCAGTAATGTAAATCAAGTCAGTTTTATTCCCAACACTAAAGAATACATGGATGTAAACAATTTCTGTTATTGATACTTTCTGCAAAACTAAACACACTGTTCAAGTGAACTTCAGGATAGAAAACTTTGTGTTACCAATATAGCAAACTGTATGTATAGTGTATAAGCTTAAAGAGCAAGGTACTACTTTTGTCTTGGGTTTATATTGTCAGTACCTAATATGTGACATAGATAGCAATCATTCAAAAGTTTGTTGGATTGGATCAGCCATAGTTTAAAAGAAAAAGCTTAATCTGCTGATGGATTTGTGAATTTATTTGGACTGTTTAAGTACAGTTTTTTTTTTTTATTTGAACCTTTTGAATAGTCAAAACAAATTAATTAACAGTAAGGATGACTGAAATAAAAGGAAATGGTTTACATAAGTTCTTCAGTATGGTTTTTTAATGGAAAATGATACATTTTTAGAAATATTTTATAGCTATTATTTGAAAGATTAAAGTATGACATTTGGTTAAATCTTTGTAGTGGGTATGTTGCTATTTAAAAACTAAGTTACAAGATTAGTTTACAAATTGCAAATTGAATGTAGGAAAAATATAATACAATCCTTATTTCAAGGAAAGATCTTAATCTTATTTTGGAGATGCTATAAACTATGATATTTCAGATATAGCCAATATCTAGATTATGCCATATAATGTACTTGTATTAAATCCCATTTAACATAAAAAAGAGGATACCCTGTTGATCTTCACCTATATATGTCCCTTGATTTTTTTTGGTCAGGCCAGAAACTGATGAGTCTGGATTGTCTACTGTTTTTAAATTATTACTGATACTTTTCATTTTTGTATCTGTTTAAACAAGTATTTCATTTAAAAAAAAATGATCTCCCTTCTGAACCTTTTTTGTTCAAGGCTTTCTGTGAAACTTTAGAAGAAACAAATTATAGATTACAAAAAGAACTACTTGAACGACAAAAAGAGGTGGAATCGCTGAAGAAATTGTTAAATGAGAAACAACTTCACATAGACACTATAGAGAACAGAATTAGGTATGTTATAATGTCATGCATTATTGAATAGCCTTTCTATTGTGCTTGTTTTCTCTCATTGTAAAGAATAATTGTTTGTGTGTAACTTGGAAGAAAAACTTTAAAAACATATTTTTAATTCTGCATGTTATACTTGGAATAAATTTGCCATAGTTCATATCTTCATTATTATTTATTGGAACATGCTGTGGAGTTTTTACAATGTTAATTTTTTTTAGAATAGTAAAAAAGATTCTTGGAATGTGTTTTTGGGAGAAAGGATTGCTGTGGGGGAGTACAGTGGAATTTTGAATGTTATTTCTCCTTTCCCTAGCCCCACATTAACTCCTTTTATTATGAACTTGACAAAAATCAACACACATGAATTTATATGAAACTAACATCGTATTTGTTTTGGTTTAAATGTATATTAAATTTTACAAGCTAATAATTAAACTACCTAGTTTATCATTGGCTACCTCTTTCTGTTTTATTCAGTGTATCTTATAAAGTATCATTGATACTCTTTTTTTCTTTTTTTTTTAATTGGCATCATTATCACTACCTACTTTTTTCAAAAGCCCTCAGAAAAAGGGGAATAGTGGAATCCTCAAGTTCACAGTTTCTTTTGATATGCCAATCATGTCCTAATAATCCATAAATTTCTGTAAACATGTAATATCTATTCAAGGAGTATCTCCCTTAATTTTAAAACCAATATAAAATAGTTAAAGAGAAAAAAAAATCTTCCCCCAGGCTAATTGCCCCATTATAATTTCTAGAAAGATATATACACATTCACCACCCCCACACAAAGCTACACTTTTAAAATTATCATTTAGCTTTATGTATGTATCTGTGCCCCGTGATAGTTTTCATTCATTCTACATATAGTTCTGGGAAAAACACAACCTTGATATTTATGGAAGCCCTAAGAGGAAAAGATAAGAGTCATTTACTAATACTGTGCAATTCTCTTTTGAAAAATTAGAATTAAAAAAAAATGGGTAAATGGCATAATTTATTTTAAAAAGTTTCAATTTCAAATTAAGTTTTTCAAATATACACACTCAGGAAATGGCTCCTTTATTCTTAACAGAAACGGGGATAAAAAGCTTGAGTGTGTAAAATATAGAATATTATTTTAAACATAAAAGGGGCTATTCACTCTAATGTTCCTGTTTTGGAAATCTTTAGACAGCTATTGCTGAGGACTGCTAATTTGTGTTTTGCAAATAAAACTATCATGCATTTTAAATATTGATAGAAATAAACTGGTTTTTATTGCCAACTTATTTCATTAGGTTATTGTCTTTAGAACATGAAGAAACACTTAGAATTTCAAGAGAAGGTGAATGTACCAGAAAGATAGAGTCTTCTGCAATTGAAGCAGATCAAGATACGTTGGGTGAAAAAAACAGGTATGTTACATAATATAATCTTACTATAACATAACTTGACCTTACTAAATTGAAATTATTAAGGGAAGGTGATTTCAATTTGTAGAACATTTTAGAAGAATTGTCTTGTAAAAGTTTTCCAGCAAAATAACAGAGGCTAAGTTGCAAACTGGAAATTGAAATGATCTGCGTAATGTATGTGATATATGCCTTTATGCCATGGCCGTATAAAAACTATGGTCAAAGTACCTCCTGATAGAAAAGGTAAAAGAGTCCTCTCCAAATTGACAAGGGAGAATGAGCCTTGAGGGGAAGAGAATAGTCAGTTACATGGTTACTAAGCATTTATTAAGTGCTTACTATTCACCAGGCAGCATGGTAAGCTCTGGGGATATTAAAAAAAAAAAAAAAAAGTGAGGCAAAAGGCAGTTCTTGCCCTCAAGGAGTTCACAATTCAATGGGGGAGACAAATATATACAGATAAGCTCTATGTATGATAGATAGGAAAGAACTGGTAAAAGAAGTTTGGGAAATGCTTCTATAAAGGACAGTTTTATTGAGGACTTAAAGGAAGCTTGCAGCGTCAGTAGTCAGTGATGCAGAGGGACAGTATTCCAAGTATGAAAGACAGCCAGAAAATATAGTCTGAACCAAGAAACAAATTGACTTGTTTGTAGAATAATCCATTATTACTAGATCAAATAGTTGTTGATCTAGTTGTTGTGGGAAATAAGTTGTAAGAAGACTGAAAGGATAGGAAGGGACTGAGTTATGAAGAGGTTTGCATGCCAAACTGAAGATTTTATATTTAATCGTGGAGGTGCTAGGGAGCTACTTCAGTTTATTGAGTTAGAGGAATCAGACATGTACTTCAGGAGACTAAATTTTGGCTGCTGAATGGAATATGGATTGAAGTGGACAAAGCCTTGAAGTAGGCAGATTTACCAGAACGTTATTGCAAGTGTGATGTGATGATGGTGTTAAGAGAGAAGATATATTTAAGAGATATTGCAAAGACAAAATCAGTAGGCCTTGGCAACAAATTGGATGTAAGGGTTGAAAAGATAGTAGTGAGGAATCTAAGGTAATAAAACTTGGTTATAATCCTTGGTGTCTAGGAGGATGGAGTTGTTCTCAAGAATAATAGGGAAGTTTAGAGAGAAAATTTTGAGAGAGAAAAAAGATGAGTTTTCTTTTGGAACTATTGAATTTAGGCTGTCTTCTGGGCATCCAGTTCAAGATTTCTAAAATGCAGGTAAAAATTTGAAACTAAACAACAGAAAGGTTGGAGGAGAATAATTTAGATATGAGAATCATCAGCATAGAGATGATAATTAAATCCATGGGAGCTGATGAGATCACCAAGTGAAATGATATAGAGAAGAGAAGAGAATCTATGACAGAGCACTGTGGGAAACTTACAGTTAAAAGACATAACCTGAATGAGGAAACAACAGACTGTAGAAAAGTTGAGAATTTGAACTGAGAAAAGATCATTGGATTTGACAGTTAAGAGATCATTATTAACTTTTGAACAGAGCAGTTTTAGTACAATGATGAAATCAGAAATAATTTTGTAAGAGGTTAAAAAAAGAGAAGAGAAGTAAAGCTACATAGTAGATGCCTTCTCAAGAATTTAGCCACAAAATTCAGAAGAGTGAAGATTTTTTGAGAATAGGAGGCATGGGCATGTTTATAAGTAGTAGGGAAGGAGCTAGTTGGGAGAGATTCAAATGATAGAATGGAGATGAGATTGCAGTCTTGGAGAAAATAGGATGGAATTGAATCACTTCTGCAGGAATAAAGTCGTCATCTCTTTATATAATACAGGGATGAAGAAAGAAATAATAGTAAGACACCCAAGTGAAAAGAAATGAAGAAAAGAGAAGGGGGAGCTCATAGTGAATGGTCTCAATTCAATTTTTTCTGCAAAATATGAGACCAGGTGAAATTTAGAGAGAGAAAGCCATAAGAGATTTGAGGAGGAATGAAAAGCTTTGTAAGAACTGCTTTGTAAGAGAGTGAATTAATGAGTTGATAAGAGTGTTGTAGAGAACTGCTTTGGGGCAGTGAGGAAATAGTTGGAATTGTATAACAAATTTGTAGTGGACTACGTCACATGTCATATTCAATAGTAGAGTACATGTGTAGGAGCAAAGGGAACAAACTGGTCATGAGAATAACCCAAGGCCTAAACTTGGCCAAGTTCAATTAATGACACAATAAAAAGGCCAAGAACTCAAAAGAAGAGGACAGTACAGAATTGAACTGGTTCACTATGGAGAAAAGAAAAGTATGGCTAGTATAGGATCAGTGGCCTGATAGATACCTGAGAATTAAAGGTCATGGGTGTAAAGATTAGATTTTAGTAAGGAAAGGCAAAAAGAGAAATGGAAAGCCACTAGATTATGGTCAGGTAAGGGAATTTTAAAATTCTTAAACATGGAATTTGGAGTCTTGTTGGTGATGGTGATCAATATCCTTATGTGACCATTTTGGGGAAAGGGGTAGGTAGAGGAGTAAGTCATAAGAGTGAATGGATGGCATAACTGAGTGGTAATAGTGTTGGAGGGAGAATTAATATGTATTTTGAAGTCCCCTAGTATGAGAGCGAGAGTTAAGAGAAAAAAATTGTGAACCAAGTACAGAACTCAGTGGGTAAAAAGGGGAGTAACTTATTTTGAATAGGTAATAGATATGTTGTATGAACCTCAAAGAAAAAATTGAGTGGTATAGAAGAACCTGGAAGTGGCAATAGGGAAATATTCCAAAATGAACCTGAAGAGTCAGAATGATGTCTTGATCTACGTTAAGAGATTGGAGAGCACCATAGAGGAAAAACAATTTGACGCTAAGTAATAAAATAAGTTTCTTCCCAAAAAAATATGGAGCTGGATCTGCAGAAGCTGTAGTTAGTTGTTTATTCTCCAGGGAATGATCATTTAAAT
The DNA here is from genome assembly GCF_016432865.1 of Antechinus flavipes. Classification (NCBI taxonomy): domain Eukaryota; kingdom Metazoa; phylum Chordata; class Mammalia; order Dasyuromorphia; family Dasyuridae; genus Antechinus; species Antechinus flavipes. Next base: position 437,276,247 of record NC_067398.1, read on the forward strand.
CTACAGATATCTAGCAGATGAGTCCTCCAGTAAGAGTTAGGGAAAGAAGAAATAAAAGTTAGTGATAGCCTGCTGAGGAATATACAGGGGTAGCTATTTATTGACCTGATAATAGCCAGATTGCTCTTTTCCTGTAGCATGAATATAAGACATGGCTGAAAACCTAATAGATTTGTCAAGCTAGAAGACTACTACTTATACTTAGTGCAAAGCTTCTTAAATTGTGGGTCGTGACCCCATATGGGGTTGCATAACTGAATGTGGGAATCAGAAAAATTTGACAGCAATAAAAGGTATCAGATATTCTGCAAACAACTTAATTCTTTATGTAAAAATAAACAAGCATGTCCATCTCCATAGTATGCAACTTTCTTTCATCTTTGATAAATGGTACAATTATATGTATACCAAAGAAGTGTTTTAAAATAAATTTCTTTTATGATTTACTATCAGTAAATGTTTACTTTATATACCTATATACCTGAAGTTACATAAAAAATTTTCAGGTGAAAAGGAGTTTTGAATGGGAAACTTCTAGTAATAAATAGAAAGTGTTTCTAAAAAGAAGAGTGAATATTCAGGAACAGTAATAACTGACTGATAAAATTGGTAAAGCATTTTACATACATGTCAGTTGATCTTCAAGTCTGCACTGGAGTATTAAGATTCTGTTCTGACAATCCCTTTGTGTAACTTAGTCATAGAATGGACATAAAGGGTCATTTTTCTATGCCTCTAAGATTATGGAAAGAATTTAAAAGGAAAAGATGAAGGATGCTGGGGATGGGGGCAGAAGGGGTAGATGTTATGTGTTATCTGTAGAGTTAATGTAAAATGGAAGGTGAAAACAGAAGAGAAGTAGGAACTGAAAGATATTAGGGCTAATTTAGATAAGAATGAAAGTACGGGGATTGGTGGAAGTGAAAGAGGTTTTTGCTTCAATTTTTGGCAACTCTGAATTAAATTTTCCCAGGAGCAAGATCTGGAAATTTATTAGTCCTAAGGTAGGAGAAACTATCCATTGTTATCAGGGGGAAAGAGAATAAATGAATAATAGCATTAGAAAGGTCTTATTGTAGTAGGTGTTAATTCCAATCATTATGCAATTCAGCTAGCCAATTCAATCTTGTATTTTCTCTCACTGGTTATACCATTATAAACAAGTTGCTTTCCTTGAATCATTTTTTTTTTTTTTTTTTTGAAATGAAGGGATCAGGCTAGATGTTTTCTACAGAGTAGAAAAGAGTAGATGTACCTGAAGGTATCAATCAACATGGGTTAACAATTACTGGAAAAAAATGGGTATTACATTGTAAAGGTGGACTTTATTACAGTAGCGACTTGGGTCATTCAAATCTTGGTCAAAGACACATCAATATTTTCATTTTACCTGTCCGACAAAAGGAAGAATCAACATTTTTCCGGACTTGTATGAGTAAAATGCAGTGAACAGGAATCCATTCAGTAGCTTAAACTTACTGTTTCTTTTATAATATCTTGGCCATGGAAATCTAAGAGAAAGATTTCCCAAACTGGTTGATTTCTGAATGAGGAAATAAAAAAGGAGGGAAATTCTTGGCTTCGATGCAATAATAAGTTACTAATACAAGAGAGAAATAATTATTTTTTACAGTCTATATATACTTATTAGCCAAATTATTAGCTGATTTTCTTTCTCTTTGGATTAGTAAATAAAAATTTTTCTGCATTAAAGAACAACATTTTTCAGAAGTGTATGCAAATTACATAGCAATTTTTTTTTCAGAAATAGAGTAACTACCAACTCAGCTCAGTCTATTCAAATTGTTGTAAATATAACATAATTTTACTGTATTTTTTCAAGCTACAAAGAGCATAATATAGTTCAGAATGAGCTACAGGTCATTTTGTATTAGAATACTATAATAATGTTTTTAATGTTAATATTCATTAATTTTTTCTTGGAAAAATAACTTGTCCAAAATACTGAATAAAGGTCAGATATCAGAAATAATGCTGCTTTGGCTAATATAGTGAGGTGTTTTGATTTTTTTTTCATGTTTGTAAATACTGCTGGATGACACAATGAATTTTTCAGCAGACATATATTCCGGAAGAATCATCTTCCTGAATTCAAATTTGCTTCAAACACTTAATAGCTAGGTAATAGCCCTAAGCATGTCACTTGGCCCAAATTGCCTCCATTTCCTCATCTGTAAATTAAGCAGTAGAAATAAATGGCAAACAGTATCTTTGCTAAGAAAACCCCAGATGGAGTCGAGAAGAATCTGATACAACTAAACCGATACAACCAAATGCTGAAGTTGTAAACAAAAAAAAAGGGGGTAGATTTGATCATTTTAGTAGTCTTCTCTTTTAATTAAAGTGATCCTTTGTAAGAAAAAAAAAATGTGAAGAAAATTGATAAGATTGAAGAGAATGGGTTGGAGCCAGTATAGCCTGTAGAAGCTTTAGGAGTCAGACTTGTACTACAGAATACCACCCTCCACATGTTGAGCACTAACCAGCCCCACAAGCCCTCTGCTTTCTGTCACTGATGCCACTTATATAATTCTAGATTAGAGTTTAAGGTTTGGGTTTTTATTCTGGCTGTGCCTTTGTTGATTTTGTAAATCTGGACAACTCATCTGTACCATATCTGAATTTTGTAATAGCAGTCACTTAATGTGCTTCAAAAGAATTCTGGAGAAATTAAAATGTAATGTATGTGGGATATATAGTGAAGTCTTATAGTAGCCAAGATAATCTTATTAATATTTTGGTGACAATAAAGTCACTCCAACAAAGTGTTCTGTGGTAAATCAAATGTGACAAATTTTACAATGAGTTATTTTAACAGATTCTTTATAAAATGAGGGTTAGTGTGCTTACAAGATTTCTTTCACAGCAGTAAATATATATTGTAGCTTTGTATTGTCTCTTAAATGTGGTAGATATATTTCATTTGGCAGTTAAAATAAGACTTTTAAAGGTAATAAGAACATATATTGAGTTCATTCATTAGATAAGTTTTGTTATTGTTCTAGGTCTGATAAGATTCCCAAGGTTGGCTGGAGTGATTGTGAACCTGAAAATTCAGTAACTGAAGTGGAGGTAGCTGAAGTGGCCTATGCTGCTGAAGAAGAGTAAAAGATCAGCATCAGCTACCATAATCTTTGGAAATTTAGCAGTTTGGACTGGATTATATTTTAGCAAAAACTGTTTAAAAAAAAAAAAAGAAAAGTAGCTGCAAAGCATTTATGGGGGGAGGAAGGGTGCACATGTGAGATGTTTACATAAACAAAATTATAACTTATTGGCATAGGAAATATTCAGTGCTGCTTTTAAATCGCTTTATCTAGCCTTCATATTTAATATATTTTAAAAGGTCTAGTTAGGTTTATTTTAACCTAGACCTGTATTCTTAAATATTGTAAATAAATGATTATGAAATTTTGCAATATGCTTTAAGATGTATGTACATATATATGACACATAAACATCACCATTAATATTAGTCATGTGAAAATTTATTACATGTGTGAAGCACACTTATTTGTCTCATACATATTTTTAATTGGTTAAAATAAGTTAATAGCATTTTTTAGTAAAGATATAAGAGCCGTTTAAATTAAGACATTGATTTTTAAGTACCTTAAATTTTTTTAAAGAAATTTTCATTTTGATGCATTAAAAAAAGAAAAACTTGTTATTACCAAATGAAAAGTACCTGAAATAACAACAATCGGCTTTCTCCTTAGGTTTCCTGGAAGGAAAGTAGTAAAATAGTAATTGATAAAATAACTAATTGATATACAGATATTGTATTATTTACATTACTCTGTAATTATTATTACTCTGTATTACATGTTTATTTTTCTCTCATTCTTGAACTATAGAGATAATGAGTTTGCCTTTTTCCCCCAAATACTACCTCTTACTAAATAAGATATGCTCTTTTGAAAATGTATTCTAGATTATCTAAAGATAATTCATTTATAACCAAAAGAGAAAGCCATAGTTTTGCCAAGTTAATATCTAGGTTGTTCCCAATTGCAGTGCATTTTTTATTTCAGTGTAGCTGAGATGTTTCAGCATATTATAACCAATTTTTTTTCCAGAATGTATTTATTTAGCCAAGTGATGCACTTTACAATGATTAAAACTCCTTTGTGCCAAGTTTAATTGGTTAATAGCTTCATTACAGAGAGGAGTTAGGAAAAATGATTATGTAGTGCCTTTAATATTTAACTGTTACAGAAGTCTTAGAATCTAGAAGATCAACTTCGTGAAACTTTTTTAATGTTTATTTTGGTCCTGCCATTAGTTATTGGAAGTGCCTTTGTTTTTCCCCCAGTGAGAAGTTGTTTCATGTTTTTTGCCCGTATGGTTTTGCTTAATGCTAGCATGACTAAGGTGCATAATTTAAAACTAAGTTAATGTATTGGCTGTGTACATATATATGTGTGTGTGTGTGTGTTTTTCCTAGAAATGGAAAGAAAGTGATAAATAAAGTTGTGGCTCCATTTTTGTAACTGTTTATGTTTTTTCTCTCTGTTCCATTACTACCAACAGATACCTATTTCAAATTCTAATAACACTTTCAAGGAATAAAATGTTGTTCACCTTTATTATTAAATTAGAATACTCTGGGTTGAGAGTACTAAAAATCTAATTTAGGTTTTTGTGGAAAACAACAGGTATTTATTAAGCACCTGTGTTATATTCAAGGAATAAGAAAAAATGAAGACTAGTATCTGCACTAAAGGAGTTTACATTCCTATCAGAAGGACAAAACAAATATGTCTAATATTTTAAAGAATATAACTTTATTTAGGTATGCCTTTTTCTAATGAAAACTGAAAACACTCCACAACTTAATGAACATCCTATGAATTATTGTGATTAAAAGAAATTCATTAGAAATATTCAAAATATTTAATGTTTTTTTTTCTTAACTGCATTTGATCTTTGCCCAATTACTGAAGTAATATAATTTACTTATTTTAAAATGAGCCAGAGTTGTAGCTCCTAAAATATTTATCTCTAAAAAATTTCTATCTAGCTTGTATGTATTCCTCTCCTCCATCCCATACTTCCTTAGTGTAAATTTGAATGAAATTTAAATGTCCAAATTACAAAATTTTCTCCCATAAATCTACATTCCATATTATTGATTTTGAGTCTTCATGCATAGGTATAATAATTTCAAATGTAACCACCAACTTGAATATAATTCATGTGAAAAGAGTAACTTTAAAGCCAATTTGTTAGCATAACAGATAGAAGTTCCAATAGATACTGTACTATGAAAATAACTTTTATTTTTTAATTATAAGTTTTGTTATGATTCAAAGCAATAAAAAACAAGTATTTATTCTTATGGGGGAAGAAAAGTGTGACTCATTAAATATCACTCAAGTCTCTTCCTTTCACAATTATAGCCAGAGGAGATCAAAATTAAAATAAATAATTCTGATTCTCTAAATTAAAATAAATTTATTCATTATTGTACCAAACTCCCAAAGAGGATTTCTGTAGTAAAAAGAAAATAATGAAATTCATATGAGAGGAACAGAAAGTCAAGAATTTCATTAATGAAAAAAGCAGGAAGGGAAAAGGAATCTATCAGTATCAGAACTCAGAATACCACAAAGCAGTAATTTTCAAAATTATTTGGCACCGATTTCAAAAATGGATGGTTAAGTGGAATAGTACACAACAAAAAAGAGCAAACACAGTATGCTACTTGATAAACTCAGTAGCCCCCATTACTGAATGGGGAAGAACTTGACAAAATTACTGTCAAACCAAGTTAGTAGTTTGACAGAAATTACATTTCTATCACCACCTCAGACTACATATCCAGAAAAGATACATACATACCTATAAGATTCATAAACTACAGTTATCACTTGGATTATTCAACAGACCTTTTTGTAAGTGATTTTTTTTTTTTTTACTTAATGTGAATTTGCCCATAGGGAAGGGAGAGAGGGAGGGAACCAGGAAAGGGGGGATACCTGTGGGCTAAGGAGCATAGAAAAGGATTCTATAGTGTTATAGCCTGGAACAGAGAAAAACAAGAAGAAAAACTTGGGGGCAGAAATACATGGTACATGGGTGCTAGTAGGCTGAACGTGGTAAAGTTCTCAGCACTGTAAGTTTTAAGTAGTGCTTGGAAACCCATCCCAGTAGAGAAGATAGCTGTCTGCTTTTATTTGGAGGTTTTTTGTTTTTTATGTTTAGTTGTTTTTTTTTGTTTTGTTTTGGGGTTTTTAGGTGGGGGGCATAGAAAGGAGGAGATAGAATGGGGGAGAAGTGTCAGATTTTTGAGGATTGTGATATAAAAACAAGATATCAATAGAACTTTGCTTAAATTATCTGCAAGTATAAAAGGGTTTTCATGAATTCATTTAAAATCGTGTAATCCTTTATCATTGAGGTTAGCAATTTAAAGGAACTAATGCATTTTTGGAAGAACTATGAACTTACTAGTCCAACCATTATGGAAAGTGTTTTGGAACTATGCCCAAAACTCTGTTAAAAGTGCAATATATATTCTTTGATCTAGCTATACTGCTCTAGACTTATATCCCAAAGAAATTTTAAAAGATAATAAGAAAGGTGTAATTAAAAACTTTTTTTTTCTTTTTCTTGCTTTTTGTTGTTGTTGTTGTTGGGGAGGCTAATAGTAACATGGTTTATGTGAAATTTTGTTTTGCATGACTAGATATATTTCTAATATGTTTTGTTTCTCTTCCTCCTTTGGCTGGGGAGGAGAAAGAGGGAGAGAAGAGGAAAGGAGGAAAAATTAACATTAGATTAGGAGAAAACTAATCTTCTCAGGTAAATGGGCAAGAACCTGAATAGAATCCAAGCAAAAGTAAAACAAAAAGTCAGATTGGGTCAATAACAGGTTTCTTCAGATTGCCAAAATTCTTTTTTTTTTTTCCCTTTTATTTTTTTTTTTATTTAATGATTACTTTATAATGACAACATTATTCCTTGCACTCGTTTCTTTTCCGATTTTTTTTTCCCCCTCCCTCCCTCCAGATTGCCAAAATTCAAAGTAATTTTCCAGAAGTGGGGAAATTGGTACAGCATTAGATCATCAGGCAAGGAGTTTGTTGCTATGTCAGAAGAAGTGACAAACAGACTTGTTTTATTCAATTTATATCATCATATCATTCATTTCTTTGGATTACATGCTTTCACTGTGATCACTGGCTCAGTCCACTATACCCAATTGAAATTCAGCTCTACCACTTAGACCTATGGGGTAAGACTCAAGAGCTAAACAAAATCGAACCAGCAAATCATCCTGATCAAACGTATTTAAAGCAATTTAAGTTTTGTTTTAAAGAATTAGAATCTCATATGATGATGGGATTTGATATGCAGCCTGAATAAGTAAATGAAGGTAGAGGGGGCATCAGCTATCCTTAAGACATCCTCTATATGAAGTTTTAGGGTAATAGAGGAACTAGGACTTCTTTAAAGATCTGATGAGAAGATAATACCTATGACTGTAGCAAACAATAGTCTTTTACTCTACAAGTAGTATAACTGTGAATCCTTTAAAACCATTCCAAAACATTGTCCTTTTTCAATTTGCTTTAGTTAGAGTTTTAAGTATTTTTTTCCCCTAGCAAATCTATGTAGTCTTTTATGTGACTAAAGGGAATTTCAAAAACAGATACCTTGAAGCAGAATTACATCTATATTATTCAAGTTATTTTTGCCGAATGGGCATATAAATGATGCAGTCCATAAAGTGCTGGGCCTAAGGTCAGGAAGATTCATCTTCCAGAGTTCAAGCCTGGCCTCTAGACACTAGCTGTGTAACCCTGGGCAAGTCACTTAACTCTGTTGTTTCAAGGGCTTATCTGGACTCTATTTAATCTGAACTTGGTGAGACCCAAACCTGCATTGTCTGAGCCCACTCTTCCCATAGACCAAGGAAGTATAGGGGAGAATGTGTTCTATAATTATTAGAAGAGAGAAGAAATGTTTGTTCTTCAAATCTTGCTATATTTTAAGCAAGTATCCCTTTGTAAAAGCTAATTGATATTAATTGCTTAAGTTAGGCATTAGTCACTGAGAGCTAACAGTGAAAGGAACCTATACCTATGCCTATGCCTATAATGAGGGCTTGAGCCAATGGCATTAGAGAAAGACATTCTAACATCTTATGGGTATTCCTAGAACCATGAAAGGGAGGGGAAACCCATTAGTCTACTGTGAGAGGAGGACAAAAAATCCTACTCACACCATTAAACTATCACAAGCAAAATCAGATACATCTGGTAAAAATCTATGGGGAAAAAAATAACAGTGTAGTGCTTTAAGTTGTTAGAAACATGATCAGAACAAAGATACTTCACTCCAGATTCATACAAAGAATCCTAAATCAAAAATGCTCTCAACACAAATTAGTAGTTGAAGGTTATTACAGAAAGGATCCCAGTGATTCACAAAGTAATTTTTTTTATCTGATTGACTTTACAATTATGCTCATTTACAAAATCACTCACTCTGTACTTTTCTACACTTATAACTAAAGGCAATTTAAAAAAAAAAACTTTAAGCCTACATTGGGAACAGTAGAAAAATCAAAGAAAGTAAAGGGCTACTGCTCAGAGTGGATAAGATAATGATAATGGACAACTGAGAAAAAAGGAAAAATGTTTTCATTTTGTTTCTACCAAAAAGAATGACCTTTGAACTTAGAACAGGAAGAAGGAACAGGAAAAGAATAGTCATTTATTTTCATTAATCCCAGGCACACTGCTAAGCACTTTAAAATTTCACCTGCTTTTATCCTCAAAACAACCAAGTGAAATAGGTGTTATTATTTACCCCCATTTTAGAGCTGAGAAAACAGAGGCAGACAGAAGAGATTTTCCTAAGATCACACACCTAGTAAGTATTTGAAGTTGGAGTTGAATTTAGGTCTTCCTGACTCTGGATTTTAGTGCTCCATCCATAAATAAATGATTAACAAAAGTGAAACTCAAATGATGAAGAGGTAAGAGAGCACTTATTTTCAAAAATGTATAATTTGTAAAACTAATGCAAACAAGATTAGAAGGGAAGCAACAAACAGGGAAAACATTTTCACAGTTAAAGGTTCTGATAAAGGCCTCATTTCCAAAATATATAGAGAACTGACTCAAATTTATAAGAAATCAAGCCATTCTCCAATTGATAAATGGTCAAAGGATATGAACAGACAATTTTCAGAGGATGAAATTGAAACTATTACCACTCATATGAAAGAGTGTTCCAAATCATTATTGATCAGAGAAATGCAAATTAAGACAACTCTGAGATACCACTACACACCTGTCAGATTGGCTAAGATGACAGGAAAAAATAATGATGAATGTTGGAGGGGATGCGGGAAAACTGGGACACTATTGCATTGTTGGTGGAGTTGTGAACGAATCCAACCATTCTGGAGAGCAATCTGGAATTATGCCCAAAAAATTATCAAATTGTGCATACCCTTTGATCCAGCAGTGTTTCTATTGGGCTTATATCCCAAAGAAATACTAAAGAAGGGAAAGGGACCTGTATGTGCCAAAATGTTTGTAGCAGCCCTATTTGTAGTGGCTAGAAACTGGAAAATGAATGGATGCCCATCAATTGGAGAATGGCTGGGTAAATTGTGGTATATGAATGTTATGGAATATTATTGTTCTGTAAGAAACGACCAGCAGGATGAATACAGAGAGGACTGGCGAGACTTACATGAACTGATGCTAAGTGAAATGAGCAGAACCAGGAGATCATTATACACTTCGACAACGATATTGTATGAGGACATATTTTGATGGAAGGGGATTTCTTTGACAAAGAGACCTGAGTTTCAATTGATAAATGACGGACAAAAGCAGCTACACCCAAAGAAAGAACACTGGGAAACGAATGTGAACTATCTGCATTTTTGTTTTTCTTCCCGGGTTATTTATACCTTCTGAATCCAATTCTCCCTATGCAACAAGAGAACTGTTCGGTTCTGCAAACATATATTGTATCTAGGATATACTGCAACATATCCAACATATAAAGGACTGCTTGCCATCTAGGGGAGGGGGTGGAGAGAGGGAGGGAAAAAAAATTGGAACAGAAACGAGTGTCAATATAAAGTAATTATTAAATAAAAATTTAAAAAAAATGTATAATTTGTGATTTTCAAATCACTGTAAGAAGTCTCAAAAAAAACTTCACAGAGAGTGGAAAAGATGATACAGTGGGCAAATGTCCAAAAAAAAGGGGGGGGGAGAGAACAATAAGCTTGATTTCAATTCCTGGCAAAATTCTAGAATATATTATTAAAGGAATAGTTTCTGAGTACTTAAAAAAGAAGCAGTAAACACAAAGAAGCCAGCACAAGTTCATCAAGAACAAATTGGTTAAAACATTTGACAAAGTCTTGTGCTATCTTTGTAGATCAGATAGGGAGAGAGAATAAATGATAACATAATTAACTCAAGGAGAGGATAAGGGAGAGGAAGAAGGAAAGGGAAAAAGGATAGGGGGAAGAGGGGAGGAGAGAGGAAAGGGCAAAAATTGGGAGATGTGAGAAAGGGGGAAAACAACTTAATGTTCTATATGGGGAGAAGACTTGGAATACAATTAAAGTAATAGAGACCTGATTTATGGAAAAATAGCTTTAACCATAATGTTCATTGATATTTACATGGTATAGTCAGAATCTCAGCATTATACTGGAGTGCCTTTTAAAGAAAGAGTCCTTTGGAGTGTGATGGTCTTTTTTCAAGGATATAAACTATTTTCCCATTTCAGGAAAATAATACACAACTCCAGTGGAAAAATGGCCTGGCAATCTGTGTCTTTGAATACTTGAGAAAGAGGTGAATATAAGGACATCAAAAGTCTCTAATAGTTGAAGCCCCTAAGATTTTCTCATGAAAGATATATATCGTTTCAAGTCTTCTTTCTCCCTCAGAAACAAGGTAAAAGTTGGAGAAATATGACATCCTGACAATATAATGATTTGCTCACCTTTTCATTTAGCATGATCATGTCAGATGCCTATGATAAATTGTCATATTTATCTATATCCAAGTAGACAATTGTTTTAGAAAAATCCAACCTCTCAAGATGTCATACAGATACTCAACAATGAACATAAATGTTGGATTTTCTTCTTGCTTATGTTGTGTTATGTTGTATCCTTTAATAGAATGACTCTGAAAGGCCTGTGCCCTCATTCTGGATAATGAATCTCTATATTCCTTTATGAAGCTGGAATATATGTCTTTAGTTCCTTGCATCATTTATGTATAATTTAGCAGACATTTCATGTAACCTAGAAATCTTTACCCATAGCAGGTAATCCTTTCATTTAAAAAGGAGGAAAGTACTTCTTAAACATATTGCTTACATTTCTCTTTTAATTTTTTTTTAAATGACAGAAGCTATGGATTCTTTGTCTTGTCAACCTTTTTTTCTTCTGGATTACATTATAATCAATACAAAACACAGGGAAGCCTATTAGCAAGTAGACAAAATAATCTGCCCATGGATATAGGGCCATTCCGTGTGGTGGCATTTCTTTTTCCCTTCCTGAACACTTTCTGATTTCGATGTCTGTCAGAATGGAGAGCATTTTATTCTTTTTTCCTCTCCTTTGATGTGAATCAGTAGACATCTTTCAGGGTACACTGGCAAAGTACCTTAAAAGACTTTGTGCTGATAACAGCACAGAGTGCTGGAACTCAAATCAAACAGTTTAGTGAGCTTCTTTAAAAAATAAAAAATTTCAAGGAAGACAAAAGAATATTACAGGTTTGGATCTATGAGAATACTAAGGTGTTTTCACAGAACTTTGGGAAGACAAATGATTTCTCCCAGATGCTAATACATGCCCACACATTTTGGGAATGAGATAACCTCACTATTCTACAAGAGATTCTAAAGTTAGATATAGAGAGAATGCTAATGAAACAAAAGTTATGCAACAAAAAAAGCATAATTTTCAATGCTTTTCCACCGAAAGTTTAGTCAGTTATCTCACCTCGTTCTTTTCCTTTACTTGCTATCTCTTTTTTAGGGTTTCACTATCTCTAAATTCTCCAAAAATAAGGTAGCAGAAAATAATCCCTCTCTGTCTTCCAGCTTTCACCACATCAGATTTGCCTTTTGGCAAATTATTGATACTGCATTGCTCATTGATCTGACAGACTCACTTTACATAAAACGCAAAGAAGATATTTGTGCTTATGTCTCCAAAGACGATATCCTAAAGAACTGAAAGCAAGACCCAGAGATGCATGACAGAATTTCTGCAGTATTGTTACAGATGCCTCGGAAATATGTGGATGAACCCAGGTGTTTCCATAATTGACTCTTAATTCTACAGCAATTAAATGCCTCTGAAATTTGATGTTGTTTATTCTTTCCCTCTTCAGGAAGCAACAAAAAGTTAAACGATTATTTTTCATTTCAGCTTAACAATGCATATTTAATATTCTAAACACTACATTGGTGTTATCACATTAGCAACTAGCCAGGAATGGATAGGATAGAGGAAGGGTAAAGCCAGAGGTTAGGAAAGAGGAGTTTTTTATTAACTCTGATCTAGTCATTGAATATTATTTTCCTGGCTCTCCTTACTTACTTTGCATCAGTTCAAAGATGTCTTTCCAAGGATTTGCATTCATCACAAATACTCTAAAACAAGAATTAAGTGGGAAGTGGACTTAGCTCCAATTCAATTATGGGGATAACTTCCACATAGAGTATTCTTATATCTTGAGTTCAAATACCTGGACTATTCCTTCGCACTAGTGATATGTGTAAGCCAAGAGAAGCCGGGATGGAATTCAAATCTACTGCTAGTATCTTCATAATAACTGATTTTCACCAGATATTAAAAGAATCAGAAAAAAACTTATGTTCATCATAGAGAATGCTAACCAAAAAAATTATACCACAGAAAGGCTTGTCAGCGAAGAAAGCATATTCCCTGTACTGCCTAGCTTGATGATTTTACCAGATTCAAAATAAAGATGCAGAGAAAATGTTTTCAGTGATATCTCCAAAGGCACAGGTGTCAATGATTTTCAGTTCCTGAAGAATTGAAAGCAAGATTCAGAAGTACATGCCAGAATCACCGTACCATGGTGACAGGTGCCATGGAAATATATACATGGGCCCAGGTGTCTTATTCAGGTAATTGGTTCTTAATTGTATAAATTGCCAGGATATTGCGTGGCAACTCTATGGAAGCTCTATACAAATGTACATATAAATGAGGAAATCACAGAATCTCAAGAGTTGGAAGAGGACTAAAAAGCCATATCATCTAAAGCTACTTGAACGAGAATCTCCTATGATACATAGTAGGGTAGAAAACAGGAACCTTGAAAAAGTGATCGCTCCATTTTAGAATTCATAATCAAGATAAAAAAGAAATCATAGATTAACTTGACATGTGCCCTAAATTACGGGAGAAGCAGATTTCAAAGGGTACAGAAAAGCAATAAGTAGAATCCCACAATCTAAATTTTGACAGGGGATGTTGGCCCTAAAGGAAGGGAAAATTGTTGAGATTGAAATTCTGAAGATGAAAAAACAGTGGTTATTCTGATGCAAAAGAGAAAAGGGAGTTGCCAGATGTGAACTATATGGATACACAAGAACTTAAAATTTTTAAAGATTTATGCAGAGAATGGAAGCAGACAGGAAACTGAAGATGAATGCAAAAGCATGACACATCTTGTTAGAATAGTTTCAGGATTATAAAAACTCAAGCTGATTTGAAACTAGTAAAGCCAACTAAAAACAACCTCAAAAATATTTTTAAGTAATATCTGGGAAAATAGGAATATGAAAAAAGGAGAAAAATGGCTCTGGGTAAGTGGAATAGTGATAATGCATAACAGAGACAGGGAAAAACTGTTCAAATCTAATTTTGCTTCTGTTTTCTCCTCCAAGCAAAGTCATCTTCACAATCAAAAGGACAGAATAATGAATAGCTAATGAAAGGAGTTGATGCCCAAGATAAATAAGAAGATAATAGAAATTTTGAAATGCTTCCTGAAGAGTTACTCACTATGCCCAAATGAACTCCATTATTAGGTCCTGATGAAAGAGCTAGCTGTTATGAGTACTGAACCACTGTCTATGGTCTTTGAAAGATTATGGAGAATTTAAGAACCTAGCTTAAGGTCTTCAAGTAGAGGTTGTAAGATCAATTAGAAGGTATGCAATAGACAGAATTCTTGCTCCAGTATAGTTTGGACCTTAAAGTTATTTAGACTTCAGATGATGAGCTTTCATAAAGGACACACTACCTCATGAGACACTCTACATAGTTCTACTTATTAGGAAGTTTCCTTCCATCAAATCTAAATCCATGGTGGAAGAGAAGAAAAAAGGGGAAGAACCAAAAAATAAAGGGAAAACAATTTACATGAGAACCTTATATATTTAAAAGGAATAGCAAATTGTACATAAAAGATTTGAAATTCTATGTGCAATCATCTTTTTTATTATACTGTTATTGAAATACTTGTTTTATTCCATAAATTGAAAATAAAATAAATTTTTTTAAAAATCTAAATTTAGCTTAGCTTTTAATCCATAGTGCCAAAAATAATAAATCTAATACCTCTTCATTAAACATGGAACTATAACTAGAATAAGACTCTGGATAGTTTGAATAGTTTTCTTTTATTCAAAAGAAACAGAATAGATAAATGGGGTATATTTGGAATGTAAGATGATGAAAAGATAGCCTTGTATAATAAGAAGGTGGGAGAAAGTCCAAGGAACTAGAAGACGCTTTGGTAGAGAACATTAGGATAAAGATCAGTGAAAGAAAAAACAAAATATTTTTGTCTTTAGAGTATGCTATAAATCACCTAAAACCTAGGTCCTTGACAAAAAGGAAATAAGAGGAATATGGGGAAAAGATCAGAAACATGATCAAATAGTCTTGAGAGACTTTATCTAGACAGCTACTAGAATTCTTTATGCCAAAAACAAAAAAGCTAATAATTTTTTAATTTGCCTTAATAATTTCATCATTTGGGTGCAGCTAGGTGGTGCAATAGATAGAGCACCAGCCCTGAAGTCAAGAGGACCTGAGTTCAAATGTGATCTCAGACACTTAACATTTCCTACCTGTGTGACCTTGGGCAAGTCACTTTAGCAAAAAAATAATAATTTCATAATTTGAAAGAAGAGGAGAAATCAGTAAGGAAAATTTCTGTTTTGGGTCTAATTTTTTAAAAGACATGAGCTGATTGCAGGGGAGCAAATGATGGGAACTCTGAGGAGGAATTATGACTCTCCCTAAGAGTATGAATAGATGATGGCCGCAAAGTCAGGCAGCAGATGATGAGTATAAAAAAATGTCATGGTCCTTTAGGAATAGTGTCAGAGAAGAACTGAGGCTGACTTGGAAAACTAAAGACAAAAAAAGAAGAGGGTTTTTTGTTTTGTTTTAGGCTATGTTGGAAGAAAAAGAAGAATCAAAGAAGGAACAGGGCCTTTCCTTGGAATGAATGGACCAATGATAACTGACAAAAGAAGGAAGGCAAAACTGTTTATTTCAATTTGTTTCTCTTTTCTCTGTCAAAGAAAATGATCTTTTTCTGGAAATGACAGAACAAAAATGGTTACATGTAGATGATTTCAAAAATAAATAAGAATATATAAAGTACCTAATTGTCCATAGTGAATTTCAGTCACCTAGCCCAGATGAATGACATCCTTGGGTTCTTTTTCATTCTCTCTCAGATGAGGATCTCAACTGTTACTTTTCCATGAAAATAAAAGCTAAATTGCATATAGCTAGAGGAAATTTCACAACTGTGTTGACTAGATACATTGTAAATTCATGTTACCCAACCTCAACTCAAGCAATATAATTTTTTCCACAAGAGTTGTTCCACATTTTTGCTCCCCTACTCAAGTCCTCCCCATTTCAAATTAGAACCTGATATCCATACAGACGTTTCCTCAAATTCCTTAACCTCTCAGTTCCTCTGATTCCTTAAATCCCATTACCTCTTTCTTTCTCCATTTCAGACAAACATACAGGTGATTACATACTACATCTTGCCACTTCCCATAAATGTTCCATTTCCCTTTTAGATATTCTGGTATTTCCCATCTGAATATTACCTTTCATCATTTCATCTCTCCCTATAATGCATCTCTGCTAAATCTGTTCCTCATCCTCATAAAGGACTCAAATCTCTTCATTTCATTTTTTCTTAAAATATGCCAGCTCTAACTTGACTTCCTACCCTCTCCAATCTCAATCCAGTAGTTAGCCATTTGAAATCTATACTTACATGAGATGATGAAAAGATTTATCAACTCTCTGTTCTCAAATCTTTGCCCCCTTGTCCTATCAGTATTTTTCATTCCTATATTACTCATACTATTCATAGTTGTACTTCTACTTAGGAGCTGCTAAACATAGCTGGAAGAAGCTTACTAGATATATTATAGATTCATGTGATCCAGTCCTAATTGGGTTCTCATTGCAAAGGAGGCAAAACAAAAGGACTTTTTTTTCCTTTTTTGATTGATTTTCTCTATACACATAAGCTGTTTCACACCTGTACTTCCCTACTCAGTCCTCAGAAGCCTCCCTCCTTTTTCCCATCTCAGCTTAAGACCTTGACTCTTACTTCACTGAAAAGATTTTTAATTTTCTGTGTACCCTCTTTTGCCCTTCTCTTCATCTCAAAACCCCACAATATTGTCTCTTAGTATTTCCTCTTTTTTCCCAGTCTCTAATAAATATATTGTTGTTTTCTTTGCCAAAGTCAATCCTTCTACATGTCCTATCCCTTGCCATTTTATCAAGTACATTGCCCCCTACAATCATCACCTTTACTTTCAAATCTTCAGTCTCTCCCTAATAATTTGTTCCTTTCCTATCATAAATGTCCAAGTCTCCCCATCCTTAAAAAATTCATTATGCCCCACAATCCCCTCAAGTTACAATCATAACTATTCTCTCAGCCAAATTCCATAAAAGTTATTTACAGTCATCATTTCTTTTTCATCCTTGCTCACTCCTCAGCCCTTTGCAGTCTTTCAAACTCATTCCTCAACTGAAATTGCTCTATCCAAAGTTACCAGTGATTTAATTGCTAAATATAATGGTCTCATTTTAGTCCTCAGCCTTCTCAATCTACCTATTCCCTTTGACACTGTTCACAGTTCTTTCCTCCTGCAAGCCCTCTTCTCCCTCCTAGTTCTCCTTCTCACTATGACTGTTCCTTTGAAGTGTGTTTTGTTGGTTCATCATCCATATCGGGCCCTGTAACTATAGGTAGTCTTCAAAGTACTCTTGTAGGCCCTTTTCTCCAACCCATATTCTCTTTTGGTGTACTCTTTAACTCCCAACTTCAAACTCCCAAACTCATTTTTGTGTATATGACATCCAGATCTAAATATCCAACTCCAATCTCCCCCTGAGCTTTATAAAAGCGCATCACAAATTATCTATTTAACATTTCAAACTGGATGTCCCAAAGACATCTCACATTCAGTATGTCTAAAATTGAACTCATACTCTTTCCCCAAAATCCACTTCTCTTCCCAACTTTTCTATTTATGTCAAAGCTACTCATCAAATTTGTTATTTCTACCTTCACAACATCTCTTGCACTGACCCTTTCTTTCTCCTCACACAGCTAACACTTTAGTTCAGGGTTTCATTACCCCTTTCCTTAATGAGTGCAACAGCCTCTTAATTGATCTCCTTCCCTCAAGTCTTTCTCCACTTCATTTGATCTTCCACAGAGGGGCCAAAATGATTTTCCTTAACTACAGATCTTATCATGTTGCTCACCTATTTAATTCAGGTAGCTTTCTGTTGCCTCTAGAATTAAATATAAATTCTTCAGTTCAGCTTTTAAAGCCATTCACAATCTTGTTTAAACCTATCTTTCTGGTTTCAGTGGACATTACTCTCTTTCCTGCACTCTGCAATCAGGCAAATTGGCCACCTCTCTGTCACTAAAACATGAAATCCCACTGTTCCTCTCCATGCCTTTGTACTAGCTGATAGCCATACCTAAAATCAGCTCCCTCTTCACTTCTATCTCATAAATCCCTTTCTTCCTTTAAAATGCATCTCAAGAACATCTCATATATGAAGTTTTTCAAAGTTATTGCCCTGCATTCCAAAAACCTTATCTTTTGGACTTGTTCCTTATTTGTATTTATTCTTTTTGTTCTACATATGCTTACTTGTCTTTCTAGTTAGGATTATAAGCTCTTTGTAAATAGTGATCAATTTATTCTTTATATTTGTTTTCCAAGACTGTGCCTGATACATAGTGGAAGCTAAATAAATACTTGATTGATTAGTAAAATGTGCAGTGGATGATAATAAAATGTGAGGTGGGGGAGGAGGAGATAGTTTTCAAAATTGGATGGATGGCCAAATTCAAAAAATAGTTATTAATGATTCAATGTCAATATGTTAGGAAATATCTATTGAAATACCATAGGATCTATGCTTGGATAGTATGTTTATCAAATTTGCAAATGAAATAAACTTGAGAATGACTAATAGTGACACTCAAGATGATAGTCAAGATCCAAAAGGACTTTTGACAGACCTAGATCATTGGATTGACTCTAACAAAATGAAATTCAAAAGGGATTAATGAGATTAAGTTTTACACTTAGGTACAAAAAAAAAAAAATCAACTTCAGAAGTATAAGATGGGGGAAGCATAATTAAACAACACTTGTTTTGAAAACAATCTGAAGGTTTTAGAAGCCTTTAAGCTCATCATGATGTAGTAACCAAAAAAGCAAATACTATCTTGAGCTCCATTAAGAGAGATATATTGTCCAATAATAAAGAATATTTGACTCTCATCAAACCTCATATGCAACATTGCATTTAATTTCGGTTACCACAAATTAATTTCCAAATTCTGGAATTTGTCCAGAGCAGGAAATCAGGAACATGAAAGATCTTGAGTTCATATCATATGAGGATCAATTGATAAAACTGAGTATGTTTATCTTGGTGCTGAGTAAACTAATGATACCGGTCTTTGAGTTTTTGAAGGGCTGCTATCTGACCATTCTGCATATTCTATTGCAAATAAACACATTTAAGTTTAATGTCAAAAAGACCTTTCTAATAGTTAGAATTTTATCTAAATATACAAAGGGCAACTTTGAGAAGTGGTGGATTTCCCCTCCTGCAAGATCTTTAGGCAAAAATTAGATTACCATTAGTTGGGTTTATAGCAAGGATACTTATTTATGTGAGTTAGATTATGTGGATATTGAGGTCCCTTCCACTCTCAAATTCCGTGATTTTTTGATCCATGCCAGGCTTTCAGATCCTCAAAGACACATCTTACATACCTTCCCAGTAAGTCATATATTAACAGACCCAAATATCCAAGGTTCCTTTAAACAGTCTTCCTATGGTATGATTTTGAGACTGTTTTTCATCTTCCTGCTTTTCAATGTCTTTCCTGAAATACAGTACCAAGAACTGACCACAAAATTCTATATGTCATCTAACCAAGAACAGGATGATCATTTTCTTAATCCTGGACATTATACCTATCTTAATACAGCCTTCGATTTTACATTAGCTTTTTTGTATGTCAACTCACAACAATTGATCTCACTGAATTTCAATCTACTAACACTTCTAGTTCTTTTTCTTTTCTTTTTTTTTTTTTGATACACCTTGTACTTGTGAAGTTGATTTCTTAATTCTAATCTTAGTATAATAGTAATAATCTTAATCCTTAATAAAACTTTATATTTGTCCCCATTAAATTTCATCTCATTAGGACCTCCAAGTATTCCAGGCTACAGCAATCTTTTTGCATCCTAAAGTCATCTAATTCAATTTAATGAACATCTATGAAGTACTTATGATGTACAAGGCACTAGCCTAGACAAAGGTGAAAAAAATTAAACAGTCCTTACTCTTAAAAAAAAAAAAATGTTCTTTCAGGGAAAAAATACTAAATACATAGACACAGAATATTTGATAAATAAATATGCGTTAAGTTCAAGATAAAAGTGAACATTAGCGATTGGCGCATCAGGAAAAAGCTTGTGTAGGAGTTAATATTTGCACTGATTTTAAAGGAAGCTATGATACTACAAGGTTAAAGTGAGGATCAGGAATATATTCCAGGCCTCAGGAGGCAGCTTGTACTAAGGCATGAAGGCAGGAGGTATAATGACATGTATAAAAAATAAATAAGTAAATCAGTTTTGTTGTAATATAAAATTCATGGCAGAGAGTAATGTATGATAGACTTGAAGTCAGACCATAAAGGCCTTTCTATGCCAAATAGAGGAATATTTTTTTGTCCATATAAATAGCACGAAAATGCTTGTTAAAAATCTAGGAAAACTTTATCTTTTGAATTCCCTTGATCTATGAGTACAGTTAATTGAAAAAAGAAGTTATAGGGGATGGAGGAAGAGGGGAGGGAGGGAGAGAGGGAAAGAAAGAGGAAAGAAAAAAAGAAAAGAGAGAACAAATAATGTTAACCTGATGTGACCTGTTTTGAAGAATATGTTATGAAGAACATATTGGTCTTTGTGATCATTATTTCATTAGCTATCCCTTTAATAACATGTAGCTTATACATATATAGGCTTTGCTCCTCCTAAGATTCTAGGAGTGCCTCTGAGGAACAACAAGTTTCTTCAATATGTTTTCAGCACAAGTTCCCATCCAAGTGTGTTTCTTCTAATTGCATACATTGCATACATTATAAATTAGTATTACTCCCACATTACTGAAAAGTAATTCAGGTCCCAATATCATTTAAAGTAGAGAAAATTTGGTTTTGAGACCCTTTGTCACCTTCCTATAGAAGCCTTCCTGCCTTTGGTTGACTGCCATGCCAGAACCTGGCACCCATACCAAAGTACCCAACAGAAATATTTGCCCTGTTTCCTTCCTTTAGCCATATGATAGAAGGATGTCTCTGAATTTTAGAAGGATAGGAAAAAGAAAGGGGAAGATCACTCTTCCCCCTGACTCCCAAGCCCCCAATAGGCTTGCTCAGGAGTATATATTCTCCTAGACAATCCTTTGTGGAAGATAAGGCAACCTCCTATTTGTATCTTTTTTCCTTTGGTACTTGACTTTATGAGACTTTAAAAGTCTATTGAAGCAATCCATACTAGAGTTTGCCAGAATCAGAACCTGATACACAAGTGTAAGCCCAGGGAACAATTTAATTATTAGTGGATCAACCTGGTGTCTAAGATGCAGTGTCTTACAGAAAGTAAGACTATACCCAATCAGAAGTGAACTTGGTGAGTTAAATGCTTTGTAATAACCAATTTAAGTTTGAACCCAATCTTTTTAAGGTACAAAATGTAAAGAACAGAATATATCTTCTTCTGAGAGATGTTTCTGGATTTTTTTTTCTTCTTCTGTAAGGAAATCTGTCTTAGTTTCCTATATTTAAAGAATTGTATCCCTTAAAGAAAGTGGTAAAAATATCTGGGCATAAAAATTCTGTGTTAAAACAAATAGTTCTAAGACAATATAGTAATTATATAGTTAGGAGTATTGACCTGCTGGCATTTAAAGTTTGTATTCTATGAGAGGGGAACAAAACCAGGTGGGGAAATTCCAACTACCTCTTTCTATCTTTTCTTTGTTTTGGTGAGGCAGTAGGGATGAACTGACTTGTCCAAATCACAACATAAGCATTGTGTCTGAGTTTAAATTTGAACCCATGTCCTTCTGACTCCAGAGCCAGTATGCTATCTATTGTGCCAATTAGCTACCACTTAGACTGTCTTTTCAACAAAACTTTTAGCCTTAGTTACATTAAAAAAAATTTTTTTTAAACAAGTGGTTACAATTGAGCTTCCAAAAATGCAAGATTAAGCAACAAAGAGGAGGGAGGAAGTTATTTTAGGAAGTTTAAATGTTTGCAGCTGAAAGTTTAATTCCTTTGAATTTTTCCTGGGGATTTTCTTCCCTTGGCTTTTTCTCACTTTCAACTGTCACTATTGATTTAATGTCTTCTCAAAACATAAAAAGCCAATATGAAGTCAGCACTTTGACACCCTGAATGTGTTTTTAAAATACAAAATGGTCACTTTGGTTTATCATTAATTCAGTATATCACCAATGCATTTTTTTTTTCTTCTCAAGTATGTATAGAATGAAAATTTCATGAACTTTGGGGTTTACGAGTCAATATCTACTAATTTCTTTATCAGTGCTGTTAAATAAGGGGTTCATATTTATTTACACATGCACACCCATACACACTCCCCCATGGCTACCACCATCACAACCAATCACAACAACTAAATGAATGCAATTCAATTTTGCAACATTGCCACAAGTAAGAATAGCTCTGTACTTGTAGAGCTGTTTTCACTCACATCTGTTCCTTTTGTAGAAAAAGTCTCATCTTTCACTATGAATAAAAAAGAAAAATTGGTTATGGCACATTTTTATATGCTTCCTTTTGCAGCATGGATTGAGCTGCATGCAATATTGGGGATGGGCCTCTAAAAGCCATCCCAAAGAGTGTGCACTGAGTTGCCCTGGCCACTTTGAAGAAACATGTACTCACATATGACTTGTCACTTTAGGATATGATACAAACTTTAAAATATTTAATCCCCCAAGGGAGTGACTTTGCCCATTGTCTCCTTCTTCCATCTTTTCTCCAGAAGACAATGTAACATAAATCTGGAACATCTGATGAAAGATAGAGAGAAATTATTTTCTCCACCCAGATAGTTTAGCAAATAATTACATGTGGCAGCAAAAGTAGGGACTTTAGATGAGTAGATAAATTTAGAAAGTAGATAAATTTAAACCTGATCTTTGCTATCCTCTGATTTTCTTTTCTTTGCCTGATCATGGATAACTGAAGAGTCATACCAATTTTGCCCAACCTTGGAGATAATCTTTTGAGATCCAGAGATCAGAGATCCTGAGTCAATCAACAACCAAGTAATAACTTTTCCGTAGTCCAGTTTGTAAACTAAGAGGTGCAATAGAAGTATAAGGAATGAAATAGGACCTACTCATAAGAAGCTTATGTTGTAATAAAAGAAAACAAATATATATATATGCACATGTATTGCATAAAATAAAGGAAATATACAAATATATACAAAGTAAATTACATGCAGTTAATATAGAAGCAATAGTTGTTGGAGCAAGCAAGAAAAGCTTCATTTAGAAGATTATTGATTCTTGAGATACATCTTAAAAGAAGAAAACTCCTCCATTATGTAGAAATAAGAGATGATGGTAGGTGACAGACTCACTGGCCAAATGAGGAAATAGATTGCCATGTATGAGGAAGAGAAAGGAGGCCAGATTTTACTAATCTCAGAGTGAGGAAAGGGGAGTAATGTCCCCCAGAGTGGAAAAATAGATTGAGGACAGGCTGTAGAGGGCTTTAAAAAACTGAATAGAAGAATTTATATTTGAGACAACAGGAAGCCACTGCAGTTGATTAAATAGGGGAGTCATATGATCAGATCTATGTGTGAGGAAAATTACTTTGGCAGCAATGTGAGGACATACTGGAGTAGTGAGAGTCTTGAGATGGAGAGACCACTTAAAAAGGCTATTGCAATAATCCAGGGTGAAAGCTAATTAGGGCCTGAAGCAGCAGTGTGCTGATAAATGTTTAACCAACTCATGGAATATGCATAGAGATGGGCCTCCATTGAGTGGGTTGGAAATTCAGATTTGATCTAAAATACTAAAGTCTTACAATCTTTGATAGACAGGAATTGTACACAGTTTGCAACTGATCTACCTTGCTCCCTAGAATGTAAACACCTAGAGAGCAAAGATTGATTTATCATATATATGTAAATACCCATTACCTAAGGCTTGGCACAAAATGAGCATTGAATAAATACTTGTTGACTGATTGGCATCATATGTGCTTAATATAGGATTGGTAAGTGACATAATAAGTGCTTAATGTATAATGAATACTTGGCTGACTAACATAGTAGATACTTAATAAATGCTTGTTAGCTGACCTATCGATTTTAATAAATTTTTGCTGAAAAATAAACAGCTATGATTCAGAGAATCCATGAGGAAGAATAATATTTCCCTCACCCTCCTTCCTGACATGTATAGGATGGGACACACAGTTTTGGACACAGACATGGGAATGTTTTGGGGTTTTTTTGCTTGACTTTGACAATTGGCAAAAGGATTTTGGTTTTTTGTTTTTTATCTTCTTCATTGTTGGGAGAGATGTGAGGAATAAAAAAAAAACTAAGTGCTTAAAAATTTAAAAGAATTACAAATAAAATTAATAATAAATACTTGTTGGTTATCTGGTTGATTTCTTTAAGAAGCATCTTCAGGAAACTTGGAACCACACTAAAGATCTGGCATAGATGACTCAACATTTCTTAGTGGGGGGGGGGGGGGGGGGGAGGGGGGGAGGAGGGTGTTGGGTTGTTTTTGGAATCCGGCTGAGGAGATTGTAGAGGTATTGCTCATGACCCCATTAGAACAAGCCCTGCATCTTCCAGTCTGTAGGCAAGGAAAGGGAGTAAGAGGGTGGGGTAGACCAGAAAAAGGATCATGTGGGTGTAGATCAGATTAGAAAGATAGCTAAATGATAAAGGAAAGCTTGAAGTTCACTTCCCAAAGGACCTTGTGTTCTTCCAGCAATGACTTTCCATTCCTTTCATACTTCCTCTCTTAGAATTATATTCAAGGTTTACAGAGACTCATAAGAAATGCATGGTCCTAACTCTCAAGAGAAAAAAATACACAAAGCAGCAGAGGAGCTAAGATAACCATTTTCCTAGCATTTTCTCTTCCTGTGTCTATGATAGGGGTAGCCAACCTATTCTCTGTCCTGTTGAAGCTCTAGGTCTCAGACACTGTGAAAAAGTTAAGGAAGGTATATAAACATTCAAATGATAAAGAAAAGTAACTGTTTTAATTAACCAATTCTTAATATTACTATATAACTTTATGGAACAAGGGAGATGAATTCCCTCACTCCTTTATTAGTATGCAGAACTCTCCTACAACTTCTATCATGGTTGGACCTCTGACATTGAGGGTAAATAAAGGGATATTTCAGCATGAATGGGGTATTTATATGGGGAGAATTAATTTTTGAGAATTGTTTCATTTTTCAATCTCAAGGAGATGAAAGAGGCTAAATATGGACTCATACAGAATGCCGTGTTTAAAATCAGCAGAAACTATTTTCAGCTTAAAGAAACTTAATTAGATGTCTAGAAGTTCTCCAGGTTGTCAGATGTTCAAAAAGACTACCCTTCTTTACCATTCCCCTATTGATGTGAACCTCAAATGTTGTCTAATTCTATTCAATTAAAAAAATAATGTTTATCTGTGTGCTAGGTTCTGGGAATACAAAGATGAATAAAAGTTACCATCTACATTCTTAGAGTTTGCAATCTAGCAGGTATCACTCTAAGTACTTTATAGGCAATGTAACCTTCAGTATACCGTGTTTCCCGGATAATAAGACCTATCCCGAAAATAAGCCCTCCCCTTACTGTGTAAGATTCCTCTAAAATAAGCCCTCCCCCGAAAATAAGCCCTATTGAGATTGCTACTGTAGTGAAGGTGATCCCCTGTGCTACATGCTATATTATGGTACCCTCTGTATGCACCATCCCCTCCCCCCCACCCTCCGCCCTCACCCCGGGTGAAACGCATGCCGGGCTCCGAGCTGCATCCAATCAGCGCTGCAGCAGTGAGCACATCATCCTGTTCTTCCCCAGTGATTTGCTTGCTGGCGCCATTGAGAGCAGTGCCACAGAGGAGAGCTGAGGCAGGACAACATAAAAACCCGGTATGTAAGCAGGAGTGAGGGGGCATGATGGAGGTTAAAAGGGGCATGATGGAGGATAAAAGAAGAACTCAGCCAGCACTCACCGCGCTAAAGAAATGAAGAACTTCCTCGCAGAGAGAAGAATAGATCAAGTAATGATTCCTGCAGGAATGGCTGCCTATCTCCAGACCCTTGATATTGCAATAAACAAGCCATTGAAGGACCATTTGCGTTTGGAAGTCAATGACTACATTGAAAATAGAATGGAAAGAAATCAGCGTGGAAACTTTGTGAAGCCCTGTCTGCAAGAAGTCGTGACTTGGGTGAAGAAGTCATGGGATAAAATGACTGACAGCTGTGTCGCCAAGGCACTACGAGCAGGTTACCTGGACAAGACATGTTCATTTAAAGAGAGCTATATTGCTGGACATGACAGATTGGGTCCACTTCTTCTGAAGGAAATAGAGGCGCAAGACATCCAGGACAGAATTCAGGGTGTGGACACTTATGACGATGTTGTTGAAGAAGATGACATGATCATTATTGAATAAAGATACTTTTTTTGTTCACATTTACCTGTTTATTAAAATTGCTGTCAATGTTCATTAAAATAAGCCCTCCCCTGAAAATAAGCCCTCTGGTGTTTTTCTATCTAAAAAAATTTAATAAGACAGTGTCTTATTATCGGGGAAACACGGTATATGTGTGATCTCCCCATATCCAAAAGATGGTAGTAACAACTTTCCTTGCCTAAGAGATCGTATGTAGGATGGGGAGTCAGGAAAATATAGGTTCAAATCCCACCTCAATTTACTGGCTATGCAACCCCAAGCAAAAACTGCCTCAGTTTCTTCTTCTATAAAATTCAGATATCTCTTATCTTACAGGATTGATGGAAAGATCAAATGAGATAATGTACAAAACATGCTATATAACAATACACTTTCAAACTTTAAAGTGCTAGGTAAATATGACTGTATATAAGTCATAGCACCTGAGGCAAATTTTTTGAGCAGGAAAGGGTAGAAAGAAGAGGTTACATATGTGACCACTCCCATGCATAATCCAGATAGTCAGGAGAAAAAGGTCATAGGAGTTACGAAGTTTGAAAGTCAAAAAACCTAGCAATGTGAATTAAAAATAAATAAACAGTGCAATAAAAAAAGAAAATCAAAAAGCCTAAGGATTGGAATGGAGAAAACTGTGAACCAGTACTGATTTTATTAATTGAGGACAACTGGCCTGAAGGTTCATAGTTAATACTAACAAGAAATTGGGTAAAATGAAGTGTACATTAAAGAAAGAGTGTTGAAATTGTAGGACGTGGCAATGGGTAATAAGGAAATATCATCTCCCTCTCCAAG
Organism: Antechinus flavipes; assembly: GCF_016432865.1. Lineage (NCBI taxonomy): Eukaryota > Metazoa > Chordata > Mammalia > Dasyuromorphia > Dasyuridae > Antechinus > Antechinus flavipes. Next base: position 437,303,428 of record NC_067398.1, read on the forward strand.
CTGGGGTCCTAGGTTTCACAGAATATAAGTGAAGGAGCAGATAACTTTGGAGAGGGAATAGTGTCTTCAGGAGCAATGGGCACCAGAAAATGGAAAGAATGTGAGGAGAGATATAGGATCAGAGTAGTTTGTTAACCACAGAATAGGACCAGAGCTAGGAGTGAGTTTACTGAAATAGGATTAGGAAAGTACTATCCCACATATACCCACCTCACCCTCTCCCATAGCAGAAAGGGTGCTCCCCTTACCCAGAATTGGCACCTAGAGCAAAGCGCTTGCCCTGCCACGCCAGTTCTGGCCATCCTTGCCAATCAGTTCCACTCATTCATCCCCAGCTTAGTAAGAATTGACATAACATATGCCAGGGATGCCTTATTCTGTTGAAGCTAGTTAGAGAAATAGTATATAACAACCAGGCAGGCGTGCAAATGCTCACCATTTGTCTTGTCCATGGCTGAATAACTGATTAGCTAGTCATGCTTCTTCAAGGAAAACTTGAAACACTGCATTCACCCAAATGAGTCCTAAGCTGAGCTAAATGTTTGGAGTAGACAATAATGATGAAAAATACTCAGTGTACTCCAGCTTACTGAAGTCTCATACACTAGCAAATCCATCGAAGGTGAGTATGTCCCCAGTTTCTCCTTTAAATACATTTCTGCATCCTTGCCACCTGACTTGCTAGTGCCATGGCACATGAGTAAGGCTTTTGAGGTAAAAGCCAGCTTTCCAAATCCTGGACTGTTTCAGGCTCAGTTAAGCCTGGCAGTCTGTCTTGTTCCCCCAGTTTGTGTTCCTTGATAAAATACCATTTTCACTACTAAGATTTTCAATTAATGAGACTCCAACTGCTATCAATTTCTCTTTAAAAAGTGCAGTTTACAACACAGATTTCGGTCAGCTTGCTCTCTTGTTGTAATACATTCACTATACAGTGAGTTCAGAGCCCCACCTAGAGGACAATACATCCCTTTACACTTGCTCCATAGCAGACTTCTTTCTAAAAAACTGTTGAGAAAAATACCAGATATGTCAGATGTAACAAACTCAAGGTCCCCAAACCTGAACTGTTATCATTTATATTTTATAGGTTTGGCTGACCTAGGTTGACTTTATTCCAAGGAGGCTTATCTTAAAGAGCTGTTTTACTGCAGAATATTTGCTCCCTGAAGTGAGATGGATCCATGTGTTCTTCTATGCTATTTATCTCCCAAATGAATATTTCTTAAATGGTTCCCCCCAGTTACTCACAGGTTATCTTTGAGAATTTATTCCCTTTGCATCTTTAGGGAAGTAACAGGAAATAGTTCTTGCTATGTTGAGCAAGCACAGTAACTTGAATCACTCAAGAGTCAAAAGAATCATGGGATTGTAGAGTTAGAAGAAACCCTGGCGATTATTTCATCCAACTCATTCATATTATAAATGAGAGAACTGAGGTCCAAAGAGATCAAGCAATTTGTCCAAGTCCACACAGATTATTTTCCTGACATAGGAGAAAGGTACAGGTTATAGAGTGCAAATCTCAGTAATGTTGCTAGTTAGTAGCATTTTTTTTTTAATCTTAAGAAAGTCATTTAATGTCTCTGAGTCTCAGTTTTCTGCTCTATAAATTGAAGAAAATACGGTCTCGTCTAGAAATAATGACTATTAGTCTATACTTAAAATTTGGTAAGCTTTTTTCAGTCTGTTGCTATATAATTATGATTTTAACTGCTTTTATCTTTACTTCTGTACCTACATTTTACTCATCTTTTGTGTAAATTAAGGATGGGAGCCTAGCCCTTATGAGTATAGGCTGTGTGGTTAACCTCAAGGTGGGGAGACTCCTTGTAAATATTTGCATTGGCCAATCCCCTTTATAAATTAAAGTAAACACATTTGAAATAGATGAAATTTAATGTGCTTTCCTGCTCCATGATTCCGTAGCAAGACAATTTTCTTGAAAGAAATAGATCTAAAGCACGGTTTCCTAATAATTTTTATGTCATAGACCCATTTGGCAATCTGATAAAGCTTAGGAACCTCTTCTTAAAATGATGTTTTAAAATCCATTTTAAAGGAATTATAATTAACCAGTTATAAAAGCATTTCCAAAATAAGTTCACAGATGCTAATAATTTTAAGACCCAAATAAATTTAAAATAAGTTCACAGACTCTAGGTTACTAGAATAAGAAGTTTAATGGGTTACTTGACTGTCAGAAAAAGGAAGAGTGTTTAAAGTTGTAAAAGATAATATGGTTTTCCATTTCATATGATAATTTTAGTGGGGTGGGGCTGATAGGTGGCCAAGTAGATGGAGTACCGGACCTGAAGTTAATAAGATTCATTTTCCTGAGTTCAAATACAACCTCAGACACTTAACCAGCTATATGAACCTAGTCAAGTCATTTAACCCTGTTTGCCTCAGTTGTCTTATCTATAAAATGAACTAGAGAAGGCAATGGCAAACCACTGCAGTTTGCCAAAAAATGACCCCAAAAAGGTTCATGAAGATTTGGACACAACTGAAAAACAATCAGGGGTAATAAGGCTTTCTGGCTTCTCAGTTACTAAGAACTACTTCAAGAGACCCTCCCTATTTTCTCCTCTTCATTGCTATAAAAATAGTGTTTGATTTTCACTGGGTAGCACAAGGGAGCAGCACTTTCCGAGGCTTCTGTGCTCTCTATCCTCCTAAGTTTGTTTGAGTTTCTGAGTAGAAGAAATAAAAAAAGAATATTCCCTTAAGTCCTAAAAAATAATACAAATGCCCAAAAGAAAAATGAAAAAATAAAAAGATTGTTGAAGCTGCTAACAGCCTCGCAATCTTTTGCTTTCTTGTTTACCCAATCTTATTTTGAGCTCTTCTTCCTTTACTCTCATAACTTCAGTCTATCCACATTCTAAATTAAGTTCTGGTCCACTTTAGTGGTATGGTCACTTACACATACATGTGTACATATATACACACATCACTTCCAACTCCCCAAAAGATGGTGGAGTGAGGAAGGATTCCTCTGGAACCTGCCCTCACTGCTTCAAAACATGTTCCATCTGAGGAAGTTTTCTGGGGTGAGGAAAAAGGATTGCTTCTTAATTAGCTTTGTGAAAACCCTATTTGCTCAAGTTGTGTGTGATGTATCTGCGTCATTATTTGTGACCTCAATTATTTGGGTTCCCTCCAAGGATGCAGATTTTAACCCTTCTATGGCTGGCCATCCTATGCAATTATTGACTCAATTTCCCATAAATTTGCCATATAAAATTCTGGATGTTTTTCTGGCTTTCTCCTTACACTGGCAAAGTAACAATGGATCTCTTAAATTCTCCACTTTTCACTTCTTGTTCCCACTATGTGAACATCCCATCTTCTTTTCTGATCAAACATTTCATTGATGAGATTCTTTATTCTAGCTTTTTAAAGTTGCTTGTTTGTTAGATGTTGAGTCTATTCCAATCCACAAAGTGTTCTATGTACTACTCATTTGAAATTCTTCAGATATTGTAATGTTCCTTAATTTGTAACCCTATAACAATATGAGCAGATATTGATATTTTAAAAGATCTTTTTTTTCTGGAAGAAATTTGGGGCCAAAAGAGGAGCTTTGCAATTTCCTAAAGGCAATTCTTCTCCTGTTTAATTCTGAGTCCAACTCATTGGCCATCTGTCTAAGATATACTGAGTGTCTCAAAAATCCTAACTAAGACAATGCATGAAGACTTTGGGGGCACCCTATAAAAACTGGTGGGCAAACTTTCAGAGGCTGTACAACGTTCCAAGGTTTTATTCAACCTAGACAATATCACCTACAAACAGGAACACCTAGAAAACCCTTTTGGATTCTGCATTGATTCTTCTCCATCACAAGTAGTGAAGACCGTTAGCCCGTTTTATACCCCATTTCATATTTAAGATCATAAGGTTGACAAACAAATTCCTCTCTTCAGTTAAATCTTTCAAGAAATCTTAAATTTTTTTTGATGTATGGATGGCAAGTACCATGTTGCAATGTAGTATGTTTTCTATCAAATAAAATGCTTTTTAAAATAATCAACAATGACTAGAATGGTCTCTACATCACCAGGTATCAAATTCAAATAGAAACAAATACATAAAAGTTGTATTTTTATTTATTAGGTTAAATATTTCCTAATTACATTCAGATTTCCTCTATTCTAAAACAAAAATCCGACAAAAAAAGTTGTTCTTAATTTAGTTCCTGAGACATAAGGAGTTGTGTTGATGGTAATGTTTGACATTCCTGTTCTTTGTCTTTAGTTAATAGTCAAGTGGTAAATAAATAGTTCACTGTTATGCCAGTTGCAAAAAAACCTACTGATTTTATATTAACATCCTCTACAAGATAAATGGGTAGATTACTCTTATTAAAATATCATATAAATGGAAAAGTAGTCAAATTCCATAATTGCTGATGTTCTTTAGAAGAAGTAAATTTTTTCAGTATTAGTAAGATTTTTTTCAGTGCTTCTAGTAAGTTCTCATCTTTCTGATATCTTTTGAATTGGTCCTTCATTCTTCCATCACAGACCTCTTCTATGTATACTTTGCTTAATTTAGTCTTTTTTCCCATCTCTATTTTCTTTAGTGCCACTTTCTCTGTGTCTATAAATACACATGGAACCATGTGGTGATTCTACTGCCCTTAACAATGAAAAAGATGGGGAAGCTGGATGGTGCAGTGAATAGAGCACCAGCCCTGAAGTCAGGAGTATCTGAGTTCAAAACCAGCATCAAACACTTGATATGTCTTATCTACATGACTCTGGGCAAGTCATTTAATCCTAATTGCTTCCCCTCAAAAAATAGATAAAGAGTTGTAAAAATCTTCTGTCTTCAATTTTTTTCCCTTTATTTTTCACCTTAAACACCTTCAAAATGTTTTGGATTAATTGAGTCTCTGATCACACTTTCTTTAAATTGGCTTTACCCTCTACTGTCTATTTATTAGATAATATTGCTCATATTCTTCCATCAAATGTTTTTTCTTCATAAGATTTTACAAATAAATTTCTGTAGTCATAAATATTGGACTCACTTTTCCAATCCACACTCAGAATAGTAGGTAAGGTCTCCAGAGAAGGCTATGCTTCTTCCTCAGAGTTCTAGGGGCAACATAGAAGAAGTAAGGGGTTTTTTTTAGTACAATTTCTCAACCCCTTCCCCCCATCCAATCTATTGCTCCAATATCAATTGTCAGTTACTATTTCCTCAATATTATTGGTTTCCAATTAGTGTAAATTGACTTTCACAAAGAGATATTTTCTTTCAAAATATAGCAAGAATTGAACCATAACAAACTTCCAAACTGGGAGCTGTCTTCATCTCATTAAATCTGGGCATGAAACAATAATCAACAACTGTTAGATTTTTAGTTGGTATTAATAACATAGCTACATAAATGCTTATTTTTTAGGAGGCATATTATTTACCAAATGTTGAATTGCCATATGGTTAAATTTTGTATCTGTCATAGGAATTTATCTCTTCAGTTACAAAAAAGAGAAATTTTTCTTCTTGCATCTGGTGGATAATAGGTAGCAATAAAAACAATAATAATAGCTAACATTTAAATAATACTTACTATAGGCCAGATACTTTTATAAACATTATTTCACTTGATTTCCACAACAATTTGGTGAGGTAGAAACAATTATTGTCCCTATTTTATAGCTACAGGAATTGAGAAAGATAGGGGTTAAGTGGCTTGGCCAAGATCACACAGCTATCAATTGTCTAAACCCAAATTTGAACTCAAGTCTTCCTGACTCCAAGCCTAAAGCTCTGCCTACCTAGCTGCTTCATAAATACACATATATGTGTGTATGTATGCAGTTATATATATGTATACACAAATTACAAAAAGATTAATTGTTTGAGAAGAGAAAAAGAGATTTAGAAGAATCTATAGTGCAGTGGGTGAGATAATAATTCTCAAAATCTATAGTCAGTTAAAAATACATATGTGTGTATATATATACATACACATATGTATATGTACATAAGAATATATGTATAGATATGTGTACATATATATGTATATGTGAAATATATATAATTCAGTACTATACATGCACAAATAATACATGGTAGAACAGATGGATTTCATGTTTCATGCCTTAAAAGTTTTATCTGGTATACTGACACAGAGTTGGAGAAAATCCCCCTGCCTTTTATAAGGGATTAATATTCTTCTACAGGGTACATAGAGAGTCCTTTGGTTGGCTAGAGTTTGGGGGAGTTCCCTATAAAACAGTTATAAAGCCCTTTTCCAAATAATAGCTCTAATATTCTACCAATGGACTTTCCACAGAATGGAAATTTCTTGAGGGAAGATACTCTCCTTTATCTTTGTATATCTAGCACCTGGCCCATAATAGAGCTTAATGTATGTTTGTTAATTGATCTTCTGATTGGTGTAAATTCAATCCTTTTCTCCAAAAAAATAGAATCTGTACAACATTAGAAAATTGTTTCCAAGTCAGAATCAAATGATAAACAAGTGAATGCAAAGTTGGAAAAGGACTGACACCATTTTTAAAGCATTGCTCTGTAAAACACAGTTGCTCTGTGTGCTAAATAAAGGGAAGGAGGGTGATGTCAAGAGAGGAAATACTAACACTTCATCAGACACTGAATCAATTTCTTCCCCAGGGCTATGATGTACTGAAATGATGAGAGCCTGATTAAGCACAGTTTTCTATGGGCTATTTTTTTAAATGGCAGCCTTCTTGCAAGGACAGCTAACTCTAACACATTCATCCAATTTGTTTTAATGGAGCACATACCCTTGTCCAGTCTAAAACATTTGCCACTTTAATTTCCCATAATTAAGAACCAAACTGTCTCAGCTCCAGCTCTTATCGGGATTAGAGAACTTGTGTCTGAATGTCACCCTGACTGTCACGAGTCAGCATGTAACATTATAAAGTTTCTATTTTAAAATAAACTGACCAACAAACTACTGACTCCTTTTATCTAGGGTCATTTAAGAAGGAGTTTTTCAATTTATGAAATATAAATTTAAGATTATGTTGATATTTTTTAAATTTTTAAAATTTAAATTAAATAATTTTTTTAATTTAAAAATTAAATATTTTTAAATAAAATAATTTTTTAAATAAATATTTTTAAATGTATCAGTATCTATAACTAAAAATGAGCTTTTTTCTCCTTCAAAGTAATTATATTTATTCCAATGATACTACCCTTTGCTCAAAGCATTTTTGGAATTCTTTGTGAAAGCACTGATGCTGAATCTTAGGAAAACGGGATCATAAATTTAGCATTAGTAGGAACCTGAAAGATCAAGTCTGAATTCCCAATTTTGCAAATGAAGAATTGGAGGCCTAGAGGTTAAATGACTTGCCCAGAGTATTTTGATTGTTTGGGATCAGCTTCCCAGTGGACCAATTTCTCTTTGGGACTACATTAAGAATTTTGCCTTCAGCCCCTGCACTTTCATTTTTCATTAATTTTGAAATTCTCTTTAATCATTAAAATTTACTCAAGCCACTAAGCCTCTGAATATTAAGGATCTTCAAGTTCTCTTAGCATCTGTACTCAGAGATCTATCCCAACTTAATTCTTATTTACTTTTCACCCTTTGCTTGTCATTATTATTATACTCCAAACTAGATGATCAATCCTAATATCTGCTCTCTTTTTCCTTTTTCTATTCCCTTCCCCATTCCAGAACACAAGAAGTTCTTTTTTTAGTCAGTCAATTAATAAACATTTATTAGGTGCCTACTATGTGCCAAAGTGTTAAACATTGAGGGTACCTGAAAAAGAAAGGCAACCCCTGCCCCCAGGGAACCCACAATCTAATGGAGGGAAGACAATACACAAAAGGGATAATTAAATCTCCGCCCTAACTCCAGAGAATTTTCTAGCATTGGAAAGGCCAAATGAGTTAAACGTACTCCACATGATTTAATTGAGGGAGTAAGAAAAGCTATGGGGAATTTACAGACTGTTCTCAGTCAACACTGAAAGACTCTAAGAATGATGAAACAAACCCCTTATTGGCCACTGAACTAATTGAGTAGATCTTTTTCTTCTCTCTAATTTTTCCTATGTGTCTATATAAGAATGTTTTGTTTTAATTCCTGAAAGAAAAATTACAAGATGCAGGTGCTAGTCAAAAGATTTTTTTTACTTGCTGTGCAAAGGAATTGCACAGAGATGTTTTCTCTGAGTATTCAATCAACTTGATTTTCTTAGTGTACTTTTTTTTGCAGAAAAGGAACAAAATTAATGGAAATGCTGACTGGATTTTGACTGGCTACACGAACAAGGTCCAAAAGATATATAAAAACAAATTCACAGGTAAGAACTATCGGCTTTAAAAGAACTATTCACAATTTGGACAGAATATAGATTATATATAGTATAGGCAATTAATAATACAAGAAAACATTTGTTCTGTAACCAGGGTTAAGCCAGCTACATTTGCCTAAAACTCTCATTGGTAGAGAGAATAGTTACTCCATGTTGCATCAGTGCAGGCAGAGTTGGTGAGAGCTTAGGAAAAGAAAAGTCTAACTTGAAGAGAGACCCTCTTCAGAAAGAGTCCC